>NC_045641.1:61863523-63113523 GCF_009829145.1 Chiroxiphia lanceolata
TGAGATAAAGTTGCCACTGAGGGAAGAGTGTTTCACAATAATCATCAGTGAAATACTGTACTTGGTTTATCCAAGTAAAGAAGTTTAATTGTTAATATGGGAAGTTTTTCACTTGACAGTTTTTAAATGTTATATAACCTTGTGATCCTTGAGTATTCTAAAAGCAATGTCACAACTTCTTAGTTTTGTTCTGCTTCTTACAAAGCAGAAAATCTGATCTAATTTAACAATTACTGGGTCCAATTTTTTCCCTTGTTTAATCAGCCTTGCACAATGAGGTAGTTTTGGTTTTCCTTATTTTGAATATTTGGGAACCATCATTATGAAAATACTTGAATTTAAGTATTTGTATTTTTTCTGTAATTAACTTTGCTAAGTCAAGTCCATGCGCATTTATTGTCTAAGTCTTTTCTGAGACTTGGAACAGGAACGAGCAGATATCCTCAAAATAGTTGGGTGTTTAATCCATTTGTGCTTGGTAGGTTGTGTGAGTAAAACTTTGGAAAACATACTCACAGATTGCTTCATAATGTCAAGGCACAGCTGAAAGGAGAATTAGCGTGATGTTATTCTGCATGGTTAGGCTGGGATTTCAACAAAATGGATGTTATTCATAACTAGGTTGTGAAATAAATTACCAGATGATTTCAATTGTGGATCTCACAATTGAATATGATGACATTTTAACATATATGAAATAAATGAGTAATATATAAACTTAGTGTTTCAATGAAGAGGAGAAGCAGCGTCTAAATGAATTTGTTTTGCTATTTATGACAGCAGTGTTTTGTTGGGAATTACTGTTGGGAATGAAAGCACTACACTCAAGTTGGAACCAACAGATTATCTTAATGAACAACCAAGGCTGAAGTCTTGGTGTTGGATGATGGATGCATTCTCTTACCTGATGAATATCATCAAAACAAGGGATCATCCAGTGGAGCTCTAAGATAAACCAGTGATAGGAATTTTTAATAGGTTATGCAATGAACCATATGCATCTAACCAACTGGCTCACATATTGCCAAATCAAATCTCTTATGATCAGCTTTTTTACTTTTGTTATTTAATTGCATTTTACATAAAGAAAGTATTGTCCATTCATATTAAAACCTGTGTGCTTTGAGACATAGCCAGTATCCGTGGGTTAGAAAAAGTGTCTGGCCCTCACATCAAAACCCTCTCTTGTATTGAACAGTGTTCCATGATAGGATTTTATGATTCTAAGACTCTGCTTTTGACTGGCTTAGGCTATTGATATTATTGAACCTCCTCAGAATGAAGCAATTCCTTAACTGAATTTAACTGGTTTACAGCTGTCTAAGGATGTGAGTCATTGCTAGTACGTAATTTTTTCTAAGCGAGTGCTTTGGAGCTGACACAATGCTTAAGAACAACATATACATTGGCTCCCTTGAAAATGTGAATTTCAGGACATTTATGAACCCAAAAATCAGTGGGGGGGTTTTCTTTTTTTTTTTTTTTTCTCCTCCTGATTTGAATTGTGCTGGAATATCTTCAGAAGCTTGTCAGGCAGTGTCAGTTTTCAGAAAAGCAAACTTTAGTGATAGGATTGCATTAGGTTCAAAGGAAATTCATACTATTTACTAGCAGGGCAAAAGGATTGCAAACATGATAGTAATATTCTGAGAATATGCCTTGAAACATCTGGTTTAAATACGGTTTGTTATAGGGAATACGACAGTACAGAAAAAAAATCTTTATTATTTAGAAGATACTAGAATTACAATTCACTTTATGGTGACTGTTCTTGTTAAGTTCTGCTTTGCAGTGATCTCTCAGGAAACTGTTGCTACCAGAGGATGAATAGGTATGCAAAAGAAAGGAGGACAAAAGGAAACAAAGGGATAGAAATAAATGTCCTTAGAGATTATGTAAACATAGATGAACTGTTTTTCTGGCTGGTATAGATCTACTTGCAAAGCAGTCTTATTTGAAAGGCAATAGAAAGAGAATATTCTTTTGTAACAGTGTCAGATTTTTGTTGTTCCTTCACCAGAGGTACAAAATAATTAACTGTTTATACAAGTTAAGTCAATTTTTGTTGTCTCAGCACTTTTTTCTGCATACCATTCTTTTCTCAAGTCAACTTGATTGCAAAGTTAGGTCAGGAATAAAGCTTTAATTTCATGAGGTGTCCTGTAATTCGTAGGTACTTTTTTAAGCTTTTTTTCTCTGCACAGAAGTTGCTTCCTTTTGAAGCAGTAACAGTGTGCCTGTTTGTGATCCGTACATTTATTAGATAATTTAAGGTTTTATTTTCAGTGGAAATCACAAAGATAAATTCTTTGTACTTTCTAAGCTGCATAGCAACACAATGCTTTATTTGTAAAGCTGAACAGTGTAGAACTTCATGCCGATTTCGAAGGACTTTTTGCAGATTGGAGACCGGGAGACTGAAAATGACAAAAAGATTTTATCTTCTGAAAAAGCAACAAATTTTTTTAATGGGAGCTGTTTTGGGTTTTAACTGGACTCGTGTAGTGGTACAGAAGTATGATTGTTTAAGATGCATCACTAGGCTGGAGTTTTCCCATTTCAAATTCTCTTTCTACCCCGTCCTTCTTCATGCTGTCCCCACCCCTTCTAGCCTGGTTCTTTTTCTTAAGCCAACTGTGTGTTCCTTTGTTAGCCCATGGCCACTGAAGAAACCTCCTGGTGTAAGGTCCTCTGTACCAGCTCAAGGTGTTACAGAATCCCACTATTTTAGGTTCAGCGACATCAGGACATTTCCAAAGTGCATAATGATATTCCAATGTGATGTTACAGAGACAGTAATGTTCCAGATCAAAGCATTGAAGCAGCAAAAAAAAGAAAACTTTGTTGGGAAGCAAAATAAAAATTTATCCTGTCTTCCCTGGGTAGCAGAATTAATGTAAACAAATGTTTGCCACTTAACAGAACAGTTCACCATCTCTGCAGTGAAGTGTTAACTGGGACTACAGAATTCAAAGTTAAGAAGGGAGAGAGAGAGAGAGAGAGAGGGAATGAGACCACTACTGGTATCTTGCATTTCATAGTGGTTTTAATTTATTTATGCTTAATGAACTTTACACATTTAGTAGATATGCAAACTACTTAATTGGTTTTTTAGTATGATAATTCAAAAATAAGAATCTCTGTATAAAACTTGACAACAGTGTGACCATGTTTATATCAATTGGTCGGATCATAAAGTGAAAAGAGCATACTGAGTGCAGCTGAACTTTGGAAGAAACTCTGACTTGCATTTGCCAAAATCTTAGTGAACAAAGAGAAATTGTTTTGATCTGTCCTGAACTTTAAAACAACTTACAAATCTCACCCTTGCAAGAAGACATGGTATGCCTAAAGCTTCACATTGTTGTTAGTCTTGGGAATTTAACCTTTAAAATTAATCGCAAGAACATTCCTTTCAGTCTAATAGTTCAATACAGTAATAGGAATGATATTCACTCATGTGACAGACCTTACTTCACACTCACAGAGAATTTGTTAATGCTAAATTAAATTATAGATTTTTGCAATTCATGCAGGACTGTTCCTGTGGTACTTTTGCAGGATTTGCAATAGAAAGACGATTATGATAGTGAGGTTTTCAGTGTGACATCGATAAAACTGGAGCTTAATGTTAGAAAACTGGCCAGTAATATCTGCTTATAGGCTTTCATTATGGTCTCCAAAAATGATTTTTAGAATTACAGTAATAATTATAAATCCAGTACTACAGCTTTTTTGAATGGTCTCTCGGTATTTAAGGTGGTCTCTCAGTAACATCTTACTCCTTTCCCTGAAGCAACAATTTTTTTATTAATTTTTTTCATGTGAACGTGTTTGTTTTAATGTGAACATGTCTGATAGGTTATCTTGACTTTGATGCAAGCCCACCTTTCTCAGCTTCTCAAATACTGTGGGATTCCAGCAATTCAGGTATGTCTGTAGGCTCTCAAATTTTTATCATGGTATCAGTATTCTTACATTGAAGAGAGTAGCATGTCTCCAGCTAGACAAAATTGTGGCTGTTTTGTCATCATGTACCTGTTTACTCACCCACTCTCCTTTCCAAAAATGCTCTCTTTGTCCTCTTGTTAATATTTCTGATGTGGACAGAATCCCTTCTCCTGCGATCAGTGAGAATCCATCATCTCTTCGTGGTCATTGACCCTGGAGCTGGTGTGACCAATGGTGCATTCCCAAAACCAAGGAAGAACTGTTTGGAAAGGTCACAACTTATGTGAAGTTGAGGTTCACATGCCACAGGAATGGAACAGAAACACTCTGAACCCACCTGATTATTGAAATCCTTTTTGCAGTGCTGCTTTCACCAGAGGAAAGCTAGGGTTGAAAAAGTAGGGGAGACTTAACAGAACCCTGAGATACTCTTTTGCACATCTGCTCTTGTAATACAATGAAAAAATATTCCCAAGTGTTAAATTGTCTTCTCTATACTTGGTGTATATTATGATGAAAATAGGTTACTGATCAAAACAATCTCTTTGTGGAGCTGCACTGGGGAATTCAAGTGCAGAGTATAAGCAAAAGCACTTCCACCTGTTACTAGAAAAAAGAGCAGTGAAAGATTTGCATGCAGTCAAGTAGTATAGCTAGTTACTACATATTGGAGGTGCACACAAACAGTATAATATGCAATGAACTTCCTCAAATTGTAAAATATTTTGAATTTCAAGAAAGACATTTTGTATTATTTAAATATTCCTCCAAATCACTGGATCTTCGTATTGCTAAGAGGGTTGTTTCACTTCTATTGTCACAGAATGAACTAAGTTGAAGACCTTTACCATTTCATTCCTTTTACAAGTCAAACAGAGTAGCAAGAAGCAAATTGAAAGACAGAATGCAGTTATTTCTGTTACAACCCAGGGGATGCAAACGTTATCATTGTAAAGTGTTGGTTGGCGCTTGATTAAAAATAAATATTTGGAAGGATGAAAAACGTTCTTTTCTAATACCATGGGGTGGTGGGGTGTGGAAGAAATTTAACAACCAGTTCACAAACCCACTTAATTTATTCAGAAGTCACGGATACAATAGAAATTGTTTTCCAAGTGTTCCAATTCCACATGCCTTGGGGTGGGCACTGGCTCTACAGAAGAATTTCTTGATTGAAGCATGATACAAAGGATTTGCTAGTAACCTCTAACTATCATAATTCTCTTTCTATTGTGGGAATCTAGTGGCCTTGATGGATATTTAACTAGATGTGTCTCATTAAATCCCTGGGCTATTTTTAATTTGTATTTGCTTGTGGTTTTCAGTGAGATCAGTACTTGTGAGAAGTAGAATGCTTCCTTGCCTTTGGAACAGAATGCCAGAGGAAGCTTCTCTTGCCTCTGCTCCTGTGCTTCGGGGCTGGAAGGCAAAATAATTAGTTCCACACAACTAAGAATAAATCACCAAGGTTGAAACATGATAGTGCTTGACAACTGGCAATGTTGGAAAAAATATTTCAGTAAATCATTATTGATGAGAAAGTTGGTGTGCAGACCAGATGATTCCAGTGTAGGTATGTGTACCTTTACAGTAAGGAGAGTGTTGCTAACTTATCCATAGATGGCTGTCTTTACCCTGCAAAACAAGTCTGTATGGCAAGATTAAAGACAGTTAAAAATAATATCTTTTTTATTTTTCCTTTTTAGAAAGATGGTACAGTATTATATATATATACTTTAGTTTACAGCATTTCACAGATTTATTGTCTTCTGAGTATTTCAAGACTAACGAGTGTTCATTCAATCCTTGTCCCTTTATGTTTTCCACAAGACTTAGAGATTCCACCGAGGTTTATTTCATCTTTTGCTGGGGAGAAAAGAAAACCCTAATTTTGCTTACCTGTTTTATTTTCATCGATTCTGACCCATTGAGCCAGTTCATTTTCTGTAGTTTAAGGGTCATGTCCTTCACTGGGGACTCCCAGTTTTCTGCCCCTGCAAAAGGCACAGCTGTAGGTGCAGAGGGGTTTTTAAGTAGTGCCTAGATGTTAGTATGACTTGGAATATTTCTGCATACTGCTGTTCCCTGGATGATAACAAAACCCACCATTTATTACTCCAGACTGAAAAATATGCATATAGACTGAAAGAATAGACAGGTTCACACTTTATACACATTACATTCTTGTTTTAGGGTTTTTTAATACCAGAGGGTGCAGTTGTAAAGGGGAGGTGAGTATTGTCATACAGCTATCTTCTTACTCTGGTCGTAGCAAACAGTGTTATTGAAACGTGAAAATGCACACTGTGCAAATGCTTGTGCTGCCTTGGTAATCATCTAAATATATGCTGAAGCTGAATTATTTAGCTGCCTCTCGTGTGTGGTTTGCTCACAGCAGAAAGTCACTCTGCACTATCCCCTCCTCAGCCAGCCAGAGCCTTTGGCGAGAGTGTTTCTCTTTCAGAAGTAAACAGGAATCTAAGAATAACTCAACCTCCTTTGTAGTATATTTTCATGGTTGACTGTCTAAACACCAGCCTGTCTAGACAGCTTATGACACTGGCAGCTCCTAAGGTCACAAGCAACCACTGGGCTACTCTTGGGGACGTTACCTCCTCGGCAGCCCTATGTGTGGGCACCAGTCAGTTTTCACTCACAACAGTAGGGTTCTTTCTGAGGCTTCATGGACTACATAAGGCATTAAAAAATAGATATGAGTGTATAAAGAAGGAATTTTCAATTCTTACAGTTATTTCTGACTCACATGATACATCTCCGGTTATGGTTTCCTGGTGCTCTTTAATTTTGTTTTGTCATATCATTTGTGTTGTGCCCAAATGTAGTTTTGAGCATAACTTGGAGGCCTAATACTTTTTTTTTTTTCCTAATAGAAACTAATAACAAAGATAAACCAAACCAAATTTCAGTCCATTCCTTAAACAACAACAGAAAACTTAGATAGTTCTTCTGCTACCAGTAATATATAAATTGTGTACAGGGCTGAATCCTAAGTTTACTGTGCTTGCTTAAAAGAAATGAAAACTATGGTATAAAGAGTCTTAGACCAAAAGACTCTTCCATGCTCATGAGTTATAAAGGAACATTTGCAAATGTTTCCTTGAATTAGGTCATTCTTCCTTCTAGCTTCCACTTGTTAACACATCTGCCATTATTTGTGACTAGATGTTCAGTCTCCTGCAAAATCTTTTATGGTTATCATTACAGATCTAGACCACTTTCTAAAACTGTCATAAAATCATAGGATCATTTGGGTTGGAAAGGACGTTAAAAATCATCTTGTTCCAATCCCCGTATTCTACTGTGTTCCAGATGTAATTTTAATAGACACAGGAAAATAGAAGTGGATGTGTCTACACAGCCATTTTCTCTGGAGTCACAGCAACTCAGTTTTACCAACACTGAAGAGTAAAACCCGGGTATAGTTGCTATATTTCCAGTAACCAAGCTGCTGCTAACTGCTGTTTAAAAGGTGAAACAAAAAGATTAGTTAATGCTTTAATTCAGCATTGTGAATACTGGACTAGATAGCCTTTGAGACTGTCCGGTTGCATTATTTCTTACAAATGTCTTTGAAAGAATATCTTCCTACAAGTATTTTGGAGATGGGTATCTTACATGCCACATAATTCAGCAGTTTATGATGTACATTTTCTGATGCAAGAAAAACTTGTCAGAACAACACAAAAAAAAGAAGCAACTGAGAAATCTGTATACAGTTTACTCATATGTTGATAAATTTGGGGTTTTGACAGGTTATCATGATGTTAATGTGTATATATCCATAAAAAAGGTTTAGCATTAGGTCTTCTCAGAGTATCAGAAGATATATTCAGGACTCATTAGGTCTTCTCAGTGTGTCGAAAGATATATTCAGAACTAAATAGATCAAATTCTACACCCACAGAAAACAAGGCTGATATGTTTTCTACCTAAGGAGTGGCACTTTGTGATCATCCTTCACACAGCAAGCCACCATGTAAGATGAACAAGAAACATTGCCACTATAGCAAAAATATGATAGTACCAAAGAAAATATTTGAAACAATACTTCTTCAAAACTTCTTAGTAATCAGGAGCCTTTTTTAGTTTACATATGTTTTTCTCAGCTTTTTTCCTTTCTTATTGTTAATGCTTTGGTCATTGTTCAGTCACACAGTGTCCAACATCCTTGGAAATTAGGAGTAATACCCTTTCTTTATGTTGTTCTTGTAAAGACTGTTTAGTGTTTCTTGCTCTGAATTCCTTCCTCATTGTTGGAAACGTTACTGATTCCTTGTTATTATTCTATGGTTTTGCTAACATCGCTTGATGTTTTGATGTAGAGTTATAAGAATTAAACCCTTGCCCGCTTTCCTTTGCTTTAAGAATAATTTTAACGATTTAATATACTCCTAGGATGATTTTGGATGGTTTTGCTTGATGTTGCCTTAAAATTTACCCCTTTCCTTTTAAGATTGAAAATCTTCAAGAGCAGCTGAGAGACAAGGAGAAGCAGATGAGCAGCTTGAAGGACCGAGTGAAATCCTTGCAGGCCGACACCACGAACACTGACACTGCCTTGACCACGCTGGAAGAAGCGCTCGCAGAAAAAGTGAGTATGGAAGGCGTGATGCCCTTCCTTGGGGAGTTCCTTTCTCTGGTAAGCTCTCTGAAGTCGCTGTCCCGTGCATTCCCTGGACGGCGCATCCAGGGCAGGGCGGTGGCAGCGGCCGCATCCCACGGGGCCGGGGCGCATCCCTCACCGGAGGGCGCTGCAGGATGCAAGAGTGCGGCAGGAACGACGGCGTTCCCAGCGTGGAATCGAAGGGATTCTTCTGACAACTAAGGCTTTTTGTATGCTGGCGAGATTCTCAGGAGATAGCAGGCTGAGAGAACAGACTCATCCATTCTGTTTTGCTGGGACAACTTTTTGGACTTAGTTTATTATTTTTTTTTTTTCGCGGTACCCAGAGAACCAGGGCTACAGCTCCTTTAGTCTGTCAGATTCTATGAACTATGGTAAAGCTGTGGAATTCACTTGCATCCTTTCAACTTCCAGGATAACCGAAGCTCCACTGATATCTGGTGTACTGAAAAGTTGTTTTGTTGTCTTTTCTTACTGTATATCAATCCTGGTGTCACACATGCGCTGCTCCCTTTCCTCTCTGAAGGACCACAGGCTTAACTGTACATTGTGGAAAAATAAGATTTAAGTAAGTCAGAAAGTGATATGTAATGTACCCTGGTTTGGGTTAATTTTGATTATCAGAAGAAGATAAATTGTGTTGTATTGTAACAGCACTATGAACTATCAGAGATCCAGAAAACCTGGTATTTCATAGCAATGAATCCATATATTTCTGAAGGTTCTTTCTTCTTGGGGATCTTTAAAACCATAAGGAAAAGGGAAATATCCTACACTCCTCCTCCTCGTTTAAAGTGTGTAGGAAGTGTAATAAGAAGTCTCAGAAGTTGAACTGACTAAGAGGGATTTTCTTCACAGAGTGCTTTCTTTTGTCAGGAAAAGACCATTGAGCGCTTAAAGGAGCAGCGTGACAGAGATGAACGAGAAAAACAGGAAGAGATCGACAACTACAAGAAAGACATTAAGGACCTGAAAGAGAAAGTCAGCATTTTACAAGGAGATCTCACAGAGAAAGAGGTTGACCAGCAGCACAGATCTGTTGTGACGGAATTGTTTGTTGTATATGTTTGTTCTATATTTGAGATGAAGAAAACTGTTACTTTATAGCAGTTGTCCTTCAACAAAGCTTATCTAGTAAAACATGGTATTTGAGAATTTACAAAGCATAAATGTTTCAGAACCACCTTTTCAGGGATAGCAGCCATGCCCTTATTTGCAGCAGTTAATCGTGTTAGTCGTGAATGACTGACGGTCAGTGACAGCATTGACCAGAGCTGTGCTTATGGACAACTGAAGGCAGAGAACAGGCTTGTTCCTGTCTAAATGTAGGGAGGAAAGGACAGAGGCTGATCAAAACTATGTGTGCCTAAAGCATGAGGGTAATGTTTATTCCTAATGTATTATTCCACAAAACAGCTAGTTCTTTTGACTCTCAAGTCTTTTCTTGATTAATTAAGTTGATTGTTGGTAATGAGTAAGTTGGCCAGACAAATGAACTTAATTATATGAGAGAAATATAAGTGCTCTCTGTTCCTCTCTTGTGTACTTACAATCTTTTTTCAAAACTCAAAGTAAAACAATATAAAAACTACGTACCCAGGAAGTACTAAGATTTTTGTCTACATAGAAATCAGCATTTGACAGGAAGAAACCTGACCCAAAAATGGCTTGGAAAGCAAGGAGTTGAGATGTCTTCTGGAGTTAGGTAGCATGAATCAGTTCACTCCATGGAAGGTGTATACAGAAAATCTTTGAACCCTTTCAGTGGCTAAATCTGCTAACCATGTACAATTTTAAATACAATTTTATTGAAAACAATTTTTTCTTAAACATGACTGCCACTGGAGCACAAGTACCAGTTTACAGAATCATCCATCTTTCAAAATTATTTTATGATTAATTAAGACAATGTTGTATTTTGATCCTGAAAACCTGAATTAAATCAAGCTGTCTTAAGTCAGTGTCATGAACATGCTGAAAAAGTATGTTGTTCAAAATTGGATCCTGAACATAGTGTGAAGGGATAGAAAAAAAATAAAGACAGAAAAGAAACTAGCTGTTGCACTTACTTGATAGTTATTTCATATCTTTTAATTTAGACATCACTGTTGGATCTGAAGGAACATGCTTCATCATTAGCTTCATCAGGACTGAAGAAAGATTCAAGACTGAAGACACTAGAAATTGCATTAGAACAGAAAAAGGAAGAATGTTTGAAGATGGAAACTCAATTGAAAAAGGTAATTCATGTTTACGTTGTGTTGTAAGCATACAGTGCTAAACACATTGGCCATGTCTACAGAGAAAACTTTGGAACCTAAGAGCAAATTCTTGGAATTGTTTTCCTGCAGGAACTGTGAAGGTGTGTCCATGCAAACCATATTACAAGCTGTAGTATGAAAGTAACCTTCAGACACCTGTGCTAATTTTGGAGCTCATTTACATGCAGTAGCAGTGCTACTGGCTTTTTTTTTTTTAACAGGTACTAGGAATTAAAGGCTTAGTCTTCTTCAGTGTGGTTCATAGCAGTAATTATACCATTAAACTGGTGTGAAACCTAAAAAAATAACAGCTAGACATTTCACATACCAATTATCAGTGCTTACAGGTGTTAATGTGATAAATTCGGGTACTTGATTGGCCCAGCCTGTAGGAAAGCATAAAAACAAATGAAAAGAATATGTCACCAGTGAAGTTTGTGGTCTTTTGTTTTAATCTCATTGCCAGTCACTGCTGATATATTGGTAGGATTTTGCTGTTCAGAAGAATAGTACTCTATAACAAGCAAGCTAATTCATTTGAACAGCATCTTTGGGTTATGTTTGCATTGCCTTCTTTATTTTAACTGTGAGTAGCATAAATGCTGCACTGTTGAGAGAAACATTTGTTTGCTTTTAATTATTTGATTTTAAAAGAGCTGTGATGAAGAAGCACAAAACACTCTAACCAAAATAGTGATAACTCTTCTGTTTATAGAATTAGAACTAGACAAGATGTACCAGGTTTTAAAAGAAATTTAAGTCTTGGATTGTGGAGTTCTAACTGCTGCTTTACATCTAACTGGGAAGAGGAGTGCCCATGCTCTAGTTTGGAGCTCTGTCCTAGTTCCTTAAATGAATCTGAGATCAAATTTTGAGTCTTCAGTTAAGACCTGTTTAGGATTCCTGTTGTGTTGGTGTAAAGTGTGTCTTAATGCACCTGAGAACTCTGTATAAGTGAAACTCTATATATGTATATATAGATCCATGTTTGTCCGTAGTTCTATCACACAAAATAAACAGTTCTGTTACTCAGCATCAACAGAGCCCAGTAGCAACAAAAGATAATTGTACACAAATTTGTTGGTCACACAGGCTCTTTTCAGTGGGTGAGTATTTCAGAAGTCCTAAAGGACCTTTTCACTTTGAATTCTCTGTCATGAGTTGCAGCTTCATCTTGTGTCAATGTGTTACTGGTAATGAGTTGAGGAATCTATTGGAACTAAGATTTTCCAAAGTTTGTTAGGGCAATTGGATGATAGTATTAGTTTGTAGGTAGACACCTGCAGTGGAGACTGTTATAATCACTTCAAGATGATTCTTTTCCTGAGGGTTAAAAGGGGAAAATAGCTCAAATGTAAAGGGCACTATTAATTGTACAGGAGAGATATAGGACAAATAACTGTATTCTTAATTTGGTTCTGAGAAAAATAGTGAATATAAACTTCTTGTAAGCACAAATAAGATTTGCATCTTCTCACCCAAAGAAGCTACCTAAATCATTGTCAGGATGGTTCAAGTTCTACAACAGAAGAAAATTGATAGGCTACCATTACCTATGTGCAATATAAAACCCTTCCCTAATACTCTGGTTATCTGCTCCGCTGCTTCAGGCATTATTGTTTACTAGGACTTTTGGACCATTGTTTCCTGTGCAGAGACCCTAAAGTACCCTCTCAAGTCCTACAGTGACAAAATCATCAATACTTTGTTCCTTTTTTAAGTACTGTGTTATATTGGGCTACTGCATTCTTCTGATTAAAGGGAAAATTCAAATTCTATGGGAAGATTTTTTGGTGATAAGAAGTCAGTTTACAATGACTTTTTTTATAGGAATCTAACCTCAGGACCCAGGTATGCAGTAATTAACTGCATTTGCTTTCCTCAGGTTGAACAAAAGGGCCCACTTCTACCACTGATCTTCCTTGCTTTCTAGAACCAAGTCATGGTTACTCTTAGTTACTCAAGAAAATATAGTAAACATTCACTTGAATATGTTTTATACTTAGGAGTAACTTTAGATATTTCTTTAATAACCTTTTGTCCAACTGTTTTTAGTTTCCCAGAGGTTTGTTTGGGTTTTTTTTTTTGTAACTTGCACAGAAGTAAAAAAAAATGTATTTTTAAAGACTTTCTCTTTTTAATGCATTGCAGTTATTTATTCAGGCAGTTTGACATTTTCAAGATGGATTAGTTCCTTCTCATCCCTGAAACAATTATGACAGATAATCCAGCTCCATTTTAAAACTTCAGTTTTACACATCTGCATTGTTAACCATTGCAAATAATGGTCATAATTAGCCTTAAAACTAATGGCTACATAAGAGCATTCCGTTTAAAACTGAATTAGAGGTTCATTCTGTTGAGAATTATCTTAGTGCAGATTTGCATAAGACACAGGCAGGAAGGAAGCTCTTGTGTGCCTCTTAACAATAAATGGCTAAAAGCTTTTTCTTTTAGGTTGTTTCCCTTACTGTTTGAACAGAGATGTGTCTAACATCAGTCTTGTTTGCCTTGCCTCTTATTTCCAGTGAACAGTTCGAGTACTTTCAGTTAAATCTATTGGCTTCATAAGTTAAGAGGCTGACAGAAGAGACTGAATTGGACTACTGTTAAGCTATTAGATAAAAAAGATTTGGGCAGTCCTTGGAAAAAACTCTTGCTAAATCTCCAAACAGTAAGCCTCTGAGAAATCATGAACCACGCAAACTTCCACTTTTTCTGTAAAAGAGATTTAATTTTGCGCTAAACTGAAATATTATTAGCCAAGTGGAGTGCAGGTGTGCTGAAAAGATGCTGATATTATTTTTTTTTCCATGTCAGTCTCCAGTGTCTGACTTGAGGTGTCCACTTCTCGTTGTTACTATTCCTCTTCTCGCTAATAACTATTTTATACTGATCCTTGTCTTAGAGACTAAAACTGCAGTTTTTCATATTCTTCCCCCCCCCCCCAAATAATACTACTATAGTTATGCCAATTTGTGAGCTTAATATTCCAATTATTCCACTGTCACTGCTTCTGTGCTCAGTTGTCAGCCTTCTGCCAGCAGGAGATACTGCGGGAGGTTGTGAATGCTGAAAGCAACCATAGATAGATCCCTGTTGAGTTTACATGGCCTGGTGTCCTGTTTTCCTTTTAGCTGAGATGGAATCATTAGAGGCAAATCACACACAGGGGGTTCTCTCCCTGTTTTTATGTGAAGTGGTTTTATGCTGTGTTTTTCTTTTCCTTAGGAAACTCTTTTTCCAAGCTCCTATTTTAATGTAATAATTTTATAGTGAAAAAGTTTTCCTTTAGTTGCTTTTCTTCAGGATACTCTTTTCCCAGCTTTTTCTGTCTTGTCTTTCCCAGCCAGTATACTTTCTTTCTTTTTGTTTTTCTAATTTGGAAGAGACCAACTAGTATCAGAAGTTGTTCCAGCAAAGATAAGTGGATTTTTGTCCATCTTAATTTCCATTGCATAGTTTTTCTCCCTATAGGTATACTCCTTATTTTTAGGGAAAAGAAATTGTCCAAAACCATATGTTAACAAACTTCCCCTTGGTGCAGTTCTAGGAACTGTTCATCAGAGAATGTTAGCAGTGATTCCCTGCCAGGAAAATACCTCTGGATTCAACAGACTCACTCAGAGGGTGTTTGGGTTTTGGGGTTTTTTTCTGCTGTGGTGTTCTTTTTTCAAGTTCAGGAGGATAGTATCTTTCAAAAAACAGGAGAAAAAATTACTGAATGAAGTGTTCACCAAATTCTAACCTTTCTCAAGACTTACTTGACTTATCTAATACAAACCCTGGTGCTTTTTATTTTTGTGAACATGGATTTCCTGTCACAACTGAAAATATTGCTGATAATATTGGTAGATGAAACAGAAATACTGGCTTTTGTTCTCAGCTGATGGGGTGTTTTTTGAAGAAGGGACAGTAAATGATGTATTCAACATAGAAAGAAAAAGGCTACCAGGGAAATCAGGATGTCTTGTAACAGTAAAAGTAAAAACCCAGCAATTGTTGTTCAGTGTTCAGATAGTGTCAGTTACTGAATTAACTTTCTAAACCATTTAGCTGTCTGGAAATTGATACAAGGGAAGCACTACAAATCAAAGTCCTTCTCAATCTGTGAAACTCATCTGTAAACCCACAGAACTATGTTAAATATGTGGGGACTGGGCAAATCTGTTAAACTGAAAAATCAAGGTGAAGTTTGGAACTTGCATGAGGGTAACTCTCCATATTTCTCCTGTTTCAAAAGCTGATTAGTAATGCATGCTAAAACCACTAATTAAGATTCTGTCGTCTCAGTAAACTAATGTTGCAGCTATTATTTTAAATTCTTTTCTTGTTGCATCTTTTCTTTTTCTCTCTCACACTGTTCTATCCCAAATTTTCTCCATCTTTTCCTATCTTCTTTCTCCCTTTTTAGCACCCTGAAGTTTTATTGAGTCATCCATCCAAGCTAGTAAGTTCCCTGGCAACCTGAGAGGCTGTTGCCAGGCATATTTAATTTTTTGTGTTGCATGTGCATTCACCTGTGCTTTTATATTTGGGCCAACACAGAGTATATTGTTGAATTACTTTAGTAGTAGGTATGGATAGTATGGATACAAACAAAATGCTGTGGTATATCTGACCAGTCATGTTCAGAAAAGCTTTCTGAGATGTTTTCACTGTTTGACTGCGTTGGTCTAACTGCATTTCTGTTTGGTCAGCTTAATACTGTGTCAATGCTTTTGTTTCCCTTTGCTGCTGATGCTTAAACTGTCTTGTAGCTTTTCTGTCGTCTCCATTGTCTGTGCATTTGCAGAGCAAGAATGTAGAACTTCCATGCAAATCAAGCTTCTTGCATGAAAGTATTCTGTAACACGATGTACAGCAGCGCATTAGAAATAACAATTAAGTTACAGCAAGTAAGAGAGTGCTTAAAAACTTGTGTAACCATTAAGCTCGCTAGTACTATGTCAGTTTAATTTTGGATCCTATTACCAGCCTCCTGTTTGATGTCAAAGAGCACTCCTGTTGAGGAGTGTTTGTATAATAATATCTTGACACCGTAAATTACGTAATCCAAGATGGTTTTCATGAGAGATTTCTTTTGTGGCTCTGTGCATAAAAAATGGTGTTACAAAACTTTCATGAGTCTGATACCTGTGTAACTCCTGACAATGTTCAGGGTAAATGTAGCTGTCTATTCTGACAATCATTGTCTGAGGGTCAGAGAATTGCTGGTGCTTGCAATAGTCCAGTTTTAGTGGCATCCCATATTAGAAATTATTTTAATAGAGCAGATAATACAATGCATTTATGGGACTAGATTTGTGAAGAGGATTGTGCTGTGCAGTAGAAAATTCTCTTAGAATGCACTAGGGCACAGAGACTCCTACACTGCATTTTGAATTATTTATTATATGTAAAAACAGACATTAATAAATATTTTAAGGTGTTTGGTGCACAAAGAAAAAACCAAACAATTTTCTTGAAGGTTAGTAGGTGTGGCGTGGATATGGTCAGTGGATAAAGATATCTTATAAAGTTAGTGGATATGGCATTTGAAGTATATAATTATTTAGTATTTCACAACGGAAAATATTTTTCCCCAAGTTTTGTGTGTTCAGATATGAAAAACAGATTCAAGTGTTTTCTCATAAATGGATACATTCCCCCACTTTAAAATAATTTTCCAAACTCCAAACCTACAGATTAAGTTGTTACAGCCCATTACTAAACTTGTTTAGTGCATCCTGTTCAATAGACTCTTTATCAATTGTTTCTGGTTTTGCAAAACCTTTTAAATCTTTAAGCTAAAGTTTCTTACGTTTTTTGCTTCAGTCTGAGATTTTTATTTGGTTTTGTCTTTTTGAAAGAAACTCAGCCATAGCAACTGTTTCCTGGAACAGAAATATGTTGGGTTTAGTCATTTTTTAACACTAGTAATTTTTCATTCAAAGATTTTATCCTTATACCAGATTTTGATGCTCCTGTTTAAATCTATCTAAACCAATTAAAGGTTAAATGCATTATTTATTTGTTTGTGCTCAGTAGGAAGCTAGATTAGCAATGAAACTTCCCAAATATTCCACCTGCACTGATTTTACCCCATCCTGAAAAGGGAGGAAGACCTTTCCGTTGTCTCTATCCATTGTCACAGCCTCTCTCCTAGGTCTGCCCATTTGACAGGTGGCAGCAATACCAAGTAGACCATTCACCAGTTACCATTCTGGTTCCAAGCAGCTGCTGGATACAAGTACAGCAGAAGCAGGAATCAACACCTCAGTGTGCAGGACACATCAGGAAAAACAAGGTTAAGATTGGAAGCTGGTGCTGAATGTTAGCCATGGGGAGGAGAAAACACATTGGATTTTGCTGGGAGAATGAGTACCTGGGGTTACGATGAAAATTCCACTGAACCTGGGACATGGGGAAGAAGAGAGGGTTGTATGTGAGCAGAAGACATGGGGCTACAGGTGCTGTTGGATATAACTGGAGGAAAATCTCCCAAACCTGAAAAGAAGTGATAGGAAAAGGATGAGGAGAATTGATAGATTAGTGGAATCTGCCTGGATAAGAGGAGTGGAATTTGAACCTGGCTAAATAGTGTTGATAAGAGGTTGGGAAAATGAGATATAATATGAAAAGATTATACTTGGTGCAAGTAGGCAGGAGAATTAGTGTCAGGAGAGCATATTCTCTTCAAAATCTATAATAGCATGCAAAATTTCTGAGAATTCCCATTACTTTGAAGTCAGAAAATACAAAAAGTTGGAACTAACTGTGTTTTATTCTCCAATATGATATAGCCAGTGTACAGGGTATGGTACAAGAGGCTTTGTGAAGGCCAGGTTGGATGGGGCTCTGAGCAACCTGGTCTAGTAGAAGGTGTCCCTGTCCATGGCAGAGGGATTGGAATGGTAAATGATCTTTAAGGTCCCTTCCAACCCAAACCATTCTGTGATTATATGATGGCTCTGAAAGTTCCAGTCCTGATGATGCTTCATGACAATGTCAGCATCTTCTCATGCAGGGGAAAGTTGGAGAGGTTTTCTCCCTGCATTTCTTATACCTAAAAAATTTAAACTTACCTGCTGTACCCCTCCCAGAAACCTTGCTAAGATAACACTCACTTTGAAAAATTAAATATCCAAAAGCTGGGAAACGACCAGTGCCACGTTGTGTGGTCTTTCTCATTTTTCACTGTGAGGTAGTTGTTACAGCATTTTATAACTAAATTATTGTCTGCTAGGCTCTTGCTGGCTTCAGTATTGCATGACAAATGCTCCAAGAGCGAGCCAGAGATATACGAGGGAGATGGTAATCATCTAGAGAAATTAGATGATCAAATTTTTTTTAGTAGTAGGAAAGCACTGAGTGAATAAGGCAGGATATTGTTGCGTTTCATTTCTTCCCCCTGCACAACAGGTATAATAACACATCCTCATTTCCCACTGGTGATGTTATGAAGTTGATTAGTTACTATTTGCCAAAAAATAGCCTGCAGTCATGATTAGCATGATAGAAAGAAAATTGGGGAAATATTTTTTTTTGTCGTTTTGCAATTTAAAAGAAACCAAGTATAGAGCCATACACTGAATGTCCAAAAGCAGGTCCTGAATATCTGATCGTTACTTGAGTTCTGTTTCTGTAAAATAGTAGTAGCCTGTGGTCAGGTGAATAAAGTCCAGATCAGAGGAGGCAGGTGAGGGGGTTGAAGTTTGCTCATAAAGACAGACATTCCCTGAACATTTCCCTTCTGTCTTTATACATTGTTTGTGTTTTTGTAAATTCCAAAGAGAGCAAATTTTCAATGTCTAATAACAACTATGGAACTGATATCTTTCTGAAGAGATTACTTTTTTAAGTGATAGTAATTGCCTTCTCTTGAGGCATCTTCCCGTCTTTATAATTTTTTATAAAGAAAATAATTTGTTTATGAAGTGATTCCAACATTATTCGGTGTCAAAAATTTGGAGTTACATTAACAAAGACTAACCATTTAAAGATGGTTAAAAGACAACAAATAACTCTTTGTGACAGACTCAAGTTTACAGTGCATAGTGTATGAGAGAATTTCCTGAGCCTTTTGCTTCCATTACAGCCTTCTCAAAAAGCTTTCTTACAATATGTGGTGTGCAGAGCCTTGGAACTAAAGGAAGAGAAAGTCTGGTTGTTTTTTAAATTTGTAATTCTATTGAAGCTAATAAAGACAATAGAAGGCAGCACAAATGTCTTATCAATTGAATTGCTGCCTTCATCATATGAAAAGTACAGAAAGTGAGTATGTGTGTTTGTCTTTTGCAGTAAATAGTCATAATATATTTTTGTATTTGTGTGTGCATTTATTATTTTTAGGAGACATGAGGCACCCTTGGAGGTAGGAGGGTGGATTAAAATGGGATTTCAGGTTCTTGGGAACTTCCACTTTGTGGCCAAAAGTTCTTGGCAATATTTATATGTGAAATGTTAAAATGAATTTACTGTCTCAATTCATAGGTAAAAGTAGAAAGTGTTTGCTGTGAATTATTTGCTGTTTGATTTAGTTAATCTTTTAGGAATATTGATTTGGAATCTTAGTCATAATGTTTGGAATTTTTATTTACATTTTAGAACCTTTACATTGGATCTGTGCTATTGTTTTCTTCCCTGCTTCTGGGATGCTTTAAGCTGTGTAAGATTACCTTTCCTCTTAATAAAGAGGGGTTTGGCACGAGAAATATCAACTTAGAAAATTCTTTTTAATGTGTTTTGTCTTCCTCTTCTCTCCATCTGTAAATAGTGGTTATTTCTGTGAAACATTGGTCATCTTTGTTTTAGTTGTAGAAGTTGGCTTTGTCAGCTGATTTTCTGTGGAAGCAATAGAAATTATAGTACATTTATTTGAGGAACAATCACTCTTTCTTATATTTCTTAGGTACCTGAAGCACTCACCCCATCACTTACCACATTCCAGATGGGAAATGATGGCTAAGAGCAGGAAAGCAGAAAGCTATTAAACCACCTTTTAGTTTATAGTCCCTCTTAAGAACTGTGAGAGCATATCCAGAGTAGTGAGCTTAAACTATTCTCTGTCCTGAACCACTTAGAATTTGAAACTGAATTCACACTGGCAAAGATTAATACTGATCAGATGAGCTTTGCTAGTGAAAACATAGTTTAAGAAAGTGCTGCTTTCTAGCTGAAATGTGGCTGTGTTTCTTAGGCAGATCAATGCAGAATGAAACATGCAGATGTGGTTGTGCTTTTGAAAGTAGCTTAAATTCACCTGTTTGACTCCACACAGGAACAGACTTAGAGAGCTAATGATGGGATCATAGTAACAGTTAAGGGGTTTAAAATAGCCTATATTGAGGTAAACTCCATGACCTGTGCAGAATCTTGTTTGTCAGAGGAGAAAGAGCAGTGTTCCCTTCACCCTAAGCAAGCTGCTTTTTAAATTTATATAATCTTCATTATACTTTTTTAATGCATTTTCACATTTGTTTGTAACTATATTAAGAGACCGCAGATTTACAGATACTGTGTCAGGCAGAGATGGAAGTCGAACTTATTGAAATATACTTCTTAGAGTCTCATAATACAGAAGAAACTCTTACTGCATTTGTCATTTTATATGTTGACTCTGTTTCAAAAATGAAATTACTACTTATTTTGGAATTTTTGTACACCTTTGGTGGGTAGGAGAAGTTGTATGTGGGGGTTTTTTACTGTGAATATAGGAATTCGTTATGTGAGTTTAACTTTTTGGTTAAAAAAAAAAACCACAACCAAACTGATGAATTATTTTGCACAATGTTGCATTGGGAAGGTAGCCAATTTCCCGTGTTCCAGATCTTGATGTGAGTTTGTGGGAAACCTCTAAATGCACTGGTTTTCTCTCCTATACAATAAATGAATCCAGTAGGATTTTAGATATGGTCATGAAACACGTATTTTGTACAAAACCCACAAAATGGACCAAAGGCACTCAGTCAGTAATTCTCGACTCAGGAAGTGGTCTCCAGTTTACACCATATCACATAACGTTCTCTTTGTGTTAGGTGAAAGTATCCATACTTATGTTGCATTATATACAAATAACATGTGTTACGTGTCTTAACTAATAATTTATGTCGTGTAAATAGCCCTTTGGTTCTATAAGAACCAGACATACTGACTTGTTGGCTAATTTTCTAAAAAAGAAAATTTATTTCCTCTTCTCGGTAGTGTCTCTTGGGTTGTTGTGGAGATGCTTTTATTAGCAGAGTAATATAAATCAGGACTGTTCTGACAGTAGAATTGCATTAGCTCTTATAACTTCTTTTGAATCAGTTTAATAAGCCAGGCTAACAGCCCAACTTTGTTTTTTCTTTTTTTTTAAAGGAGTTTCTTGATTATCTGATCATGTATTTTGGATGACTTTAAAGAGCCTGGAGGAGTATTTGTTAAAACAAACAATTTGGGATGTTGGAAACATACCTAAATCCAGTGCAGAAGAATTCAGGCTCTGTGAAATCCGGACTTAACTCTATACACAGTGTCTCTTAGGAGAATATAGATACCCCCAGTAGATGTATAGGTGTCCCTCAAAACCAGTATTCCCAGTTCCCTGTAATTGGGAAGGAAAGATGGATTTTTTTCTTTGAAATTTAGGTGTGGTTGAAAAGGAAATGAAATAAAATATTTCAGATTTCCTGCAGGTTGGAAATCCCAAAAAGGCATTTCAGAAACACCCACCAACACTCTCTTTCCAAAGCCAAGTATGTCCCCTGATGCTTGCAGCTGTTCATGGAGCTGACACACTTGTCAGGCTCACTGCTGCCATGTCCTCCTGGAGTCTGCATCCTCTTGGCAGAGCATTAATTACACTTCCACTTGCTGTAGAGAGCCCTTTCCAAGGGCGTGTAATTTGAAGTGCTTATGGGGCAGTAAGGAATCTGGAAGCATTGAGAGCCCTGACTCCTAAAGGCTTCTCAAGCTTCCAGGCTCACCAGGGATGCACTTGGGTCCGTGTCTCAGTCAGAAACTCGGAAGCAGGATTTTCAGACTTACAGTTCAGTGATGGAGGGATGTCAGGGTTTGACTTGGAAGTCACTTAGAAGTAGAGAGCCTTTTAGTCTTCCTAAATCCATTGCCTCAGGAAAGAGTTCTGTTCTTCCGTGATCTTTGGTTATCGGGCACTCCTCAGTGGGAGACCTCGGGATGGCCAGGCATTTTGTTCTAGGATAAAATACTGTACAGGTTAACCAGCTTTCTGGAATTCCTGTCTTTAAAAAAAAAAAATAAAGCCAAAACAGTTTAGTATTGACCCCAAGGTGGGAGCTGCAGGGCCAAGGCCCTGGAACATGAAGCGTTCCATTGTTTGGGAAACCCAGCTCTGTCCCAAGGTCATAGTCCCAGTAAAGACAGGCATCAAGATATCCTTCAGTCCTAGAATATTCTACTCCAAGATTCTCCTGGATTTCACTAGAATGTGGCCTTGGCTTTGAAGGAGCTAATTAAAAATAAAATACTTCAAGGCAAAAATGTTGGGGTCAATGAATGGATATTTTCCTCCAGTCTTATTTTACTGAATAACTAAACAGATTTAGCCAAGTGTAGTTTTGCTGTTTGGTTCTTTGGAAGCAGCAGCTTCTAACCCTGTGTTTTATACTGCTGCAGTTCTCTCCAATTACCTTTAAAAGCAACAGAGTCCTTTACTATCAGATCCAGACTTAGTGTGCTTTGGAGCAGAACATTGGCAGCTTGTAAAACAACTTTCTGCAGCTGCACACGGTGGAGAGAAAAGTCTGTAGTCTTATTTTCTCTTGGAGGTTTGTTTCAGAGAAGAGAAAGGCCTTGATTTTGCAGGCAATCCTCATCAGCAGATTAGCTCCATCAAACCTGCTATTCACTGAAGCAAATTTGAGCAATTCTGAAATAGCTTTAGTTGATACCAAATTGCAGATCAAGATGCAGGGGGAGCATAAAAGGATAGTCCTTAGTCAGCTAGTTTAACTTCCACCATAAATACTGCATTTTCCTTGTATCTAATATGCTTGGGAACTGTTGAATTAATTTTACTAGTAAATTAGTGATGTTAATAACAAACTAAACCACTTAAAAGAAACCCAAACCATCTCTTCATTGGGATCATATAATCCACAGTCCTCTAATACTTTTTGTCCCTATATATTTCCAAGATAAATAGACAAAGACAATTTCAGGAGATAACCATAATCATATTAATCCTGGTCTATATGGCTCACATAACTAGCAAGGGCTTCAGAACACCAGCACCATCTGTGCAAATATATCTGACACTTTGCATACTGATGTAGTTATTGAAGTTATTGTAGTTATTATATTAATTGTAGTTATTAACTGATGTTTTGTTTTTGTAGATTATATAGATTATTATATATTCCTCAGGTAACTAATTCTAGAGTCCTATCCCTGTTTTAAAAGTGTATTTTAGGAACTTTTAGACTGACAGTTGCTTTTCTTTTCCAATCCTTTCAAAGAAGTTAAACTTTTTTAATATTTTCATATTTTTACCTCATTTTTATTTCGATTCTGTTTCGGATTAACAATCATTTTTAGGCTAAACTAAAAAAAATTAAATTTGTTTTAAATTTTTCTTTTCCCTGAAAGTATTTTCCCATACTTGAAAGTAGCACATGCCCCGTATATTTCTGTGTAATAATTAATCTTGCCGTTTTGAAATAGGTCTCTAGATAGCATTTTGCAGTTGTCATAGTATTTGTAAAATACATACATGTGGATGAAAGTGGTTTTTTTTTTATTGAACCTTTTTCCTACAGGCTCATGAGGCAACACTGGAGGCAAGGGCCAGCCCAGAGCTGAGTGATCGTATGCAGCAGCTGGAAAGAGAGGTAACACGGTATCGGGAGGAATCCAGCAAGGCTCAGGCTGAAGTGGATCGTCTTCTGGAAATCTTGAAAGAGATGGAAAATGAGAAGAATGATAAGGATAAGAAGATAGCAGAACTGGAGAGGTGAGAGTGGCATAAAGTTAATAGAGGAGCAAAAGAGCTGATTAAAGTTAGAGATAAGTTTCGTCTGTTTTTCTTGTCTTGAAAATTTTAGAGTGCCTATTTTGGGAAAGTCTGTTTAGAGTTTTTCTATCTTCAGTCCTTTATTGTGGTGGATTGTAAGCAAGAGGGTATCTTAATGTGTGCTTTCGCTACGTGGCTGCTCAAAAATAGGGTTACTGTAGACAGAACTAGAAGGGTAGACAGAGCTGTGAGGGAATGGAGAGGGTGGGAAAAGTTGCTGGCACTGGTGTGTTTCTAGAAGTTTGTTGTTTCGATTTCATAAATTCCTCAGGCATGGCTCTCACAAAACAAATAAGACAAATGACTTTTAAGAACTTGTCATACTAGTTACTCAGATTCTTCTGACAAGTCCATGGTAACTCTTTGTACTGGTAGGGACACAGGTAAACTCTGTCCCAGGTGAAGCCTAGTGAATAGATCTGCTTTTGTCCAAACAAAATGCGATTTGGCCCTTTTCAGCATTTTCTGTCTCTCTGTTTGGAGCCAGGGTGCTCAAGATACTTTTTCAAGACTATAATGCCCCAAACAAAAATTATGATTTATGATGTTTCCATGACATTTGTTTCACAATTATAAATAGTAGATCTTGGGAAAGACCTGATTAGATTCTGTGTTCTCACAGAACATTTTCTGGTTTTCTCACAGTGGGCCAAGAGGGAATTTCTAGGCAGTAATACCTGTTTGGGTTTTTTTGTTTACATTACCATTCACTGTGAAGAATCACGAACTTGGAACAACAAAATGGAAATTTGATTGTTCCCATTTGCCTTGTGCCAGAATAGTCTTTCTAATTTGTATCTCTTCACTATTCAACTGCTCTGCAATTTAGTGTCAGGAAAATTAGGGCAACTGAGTAGAGGACATTTCAGGTTCTGCATTTAATGGTTATTTTTAATTGGCTTGCTGATAGTCAGATTATGGGCCCCTCTGAATGATTTGAAAAACTCTTTTGTAAGGAGTCCATTCTCTTTTCCTTGAAAGTTAAAGAGCTCCGAAACAGTTCAACTTGTCATCTGGATTTCTCTCTTTTATCATTGTAAGCAACATCCTGTTGGTTTTGTTGAAGTTGTTTTGTTTGACCCAAATTCTTTATACCTATGGCTTGAACACCCAAAGGTGAGGATACATTCTTTTTGTCTTCCTTTTTTTCCTATGTGACAAGAATTTTCAGCCTATTGATACATAATGTATTCAGCAGAACATCCAGGCAATAGGTTGATAGAGCAGGTTCCTTAAATATAGACATGGAAAAGCTACATTGCAGTTACAAGTCATTTGTCTGTGTGATTTTTTTCTCTGTTCTTTTGAGGTGCCTATCTCAGGTGTGAAGTTCACCATGTCATCATCTTAGGGCATGCAAGATTAGTAGGGATCAGGTCTAAGCAGCAAATTTACCTTAGAAGTAGGGTATAGGGAAGAAATATGTTCATAGTGCCTTAATTTTTTTTCTGTGTGCAGAAGTAACTTCTATTTAGGAAAAGCAAGTCAGAAATGTGTCATTCCTCAGCCTGATTCCTAGAGGAGAGTGAAATGGCAGGAAGAGAATCTTCTTACTTATGCTTGTAATGCAAGCCTCTAATCATGACTGAGACTTGCAGCATCAAACAGTGAATAGACACATACCAGTGTCCTATAATCAAAAGTGTTTATAGTCTACAAGGGAAAAATAACAAAGAAGAGCAATGCAGATGGATCTCATTCTCTTCTACAGATAAAAGCGTTGGAACCAGTCTTCAAAGAATTAGATAGCAACTTTTTTCTTTGAAAAGATGCACTTCAAGAGATCTGCAAAGCAATTTTTGTTTTTCATGTTGCAGGGTAGTTCCTTGCTGCTTCAGCCACAGACCATACTCTTAATATGAAAATATAAAACCTCAAATGACTGGACATCATTGCATAGCAATTTGGTGAATACTTTGACTATTCAGTGTTATCCATTCCTTCTTACCACCTGATCTTCACTCTTATAAAAAAATTGAGTGGTCCTCTTCTCTTTTTAACTTGTCGTCTTTTCTACTCAGATAACATAGAATATGTTTTCTTTTATTTCTACTAATTAGAATAGGTGTATTTCAACTATATTAAAGAAAAGACTGCTTTTGTTACCATGTGATTTCCAGCAGCTGAGAAAATCAAGGGGGAAACCATCTAAGAATATTCATGTTCCACAACTAGTTCACTGTAAGTGAAACTAGAAGTCTTCAGATCTAAGGTGGATACTGTTAGTGTGGTGAATTAGCAAAGTATCAAGACTTGAAATAATTTTTCAGGTGGAACTGTAATATAATCACAGCACTGGAGAAAAGGATAGAAGGTTTCAGAGACTTTATAGTGAGGTTTTAAGTAGTAGTTTCTCTTTTTCTGAATAATTGTTGCCATTTCTGTTTGACCTTAGTTGTTTTCAGCTGCTACCCAAACCACTATTCCCTAGAACCTTGATTTCTTCTTGTGAGTTTTTGCACAAAGCAAAGGTCTTAACATGCCTATTAAATGTATAGGTTGGGCCTGGTTTTATCTACCATGCTTGTTTATAAAGTATTCCTTCATGGCTGAACTTATATATCCAGGCATGTTACATGGATGTTTAAGAGCTAGAGTCTTGGTTTCCTGGGAAAAAATAGGTAATTTTAAAAGTCTTTCCTAAGCTGAGATCTGTGCAGAGCGAGCTAGAAATTATCTTGACTTCTAATGCTTCTACAGCTGTTCAAACTCTGCTGTGCAAAGAACCCCAGTGCTTGCAGAAGCATTTGTCAGCAGGCAAAATAGTGAATATTGCTGTGCCTATCAGGAACCATTAGTATTCTGTGTAGAGCAAGATGAGAAGAAATAAGTCACATTCAGAGAATAACTGTACTAACAAAAATGAGATTTTTCAAAAGAGAAAGTCTCTGTTCCCCGCAGTTTTCTCTTGTGCTAGTTATATGTGACAACTAGACCATCTGTGGTCAGGAAAAGAGAAATAGTAGCACAGTTTCATCCATGGAAGAGAAGAAATGTGTCACTTATTAGGGAAGTATGCATGGAGGAACAGAGAAGGGGAAGAGAAAGTAGGGAGAGGAAGATTACATAAAAAGCAGAAAACTGTTCTCTTAAAGCCTTTTCAATGTAGGCAAAGCTGCCTTTGGTTTAAATTAAAATGAGGTGGGAAATGCTTCCACTCTTCAGTAGCTGTTGCAATTTCTGGGTGGGTGACATTGTTTTTCAGCTGTGAATGGGAGGAAAGATATAAAAAAAAAAGGAATTAGTATGGTGCATGCTATGCAGAAGTTTGAAAAATATTCTAGAGTAAACACAAGGTTGAAAGCACAAAAAGCACAAACTCATTAATTTATATTCTCTGTGGGGAGGATTTTGTTTTTTCTTACGAGAAGGTGGGCCCTAAGTCCACTTTTCTTCTGTGGTTGAACAGCCCTGTAAGTTTTGTTCCTGTCCCCAGTTGCGATGTTGTGTAGAGGGTTTTTTGTAGCTGTCTGGTTGTTCACTTTCTTTATAACTAACTGTTTGCTTTTTGTATTGCCATTCCACAATCTCCCGTCTCTCTCTCTCTGTAACTTTCCATTTTGTGTTTTGTTTCCTCCCTCGCCTTTTCCTTTCCATTGACACTGTCCCGTCCTGGTTCCACGAGTTCGTTCTGCTTTGTCCGTGCGGGGTTTTGTTGCCCGTGCCTTTCCTCAGAAAGCACGCCTCCCGCAAATTGCACCCTCCCTACCAGGTGTCGGTCCCCGCACCGCAACACGTAGGGGGGTTTGTGTGGGACTTCCTGGGAAAGTGAGTGCTCTCTAAGGCTTCTGTTTCCTCCGGGCTGGAATGTCACCGCTGGCTGCCCGGCTGCTCCTGCTGCTGCTGCTCTTTGGGTCTGCTGCAATTACGCTTTTTTCCGTGGGTCAAACAGGAACGAGTGCTGTCAAGTACAAGCTCTGACAGTCTCTGCGTTCAATTCACATCACAGTGGTTGTGACCACAGTCCAGAGGAGGTTTGCTGCTATTCTCCTTGATTTAAACTCAACAGAAGCTGTTGCTTTTCAGTTCTAATTCTCTTGCTGTGTTTTAACTCTCTGCTATCAGTTTTACCTGAACCGGCTAAAACTCAGTGTTCTTCAAGTGTTCTAAAATGTATCATTGATAGAGGTCAGTATTGGCTTATTCTTGAGATTTATTGTGATCGTTATCCTGAAATAAGAAAACAAACAGAAAAGAAGATAAAGAAAAATAATGCTGCTTATCTGGGACATGGCCTTCACAGCCTTCAGATGGGTAGTTTACATGCAGACCTGTTTGTGTGCATGTACTG
This sequence comes from Chiroxiphia lanceolata, assembly GCF_009829145.1. Classification (NCBI taxonomy): domain Eukaryota; kingdom Metazoa; phylum Chordata; class Aves; order Passeriformes; family Pipridae; genus Chiroxiphia; species Chiroxiphia lanceolata. The sequence continues at coordinate 61,891,687 of NC_045641.1, forward strand.
TGCAAATAAGGACTGACTGTAGCTGAGAGGTGGCAGTAAGTATATATGTATGTGTTGCTTCAGAAGTAAGCACTGAGTGAATATATGTGGAAGTCCCGGTTCCAGTTACAGGTTTAAAATTGATTTTCATTCAGCACACTCGCTGTATAAGATAGGTAGCTCTTGTGAGGACACAGGGCACTACCATTATTTTCCTGGAGGAAGCTTGACTTTGATTTGGGAACTAAGGAAGACAGCGCTCAGCTTTGGAATACCAGCAGTCCTGTTAAGGACAAGCAGGAGTTGGTGGCTATTTTAAGAAAGAGATTTTGGAGAGTTTTTCTAAAATGAATTTAAGGATGTGCTGTTCAAGAGGAAGCCTTCCAACTTTTGATTTGTAGCAGCCAAAGGGTATCGTCCTCATCTTAAATATTTCTTCTCAACAGTAAATAAAAGATTTAAAAAATTGGGTGATCTCAAAGGAGTGCTGAAAAATGTGGACAGCAGAATGAAGTTTCTTACTTTGTATGTCTTTAAGACAGTGATATGTTTGTGTAGTGTTCCGTGAAGGATAGATGGAGAGAGAAATTAACTGTATTTTCCATCAACTTTACAGTTTCCTAGAATAGTGTAAAGGAAACTGTACTAGTAAATTATGCCCTATGCTTAAGTCAACAATTTGAAGTTGAAATACATATTTTCAAACCACTACTCTCATCTTATAATAATTGTCTTTGGTCTTCAAGTTGGTTGTTTCTTTGAATTTTTAAATATTTTTTTATAGAATTCCTAAGCAAGAACCACCTCAGGGCATATAAATAATTTAAAGTAAAAGAGATGTTATCAAATTAAAGAAAGGTGTTTATAAAGTCATAATCATCACCGTTAAAGTTAACCTTGAGTAATTGTCGTAACTCATTATAGTCCTCCAAAAATAAATTGAATTCTGATTCAGGCATAGGAAAACCTGAAACAATTAAATATTATTTTCAAATACTTTAATCCATTTTGGTGCCATAAAACATAAAAGCAAATCAAATATATTTGTCTTATGGTCAAATGGTATTATTACAAGGCAGAATCTATTGTTGTGTTTTTCATCCGCTTCCCTCAAAAATCTATAGCTTAAGTGACTACTAACATTCTAAGGTAAATCACTCAAAACTTAGAATATTCCAAAATGAAGATTGCCTTGTAATTTTAATTCACCTCTTATGTGAGCATATATGAATATTGCAGTGAAGTAATACAGTCTTCAACCATATGAACAAATTTTTTCCACGAGAATGCTGCCTTTGGCATGTGAAGGACATAGCCGAAATTGTCCCCAAAAAATCCTGGGTGAGGTTGACACCTGTTGTGGAAAATATCAGCAAGATTTGTTAATCTTTGGCAATCAACTGGGGATAAGGTTTTGTAATGGAAAGAAGTGGTCAGGCCCATAGTTAGTTCAGCTCTCCCTCAGAGTACACAGATCTGTTGAATATTAAGATTTTCATAATTTCTGAGCCAGGAAATGAAGAAGTCATTTCTTTCTTCTCAGTCTTGCTTTCTCTTCCTACAAAATGAGCATTACTCCTGAAGTCTCATATCAAGTTTCGCAGGGGGAAAACTAAATCCATTTTAGATCAACATAACTGCTTTAAACAGATAAAAATAAAGGTGCAGGCACCTTCATTTACAGGTATTTAACTTCATACATTTGAAAGTGTGCTGATTTTCAGAAGGCAAGTGTCTGCCCTCTGAAAGCCAACCTTTGTTAAAGTGCCTTAAGATCAACACTCAGACTCACTAATCGCTTTTGAAACCTGTATCTAAGGAAAGACAGACAGAGAGACACTGCCAGTAATTGCAAATCCATCTGTAGAGAGCACCAGATAAAAAAGCCATCATGGTGATTTTACGGTGACTCCTCAATCCATCCTCACCTTTTTCATATAATGGGATATCCTTTTTCGATTTGTTCTTTATTTAGCTGTTCTTTATTTCCCATTCTTTCCCTCTTCCTGTGTTTTCGGAGAAACTGAAACTTTGTGATATTGCAGAAACAGCTGTTCTGAAATACAAGGTCAAAGAACCCCAATTAGTCCAGCCCTTGACATGGTGAGAGGTCAGGGCTGGTGCAGGCTTTGGCTGAATGGGCCTGCTGTGTTATCCCATCACTGAAACACCTAGAGCCTGGTATTTGCCCTAGTATTATGTCCATGTTCAAGCAGGCAGGACTGACACTATTAAACAGAGTGATTCATGTCCATGGAACTGAGTACAGACCGACTCCTTTGTTAAATTCAACCATGGGCTGAAAGTGTGGTTTGTCTGCTAATCCAAGACTAAGGATCTGGTCTTGGATCCTCCAAGAAGGACCCTGCACTAGAGAAATACGTACAAATAACGAGAAGCACTGATTGTGAACTTTTTTGAAGGCTTCTTTTCCTGCCAAGTTTTCTGTAGGGCTGAAGTCCTCTTTGTTTTTATCATTAAATCAGGGTGGTTATCAAGCATTCCCTCTCATGCTTATTATCTCTAATGAATATAGGAGTTGTCATCTACCTGCACTGTGGCAATGATGGGTTTTATTTAGCAAATATCTCCTAATCCAGCTGTTTGATCAGTAGAGTGTAAGAGCTACGATATAATTAAAATAATTCTAAAACCCAAGGAGAAGAATTCTCGTCCAAATAAGGAGCCTAGTTTGCATATCAGGGTTTTATTGTTGCCTGCCTTTACTACATCTCTTCAAAAGCTTTTTTGTAGCTTTGTTTCAGTCAACATCTTTGAGCAATATGAGGGTATCCATACTCACAAGCTAGTACAAAAGGAGTGAAAAAAAAACAAACCACCAAAAACTCTCTTTTATACAGCTGGTATAGTAAAAAAGTGTCAGATCCTTACATTGTCATGGAGTACAGAAAGAACGAAAGGAATATCCAGTAATTGCCAGTAAGCCAGTGAAATAGTAATATTAGTGGCCGAGTCTGTGCTCTTAGATCCATGCATACCTGTGCACATGGATGTACACACAAACCTTCTCCCTCTGTCTCTCTATCTCTTCTCTATCCCTCTAAATATCAACCCAGAAAGAAAGGAAAAGACCAAACATCATTCTTTTTACCAAGAAAATATGTCAGAAGTGGTAAACATAAATAGCCTTTCTGCTTTGACAGACACAAGGAAGATCAAATGCCTATTGTTCCTTGTCAGACTGCTTTGAAGGAATGACAGAGTCGTAAATATACACAATCACTCACTGTCAAACAAATGGAATTCAAAGGTTGACTGAAAATCGTTACATAAACTCCGCCCTAAGTACATCTGAGATTAATTTAGCAGACTTGTTTCACTCCCTATGATATACAAGCATGTGGGAAAAATTGTAGCTGGAATAATCAACAGCTTTTAAAATTCATTTTTCCTAATTAAAATACTGAAGCGTTCACATCTCACTGACGATTTTGATCCACACCCAGTGATCAGATTTAAGTCGGCTTTATCTTTAAGATTAACGAGATGGTATTTTAAAGGAAAATGGCTTTCTCTGAGACTACCAGTTGGCATTACAATTGTCTTATCTCCCTGTGTGACTGTTGCATCGGAACACACAGTTAATGGGGCTGGGCAGAAACGCTGCTGCTGGATCTTGTAAGGAATGCTGCAAGTGTGTGTCGTTGCTCGAAGGGAAAGAGTGCAAACTAAAAAACTTGTTATTTTGCTCTGCCATGAGCATGTGTGGGTATGGATCTGACCCTGCTTGCTTGGGGCTGCTGCCTGGGGCAGATGCTTGCTGTGCTCCTCTGCGCAATTTCACTGATGTAGCCCCGTGCACTGAGGCTTCACCTCCAGTCCGTGGCAGATCTCCATTTACTTCCTAATAACTGACAGTTTCCAGTGTCTGCCTTGGTTTTAGTTCCAGTGATAGAAAACGGACGGATTTTTGTCCGGCTTTAATGTGCTTTCGGGCATAGTCCTTATTTTTGCTTGGATAAATATTATGGTTATTCTAAAAATCTACATTTTGAAAAAAATACTTTGTACCCCTGTAAAAAAAAACATGGAAAGGGGGGCTAGCAATTACACAAACTGTATTTTTCTTTGGAAGAAAGAATTTATTCCGTAGCAAAATGGAGATGTACCAATAATTATTCTCCATTTAAATCCCATGCAGCTGGCTAAATAATACTTCTGCAGCATACAGAAAATTGCAAGTGACCTCAGCATAGTTTTTTGCATACTGTTTTGCCTTCATCCTGTGCCAGCAAAAGATGCTACCTTTAATAGCAGTTGAAAGAACAGTACAGTTCATTTAAATTCTACAGGGGTGTTCTGAGTTCTAGCCTGTACCTTTTTCCACTGTTAAACTGGACAAAAAAAATATCACATCATTACAATAGAACCAGGAATTGCAAAGGATCCCTGAATAACAAAATGGGAAGTCTTAAATTTTCATTATTTAGAATCGGTAACAGTCATAAAAAAAGTGAACCTTTTTTTCCCATACCTTATTTTTTCCCATATCTAACCAAGTGTTTATTTTAACATTTTTCTTCTCTTTTGTTAAATTTGTTGGATTTCAGTCAGAATTAGTTACTCATTTTTCTGTGTGAATTAACTGAGGCTTTTGGAACATTATAACCTGCTTCAAGATCAAATGCTGAGATGTGATACTTGGCATTTTACAAGTCTCATCTTTCCCAAAATCCCCAAATAGCACAGCCTTTACAACAGCTGTCCTTGAAGAGCTTGATTGGAAGAATGTTAGTTTAGAAGCCAAAGAAAAGTACCTTTACACTAGTTAATCTGTTGCAGACCAACAACAGCTGCTTGTACAAATTCAATACCCTACATGGTTGATAGTAAAATTTATGCCAGAAATAAGGACTGCAAATTTCATTTACATGCCTCCATATACCAAGAGTAATAAAGAACATAGCAGTTAGTCCATCCTATAGAAATATTTTTCTCCAGACCATATCCTGCCATTTTAGAGCAAAATTTTGTCATGGGAGAAGTACAATGTGTGTTGTAGAAACCAAATTGCCACTTGGGACAGAAGGACATTTACTTCGCCTCTCTTCTATTGAGTGAAAAAGCATCAAATTTAAACCGAGATTAAAAGCTCTGTATTTATGGCTCCTTGTTGCCTTCCCTGGGTGTTATCAGTGAAATTGAAAGCAGATGCCTATGAAAGATATTGGAGACATTTGGGGGGGGGGGGAAAAAGCAATAATGAACCTATGGGACCTCACGTTATACAGGGGACTCCAGCATTTTGTCTTGGTCAATTCTGCTGTTGAACAATGTTGGAGAGAACTGTCCAAAATATGCCTGTTTGGTCATTATTGTTTTTAGATTGCACCTTATAAAGGAGAATTATATGGCAGGAAGAAGAAACAGATGCTTATTTTGTTTCTCTTTGGAAGGGTGTGTTCAATGTCAAAATTAAGAAAGATGAACTTTTACCTTTGACAAGTCTTCAGGTCTTGAAGACTTTACTCCGTGGTTGGGGTTTTTCTCCTTTCTGTCCAACAAGTCGGGATCATCTGCAGGAAAACTGAAAAAAATGTGTGTCTTGTTCATGGAGAGAAAATAAGCCCCTAGAAGATGGCATAAAGGAACACATAAGGTTTCATCTTGGATAGTCAAACTCCATATTTTCAAAATGTTTGTTAGAATTCTGGACAAAGGATACTTACTAATGATGTGATTTAAATCCAGAGTTTTCTATAGTCAGCTTATTTCCTTTTTCCAAGAACTGTTATGTATTGGAGACTATTTTCTCTACAGAAAGTTGCCTCTAATTGAAATGGTGTAATCTAATGTAAAGGTCCTTTTTTTCTTTTCTTTCTTGTTCTTTTTTTTTTTTTTTTTAATTAGATGTCTATAAAACATGCAGCTCTGTGTTTGTGAAGGATTGTGTGTCTGTGTGTCATTACCTGATTTATATCTGCTTGTTTTGTCCTTTATTCTTGAACTGCTTTATCTCTGGACACTGTTTTCACAAACTCTTAACTCTTTCTCTTTCGCATCTCCTTCCTGGATTTGCTGCTTCCTTCAGCCTCACCTCAAGGTCAGTATTTGCTTTTAAAGGGGTGTTTATAAAACTGTTGTCTATTCAGCTAAAATTGAGATCTTGGAGAAGATTGCACATCAAATTACATGATGGCAAAATAAAAGATCAGACATTTGGTTAGGTCTGTGTAGGAGGATGGGTTGAATAGGGTGTATGTTTAGAAGAAAAGTGTACTTGAAGGAAAGAATTTATATCAAACCATTGTAAATCAATGTTGTTGTGCACTAGGAAGAAAGGGGAAGAGTAACTAGTGATGCCTTTAAAGGGAAAAAATACAGGAACAGGAAAGTGATGCAAGAGTTTAAATATTACTGGGTTTATCTGTTACTTTAAGAAGAAAAAAGATTGGCTATTAGCCATCTTCTCTGATACATTACATGCTGTTGAGTGCAAAATTGGTTCCTTTAAAATACTAGTCATATGTACTTTAACTGTTGGGTTTTATCATTTCATCTGTACCTGAAACCTTGCAGTGATGTTGCAGAACTAGTTTTGGTGCATTTTGAGTGTGCTATGCTGTCAGAAAGAACTAAGAGCTGAGGGCTAAAGATAAGTAAATTAGCAAGAGGATAAATTTGTTGAAGGCACAAAGTGATAAACTACTGAAAAAACCTTACCAAGAGACAACATGTTTTGAGTCTTTCAGCCATGGATCATTTTTCCGTTTCTATATTTTAAAAGAAGTTGCCAGTCATAGATTTTGGGATTTCAGTAGAGTAGCTTGGAGTAAATGTCTATGATGTACATAATACAAGTCAGACTGCATCATCTACTGACTCCCAGTGCCTTTGAAAGGCTCTGAAACCATTTTGGATTCTAGTGTTTGCTGATGAAATCTGTTTGGTAGAAGACACCCGTGACTCCTGATGAAGGAATGGTCATAATTGTTTCAGACAATGTCTTTGGCCAGGAAGCCACTTCTTAATGACTGAAATTCTGAGTTATCAACCAAAATCTGACTTTCCTATTTGTGTTTAACACTGGAAAATGTGGTGGTGAGTGGAATCCCCCACTGCTGCGATGCTGCTGACGCCTTTAAATTGTGTCGGCGTTCTGACCTTGGTTTGGCACAGACATTGCACTTGTGGCCTTGTCTGCGTGTTTTCCTTCCTCCCACAGACTGGGAAAAGATTGGAAGTTAATCATGTTGTTGTCCATCAATACCTTCCATATTCAGTGTATCATGCTGGCATACTTGTAATTGCTGGGGAGAGGAGGGCTGTCCTGGAGTGACCCTTTTTCTTCAAATCCCAAAGAACACAACTGGCAGGAAGTTTTTCTGCCCTGTGAGCGTTCTCCTCTGAAATAAACACGTTGTCTTTTCCTGCACGAGCAGGACTCTGTTGGCCAGTCTGTATTTGCTGGTTATCACCGTGAATGGAGCTTGGTGTGCTTTGTCTGGCTGATCAAGTCCTAGGTGTTATGGAATAAATCTGTCAAAGCTGTTTCTGATTCAATCCATGTGGCTTTAGGCTTTTCTCAGTACCTGCGCCTGTGCTGGAATTCACGATGAACAAGAGGGGAAACAATTTCAGGGTCTGGCTTTGGTGTGGGTTCTTCTAAGACTTGGTGTGATTTCTCCTTTTCCAGACAATGTGATGATAACTTTCATTTCTCTCATTCAGAGCATATTGTAAAATTTGGCTAGAAAAGATATGGCTGTGGTTTGAGGTGGCCAACTGTTAGGAACTTTGAAGAGTTTTCTGGTAAGATATTAAAGAGATTGTTCATTCTGTCCTCATAGTTTCCTAATGGTTTTATTGATTTTTTTTGTTGTTGTTACTTTTTTTTCATTCTTAACATTAATTTCTAGGATGGTTAGTTGCTGAGGCTTTCATATATTGGTTAAAATGAATCCAGAGTGTAAGGAAATAGGTGGAATGACTCCTCTTGGAACTACAAAATTCCTACTGGCCAGGAAACAAAGGTAAAAGATTCTTCTAAAGAGAAACAGAAACATTATAGGGGTTGCAGTACCACTCATTTTCTTTCCAGTGTATTTTGGAGTTTTCCTAATTGCCATTAACTGCAACGTGTGAAGAAATAGCTCTTCTGTGAAGTTACATTTTGCCTTAGAAACTTCTTTGGGAGCCAAAACTTTGTTTTTCTCTGAATTATATAAAGCAGTTATTTTGTTTTCAGACATCAAAGCAAATGTGTCTCCTGGAAAAGAACTGACTATGTGAAAAATGTGCTGGGTATGTCTGTCTTGGAGAAACAAAAAGAAATACTCTATATTAGGGTATGTTATATCTGATCTCATCAAGAACAGCTTTGCTTACTGTGGTCAGTGCAGTACCTCTGAATTTTCTGATCTATCCATTAAGCTTTCATCATCTCTCTCCTGTTGATAAACTGAAAGAATCAGAATATGACACTGTAATCCACATCACTGTTGCTGTTATGACATGTACTTACTGCTCAGAAGTCTTAAGGACCTAGAGTGGATGTCATGCTGATTCGTAGTAAATAAAATAGCCTTAGAAAACGTGGAGATTAAAGCAGTTTTGCATAAGGAGTTTTTGCTAAGCCTCTCTGTTGATGACAGCTTTACATAAAGAACTACCCAATGCTGGCTGAGTTCAAGAGTAACAAGCCAAATAACACTGTTTTGATGTTATTACCTGTATCAGTGGAAAAAAAAAAAAAAGAAAAAGAAAAATACCACGAAGTCATATGCTACAGTTCTTTTAAGTTGGTCTTTTTTCAAGGAAAGAATGAGCTATACTGATAAAGCAAAAGTAAGATTTACAGCTCCAAATTGGGTAACAATCAGCTTAACTGGACAGGAGGCCTCCCACAGGAGGCTTGTCTTTCAGTGTCCTGCTTTCTACTGTCAGATTTTCTGTTGGTTTAGATCACATGGCTGATTGTACTGTCTGTCATCTTTTGAAGCAAGTAATCCAGTTCTTAAAGTTTTCTGGATTTTTTGCTACACCAGTGAGAATTGGATGCTATAAGAAGTAATAATAAAATACTGTAAACCTTATTTCCACAAGCAAAGTGGCTTGGTGATTAGATGAGTGCAGGCTGGTGGCATGAATCCAGATAAAAGTCTCCTAAGAGTGTCCATGTAAAGTTAAATGTCAGTGTAACAACCCAAGTGTAGCCTTATAAAATCAAAGTAAAACCAAAATACTAAATCTGAGGGGATTATTTCAGTCCTTTTTCCAGAGTCCTAAATTTATATTAAACGGAACATGTCTAACCACCGAAGAAATATTTGAAACATAGTCATCCTTCTATAAGAAAATGACAGATAATATTGCATAAAAAGTTAAGCAAGTTCAGGAAGCTCAGGATACTATTCAATAATTATTTTTTTTTTTAAAAAAAGGGTAGTTAGTTACAGGGATCTAGTCTGTGGTACTTGTGGGGTTTTCGATGTGCTGGAAATACGTTTATACAGTGACTCATATGATGTACATCCAGGAAACTGTGGATCTGAGGACTGAGCAAGTGCCAGGGCAGTCAGGAGAAGTTTCACTGGAAGTGTCACTGGCTCTTTAGTTTCATACCTGCAGAAGACTCAAGGTCTTCATTCTGCCACAATGTCGGTCATTAAACAGTCAGGAGGTGATAAAAATTTCAAGCATGTTGAGTCAGCAATGGTTAGTTTTAGCTCAGCAGAGACAAAAACATTGTCTTCAAAGAAGTTTCCACTTAAATTTCCTGGCTTTCTCTAAAAACTAACAATCTCTAATGGTTGTTTTCTATCCAATATATATTTTCTTTAGTTCTACTTAGAATAAAAACAGGTTTATGGTATTCTTTATATGACAAAGTACTCTGCTTTGCAAGAATTGTCTGTCCTTGAGAGTGAGAAGTAAGGCATCTTAGAGATGATACTGGGTAAAGGAAGAAATGAAGGCATCAGACTTGGCTGTGAAGGTTGGGTGATGATGAGTAAGTACAAAACAGAACTGTGGTTTTCCTAAAACAAGTCACTGGCATAGCCTTTCAAATTTGCTTTAGGTACAGTGATTATCAGAGCTTTCTTCCTCTGTTTGAAGTGGAATCTGTACCTTTTCTCTCAAAGGCCCTCTTTTCTTGCCTCATTTGACTGCATCTTTTTAAAGCAAAATTATTCACAGATGCACATCATGTCAGAATTCTCACTTTTCTGCAGTCTTGCATGATCTGTTTCCTACTACCTGCTGAAATTAATTTAATTATAGGGAACACTGATGAGTTGTTTTTGTGTTATTGCTTTGTTTTCAGCACATGTATTCACAAAGGGTGCAGCTTTCCTGTGGGGGTTTGAACTGAGGCAACATTAGAAAGACACATGACTGGATATGGCACTAGGGAGGATGTTTGTCTGTCATCAGTATGCTGATCAGTGTGAATTTTGAAGAGATCAGAGTCAAATGCTCCGAGAGATTAGAGAAATCCTTCACAATTTGCTTTTTTTCAGATATAACAAAAAAGTGGGGGTTTTTTACCATACTATTTGAAGCATTGAAAGACAATATTATTTTTAGAAAACATTTTAAAATGTGTCCATGTTCATATATCCCAAAGTTAACAAATTACCTAGCATGTCATCCTCAGAAGATTAACTGAAATGATCATTCAAACTTCATGCAACATTAAACATTTTGACTAACCCATATGTATCACATCACATTTAGTCAAAGGAATAAAATCTGAAGGTTATTTTTCTTCTTTAATGGCTGACTTCTGTGCAAAATGTTATATCCCTCCCCCCCAATGGCTAGATTTTTATTTCTACTAAAACTCTAAAAGCCAGGTAAGTTTATGGACAGACAGTGAATGTAGTATATATCTATGGTAAAATAGTCATGGTGCAAACAATTCCATAACTGACAGTACCACAAGCTTTAACAGATCCTGGGCTCAGCATTAATATGATACAGAGAACTCAGTTGGGCAGGAGACCTTTTTAAAAACTCAGTGAAACGGGTGAAGAGCTCAGCAGCTGCTTTTCCTCCTGTTTTACTGGTAAGGACTCTTTTCAGATCCTTGAGTGTAGTGGCAGAGTGTGCAGGAGTGAAGCATTACCCATAGAGCTGAAAAACCAAGTTACAGGCCATTTATACAAATTAGAAATATGCAGGTTGATGGAATCGGATCAGATACATACAAGGTTGCTGAGGGAGCCAGCTGATGTCATAGCAAGGACTCTTCTATCGTCTTCAAAAGCTCGTGGCTGTCAGGGAGAGTTCCTCATGGCTGGCAAACATCCCACCCATCTTCAGGAAGGATGAGAAGAAGGATCTGGGGAATTGCAGGCCAATCAGTATAACTTCATATGCTGGGAGGGTTTTGGAGCAGATCCTCAAAGCCACCTGCAAGCACCTGAAGGAAAAGGAGGTGATGGGGAACAGGCAGTATGGATTTACAAGGGCAAATTATGCCTGATCAACCTGATTGCCTTCAGTGATGAGATGACTGGCTCAGAGGGCAATCAGCAGTGCTCAGTGTCTTTTTAGTGATGTGGATGATGGGACACAATACACCTTCAATAATTTCATGGATGATAGCAGACTGAGGGGAGTGGTTATGGGGAGCGTACAATGGATTGAGTCCAGCAGGCCGGCTGGTGAGATGAGAAGGTGCTACAGCACATGACATGCAAGAAGGGGTAGAGAACTTGGGATGTTCCAGCCTGGGAAGAGGAGCCTCGTGGGAGACCATACTGTGGTCTTTCAGCTGTCTAATGGGAAGGGCCAGGGAAGACAGTCAGACTCTTCTCAGACATGTTCAGTAAAAGGTGGAGAAGCAACAGACAAATTGCAGGTTGTTCCAATGTAAGCCCCAATGAGATAATTGGCAGAAAAAATTCACAGTGATCAGTTAGATACAGAAACATGCCCAGAGAGGCTGAGGAGTCCTCAATGCTGGAGATCATCAGAACTCATCTGGACAAAGCTAGGACCAACCTGCTCTAATTTGGCCTTGTTTTGAGAAAGGTGTTGAACCAGGGTGATCTTCAGAGGTCACTCCAACCAAAATTACTCCGATTCTAACTTGCTGTGGTGAGTTACTCTGTATTCTAGGACAAGCTCTACTGTTTCTATGTGGTTTTGGTAAGAATGTGCTGCATAATAGTGACCCAGTAAAACAGGATAAACAAAAGTTTTCTTGTTATGTCATAGGACTATACAGCTGTAAGAAAAGAAGAGAGTAAGAAAAATATGTGCAGGTCCACTGAACTTTTATTTCTGGCAAATTTCTTCCTGTATTCTCAGTTTTTAAACAATTTTGAAAAGAATTTATTCTTTCTGGGATAATGTATCACTGTGATATATGTCAGTGTGGTATTAATAGACTTTTCATGAATAATAATTTACCCAGACATTTTTCTTTCAAGATTTCTAGCATTGCTCTCACCTTCTTCCCCACCCCTAAACACAGATACTCTCAAACCTTATTGCTCTTAATAGAATCAAAGAAGATAAAGTTGGAAATTATATTTTGAATTTTTTTTATGTTCTCCGTAAGTTTCTCTTGCTGACCAAGAGCTTAGACTGAGACAGTGACCTCCCATCTGACAGGGTGAGGGGTTACTATTCTGCCTTTGTAGTTACCAGGTTTTCTGTAATGTCTTGTCACTCAGGTTGACAGAACCATTTTCCATTTGCAGTTTTCACATCCCTCTTTTTCACATCTTTTATCTTGCTCAGGCTAGAGGCAAATAAAATAGATCATAGTTGACCCTGCATTTTCTTCTCAGCTCCCTTATTGAGGCAACATTTTTCTGCTGTGAGATTTTCAGCTGGCTGGGAAGTCACTCCTCGTGTGTTTAGTCTGTGCCTGTGCCTAAACTGAAATCTTTTGTTACTTGTTCTTGTGTTACTTGTGAAGTTCAGGTTCCATTTCTGACCTGCTCACAAGGTGACCTCACTGCCTCAGATGGGGACATTGGAACCCTCATGTTTCAGATGTGCCTTTCAGTACTTATCTTACCAACTGAGAGCATTTCTTCACTGGTCACTTAACTAATATTTTCCATCCTCATTCTTGTGAAACCAGCTTTCCTAACAGACCTGTGCACCTTATCTGCAAACAATTCCTGATCTTTTGGATGAAAATTATGCTACATAAGCATAGATATTTCATACGGTTTATAGATCCAGTGGACACTTCTATTGCTGTCACTCAATTAATTTGAAATCACTCTTAATCACATTACTCTAAAATGAAAATCATTTCTTATCCATGAAATCCTAAGTAGACTTTTAGAGATGTTGCTAGATAAAAACATGCTGAACATTCTTAGGCTAAGGTTAAATTAGTAAGATCTTTTTTCCCCCTTTTTCCTTTCTCTTCTGTGGCTCTCTTCCATTTCATTGTTCTGACAGGGTGGTGTAGTAAAGTATTCCCTCCTTCTGCATAACATGTTCTTCATTTGCAAACAATAGAGGGCCCTTCTGGAATATGTCAGCTTTTCTAGCCAGTCCTCTTGAAGTACCCCAGGCAATACAGACAGATTTAATCATGCTCTCAGTAACTTACTTAATTTCCTTCTTATCCAGCAGATAGGATGTTCTTCTTAATTAAAAGGAATGGATTTTTTTTCACTTCCTTGGAGAACAAAATCTATGCAGTTGTCAGTTTCTGTTCATGGCTGACTAATTAACTCCTGGCTCCAAGGGGTGAAGTGCCACCTATCCCTTTAGTGACCCAGCACACTCCATTCAGTGTAAAGTGCTTTTACATGGAACATTGTTATGCATCTATTTACAGTACTGAACAGATCTGGTAGAAATTGGGATTAAGGGTGTTGGTAGTTTTAGAATGACACTGGGGTTTGAGTGGTGCAGCTGCAGCATCCTTCTTTCGAACGTTTTGGAATGAACTTCATCATTACAAGTAACTTCATTCTTTTTATAAAAAAATAAGACTGAGCACGAATTGCAAAGTTGAGTTGCAAACTGCTCTCTGTAGATGGACAAGAAGAGCTTCATTTGGTCCCAGAAATTACAGCTGCCAACAACTGGCAGTTGCCAAGCTGGTGTGCTCGGTGCCAACCCAAGAGAGAAGTGAGGCTGCTTTCCTACCAGCTCCTACTCTCCTGTATTGCTCAACTCTCTCCTAGCATGTAAATCTTTGATTTCTCAAAGCCATGGATTTACTGTAGCTCACCAGATGGTAGTTCTGAAAAGCACATGTTGTCCTCCTTCACTTTCAGCATCAGTCCAGTTTTTGGCTTTTTCAGTCCCACTGGTGCTAACAGCCATGACCAGATTGTTTCTGTTCTGAGTGCCAGCAAAACTCAGATTGTCTGCAAACTTCCCTTGCTTTTTTAGTGTCTTGAGTTGTTCATGCCATGTTTGATGAAGTCCCACATGCTGGGAACTAAAAGAGAGGTGACATAATGCAGCTTTACCCTACGAGTATCTGTAAGGATAAAGAATCTCACCCATGCAAGCTTCAGTGGGGATGCTGTATGTTTGAAAATGCATTATTTTGGGGGCATCTCCTGTCAGACATATTCTCTTTTACCAATATTGTGCTCATCATTGGTTCTTTCCAGTGGTTTGCCTTGCTCTCTTATAATCTGCATTATATGCTCACTTTAGTTCATTAAGTCTGTGATGTTTTAAAACAAGTGTATTCTGTGGAGTTTTCAGCTGGTTTTGCAGGATGTACTTGAATTCCTCAGGTAACTGTACCAAATAAATAATAGTACAAATGTTGTTAACCAAAAACTGACTACTAGCTAGATATACACATTCGCTTCACTTTTCAGTGTATAATTTTTCATTTTCATAGATAACCAGCAGAACATGTTAGCAATTTCATTTAGAAACCTGAATAAAGAACTTAGAAATTATTTTTTTTATTACTAACTCCTTCTAGCAGTATATGTAAAAGATATCAGAGCAAACACTTTTTCAATATTTGGTATGTCAGCGTATTTTAAAGGATCAGTAACTCAGTCTATGGTGTCTTTTCTTTTAGCATTACTTGCTTGCTCCTCTTGCCCCTTGTACAAAAAATCTTTCTTTTCTTTTCCATCATTTACTTCAAGGCTGTCCTGTATAAAAGAAAATGGGAGAAAGCATTAAATGAAGTTGCTAGTAAAAACACTATTAGGCTACTGTAAAATGACACTTCATGCTGCAAAAGTGGCCACTGACTTGGAGTGTGAAAAAAAAATGGATTTTCCTGGTGTATTTGGAGTACAACACTGATGTAATGACTGCTACATTTAATGTCATTTCTTCTTAAAGGAAATGTTTCGTGGTCATATCTCCCAATCAAAGAGACTGTTCCCTACAGTATAAGCAATAGGCAGAGCTTTTGTAGGCACCATGCAGTGGCATTATATAAAGATTATCAGAGAAATGCAAATAACTGTGGTTTTTCACGCCTTAGTTTATGACATGCCTTCTTCCCTTTCTTGTATCTCTTGCTTTCAGCACAGATTTCTCATTTTAATATGGCATATGCAGATGTGTACTCAAAGAGATGGGGCCTGGCACACAGTTTCTGACAGTTTGTTTTCCTTTGACTGCTTATTTCCATGTTCATTTTGAGTATGCTTGGATAGCACGAGCAAATGACAGCTGAAATATAGCTGAAGGAATCTGCTTTCTATTTTTAAATGCTTCAAACTTCAAACATATTTGTATCTTGGGCAAAAGCCTTATAGTGTGAACAAAAGCCAAACGTTTGGAAGATTATTTTAAATAGAAGGGGTAAGTATATGCTATTCCCAGTTTCAGGAACACATATGAATTCCTGCTTTTTCATTATAGATGTAATTTTCCCCAGGTCCATTTTTATCTCTTTATCATACTTTTTTAAAATAGATATAAATATCTCTTACTAGTGAGTAAATATCGGCAGGGAAGTTCTAATTTTGAACCATACTGGGTCTGATGAAAGCAGCATGGCTTTGAAATTTTTTAATTAGTTTAAAGGGCCTCTACACTGCTGCTTTCTTCCTGCTGCACAAGCAGAAAGCAATCAACAAGAGAAAAAAACCCAACACCACCTTCAAAGGAATTTCAGTTGATTTCTTGGAAATTCCAAAGAGGAAGGAGTGTGTTTTCTTCTACGTCTTGGAATAGTGGAGGTTGCTTTTTAAATTAGAGATAGAGAAATTTTATTTCAAGGTAGAAAGGGACTGGAAATTTCCTCTTGTATTTCTGTCCTGTTTTGACCACAGCCTCGGTAATTGTATATTAGATTTTCAACACTGCTTAAATATCTCAACCTCCATTTTATATGTCTTCATATAAAAAACCAGTTTATAGAAAGTATATTATATTTGTGTTAGGAATATTCTTCTTGACAGCAGAGGCTGTTGTTTGCTGATTTTTCCTAATGATTAGGAGTGTTCTCCAATTACTTGGAAAATTAGTTCACTAAAGGAAGGCAGAAAATGTCTCAGTGACAGGCTACATCAAGGCAATTGCCCTGATAGGGGGATCAGCTCAATTAAAATCTTAATTTTGCCTCATTTGTCTCAAGGTCACCAAATAAAAAGTAGTTCACTGGAGTATTATAATTGCCAAGATAAAGAATTTATCTTTCTGAGTACGTATTCCAGGCTAGAGCTAATTTAATTAGTGAACTTTATGATCTCTAAGGATATCAGTGAGAATATATTTCAGATGTCTGACACATGGGGCATCTTGTCACTGGATTTTTTTCTTCTCTTCTCCTTCATAATGTATTTAAAAATTATGTATGTATTCAAAATACTCATGGACACATTTTGTAGTTCTGTAGCAAATGCAGTTACTGTGGAATGGTAGAAATCCCTCCTCAAATGCATAAGCCAGTAACCTTGTCCATACACATTACCAAGGCTATTACAACACTCACTGACTTCTCCAGAAACCCAGTAGTGTTTGCTTAATTTGCAAAATACTCCTTAGCTGTGTTCTGGAGTCCTGCAGTTGCCAGATGGAGAAGACAGCGTTACAGCTATATCAGAGAAGGAGGAACTAAGCCATCTGCACTATTCATATAGGCTGTTCAGCCCAGTGTGTGGTGTATTTATTACAAATAATTCTGCTGTCCCCCATGTGCCAGGCAGTCAGAAGTCTGTAACAAATCATCTCAGTAGGCACTCTTCATATTGACCTGACATGAGCTGTCAAAACCACTGCTTCAGAATGTATTTTATGAGGGGAGATAGCTCTTAGTAAATCTGTTTGCTAAGCACCTGAAAGAAATATGCCAAACATGCCATTCTGAGAGGCACTGTGGTCTCTGTTCGCTACCAGAAGTTGCTGTCACCCAGTGGATCCCGAAACAGAGCTGTATACTTCCCATCTCACATTCTCATGGTGAGGAAGATGTACAGTTTGAGGAGCGTGATAACATGGCTTTTCACTCAGCCCTGTCCTTTTGGATACTTTTCCCAGTGTAGTCTCCAGGAATGGCCATCTTTGGATCAGATTTCGTACTTTTTCATAGCTAACAGGGAAACGCTGTTCAATTCACCTCTGGAGAGAGAATCTGTCAGGCTCTTCTTGAAAACAATGTTGGTTTTAAGGAGATAAGCTAAATTATATCATATTTTTATTTAGGCATTTCAGTGACATAAAATCATCAGGCTTTTAGCCCTGAAATGAACTGGTTTACATTATTTCAGAATGGTCCTGCTAGCATCACTGTCCTCACATCCTTTTCTAAGAGCAAGACACTGAATGCATGTATTTCTTTTTTATCAGAAATCCTCTTCCACTGAGTTACTACATTCATTGTGCTTTTGGTTTTGTCCTTGGCAACTGTTTAAAAACTTTCGCTAAGGACTGGATTTTCAGTAACTGTCAGCTTAAAAGTGTGATTCTTTAACATATGGTATATCAAGATGACAGGATAATGTTCAACTGTTACCCAAATTTCTGCAAATTTTTAGAAAGGACTTTTCTCTCTTCATAGCTTGTTTGTATACATATACATGTTTTAAGCTACTCTAGCGTGGTTCTTTCTTAAATGCTCTGCTTTTAAAATTCTCTTCTTACAGTTTATTTTTTTGTTTGTTTGTTTTGTTTCAATGGCTGATTTTTACGTTTGATTTTTCTTATAATTACTGTTTGTATCAGGTGTTATTCTAGAAGGAATTAAAAGATCGCATGCCCGCCTGAAAGAAAACAACTGCTGTATTGTGATTTGTTTTCTTTTCTGGCTAGTGAGACTGCAGTTAAAAAAGACATGTGTGATCTTAGATCAGAAAAATCCCCAATGAAACCTCAATAAAATGCCATTCATAGGGAAGATTTTATTGCCGTTCAGAAAACACGTCTTTCAGCCAAGTGGCGCAGGTCTCTTGAGCAGAGAGTGACTGGCTGTGTGTGATCTGTTCACAGGGTGGTTGGTTTGTGCACTGAAGTTAAAGAGAACAGCACCTTGGGGACTTCTTCCCACACTGTAAGGGCCAAATTCAACTAACCCAGCGTGTTGCAGGGGGAAGGAATCCACACCAAAGCCTAATCAGCCGTTTTATAAATGTCACTTTTGGCTTTACATCTGTTTGCTCAATTAACAAAAGCAGAAGAAAAAAATACAACAGAACAAACTTATTTGTTGAACTACTGAATGCTTTTATTAAGGTCCTTAAAGTATTTTTCTTAACAAAAGAATACCCATATCATTATTTCCCAGATTTATTTCGGAGTTCACCTGAAGTTTGTACTTTCAATGGTTCCAAGTTCAATAAAAACTAAAAGTTGCCAGGTTTTAAGGTTAAAGGTTTCTTTTCTAGTTCAGTTGCTGTTGGCTTTCAAAAATAGTTATCAAACTTGACATATAATTAATTTGATATTTAATCTCTGCAGTCTGATTTCAAATTTAACATCAATTATGAAATTATGGTAACGTATTCATTATTTTCATTACAAAGCTTGCTTGCTGGTAAGTAGGTGCTGAGAATTTAAATAGTTGGGAAGCTGCACATTAGTTTTACTAGTGTTTCTTTAGCTGCACATTAGAGGGACGAGTAGGTGTAATGGATTTTATCTACAAAACTGGAATTAGAGATTAGTGAAAACATGAGGCGCTAAAAATGTTTACCTGAAGTGTTTAGAGGGTTTAATGTCTTGTATCTGACCCTGTCTGGAAGTGAACCTTTGGTCTGCTTTAGTTCGATATGGACTTGCTGCTCTAAAACAAAGACACTTCTGTTAATCTCTGCAGTTAATCCCTCAATTTTAGCCAGCTGTTAAGGCAATTTTCTTTCTTCTTTTTTTTTTTTTTTTGAGAATACTGAGACAACAGCATTTGACTTCACCACAGTTTGTATGCAGTTGGGCTACTGCCTCATGACAGGAGAGCAGCCTAGTTAATTCTGGTTTCATTCAATTAAGAGATTGAAGGGAAAAGGTTTCTTTTCTCTGAAATAGTTTAGTTTGATAGTACTTGGAGCATGCATTTGAGACATTTCATCCTTGGTTAGATTTCTTTTTCTGTTAATGTATTTATGATGTACCTGTCTCTAAATTCACTGACTCTTGATGCTGCATCATTTCGCTTACCATGAAGTAAAGTTTTTCCATGAATGTGTGTTCCCTACTGATCACTGAGAAATAAAATTTCACAGGGCAAGCACCTGTAGCATTCAGATTAAGTCTGTGTGGTTTTGATTGTATTTCTTAGTCTTCTGCTACACTGAATCAGATATTAATACCAGAAGAGAAAAACTTTATTTGAAACTGTATTAACTTGTAGTTTTGCGTTGTATGGCAAAATGTAGGAGGTGGTTGCATTTGACCATTAGCAGATTTAGTCTCAGAGAAGCTTGAAACTGAGGATGAAGGCCTTTAATTACTCGTAAAGAAATTATGTTTAAGGGTAGTACCTTGGTGCAGTTATCTGTAGTGCAGGCTGGTAGCTGTTTCCGGTTAGGACTTGCCAATATCCCCTCATGAAACATCCCGTGGAGCATTCATAACTTGTGACACCTTATTACTTGATAAACTTTATGTATTGGTAATGAGTCAAGTGATAGGTTTCTTTTCTGAGGTGTTTCTAAATTACAGGAGGGTTTGGATAACATTTTTTATTATATTGAGTTTCTAGATTCATATGACGTGCTCCCCTTTCCCGTCTATTCCCATCAGCTGTTTTTTGGAAGAAAATCTCATGTTGTTTTAGCTGGAGTGAGAGATGTCCTGGCTAATGTGCTGACTGCATCAAGAAGTGTGCGTTGATATCTTGCAGATAATTCTTAATACTGAAGAATGACAGTGACCAGTGTAAATTTGAGATCTGCTTCCAGTCTTCAACTTCAGCACCTCTCGATTCAGACACTGTTAGGCTAATGTTCCTGAAATTTGGGATAAGCTAGTTTCCCACAGCGTTCTAGTCTTCATCCCTTGCTTCCTCCAGTGCTGACCTGAACATATATTTTGTTTTTGAAAGTCAAAGTTTCCTGGCCTCAGGAAATGAAGTCTACCCCCCATCTCTTAAAGCCACCGTGGGACAACTTGACTCATATACAGCAGAACAGTTAAGTTTTCAAGGTCTGTTAATATTTTCATTGGCATATGTTACCTTGTCATATAAATGGCACAGAACAGCAAGGAGCAGTGTAACAAAATGATGAGAGATTTTGGGAGAAGTTCTCAGGCAGAAGAGGTAACTGAGTGCTGAACAAAAACAGCCCATTGTAACTATGGTGATTGGTCTTTTAGCTTGGATGCAGAGTGCAACAGAGGCGGTAATATTTAACCAAGCTGTTTATAAACCATAATGAAATTATTGTTTCTTTTAGTTGGTAATTAAGTGCACCATTTTTTGGCGTTATTACAGTGTTTAGGGATTGTTAGGAAGCTGGGATTGCTAGATACAGCCCAATAAAGCAAAGAAAAAGGCCTAGATAGTGCTTACTGTTGTAAAAAAAAAAATAAGCCCACTCATACAGAATTCCATGTAGATCTTCAGCAATGTGTCATTCCCCTGATCCTAATTTTTCAATGCATAAGATAAGGATCTTAGTTCAACCTTTGGCAACTTTCCTTTGACTGTCAATCAGGCACCCAGTTGTGGTGATGGGACTGTGTGATGTGGTCAGTGCTGTTTCCTTGATCACTTATTTACCTTCCTTTCATTACTTTCTTTTTCTTGATGGTAAGCAATTAGGCTTTCCAAACACTGCCTTTATTCTTCTTGTTTTGGTGACTAACCACTGGTAAGGACAGGTGAGTTTTGAGGAACTGAAAGCCAAAGCAAAACCTTTCAGAACAGGTTTTCTTCTGATTTTCAAAACAAAGTGGGATTTTTGGGAAGAGTTTCTCTTTGGTTTCCTTCTGTTACATTTGCATTTACATTCTGTCCCAGAATGTAAATATTTTTTTTGTACCAAAACTACAAAGAAACAAAAAACAAAACAAAAAATCCCCCAAACAACTCAGCTGTGTCACTGCATTCATTATCTTTTAAATTCATAAGTTATGTTTAACAATATAGCCAGCTAAAATATTTTGTGTGGGCAGATCTTAAAAACAAAGAAACGATAAAGGACATTGTAGGGTAAATGTATTCAGTTGGACACTGTCCTGTGAGGTTACATCAGTCCAGCTCAGATCACAGACATCCCATTGTGTTGATGTCGTTAATTTTTTTCCAGTAAAAATTTCCTGGTTTTCTCACCCATCTAATCATTAATAACAAGACTGCTAATAAAGATCTGGACAACTTAGCTGGTTGTTTCTTGCCTTTCAGCATCTCCTTCTGTGATTTTTTCCCATTACAGCATGTTTTGCACTCTGACCTGAATTGCTGTTTTGTGGTCTTTACTTCTCTGTGTCTCTTAGGACTACAAAGTGCTTTGAGATCTTATGCAATGATATCACCTTCCTCAAGGAGGGCAGTGCAGGTGCTGATCTCCTCTCTCTGGTGACCAGCAATAGGACATGAGGAAGTGGAATGAAGCCACATCAGAGGAAGTTCAGGTTGGACATTAGGGACAGGCTCTTCGCTGTGAGGTGGTTGGGCACTGGAACAGGCTGCTCAGGGAAGTGGTCACAGCACCAAGCCTGACAGATTTCAAGGAATGTCTGGATGATGCTCTTAGTCCATATAGTTTAGTTTTAGGTAGTCCTACAACAAGCAGGGAGGTGGACTTGGTGATCCTTACAGGTCCCGACCAACTTGAAATATTTATGATCCTATACTATACATTGTAGAATCTAATCTCATCACACAAGACACACTGGCAGTTTTAAGCTAAATAATGTATTAGTTCATTGCATACAGTTTCCCGTGCAGGTTTTTCCAGTAATGCTGACTGTTGTTGTCAGTTGTAACTTGTGTTGAGGAGCAAAGTGTGCTTTAAAGAGACTGAAGTTCATCTGTCCATCAGGATTAGTAGCTGCAGCAACAGTGGACTGTCCTGTGGGTGGTGGTAATGCTACAGCAATGAAGGCTGGAGCTAAGCAATCTTTCTGACATGGCTGACTGACACATAGAAATACTTTCTGAGTGCCTCAGTCAGATTAGTAAAACAGGCTGCTTCTATAGCAGTGCACCAGCTCTGCGTGTTTCTTCCTAGTGTGTGTATTCATTGTGTGAAACATAGTATGTGTGTACACATTTTATATTGAAGGGAAGCTTCTGTGCTGGTTCAAAAGCATTGTAAACGTTTACTTGAGTTGTATTATTGTAAAAACACTGTTGTGTGTTAGGCACATAAATGTGAAGGAAAAATACATTAAAATGGAATATTAAAATTCAAATAAGCTTATGCATATTTTCAGTTAACGTTTTATCAACTCTTCTTTTACAAGAGTTATGGCAGAAAAGATAACCAGGTGAGGATAATAGCTTTCATTACAGAATTAGCAGCTATATAAGCTGATGTTCACTGCAGTAAATGATAATAAGGTTAGTGTTAAAGTGCAAAAAATGTTGACATTAATGCAGGAAAAAAATTTTCATAAAAGCCTTAATACATAATAGGACCTATATACCAGTTGGTATTATTAGGGAGGAAAACTTCCCAAGGACTGACAGGTAGCATTTCCACTTTTCAGGAATGCTTGGTGGTCCACTGGTCTTCCATTATTCATATTGGTCTTCCTGTTTTTAAATTATTATAAAGTGTGAAATCTTCTCATCTGAAAGTTTTTATTGCTTATTGTGATTATTTAACTTTATTCCTCATGGTGTTTGACTAATCCCTTATCATTGGAAATTCAAGAATTTCATAGAGAAGTGGGAAGGTGTTGCTTTTTTAAAGTGATGCAGCTTTATTTCATTAAAGAAAAAGTAGAGTCATAGAAATTAACAGCTATTTTCAGTGTCCAGATTGAGAAATCTTAGGGGCTTTTTCAGCAGGCATATGGCTTAAATTCAACACCCAAAATCAAAGGATGTGAAATTATTAATTCTGAAAATCTTTACCTGTCTTTAGTTGAAAGACTTTGGGATTTATATTTTTAAATCAGAAGCATGAATTTGATTCTAATTCCTTTAATCTAATATATCTCATTGTAACAGTGTTTGGCATGGCACATTGTGAAATGGAAAAAAATTCAAAGTAACGGAGAAGGGTTTCCACTTTTGAGTGCAAAATTTTTTGGGAGCTGTACATCAAAAAAAGTGATTATCTGGAAATTGCTATTAAAAATGCAAAAGACATTTTTATTTCCAAAATGGGGGGGTTCTTCACAGTAATTCAACATAATAAACATTCTCATTAGATTTTTCTTCTTTCATATGTGACTAGAACAGTTTCTGTTATTTGATTTGAAATAGCTCTGAGAATAAACATCTTCTGAGATGAGGTACTTTTGCTTTTGTTAGTTTTGTTGTTGTTTCTGCTGGTTCCAGTGGCATCCCTCTTTAAAGCTTTGTCTCATTGAACATGAACTGCCTCAGCAACTTTTGTTAGAATCACCATCATTCCCTTTGTTATCCCAGTTTAAAAAGATATTCCAATGTGAATAAGTACTTATGGTAATGCTTAATGCCCTGTATCTCAGAAATTCATTTGCTCTTTGATGAGAATTCTGCATGCACATTGCAAACTGGTGTTTGTTCAGTTGCTGTGCATGTAAATACTAATGCTTTCTAGATTCATAAATCTCTAAGCTGTTGCCATAATTGTAAATAATTCATTCTCTTTTTGCTATCTTTAATCTTGTGGGGTTTTTTTCTGTTTTAATAAAAATACTCTTACAGATTAAGGATTTCTTTAAAACTCTACTGTCCCTTTGCTAGGGCTATGTGCTATATATATGTGCAATTGCATTCAAAAGAGCTAAAAGAACATTAAGTTTACAAAATGAGTCTCCTAAACTATGGGAATTCCAGTGCTTTGTTTCTTTCTTCAGTCCTAATTAGCTTCCTTGTGCACATATATTATGAAAAATTTTCCTCTTGAATCTGTCCTCATAAAATGTGCCAGTTGCAGTGTGCTCACTTAAGACACATACTTGCTGTGTTTTATCTCATTGTTCCAGTTCAGTATGTGGTCCAGTTCTGCACATTGTGCAGTGGTGGTGTGAAGATGAAATTGTTCTCTGACAGACACTCGTATTGCAGTATGTAAAACAGCAACAGAACTGTCTTAGTGAGCAGTGAGTTGGATGATTCCTATTAAGCAAGCTTTTGAGTTCTCGTGATATTAAAAATATGTGTGTGTGTATTTAAATATTTTTAAATATGATTCACGTATATAAAAAGAGGATTCTTTGAATCTGGCTTTGAAGACTGAAGGTTATCTGGCAGAGAGAAGAAAGAACATTCTTTACAGAATCACAGTATGAAGTCTTCAGGGTTTCACAGAACTTTCTTGGTGCAAGTGTTCAAGGGCTGTGGACTTGCAGATGCTGAACCTTTTACACGATTATCTGCATGAAGTGTCGTAAAAGTGAGAATTATCATTTGGTACCATGGGCATTGAGATGGGATGAGATGTGCTTTCATGCAGCAGTTGACTCCAAGCCTTTTAAGTTTATAGATGTGGGGTTTCACGTCACGCCCTCAGTTTTGTATAGTTAAACAGTTGGGGAAATTTTAGCTCATGCCATAGATACCTGTATAATTTGAAAGGTTTATTGCCCAGCTTTTGTTACTTTTTCACGTCAAAGGTATGGAGTGATAGTTGTATCTTGCACCATAGTTGATTCAAAGCCAGCTTGAATATGGCTTTGAGCAACCTGGTCTAGTGGAAGCTTTAGTATTACAAGCACTAGGTCATTTCAAGGCTTCCATGTTTTAAGTTTATGGAAGCTTGAGTTTGTCTCAAAATATCTACCTAATACATTAGAAAGACATTCATTTTGATTCAGACATGAGGAAGTGGATGTCAATAGTATATATTATATAATATCCTTATAATTATTCCTTTCTTTGAAATATGTGTTTTGTTTGAAAATGTTTTGGGCCATGCAGGAGATTATCAAATTCAGACATACTTTGATGAGGGTTTTGGCTTTATTAATATTGTTGTCTCTTACCTAACTGATAGATTAGAGAATCAAAGACCAGTTTCCTAAGAGATGAATCTGGCTTTGCAAGTTTATAAAAAATAATTAATTTTGCTAATTTTAATTTAGAAGTTGAATAAAAATTATTATACGGAATTGAGTGTATTAGGCTGACACATTTTTATTTTCTGCACTGACTTAGCTGTACCTTCTATGTTTATTTTATTGGACAGATAGAACTGTGTATTGTACAAGCTGAGTTGGTGCCAACATAATATTTCCAATAAGTTGTGTAAGCACTGAACAAGTCTGCTTTCAAACTGGGCAATGCACCCGTTGCCAGTGTGCAGCACTGGGTTAGAACAACTTAACAATTATACTGGTTGTGTTTAAAGAGCATCCTGGCTCAAATCAGCTGTAACTGTTGGGCAGGGTAGTTAAGTATGCTAATAATTTTTTAACATCATCAGAAAAGGACTTTCTGTTTTTATTGGTCTCCAGAGGCCATCAGCACTTTTTCATCTTAATAGAAATTTGTTTAACACCAAGGAAAACTTGCTGCCTTTGCAATTTTCTCACCCTCAGTTGGCTTACATTGGAAAAAGCAGAGCCCAGTGTTGAACATACGTATTTTTGGAAGAACTCGAAGCACTGACTAGCCATATGCTACATAATTTGAACATATATAATGCAGAAAGATATGTTCTTGTTCATACTTTTGTTATGAGTTCTGAAGAAGATATTAAAGTAGGGTTGTTTGTGATCTGTTCTAAAAGTATTTCTGAAATACAGAAGAAACATTCTTCCCTCTCTGTGTGGGTAACATACCAGATATGAAGCTGGTGTATCATTCTGTTTTCTAAACAGTAAATTAAAGAGATGTCTCTACTACTTGCATGATGTTTTGGGGAAATCTTGCAACCAAAGAATCTGTCTTTTATTCCAAAATCCAGACTCCAGATATAATTATGGAGAAAAGGGCTGAGGAAGCAAAGCTTGCCTGTTTTGTTTTGATTGGACTAAAAGTTTAGACTTAAGTTCTCTGTGGTCAGGAGGCTGAGATTAAAGGGTCTGTAATTAGATTCAATACTCCATGTGTCTTAATGCCCTGGAAGGCCAAACCCTGTCTGCAGGCAATGGTAGTTGCCAGGATCATCAAAAATAGTTCATAGATGCAAGTGAAAAGGAAATTATGCATGCTTTCTGAAATACTTTGTTCTTACTTGCTGTGTCTTGTTTCTGTAAAAAGAAAGGATATGAAATGCCTCAAATATCCAGAAAACAAGTAGAACTTGAGGAAGAAATTGTTTTACTTCTGGAAACAGATTGCCTGGTTCATGTAGGTAGTCCTCTATATTTAAGTCATGTTTCAGTAGTTTTTCCTTTTGATCCTCCTATTTTCCTCACATTAGATATAGTGGTACCCCAAACAAAATAGATTACTAGATATTTGTGTTTCTATATGTATATGTGTGTATGAACAGAGAAAAAAGTTTTCTGCCACATAGTCACAAGGGAACAGGTGCATCCTTTGAGTAATAGTTTACACCAAATAATAATTAAGGGGTTTGTTTCAGAAATTTCCTAGTTTAGGTTAATAGTAATGAACAAAATGAAGCTTTTTTTTTTAGCTGAGTTAACAGTTGAGGGTAATGCTTGAGGATGAGTTTGGTGTTGGTGACCTTCTGCAAATGAAGTGATGGTACTGAAGGGTTCCACTCTTCCCTGGTCCAGCTGCCCAGCGCTGGAGCCACGGGAAGTGTGGTCCAGAACACGGTCTGAGTGCTCTTCTCTTTTTTACAGGCAAGTTAAAGATCAAAATAAGAAAGTAGCAAATCTGAAGCACAAAGAACAAGTGGAGAAAAAGAAGAGTGCACAGATGCTGGAGGAGGCCAGGAGACGAGAGGATAATCTGAATGACAGCTCCCAACAGCTTCAGGTAACATGGGAATTGAATTAAAGCAATTTGGCCAATCAACTAGGCTTAGCTACCTGACTCTCTGCTGTACCTCCTGATCTGTTTTCATAGCTGTTACCTAAGAAATTTGTTACTGATTGTTTAAAATCCTCTTTCGGTTGCCTTCATGTCTTACTCCATTTTCATAAGAGGAAAAAATAGTTTTAACTGTCAACTCGGTTATGAAGTGCATTGCTGAAATAATTTTGTCAATTCTGTGTTGAGATTGGTGTGGCATATCTTTCTTCTCTGCTTTTCTAACAGCCTTTTTCTTTAGCTGTTTTGTGTATTTTCCCAGCTGGTTTTACCTTATAATGCTGCCTTTTCTTCAGTAAATGAAAGATAACCAAGTAAGTATTCTTGGGGTTACTGGAGAACTACGTTTTCTGTGTGTACTCGTCCTTGTTTACCTCATGAATTCTGCATATGCAAATATGCAAACTAGTCAGTTTGCGTTATCTCTGAAATGATGTCATGCTGCTGCCCCACAGAATTATCTGGTTACCTCAAATCTGCCTAGACATAAGAAATTCACTGGTATGAAAGCAGGTCAAACATTTCTCCGTGTCCTCTACGTTGAGATCAGCTGTAGATGGTTTACCAAACGGTAAATTTTCAGTTGCTGTCATAAAAATGTTAAACTGTTGGCATGAAGTAAAGCAAAGATACCACAATGCTAAGTGTGGAGATAATAGACATTTTGCCTGTGATTAATTTACAAAAATAGCTTTCTTTTTGGTGAGTGAAAATAAACATGGAAACAGTACCCTACCCTTTAGATCTTTTAAAATTAGATTTTAAATGTTTAAAGAGCACCTACCCTAGGTGTTTTCCTTTGTTATTCCAGTTTCCTTTGTTATACCTGTTTCTTGTTACCAACTACATATCTTAATACATCTACAATGAAGACACAGAATACATCCTAAGAGTTTTCTAGCAAAGACAAATCCTCTCCTTAATTGAAACAGATACTTCTTTAGTCTGTTCTGTGGGATTCGGGGGGGATGTTTTCAACTAAAACTTTGAAAGAACCACAGAAACATGTATCCATGTGGAATACTCTCAGATGCACCATTTTGTGGTTTTGCCTCTCAGTTCCAGTCCTGGGAACTGAAATAGTTAAGTTCCAAGTGTATGAAAATGATTTCATAACTGCAGACCTTTATAAAAGGCGGGAATGTGGGATTTCTACATCTGCTAATGGGTTTTGTGGCTGTAATGCTATGGCAATTCACAAGGCTGTCGTTATGTGGCAGCTAAGTTTAAATAACACAATCCTCCTGGTATTAGTGAAATGTCTTTAAAAATTCCTAAAACTAATACAATATTTGGTTAGATTTCTAATCCGCATTTGAGTAAATCTGTATCTTAAGTTTGAAAAGATAGCTGGTACTTGACATTTGCCTTGCAGTTATGTGGATATTTATCAAATGACATTATTCCACAAGGCCATCATCTTTGTTTTTATGTAGCACTTTCAGATTTTAAAAGGTATGGCTTTCTTTTCTGGCTTTTTCCCCCCACAATTATTCTTTCCCTTTTCATTTTTCTTTCTTCTTGGCATCTGTAATGCACTGAAAAAAACCTGACATTTTCTCCCAGCTCCTGTTTGCATACTAAAACCACTCTTTCTTTGTTAGAAACAGTAAGTTATGTAAAGTGTTTGTACTACTACACACAGCAATGGACAGAGAGGCAAAAATGGTACTGCTTTATATCAGAATTCTCTAAGAATATATGGCGGTCCTTGCAATACCCAGTTCTTTACTTATAAAGTGTTTTAAGCAGTAGAGAGAGCATAGATATAAAACTATGAATAGCATGAATATCTTTACCTTTTTACATTCAGGTTTTCTGATTTGAGATCCCTATGCTGCAGTACGTAGTTTTTACTACTTTACTTATGTTGTGTTTTATTCTGCACTGGTGTCTGTTGCTTCCTATATAATTATGTGCAGGTATTTTTTAGATTAAAAATAGACACTATTAAATCCATGAAAACATTTAAGATTGAAGTGTGATGTGATAGTCAACATTGAAATGTACAAGTTATGACAGTATTAAAGTTACTTGATTTTCCCTAGTGCCTTTCCTGCCTTTGTGAACCTAATTGTCCTGTTTGGGTGGGCTCGATTTTTAGTGAGCCTTTCCTCATATTCAGCACAAGGCTGAAGGGAATGCTTTCATTCACAGATGAAAAAGGTCTGTATGCTCTAATGAAAATATCAGGCTAAGGTAAAATATGGAGTGTTTAATGACAAGTGACAGGTTCAATAAAAACTCCTTCCTTTAGAAGAGCCCTCTGCTTACAGTCTCCCTCTCTCAAGGACTGCAACGTTTTGGTTTCCTGGAAGTAAAATTTACCCAGGACCACATTTCAATTTGTTAGTTATGCAGACCTGTCTTCTCTATAGACTCTACAGGGCACTCACTGCCTTCTAATCGATTGAAAAAAAATAAACCTGAGAAGACCATAGATTTTTTTTTTTTATTTATTTATTTTTTTTTTTTTTAATGCAACCATTGTTGGCTTTGGGGTCAGGACACACAAGCACCAATTTCAGATAATTTTGGTCTTGGTGGTTTTGGCTGGAATTAATAATAAGACATTATGAAATGCTTAAAAATATATGATCTGCATGTTCTTTGGTTGACCGTCTGCAATCCAGTCAAATAAACACGCTCCCAAAGCACACAGTCCACTCCTCCTCTCTCTGTCCCTAACAGGCATGTGGTTTCTTTCTTCCTGAGTCCAGTAACAAAATGTTCGTTTATTCAGAGAGCTCTGATGATGGAAATTTGGTATTTTGGGGAGTGGGGGAAGAATGAAAACCATAATGTCTCAATTCTAGTGAGATGGATAAATGACTTTCCAAATTTGTCTTTTCCTCCTGGGTTCCCTTAAACCACAATTCTCCAGAGATCTGAGAGGTTAACGAGTGTCTGGTCTACAAGCAGGATAAAAAAAACCCAAACTGTTGGGCTGGAGTAGAAAATTTTTACTTCAAGTAGCTAAAGGTTGGCTATTGTGAAAAAGAATTGATATGCTGTCTAGTCCTAGAAAGGTGACATTTACTAAAATTTCTTTATATTTCAATGAGTGCTTCAAGTTGACATCTGGAAGAGGGTATGCATATTTTCTTGTTCTGTCACCCTAGCATCTTCCAGAGTTTTAAGGATAAATTTTCAGAATATCTGTGGTATGGCTTGTATGCTATTGGATCTGTGTTGCAGCAGCTATCCATCAATCTCTAATTGCTGCTGACAAGCTATACGTCCAGAAGCGGTGTAAAGTATATTTGAGTGCTTTAATGAACAACTGGAAAAAGCAAGTAAACGTACTGGTTCTTTTTTTTCTTCCTCCATACCCAAATTTAGATAATTTAATATATATTCCTGATTCATGAATTATAGATGCAGGTATATGTTGTTTGTTTCTTGTGATTATATATTTCTTTTATCATATTGGGAAAAACTATCCTTCTAGATAGAAAGAACTGAATTTTCAATCTAAAAAAATACGCAACTTTGTGTTCAGTAACGCTTTTTCTGGGATCCAGGCAGAGCTCAATGAAATGGATAGATAGCCAAATACCTTCTCATCAAATGAGCATTCTAAATTCATTAAATATCAGCCTCAATGCCCCAAACCTGCCAAGTGTTTAGGAGGCATTTGGGCAATGCCCTTGACAACACACTTTAAATTCTGGTCAGCCCTGAGTTGGCCAGGCTGATCTGGGTGATCGTTTTAGGTCCCTCCCAGCTGAAACAGTCTGTTCTGGTTAACTCTTTGTTATGAGCATGTACACACAGTCCATGTCAGCCTTCAAAAGCCTGAAAACCCAAGTGGAGCCCAGTACATCTGGTCTCACATTACAGAAGAATTTCCTCTTGCCATGGTGTGATTGAATCTTGAGGGTGGGGTGGCTGAAGTTTTTTCATCTCATCTGTTGACAGTAATACTATGCCATAATGAAAATTACATTTTGGTGTCTTTTGGCTATTATTAAAGCAAGACTGTACTTTCCTAATTAATCTATGAACTTGCTTTTGGACGGTGAGTAGAAAACTTCTGAAGAAACGGTTAGATTTAAAGTAAAGCTTTCCAAACCTAAAGCTCAGGATTTTCTCAATGACTTTCTAGACATCATCAGCTTTGAAGCAAACTGGTTATACTAGTTAAATCGTGTTTTCCTGGGATAAGTGAGTTTCAGGTGCTGAGTTCCTGGCTAATTTCTCTTCCATATAAACCACTGCCATATCAGATTACAGCATTGCCTGCCAGATGAGTGGAGTGTACAACTCAACATGTTATGGCCCAGGAAACCATCAGCTACTCCATTTCAGCCTGGTAGAAGTCTATTCTTTAATACCAATATGCTTCTGCAGGATTTATTCCAGGGAACAGTCTGACGTATTAAAGATGTATTTTCTCCTTGAGCTCAGATCCACCTTTGGGAATTACTGAGATCGAAATGTTCTTTTTCTCTCTCTTCCTCTCCCAGTACTTTTTAGACATTAATTACATCATGGAGAAGTTTTGGCCTCCCTGTCCCTGAATAATTCTCTGTGCTGCACAGCCTTGTAGGCGTTAGTGTTCCTTGGGCTGACTAGGTGCCATTAGCACCTACACAAGTGGCTATAACTTCACTTAATGCTGTATTCCATTCTAGGTCATCCTGATGCTGTCCTCCAGGACAGAACTCATGACATCAGTCACTGAAAGGTTATGAATTCACTGTGAAATTCTTTCTTTTTTTTTTTTTTTAAGAAATTTGTTAACCTATTTTGATAGGTTAAGGATTTTTTGTCAGTCATAATAGAGGACAAAACTTAATATTGTTACATGTTCTTGATAAGCTAAATGCAGTTGAGTTCAGAGGTTGTGTGAATCAGTTTTTTACTGTCTATCTCTCAGTGTTATATAGGACCTTTGTTAATGAAAATCCAGCAAGTATGAACAAATACAGGCTCTAAAGAACAATCATACCTCATAAATATCTAAATAGAATAAATGTATGTAAATTTTTCCTCGTATTTTATTGGGGCTAAACACAGTGGTAGCCAGTAGGTAGTTTTTGGATCAACTTACCCTCCAGCTCTTTCTCTCAGATTCTGTGGCAGCTGGCTATGCATGAGAAAACAGGATATACATATGCAGTAGAGACATTAATATGCATCATGATTTGTTAGTGATGTAATATTTCCAGTAGGAATTTTAATTTCCATCGGCTTCTATAATATGTTACAGAAAATGCAGTGTTCCACAAACATTTCATTCTGTATATATTTGAAGGGTGGTGATTTTCAGCACAGTGTATTGCAGTTACTGTAGATACAGGCAAATATTTAACCCTAGCAGATGCTTCAAAAAAAAACGGATCTTGTTCTTATCATGTCATAACCCTTTGTCAAGCAAGCTTTTCCTGACTTTCCTGGATGTCTGGGAGAGTTTCCCAAAACAATGACCTCTTTTTGTCACTTAGAGTGAGGGGAAGTTTCTTGAGGGGAGGCTGGGAGGAATTAATTTGAATTGTAGCCTTCTTTGGGGAATTAAAAATTCATAATTAAGCATTCCTGGATACATCTACTTTATTACATAGATAATGCATGGGTTGTGAAGAGACAGCCTCACTTCATACTTTGTTATATCTGTGTGACGTAATATAGTAGTTATAGCCAAGACCCAGGTATTCTTCATTTGTTATGCTCTCGAATGGAAGAAAGGCTTAGTCATTTTTACAGTGTTAATGCCTTACTAATTTTTATAATTTAACAACACAGAGTCAGGACTGGAAAGAAATGCTGGTTCGTTGAACAGTGGAGGGATACTGCACAGTACCAAAAATCAGTGCATAATATGAGATAGCACTATTGTGAGATTATATTTTTGTGTAAAAATTGCACTGTTGGATTTCCATCTCAGCAGGACAGTACTGCACGTAAAAACGAGCTTCTAGCTCAAAAATGAAGGTTTCTTCTCTTTTCTTTGTTGAAATCATAAAGTACAACTTGAATTTTGAGGAAAGGCATGAAGACTTGCTAACAGATTGCCACAAAGTAAAAGCAACAAGGTAGGAGAAATATCTTGGCAAACAGGAAGACCTGCAGCATCTGCTCAGGTGAGGTCCTGTCCCTAGGAATATTAGTCCTTTTCATCTCTTACACTTTCACATGTGTACCTGATGGACTTAGCAAGACAGTAATTCTCCATTTACTTAAAGGAAGCTCATCAAGACAACCTTTCATACACACTGGACTTTAAGAGTATTTACTTGGGTCTGTTTCTAATACCAGTTTTCCAGGTTTTCCTTACAGAAATCTGATACCTATTTCTCCAAATAGCTGCACACAAAATATATAGTCGTATGGGTGACTATTTAAAAAAATGTAAATTTACCTCTCCTATTTCTTAATTTTCTTGGATTTGTAAGATTTTGGTGTATTAACATTCTTACAATGTAAGCAGAGAGCCATGAGCAAACTGTGGGGACAGTCCTGTCTCCAGTTTTATCAAAGGCATTTTTTCTGATAAATGTTTACAACGTCTAACTAACCTAATTTTTGCTAATGTGTACAATGTCGCATGTTGAAGCAGCAACAAAAATAATGTACTTTTGAACACGAGAATTTATTTGTCTCAGAAACAGATTTCTTTGTTGCTATATGAATTGTTCAGTTGTGTTACTAAAGAAGGAAGATGCAGCTTATTCCTCGATCTAGAATAGAATATCAGGATAAATACATGACCTTGTTCTTAATTTGATACGGCAGCTCTTATAGAGACAGAATCTGTCATTCCACGTAATTGATGTTTCTGACATTAAATACATTGTTAAGGAATTACCTTCTCTTGTGTCTGACCAGGCGAGAAGGCTCCTTGCAGACTACTTGTTACCATAACATTTACAGAAAATAAACTTGAAGAGACCTGATGTTTGAAATGGATAAGCATGTCCCTGGATAGACACTCAGCCACCTGCTCTGTCTGTTTTCACATTACAGTTTAGTTTACCGTACATTTATTATGTTCAGCTTAGATATCTGCCTTCACATCTTTTTTAAAGATGAACCATTTGACTTTGTCTTTTTATATAATGTAAAAATGCTCTACAGTTTTGAGCAAAGCTGGAAAAATTTCATGAAAGTCACTGTTTGCAACCAGCGTTAGGCAGTCTCCCAATTATCCCAGTATTTCCTTTAACTGCAAATTGAGATTTGTAGTGAGAGAAAACCATTATATGGCCTGAGAGTTTTTAATAGAGGAAAGAGGACTCCCAGCATCCTAACATTTTTCTGTGATCCATCAGGAACATTATTCCCCAGACACACTTTCACCCAGTCTTTTCTGCAGAAACATTATGTGTCAGTGGAAGATGAAACCTGCTATTTGTACTCTTGCCTGTTTGGCAAAGAGCAGGGTTGGTACCCTTTATGATATGCCAGAAACTAAGTACAGTGAGGACTGGACAGCTGAACGAGTGCCAACAACCTTAACCACTAGATGTGTTTTGCATAGGGTTGTTTTTTTTTTTTTCCAAGATTAGTATCCGAGTTCAAACTGCTTTCCTAAAAACTGTCAGAGAGATTAATGGAACTGTTGACAACGTGGTGTGGTTCCTGTGAGGAGGTCTCTCCTGAGAGTAGAAAACATTGAGGGCCAGATTTAAGCAAAACAATAGGAGCACATTCAAGGGGAAGAACAGCTCTCTTTTCATTTTGGTGTCTTATTTCATGAGCCTGAGAAATGGCAATAAATTTGCATTTTTTTCCTTCTTCTG
Organism: Chiroxiphia lanceolata; assembly: GCF_009829145.1. Classification (NCBI taxonomy): domain Eukaryota; kingdom Metazoa; phylum Chordata; class Aves; order Passeriformes; family Pipridae; genus Chiroxiphia; species Chiroxiphia lanceolata. The sequence goes on from NC_045641.1 coordinate 61,926,832, forward strand.
GATTTTTTTCTCTCTCTTTCACAAGCTTCTTTTTTTTTTTTACTTACTGTGTTGAAAGTGGTTTCTAACTCATCTCTCCCCAAGAATGAAAATGCCCAATTACCATGGCTCATTTAATAGTCTCATTGTTTAATAAAATTCTGTTTTACTTTATTCTTCTTTTGCACAATAGAAAAGGAAAGGGAGGTGGGGTGATGATGGGGACCTAAAGACACACAGAATTCAGACTCTGTTTTTAAAAAATAATACACATGGATTTTTATTTTTAGTTCAATATCTGTCTCAACAAATGCTTAAGCATAAAAAAATTCCTCTGATTAATTTCAAATAGTAATAAACCTAATTCATTTCATTCTAATTCAGTATTATTCTTTAATCTTGCTTACTTAGCTGCCCAAATTGCTGTCACTCTTGAACTACTCCTTTTTTCTTTATAGAAATAAGCCCATTCTGTCTTTAATTAGCACTTTTCCTATTAAATTTTCCTCTGTCAAAAAATTTACACATTCTTATGATATATCAGAACAACTGCTCTTATTGTGATGTGCAGATATTAGCTGGGACTGAGGCTTAGTCTGCAAATCACGTGTTCAGAACTGACAGATGGTTATAAAGTACTAGAAGTCAGCACCTTTCAGCTGAATTTTGTTTGATGTGCACTCAGATCTCAACATAGGTTGTAGGAAAAACTATGTTGGTATCACCTAGTCTTTTACTGAGGATTAGAAGAGGATGATCTTAACATTCTAGAAGATGTCTATAGTCAGTTAAAATTTGTCAACAAATTCACTTTAAGACATTGTGTTCTTTTTGTTGCTTGAGTTTGAATTCTACCTGAATTTTGATATCTTTGGGGTCAGATGGTTTTCCAAAGCAGGGCATGAAAAGTAGGGAAATCAAAGCTAAAGGTCCTTTAGCTTTGGGACAGATACCTGTCCCAAAAACATGTATCCATGCCCTTCTAGAGCAGGGCTTACTTCTCCCTGCCAGTCCCCCCCCACAAATACTTTTTCCATCCTCCTTTCAAAAAACCATTGAATATTCTTAAACTTTAAATGTTTTTTGCATTATAAGTGCATATATTTTTATGTCCCAGTGCTATGAAACAGTTACTGTTTTGTGTTGAGGTGACATATCTAGCTAAAAAATGACAAATGTAATATTTTCTGTAAAGGACACTAAATATCCATACGTTTCTGGATTATATTTACTGATTTATTCAGGATGTTTAAATGAAAGATAACATAGAGAGCTCCACAAATATCTCATCAATCAAACTCAGGGATAAAAGAGCATATGAAATTCAGCATGAATACATATTTATATATGTCAGGAGAAACAATCTTAAATACATGTACACCATGATGGGTTCTGATCTAGCTCTATTACCATAGGACAGCAATCTTGAAATTAGAATAAATGTTTTCATGAAACTATTATTGGTTAGCAGAACTACTAAAAAAAAAATAAATTTGAGAAGTATCAAATGACAAAACAGAAAATGCTACTGTACCACTCTATACAAGAGCAGTGCATTCCCCTTGGGAATAATGTGCAGTGATTCAGGTCACCCACCACAGAAAAGGATGTGGCAAACGTAGAAAAGGCAAAGAAAAGGAAGAAAATAGTAAACCTAAGGACAAGCTTCAGTTCAAACAGATACTGGATAAATTTAAACGCTTGAACACTGAAAAGAAATAAGTGAAGACAAGAGCCAGGGAGTACTTTTTCCAGCTTTACAGGCTGAGAACAATAGAGGATCATTGTGGAATATTTAAGACTAAAGAAAAACAATAACTATTTTTCTTTTCTCTGAACTAGTTCAGGCTTTTATAGAAAAAATTGGAATTTCATACAGAGAAGTGAGAATCTTTCAGAATGTGAAGAGTTTTCACTTTCTGATTCTTTGGGGTTTTACACCAGTTAATTTAAATGGTAATTTTAATGAATATTATGATTCTAAGTTGCCTGTTTAAAGCTACTGTCAGAGTAACACTGCAGATACACAAATTAGAAGCTTTTATTTTCAAACACCTTATTTCAGTATTTTTAAACTCATTTTCTGATTATGTTACTATTTAAATGTCCAATTTTTACATTTTCTTTTCAGTATTCTATTCTTATCAGTTGTATCTAATAGGTTTCATGTTCCATACATGCAGGTGAATTCGCTGCTGCTGCACATTTAAGTAATTCCATTCTTCTTGATCCTTTCTTCATGAACGTTTTCTAAGTTTCTGTTATTGTATTCAAATCATAAGTATGTTTCTTTGCTGTCTTCAGATATATCCTTAGGCTCTAGATACTGTGGTACAGCTGATCTATGCATTTATTAGTAAATATATTTCACAGAATTTCACAGAGAATTCTGAGTTGGAAAGGACCCACACAGTTCATGGCCCATAAGAGATTGAGAACAGTTTTTAATATTTTAAGCCAAACATTCCCTTAAATTAATATGTGTGTTTCTGGTTAGTAGCTGAACCCATGTTGTACCATGGCAGATCTTTTCCTTGATATATGTGGCTTCAAGAGGGACTGTGGGTGGGTTGGGGTGTTCCTAGATGGTGTGAGAAACACTGATAATTAAATTCTGATGTGAAATTGTTTTAATGAGGTGTAGATTGAAGTTGGGGAGATAGGAGAACATCTGCATGGAGTGAAAATAATAGTGTTGGGGATTTTGTTGCCCTAAGTAAAATGAACAGTGGTTAGCAATAGCATCTTGTTAGATGGCTGCTTTTAATGAAGCAGTTCATAGCACAAATACAATAGCTACTGTACTATGATGAACATCAAGAAAGAGGCATCAGGGGCCAAAATGAACATGTAGAGACCAGAGGTGATTGCAGGGATTCCCTTCATAATTGAGAGAGTGAGAGAGATCCAGTGGCATGAACTGCTGAGTAAGCATTTCCTCAGTGGTGGTGTGTCATTAGCAGTTTTTGTCAGCTGTGAAAAAGAGGAAAGACGAGAGAAGTGCTCTTTTATAGCTGTCCATACATGCTGCTCTGTTTTGCTGAATGATGGAAAATGAGCAAAGGTAGGTAGGTCTTACGACTATTGTGATATATTAGTACAATGATGGTGACGGGACTGACATTTGCGAAGAGAGTTCAGACAAATAAGGCTGTATCTAGAGAATAACATATGGGTTTGAGCTTCCTATTAATAGTGCAGTTAGTTAGAACTTCTGCTGCTGTTTTCTGTAATCCCATATCAATTTACGAGTCTTGAGTCATAGTATTGATTTATGAGTGAAGAACAAGTCTTGTTACAGTAGCATTTGCCCAATTAGCCTCTCAAAACACCCTCCCCCCAAAAAAATAAAAAAGAAATACAAACCAAATAAACAAAAAAACCCACAAAGCCCCATAACAATTACAGATATCTATTGCTTTTGCTCACTTCAGATCATTCTCACAGCTATATTGTCATCTTTGGGTCCCATTTCAATAGTCCGTGCAGTGACCCACTGTGGTTTGATAGAAACGTTGTCTCTCTAGGTTTTAAAAGCTACAAATGTGGTAATTTGCAGCAGCCGGAGCCAAGTGTTCAAGCTATTGGCACCCTGTGCAGCTGCTAAATGGTAGAGCTGGTTGTTGGTATTGGCAAGATGCTTTGGTCTGTCTGGGGTGCTGCTAATGAAAAGTGCCTCTACAAACCCAGGATTTGTAACTGAGTGCTGTGCTGGGAGTGCCAAGCTCAGTCACAGGAAAGCAGTGTCAGGATCATGGCAGCTGTCAGGAAAGGACAGCGCTGGTTTCTCAGAGGAATAACCACTTCTGCCCTTCCCTTTTTGAGCTTGTGTCATAGTGTTACAGAACTGTCCTTTTCTCTCCTTCCTCTCTGTTCTCCTTTAACTGGTATTGCTTAGAATCCTTTCTTATCATTATTGTATGTATTTCACTTGAACAAAAGCGTTGTATGGCCTGGAAACACTTTTTGAAAGTAACATATCTGAGTGATAACATGTAAAATATCTTGAAAGAAAAAAGTCTGAATGGCTGGAGTTATTCACACGTTTTTGTGTACACATGCTGTATAATGTTTATAAACATTACATAGATTTGTAGCGATTTTCAGGCAAAAATAGCAATATGCAGAAGTTTTGTTAAGGCTTTTATATGGGTTTAAGAAATAGACTGTGAAAAATTAAGCCTTTCTTTTCATTAAGTTTTCCTTAAGATTTTTTTCCCCTCCCATTTCACTTTCTTTTCATATAAATTAGATCCATTAATAGTAATGTATATCTGTCTGGGTATTGTCTATTACTGTCTATCATTAGAGTTGATATATTTCTTTTCCAGTTTTCATGGGTTTGGGTGGGTTTTTTCCCCTGTGTAAACATATTTTAGTGTGCATCCTTCCTGTGAGCACATATTTTTGTCAGCAGCATCTTTTATAGTCCTGCATCATTCTTGAGTATTCTCCTACACTGCAGCAATGATACTCAAGGGACCATATGGTTGAAACACCACTCCATTTTCTACCTTTCTATTTCAAATGAAAAATTCATCGTCCAGTTCTCATAAATTCTTGGCTTCTTTTCAGCATGCTAATTTTAATGGACTGGTTAAATAATATTTATCATGTCTAGAAATAATTTTTATCCATTTTTTTTTTTTACTATTACTATATTTTTATTTTTTCTGAAACAAGAATCACAAGTACACACATATTCTGGATGTACAACTTATGATCCACAAGTGCACACATATTCTTTTTTTCTGTTGTGGTGCTCTAAGAAGAATGTATTCATCACTTTCTACCATTCCTTGTATTTTCAATGCAGCATATGCAGTGCTGTGGCCAGCTCTGGTTGCACTTCCCTCTCAGCTCCTAGTGGAATTACATTCTTCTACTTCAGCCTTTCTCCTTTTGTCTCCTGTAGTTATTGTTCTGTGTTTATGCAACTTGTCAGGCTTGAATTCCAATCCACGTGTCTTATTTGGCAGATACAATTCTCCAGACGATGACATATGTTGTCCTAATGACATAATCATTGTGTATCTCAAGTCTGATCTCTCTAAAGATGAGGAAATGTTGATCAAGGAGCTCCTGCTTGGCAGTTTGTGCCTCGTTGCTCTCAGAATGTTCCTTTCATTCAGGAACTCATGATGATTAGATATGTTGTTGCTGTACTTATGAAAAAGCCCTCTTCAGCTGTGAGAAACAGGAACTTCATATGAACCTAATACTTGGATATACCTGGCTTCTGCCTAGAGAGACAGAGATCTCCCCATCACAGGTAACCCCAAATACATTAGTTCCTTTACATCAAGGCAGCTATGGGAAAACAGCACTAGCATTTCTAGTTATTCTAACTCAACTGTTTGTTCATGCCCAGCAATATCTTTAGTAGAAGCTCTTTTACGTGGTAGTTTACCTCTCTGTTACTTTATTTTCAGAATCTTTAGTATTGGATCTGTGTTTATTTTGTGGTACAGTTGAAAATTTCAGTTTTTCATATTGACCAACCAGTGTGCACTTTAGAGTTGCAGTTAATCAGGCCCTCGTATTTTTAACTGGGAAAAAAATCCAACATTTGTAGATGGGCTGCCTCCAAATATTGGTGAAGAATTTGTTGTCTCATTAACAAAATGATTTTTTGTATCCATGAGGAAGTAGTACTTTAAGTACTACTTTAAGTAGTACTTGAGGCAGCTGACAGTCCTGAGTTCCCAGGTTCCGCTTACCCAGTGAAAGGTCAGTTCACAAAGGAGATTTTTTTTATTTTTAGGCAGAGTTTTATTCAATCTAGCGTGGACTGAGATCATTATCACTAGGTTCTTTATCTAGGTCGTGGCTTCTTGAGGAAATACATTATAAGAAAAAGCAACAGGGCTTGTAATAATAGAGGCTTGTAATTTCACTGTTTAAGAAGTAGTTGCTTCCTAGTGCAAAACACTTCCAGTATTGTGTTCTTTCCATCTGATCTGTGAAAGTGCACAGATAAGACATGCTGTCATATTATTTACAGGGTTATATGACAAGAATCTTTCCCTACCTAGATGTTAGAGTCCTAGAATACTTTTAATAGTTAAAAGAAGCATTTCATTGCCTTCTCAAGCTTTTAGTTAATCTTTCCCATTAGTTAACTGGAGAAATTCACTTTAATTCCAAGACTGAAATTAGGCCATAAAGATCTTTGTGAGCCTAGTTCAAGACACAGTTATGGAGTTTGCCAGGATACCTCAGGTTTAATTGAACCTGAATGCCTTGGTGAAAGCGTGTATCCTATTTCATGCACTGTCATAAAACTACATGGCAGATTACACATCACATGAATGCAGGATAGATTAAATTGATACATCATTCTAACATGCATCACTTGGACATCCCACCACTTCCTTCCTGAAGGGAAAGGAAAAACCCATAAATGTGTGTCACTCTCACCTCCTTTTCCTTTCAGGCTTTCAGACAGGCACGTGTGGAATGAGTTTTGCATACAAATCAGCAACTGGATCATAGTATAGGTAGCAAAAATTTTTATTGTGCCTGAACTCTTGGCACTCCCAGTGTCTAATGGGTTTTCATTTTCTGTGTGCTACCACCAGCGAGCATAAAGGCAGAGGTATCTCCTCTATCCCAGTTTAATTCCATCTCTGCTGTGCATATGGGATGCAGGAGGAAAGGGAGGGAGGGCCATGGAGATATTTGGGCAGGTAATACCTCTTGAAGAATGCAGTTATTGTACAGGTAAGTAGTATTTTTGTTTCTTTCTGAGTATTCATCTGTATAAGCTTCATGAAAGGAGGTCGTCGCTTTTTATCATTCTGCAGTTCTCTCAAAATAGAAGAGGATAATTTAGCCCTCAGTGCAATGCTCAAATGTGTTTGCTTCAGAGGATCAGTCACTGCAGGAAAAAAGTTTTAACTGTAGTTATAATGGACAGAAGTTTTTTCTCAGAGTTTAACACCTATCACAGTAAAGACAGAGTACTTCATGTAACTAAAAAGAGGAAAGCAGCAGCAGGACAGGTTGAAGGTTGGCATGAGCCTGATTTGTTTTAGACCCAAACAATTGGAAAAACGTGCTGATATGTTAAAAGGCCAATGTGGATTCACTTTTGTTTGCTTTTTATCAGTATGAAGCAGCAGCTTGAATTTAAAAAAAAAAAAAATTAATTCAAATGCTAGTCAATGTCATGAATCAAAGATCTAGAAACAAAATAATTCTTTAAAAGTCTTTTGAGACTATTCTGCACTAGTGGAGGTGTTATCTGACTAAGCAACACACTGCTGCTCCTGCCAGGCATTTGTGTGGTTTTGTAAGGTGGTTACACACATTGTGACAGTGTTAGAAGGGTGACATTGCACATCTTTTAACTAGGCTTGCCTGAGACAGAAAGTGAAATGTTCTAACTAGTCTTTCCATGCTGGATAGGTTATTAGTATTAGACTCGAGTTAAAAGATCACAATTTCTAAGCAGTTCATTCTAAGTCAACACTACATTTTTTAACTTGCAACCCTCTTTCATATATGTAAAAGTTTGTGTATTATTTTAGGAAAAAAATAATTATATATGAATGTAGATTTTTTGAATGCAGGTAACGTGGCACTGTATTTTTGGTATCACCAGTTGATCTTCCTCCTGTCCCTCAAGAGTTCACCTGCCTGAATAGAGCACTGTATGGTGTCACAGTTAATACAGTATTGAACTCACCTCTGAAATGTTTGCCTGGAATGAAGAGTGGATGTACCTATGTGTGTTAGAACGTTTTATTCTGCATTCTTATTTTAAAGGGGTTTCTATTTTACATGCAGCTGTTCAAATGTGCTATTCCCACTTTTGTTATTTGACACGGAAAGCTACACATTTACTTGGCTATCCATGAATAATATATCAAGAAGTAAAATTCATACTTACTGTGTGATGCAGATAGGCAAGTAAATATTTGTCATGTCTGGCACGGTTACTATTTTGTGCTGAGCTTTTTGTAAGCTTGTTATTCCTCTTTTTGATGAGACTTCATTTAGGCTAATCATAACCATAAAGTAGTTTTGGAAGATGTTATCAGCGTTTCTAGAAGATTCAAAAATTATGAAAACATGTTGTGCAACACCTATTTTTGAAATGTAGATCTCTCCATCTGTTTCTTTAGAAATCAGCAATTACTTGCCTGGTGAATCCACTCTGGAAAGTAACCATCAGCAGAAAGCTTCTTCTGCCTGCAAAACCTAACAACTACTGTTGCCTGTGCTAGTGGTTGAACACTAGCCTTGCTCTTCACAAGGGTGGTGGGGCCAGATGTCCTGCACTGCTCTGATACAAAGCTTTGCATCTCTGCTTGAACACTCTCATTGAAAGTGACAGTTTTGAGACTCTCAGAAATGGCATTCATGCAACAACTATCCTTGGGGATGTATCCCAGGTTGTAGAAGGCAGGAAACAAGGAATAAGTCAGGTTCATTCTTTAAACTCACAAGACTAATCTTTCCATTATGAAGGTTGCAAGGTCAATTTTTTTCCAGGTCAGTCTTCTTTTCCCTTATTCTTTATATGATACGAAACACTTTCAGAGAAACAGTGGAAAATTTCAGTCCTAAATACAAAAGGACAAAAGCCAAAGGGGTAAATCTGACAAAAAGCAAACACAAGAAAGCATTTGTGATTCTTCCACTGCTGCTGAGATGACTAAAAAAACATGTATTAACTTCAATATGAATTAATAACTCATCTGAACCCTATGATCTAAATCAATTTGCAAGACAAGAAATGCAGAAATCTTCCATAAAGCTGCTCACTTCTGGTGGATTTGTTAAGCAGCCATGGTCCAAGACATTCATTTATACTGTAAGGACAGCCTGCTTTGCAGTTTCTGTCCAACTTGCTTCTGCAGAATCAGGAGATACACTTTTATTTTCTTAGCAAGACTAAAGTAAGGAGAGTCTCCTTTACAAATAACAATACTATTATTTTGTATATAGTTTTTTTTAAGTTATACTGTTTTCTTCAGTGTTCTTTGAACATATGTGGGCATCTGAATTTGCAACTGTGAAGATGCTCTTAATCAAAGAATAACTTTTTAGGGAGTCTTGATACTTGAATGTCTGAGATTCAGACATCCCAACTGAATCCTTCATGTTTCCTAGAGATGTAACACTTCCTCAAAGACTTAATCTGAACAATGGAAAACTCTGTTGGGTTAATGTTTGCTTTTCTCTCCCTTAACCTGGAAATGACAAATTCCAAACTGCAGTGCTGTGTTTCCTTTCTTACCACGCCTGCTGCTGATGAATGTGAGAGCAAATGGGCAACGCCGAATGCCTGCTACCTTCCTGCCAATTCTGGCTTCTGTGCTTCTTCAGAACTGCTTACTAATCCTTATTTACCAGCAATCCTTGCTTATCTGTGCTGTGTAATCTCACAGGACTGTGCTTGTGTCCAACACTGAGGGCAAGCACTCTTGCTCCAGAGTCCTGCTTCGCTAGCTTTCTCCTCCTCTTTACTGTGATCTTCCTCTTACTCTTGCATCCCTTCATCTTTCTTTCCTTTGTGTGAAGATGATTTGCCTGCAGTTGTGCCTTGGGAGGGAGAAACACATTTTGGTTGGCGTAAAACTTGGTTGATTAAAAGGCTGTAGTTCCAAACAAGTCGTCTTCACCTCGTCTCCCGTCATTTTCCAGGACAATCTGCGTAAAAAGGATGATCGGATCGAAGAATTGGAAGAGGCACTGAGAGAAAGTGTTCAGATAACTGCAGAGCGGGAAATGGTGCTAGCACAAGAGGAGTCAGCCAGGATCAATGCTGAGAAACAGGTCTGCAATCTTGTAAAGTCACTGGTAGTTCTCTTAGGAAAGTAACCAGACAGTGAAGTGCTATTTTCCCTGCTTTACTGCGAAACACAGCTGGTTTTCTTTGGTGATCCTGTATCTCTGTTCCAACATTAAGTAACAGAACTCGTAAAGTCTGCAAAGCCTTCATGATAAATGGTATTTCATAGGTAAGATTTTATTGAAATTAAAATTAGGTATAAGGTATCCTGAGCTTTAAAATATTGTTTTAAGTAGTAACTCTTCTGATCTGTCTTGCCTGTCAAAGCTGTCTTCCTATGTGTGAGCATACTTAGGTTAACTGAGATGTTCATTGAATGTACTTAATGATTTTTATTAGTGTAGTTGTCTTTATGGACCACAGTCTGGTTGCACTTGCAAAACAACAGGATAAAGAGACAAATCCCTTGGCTTGAGCCAAGCACACACACAGAAATACACACTCGTGTGGAAGCCACAAGTATAAACTTTTATACATCAATTGATTCTGTGCCACTGATTCTGAAGGATCACACAGATGCCTGATTGTAACTCACGTAAGTAATCCTTGAGAATAGCATAAGTAGTGAATAAATCCATGGCATTTTGATGAAGCTTTTGAAGCAGAAGCTGAACCTGTCACTCTTACTGTGCTTTTTGCGAGCCTCTTTGGTGTTTTTCACTATTCCTTGCTTGACAATAATTAGCAAACAGGAGCATTTTGTCAATTTTATTTCAGTAGAGGGATCTCCTCCTCTTTGTTATTTACTTAACAACAGTTCTGTCTAAGTGCACTTTAAAACATTTTAAGAGGTTTTTTCCTAACATGTATTTTTATGTCACAGACTTTAATGAAAAAGAAGATATAAATATCTTAGTAATAAACCGAGTTTTCAGGAAGAAAGCAACTGTTTCTCTTCAGGCTAGAGTCAAGCTCAGCTGTTTGCTGATAGACATATTGAGGATAATTCTGGTTGCTGTATCCTAAGATCCTAGACAGTGTTATGAAATTCGCTTTCAAGAATGCCTTTTTTCCAGATTTCTTGTAGCCTTTAAAAAATTGTGTGAAATAGAAATGTTGACTGGGTAGTGAATACCACATCAAAGATTAGAGCTCCTTGAAAGGATAACGGATATTTGACAGTGGATTAGGTTCTATGATGAGGCACAAAGCCATCAAAGTAGTTTGTGATTTGATACCTAGGATGTCATAATGTTTTGATTTATCAGTCACAAGACAAAGTGACCATTTTTATGTCCTTGAGCACCTAGAAGCTGATGAATAAAGAGTTGGAATTGGGTGGGCGACCTAAAAGCAGGGAAATGCACAGCCTGAAGGTCACTGAGCCATAAGGGTCAGTGGGAGAGATTGAGAGGAGAGGAAGAGAGCCAAGACAAGTAAGATTTGTGGGTAAAGATTGCTGGAATATAGTAGGCAACAGTACCATGAAAAAGAAATTAATTTGGATGTAGTGGTGCATACAGAAGTGGGGAGAAGAAAGAAGGATGGGTTGAAAGCAGCAGTATTGGAAGCGGGAAAAGTCGACATCTGTGCAGTCACCAATTGACAGCAGTGTCTTGCTCCAACAGAAGAACTAAACTGCCAGCTCTGACAAGTTATAGTTTTAAAAATATGAGCAACCAGTCAGCACAAAGGAAAAGGAACTGGTGTGTCTTGTTCCAGTCAGCACTGGGAGACCAGCTGTGCCCCATTTTGTCCAATAGGATTTTGTTTTGGCGTCAGTTAAATGCAGTCAGGTAATAGAGTGTTGGCAAGTAGCTGTTTTTTCAAGGTGAGGAGGAGACTTCCCTTCAAATGTTTTTCAGTTCATATTCCTTCAATTACTTTTGAAGAATGCCCTCTTTGTTTTATTATGTTTTGTAGAAGTTCTTTGTAGAATCCTGAAAGACACCCTTGGATGACTTAGAGTTTTAAAGTGCAATGATCTGTGTTCTATACACTATCAATGGCAAATCCTTTGACTTTCACAAACATTCTTAGCCCAAGTGTGAGTAATATGTGTGTGTTTTAAAATGTTAATGTTGTTCTAACTGATTATAATTTGCTTTTAATTGCATGCTTTTTCTTTCCTCTCTTTTGTTTATCTTGCTTTCTACCATTCTGCCACTTCACTGCCTGTCTGAAGCTGTTTAATGAATCAGTGCATGAGATCAACCATTTTGGCTTTAGGTGGTTCAAGGTATGAGGACATCTCATTTGTGTGTTCCTCTGCCCCAGTATTTCATGTTGTTATTGTAGCCGTGTGTTGTGTGATCCTGCCCTCCATTATCTCCTGGCGTGTGGTGTCGTGCTGTTTTATAGGCCTCAGATTTGAATTACAGCCTCCACGAAGCCACCCTGGATTTCATGGTTCTCAGATATCTGTTATAGATTAAAATAATGTTCTCTTTAATCCAGTGTTTGAAAATATCCTGTCAGTGTGTATTAACTGTGACAGTGGGTTCACTGTGTTAATACACAATCCGTGTATGCAAGATGCCTCCAGCTGACTGAAGCTTTCTGTTTATTTCAGGATTTTAGACCTGTTCTTTCTTTCATCTTTCACAAAAATAAAATCAGGCATTTCCTGCTGGGAGCAGTGCACCCATTGAATTGGGCATAGTTTTATTATCCTTACTGATCTGTGGAACAAAAATCCCTGCCATACAGAAAGCAGATGAGGCAGTCTTGCACAGATGTAAAGACTTGAAAGTTCTTCAAGTTCTTTCTTTCTAATAATACTCACCTTGGTTTTGTTGGTGCACCTGCTGAATCCTGTATGGAAATGTTATTGTGACTTCCTTACAACTGTGGGGTTATGTACCACTGTGGCTGATCCCTCTAGTTCAGCCCTCTAGGTGGGAGAGCAGAAGGTGTATGGAGACTTCTTTTTAAGTACTCCCCATAAGGCTGAAGTTAGGATTACTTGGATAAACACTTCCGTCATAAGGTTCTTTTTGTTAGAAATGGCAAAACCAAATGTAGATTCAGGGACTGTTTCTACATTAACCAAGTCTGAGTTTGTTTTAGAAAAGCTGTCGTTATGTTCCTCAAGGGGGAAGAAAGAATTAAATATAAGGAGGTTTTTCTGCTCAAAGATACGACGTTAGTTTTACTTCCCTGGGAAAAACTGGTGGAGGTCATCTTTGACAAGAGGCCCTGTCTTGCTCACAGTCATTCTTTTGCTGTCCTGGTGCATCGTACCATCCCTTCTCCTGCAGCAGAAAGCAGGATGTTGTCCTTTGGGTGGATTTATTCGTGATTATTTATTCACCATTCCCAGAACAATGCTGGAAGAGTGTTTCAGTCCTCATGAAAGAATGAGGCCCTTTATATGAAATAAAGTGAAACAGAAGTTCAGGTTCTGTGATTCAGTGTCAATCAGTAATGAGCGACAGGTTCTTTTCTCGAGCACAGTATTAGGATTACTTGCATTTTGAGCCTTCCTCTTTGGAGGGCATAGTTCACTAATGTGTTCTCACCTAAGATCCTTAATGCCCTCCCTCTCTTTACTCACTTTTATCCCCGTACTGCAGTGCACATCCCTTCAGTTTTCCCAGCCTAGGTCTTTCTGAGGCTCTGTTGTGAAATGGAGCAGTGACCTAATTCATGAAACCGCTGTCTCATTTTTTGAAGGAATTTTTTCATGTGAACCAATTCACTGACCTGGTTCATGGATCCCCATGCAGAACTTGGGGGACATCTGAGGAAGCACTGAACTGTGGAGCAGGACTGAGAAGTGGAAGCAAGGATTGCTTAGTGTTATTATTAAAAATATTTTTACCAGAAATGGTTATTGCATCCTTTACAATAGGCTACTGTTTCTATGAGTGAGGTGGTGCTTTGCCTGACCACAACATACATTTCTCTATCTAATTTTATTTCCTTCAGATTTGAAAAGCAGAAGGTTTTAGAAATTTAAATAGTATTTTTGCTTATAGTAGTGCAGCTCTGTCTCTCATGGATATCAACTCCTGCTTAAATGCACTCTCTCTACAGTATCAGCTAACATCTAACTCCTTACCCTAAACTTGTATGGTAAATAAACACAAAAAATGGCCATTACCTGTTCATTCTTTCCTTCTTAAGTAGCTACTCAAACTGAAATTTTTAAGTTGGCAGTCTGATCTTGACACCTTCCATCAACCTTTTTTGAAGTTATGGCTCTCAGTGGGACATTTAAATGAGGTTAAGTATGTAGACCTGTAAATAACTATATCAGTGTTCATACACTGTGTCTTTTTATCCCCCACAGGACAGGTTTTTCTGCTTTGCTTTTTGAGGAAAAAAACAAAAGATTGAATATTGTAAAAGTAATGTTTTGTTTAAATGTATTTTCCTATGCTAATTCCTTTCTCCCACTGTCTCTATAAATTATTTCAGGACATATTATTTCAGGTCCATATTACGTGTAAAATATGTCAATAACAAGACCCTGAAATTCTCTATCACATATGCCACCTTCAAAATTAGTATCTATTTATTAAGGAAAAATAAATATTAAATAGGTTAATAACTCAAGTAGAACCTTCACAGTTCACTCCTTTTTCATAATCTCCTGTTTCCCTGTTGTAAATACAAGGTCAGCAGAGGTTTGAATGTAGAGTACAGCCTCCAAGAGTCTTACCTGTAAGTTACTGCACAGAAATTCTCACCAGGTATTGAATGATACCTGTCATTTGCACTTCCATCAGACCACCATTCTGGTTGTGCTTTAACTTTTTAGCTATGTTATTTAGATTGCATTTCCTTGTTAGAATAGAAATTGCATTTACAACACATTTATCATATTGAACCCTATCCTATCAGGTACCTTTTAAAAATGCAAAATAAATTAAAAAATATACCTTTTTTTGCTGAGCATTCTGTTACTGAAATAGATTTGAAATATTGTCTTACATATGTTGAGCAATGGAATTATTTCACAGCACAAATTCTGACACATTAGGTTACTTCCTACAGATCTCTGTAAATGGAAAATATAAAATGGAATTTCTCATGAACCACTTACCTATAGGTGTTTTCTGAGCACTGTAGAAATGTCAGAATTCTGACTGGTCTGTAACACATGCTGAAAAGTTTCCTTTTAATGAATGTTTTTGTCTCTTCTGTGTTTCCTTATGAGGAGTTTGATAAACCAAGAGACTGGAGATCAAGGCAGTAATCCGGGGTATGGTTTGGAGGTGAAGCTGCTGGAGCCTCATTGCTTCCCACAGGTTTTTCTAAGCAGTTTACATTTTCTTCGGCTGAACTTCTCTTAAATATTTTCTGCAAAGCTCTTTCCTGTAAAAGTCTGCCAAACTCATTTTGGGTTTGAGTGTATGTATATATATGTACATGTACAAAGTAATGTGTGTATTTGGTTCGTATTAAGTAAAGTTCTGTGCTAAAAACTTGCATTTTAGTTTCTTTTACTGATACAGATGTTTTAAGAGCTTTTTAAGTCAGTGTCAGCCTGAAGAGTAGACTTACCATTGTTTTTCAAGAGATCTATTTTTTCTAGCCTTTTGTCTGATTCTGTTCCTTTGGTTAGAGAAGGCATTTTGCATGGCTAAAGTTGACTGTGCACTGTGTCCTTGTCAAGGAATATGTTTGCAGTAATTTTTAGCAATTATGCATCTCCCTAAAGTTACTTCTTTTACCCAAGTATTTAAATGGATTACATAACCTCTTCCTTTAAAAATATGCAGATTTGTACTGAGTCACGCTCCCTCCATGGGAGAAGGTAATTTGATATGTAATTCCTGCATTTTCAGTAATGTACCTTTTAAGAGGTGTAACAGAGTGCAATTTTTTCTTAGTTCTGTTCAGCTGTGCCAAGTTGGGGGCTTGTTTTTTTTTGTCTCCAGATGGGAAGAATGAATAGGGAAGGAAATGATGAATAGAAAATAATGCCCAAAGCCTTTGAGACAGAGATTTTTTTTTCTAACGTTATAGAGGAAAAACTTTCTAAATCTTTTAAAATCATAGAATTGTTTAGGTTGGAAAAGACCTCTAAGATCATGGAGTCCAACCATTAACCCAGCACTGCCAAGCCCACCACTAAAGCATGTCTCTAAGCACCACATCTACCTGTCTTTTAAATTCCTTCAGGGATGGTGACTTTGTTTTTGTTTCATTTGTTGCTCTCATTTAGGGTTGCAAAGTAGTCAAAATTTGATGACTTTCAGGAGAATTGGGGACACTGAAGGGATAATTAACCTCTGTGCAAAATATACATTGAGCATTTCTCCATGCAAGTCACCTTTTCATTTAATGAAATGGGAAATACTGATGGAAACCATTATATATAAATTTGGTGCAAATGCTGACTTTAAGATCCTTTTGTCTGGATTTTTATCCCTTTTTATTGTTTAATAGATAAATACCAATTTCACGTTATGCCTTTTATTATAGTCAAGTATTCCAGACAAAGGTCTATCTTGGCATCTCTCTGACTGTTATATTATTTTTTCAAGCACCTACCTCTAGACAGTATTTTATTTACGGTGGCTCAGGAGAAAATCAAATTCTTGCAAATTTGGTTACATTAATGCTTGCTTGAAATTGTAAGACCCAAGCAAATATTTGTGTTAATATTTGTTTAAGCTAGTGCTGTGCTTTTCTCATTTTAAATTTCCTTTCCAGTTGCATTGTTTAACTGTGATCTTAAATGCAAGTGTGATACAATAATACACAGATGAGTGCATTAGAAAAGTTAATTAGGCTTGAACATTAGATTCATAAATTGAAAAATATATACTCTTTTTCTGACATAATTGATTTTTTTCCCCAAAATCCATGAAGTGCAAGAAAAGAAATTGTATTCCTTCCTGTACCTTTCTCCTATACAGAAAAACACAGAAAAATGACAAACTTCAGGTTCATTAAACTGAGGATGCCCTTCTTTTGAAATGTTTCCTACTCACTCAAAAGCTTCCAGACTTTGCTGTACTGCTGTTTACCATTGGATTCCTTCAAACCCTTCACTGAATTTCAGCCTGGTTTCCATGTAGTGGAATTGCTTTTTATTTATTGTGGTTAGGTTCTGCTGTTTACTTTCTGTTAACTACAAGGCTAAAGATTTGCTTCCACGAGTTCATAGAGGTGGAAACTTTCCTGAGCTTGCCAGCAAGACTGTGCTTCTTGAGTTGGCCACGTGTTCAACCTTCACGTGGCAACGCGTGTGCTTTTGTATATTTACGTTCATGATCCTTAATGTCTTTTGGGAAAAGGGTGTTAAAGTTGTATGTGGAATTAGCTTAACGTTTTTCACTCCTTCTAGTGAGTTAATACATCATCCCAGAATTTTTCTCTTTGGAAAATCAATCCATGCTATATAAATTGACAGTCTTTGCTGTGCTATGTAGCGCAGCATTAAATATTTACTTCGAATATTATTCAGTTATGTCTAAACTGTCTGCCATAGTGACATATCCTGGTTAACCTAAAACTGTCTGAAATGCAGCAAAATGGAAATCAGCATAGTCTACAGAGGGCTGGTAAAAAAGTGCTGAGATCCCTGGGCGATTAGTATGACTTCTATCTTAGCAGCAGTCACAGGGTAGATGTAACCTAAGAAAGGGCATGTTAATTTGAAGATGGCCACGTTTAGAGTTGTGGCTGGGGTATCATGGATTATCCATAGTTCTAGAGAACTTTGTTTGGATGTAATAAATTGTGCTAAATGAGTGTGTGCAGAGCTGTGCTTAATGCACTGTATCCTAGTGTCTCTGCCTCTGTAGAGATTTTTAGAAGGTGATCAAAATCCAGATTTTTTTTCAAGATTGCCTGCTGTGATTGCTGCTGTGCTCCCAAAGGGTGGGAGGGACTCATTGCTAGTCACAGAAGATAAACACAAGACAGTTTCCTAAGACCATAGATCAATGTAAAGTGAAACAGGACAGTTTCCTTTGGTATGGTTGTTAGGGTTGAAAAACGTAGTGAAAATGTTTTTTGGATAGTGGTTTCACTTGAGGGAAATGGAGAAATAGAATTGTAACTTGTTACAGTTGTCAGATACCAGTGACTAAAACAGATTTCTTTCCTCAGTAGAAATCAGAATTCAGTTTTCAATTTTTTTTTTCCCAGGTCTGACTCAAATATTTCGTATGTGTTAAGCAGAGACAATTATTGTTTCCTTCTCAAGAGCTCTTGTCCCAGCAGTAGACTGTTGCTTATTTGTATGGGTTATGACCCACATTTAGGAAATGCAACTGTCAAAGCTACCTCCAAACATCCTAACAGAACACAGCTGTGACTTGTGGAGTCCTGAAGTCTGGCAGCTCAGGAGTTTTCTCTGAATCCTGATTCCTCTCGATTCCTCTCTCTTCATACAAAAGCTCAGTACTCCCAGAGTATGAGCAAAAGCACTCAATTGATACTCAAGTAATGCACCCCTTGACAGAGACTCCTTTGTTAATGTTTCTGTGGCTTCTGCAGGAGTAGCATAGTAATGTCAGATACCTGATCAGTCCAGTATTAGTGCTCCTCATTGCCCAGAGCCATCTGTGGAGACAGTAAGAAGCAATACAGAGCATTAACTCCTCTTCATTATCAGATTCTTTTTTTATAATGGAAGTTTTTGTTGAGAGACCAGCTCATGGAAATAAGAGACATCAGCTGCTTAAGTATCTCACTTTCACAGAGATAAGAAAAATTGCATTCATCTGCAGTATCCTGCAGGTTTTCAGACCATAGGCTTTTGTTCTCTCTCTTTATCTTTTCCCTCTCCTTTTTCTCATTTAATATTGTAAGAGCAGAACAGTGGCACCAGTCCTGTTAAGCCACCAAGACACTCTGTTTTATCAGGGATGCTGAATGTACAAAATCCTAACCGTCTAAAAACCAAAGGCACAAAGACTTAAGAAAGCCACATGCTAATATAAAGAAACACAGATTTCATCCCTAAAATTACTGCTGTATATTACAGATGACCAAAAGAACCTGCCATTTATCTGGAGAGCTGATAATCCACCAGCCATTTTCACAGCTTCAACACTCCCTCCCTTCTTTACTGTGAACAAAACAGAACTCCTTCTCCGTGTGCAGTGTGCCACAGTCCTCTACTGCTGTACACAGCTGACCTTGCCAAAAGGGGTTCTGCAAATCTGGCATCCTCTTTGAGATGGGGCTAAATGTGATGTATAGAAACATCTTCATTATTGCACACTATTCTGCTGTGTTTATTTCTGAGTGTCTTTAGATAGGATCTCCAACTAAGGAATTCCAAGTGGTGAAGAAAAAAGAAGTTTTTCACTTGTCTGCACAGGATCTTATGGCAATTTTTGTTAACAGCGACCACACAGAACAAGTGAAGCAGTTATGTAGGGTGTTATGTATAGTGTGGGGAAGAACACTATCTTTCAGGTAAACTGCTTTTCACTTAGTGTATCTTTATAGTGCCTGCAATTACAGAATAAAGAGGGAGGTAAAGGATCTAATCTCCCTATGTATCTGCTTCAGAAGGATTAGTGGTGGTCACATTGTCATGGTGGAGAGAGCAGAAGCCACGATGTATTGTCCTCTCTCCACCCACAGGTATGTGCATACTGTGCACTGGTGGTGAATAAGAGGGGTGTGAACTGAAGCCAGAGCTCCAGCCTGTGTGGTGGGGCAGAGGCATTCTGCTTCACACCCTTCTGCTGCCAGTAGGGCAGAGCTTGCAGCTGCTCTCTTGGTTGAGGACTGTCCTTACCTCACAAATCAGAAATTACATTTTCATGTTGCTGAGGGAGAGGAAGATTTTTCTTGTTATTGTTTACTGATTTCTCTCATTTTTCTTCAATATTTTTAGTTCTCAAAAAGCTATGCCTAACAGCTTTCCCAGTGTCTATAGGAATTTGAATGTTGTTCCCTCAATTCAGAATAGCCAAGAATTTAGTTAAGTGTCTTGGATATAGTCTTTAAGAGTACCTTAAAGCCACCCTACTGCTTTAACGAAAATGGGGCTATGATGAAACTATAATTCATTTCCCTCTTATTTTGTGTAAAGGTTTATTAGCTTGTGATTTAAGCAAACCATCTGGTCCTGCTGGCAGTCCAAGTTATGTCAGACTCAATGCTTTCTCCCTTGTAATATGTTACTTGAGGCAGTTAAATTACATGCTTAAGTCCCAAGTCTGGCCTGTGCTTTTTCCATGTCTTAACATCTGTTCTAGGAAATTTTTCTGGGATCCAAACAAGTTTACGCTGAGCCAGAACTCTTGTCTTTGTCTTTCTTTTCATGTCTATTTCTTTTCATTTTCTGAAATCTAATCAGTAAAACTAAGTAAAAGATAATGCAGAAATTTGCAGTCCCTTTGTCATTTCAGCAATGTACACAACAAAATGAAAAATAGTTTCAAAACTCAGAGGCAGTAGAAAAGTAGGAGACTGTCGTCTGAGACAGTGACACTTTGAGAAATGTTTATTATTTTTTTCAGTCCTTGTAACATTCTTTCTACTGACTTTTAATTGCAAGACTTTTTGTTTTGCTGACCTAGTTAGTTTTGGGCAAAAGTACAGATTTCTAGTACATTTTGTCTTGTAATGCTAATTTCTTTCTTATACAAGAGAGGTCTATGTTTAGAAAGCCAATAATTTTAAATATACAAGTTAGCCTGCTGAGGTGGTTTTGAAATGAAGATCTCTAGTGATTGATTTATACAATGATCGTGGAAAATTACTTGTTTGTGTTGGTATTTGTATCTGTATTCTCTAAAATTGCATCATTTTGTATTCTACATGGAACTTTTGCGACACAATAATGAATATAAACAGCTATCCCATAGCCTGCTATGTCTGTATGTATATTGAAAGAATTAGAATTTCTTTCCTTCAATGAGAAACATAAAAATATGTCTGTTTCCAGGCACGTAATTAAACAATTCCCATATTTTGCTACACCTAAATTGTGATATTTCCAGTTTAGGTGTAGGTTTCTTAGTGAAACAGTCAAATTCCTTTGCCATGCCCTCTGAGAATTTTAATTATGCATTGGTGTGTAATCTTTTGTGCCTAATCAAAAGAAAAAAATTATGAGGAAGGAAAAACAACAAGACTAATAGATGCCTTGGACTATCTGGATGGTTGAAACTTCAGTTTAGAGTAGATGTAGGGAAGAAGTTCTTTACAGTGAGCATGGTGAGATATTGGAATAGATTGCCCTGAGAAGTTGTGGATGTCACATCATTGGAAGTGTTCAAGGTTGGGTTGAATGGGGCTTTGAGCAACCTAATCTAGTGAAAGCCATGGCAGGAGTGTTGGCCTAGGTGGTATTTAAAGGTCTCTTCCAACCCAGACAAAGCATTCTATGAAAAAATGAAAAATAAAAAAGCTATGCAGTCTTTTCTGCAAAGATTGCTGATCTACAGGTGAGGAAAAGCCTTCTCTAACATTAACATAAAGTATCTTTTATATAGTGTACCAGTGATTTGCTGTCTTTTATAAAGGTTATTCAAGCCAATCATATACATATGAACTTTGGGTACATTTATGTCCTGTCACTTGAGACTGGAAACATTTCTTTTGTGGTGTCTGTGAAGGGCATTCTGTAGCCTTTTCCTTATTCTTGGTAAACACGTAGCATATAAACATGGATTGCAGGGGTCACCATTTCAGAACAGATCCTCTGCCTCTTCAGGTGTTTTTTCAAGTGTATAGCATTTTACTCTCTTTTTTTTCTCCATACTGATGATTTTGTCCATTGCCTCTTTGTAGTTGCACTGTACTGATGTAGTGAATTACATTGTATTACCAGCATTCGTGATGCATTTGTTACTTGGATGATGACCCAAAATTGCTCTGCTTCTTTGAGCAGAAAATTAGGCTCCAGAACTATCTTCCTGAGAGGGCTATGGAAGCCTTTTTCGATTTCCTGTGCAGTAGAAAAGATATCTTCAGGTGATCCTTCATCACAGGGGAAAGTTCACAATGGAATGGAAAAAGGTAGCTGCCACTACATTGTAATTTAAACAGACTGAAGTGTTTGGTGATGCTGAGGCTCCACTAACTTGTCTATCTGGTGCCTTAGGTACTGCAGTCTTTGTCAGTAATTATTCCAAGGGCTAATACAGTGATTAGTAGGATTTTCAGACTCAGTAATATTTTGCATATCCAGTCCCTTTCTCAGTTTTGCCGTCTTCTTACTGGCTTTTGGGGAACTTGACCAAGCTCTTTGCAAGTCCTTGGCTTCACATTAGCCAGTGGCCAGAAAAGTTTACTGGAACAACTACATATTTGGAGTTAATGTGGTATCTGTATGTCTGTGCAAAAGCCTGTTTTTTGATTTAGAGTTGCATCAGAGGAGCCTGAAATTACAGTTTGTAGGAACAGGGATGTTAAGATGGTAGATAGGCTTCTGAAAAGGGCTTCATTTTTTTTTGTCATTAGATCCAAATACATGGTAGATAAACTTCTCCTGTTGTATTGATGTTTCTCTTTGTCTTGATTTCATGCTCCCTAAGGAAGGAGATGTAATACTATGTAAAAAAATTGTCCTATCTTGATATTTCCCTTTTCTGCTGCTGTGAATACTGGTCTAATTGACATACTTTGCCCTCTTTCACATAGTTTGTTCAGTCTCCCGGGAGCTCTGTCCTCTAATGGAAACTTATTTCAGCTTGATGTTCTTCCTTAAGGATAAGCTACCACCTGGTTATGTCATGTCACTTAAGGCCCAAAAGCAATAGAAAAATAGTCTCCATTCAAGTTCTCTGCTCAGAATACATGAAGACCTTTCTGGCCTGTCTACAGAGAACTGAATCACAGCTAAGTCATAGATAGTCAAAGATGTACTTTGCTTTATATGCTGTCATTTGAGCAAAGAGAAAAGAGGAGCAAGAGTGCATTCTTCACGCCTTCTGAGATGGAGACTTTCTAGTTATAGCTGGCAGGGCACAAGCTTACCTGCAGTTAAATTGCCAATGTCAGCAGCATGTCTCTGAAAACGTCTCAGCGTGCCCAGAACTCTGGTTTTGGCAAATATTTATTCTTTATTATACAATTAGCTGCTCTCAGGAAAAAAAAATCAAAGGTAGATTTGAAGTTTCTTATATAGGCTAAATTAGATGTGCTTTGCAAGCAGTTTACTTCCAGTGAGTATTCCTGTATCATTTCTCACAGGGCTGCTTACTGGGACATGTACAGACAGGTCTGCACTAAGATTCATAAGCTGCCAAATAAAATGTTTTGTTTTGTAGAAGTTTAATTGAAACAGACCCATGGAATATCTATAACCTGATGAATCTGAACAATGAAGTCTTTACTGTGAATGCAGTCATCACTGTTTTGGTGAACTTTGTCTTTAGTAAATTGTGTGACAAATGGTACTTGCTGGAGAGGATGGAAGGTAATGACAGTTCTGTAAACTAAGTTGTTGGCACGGTTTAAAAGCTCCTTGCATTCCAGCTGTTCCTAATACATGATTAGATCAATTCTCCGTTAGCCTGCAAAAAATAGAGAATACAACCTTAGAATTAAAAGAGTTAGCAAGCAGAGCAACGAGAAAAAGTACCTGCAATAACCACCACTACGAACTACTCCTGCAGAGTTAGCCTTTGTCACCTCTCACTGGGAACCTTGGCCTAGACATTAGTCTCTGGTATCCTTGTGTCTTCTTACTAGCACAGAGTTGTCACCCTACGGATCTACATTGAGCAAAGCAGTCCTTCAGTGTCAGCATCACACACCCTGATGGCTGGGAAGGGAGGGAAGAATGTCAGAAATATTTCAGACCTGATTACAGAGAAGATGCTGCTTCACAGATTATTTTATCTTGGCAGCTGACAAATTGACACAGGCCATTTTGACTGTTGCAGTTGGCTGGGGGCTTGTTGATTTGAGGTGGTTTTCTGTTATAAGCTAAAGGTTTTATAGTTGGCATACCTTTTTCTTCTCAGTTTAAAGGGAAATGTTTATGTGGGTAATTCTGATCCACCCAAAGGAAGCAGAAGCTGATATTCTAGAAGCTGATGCACAAGTACACCTTCACTTCCCCACCACATTGTGACTTTTCTCTTTCTAAGAACCAGTTTCCATCCTAGTAGTATGTTTGCTATTCATTATTTCTGCAGTTCTTCTTTGCATTCTTTTCTAATGTATTTTCTCTATTTCATTTTATGGAGTTTTCTCTTTGTTTTAAAAATTGACTGTTTCTGATCTTGTTTTGCACACTAATAAAACAGGGAAAGCTTGGTTAATATATCCATGGTCACCAGTTTGGATTCTGTGTCACTGAAATTCTCCTTTGGTCTGTTGGTTACTAGGTGAATTTTTCACTGTACATCTTAAATAGTTCTTGATAATCACATATTTTAATTATTTTAATTTTTTTTAGTTTACTGAGCACAAGAAGAATCCTTTTAGCAGCTGCATTTGGTGGAAGTAGATAGGCTTTCTACAGTAAACACTGCACAATGTCTGTGCTAGATTTTTATAAATCTGCTAATTCTGAATTGCAATTTTTCATGCTCTGTCGCTGATTGAGGATGAAAACCAATCTTATTATCCATTTTAGCTCTGCCTTTAGGAGTACAGGATTTATTAAAGTATGTTACATACCTTCCCTCCTCCAGCACTTATATAGCAAATGACGTGCCCAACTCCTTTTATGAAAACATGTAATTAGAAATTGAGCTTAATGTAATTTCAGTGATTCACTTCCAGGATGAATCACAAGTTGCTTGTTATGCAGGGGTATAAAGGCAATGCAATGCTGTGTTGTCATACTAATTTTATATGAATGTTTGATTATGTGCATCAGTAGCATCTGAGCTTCTCCCATTTGAAGCACGTTATAAAACTGTTATGAACACTTGGTTGTGATAGGAAGAGAAAACCTGTTTTGAAGAAGTCAGTGAAAGTAATGTGTTATAAAATCATATAAAATATATAAAATTATAAAAGCACATCCAGATGTTTTTGAATGCTACATGTAATTAGACTTAAGCATTTATGGTGGTTTTGCATGTTTATTAGTGATAAATTTTAGCCGAGACAGAACTTGTTCCAAGTGCAAAACAAAAGTACTGTTCATCTGTGTAAAATCTATGCTAGACTTTACAATCATGTTAATTCTGAATCTTCCCTAATTTGCTGGAGATATCAGCAATGTTCTGCTGTACTTTGCCATCAGCAACTCTTTGAATGTCTTATGTTGCTAAATCACAACATGTGCCTATAAGCATTGTTCAAATGGCATTTTGAGGGAAGTAGCCTTACTTACATCTTCATGGGAACCCAGTCCTCTCCCTATTTTGGAAACAATACCTTTATGCTTAAAGTGCATATGTAGTTTCTCTTTAGGCATCATTTACAATGGAAGTTTTTTATTGTTTTGGTGTATTATCAATGTGTTTCATTTAATACCTTGCCTTTCTGTGGGCCAATTTTAACATATACAGACCATCCTCTTATCCTTAGGGTACGTTTTCTAAAATAGAAACACAGAAGAGTTGAAGATTTCTGTTGTAATAGTAACAGTCCAGTGACCAAACTAATTTAATTCACGGGCTGTAATGTTGCTTCAGTCAAGTACAGACATACTGTCCACAGCACTAGATGATGCTTCCAGCCTACAGAAGTGTTGTGCTGCATACATGCACTGGTAACTTGTGTGCTCCAATTTAGTTGAGACATTTAGTAAATTCCAGCTGATCACATTACACTATTTTTCTCTCCTCCTGTCTGCTCCAAAAATATTTTAGGTAGAAGAGCTGATGATGGCCATGGAAAAGGTTAAGCAGGAGCTGGAGTCAATGAAAGCAAAATTGTCCTCTACACAACAGTCTTTGGCTGAGAAGGAAACCCATTTGACCAACCTACGAGCTGAAAGAAGGAAGCATTTGGAGGAAGTCCTGGAAATGAAGTAAGTGTCTTCTTTCATTATTTGTAGGCATGTTTTATTGATATCTCTGAATTCCTTTCTGATCCCTGGTGTTCTAAAGACAACCACTGCATGAACATGTCTCTGTCTGACTGATCTGTAATCGGTTGAGCCTTCAGAATTTACTTCTGAACATGACTGTCACACTTCCACTAGAGGTCAAAACCATTTCTTCCTTGTGATTGTTCACAGTAGACTACTATTATTTGCACAACAGCATCTTCAGAGGTCCTTCAAACAACTGTTGGGACTCAATTATTTTATTGATGTGTCATCTTGCTTTGAGCAGCCCATAACTAAGGTTAGGTGCAAGTCAGTATAGCAAATGACAAAAAAAATAAGAGGGAAGAGATAAACATAATGTCAGGTGTTTGTAATGGTAAAATCAGACTGCAGAGGTCTGTTCTGCTCAAGTGTTTTTCAAACTAATGTGGATGGTTCATTAACACCGGAATAATTTGAAGCTCTCTATCACTCAGAATTCTCTCATCATCTTTGCATAAGAAGACCTGGATAAAACTGAACTTTGAGGAGGTAGGGAGAAGTGAGGAATTAGACTTCTAAGGCTTAAATACTTCCTAATTTCTGACTGTGCATTATAGATAAATAGTTATCCTTAGTTTAAGGAGACATGAATCCGTTTAGTGCAATGATGGATAGTGCTGCCAGCAGTTCATTAGAAACACTTTCAGTTGTTTAGCCAGCCCTGAAGAGAAGGAACATTTTTATTGGCAGGACCAGCAGTGGTTCCTCCACTGTGGTTTTGTGAGCCATTATTTATTTATTTAACTGTTCTACGCTGGTCTCTTTCCTTTCCTTATTTTTTTTTTTTAATGAAAGGATAGAAAAACAGCTGTTACAAAATGGAAAGAGGTGGCTTAGATCTTGAAATTCTAACTTAGGAGTGCTGTATAAAGTGGGCCAAGCCTCCCCAGCTTCATATTCTGCTACAACAGTCTGATCTAGACCTGGCGTAAGGATGTTGGAAGACTACAGTACTTAAAAGCCACACTTTTTATTTTTAATAAAAAATTTTATTGAGCTATAAATTTGACTGCCTTGAGAGTTGGGGGGGGGGATTGGGGGGTGGGAAGAATAGCTCTTAAGGTGATGTGGGAATCCAAAGCAACTGGAGATGTATCCCATATCCAATCACTTGACAGCATTTTCTTCTGCCAAACTGCTCTGCCAAACCTTCTCATTAAAATATACACGTAGTGTACAGTATATCCTGAAATGTATTTGGAATTGTGTAGATCCTTTAATATAACTACTCACTTCTAAATGATGACCTCTCTTAGCTGTGTAAGTTATTGTTGGAAAGTTGTTGTACTGAAATGTAGTATCAGGAACTGCATGAACTGGTAGATCCATTGTACCTCAGAAGGAAGAAGAATGCTGGAGAGAATGGTAATGCTGTCAGCACATGGAGAGAAAGATGGAAAAAACATTATGTTTGTATAGTTAACTAGCTGAGCGTGTTTTAGTCATAGCTGGTCTGTCTTAAAGTTCTATAAAGCTGCCAAAGGCATCCAAACTTCAAAAACTCACCCTCACCATGAGGCTCTGTTGCAAACAAGTCTCTACTGAGGACTCCCAGTCAATTAAATATCTTATTTTTATATACAGAAACTCCAGTATATTCTTCATTGCCCTGCTTTCCCAGCCTATGCCTTTTATGAAAACCATTCTTGTTTTCTGTTTTCTAGTTTTCCAGAAAGTTTCTCATGTTGTTAAAGTATTTCCTACTATTTCAGCACAAAAAATAACAGTAATTGAATGAGTGGTCAATTTTGTGAAGCAATTAGCTGC
This sequence comes from Chiroxiphia lanceolata, assembly GCF_009829145.1. Taxonomy (NCBI): domain Eukaryota; kingdom Metazoa; phylum Chordata; class Aves; order Passeriformes; family Pipridae; genus Chiroxiphia; species Chiroxiphia lanceolata. The sequence goes on from NC_045641.1 coordinate 61,954,248, forward strand.
TTTTAGTGTTCTTAACAAAAAACAATAGCTATTGTACGGATAGTATTCAAACATACAGTAAAGCAGTTTTATTTCCCAGGTTTTAGGACATGCTTTACTGGGAAAAGTTTGAGGTGCTCAAAAGCAGCACTGATTAAATTTGAGATTTGATAGAGGAGCAGATATAACAGCCTGGGTCCTGCAGTCAGCTAGTGGGGCTGGGGAACAGACAAGAAAAATAGCTTAGGAAATGCAGCTTTAGGATATTCTAGATATGGACTGAAAGAAAGTGTTAAAGCAACAAGGGGACTCCAGAAAGTTACCTTTGGGTTTTGATGGGAAGTTGTTAGATATTATGTTAGTGAAAATATATGTTTAAAATACTATTTCTTAGAGTAGAACTTGTGTTTACTACTGACTCTGTAACCCTGAGAAGATCATTTCACACTCCTTAGGGAATACTGTGGCACTAGAATAGCTCAAGTGTGAATTATTCCAAGCAAGAAATTTCACTCCTTAAAGAAATACTATGTATTTGGAAGCCCTCTTCCTTTAAGTCTAATATTTTCATTTTCCTTTAAAAAAACTTTATTGCAAATAATTATGAGAGAGGTAGATAATGGTCTCTATTTATATCACCAAACCCGATCTACTGTAAAGAAATACCGGGGAACTGCTAGGATTTTTGTTTTGCTATGTTTTCTTTAAGAAGTTTTAATGTTTCCATCATTCACAGCAAATCTTTTAAATTAGGCAGGAATAAAGTGCTGTCTACAGAGAAATCTCTGTTCTTTGTCCCGTAAAAACCTGCTTAGGCTGAACTGAGTTATAAACTGTTGAAAATCACCAGTTTTCCTTTCCTTTTTTTTTTCTCCTGGTGTTGTCAGCAAATTTTGGCAGTGTGTGAAAATAACCGAGCACAAACAGTCTAATCTGAGGCCGAACTCATGCAATTGCCAAATCTGGAGCAGCGGACACTGCAGTTATAGGGAAGGGGAACAGACACTGTGTCTGCATGGAGAGAGGGAATTTTTTTTTTATTTTTTTTTTTTTTTTAATAGACAGGGCTTTTGTTATGGTCAGAAGGACCAGAAGGTTCTTCCTAATCATCTGCTTTAGGATTGAGAAGTCCCAGTTGGAGCATTTCTCACTCTGTTCTTTCAGACCTGGAAAACTGTCCAACAGCCCTTTCCTGAATTATGCCTTCTCTTGCTAATTGCAATTGCTGCTAGCCCTATAATTCAAGGTATGCAGACTTACATAATGTAGTTGGCGCTTCAGAGTTGAATCCTTCATCCTGCTGGCTCGCAACAGAAAGATTATTACTTGTCTGAGAATAATTTACTGTCCTCTTGTTTCTTGAAAAACAATCAAGGATATTACAGATGAATAAATTGTTATAATAGAAAATAATTCATGTTTCAAAACCGAGCTGTCAAAAAACATCGTTTGATTTCTTTTGTGAGTGTACATGAGTGGTTTTCTGAATATTTATCGCAGTAGTTTCTAATTACATGAATTCATCCCACAGATAGTGTTTCGTTTGATACAGAGTGTAGGCGGCGATCAGAGATGAACCAGGCCTGTGTAGCTTAATGAGGCTGTTTATTGTATGCCTCCCTTTTTTCATCTCGGACTTGGAAGGCCTGCTGAGAGCTACAGGAGGGCTACTAATAAAAATAAGATGCCAACCTAGGCAGTGCTATGCAGGAAGACTGTTCACCCATATCTCTGCTACAGTTTTCTTGCCTGATACGACTTAGAAATATCTGGTAGATGGCTGATAAGTCCACGTGTTCGTTTTCTGGCTATCAGATGAGAAAAATACAAACATGCACACTCAAACACTCACAACTGAGATTAAGTCAGTGGAAGCTGAGGTTGTTTATCTTCTGAAAAGTTCATCTCCTCAGCAATAAAGCAGCATTGTCTGGAGGTACGAGTATGAAGTTGAAATTGAAAGTAGTCCAAAAGAAACTGATTAATTGACACAGTTTATTTGCCAGAAAAGTCATTTCAGTTGATCCAAGATGAGGTGTGAAGTAATTTCAAACCCTGAAAACGGTTTAACCAAACAAAAATATTTCAGGTTGCACGCACCCATGGTGAACAGAACCAGAAAAAAAAAGTATCAATGACCATCCAACAATAACTTGTCAGCTCATCAGCAATTGTCTTCTTGGAAATCAAAGAATTTTTTTTTTGTTATTAAAGAGGTTGTGGTTTATGCATATGGTTTAACAACAGTTCTCCAGAGCAGAAGTGATTCCTGGTTGCAGAAGTGCGTGTATGTTCTATAACAACTATGAACAGTTGTCTCTGTGGTTGGAAATCACTGCTTTTCTTGTCAGTGCCACAAAGCAGTAACATGTTAACCTTGCATCTGCAAGGTATGGCTTTCTAGGCCCACCACAAGCTCTTTGTCATACTGAACTGGACTTACAAGGTCTGTGGTCACTTGGTGTATCAGACCATCACGTGATTGCAGCAGTGGTACCAAAACATCTCCTGTAATTACTTTGGGTGAAATTAAATAAGCTGAAGTCCCACAGGGGGCACTCCGTGTCCATAGGATTCACTGTCTGGGGCAGAGCTGAACAAGTGCATCTGCATCAGTCCCTTTTTTTTCTTCTGTTAGCTTAGGTATTTTCTTTTTTTAAATGTCTTGCAGGGCACACAGTGAAAATGAACACACTAATATCCTACTGCCGTTGTTTTGTCCTTTTTAATTTTCAAGCATAAGATATTTAATTACATATGCTTGTTTTAATTCTGTATCATCACCCAGTTAAGTTGTAAAAACTTCAGTTGCACTAGTCTGAAATGTTAAAAATAGTAAATTTCTAATTACTGAACAATACAGACGTCACACTTAAATAATTTGAAATAAACTGACCTTGGAACTGCTGTTAATCTCAAATTCTGACAGAATCCAGTAGGAAAGCTGAAACACAGCATGTAGATATTGTGTGTCTTCTAAGGTTAAAGTTTATTTAAAGACCAGAATTTTTTTTTTTTTTGCTAACTCCTCAGTTTTCACTGTAATGAAACATTAGGCTTTTCATCTTGGTTAACCCTCAAATTTGGTGTCTTCTGCTATTATTTTTTTAATTCAGGTGAAAATGTGAGAGAAAGCGTAATATCCTTTGCACTTTTTTTCTCTTGGCAATTAAGGAATGAAGCCTTTCTGTCAGGAAGGAATTATCCCTTCTGTCCTCCTGCACTGTCAGTGAGCCTTTGAGCACTCTGAGATGAGAGTGTTATGACAGCATTAGAGACAGCCTGACGTTTCATTTTCAGTGCAACTGATAGTAGAGGGCCTGAATCATGGAAATAAGCAGAAAAGTTTAACCCATTTTTGGGCAACAGCCCTAAACTGGTCCATCAAATGATTCACATAGGTGAGAGAACTGTTGAACTTGAATCTTGAAGTTTCACAGAAAGATGAAACTGCAAAGCAAAGACGTGAACCTTTAGCAAAGCCTGTGTAAATAAAGTGCCCCATATGAGCACGCACAGAATTAGGTTGTTGTGGTTTATTCTGATTCTTTAAGTATTGGGAAGTTATATTTATCTATTATAACTGGTTTGTTGTTACTCTTCACCTGCCTTGAAAAACGTTTTCTTCTGTAGCTTTCTCAGATACTAAAACCTTGGCACGATATGTCACAGTCCTGTTCTGTCTTGTGATAAAACCTCCATATCTCATTTTATCTCAAATTCTGTGGTCCCTGAGAACAGTCTTGCAGAGAGAAAGTACTATACTATCTTAATGAGCCATGACAGGCCTGGAAGCAAGACCAACTGCTGAAAAGTACACCAGGTGGTGTTAAAGCAGTTTGCTCCACTCTGTAATTTCTAAGTCTATTGATGTTGTAGGGAGGAGTTGGGAACACGAGGTCCAGTCATTAACTCCTGGATAATTTAGCTACACTATACTCTTGTTTCCATGCCTTTACATAGGAGAATTTTTTTTTTTCTGGATATGTTTTCCAAGGACTGATTTAAGTGTAAGTGATCCCTTTGGTAGCCTAGTTTTCTAGATGGTGAAAGGAAATTAGACCTCTTTCAAGTGAGAATGTGAAAAATATAGTATGTAGACTCAGTGTTAAGAATGCAGAGGTTTTGTCATGTTTTTCTTTTCTTTTAATAGATTGCAATGTTCTCACAGAAATTGCCATGAAAAATATCATCAATAGAGATCTTGGCATATATACCCAGACTACTAAAATGTATGATTTTTTTTTTTAGGCTTACACAATCCTGACACCAGTGAATTAATACCTTTCTTGTCTTTTCTCAGTTTGCTAGTTCCTTACTGCAAACAGTCTTAGAGAGCAGGTGCAGCCTAAGATAAAATTTCTGCATGTTCTTTACTACCCAAAGGGTGTTGGTTTGGGAAAAGTTTGTTTTTACCATAACCTACATGCAGATCATCTTATCTAAAAGAATAAGAAAAATTATGGGTTTTTTCTAGATCTAATTACTCAGATAACCCAATGTTAAACTGGTAGAGGAATAAAGAGCAATGGTTTTATTTTGACTAGTATATAGGACAGTTTGCTTGTAAGATAGCTCTAAGGGCTCTAATATACTGTCTTCTGCTAGCTAATTCTGTATGCCTTTACTTTGTATAACTAAATACACTCAGAAGTTCTGTCAGAAGTAAAACTCGATCTGTTCAAGAAAATCTGTGTATTTTTCCCTTGGAATTATGAATCCTCCAGTCCACATTTCTAGAACAACATTTGACAAAAGTAGATTTCCAGGCCATTTTAATTGTTTGTATATACTTCTGTAGGCAAAAAGCATAAATATGACTGTGATTTTTGTTTTAAAATATGCAGGAGTATTTTGACTCAGGGTTCATAGCAATAGTGCATTGCCTATTGCTGGCTGTTTTCAGCTGCATCAATGATTCCTGTCGCCATCCCTAATCCAGCTATAAGATTCTGGGGCTTCCAGGGGTGTTACTGAGCTAAACCAAATCAGGCACTTTTTACTTTCTGTTAAAGTCAAAAGAACCATGAGTTCCTCAGGGTGCTTTTTCCTCTTTTATGAACGTGAACTGTAAGTAGTAATGCATATAAATCAACTCTGTGAGCACTACATATTTCATTAAATAAAGTCAAGTTGTGGGTTAATAGAAGTTGCAAGTGAAAATATTATGGTATCTCATTGCATATATTGTGGATTTAATGTAGTGTGAACAATAGTAGCTTTGAGCCATTGTAAATCCCATCCGGACATCGTCAACATAGTTCAGAATACAAGGAGGGAAATCTCAAAGGTTAGATGTGCTCATATGGCCACTGCATATGCAAGTCATTCTTTTATTGTTTTTAAAATAACACTGTAGCTTTGCAGGATGTAGGTAAGGCAAAGACTAACTTCAGTCTGTCTTCTGGAGTGGAACAGAAATTCCTCTTTTGAAAGTCAGATCAATTTGCTTTAATTACAGGAATAACCTCTGAAGCAAGTAATTGCTTCCCTGCTATCCTGAAGGACAAGTGGGAGTTGGGTAAGAGAAACTGGAAAAAGTTAGTCAAGTTGTGGCATTCCCTACACTCTTTGTTTTTATACTGTATAGAAATATTAATTTTATCTTTTTTTGTTTTCCACCCTTTCCAAACAATACTTTTGAGTTCTTTTAGGCAAAATAAAAAGCTATCTTCAAGTCTGTGGAATTTATGCGAAAACTCCATAGCGAGAGGATTTGGGACTTGTTGGTTTGGGTTTGTCTGATGATACCTTGTGTGCAGTGCAACTGCTCATATGGAACCAGAGTTAAAAACATGAAAAATGACCAGAATTGTTTACTTAAAAATCCTAAAAGATGACATTAAGCGCTGTAAAAGTGTCTTTCTTTAAGATGCGATGCTGTCATAGCTATTAAGTCACTTCTCCCCAGTTTATGCAGATTATGGGATAAAGAGAACTGTCTTCCTGGTAGCAGGAGCTGGTACATATATAATTGTAGGGAAGACTGAAAAATCATTTGACACAATGTTATATTTGGTGTTCCCCAAAGCCCCTTTTATAGCCCTTCCTCAAGCACTAAATATATGGCTATGGCTTTCTGTAGACCTCTAGCACTTTTTCAGTCCTCTGGCATTTTCCAGCTTTAAAATTGATGTTGAGTTGAAAAACTAGAGGATCACACTAGTTTATTTCCAGTATGTGATCTAGGAATCAAGCTTTGCATATGAGATTAATCTTATTTATATAATTTGTATTTGCTATACAATCTAAGAATCAACTAGTTTGATGATTTAGTTTAATTTCATGAATATAGATTTAAGGCCACTGATACTGTTATGAAGAGATGACAACTGCAAGTAGCTTTGAGTAGCCAGGGATCATCAGCCAACTTGCAGTTACTAGAAAGGGATTGGAGTAAATGGTCAAAAATATTATTCATAAATGCTTAGAAAATAGTTAAGTGTTAACAGAGAACCTAAACTTGTTGAGACTAAGTCATGACAAATCAACCAGGTAATACAGTAGTTTTGATCTCAGGAGGATTTTGTAATTGTCTCACAGAACTGTCTCATCAACACAGTAGGGATTATATTCCGAATTAAATCACTGTAAAGTGAATAAGCAAGTAGCTGGAAAAGAATAATTAGTAATTCCGTATTGAAATGGAAACCTGTGTTACATGATGTTCTTAGAGGTCTCTCCCAGCTCTGCTGCTGTTCAAATTGTCCATAAATGAAGCAGATGGCAAGCCAAAGCCAAAGGGTATCTATTGCCAAAATACTGTGGTGAGTGTTCAGGCATTTTGGAGAACAAGGTGAAAATTCAAAATTATCTCAATAAAGCAAAGAGGGGTTCTAGAGAAGTTTTTACAGACAAACTTATCAAAAATACCTTAAATACAGTTGATCATGCTTTAGGGGTAGTTTAGATGAAGTTGAAGATAGAGAGTGTATTATCTTGCAAGTTTTTGTGATTCTTCAGCACAGGTCATATACTTAATGAATGTCTGTAAGAACCAAAAATGTGTCTTGTAAAAACATATTATATGCTTGAGCTTGTTCTAAGTGTAATGTGGGCTTGTTTCTCTCTTAATACCATCTTTGGCTTGCAGATTCAATTTCTAAAGAGATATTTTTCTTTTCATTTTGAGTATTCTTCATGCAAAGGAAACTTTTTCTTTATTGCAAGAAATAAACATCATTCAATTTGTTGATTCAAAGTAGCTGCAATGTTCTTCTGCCTTTCAAGCCCTCAGTAGGTAGAAAACCTGAAAGGGTTAGGTCTGGTTAGATTATAAAGAATGACAAGGATATCTTCTGATGTGGAAAAAGGCTTTGTGAACTCAGCTAGCTATATTTTCTTCAAAAATAATGCAATTATTAATAGTACTTTGCAGAACTAGTTCTTTTCATTGAAGGATCTTACATTTTAAAGCCTTCTTTTTTATAAAAATTGAGAAATGCTATTGTTGTTCCTCAAAGAAGTAAAGTGAAATGAAAAACATGAAGTGACTCGTTCATCCACGGCCACAGAACTTCAGTGATGTCAGGAATTAAAATCTGAAGATACTGGTTTGTAGATTTTTTGTTGTCTTAACTGAGACACAAATGTTTAATAGGAGATGTTGTGCATGTAAGATACATACTACTTCATTTATTTCTGTCTTCTGTCATGTTCCCATACAGATCCTTTCTACATCCTCATTTTTTTCTTTATAATGCTATGTCTATACCTAAAGTTGAGTATTCATTTCTTATCACTTTAGTGCTGTGATTGGAGAGAACCAGTCTGTTCCTTTTTTCTAAGCTGATCTTTGGATTTGTCTTGCTTGCTAGTCTCACTGTTAGTGAGGACTTTGGTTTTGACTTTGAAAAACTAGATTAATTTAGCCAGGAGATGTTAATTTAGAAGAAAAACAAATACATTTTTGCCCTGCCTTTAAAAATACGAAACTGGCTTTGGACTGCAATTTCATAGGTTTTATGACAAATGAGGCAAGAAATAAGTTGGCAAACCCCCTATGTCCAAAGTACAGTGGTACAGTGTTGTTCTCTAATTCCCAGCCCTGAAGATCTCAGCAAAGGTCACAAATTAGACAAAGTCAAAATTAATCAACTCTACAATCAAAATACTATTATTAAGACTTTCATTTACTACAAAGAAGCAGTTGTGAAAGAGGCACTGGAGCAAGTTCTTTTGTGCAGTAAGGGAAAATCAACAGCAAGGTGTCGAACAGAAAAATGAAACCTTGCAGGTGAGGCTGTCTTTGGAGCCAGAAGAAACCAGCACTTACGCAGAAATGCGAGTAAACTGTTGGAGAATGGAAAAGGTGTTTGGTGCTGAGCTGCAGAGTGTGTCAGTGTGGCATTTGGCCCAAACAGAAGAAGCCTGTGGACTAGAGCAATGCACTGGGGTCATGCACAGCCCCTTTGAGCAATGTCTCACCAAGGCTTCACTCCAGTGCTCTCAACTGCTGCAGCTTTCACCTCCTTTGCAACATGGAGCATGGGAGTAGCTCTTCCTCTGTGTGGGAAGTTGAGAAGTACAGTCAGGGATGCCTAAAGACGCTATAGCTGACAATACCTTTATCTGCAGATTTTGTGCCCTTGTTTTGGGGAGACAGGGTACTCCACATAACTTTGTGACATGTATGGATACATCCCCATTGTCTAAAGTACATAATTTATACAGATACTGAATTTCTTGTTTCATTTTATAGGCAAATATGATCTCAATGCAACTTATATAGAGTTAAGTGTAAGAAATACCTCTTTTGTTACCTGTTTCTGAAACAGAACTTGTAGACCTTTAATGAAACTAATTTTAGAGGGACAGAAATTGCACTGGGCAACCATATGATTTTCATCTCAGCAGTACAAAAGCCATAAAAGCTTTATTCCCATATATGGGAGATGCACTGTCTTTTTTAATAGATCTCTATTCTACTTTCATTTTCTTTTTACTAACTTAAAATAGCAGTGTGGAATTAATATGTAAATTGCATAATAAGTTATGTCTTGTACTTTTTAGTGTACACCTACCTTAGCATAGTTGTGGTTACACATTCTTCTGGTGCAGAAACTCACATGGGTGCAGTGGGCATGAATCACTTGTGTTTTTTTGATCTGCCTAGAGTATAGGTCATTTTTATTTTTTAAATAAATATAATTAATTTTCTGTGGACTCTGATAAGCTCTATAAGTTTCTTAGCAGGTTAGTGATTTAATGAAAATTTGATGTATTTGCAAGGTAGGAATACTTGTTTAAGAGCTGTCAGGTTATAGTCTGAGGTGTGAAATAAAACCCTCAACTCTACTTTCAGAGTTTCTCTACCCCCTGTTCCCACTGCCAAGTCAGTTTTGAAGCAGTTGTGCATAAATCAGCAGACCATCATCAGGAAATGCCTGCCTGGTAAAGGTGGAAAATTTGACTCCTCATGACCAGCAGTCGCAGATTCTCAGTTAAACTTCCATTCCCATCCTCTGAACTGATAAGGTGGGTCTGGAGCACAAACTGTAAAGGGCAAAATCTACCTTTTTCAGTTGTGCTATTCCCAAGGAAATCCTGCAGGTCTTAGAAAAAGTCTTTTTAAAATATTAACTGAAGGAACACAAAAAAAGGTCACATTCCTCTTTGGAATTCATGCACTGCAAATTTTTCTATTTTATGTCTTAGCTGTATGTTTTGATTTGAGGTAAGAGTTGGGATAGCCTAGTGGAAGTATTTCATTACCTAACTTCCAGCTGAGTTGGTGGCAGTCTGCTGGGATTTGGAAATACACACCTACATCTTTAATGAACAAGAGGAGTTTGCTGATCCAGATGGGTTACAATAACTTGTCTCCACATGACCTTAAGATCCTTCTAGGAATAGATTTTTTTTTTTTTAATTATGCAGCCTTCTGTAATTTCAATTTGTACTCTGGTCCTCAGTTCTCATTATAATACTTCACATTACATAACACTTTCCATCTGTGAATGTTAAAGCAGTTACAAACGGCACGCTAATTTTCAAAATATTCCTCTGAAAAAAAATAAGTGTTTATCTTATTTAGGGATAAGGGAAACTCAGCACAGAAAAAATTTAAATGGCATGAAAAAATCATCTGGGTTGTTTGTAGAGGAGTGACTTATAGACCATGCTCAAGTCGTTTAACTGTATCTTGCACTGTAATATAAGAGCTCATTTGCTAGGAAATGAGGTAATTTTTTTTTTTTGGCTATAAATACGGTTTATATTCCATTGCAAATTAATAAAGGGCAGTTATTAAAGTATTGTTTAAAGGGCAATATTAAAATTGATTTTCTTGTTCATGACAGAAAATTGTTTTGAATAGGACAGAGACCAGGAGATACACAATTAGATTCTTTCTCATCTTCTTGGTTTCTCAAGTCTTCATTTTCTTCTGTTTGGTTGGTTTGTCTTCAGAACCTTGATCTCTGCCTACCAGTGATGATCTCTGATTTACCTTTGACTCCAAGAAACATTTTTTAAGACTTCCACCATTCTACACACAGGATATATGTTGGATAAGAAAGGAGCTCGTTTCCAGGTCTGAGACACATGTTGATAACTTTGTTCTTGGTTCTAAGAAGAATAGCACTGTGTTGTCTAAACCTAGGAGTCTATTGCCACTTCTGGTGCACTAGATTATCCCAGTGGGCTTCCAAGTGTCTCTTTCAGAGAGGCATGGATCTTCCATATATTCTGTGTCACACTACTGACCTCCTGTATTTTGTATCCTAGGACAGCTCATGTGGCATTAGATACTGTTATTTGGGCAATGGAATCCCAGAGCAGGCACCAAGAACAACTGAATCATCACAATTCCCATCATCATCAGACAAGCCTTCAGTCTGGTCAGGGAGCTTCTCAGCACTGGCAGTACATTCAGCATCACTTCAAGATGACTTCTTATCTCCCAAAATTTGACACTGTAAACACACTCTGTGCTGCAAGACCCTCATAGTTTACACTGAACTTCTGGCTCTAAAGAGTCATATTCTCAGTCAAGGTCCTCTGCTTTCTTATTCAGGAACACAGTGCTTCCCAGCCTCGTTGGGATTAGGAGTCATTGTCTCCATGACATTTCAGATCATGTACTTTCCTATAAGCATTGAAATGATTAGTTCCAAAACACTTGCAATCAAACCAATTCCACACCATAGGTTAGTCATAATCACTGAGGCTGAAAGGATCTTAAAAATGAATTGTTTCTTTTTCATATTGAGTAATTTATTCCTAAAACATTGCTAGTTTCTAACTCTTTCACTGTCTACTTTGAGGATACTGCAGTGTCTTTGATAGTTCATTCCATGGCCGAATTATGTACTTGAAAAAAACCCAACAAAAAACTCCACAACAATGTTTTGTCCTTATGTAATTTAAGTATGTTTTTATTAAGAAAGAGCAATAGATTCCCAATGTAATTCTAATATTGTTTTCTGGTTTTGCTAGATATTTTTACTGTCCTTGATTGTCTTCTAATTGAAAATTCAGAAAATTATAACAGCCACATGCACAAATATTTTGCCACTCTGTTTCACAGTTACAATAAACTCAGCTACGTTTTTGTCTTTTTGACTGTTACTGTTGTCGTCCTTAAGTAAAAGCTGGCTTTGAATGAGTTTTTCAATAGTTACTAAGCTTTTTAGTTGTCCTTAGAGGTGTTTGGGAGTGACTTCTGGTTTCATTGGCCAATTGCCAAAACAGTCTTTCTCTGACTCACACAAGGCTGGCTGTTCTGTTATTCCATACCACCACCTAATCCTGCAGATTTTGGTCTGTGTTATCTAAGGAACAAAATTGTAAATTTTAACAAATGAGAAGTGGAAAGCCAGTTCCGTGAATGAAGATGTGCACTAAATGCATTGTGTTAGTTAATAGTTGGGCTGTTATTATATATATTCCTCATTTATAACTGTTAAAGTTGTCAGTTATAAATGTAAATGTAAAAACTTGGAGAGATTTGTCCTAAAATTTGTGTGTATGGCTTATAAATGAAAAAATAAAATGCTAAAAGGAAGGCACACTTTTCTTGTCAAAGATGCAAGGACAGGATGGTTTTTATACTGTTTAATCAAGCATAATTATAAAGTGGTAAAACTACTCTTTTTAAAGCTTTATTTTTCGTATCATGCTTATCAACCTTTCCTGGGTTCAGGAAACTGGTTTTGTGTAGGTCCTGGGGTAAACAGGAGGTATTGTTTACATGATACAGGGCAAGATGCTAATTGACTTTCATTTCTCTTCTTTATTATCTTACTCCTTACAAGATTTTATATGCATCTAGAAAAGGCACAAAAGAGAGAAGCTGCAATCACACAAGTAAGACTTCTGAGGTTAAAATAACCTGGTTGAGAGAAGAATGATTAAGCTGCACTGATGCTCCTAAATTCATACCATGTGCTAATCAGAGCCACCACTGCAGAATTTTTCCCAAGCTTACACTTTGGTTTTGCAGATGCACTATCATTTTGTTACTACTCTTTGACTTTGTTCCTGTTTGTCTTTCCTTTTTTATAAATAAGATGCTACAGAATGGCAAGACTGAAAGTAGTTGTTCCGAGTGGCATTTGTAATTTTTCCTGGGTGTGTAATTTTACCTTAGCCAAGTCACTTTATAACATTTCCACACTCTAAAATGAATATACAACTACTTTTTCTTGCATATTTTTCTCATAACTCAATGAAAGTTTTCTTTAAGCCTATAAGTATGTAAAACTATTTGAGAGGCCAGAGCACTATAATGCTGTTTCTTTGTTTGTGCTTCTATAGCAGGAATACAAAATCATGCAGACAATCTAAAAAAAAAGTCATTCTCTTTAAAGTGTACTCAGCTGTTGTCTACCCAGTTGTTAGGTCTTGTTGACATAGATGAATAGGAAAATAAACAGAAGAGTTCCTCTTGATATTATGATTCAGTAAAATCCCCTTTAAGAAGCATTTTAAGCTTCTCAGGGAATTTCTGAATGAGTGTATGAGTGAAGCTGTGCTCTGTGATCTGCAGGCAAAGACTGAACATACATTCTTGTGTACATGAGGAGCTGTGGTCTGACTGCAGAGCACGCTGAGGTACCAACCCATCTGGTCCTGCTCCCCTCTCCCAGGTCCTCCTTATGCTGTATCTGGCACTCACAGAACTCCACTGAACTAATTCAGGACACTAACCTAGCAATAAAATGTTCACATTTTTCTGAAGTTAGTTTTCTGCTGGCTTAATGCACTGAGGTGGCAATCCATAAGTCTCAGACAACACAAGGCAAGGTTTGAAACTTATGTCTGGTGTTCTGGGAAGGAGATGACTGTGACAGTAAGCTGTTAGATTGGCCTGAACTACAACTTTAGTGGCAAAACCAAAAGCCACCCTTGCCTTCTGGTCTTCATTCATACCTTGGGTAATGTGATGAAATCTTAATGTTTAACAAACTTGCCCTCACTTTATAATCTGTTCCCCTTCAGCTTTCCCTCTTTGATAGAAGGTCTGTCCTACTCCTAATGTGAGAGTCCTACAGCCTTTGACCTGCTTCCTCCCTTATCAGCAGAGTATCTGAGATGCACAGTGGTGTTTTCTGTTAAGGATCTGAACTGCAATCCCCCCATCATTCTACGTCTTGTCAGTCATTCCTTGTTCTGAGTTGAGTGGGTTGATTAGACTGATTAAAGTCAGTGTCTGGATTGAGAGGGTTAAAGAGCATCCATCTGTTCTGGATTTAGTGCTGCTTCGGTGGAGGCGGGAGGGCCAGGAATTAGTGAGTGGCTTAGTCCAGTTCTCGCTGCTGGCAGCTGACAGAAGCACTGATGAGGTGATAATGAACTAAAAAGTCTGCCCTGTTGGCTGGGTGGGAAAAGGACCCAGACTGGGCAAGTCTAACCCCTGTCCCTGCCAAGATTTTCACATTTTAATAGAATCCATCTAAGGCAAAATTAACAGGTATACGTTCCTGGACAAATTTCAGTGTCGTAACTTATCGCCAGTAGATGCGAAAGAAATATGTATTGTGATGCTTGCAGCATGGCAGCTCTGTAGGGTTCAGGCACCAGGCAACCCAGTCAAATAGTGATAGTGGCAGAAACAAGAATGTTTATCGAATGCACAATAAGATGTAACTTCTTTTAGAATACTTTCTGAAGTTCTGCAGAACATACCTCTTCCATTTTAGTTCTGACCTTTGGTGGCACTTATTAACATTTTTGACCCTAACAATTAATCCTTGAAATATTCAAATCAGGATTTGAGATGCATCCTAAGGGCATTGTTTCGTGTTTTCCCTCATTGCTTCAGGTGCCACAAAGCAATATTTTACCTCTGTCTTTCATCAGAAAATATTCCCGATTCTCTGTAACCTCACAATATTTTACTTTTGACACAAGTCCAGCTAATGCCAAGCGTGAGTGTTCATTATATGTATGTGCTAACACAGTATGGATATGCTAGCATGTCAAGGTGTAAGAAGCACTTCAGGCTGGTTGGATAGCTGAGGAATACAGTGTAGGCACTCTATGGGCTTCTTAAACTGACATGTGGTGTTCTTCTCAACTTACTTGTTGCTGACAGACTTAATAAAGGTTCAAGATTTTACAGGCCTTTAATTTGTAAAGAGTCTGCAGAGAGTATGAAATATCTTAGCAGGAGTTTTGTAGAAAACAATACAGAGTTTTTGCAAGCCGGGTTAGAAGCTGTTTATTCCGCAGTCGAAGTGTTTGGAAGGCAGCTTCACTCATAGAGGGTAAACCTCTCTGACCTTTGTGCAGAACATTGAGGGGGAAGATCATGACCCCAGAGTCTCCGGTGGCTGTTGATTGAAACCTTGTGTTTCAAGAAATAAATGTTTAAGAACACTTCCTTATAAGGCCTGGGCTGCATACACAGACTTTTTTTTATAGCATTTTAACTGTTTTGGTAAAAGGTGTTTCTTCCCCTACCCCCCTTCTGGTCCTAACAAAAAGGGCTAAGTCAGCACAATCGTTAGGGAGACCCTTAGACTGAATGCAATTTTGTCATTATAACTATGACTTAAATTGATACAGCTTCTTTTCCTGAGCCCATAGGCCCAAACTGTCTCTGCATAAGTATGTCTGTGTGACTATAACAATGTCTGCATTCATGGGGGTGCCTACCTCAATTGCAGTGATATATTTTGGAGGTACAAACCAATCCAGAAAGGAAAAATTAGTAAATTCAGCCTTCACAACTGCAATGGGTGGGATTGGATGTGTCAGGGATGTTGGGAACCATGTAAAAACCGTATAAAAGCTTAATTTGCTTGTTTAATTGTTAGCAGTCAGAAGGATTGAAGCAAATATTTTCATACTATTTATTTGATGTCTTTATATGCAGTTCTATTCACAGGAAGAAGTTCGGGAATTTCTGAAAGTCTTACTTCATCTGCATTGTTCACATAGACTTTTAGCAATGTTAGGAAAACATGGGAATGCAAATAGTCCTGCTTATACAGTCAGAGCAACTAACCACTTTCGGATTAGATCTGTCCTTTCTTAATTGGCAAAGTGTTCTTCTCTGTTGGCTGTCCCAGGGCCCATCATATGGTATAGTCTGGGCTCTAACAACTTTCTTTGCTACTGAAGGAATCCTTCATTTCACAGTGCCTGGTTTGGAAGGTGAGTGTTGTGATCCATGAGAGGAAAGAATTATTTTTAACCTGATATGTCTGGACTAGGTACCAAGGAGTTGGCATAATGGGCTGTTATTTATGACTAGCAAAAAGCAGAAGTTAGTCTCTTTTATGCACATTACAGTTGTAGTTCATAGTTTTCAGATTAATTAAAATTAAAATATCTGTTTTCTCATTCTTTTATTTTGGGGGATAGGGTATTTGTTCAAAATGTACCCCATTTAGGGTAAAATGAGCTGTGGTTGATAACTGCCCAGTGATAAATCTCAAAAAGTAATCTGTCCACTTGAACCCCTTTCTCAAGAGTCTTGCTCAAATAAAGCCATTCATTGTTGGGGATCTGTGCCTATTATTCATGTCTAAAATACAAACCATTTTGATACAGAGGGCACAAAAGAAATTTTTGCCTTAGTAAATCAACTCTTCCTGTACATTTCAAAACGATACTGATATGATCTTGATCACATTATCTTTATGGGTCTTGTCTTTTCCCTCTTCTCACTTTATCTTTGGAGAAGCAGACTCTGGAAACTGGAACGACTACATAAAACAATCAAAAGTGATCTCCAGATTTCTTCTATGGGCATAAAGACAATCAGTTTTATCTTCTATCTAATGTCTCTTTCTGTTTTTAGTATTTCGTGGGTTTATAGCCTTCAGGTAAGGTCTTCTAATTCTTGGGAGAATTAGGAGAGCTGTATATTATAACAAAAAAAGCAAGTAGAAAAACAGATGTATCTTGATTAAAAGTATCTCTTAGCATTCTAGGTAGCAACTTATATTGATGAGTACTCCGAAACTTTCACAGCCCAGATTTAGCTTCCCATATTTTTTCTCTCAAGGAAACCTGAATGCACTGGTTTTAAACTTGATTATGTGTTAGAAAATAACAAGTGATTATCTACCCAGAAATCATTTTTCATTCAGTCCTTTTTTTTTTTTTCCACCCTTGTCTTTTTTTGTTACTATACTCACAAGTCAGGGTGTGGCAGATTTGCTAATCCTGCACAGTAACTATTCTAATCTGCTCTAGTTTCCTACTGCAGTTTCATGAATGTTTCTCTCCTGGAAGATCATCCTCAGAAACCAAGGTGGCTGCTTGTCCACAGGAAGTACATGAATAGTGTGAGTGCATGTTTCATGGCATCGTGTAGAGCTAAAGGGAAGCACTTCAGCCTAGGGAATGTTTCCTTTCAAACAAGGCTGTACAGAAACTTATTTGGCTCTTCCAGGGCTTTATTGATATTGCTGCCATTGTGATTAAGTTTCTTGGTGTCGCTGATTATAGTGATGGCCCAGAGCCAAAATCATTGTTGCTTTTGGCTGAGTAGGAAAAAAGCATGGAAATGTTTTTGGCAGGGGGAAAAAAAAAAAAAAGGAGTACTTGTTAGAACTGAAAAGTTGATTGTTGTGTCCTTGTGTCATATTAGAAATGAAGCTAATTTTTTAACACCATTGTCTTCAGTATGTTTCATGGCAGAGGTGCTGGGTGAGGCAGCATTTAGAGAATAACATTTCCTTGCTGAATACATAGAGGGGGTAAAAAGTAAACTGTCTGATTGCACTTCCCTGCTTTGGCTCATTGTTTCTGGGGAGTTTCATTTTGGAGAGCAGGTGCCTCTGATCTTCCCTGCGGGATCAGCTGCATCTTGCTTGATCCAAGTGCAGTTCTCCTTCTCTGCCGGGGTGCATGGTGACAGTTCTTTCCCTTCTTCACCTTCCATGATGCTCATGACTGCAATCAGTCTCTTTTTATAAAAGCTGATCCTTTTCTCCTCCAACCTGAAAAGTTAAGGAAGTCCACTTCTGAGCCCCAGTTCATAGCTAGAACCAACAGCTTTAAATGCCACCTCTGGGATGTGACTGTGCAAGCTTACTTCCACTGAGACTTTACCTTCTCATATTAAAACTATATTTCTAAGCTAGTCTTGGAAAGTAAAAACACGTCTATGGTGGGCTATCTTTGGCTAAAGGCCAAACTCCCACCCAGCTGCTCATTCATTCACCCTCCTTGACACAACAGGAGAAGAAAATAGGATGAGAAGGCTTATGTATCATGATAAAGACAGGGAGATTGCTTACTGCTTACTGTCATGGGCAAAACAAACTCACCTTGGGGAAAATTATTGTATTGCCAATTGAAAAAGGTTTGGGTAGTGAGAAACTAAGTAAAACAATAAAACAGCACCTTTCCAGGTTTTGCCCTTTCTAAAATATGTTTTCCCAGAGATGACAGCAGCTTGGCTGAGGGGCTGAGCTGTGTCTTGCAGTGGATCCATTGGAGCCA
The DNA here is from genome assembly GCF_009829145.1 of Chiroxiphia lanceolata. Lineage (NCBI taxonomy): Eukaryota > Metazoa > Chordata > Aves > Passeriformes > Pipridae > Chiroxiphia > Chiroxiphia lanceolata. The sequence continues at coordinate 61,972,131 of NC_045641.1, forward strand.
TCAAGAACTGGCTGTGTCCAGCACAGGGCAGCCCTGGTCTCTTCTCCCAGAGGCGCCTGCAATTCCTCCACTGACAACACCTCATCATGGACACTCAATAGAGCATCAAATGGGTTTTTTTTTTTAATTTTCTTCATGGGGGACGTTATGACAGCATAACAATGCTTACTAATGCACTACTGTGCCACTTACTGAGTGAAAAAGAATGTGTTCTTCATGGGAAGAAGGAATTTATTCATCACATTGGGTTTTAACTCTTGCACAGATGTGGACAAGGCTGCTGGTACAGGAGGTCAGGACTACGTGAGGAGGCTCTACTCTTCTGCTAAGTGTAGGATATGTAAAACATGTTTAAAACATGTAAAAGCACTTCTTCATGCAGCAGGTACTGAGGTGTTGTGACCACAAAGAAGTCTGTACTGTAGAGACAGTGTCAGCAGGATCAAATGTGGCTTAAGCCAATTCATGGACAATAGGTCCATAAGTGGATATTAGAATGAGATTAGACAGGGATGTGCTCTATAATGTCCTGAATACTATAATTCTCAGTGCTAGCAGAATATGAGGTGAACAGACCAATAGGCTGCAGTATAGATTATAACAGAACTGAAAAAGTGCAACCAAGAGAAAACATGGCAGTGAGGTCTGAAAGGCTACAATTCCAAAATGTATTCTGGAGAACACTGGGGAATTTTAAAAGATTGTGTTTTTAAAAAAAAAAAAAAAAATCATTGTATGTTTTGTCTTTTTGGTACCCAGACTAACTAACACCAATGTAAAGAATGCCAAAAAGATCTAAAGAGGAATATAACAAATGGGAAGAGAACCAGAGATGCAGGTAATGAGGGAAAATCAACCTGTTTAAGGAACAGGAACTGAATATTAGTCAGCAGAATAGTTTTAGACTGTGAAAGAAAATGTCGTGTTACATGATGTGAAGTTAACAAATACAAGGACACCAAATTCATGAGAAAGCTGGAGTTACATCCCTGTACTGAAATTAAGGAGACAACATTGAGCCCAAATGAATTTGGAGTCAGTGACATGGTTCAAGGAAGATGCTGACAAAATCATGGAGTGATTTTCTGAAAAGACAAGTGGCAGAATTCTCTTTCTCCCGTAGGTGAGTGTGGGATAACACTAAAAATCTACAAATATTTTTGTCATATGGCTTTAATCTTGTTTCTCTTAATGCCTCTTTCTACAATGCTTCTGTATATTATCAAGTGTCAAAGTGGATCAGATCTAAGTGGTTAGTTGGAGTTGAGATTGCTTCAATTACCCTGATTGCTAGTGAAAACAGCAAGATTTGATTGGAGGAAGCAGATCTGGAGTTGTTTCATAAGTGCCTACAAACAGCTTTTAAGAAGTTTGATCACACAGGGATTCTTTGCAAGCTAAAAATTATGCTTGCTTCAGGTTTCCCTATAGTGGAAATATCTGTTTGATTGCCTTTTGCTACAATTGCAATCACTGTTTTCATTCCTCCTTATTGTAACTTTATCGTGCTTTACCTCAGATTTTTCCATTAATTTCAGGAAATAAGAGCCTCACATGGTAATGCTTGTGAGTGAAGCCTGGTCCTTGGAATCCTGATGTTTGAACTTTATGGATTAGAATTGTTGACTCACAGCAATCAGGTTCACTCTTGTTGTGTCTGACAGGGAACAGAGGGGACTAAGCCAAAACCAGAGCCCCCACAGTAAGGGCATTAGTCCTGTCTTTTCCAAAGTGAATGGTTTCCCTTCTAAACAGTCTCTGGAAAGAAGCTTAGTAATTCCTTAGGGAGGCAAGTTATAAAACTTGAGATGCAGATATTTAAATCCTATGAGCCAGCCAGCAGTAGTGGAATTGGCTGTCAGAACTTGTAAAAATCTCAACCAATCTCTTTTATTGTCTTGTGGCTACAGCATTGAGGCATCTCAGCTTTTGCAGGGTGAACTTTCCCCACCGTATCCTGTTTGCTACTGTTTATGTGTATGCAAAAGACAATGTGAGTTATATCTAAAAGCAGCATCTTTAGGGTGATAAAGTTTATCACAGAGGTCCTTTCATCTGCTGAAATGTAATAACATGAGAATTTATATCCGTGATACCAGAGGGGCTACAGAATTGACTCGAGCCCAACCTTGGATTTATTCAGTTTTAATCCTTAAAATAAGTGGTGCTGCAGGCAGTATTTCAGATGCTTATATACAGTATTTTGAGATGTGTAATTTTCACTGGAAGTTGTTGAACATATGGAGGAATTTCCATTTGCATGCCAGTTAAGAGTTCTAGAGTGTTTGGGAAGTATTACCTCTCTGGTAGCATATGAAACTAGATTATTCCAGAACTTCATAAGAAAAGTTCTGCTACCTGCTGTTCCCCATCTTATGCATGATGTTACCACAACTTGGAGTATAATGTGACCCTAACTAGAAATATCCTTCCTAATCACAAACTGAAACTCAGGGAGAGTAGTTCTAAATTGGTAAAACTCCCTATCTTGTGCATCAAGCCTCAGAAAATCTTTTTCCATTCAAGCTATGGATGCCAGCCTGGTTCTAGTTAGAATTCTGTTGTCTTAGACAGCAGACTAATTTCTGGAAGTCTTCTGATAGCCATAGTGGGTTGAATAGGAAATTGTACTGCACTTGAAAGTGATTATTTGGTTGTATGTGATGGCAAGGGAGTGAACTTGGTGAACTTACTAAAGAATAGTAAGAAAGGAATAGACAGAAAAATCAGTATGGGTGGCAGCCATTTTGATGATAAGATATAAATTCAATCATTCATGTGGTCCACCTTTTTATGCAGTAACCAGGATATCCCTAGAGAGCCACTTGAAGTATCTTGTTATTTGTTTTGAGATACACAAAAATTCTGAATACTGTAGTTTCTTGGCATGTAATATAAGGTCTTGATCTGATTGTGTCTGCATTATATAAATGTATTTGATTTTGGAGCATTAAACCTGTAGCCCTCAGCTCCTATGCCAGTTCAGGAATCAGTTGTAGACTTTCAATTTCACACATATTGGTGTTAATATTGATGATGGAAATGATGTTGCCCTGGTAACTTCAGTTAATTTTGGAATTTCATATAGAAGGAGGCAGAATGATAATTTTTAATAGTGTTGTTGCCCCTTGATTCAAAAAAAAAAATGTTTGCATGCAGGTTAGCTGGAAGAAAAACAAATTCTAGCACAGAAATCAACATGTTAGACTATTGCTCTTCAAAATGTGCTCGAAACTATCTGATTCTGTATTTATAAGTGGATCAATTTCTTCTATTGAGTTGCATTTGCAGTACAGAGTCTCCTGTCCTATTGCAAAAATGTCCTTTGTCATTTACAAAGTCCCCTAAACTGACTGATAAGTCCCCTACACTGACTGCCCTTCAGGTCTTCCATCCTTACAGTGCCATTAGCTCCAAATTTTGTCAGTGCTTGGTTTTGCTCATCACAACAGTCCAGGCTTACCTATGTGGTATTTCAGAGGCCATTCATGATCCCTCTGGAACTGGATGGAACAGCTTGCATTATCCAGTTGTGGTCACCGTGGTTTGAGGCAAATGAGGAAGTTGAAGGCTTAATCCTTAAGAATCAATCAATAAAACAATGTTTAATCTAGAAAATAATCCTGAGGAACAGGATATTTCCAGTGGCAATTCCTTGTATCTGATGAATTTGTTTTCACAGTGCAGAGGACTAACTTTCAAACCTCACCTTTGGTTGGATGTGCAAAGGAGATTTTGCAGAAGTTCACTTGTGCTTTTACCTTTTTTTAAATGCAAAACTGTCTTCTATACTTTCTTAAAGTGGAAAGCGTTTTGTTGACCTGGTATGAGCTTGTTTAATGACATAAAGATCATAAAGGCAGCATTAAGAGAAAAAAAAAACAAAATACTTGAAATAGGTTAATATGATGTGAGGAACTTTGTTGAGTATTGCCAGTAAAGATCCTCAGTTTTATATTTCCTTCTGCATAGGTAATGAAAAGTCAACCCAGAATACATCATATAGCCTGGTTACTCCAGTAGCTGTCCTACAGTGTGGGTTTGAAGGTTCTGAGACTGAAAATTTCACCATTCCTGGGCATTGTTATAGAAGATAGATTGCTGTCAATACAGTGATCATTGCCCTGTCCTCCCTCTGTCGTCATTCAGTTCTCACACTGTACAAGCTGATGCAGTCAGTTGTGTGCAATTGCCTGCTTTAGATGTGTATCCTCAGGAGCATTTATGGGCTGTGGTTCCCACTTCTACAGGTAGATCGTTTCATGGCAATAGTTTTAATTCCTGAAAGTGGGAACAAAACGAATTCTCTCCTACTCTCCTGCTGATTCATGTGTTCCTCCATTTTGTTGCCCAACACTGATTCCATTATGAGGAGCATGGCTTTCCTCATTAGCTGCGGAGGGAACCCGTGCATGTCATTCTGGGTGGTGAATTCTACTTATGGAGCAAGTGCCTGGTTTGAGGCAATGCTGAGAGTTATAGCATAAATAAGTGCCTTTTCAAGTGGGCCAGAGAGCTTGCTGAAGGCCTTTGACATGATGTCTGCTCCACAGGTGCATTCCCAGAGTGCTGTAGAATGACCATTAGCTTGAAAAAAATACTGTAATAATATTAAAATGTATTTTTCGGGGTGTTGTAAAAAATCATTAAATTAGTTAATCAGTATTAAGTCCCAGAACTTGTTACATCATCCCAGTGCATTCTTAGAATTTTTATTAAAATCACTTCAATGCTTAAGCTTTGTTACCAATTCAATACTTTTGTTACCAATTCAATACTTTTTCCTAAATGGTCATGTAATGTTATGACTTATTGTTTGTACTATTTGAGCTATCCCTGTAATTAACCCTTGTCATGCCCTGTGTAGTCTTTAGATGTTATTGCTAAAATAAGTAGGTAGACTCTAGTAGGGACATGTGCTGCGCTGGATTTAACAAAGTGTTTGGTTTTAGTTAAAACATTTAATGTACATTTTAAGACTTCACAATTAACCTTTGTCAAGTATAATAATGATAGTAATAATTGAAGGCATTTCTGGTTTGAGAAAAACAAAAATATCTTAAATGCTTGCAGAGGGTTTTTTGTAAAAATGCTTATATGAAGGTGCCTGGGAAATGAGGAGCAGCAGAGCCCCACTTTGCCACGTTTCAGCCTGAAGAGAAGTTTGATGGCAAAATTCCAAACCCCTAAAACCCTGGGACTTCAAGTGAGCGTTGACATTGATGTAACCTGAGCAGTACAAATGAAGTTGCTTTAATACTGTGGATGTTCAGGAGCAATGAATGCTAATGGAAAATACAGAAGTGCAGATAATGTACAGGAAGAGCCATTATGGATTTGCTTCACCAAGTCCTTCCTAAAGGGGTCTGTAAGGGGCTGCTGTGGTCCTTGATGACTTATATCTGCGTTGACTTCTTAACCATGCTGTAGAGGTAGGAAGTTGTAAGTCACAGCCTAAACATACAACTAATGCCTTCTGCCACTTTAAAGGTCTGTGTTAAAGAGTTTCTTTAATTGCAAAAGATGGCTGAAGCCTCTCTCTGCTACATGCCCCTAATTTCCTTCCTTTTTCCCTCCTGCCAACTCCACGTGCTATCCCCCTCTCCCAGCCCCGACACTTCTGTGTGCGGCTTCGTGTGAGAAGTGTTTTTGTAGAGTTCACATGCTCAGGTGTCTGGAACCTGCACAGGCTCAGCCTGTGTACAGATCCAGTGGATGATCTCATGATGTGGTTTGAATAGGCTCTGTGTGGTCAGAGCTGCTGCCGACACCTGAGGGAACCGGATCTGTCTGTCCACATTACCAACACAGAGCAGTCTGGATTTAGAATCGGCATGATATGTGAAGATGGAGGTTCTCAAAGCTCTTGTGCATGGGAGAAGCCTGAGAAGCTCACTGAGATAGCACTGGGTGCAGGGTGTACTGAAAGAGAGACATTTCTGTGGCGTGGGAATGGTGTCACTGCGTTGACAACCACACTCAAGGCACAGCTGAGCCACATTCTGTACTGATAACACCTCTGTGTTTGGTTCTTGAACTGATTCATGTTCCTTGCATGAATGGTAATAACTCCTTCCTAGTGCCTACTTCCCTTTCAAGGACAGGAATTCTCTTTGAGAAATTAAACGCTCTCTAGAGTGTTTTAATGAAATCCAAGTTTTGTCTCCGAGTCATCAATTTTGCTCTGTCTCTCAGCCATCATCCTTATACTCCTCCCTAGAAACCCACTAACTAATCAACTTAGCATTGGGCAATCTGAAATGTTTGCAGAGAAAACAGCTCTGTTTTGACAGACAGCAATTATAGCACCTGGGCTATAGGCAGACTTTACAGCTCTTCTGGGGATCTCTTATGAATAGTCACCATGAGGCCAGCACAGCCCTGTGCAAACAAGCTTTGTAACCAAATTGAACTGAAAACCCCCCTTCTTTTCTACCCACACCCCCCCCTCCCAAAAATAATGAATAGCATGAACATTCTTCCATTACTTATTCTGAATCTGAAGAAGTTCTCACACTTTATTAGAAAGTGCTTTTTAGATTTAGGGGGGGTTACTGTCTTAATCAGATGTACTTGTTTGAAGTCCCATATATGGAGGGGGGTGTGTCGTACAAACTCATTTTACATTGTTGGATTTGAATTTGTTTTTTCGTAATTGGAGAACTCTGCAGAATGGATGAGAGTTCAGAGTGATTCAAGAGCATGAAAAATTAAGAAGAGTATCTTAATCTAAACACAGCTTTTGTCTGTGTCCTTTGGGGAGGCAAATTGTCTGACACTGTTTCTCATGGTTAAATTGCTTATCATTCATAAATCATGTTTTTTTAAGTAAGCAGTGCTCTGTCTGAGGTCACACAGTCAGTCCTCTGAGTCTGACCCATTTGAGTCAGTCTTGGAGAGCCTGGGATATCTTCTCAGCTGCCATTTTTTTTCTTCCAATGCTTTGGTTTATGCCTACATCACTCATTACTCTGAAAGGGTTTAATAGAAACTAAAAGTTCTCCTGTAGGTAGCATTCTTTCACTCTTTTCAGCAGTCTGTACTAGAGAAAAAGGAAAAGTCTACAACTAGGTAGCTAATTCAAGACATCAAAAATAGTAAAATGCTAATTTAAACAAAATAATATTGACTAGCTGTATTAATGAAAAGCTGCCATTAACTTTAATGTTGTAAAGCTGTTATGGTGTGAGAGCTTTCTGGGTCTAAAACATTCTTTTTTCCCAGAGAGGCTTTTGGGCCATTACTCTCAGAAGTATTTTCTGTAGGCTGGAGTAGGTTATATTTAGTGTGTCTACTTTATTGGTGCTTCGAGAGCCGACTCTCCTGCTCTATTTTTAAATGAACTACTTCAAAATCTTTTGCAGCGAGGTGTACAAGACCGAAAATGTAAATGACTGACTTTTCTGTGAAGAAGGTGTCTGTTCCAGTCAGGTTGTTATTGCTTTCCTCCCCTCAGAGTGACCTCTTCTATGAACATGCACTGGCCTCTGTCACCGTGCTGACGGGGAAGAGGGGCTTTCATCCCTGTCTGAACACACTGTTCCCTTTGCAGCCAGACGAAAAGGCGCTGATCTCTCTGAGGGGCACAGTGACAGCTCTGGAGCCACATGAAAGTTAGAGGTGTTAATCCCCTCACCATGGCTTGTGGTAGACTTTGGTTACCACACTACGCCTCAGGTAACGCTTTCACAGGATGTGCTTGTCTGGAGGGGAGTAAAAAAAAAGTTCCCTTGGTATTTGCTGTAACCTAAAAGCATCACCTGGCCAAGCTGGAGTTTGGCACATTAGTGGGCTTTTCATGGCATCCCTGGCATGTTGCACAAACGAGCTCTCGGGTCTAGATACCACAAATGGATGTCTTGATGGGCACAGGTGTGATATTGTTAGCTTTAAATAGAAGATTATATAGAATAGCACCTTCAAGTGGAGAGGACAGAGGAGATGTTTCTCATTTCTACAGTATTCTACTTAGTTACCTGTATCTTTCTTTTGTCCCTATCATACCAGTAAGCCAAAAAAGCAAGATGTGTGAGAGGAAAAAAGAAAGGTTTATATTTCCTTTTGCTTCTTTACTTTGTTTGGCACTGAAATCATGTTAATGGAACGTTACTTGTCAGATTTTTTGAAATAGGATTCTAGTTGAAACCTAAAAATCAAAACTTGCTTTTTCACTCCACCCTTGAAGCCACTCTATGTCACAGTTAAGCACTTTGCTACAAATAATTAGCCAAAAATTCTTAGGGAACTGCCAATGCTAATTTCTGTTTTATCTGAAGATAATTTTGCTAAGCAACTTAATGTGCTGTCCTGCCGTAGTCCCTGAATGTCTTGAGGTCTTGAAGGTCTTGAAGATGAAATGAAATAGGGGTTCTTTGACCAAACCTATATATGTTCATTTAATAGAAGACCAAGAGAGCATAAAGCATCCCCACAAGTAGATAGGGTTATAACTACATTTCTCAACCTCTGGAAATTTCACTTTGCAACCTTAAAATGTTTGGAGTTTTTTTATTAAGGATGATTTTATGTGTCCTTTTAGGTGGATAGATGAATTGTTGAAAGTTTTTTGGGAATATTCGTTAAATATTTAAAGCCATTTAGAAGGAAGTGGGAATCCTAATATAGCTCTTAATGTATGAAGTCAATGGGAATTTTGTCTTTGGCTTCAGAGAGGACACCATTTGTATTTGCTAAGGTGATGAAATGACTTCTGTTTTTTTCTTAATGCCAGCATTCAAATTATTAAAAACTTGTTCAATTATTAAAAATTGCTGTTTTCTATTGATAGAAAAATAGCCACCATAATTAGAATTACTAGAAAAACAAAGTCAAGCAAGACCTATTCCCTTCTTTTTTCTTCAGTTCATTGAGCCACTTGAGGTATTTTCAGCATGCCTAAAATAGTTTTACTGGTTTGTGACATCTTTGATTATTAATTTTGATCACACAGGACTTGAGCAGAAATGGTTTTGCCTTTATTCTTAGCAAGTCACTGTGACATTCCATATCTCTCTTTCCAATGTAAGAAACTGCTGAAGAAGTTATACATGTGTTGGGGGTGGCACATCAAGGTTTCTGATATCTAAGAACACTAAGAGAAGTTGACTGAAGGGAATTTTGGCTCTGTGAAAGTTTAATAAATACTGGAATTCTGGTGAAATTCTAGAAGTTATGGAAATGCTAAAGTTCTGGAAGTGTTGCAGAATAACAGGCAGGATGGCTAACGTGCTATGAATTGATTAACTGTTACAGTTCATGAGCAGAGTGATGAATAAGCTGATAAATTTCTCTGATAACATAAAGAATAGGTTTTTAATTAATACCAGTCAAATGTGTATGTGTAAGATGTGTAATGTCAAAAACATGTTTGTATGATTCCTTGATTGTCTCTAACGTTTGGTTAAAACAAAAAAACCTTGTTCAGTATAAGTAATTTCTTACATTAAGTATAATTAGTCTTCTGTAAATGACAAATTCCCAACATTATCATAGAATGGTTTGGGTTGGATCCCTGAACGATCATCTGGTTCCAACTCCTCTGCCATGGACAGGGACACCTTCCACTAGACCAGGTTGCTCAGAGCCCCATCCAGCCTGGCCTTGAACACTTCCAGGGATGGGGCATCCACAACTGGGCAACCTGTTCCCGTCCCTCACCACCCTCACAGTCAAGAATTTCTTCCTAATCTCTAATCTAATTCTATCCTCTTTCAATTTAAAGCCATTCCCCCCTTGTCCTATCACTACGTGCCTTTGTCAAAAGTCCCTCAATGTTACATATTAGCACTGTATAGACAGTGTGCTTAAAGGGAGCATTATGTGTCAGCATTTTCCAATCGCAGTTAAAACTGAACAGTGATAATTATTTTTGTGCTTAGTAGGTTTTGGTGCTTGGCTTGTTGCTAATAATCGTTTTGTCAATGAGCTGGAAGAAGTATAAAATGACAGTGAATGGAACCTGCAGGTGATATAGAAAATGGCACGGTGTTCCCTAATGGTGAGAGCAGACGTACGTGTAGGGCAATTTAAATTGCTTCCTAATATGAACTCATTTACACTAAGTGCGTCTGAACATTAAGCATATAAATCAGAACAATATGGAATCTATTGTACACTATTTTGAAAGGAGTGACTTGGAAAAGATTTAGCAATGTTATGGAAAAAAGCGGTGTGATGTTGGCCACAGAAGGACTTTGGCTACATAAAAATAGGATTAATGTGCACGAATAGAATGAGGGGTTTACTTCTGTTTTATAGGATAATTGATACAGTTGTCACAGGACCGTATAGTTCTAATATCTAGAAAATGAAATAATAGTAATATTAAAACACTTTATTCCAGTAGAGACAGTCATAACAAGGATCATTATCCAGAAACTGAGGACAGAAAAGTTAGAATTAGAAAGACGTATTACTGTGGCAGGGAAAATTATTAACCACAGGGACAGACTCACAAGGATAGCAGCCAGTTCCTCATGGCTTTCAGTCACAAGTAGATGTCCTTTCCTGAGCCCCCCTGAATAAATTATTGGCTTCAATGGGAGCAACTGGATACAATATAAGTATTTGTTCTTTACAGAAAATCAGACTGGATAAAATCAATAAGCCTTGACTCTGCCTACTGTAGGCTCTGAAACAATCCACAAAAGTGAAGGAGATCCTCTAAGTAGCATAAAACAAAATAAAATTAGCAGGTGGAAGAAGTTACTTTTCACACAATTGTTTTTACTTGTAGGAAAAGTAATCATGAAACAAATAGCTTCAGGAGGGTTCATCCTGGATAAATCTGGTGGGTTAACTGCTACCTACATCTGTTTTACCAATCCTTTTCTTTTCCTCTTTCCTTATCTAGATTTTTTTTTTTTACTTTGGACAGTTCAATAGCATTCTTATCTTCAAGTGTTTGGTGAATTCTCACATAAATTTTCCTCAAACTTGCTCTCCTTCATCTCTTTCTCATATGTTCTTGTCCTCTGAACTTCTTTCAGGTGTGTCTGTGTTTTCCATGAAGCAGCTTCCAAAGGACACGCTACCTTATTATGGCTGTAGTTTGTTGCTATAGTTTTAAGATTTGAAAGAACTTTGAAGAGTGAAAATAATCAGGATTGCTTTCACTGTTTGCAGAACGATTGTACAGAATGACTTATTGTCAGCAAAGTTGTAGGAAAGTCTTCCCTTCTGCCAGTAAATGCTCAAGATGAAGCTTCCTTCCCTTTTCTTATTCATGCTTCTTGTTGTTGAGTGACGCATACTGAAAAAAATACATACCCAAGTGAAACTTTTGTTTTGGTCATCCATTAAGGCATTAAGGATCTGAAGGAGGCAAAGCAAGTTTTTCTTTTGTCCTGTTTTGTGTGAACATGGGAAGCCTCCATTTGAAGAGTGTCCTGTTGCTTCCAATGAGAACAGCAGAAGTACAGTCAGCACATGCCTCACCTTTACCTGAGGGACAACTAGAATAGCAGGCAGTCATGGCAGGTTGTGTTCCTCTACAGCCTGGAAGGTCTGTGTGATGTAAGTGTTTAGAGAGATAAGATTCCCAGAGTATTTAGAGCAGAAAAGACCCACTGCTTTGTTTCATAGCTTAAAATGAGTTCTCTTTTGTTCTTTCTCCTGAAAACATAACCTATGGTGTAAGAGCAACATTACTTTTAGCTGAGTGAGAGTTCTCAGGAGTCTAACAATGCCGTCATCTCTGTCACCACCTCAGTTTCTTTCCAAATGCCAAACCCAAAACTCAGATCACAGTCCTTGATCACAGTGAGAACATCCATATTACAGCCTAAATTGCATGTCAGTTTCTTCAGCTTGGGAAAAAAGAAAAAAACGGCAAAAAAACCCACTTTTGGTGAAGGATCTGCTTGCAGACAGAGAAACCAATGAGTTCCCTTTCAACTCCCGTGTTGCCTTAACGTTTCGAGTCAAACTTTTACAGCGCAGGAGAGACCTAAAAGCTAAAACGGAATGAAAAACAACAGATGGAGAATATTTATTTCTTGGGTGGGGAGCTATGGCTGAAGAATAGGATTATATGAGTATGTTGCCTGCGCGGTGTTGTCAGCGCAGTAATGCGTTGCAGGAGGAGGGTTTCTGAGGGTGGTATTTGGCGTTAAAGGCAGCAGGGCCCGGGCAGCGCGGGCCCTCGAGGAGAGGCGGCGGTGGGGCCGAGGCCTATTGTTTCTGTAAGCGGTTGCAGGGCTGTCCAGGTGTCCTGATTTAAAGGCTGCTCCTTGAGACAGGAAATTGTATCTTGTTCTGAGGTTTACTGTAATAAAGTACATAGTCCTGGGGGAATGTGCTGCTGGGCCCATGAATCACTTTATGGGCTGGCTGTTCTGACCTCAGCCCTGTGATTTATTCACGCCATACCGCAGCAGGAATGGCAAAAATGTAACCGGCGCATGGTCTTCCCAGCCTCCCCCTTTCTAGCCCAGATGGGCCTTTAACTGGGAGGCTGCCATAAATCCATAAACGCAGGTTTGCTCAGGGCTGGCAGCTCCACTTGTCCTGCCCGAGAGCTCTCTGCTGTGCATCTGCTGGGGATTTGGTGGTAGGGGAATCCTCTCGCTCCTCAGGTGTTTCCTTTGTAGTTTTGTGGCCTCATAGTTTCTTGTGTGTAGAAGTGAAGAATCTCAGTGTACTCGTGATGCTCCTAGCAAAAATAAGGCATCTTGAAGTGTGCAAGTTTTTGGTAATCCCTTTTTTTCCTTTAAGCTAACAATAAGCAACAACAAAAAAGGAGCCCCTACTGTTTTCAGCTCAGGATATCACTCTTTTACAGTGACAGACTTGACAGATGTACCCTTAAGTAAATAGTAGCATTTGCATTTACAGAGGTAGTTAAATGATGTGCTTTTGTTTGAACCACAAATGGCAGGCATGAAGAGTAGATCGTGACTCTCAACTCCACTAAGCCATGTTTCTATTTCAATTGACAGTGTTCGTTTACATGTTTTGCATTTAGCAGTTGTTAGTTTTAAAAATCTAATACTTTTCTTTGGTGGTGGTCTTTCCATCTCAGTCTTTAAAACATTTATTCTGCATGAAGCATCCTTATGTTTTCCTGACGTTGTACAGAATACCTATTTCTTTTGGATAGTTTTAGGATTAAAAGTTGTCCACGTCACTCATGTTCGCACTGCCTCACAGTTATTTTCTGCCCCTCTTCCCTGTGAATGTCCATACAATTAAGTGTAAGTCTTCACTGTGTATTCTTCTCATGAATTTGTCTGGTTTAATCTAATTGTTTTAAATAGTTTAGACATTGTAGGGAACTGGCAGAAAGAACCTTTAATTTTTCTTTTAATTAGTTTGTAAATAGTACTGTTAGCTGTAACCTGTTTAGCAGTCCTCTTCCTTGCAATGCACTTAAATTTTTGCCTTGACCTTCTCATCCCGAAGTCAGCCAGGGAAAATATGCACAATTTTTCCATCAAGTAGATTAAATTTAAACATCTTGAAATTTAGTAAGAAACTTTTTTGCACACAAGTCTCAATAACTAAGTAGATGCCAAATCATATTCTTAGCAATTAAAGGGCAACTGCCAAAATAAGAAAGAGGTTACTTAGAAGAAGGTAGGGGAACTTCCACTGATCTATAGTAGAGGCAGGTTTTCATGAGAGCTGGTTTTTTGTATGATACAAACTGGTTTAAGTCTGTTTCTTCTGTTTCATATCCTTGAAATTGGAGAGGTTTTACTTTTTCTGAGATTAGAGTTATATCTGTAAATTTACGTGTGATCATGTTTCTTCAATAAAGCAGTTTACTTGGGATTTTTGTTTAAACTACAGGATAAACACAGATTCAAATTTGCTCAGTTGAAGAGGTGTTGGTAGCTAGAATGTGCTAAAATGAGGTTTTTCCAATTCCCTCACATATGAATGACTTCCTCTCTCACTTTCTATGTGTTTCTTAAGGTTCACGCACCCTGGGTCTCGTTACAAAACAGACAATAACAGCTTACTTTGAGATTGTTGAGTTTCTCTTTATTTGAATAAAGCTCTTTAAATCTCTACAAGAAAAAAGGCTTTGCATACCATTATGTTTAGCAGGGATCTGATAATAAAGGGTTGTCAAGGGTCTGTTTGCATGGTTTAGATCAGACTTAACAGTGCTTGCTCTGGAGCAACTGAACATTTTGCATCATGCAGCTCCGGTTTCATCTCAAGAAGAACAGGGACTGGATAGAGATAAAAACAGAAAAGAAGGCAGTAGGATGCTCCTTACTTACTGTAGAATGCCAATTGCTTCAAACATCTGGAAAATTATCTTCAGAGCTTATCAGAAAATACCGTAGTGCCCATTCAAACAAATCTTCTGTACTCAGAGACTGCAAGTAGCTACACCTGCTTTCAGATCCGAATCTGAAAAAGGAAATTAAAGGAAACCTCTCAGGCCCCTTCTGCCGCAATTACAGAACTAAATATATCCAAATTTTATCCATAGCTCCTGACACCTGCTCCATTCCTGTCCTCAACCCTTTCAACAACTCCTGTTTGCTAAGAAACACTTTTTTGGCATTACTTAAGTAGATGTCATTGGAGCTACCAGGATCAGGAGGCAAAGCGATGCCTCAGTGTTTAAGGAAGCTGCATCCAACCTCTTTTCCCCCTGATGCTGCTATTCCTGTCCTTATCCAGACCCTTGGCATTTCTTTTGCTCTCCTTTTAATCCATCTCCTGGGCAGCAGCAGCAACCAGAGAAGACTGAAATACAGGTAGTGAGCATCAGGATTAGGATAGAATAGAGATCAACATTAGTGCTGCTGTTTTACTACCACCATCTTTGCCAAATTAATGTAAACAGTCCCGTATACTCTGTCTGACTTTATAGGAAATATATCTCTTTAGAAATCAGACAGTGTGGTTCTAGAAGAGAGGCTTGGACAATCGTACTAAAGAACCCTCAGAGAAGAGGGAGTAGGAGCTCGCTCTTAAGTGAGACACATCCAGGCTGGTAATTAGATAGACAATAAATGATTAAAGCAATCCATAACTCCAGCAAGAAAAATTGTTGAAATGCAGAGGAAAATTGAGATGTTTGTAAAAGAACAACAAAATGAAGTAGCTCTACGCATTTAGTGTGTAACATGAAACCAGATGTCACAGGGATAACAGCAGTTAAGGGGAAATATAATAATATTCACAGCTGGAATGTGGGTACAAGTGGTTCAGGAAGGCTAAAAATGAAAGTACAGCTGGTGTATGTTAATGATACTAGAGATTCTGAGGAAATAAAAAAGTGATAGTATAAATTATAGCATTGCTTTGAGTGAAAATAACGTAAGGATAATAAAAGGGGTTATACAAAGAGAATGGATGGTATCCTGCTGTGGATTTTAGGTGTAGAGTTGTGGTAGATGTAAATAATAACAGAGAAATGTGGTTTTGTAGGAGATGTCTGTTTATTGGATACAAGTCAGAGAAACTGCTGGGCTTGTTAACTCAATAATTACTAGATCACCACAGGGTAATGTTGGTGTAAGACTTCAGGACTGTAATAAGTGTTGATGATACTAGAGAAGAAGTCATCACCAAAACCAACTTCAGCTGTAGTGACCACAAATTGAGAAAACTTATATTTAAATAAAAAAACTATGCTAAAAAAGTAAAATTTTCAGTTTCAAAGTAATACACTGAAAAATTGAGACTGTTAGGTGGCAAGTAAATTGGACAGAAGGACTCAGATTCAAGTGTAGAGGAAGTAGGGAATTTATTTAAATCAAAAGTCCAAAACTATAAGGACTTTGCATCCAAAACAAAGGGAGAAAAGTTTAAGAAAGAATTACAAAGCTGTGTATTTGCATCCAAAAGGGAATTAGCAGCAGCCTTAAAAAGTGGTCAAGAAAAAGAGACATTTCTGGGAAGCAGATATTACAGGAATAAAGTGAGAATTAGAGCTTCCAAAAGAAATAAAAATAAATAATAAACATTTTATAGCCACTGATACAATCCCTGATCAGGAATAGAAGTGGAATCACAATATGCTGAGGATAGGAATAGTATGAATATGGCCCCAGAATTAAATAAATGCCTTTGCCTTGGTTTCCAATGGGCAGATAGATAAAATATAAAGAAAGGCAAGTATGATCACCTGTCAGAATGACTCTGTCAAGCATTGAAATGAGGCAGATGCAGAAGTTAGATAAATTATACTAACCAGAAATAAAAGTCGTAATAGTCATTTAGAGGGAGGTCGATTCTCTGTCAGTTTGATTTGAGTATAAATATTGGATAGTTTTCATAAAACAACTATGTTACAAATCGTGACTTGAGTTTTTACACGATGAGGAACCACAGTAAGACTACCCTATTGCTGTCATCATTTTGGTGATATAACTGAAATTTCTTTCTGCTGTCCTTCACCTGGGTCTGATTCACAAAGGCATAAAGACAATTGTTTTCCCTCTAGTAATTGTGGTTGTTTGGTATGTTATAATCAATGTGAATTCCATGATTCACTTTCCATTCTTACATTTTGGCACTGCTGGCTGTGGCAACTAAGGGTTTGACACTGTCACGGCATCATGAAGAACTGCAGTTCCTCTCAGGATAAGCAACCTGTGGTCAGATTTGGGTTCCTCATGTTTATTCAGGGCTGGGTTTTAACTGACTCGCCAGGCAGCAGGGATACACAGTCAGTGGTGCCGGCACCAGGGACGGGGCAGGAACCTGAAAATGGGAGGGCAGAACCATCTCTTTCAGCAAGAGCCTGTCTTGTGTCAGCTTAAGCTGATTGTGAAACCACATGCTAACCTAAAGCTCTACCTGTACTTGACCGTATCCCAGGAAAAGAAATTAGAGCTGCCTTTCTTATAAGGCCATTTTTCAAAATCTGGTGGATGTATTCTGGTGGCCTGTGTTGCCTGGATGAAAACCATGCCTTAAATGTGTGCTCTATTCGCACTGCTCTTGAACTGCAAATGAAGAAAGAACGCCAGTTTCAGGACTCCCTTCTCAGAATAGCCAGCTCTGTGGGACTCAAGAGCCTTGTAAGTACTTCTGTCTCTCATCCAGCTTCGGCACCAAGGGCTGGTAAAACAAGGAAAGTCATCTTAAAAAAATGCTATGTTTTATAGGGACAGATCTCCCTTAACATCAGGTGCCAGGATTGAAAGTTCCTTCTAAAATGTGCCATCTTCAAGAACTTTCATTCTTCACAGGCAAGTAGGTAAGGCTCATGTACTGTCAGTTTGGCAGCTGTGATATGCAGCAGCCACTTTTTCACTGAAGGAATTCATCAATAAAAATTGTTCGGGAAATTAGTAGTGGGTTTGAAAGTTCCTCTGCGAAAGCCTTAGATTTGTTTTTTCTGGATGTGCTGGCAGACACAATCTAGGACTGTAGTGCAATTCTGAGTACTCAGAGCTGAGACATGAGCTAGGCTAGGAATTGCAAATTTTTACCTCAGGTGCCAAAGTGGTAAAATTAAAATGGAAAGCTTAACTCAAAGAAGGGCTAAAACATTGATGTGAAAGGTAGTATAAAATATTTATAGGAGTACTTGTGATTTTATCAAACATGTTGAGGGAAAGGACTTTGAAAGGCATTGCTTATTGATTATAGTAAGGATCGATGCTTCTGTGATCTTAGACAATTAGGATGTTAATGTGTGTAGGAAAATATATTATTGGTTTTGGGTTTTTTTAGACAAGGACAGTACAAGTGGTAATGCTTCCTGTGTCTGAAATTAATGTTGATTATTATCACATCATTCATACAGTGGAAAATTAAAGGGGCATCACTTTTGTGACTATACAACTATATTCCCAAAGACTTTGTATTTTTATCTTGTTTTCCCGTTGTGGTCACGTGTATGCAATGGCATTAAAAAGGTGTATATTCAGGAGGCTTCAATTTGCTGATGGCAAAAAACCACTTGTTTTCATCTCACTTGTTTTGCTTCAATTTTCAATTTCTTTTTCAGTAGCTGTGAGAGTGTAGATCAGGAGTGAGAAAGACTGCTGATATGCCATCCAGGCCAGGCAAAGGAAACATGCAGGTTCAAGGACAGGAATGGAAAGAGTGTGGTATTATCCCTTTTGACTGAAGGTGTAAGTCTGTGTTTGGGAAATTAATTTGCAACCTGAGATTTGATTATTCCCAGCTGTAATTAAAAGGGTAGGTAGTACCTATTGCCAAGTTACGTTTTTTTCCCACTCTCTTGCAGCAAGGGGTTGCTACTGTTTCTTTTGGATAAAAGTTTGCTCACTTTGGGATACTTTGAGATGCATCTTAAACACTGCAGAATTTACAGCCAGTGCAGAATTTGGCAACTTGCTTATTAAGTGAGGTACTGGTCTGTTAGCACCATGGAATGTCATTCACTGGTCTGACTGCCAATATTTTTCAAGGTTACTTTTAAGAACCAAATCGTGATACCCAGAGCAATGTGAGGACTGTCTCCTCCCTGCGAGGTACTGACAGGATGGTGGCTGTTAATTGCCAGGATCTCAGGGTGATAGAAGCTGGAATTTACTCTCCATATGGTTCAGAGCAGTTAGAGTTTCTTAATTTTCTGAAGATGTTCTATAACCAGCAAAAAAGGTTGAGTTTGGAATTACCACTGCAGTGGCAGACATAGTTTATGACGAAAAGGATGATGCTGGCACCAAGGGACCTGTCCCATTGGATCAGTGGCTTGGTGTGTTTTATTAATAATTACTTTTTAAGGGTTTATTAAGTGTGACCCACCCAAACACGGTCATTCTACCAAACTCATGAAATTACTAAATACTGTGTCCTGATGCTTTTATGTTCTAAACTGTCGCCCGTCTGTCTGGATCTCATAATACTGCAGTACTGCATCTGAAACTCTTTGCCTACTAGTTCTTTGTGTTGTTGTCACATCATGGGAGGGTTTTTTAATTAATCTGCAAATAATATAGTTCTTCTTGTAATGGTGATTCACCAGGGTAACTTTTACAAATGTCTGTGATAGAAAAGCATTAAAAGCTTTTATCAGCCTTTTCTGTAGGCTGTGAGTAAATGCAGTGGGCAAAAATCAGACAGCTGAAACAAGTGCCAGTTTTTTCATTCTGTGGTGACTGATGCCCTTACTGTGAGTCAACAGTTTATGAAACAGGAGAAAATTTCCATGTGTACTAAAGGCACAATAGCCACAATTACAGTTCATTTTAAAATGCCAGGTTGAAAATGCTGGCAGGTTAATCATCCCTCACAGAAGAGCAACAGTCTCTGTTGAAGGAACTGACTGAACTGCTGTGAGATTATAGCTTCCTGAGCTCTTCAAATTTGTGTTGGAGTCTTAAATATTGTAGTTTAATGTCAGTCAGAAGGAAAACAGATTTGATCTCTATAATTCAGCTAGGCCTGATGGAATTATCCCAGTTCCTCTGTGACATTAAAATCAAAGCTGCTGCTGATCTCAATATTGCTTTTGTATTATCTCATACACGCTTTCAGAAATACTCCACATAGGAAGAAATCTCATAATTTGAAATAAAATGTTATAGAACAATGTATTTATAACATTTCTACATGGACCATGTGTTCTCTGGCATATGTAAACATATTCTTTTAATGAATATGTATAGTTTTGATGTTTTGAGGCATCATTAATTCAGCACTGTTTGCAGCCCTGTTATTCTTTCTAATTATACAGCTGATAAATATTCCAGTGTTATAACCCTGAGAACAGTGCTGCAAGGTAAAAAATTGCTTTCCATTGTGTTTTACCAAATGAATTCCTCTCCTTCACTGGGAAGGAGCTGTGAAGGAATTACGTAGTCTCCTGAAACCGAGTGCTGTAGAAACCGATTTGAAAACATCTTGATTCTATTAGTATTTGTAAGCCAGAGGACAAAATTGGCTACCCTGGTAGTTAAAACATTTTTAGTGTTGTGGATGAACCTTTTTTATTACTACTTATTGGACTTACCCTGCTACGGCTTATTATCCAGGAATCCAGCATATTAGTCTTGCAGTGCTGAGGGTTACTGAGTAGTTAGGAAGTCTCATGTCCCCATTTGCAGAAATATGTGGTGGTTCACCAAAGAGGAAAAAGAGGAATGAAACAAGACTGGTGTGTGCAGTACTCCCAGGAGATGTGTTATGGTTTTCACCACACTGCACACTGGGGTCTTTTGGTGCTAGTGGGAGTTGGTAACTGAATCTATATGAGCTGTAGTTCCTTATTTTCTGGGTTCATTCAAATATTTGGTCACTCAAACTACCAAATCACTTATTTGTCCTCACCCAAGCCATACAAGAAATCTCATCTGTGCTGTGCGTGTCTTTTTTTCTAGGGCCTCTGTAAGCACATGTATGAGATCAAAGTACTCCAGAGGCAGCTCTGCTGACATATAACTATTCTGTAGCCATCTATTTAAAAAAGGCAAACCCATCTTTCTTTGCATTATTTTGTTAAGATTGCAAACAGAACAAATATGTTGATAATCATCTTCAGATTATATCTACCACTGTCTCTTAAGAATTGAACCTACTGGTCTTAGTACAGCTCCGGTCTGTATTGATCATAATCCACATTCATTGAAAGGCTTCAGCTTAAATAGAAGGGAAAAAAATAAATCCTCCTCCTAACTTTTGGAGTTGATCTTGAACCTGTTTTCAATAGATTTTTCTACACTCTTTCCATTTCAGGTTTCCTTGGGTAATATTCGGTCTGTTATAAAGTCTGCTTACCTCTTGTGAGCTTCCACACAGCTCGGTTCAGCCTACAGAACCTGCCCAAATGGAGAGAGAAATAGGAAGTTTTCCCCTGCTGAGTTGATGTTGCCACAGCTACACTACTACCAGCACCTGAAATGCCTGAACTAACTTAAGTGAGCTGTGTCTGTTTAGTGACTCTGGCACTAGCCAGCATTTTAAAAGATCAACCACCTTGGGTTGTGCAGCAAGTATGTGTTTTGCCTGCCTATGAGAACATTTCAGGACTCCCAGTTTTGTGAACTGAAGACAAGCAGTTTGCTGAAGAAGTTAAGCCTGTACCACTGACTGAGCCTCTGTGACTGACTGCAGCACTGCTGACAGATAGGTTTGTTCACATGCTACTAGCACCATTCACACAGCAGCCCATTTTCTCCTTCTTGCCACCTCATCTGTCTTACAGCATGTTCTTCTGGTCTCCCTGGGGATAACAGCTCTCAAGAAAGGAAACAAGTCACTCTTGTAGTGCTCTTCAGTCACAAACCTTGTCTTTTGCTTGGTGATATTTGCTTTTTGTGATCTTTTAGAATCATTTTGGCAGTTCCAACCTCTGTTGAGAACAATAGCACGCCATTACAGGCAGAGCTGACAGCGACACTTGCACTTCTCCCATATGAAACAGTATACAGTTAGCTTGCAGAATTCAAAATGCAGCTACAATGCCCTTATCACGTCACATTTTGCTTTCTTTTGTTCAAACTTCATCTTGTTTCAGTTCTAGAAAACAATCAGAAAGCCTTTCACCTTTCACCCCACTTCTTGACCAGCACCCCTGTCTCACTTTTCTAAGGCTTGCTGGTGAAAATTTTTCCACAAAAAAAAAAGTTATGGACTGTTATCCATATCTCATTTTCCTGGCCTTGAGGTTTTCATTTAAGAAGCAGAGATGGGCAACAAAGGATTTGATTGCAGAAGGTATATGCCTTATGTGCTATTTGAGCACCTCCAATTTCCATACCAGAGTAATGGCCATATAGATAGTGTTACTGAGATATTCTTGGCTCTGGTCCTGAATCATCAGCAAGGATTGTGGGTTTACTATTAAAAGAATAAGTGTTTCTTTGGAATCAAAACAGATTACTCTAAAGCAAGTGAAAATGACCAGAGCTCCAAGCCAGCCTGTCTTTCCCAGGATACCGATTGCTAGAAAAAAGCAGAGGTCATGGATCATGTTCTGTCACTTCACTCTATTGGTATTTTTCATGTTTCAGGCAGACATCCAAAATTGTACACTTTTCCACAAAGCAAAAGCAACAGAAACAAAATGGCAATAATAACACACCCACTAACCATTGTTCCCACACCTACAATCTTGACACTACAACTGGGAATCTGATGTGCACCTTTTCCTTTCTTCTTGCCTCCATGAAGTAATTAGAATATTTGTATTTCTTCATAGGATAAATGTATTTAGAATATCCTTCTATTATTCTCAAGTATCTGAAGAAATTTGCTTAACTTTGTGGTATTACATTTTGAAAGACAAGGAATAATTTAAGGAGCTAGTTTTTCTAGATGTGATCTAGACAGGATCCAAGTACTCTCTAAAGTGGATCTGTGAGATTTTTGATATGCTGGTAATTCATTTAAAGCAAGCTAACTCTGTTAGCATGTACAAGAGACAGTTGTGTAAACCCAGAGAGAAATTCCACCTAAAGAAAGTCCATTGTGTGAGTCCATTCTGCTGTCAGATGATGAACAATTTTGTCTGTTGAAACACACCTTTTCCTCTTGAAATACATGATTCTTTCTCATTTTTTGATACAGTGGCTTCATTTGAGATCCTGATAATAAACTTCTTTGTATTGATTGCTGCAGCAAAACTTAGGCTATGGTTGAAGTGACTGAGGAGATGAGGAGAGATCACCTCTTAGCAATTTTATTCTTATGCTCTAGTTTCTTCTGCTGTCCAGTGATCGAGGTCTTAAGGTTTCACTCACATGAATATTTCTAGGAGCTCAGTCACTGACTGGGATAAGAAGAAAACCAGGTCTTACACTGATCACTCTCTTCTGACCTAAACCTGCAATATGTGAGAAAAAGTCTTTCTTCCATCCCAGCTGCTGCTCATCATGTAGTTCTTTCCTGATACCATTCTATTAGAATGCTTTTCTTGCATCTTTAATGAAAGACTTTGGTGTGAAGGCAATGTTATTAGCACAATAATTGCTACTAACATGAGTAGCAGAATTGTTTTGGCACATTCGGTTATTTTTTTAAATCATTCTCTGAGATTATCAATATTAACATGCTTTTGTTTATAAACTACAGCATATAAAATTTTTTATTCTTTAAAAATTTGAATTTTTTGCTGATTTACCTGTATTTTGAACTGAGTTTTTAGGTGAAAGGTAGATAGGAAATCTGTAATATTCAGTTTGTCTTTCATCATCGCTTCTGCATGATGTCATCTGTCACATCACCACCACCATAAATGGTTAGGACTTCATTTTGTTCCTTCTCTGTGAGGTGATGAGAGATGGGACAAGCCACCCCTACCCTACTGGGCAATAAGGGCAAAGTTTGCTTTTATGTCCTGTTGCACATCCTGATTTTTCTGCACTAGATGGAGGTGAGAATTAAGGTCAAAGGACGTACGTAGTTGTTTTCCCTAACACAGATCAATCCTCTGAGTTCATTTAAGAACTGTTGATTTATGATCAGGGTAATTATCTCTGTCTTCTTTCTTCCCAGTATCTATAAAATATTTCTATATTTTATTTGTAAGAGTTTTCTTTCCCTTTTGAAAGTGTGTGACAAGGTTGGTTTTCCAGAGCTAGTTATTATGGTGCTTGGGGCTCAAGATCTTGCTACAGAATGTTCTTATTTATTGGTTGTTCACAAGAAAAGTCAAAGAATAGTTCAAGCATCCTTGAAGGCATCTATTTCAACATATGTTATGTAGCACAAAAATGTCTCTGTCACCATTTCCTTCTGGGAATATACTGTATTGTTCAAGAGATTTCAGTAAAATTGTCACATACCACCTTTCTAAAATAACTGCATGAATAGACAGTATAACCTAATGTAAATTAACACAGAAGTCATGATTCACCCAGTATTTGTGGGTATGTTCTCATAATCTGTTCTGGAAATGCTTAGAACGTTATAGAGAATGAAAGTGTTCAGCCAAAGTAATAGTTAATGTTAGTTATTAAAAACTGAGAAGCTGAGTGCAGAATAAGAACATATTTTTATATGTTTTTCTTATCCTATAAGCAACTATGTGGTATCAGCAGAGTCATTTAGGGGGAGGTGGGTGGGTCTTGACTTCCTTTTCCACCAAGGGACATATAACTGTGACAAATGTATTTACTGCTGCTTTTCAGAGTTGCACGCTGGTACAGCATCACAGTTCAACACTTTGTAAAGGCTTCCTCTCCATTTTGGAGGATAATAATGTCGTTTGTTTGGTTTGGGTTTTCAGACAAGAAGCCCTTCTTGCTGCCATTAGTGAAAAAGATGCCAATATTGCTCTGCTAGAGCTTTCATCCTCTAAGAAGAAGACCCAAGATGAAGTGGCTGCACTGAAACGAGAGAAAGACCGACTCGTGCAACAGCTCAAGCAGCAGGTGGGTAGAGGAGGGCTGGGAAAGAAACCGGTTAATAATCTGATGTAGGATTATTGTCTTGATTTATGGAACTAGTAACAGATTCAGGGAAAAGTAATGATCCTTCTCTTAGTGGTTTGTATTTGCCTTGTTGGTGAAGAAGCATAGATGGAAGAAGATTCTCCTTGCTGTAGAGCTCGAATATGAATGTGTTAAGCCACACAGTCTCTGCTGTGGTTTTTAACCTGTGACAGGAGCACCATATGGGAATGCCAGCTCCTGGAGTAGACTTTAGGAGGTCTCGTGCTTGTGAGGAGATTGGTCCTTTCCTATTTCTGGCCTCTCCCATTTCTGAGATATTTTTGTGTTGGCATAACAATTAGAAAAAGTATGATTCTATTCAAGCATTTAATACTGTATTTCAGTATTCAATGCAATGTGAAAAATATATTGCCAGTAAAACACAGAGGAAGCAAAAGGCATCCCTGGCAATAAGAGATTTAGGATCTGAAAAGATCTGTGTAGATTTTTCACTTCAGCACTTCTAGTGGTTTTTTCAGAGTTATTCCCTTGCCACATTCCTTGTAATAGCACATATGCTGCTGCCAATCGAGTATCAACTTCTTCAGTGCCACCATTTTCATCTTCATAAAGTTTTATGTGCAACATTTCATCTGTCAACCAGATGATTTCTGCTGCTGTCAAAGAATGTAAGACAAAAACAGGTCTGCTTTATGATAAGAGATTTCTCTGCTTCTTCCTTAGGAAACACAAGTAGGTTATTGGCCATATTGTTTAAGATAACAATTATATATGGTTTAATTGAAGAATAGTAGTTTTGTAATTTTTTATACCAGCTTCAGAATGAGCAAGAAGTATGGGTTACAGTCTTGTATTATTTACTTCTGAGCAAGAGTTGTAATTACTTTTGCTCGTCAGCCAGATGATCTTCTTCTAAAACAGGATTCATAAGTGCTCACAGAAGTGTAAAGTACTTGTTTTCTTCATGTAATTGTCTATTGCTGTAGCAGCCTTAATATATGTTACCACTCATTTGAAGAGAAATTAAAACTTTATTCTTAGTTCTTGTTCACCTAAGTTTAATGCAGGTGCTTTCATGCCCCTTGCCCTTTCCAGTTTCCTTCTGATTATCCTTTGTTGGTAGATGGAACAATCTTTAGTACTTTGTGGTGAGTTTTTTCCTGCTGAAAATTTGTGTATATTTAGTGTATTAAGGTTGTGCTTATCTGTAATGACTTAGGTTTCAGTTAAGTGACTTTTTTAAACATTGTTGTGGTTCATATCATTATCTTTCAGTGCTATATATGTAGTATAAGTATAAAACCAAAGGTATTCTCCAATGCATCCTCAGTTCCCAAGGCAGGATACATGTTTACATGTAAACAATCTAAACTATAATTAAAAAATACCTGAGAAATATTTATGTGACCAAATAGAGATTTGACACATCCTCACTAAATTCTATCCTACATTTTAAGGATGTGTCATCTTTTATCCTTTTTTATGTACAGCTTTCAATACATTGAAGGAAAAACTCTACAAAGATGTTTATAATAGGAAAATAATAGTCACCACCTCTGTAAGTTTCAGGGAATCTGAAGTCCCATTTGTTTTTTTCAGTACCAGTATATACTTTTCTGCATAAACTCAAATCACACCAACTTTGACAGTTCCAGAAATAGGAGATGGGTCAGAAGAGAAGGTGATGAGATTTTACAGTATCCTCATTACTGATGTAGTCAAGGGGAATCTTATTCTTCTACATGCTTTGCAAATATTCTGTGTACTTGGCCCCTGCAGTCTTCTTCAGCTTTTACAGGTCACCAGCCTCATATTTTCCACCAAAACAACTCTGCTGCTTCATCAATTTAAGCTTTCTCTACATGGACCCTTTTCTGCATCTTGAGAACAAGGGTCCATCTGTGTTTGCCGGCTCCACAGAACCGTATCACATTTCAGGAACTTCCTAAAAGTTCACCTGTAATTCTTAAATTTAGAGTAGAAATTGTGAATGAAAAAATCTTTCAGACTTGCACATATTGAACACAGCTGTTCAAGAAAGGCAAGTGATGCCACTAATCAAGATATTCTGGAAGACTTTGAAAAGCAGTTCTGGAACCCAAAAGGTTTATTCAACCGTTCAGATTCAGAGCTGTGAGCCTGACCTCGCTAATCTCTGTTTCAGAACTGTTGAGCTCCCTGATAAGTATTTGGTGTTTCCATCCATCCCAGTACTAGGAAATGCTTAGACTTTGTGGTGGGAAAGCAGCTCTTTCAGTTGGCGGGCAGACACAGTTGACTAAAAGATTCCCGTTTCCACATACGTAGGATGCAAATAGAAATGCTGAGCAATATCGGAAGGGGGTGGTTTGTGGGAAGAGTTATGCATGCTGTGGTACCATAGGTCTGATTGCTGAATCTCACTGCAAACTGGAAAGAACTGGAAAGAGCTTCTGACACAGATAGTGCTTTAGGAAAGCAATTTTCTGACTGTGCTGCAACAGTGAGTGTGAATGGATCCAAGCATGTAGGATAGGATTTGGATTATGCCTTTTCATTGCTTGTGCCAGTTACCATTGACTAACTTGCTGTTAATTGACCTTTCTTAGAGTATAGAAAGATATAACACTCTCACAAAACAAAAACTTCTTCTAAGAATTTCAGGTGATTTTTATTTATTTGAAAATATTGGCAAAGACACATAGATTCGTCAAGGAAAGGTTGCAAGGATTCTGGAGGACGCCGTGGCATTCCTCACTGTAACTCTCCTTTCTCCTTTCCCAACACTGTCACGTTCCCGGTCACTCACAGGGCAAGGGTACTGCTGCAAAAGAGAGGGAAAGGAGTCCTGCCAAGGACATTTTGGTTCTTTAATTTCTCTAAGTATGTGCATTAAAGTTTGGATGAAGAGAAGCATTTTGGAAAGAGGATATGGCATCAATGTTGTTTTAATTTAGAGTTTCTAGGCTCTGAATTGCAGGAATGTGCCTCAATATAGAGACCATTTCCTAATGAGGCACTCGGCATTGACCAGGCTCTCCAGTAAATGGAGCTGCCTGTTTCATATTGGTTGTCAGTTTGTGTGAGGGATTTCCTCTATCATTGGGAAGGCAGGCCGATTGCAGGGCGAGGGTCACCAGCTAATGTGGTCCCAATTTACTTCCTCCCAGGGTACTCTGTCTCCGTGGGTAGTTCATGGAGAAGCAGTGGTTGGGAGGTTGCTTCGCCAGAGGGGGCCGGGGCTGATGCAAGAGAGCAGATCTGGAGGTTGTCTAACCAGGTCCAGATGTCGCGCGGCGAGCGCCAGCCCGCGCGCTCGGGTTGTGCGCCACGGAGGAGCCCCCGCCGTGTGTGTCACACTGGAATTCACAGGGGCCCAAGGAGCCTTGGCCTACTTTGTGGCAGCACATCCACCGCTCATCTGTTAGAAAGTAGCCTGTTTGCCATTTATTCCTTCCCTTGTCAAGCTAAGTTTTAAGGATGAGGATATATTTATTGCAGCGGAGCAAAGCACTGCTCTTCGGCTTTGAGTGGTAAAGGGAAGGCGTATCTGAATGGGCTGAGGTTTTCCTGTCTGTGGGCTTTGAGCCTTAAATGCTTGGGGTTTTCTGCTAGGAGCTGTTTGTAGCAAAGGCTGTCATTATCTGTATTTGTACAGCATCTAACACAGTGGGGGCCTGACTTGACCAGCATCTCTATGCACCACCATGCCATAAATGCAAAGTAGTGGTGTTAAAATTTTTAGGAGGCTCTGAACAGTATTAGTATCTGTTTTCTGAGAGCATGGAGCATTATTCACATTAATTGTTTGTAAATCACCGTATTCACTTGTACTATTATATAATATTTCATAATTATTCTGGATTCTTTTATAATAGCAGAAGTTACCAGGAACTAGCTTGGCTCAGTGTTGTTGATGACAGGATATCAAAATTTTCATTTTAAGTGGTGTGACTTCAGGTTAGATTAATACTGGGTACATTTTTATTATGCTACCTTTTCCTAAATAGAAGTTATTTTCAGATCAGTTCCTCAGTTCTTTATGAACATGTTGAGTTTTTATCCTATACTTCAGCATGCTCCCAGAACCAACTAACATAAGCTTTCTCCACGTATTTCATGAACATATATTTCCATCTATCATGCAAACTGTTAGTGAAAAATACTGAATAGTAATGAGCTCTGCGGAACCCACTTGATTTGTCCAGTTACACCTGTACACTGGTCTTAAAGACTGTAAGTGAAGGAGACCTTCAGTCTTGGAAAGTCTTTTCTACGACTTGTCTGTCTATCATTTTATGTAATCTGTAATGTTACTTACTGCAGTTCAAGATCATTCCTATTTTTTCTGTGTCTTATGGGGAAAAAAAGACTTTCATGTTCTTGCCATAGACACACTTGCTGTTTGTTTGCACTAGACTTAGTGAAAAGAGTTCCTTTCTACTTTAGTGAAGGGAGATAAGAAACCTCCTGCTATTGGTTATGTAGTCAGCTTGCCTGCCTTTCAGAGGAATCTTTAATACCTGTCATTCCCTTCTTTATCCTCCTCAGGATTGTTCCTTCCTCTGTGGGCCAGCATGAATTTGAGAGACTGTTATTTACCATTCCCACAAATGGAGAGGAATTATTTGGCAATGGCTAGTAATAATAATAGTTAGCATTTATACAATATATAATATATATTTTATCTAGCCATGCAAGTGCCCAAGCTGTTTTCCCTGTGCTACTTTGTGCCTCTTCCCTATAGGACTTTGACTGACTTTCTTTATGAGGCCAAGGTACTGCAAAGACTGGTTTTCCAAGTAAATGTGGTTCATGGGATCATGGGAAAAAGGAAAGAATTTTAGATTCCAGAATAACTTCTCCCTCCAAAAATGCTATTTTCACACTGTTACTTGCTTCCCTGAAAACCCTGCACACTGACACCTGACACTCCTCTGCTGTGAACTTTTCCAAAGTGAAGTTCCACTGGTTGGAGTCATTTCTGTTTATAACAAAAAAATGTAAAACAGGTCAAAGGAGACTGACAGGCAAGCATTTTCCTCTTACTGCCATGGAGCTGTACCAGCATGACCACACTTCTGGCAGTTTTTATTACCACCCTGCCTGATGAAATAATACAGATTGAGAGAGGCATTCAGTTAGCTCTTTGCTTGCCCTGATTTGAAACCATGTCTGATGAGAGTGATCACCCCGTTAGCAAGCAAATTTCTTCTTCAGATGACATGGATACAATCACTGCAGGTAACTGCTAAATGTGGTGCTGTTTCTTCTGTAACAGAACCACTGTTGTTCTCTAAGAAATCCTAGCAGTGTGACAGTCCCCTCTGAAATTCAGTGAGGGGAAGTTTCTCCCAAACCAGAAGGCAACTTGGCAAGTTTAGGAAGATTTATGTAAGTTGTCTTGAGGGTGGTGGTGTTGGCTTTTTTATAGATGAGACAGAAAAGTTAATATTTGAAATGAGTGATGAGATTCAGGGCACTTGGTTCCATCTTTGTTTATTGATCTCTTCACCACAGTACCCATACTTGCACTAGCAAGAGTCCAAATGGATGCAAAAGTGGGGAAGGAAAACCTGTGCGATAAGAAAGTGAAGAACAGGCAGATGAGTTCTAAGGGATCATGTCAGAGATTTCTGCATGTATTGGTTAGAAGAGAAGGCACGCTGTGAATTCTGGTGTTCTCTGGATGCCAGGTTAACCTATTTGAAACAGCAACAGATTAATGCACTTTGCCAGAAACTTTTCAAGGAAGAGTGAAACAGTTTGAGAACTATTATCATTTATAGGGGTCTTGTTACATAAATAGTGCACTCACAACCTCATTTGTATACTGTCTCTGTAGAGGCAGTGTAAAGTTATCTTTTTTCAGGTTCTTGTACCACCACTATCTGGAGGGTTAATTGCAGCTTTTCAATTACTGGCTTTAATATACAAAAGTGCCAAAATATGTAGTTTTTATAGTATATTCTTAGCTGTACTAACAGGGTAGCTGGCATATATGTGAGCAGGCCGAAGTGGGGGAAATCACTCTGTACACTTCCTATTCAGGAAGCTGCTGGACTAGAAACAGAAGAAACTTCTGGCTGAAGTGAATATATATCCACTAATTGGCCCTCATCAAGCATTGCCAGCTGTCAAATTTAAGCATCGTGGCTTTTGTCGAAGGCCTGTAATCCACCTAGATTATCAATCACAGCGTTGCTTGTTTTGCCAGGCTTTGCTCCTCAGTAATTGTTTCTGTCAAGGGGGAAGTTTCTGCCAGGAGCAGACCCCAGCACCCTGACAGCAGCTGAGCAGGCACAGAAAGCAAGGCTTTGTCATGCCCTTGAGCAGCACTTCCTGAACAGAGCACAAGAAGTCCTTGCAGATTAAAAGAAAGCACCTTCTCCCTGCCATGTGTTCCAGACTTTTTTCCCATCATTTTTAATCATCTGTTAGTGCAGTAACAGCACTCAGTGCAGCATCAGCAGTCTTTTTGGGGGCAGCATTTCACCTTTCTGTGGTATTACTTCTACTCCCATTCCCCTCTCCCTCCTCCTTTTACCTTTACCCTTTGCCTCTGGTATGACTAAATAATAATGTATGCTCAGGTGAGCTCTTTGCTGTTGCTGGCCTCACAGTGCCAGCCTGTTGGCCCTGCTGTAAACAGCCATGTCTGCTTTCTGCTTGTGCCTTCACTCATTTCTCAACCTGTTCTTTTTGGGGTATTGCAGTGGCAGCTATGGAGATTTGCTTGAAGGGGAAGGTGTTTTGCCTCACTGACAGAGTGCCCTTTAAGATTTATAAAAGTACTGTGAAACTCAGATGACAATACAGTGTCTGCTACCGTTTCGTTCTAGACATTTGTAACATTTTAAAAAATACTCTGTGGACTACTCCCAAGTTTGTCCTCAAATCCAAGTTTGTTTCAAAAGCCTGTTTCATTCTATTAGAAATATTCCTCTGTTTATTGAATATATTAAGATTTTCATAGTCTAGTTTTACTGCTTTTTAGTTGACTAGAAGTTTGCACAAATAAATTTAAATTAATTGGATAATTGTCAATACCATGTAGGGCCACATATACGGTAGCTCTCATTCAAGGCTTATGAACTTCTGTAGTAAGTCATTTAGACAACATTGTCTCTGACTAGAAAATCAGGATTGCTGGACAAGTCTAGGTTAGCAGCTGAGAGACCCTATATCTCGTTTTTGTAAGTGATCAACTTGATGGAGATGGATATCAGATAAGATTGTTAAACCTACACTGGGAGAACCAGGCTTGTTAGCAGTATTGAAGAGTTAAGAATACTCAGTAAGCTTGGGTTTCTTCAGAATAGTGCACTAGGATATCTGATTTGAGGCCTGAAAAATAATCATTCCTTTGTCTGCAAGTAGTATTTCTGGACATTAGTGCAGTGTAAAAATAGTCACTGTCATTTCACATCACAGTTGTACCATACTACAGTGGTTTACTGTAGTTATCGTGACACAAATCACTGATCTGATACACAGTGTTTTTCAATTAAGTAAAGAGAATATATTAGAGCAGGTCTGTATAATGCACACATCCTACAGAGTATCTATGTAATTAATTCTATTTCTTCTTTGCTACAAAGTTTATGTTGAGAACAGTTACCCTCCCTCAGTTTCTAACAGTCTCTGTGTTAGTTGATGAGTCAGATTAGTTGATGAGATAGATTCAAAAGCTCAGAAAGAGTGGTCTGAACAGCTCAAGATTGCCAAAATAGTTGTTCATTCAAGGAATACAATTATGGGTGTATCTTCTTTTGCTTAACTTCTGTGGGTTTTGGGGTAGTTGGGAAGGACCCGTACATGACTGCTCCCTGTTTGTTGTCCGGTGTCAGGATGTGCCTCAGGGGTAAAATATCTGAGACTCTCTGACCACTGGTCCTTGTGGCTGGGTTGGTTTGGCATCACTCTCTTGGTATTTGAATTGATGATGTCTGAAGGATGACTGGAAACTAGAGTGATTTTATGTTTACACTTAAATCTTGTCATTTAGACCCATTGTTTAGGGAACTCTGAAGCATTGGTAACAGGGAGGATTCCACTTAAACATGTAAAAATTCTTGATGAAATAAACCCATGAATATATTTTTTTGGGAGGAAGCATCGATTTCACACCAAAATTTCAGATACAGGAAGGTTTTGAATTACTTGTTTGAACTCAGTAAAAATACTGTGATTTTCCAAGATGGGTGTGTAACCATCCTTACTGGTATTTCATTGATTGGATGCAGGTTTTTCTATACTAAATTAGTCCTGTTCTTTTGGGCTGTTTTACCTGACACACTGACAATTGTCTAGGAGACATGTCCCTTTACCTCAACTTCATTCAAAATGTGCTAACTTGGTACAATACATTTATTGGTATTATTCCCCAGGGAACACACAACACACTGAACAGTTTCATGCTGATGCCATAAAGTAGACTTTATTTGTGGTTACTTGGCTTTGGATGAAAAGGTTAACAAACCTGTGACATCAACAACTATCTTATATAAAAAGCAATTCACATATTGGTAGTCAGTAGAAGTGTAGTGGCAGAAAGCTGAAAGGCATTCTACCAGCTTTAATATTGGTTTTAATTTGTGTAAGGTCTGTAACTGGTGAGGTGATAGATGATTCAAGGTGTGTTCCAAAAATGTGTAAAGGAGAAAGTGAAGTCAGAGATATGAGGTGACTGATTGGGTTCATAAACCAAATATGTAGAAGGTTTCAAGTAGATTACAGATTAACAGTTGTATGACTTAATGTGTTAGTGATGTGTTCTTTACTTGAAGGGGGAATGATGGAAAGAATAGAAATATGTAATGAAAATTAATGATCTATAAGATAGAATATATTGCATATTTGTGATTTTACTGTGTTATTTTGGGAGTAACATAATAAATCAGTGCTTTTTTTTGCTCAAGAAGAGAAAAATGCATAGTCTACAAAAGAGAATTTTAATCCCCACCAGCTTAAAAATTGATAATGGAAAAAATTAAGTCTCAACTGTATGGAATGAACTTCAGCTTCAGTAAACAGTGAACTGTTGATGAACAGTAATCTCAGGTATTTTTGAATACTGAAATACCTCTCAGTCTGCAGATATTTTTCTTATCCACTGTATTAAGCTCCTTAAATTCTGAAAATCGTTTCCCTTTTTGAAATAGTCTGAGCCTACTCCAGTAAACCAAATCTCAGGGTAATGAATATGTATTGCAGGGGAAAATAGAAGTTTCATCTTGCAGTTGGAAATCTAAGATATATACTGTCAATTAGGACTAGTTTCTTGATAATAACCCTTCCCTAATTTACATAGCAAGTTGTGGAAATTGCTAGGGCGGTATAGCAGCTTTGTCAAAAGGAGACATAGATTTATGAAATTAAGCATCAGTTACTTGCATTAGCTTCTGCAAATGGATGGGTGCTGGTGGCTGCAGATTGCCCTCAGTTCTGGTAAATTCATGGTGGTGTGTTCTGAAGAATCCAAGTCTTAGAAAAATTGCTATTCATGTTTTGGTGCTGAACAAGTGATGCATTTTACTCCTTAATAAGTACGTGATGTTTTCTGTAGCCCTTTTCTAAGATGAAAAAATATTCACAACCAAAGAAAAGCTGTGCAGCTTTTCCCTGGAGGTCATGGTTTTTGCCGCTTGACATTTGTGAATGTCGGGAGGGGATGGAGATTTTTCTGCTGGCTGCTAACTTGGGAAGCTGTGAGGAGTCTGGAAACAGCTGCCAACTCTGAAAGGTACAAGATGAGAAAGTTGATACTGATGGAGATTCTGCTTCCAGTCCCTCCCTCGAATGAGAGTCTGGAGATGATGCTGTCAAGTCCGAGTTAATGATTTTGGCAGATCATCTTTCGGGCATTTGTGTTCAACTGTCTCTGAGCAGACCTGCATTGAACACAAAATAAAAGAATGGTTGCTGTGTGTCCTTTCAGGGATTAGTACAGGATTGTGCATGAAGACAAAGTCTCAAACTCAGCTATCAGAAGATTGCAGTATGATTTTACTTGGCATAATCAAACATTTATCATGGGGATATAAGATCAATGTCCTCATCAGGTACCCTCAGTTATAAATACAAGTAATTTACCTTAGCAATAACATGTTGCACAGTTTTAGGTTGTCAACAGTATAGGTAAATGTGTGTAAATGTTAGTCTCTCAACTTCTGTAAAGCTTTAGTCTCCAAATATGTGTTAAACTCTGATCACGGTACTGGTGCCTGGGAGAAGTAATGGTCTTTTATGCTGAATACAGCCTTGGTTAAGGGGTAGCTATTTTATTAGAGGTTTTGTTCTCTTTGTTTGAGTACAACTTTACAGTCACTGAACCTAGTCTTTTGTTCTCTTTCTTTCTGTTTGCCACCAATGCCTGTCTGTTTTAGCGTGAATACAAATATTTCCTGTAGTTGAGTAAACAAAAAATAAATGGAGTTCTCACAGCTAACTCCAGACAAGTTCTTTTCAGGGTCTGAACAACCTAGGTATCTCTTGTTTTTACAGTGGATTTTTATTGTGGAGGGGGGGAGTTTAACTTTTTAAAACATTCATTTTCACTGTTGTACCACTCTTAATCCTTTTGGTAATTTAAGAAATTACTCTTCTCCCTTTTTTCATCTTAACATGAATTATTACCATAATTTCTGATGCCAAGCCAGTGTGCCCCTCCATCTCCTAAACACTAGAAGATGTAATCTTGGCTTCACCTCCTTTATTACAGCTAGCAACCCAAACTTCTGCCAACTGCTGACATTAATGGTGTTGAAAAAATAATAAAAGCAATATAATGATCCTTAAGAACACACACATACATAAGTTGTTTAAAACTTGGAAGCCTGCAGAGGTTTATTTGCTCTTTGGAAATAATAAGGACTATATCTTCTCGTTTTAGTTTTTTTTTCTTTTTTTTTTTCCTAAGGGGAAATGTATTTATTTATACATAGAGATCTTCAGTTTGTGCACCTTTCAAGTGTCTTCTTCACAAAAATTTTAGTGGCTCTGTAGCACAGATGGAATTTTTTAAGACTTTTTTCTAAGCTTTACAGTGTGCTTTACAGTGTCCATTGGGTGGGCCTCTGTTCATATGTAATGTCATCATCTAATGTAAATCACAGAAAAACAACAGATTAGGAATAGAACAGGCAAAGATGGGAATACTGTCTGGAATGCAGACACCTTAGAGAAATTCATCTGGCCAAGCTGGCACATCTCCACACATTGTGTGCCATGAATTTTGTAGAAAGGACAAGAATTTCTTTTCTTAGTAAGAATAATTTTAGAATGAGTACAGTAGAAAATCTAAATGGTTTTTCAGTCTTTCCAGCTTAGTATCTAAGCTTTGACACAGATTGAACAGGAAAAATCAACTTCTGCTGGAAGAACAAGAAAAGAAAGTGTTTTATTGTAGTCCTCCTTGCTTGTGTACTGCTTGCAAGAGCAGGGAGAATGGATAAGAATCATCTGTCCAGCTCTGTACTGCACATGTGCTGCTGTGTGCTTGGGTAGGAATCCTGCCTCTGTGGACCAAACACAGGGACAGTGAGGATGGACAGGAATCCTGTGTCTGCAGACCACACGCACAGATGGTGTGGACAGACAGGAATGTAATGTCTGTGTGTTTGTATGGATATTATGAGGCAAGGCTCTTCTAGGTGGATGTCAGCCCTAGTAATTGGCCATACAGAAAAAATTCTTTAATTTAGTTTGGGGTAGCAAAGCTCTGTTGGTTGTCAAAGGAAATGCCCTTTCAACTCTTCCCTCCAGCAGTTACCATGCAGGATTTTGCCTAGATTCAAAGATGAAAGAAAGGCACAAAAAGAATAATACTGGGTTTCTTTTTCTTTTATATGCAGCAGCTTTTAAAATTATTTTGAGATCAAGCATAAATAGTCTTGAGGTTTCATTGTATGTTTTTTTAAACAGTTGCTATCAACACTGTTTATATCATGTAGACACAGACACATTCGTGTATACATCCAGAGCTGGGCTCTGGGTAGTTACAGGCAGTCTGTTGAGATGATACTGAGCAGCTCACATCACTTTAGCATCTAGGAATTTGTATCTGTACATAACTACTTTTTTTGCCAAGAACAGCATGTATAGAGGGGAGGGGGTTTTACTAATAACTTTTTGAAGCTGCAGGCAAATGCAATTGAAGTGATGAGTCATGTAACAATAAAAGAGCTGTGGTCAAAACACTGGTAGGTACCTTCCAAAAATAAAAATTGCTGGATAAAGGAATGCTTTTACTGTATTTGTTGTAAAGACACAGTCACAATAGACAAAGACTGGAAAACTTCCAAATCATGTCAGCTAGGAAAGGTGTATGTAGATACACATGAGCAGATGGCCTACAAGTGATATTGTTGAACCAGGGAATCATGACTAGGTTTCAAGATTTTACAGTAGGATGCACCTTGTATGTAAATTCCTAAATGAGATTTTTGCCAATGGGTTTTCATAGGTACCACAGAACTGAAAAACTTTCTTGTTTCAGACTAGGAGAAAGGCTGAGACAAAGGCAGAGTGATTGAAGTGTTGTATTATACAGGCAGCTTTGTGAAGCAAATGCAAGTGGATTTATTTTGGAAAGGAGATCCAAATAGAATAACAAAGGAAAGGGGGACAGAGTATGGTAGTTGAGGGTAAGATGAGCAGGGTGTGGAGTGAAGCTGAAGTGAAAAGGGAAGGAGAAATTTCAAGTGAAGAGTCATAACAAAGCAGGAATCCCATCAAGATGTCAAACAAAAGTTGTTCTGTTTTTGATAAAAATATTTGCTTGTTCTATAGGATATGATATAGGCAGTTGAAGGGTTTTACCTTCAAGTTTTTTAATAGATTTTGTAAGACTAACCTTATCTGTAGAACTTCGTGTTGATGCTTAAATTGTGCAAGTTTAATGTAATCACAGAATCATTAATATATTGGAATGTGTTTCCAACCACGGCATAACCTGAGATATCTTCTACATTTTACTTTGTAAAACACGTGTCACCAACCTATCAAAGTTTTTAGGAAGAGTTTATGCTCCAAAGTACGTTTCAGCTTATTTTTTCGTCACTGCTTTTTTGTCTTTGCTTTTGTAGCATTTGGTAAAATATAAGATGAAATTTTTATCTTGGGTCCACAAACTCACCGTGAGAAGGGAAAAATGAAAAAGAGGGAAGCGCAATCAGGAGTTTTCAACAGTCTGGGTAATGAGGACCATGACAAAGACTGGTATTTCATTTTGCATTATTACAGAAGTAGCATTTCACTTTCTTCTCCAAGTGAGTTGTCATTGGTGGTATGTATTAAAGTAGGTTAAAGAGGCAATAAACTGTATACATTAAAGATTCAGCAGACACATGAACTAAACATGAGAGGCTTGCTCCTGTTCACTTGAGAATTCGTAGCAGCTCAGCCTCCCAGAATCTTAAAGAAAGGCACGTACCACAGTATCAGAAAATTCCACTTCTGTGCAACATTTAATGCAAGGATATATTGGGAATCTACATCCAAATTCTTACAAGTCAAACAAAACATGCTAGTTCGGACTCCTCCAAAAAAGAGTTTAAATGACAGCACTATCCATCTGCTTAGCTGAGCTGTAGTTCCCATCCAGTAACTTTTCAATTTATTGACCATTTTCAACCAAATTTGACAGAGGGAAAGAAGTCTCAAAGATTGTGTAATTTATAGGAACTTAATTAACATCCACAGCTGGGTAGAGGCGAAAAAAAGCCCAAAGTACAGCTCCCACACAGGGAAAGGCAAGAAGAATTGAGCCGTGATATATTTTGTTTGGCTGTAGCCTACACATATGGCTGGCCATTCAGAACATACATACTTTCACACTGGTCCCAGCTGACTCTTGCCTGGAGACACCATGGGGGAGGCAGGCTGGAGAAAGAGATTATTATAGGGTTGAAGGCCATGGTTAGAAAATGGAGAATACAAATCCAAAGCACGCAGATTTCATTAGCCAGGATAAAATGGGTAATAAAGTGGACTCATGCTCTTCAAGGGTAGCCATGCTGTCTGCAAAAGAAATCAGCTCTTCACTGATTAAAGAAGTAGTTAAGGCAGCACAATAGACTGAAAGTGGATGTAGCAGTGTAATTTAGCAAAAAAACTAATTGTTGTTAAACTAATTTAGATAAATGAGTCTTTTCTGTTTTCAGGGCATGTGGCAGTAAAGGATACTGATCTTATTCTCTTCTGCAGTCAGGCTCTGCTCTGGCATGGTGCAGAACCAAGACTTGCCCTAACAAACTGCACCATAGGGCAGGCTCATACCACAAAAAATACTTACCTGCCTACTTTAAACCTAGAGAATAGAGGTTTAAATATGCAATATTGGAATGTGAATATAACCAACTGTCTTATTCTGTCTCAAGAATTAAAACAGCAGCTCATTTTGTTTGCTGTTGTGTCTTCGGACCAATTTCAGTAACTAATTTCTTGGGTTGTCTGCTGTGTGAGGGATCCAGGATTCTTTGAGGCTGTTGTCATGGGTTACCATTTGTCCTGTTGATCCTGCCTGAAAGGGGCTTTTTGATGCATAGGCCATCCATGCAGTATAAATCAGGTATTTACAGTATGGTGGTGAATGTTCTCAGACTCCAAACCTTGCTCAGACATCTTTGAGATACAGGAAAAGGTATATTTCTCCCTAAGACCCTTACATGCAGTGGAAAGATGCCAAAGAAGAAACATACTTAGTTTGCTCCTGAGTAGTTAACCATGAGAGGAGATTATTTTTTTATTTTTTTTTTAGTTTCCTTTGAAACCTGTGACTGGGCAGATTCCAGCTCTTGTGAAACAAGTAATTGAGAAAGGCAGTTCTATTACTACTGATCAGTCAGCCTTAAACGCAGCTTGAGGTATTGAGGTATCTCTAAAGAGAGCAAAACAGAGCTAAAGGAGCATATACTAGAATGTTCATATGGTGTAACACAAAAAGGAGTCCCAAACACTGATCTGATTTGGATTATTTTTTTTGTGTGTCACTGGTTTTCTTTATAGAGGAATCAGAGCAATAGATTTCAATAAACTTTATTACTGGGCAATTCCACAGTTAGTTATTTGTTCATCTCCTAAGGAACTAAGTTCCAAGAGACACTTTTCAGTACAGGGAAAATTTCAGTTCAAAGTTTATTTTTTAATCCCATCCACATATGTCTATGTATGTCAAGTCTCAGAGAGAATGCCATATCTAGATGATCTGCCTCCTCTTGTTTAGTTCAAAGGTTTTTTGAATACGAATTCTCCAGAATGCAATTTCTCGGTAATTATCACTCGTGGGGAGATGAACAGAAAAATGAAATCTTTAAACACAGAAATTAGCTGAGCTGATCAAGTCTTTCGCTTTATAATGTAATACTGTTGTAACATTGCCAACAGCCAATGCAGAAGCCAGTATCTCAGGTAGAATCTGTTAAGTCCTTCAGGCTTTGACAAACCCCAGCAGCTGCACATGTTCTTTGTTGGGCTCACAAAAACACAGGCTCCAGGACGTACAGAACTCTAGTATGGTTTTCATTTCTCTGCAGCTGAACATTGTACTGTTTGCTGCTAGTAGAGAAATCTCGGTTGCTAATCTTAACCATAGCCAAAATGAAAGCCAAACCTAACTAACCATGTGTCTTTTAAACCTTACAAACAAAAGTGACAACTCAGCATGTATCATCTCTTTACAAATTTGAAAAATATCTCCCAGATTATTAAATATCATGAATGGGAAGGGGGCATAGAGTAAAATACTTGAAACAATCTTTCAGAGTCCCAATGCTCAAGGTAGGTATAGATATATTCAAGGTAGTTATGTAGGGTATCATATTCTAATAACAGGCAAGGAGGAATTATTCTTTCTGTATTTCTGACAGCCAGATTCGGGCAGGGAGGTGGTTTGACATTTGCAGAGATTATGGCTTACTGCAGGTTGTTAACAAATAGAAAAGAACTATCTGAAAGTCTTTGCAATTACATAATTTTCAGAGATACTGAATTTGGCACACACTTAGGAAGAAAAATCACCCTAGTTTCTTCATTATTTTTCTATGTTATTAGTGATAAAAATGTTTCTAAACTGTTGCTTCTGCATGTGTGTGCTTCCAGTGAAACATTCAAGTCAGATTGAAATGGGATGACTCCTTTAACTTGCTGACACTGCCTCCACCACATACCCATTTGTCACAAGTACAGTCATTATATTAATATTTACTTAATGTGGGGCTTTTAAAACTCTACATTAAAGGATTAATAAAGCTTGTTTAGACTGGTTAGCAAAACCAGAAATTACCCCATGCAAATATTCTACAGAAAATGAGAAAGTAGTGGCTGATGTCATGGTTTGTGCTGTTTCATGGTGGAGCAACCAATTTGATGCAAACTCTTTGAATAAGTTACTGCGATGAACTTATGAAGCAGACTAGATTAATAGAGAGAATGCACAGCTTATGAGCTGTTATCTGCTGTTTATTAGAAAGCTTGTCCAGAGATACAGAAATGTGTGATCCCTATGAATAAAACTTGGTTTCAAAAACTTGCCAGGGTAATGGTTACCAGAACACTAGCTGTCCTGCAGAAATGCTTAAGAAAGGTATGTACTCTCATTATAACATACAACTTCGTGCAAGCTTTCAAATAAAAACATTCTGTAAAATATATTATAAACAATGTCTGTAGTTTAACCTGTGGGTTTCAAATTTATATGTGGAATTCCACAATAAAGAGTTTGTCAGACCTGGACAGCACTCCTCTAGGCTTTACCAGCTATGTTCCGGAATATGCCTCTGACTCTCCCCTACAATTTGTGGATCAGCATCAGTTCTGTTTTTTCTCATGTAATAATTTAGCTGTGATAAAATCTATTAATTTGGTCTTTAGGATTGAGGTGCACAAACAGGCCACCAGTATAGCCTGCAGGGAACAGAAAATAACTTGCTCTTAAGAACTTACGGGTGAGAGCGTGCTTTGAGTCGGTACATCCATGAATGAGGAACTTAGTGATTCTTTAAAAACTCACTATGGCTACAGTTTAGGCAGCTCAAATAGTGTACATGTGCAGTTTGCAATGAAAGTTTTCAGGTGTTAGTTATGTTAGAAACAGTCTACTCTGTGGCAATTTCCTTGTTTACCCAAACATTTAGGCAGAAGTAAACTGTATGGTACCGAGAAAAAAAGTGATGAAAATATAGTGAAATCACTGCAGGACCATGAAACAGCCAAACAGAGCATGTTTAAAAGAAGTCCTGATAATTCACATTCATGATTAAAACAAGTTTATCTCTCATTTTCCCCTGGTACTTTTTTCTTGTGGTATAACTGCCTGCTGTAGGAAGGGATTGGGAAGAAGACAGACTTAAATAATGAAAAGAAGCAAGAAAGACATTAAAAATAAGTGTATTAGAGAGGCAGAAGTATAATTGCAGAAGTTCAGGGGAGGGGCATGGAAAAGGAGGGATGGGCAAGACCTGATAGTTCTAGAGTATAGTCTGACATATAACCAGGGGAAGTTGGGGTTTTTTTAGGTGCATTACCCTTGCAAATGTTATGCTTTAGACCTGCAGTTCATAGACTGTGGTCTGCAGACTTCTTGTGGCAAGTTCTCCACAGTCATTCCTGGCTTTCAGTTAGGAGCTTGAGAGTGTGCAATGGCTCTTTAGTAATTTTGAGAACTGGCACCAGTCTCAAGGGTTTGGGACTGTTCTTTTGCACGGTGATTAATGGCAGTAAAAAAGAGCATTGTTAAGGGCTTTGACAAGTTGTGGGGTTTTTAAAAATGGTATAATTGGAGTATATACAGGAGTAAGGTTATGAAATCTGTTCAAAAAAAAAAAAATTAAGAAACCTGAACAGAGATCAGGAAACCTATTGAGTTTGTAGAGTTTTATCCCACTTTTTTCATTCCAGCATTTTTTCCTCAAGTCCATGAAGAAGGTACCTGTAATGGCACATTACAGGTATTTTGTAAGCAAAATTTGAATCTGACATCCGGTTCTTACCACTACTGGTCCTGCTTACAGCTCTGGAGGTTTTAGACAAAAGCACTCCTGACACAACCAATTTTTCTGCACTGCTCATTTATTTTCTCACAGGACACGGTGGTTAAACCACTTTGTTGTTCATACTTTTTACAGTGATGTAGAAATGTTTGCCCTAGGATCTGAGCCATAACCTCATGAGGTGGGAGAGGATTGTATAATAGTGCCATGACAAAGCAGTTCAGGACTGCAGGATGTTGGAGTGGTTCCCCACAGTAAAGTAAACGTTTTGTTTTTAAATCATTGCAACAGCCATTTGCTCTAGAAATTTCCATGCTTTTGAACATTTTTTCTTCTGTAGAGGAGCAATAGGAGAGAAACTCAATTCATGTATTTATAGTTATTTTTAAAATTTCCAATTAAAATCCATCACTGGTATTCCAGTCCTAAGCAGAAGCTTTTTATTTCTATGTTTAACACTAAAAGCATTATAAAAATATTATAATATTATATATTTGATTTGCAACACTGCTTGGAATTTAAATGTTGGGAAATATTTCTTCATGGTATCCATCAGGAGATAAACTGCTTTTCTTCCATCTCTTGAGTTTTACCTAATTCCAGTGATACATATATAAATTATTTCTGGTAGTGAA
Source organism: Chiroxiphia lanceolata (assembly GCF_009829145.1). Lineage (NCBI taxonomy): Eukaryota > Metazoa > Chordata > Aves > Passeriformes > Pipridae > Chiroxiphia > Chiroxiphia lanceolata. Next base: position 62,015,016 of record NC_045641.1, read on the forward strand.
ATAGCAATACTGATTTTGGTGTTTTCTTGCCAAGACTTGTTTATCACAAACATACACTGTTAAATTAACAGCAGCAACAGTGAAAGGTCAGTTTGAGTTAAAGGGGGAGTATAGGAAATGTCCTCTGAGGTGAACAGATCCCGTAGAATTCTTATCATCAGAGTGCTGCAGAGTTTGTTCTGACTTAAAATGTTCGAAGGGCTGTAATGGAACAAAGCAACTAAATCATATTTGGCAAGTAGGAGGAATTTTGGAACTTATCTCCCTCTTAATTTGAAAACTCCAACTTTGATAGCTATAAAATTACCTGAAGATGAAAATCTGAAATAATAGGGATTGCAGCATATTTTAGGTTGGAGTGAACCTCTGTGTCCAGCCACCTGCTAAGAGCATCACTAGCTAGGGCAGCTTGTTCAAGGCTTTGTCCAGTCACATTTTCAGTATGGGCAAAGACGGGATGCCACAGTCTCTTGGCAGCCTGTTCTGGTGTTTGATCTGCCTCATTATGAAAAGCATTTTTCTCATCTCTAATGAGACTTTTTTGTGTTCCAATTAACAACCGTCATCTCTTGTCCTCTCCCTTCCAGGAAGAGTGTGGCTTCATCTTCTCTATTTCCTTCTGTCAAGTAATTTAGAAAAGCCTCCTCTTTTTCAGGCTAAACCAAACCAATTCCATCAGCCTCTTCTCAAACCTCCTGCCAAGTATTAATAGTAGGTTATTCTACTTGAAGTTAAGTGACAGAAGTGTTCAACCTCTTCAAATCGACCTCAGAATTTTCTGTGGGGGATACTTGTGCTTTTTGCTGACCAGACCCGACCTACAGGGAGGTGTGTTGCCTCCCTGGGGCCCACAGAAGGGACGTCACCAACAAACTTCCCAGCTTGGTACTGCACAATGATTATTATGCACTCCTGGTTTTCCAAGTAGGCAGCAATGAAGTCCCAACAAGAAGGCTAAGGGCAGTCAAGAGGGTGCTCAGGGCTTTGGGACAACTGGTCAGGGGATCTGGAGCACAAGCTGTGTTCTCTGCTGCCCTGCTAATTGCAGGGCGTGATGGGGCAAGAAACAGGAAAATCGTGCAGATGAACACCTGGCTTCGGGGCTGGTATAAACAGCTGAACTTTGTGGGTTTTGATCATGGGCCAGTTTATACAACAACGACAACAAATATGGTCCATGTGTCTTAAAGGGGAAAAGGGATCTTAGCTTAGGACTTAGCAGGGTTATTGAGAGAACCTTAAACTAGATTTGAAGGGGGACAGGGGCATCACCAAACTCGAGAGAGATAAGATGTGGGAAGGGACCTGCTGAAAAGCAGCTCTGAGGAGAGGGACCTGGGGGTGCTGGTGGACAATAAGCTGTCCATGAGCCAGCAGTGTGCCCTTGTGGCCAAGAAGGCCGAGGATATCCTGGGGTACATTAGGAGGAGCATTGTCAGCAGGTCAAGGGAGGTGATCCTGCTCCTCAGCTGTGGTGAGGCCACATCTGGAGTGCTCTGTCCAGTTCTGGGCTCCTCAGTACAGCAGAGACAAGAAGCTCCTGGAGAGACTCCAGTGGAGAGCAACAAAGATGATTAAGGGACTGAAGCATTTCTCTTACAAGGAAGGCTGAGGGAGCTGGGTCTGTTCAGCCTTGAAAAGAGACTACTGAGAGGGGTCCTCGTCAACGTCTATCAGTATCCAAAGGGAAAGTGTCAAAAGGACAGAGGCAGGTGCTTCTTGGTGGTGCTGAGTAATAGCACAAGAGGCAGCAGGCAGAAGGTGATGCACAGAAAGTTCCACCTGAACAGGAAGAACTTCTTTACTCTGCAGGTGACTGTGCTCTGGAACAGATTGCCCAGAGAGGTTGTGGAGTCTCCCTCATTGGAGATATTCTAGAACCATCTGGATGCAATCCTGTGCCCTGTGCTCTAGGATGACCCAGCCTGAGCAGGGAGGTTGGACCAAATGACCCACTGTGGTCCCTTCAAACCTGACCCATTCTGTGATTCTTTGAAATATTTAGGTCTTTATGTTCTTTATATTTTTCTCTTCCTGTATGAGCTAACATAGGGCTTTTTTCACGCAATACCATAAAACATGCTGCCTCTCTCTGGGAAGAGCTACTTTTTCTCTCAGGAAAGTTAATGTGCTGTACTAACATTCTGCTGAACATCTGGTTTTCAATAGATTTTTTTCCACACACATGCTGAAAGTCATGTAAGGATTTATTATTTATTATCAAAACCAAAAATTTCCAAAGAAATGTGAATTCATTTAAAATCAGTTCTTCTCATTGCAAAGAAGAAACTGTTGAAGAGACAACCTTAAATATAATAAAATAATAAATATGAAGAAAGTGCCTTTACAATAAACTGATTGTTTAAGGATTAATGTAGCATGTTTCAAGTAGTGATTTATGAATGATGAGTCAGACTTGGAATTCAAAACTTGTTTGACAAAGCAGAGCAAACAATATAAAAATTTTGCATGATTAAATTGCTTATTGCTTAAGCTCAATTTACTATTAGCTTTTGTTAAATTAATCCAAAATAAAATCAAATCCAGATTCGCTGAATAGAGTCAAGTAGAATCTGCATTCTCTAGCCTCGAGATGCTCATTAAAATTAGATTTTTCAGTGAGAAACCATGGAGTTACAAAGGGATTGAATCAACAGTTGGCATTTTTACTGTGAGGCTTGAGCTTTCATTTTAAGACATTTAATTTTAGTGCGTGTCTGATGATTTCATATGTCTAGCTGTAGATAATTTACTGTGTATCATCTCTAACATAGGTCTGGCTAGCCTTTTTATTTCCTTGGAATACAAGGATTTCACAAAGCTCAAAATGGGGCTTTGTCTGCCCTCTGAGAAGTGCTGTCACTCCATTTTGGGTCTCCTTCAGGTGTGATTTCCCAGTGGCACTGGCACCCAGCTAACGTGAAGGGAAGCAGCTCTTTGCTTTGCAAGACCCTCACCCAGCTCTTCCATAGTCCCCTCTAGGCTACTCACAGAGTATCACTGCTGCCTGAATGGCCTTTGTAAGACCTACTGGGGAAGTGGGACATTTTCCAGGTGCATTTCTTTCCTTATTTCTGTGGGGGTGTGTTTATAGGTGCTTGGGGACCTCATTTCAGGATAGTATGTTAAAAGGGCTTTATCTCACTAACACTCTCCTTTGCAGACACAACCATGTAGTATATTTTCATGTTCGTTGCAATTGCTTACCTAGGATGGTATTGTTAAGGTAAAGCATTCCATTTATTCTTACACAATTTATTTCATATTGTGTGTTTTTAAAAATTATGTATCTTGTGGAACTTGAAATCTTCCAAGAAGTTGAAGAAAACTTAAGAAACTTGTTTCACATTTTGCTAATTCTTTACTTGACTGTGTTCCGGTTTTAATTTATAAATCTTCATTGTGTCACTTTTTCTTCCCAAAGATTTATTTATTAACTTTGTAATTTTCTCACAGGATGGATTTTGTATAATTCACATTTTACTGGCCAGTCTCAGAATTTTCTGCTCTTTGATATATCAATTGAAAACTGAATTGCATGTTGAAACTGAATAGACTTCTCTAAGTAATGGCCTATTTTCAGCTTGTTTACTTTTCTTTTTAAACTGATTACTTCATGGGTTTTTGGTGGATTTTCTTTTTAACTGATTTAGGGACATCTAACTCATGTTTTCATTGAATTGTTCTCCAAACTGTTATGTTTGAACCTTAATCCCAAGAATATATTAGAAGAAATTAATTTCTTGTACAACACAAGTTTTAGTAGGCACAAGTCAGATAAGCCATTAAATTGCAAAACTAATTTAGCCTCAAAGTGAACTGTGTGTAACGTGTCTCCCAGTTTTTACAAATTCTCTACAGTAATTCAACTGATGTTTTATGCATGTGTCTTATATTTTTCCCTTTATGGATTTTGGATATGCAGAATAGTATAAATACGCTGTTCCCTTTAGTCCCTGTGATCACATCAGAAGGTAGACTGAGATTCTTTCTTTTTGGTTTTTTTTTTAATAGACTCAGAACCGTATGAAGCTAATGGCTGACAACTATGAGGATGACCACCTCAAATCCTCATCCCATTCCAACCAAACCAACCACAAGCCCTCCCCTGACCAGGTAATGTGTCTCTCTTCTTTTGTTTTTAAGATCATTTTTACTATGAGGGCTGATTATTTTGAGTCATATGTAGTTTTCCCTGACCCGCTTGCAGTACCTTGGAACAAAAATAGTATTCTGGAGCGCAGTTATGAAGCAGAAATAGATGTTGCTGTCGTGTTGCCTTTGTTGAAAACTCCTGAAATGTGAACAAACAGCTCCCAGTACCAACCTGTTATTAAGTGGGTGGAGAAGAGGGAGCACACTGAAAGGGAGGAGAAAAACATTACTTTCTTAAAACACGAAACTCGAGTCCTGTCTGACATACTCAGATTTTAGTAGCTCAGGTTTACTGCTTGAGTGTGTGGAGTGTCCAGGACTGTTTCTTGTCTTCAGTAGCAGGAAATCATGCTCCAGGATCAGCTTTCTGATCTATGGATTGTATATGAGCAGTTCCCTTCATTTCCCATGAGGAAATCCCGGCCTCGGTGCCAAATGAGCACAGACTGCTCCCTCACAAACTCAATGGGCCGTGAACTGAAGGAAAATCAATTTACCATCTCCAAAGCAGTGAGGAGCCTCCTGTGTCATTTACAAAGCACAGCCATGTGCGTGATAACTATCAGAGAGATTAACCATCCCTTGGGTAGCACAGAAAATGCCAACGTAATTACATATCCCGTGTCGTAATCTCATCCATTCTGGTTTAATTAAAATATTAGTGATCATTAATCACTGCCTTAATGAAGTGAAGGCATGTTTGGTGCTCCTCTTTGCCCTCTGACTCATCTAGACATTGTTGAGGTCTGAAGGGAGGCATCTCAGTCTAGACCTTTAAGCGCCAACCTAGTGATACACAGAAATCATGGGTAAGGTACAAGAAGAAAATGACAAAAACCAATTGCATATTCACCCTGCAGAAAATAGGTTTTTAAAAATCTCCTTTGATGTCTGCATCAGAAGACAATGAGTGTATACAAAGAAACAAACAGAAAAATTCTCATTTTCAAAGCAGCTTTCTTTTGCATCTTGATTTAATACCTTCCTCAACTGGCTTGAATTTTTTGCAGTGTTTTTGGAAAATGTTAGTGTTACCTTTTTCAGGAGAGGGAAATTGCTAATACTGCAAATTAAATAGATTCCTTAATCTTAATTTGATGTGAATGTTAGACAGCTGAAGCCATGTCCAGAATGTAACTGTATTACATGCTTGCAAATGAATGCAGCATAGCATTCACAGATGAAATGAAAAGATAAAATGTAAAAGAGAAAATTTAAACATTTACGGAAATTCTTGCAAAGACCTTGCAGGGGAGGGCAAATAGGGAGGAGAGGAAGTGGGAGGAGGGTCTGATTGCACTTTCCCTTTGCATAGGGGCATTTCAAAAGCTGACAAAGCCTACAAGAAAGCAAAGAAAGCTGTACCTCAAGGTAGCTCAGAATATTGCATAAGGAATTAAATGCTTTGTACTACTATTTGTACTTACCTATGTGCTTTAAATACTAACCAACTCTTTATTTCATTCCCATGCTGCTCTGGGGCTTTCCTCCCATTGCCACCTCTGCACCTCTAGGATGAGGAGGAGGGTATTTGGGCATAACCAGTCAGATGCTCTTAGTTCAGCCATTTTGTTCAGAACGGTGAGAATCAACTTCTCTTGCCAATAGAAAAGTTTCTGACAGTCGCTCCCACATCTCGCTCCCGTGTGCTTTGTGAAACCTGGCTGTGCTCCTTCCCCCTTGCTTGGACAGTCTCTGCATGAGGGTGTTTCTCGTGTGTTTATGTGTAGTTTGTGATTTTCCTCTTCTAATCACCATATCATTGTTTCACGATGTTGGGGGGAGAACTTTCCAGGGCATGTAATTGAGTTTCTGTGCAAAGCAAACTCTTAATGCGGACGAGAGAACAGGAAATGTCTCTCATATCATTTATCATTGACTTCATGGAGGAAATGTTTTCAGTCGGATTCTTTTTCAAAGCAGTTTGCACTGTAGCCAAATCTATGTATGCTTTTTCGATTCTGGTTTGTAAACCAGATAATGTTCCTCCTGAAGATAATGTTCCTCCTGAAGATAATGTTCCTCCTGAAGGTTTTAAGCATGTTAAGATCTGTGGCTGAGATTGCTGCCATGCATGCTGACCTAACCAGTCACAGATATTTATCAGCTCACAACAGATGATTCTTGATATGGACTACGAATATAAATTGTCTATAAATTTGAAGGCAAAGAGGAATATCCCCTTAACCTTCCTCTCTCCTTTCCATCTCCCTCATTCTTTCAAAACAATGGGGGAGAAGTTGGTAGCTGTTTTTCATTTAAAAGTACATTTTGTTTCTCTATGTCAACATTCACAATTTTCTCTTTTCTGCTGTCAAATTGTCCCCATGACAACTCCCATTTCCAGAAGAGAGGGCAGTACACAGGACAGAGCCCTTCTCCTCACGCCTGTTCTCTAGCAAGGAAAACATCCTTCACTGACCAGGAGCCTTGATACAGAGCTTAAAAGTCCAATACCCATTATTAGGCTACCGTACATAGGATTCATTTATGCCTTGGAGTATTAGTTTTAAAGCAGAATACATTTCTCTGAAGTACTTAAAGTATTTTAAAGGACTAAAATGCAATAACAGTATTTTAAAAATTTATATGAAACTTTTTCTTTCTTCACTTATACTTTCAAGAAAAAATATTTCACATTTTTTCGCACAATATGATATTTTCCTACTAGTTACTTGGAAGAAAACCTCTGAAAATTTCTGTGGAAATCTTGGACTCTTGCATTTTGGAAAATTTTTTCCTTTATGTTAGATTTGTAAAACATTCATGAAAGAATAAGGCACTCTTATCTCTTCACACTTGCTCAATTAACTACAGACTTACATGTCTGTCTGACTGTATAGATCAAATCCCTTTTTTCAAGTCAACCATCTGAAAAATTTAATCCAACTATGACAGTGTCAAACTTGAATTTCATGCCTTGGGGTTTCAACTGAGAAAATCTCTTTAGTGGAAAAAATTGATAAAATGCTTCATTAATTTACACTCGCTGTTGATTTCACATTCTTTTTGAATCACCACTCTTGCAATGGTTGTGTTAGTGTATGTTGTTAAAAGTTTTAGAGGTAATGCTTGTAAAGATCAGCTGAAGCACAGCAATTAAACAGGAAAGATCAGGTAAGTAAATGAATGAAAAGGAAGAGGACACTCACTATGAAGGTAGGAATAATTCTGATTTTCCTTCTAGAGCAAACATGGAGTTTGTGAAGAAAACACTGATAGAAAGATCTTTCTCTTTTCCTCTCCCACCTGTTGGTACATTTATGAATGCAAATGTGCTAAGAATATGGTTTCTATTAGTTTACTGAATTAATGGGTGGGTGACATTAAATACAGCTTATCTCTCTACTTGGAGGCATTTTCCTCAGGAAAGCATGTTACAGAGTATCCTAGTCAAAATAATGAGTCAGCCAGCATCCTTGCCTTACATGCATCTCATCTGAGAAACTTGTCAGCCTCAAGATTGTCTTGCATACATCAACAGGGAAAGTATAAAGGTGATTGATGCGTCCCAAGCCATTAATTCCCAACAGAGTACCATGATATTCCATGTGCATTGAAAAAAAAAGTCCTTATTCTCTTTGTAAAAGCTAAGGTAATGTAAGTTACAGAGTCCCTAACTTCCATGTGTTAAATTAAATTTACATATTACAATGATAAAAAAGTAACTAATAGCAAAACACTTGGCAATAAGTTTATTTTTTAGAGTTCCTTTAAGTCTGTGGATGAAATCACCTCTGGTCAATACTGAAGATGAAATGGAGACGAGGAAACTGTGTACAGTAGCAAACTACATTATTTTATTTTTATGTTTTAGGGTTTAAGGCTTTTCCCCTCCAGCATTCCAGAATTGACTGAATTTAATATTTAATTATGCCAGTTGTGTACATGACAGCATTATCAGATAGAGCTCCCCTGAAATGGAGCACTGTTCCTAAACATATGCACCTTTCCTGTAGTTCCAGAGATTGGTAGCTTATATTTCAGTTTATAATTCGATGTAAATACCATCTTTCATCCTGAAATAGTCTTTCCTAGCCTTTTTCTCTAGGCTCGTTTCCTTGCTGTGTGAATTTCTTATGACTCCTTTTATTCCCCAGATGGAGCTCTATCCTCCTCTATACCCAAGCGTGTTCCAGTGTGATTTCACATGAGGATGCTCCTTTGTCTTTCTCAATTGCTAAAATGGTCTGGCCAATATCTTACATAGTTATTACTCACTGTTATTGAGAATAATATGAATTTACACTTTATGAGGTCTCATACATGCAAAAGGGTATGTGTGTATGCACATGTATCTCCTTTGTAAATCTGTACCATGCCTGTGCCATATGGGGGAAGGAGAAGCAAAGCTTCCATACATAAATGTCTCAGTTCATCTGGTTTTCTTGTGAAGCACAGCTGTGCTACCTACGATGGGAGAAAGTGTGGGTGTGGTTCAGAGATCTGCTTGATTCACCCCTGCCCATCAGAAATAAGGAGGGCCACTCTTGTTGAATGGGTGTAGGGGGCACAGGGTCACAACAAACAGTTGGAAGAGTGAAAGATCAATCAAATTGAAGGGCCCAGGGAAAAACAAGGACAGAATTGAAGTGCTAAGAGCAGGAACAGAGGAAGAGCAAAACTGAAATCCTGAGAACTGAGAGTTTAATCCTGGTATGTAATTTATACATACCACATGTGTGGTGTTAAGTATGCATGCTGTTGTATTTTTCTTCCCATCTTCCATGGCTCTAGCTTGCAGTAAGGGTTGAATCCTAGTAGATGCTGTCATTAGACAAGCTTTTTGAACTTACTCTGTGGAAGCATTTTTTATTAACAGCTGTGAACAAGTCCTGAAGTCACTGATACTCCTGCTAAAGAGCAAAGCATTTGGTTTTTCTTGAATTCCAGGAACAAAATCTGAAAATTAATATTATGCTTATTAGAGTAACAGTGGAATGGTCAAAGAGCTAGTGTGGAACTGGAGTGCCTAAAAATAGGGATATTTCAAGATGATGAAGATATTGGCAAGTTCCTATTACCGTAAAAATATTGCAAGACAAAAAGCCTCTTCTTGGTGACATTTTTCTTTAATACTTGAGTTCGACAAATTTTAACACAGAAGGAGTAGGTATTGTGGGTTGAGCACTGAAGATACCAGCAGAATTTGAGAGTTCTCTTAAGATTTCAGAGGTGGAAAGAGGGAGTAAGTCATTACAGGAAAATATTTGACTCATTTTTAAGACCTGAAAAAAACAGTCAATTCGAGTAAATTTCCTACACTCTTTGTCAAAATCAGTGTAAATTATAATTTGCACCATCACCAGATTACAACTATATGTTGTCTACCACGGGCTACATTTTTAATGTTGTAATTTGAGTTTGCTGAGAGTTTTTCTGTAGATAAGTCATCTAAATCTAAAAACTGAAATAGAGGGAAAGCCATCAATATGAAGAAAGTTTAACAAATTCAGTTTGAATTTTTTAACTATAGTTTTTAATCAAGAGCGTCTGAAGGACATAATTAATGAATATATTGTTTGCAAAACCAGTTTAATTCTAAATAGCCATTTGGGATTTTTAAAGGGTAATAGAGCTTGAATGACATTCCTATGTTGCATTTTTTAGAACAAGGGTGTTAAACAGGATTCCTATAAGAATGATAGAAACAGTTAAATCTCACAGAGAAGCTGATACTAGTAGACGTATGCAAAACCCAACTGAATGCTCAGGGTTGTGTAAGCCATGTGTTTCCAACTTGTATCTGCAGAGCAGTGTTGTCTCACCCCTAGGAATGCCCAGAAGGAGCATTCACAATTTCCTTTCTGTTGTGTAGGAGGTATTTCTTACTCCATTTTACAGCTGAAAGGAAATACACAGTGAGTGGACACCCAGTCAGCCAGCATACGTGGCTGTTCAAACAGATTTAGAGGAAAGTGGCAGAAATAAGTGACAGGTAGCAGCATGAAGAACTGTAACTACTATGATGGGAGAGTAAGAGGGATAGAAATAATACCAGTAAGGGCAGGACATCTCAGGACTTAATTTAACCTTTGCCACAGTTGTTAAACCCCATGAATTTTTCGTTTTGATCACTACAGCACTGAAAATGTCTATGCTTTGGGACGTTTGAGAAGAACATTGCTTTTTTTTTCTACATTATTTGATGCTTGGATTCATATACTGATTTCTTTTAGCAAAGTAAATATCTTTTTCATGGTGAGTTCCATGTTCAAATGATTACACAGGCATTCATTCACTACATAAATGTGATCTTTTCTCCACGAGACACATGTTATGCTTGCAGCATGTAGAGAATTGCTCATCCCACTGTCATACTTTTTAGGTTCTCAGTATTGTCATTTATTACACTGTGACCTCATAAGCCTTTTGAATAAATTTATTTTCAATATGGTCTTTTTAATTGTTAGATCATGCAGAATGGTCAAAACCACCAAGCTTTCGTGCCTGGTTCGTATTACAGTGTAATTTACTGGACACAGTACTAGACCACAGTTCAGAAGATAAATTCTTTCCTGGCATCATCTCCAACCACTCACTTGTTCTCTTTCTTCCTGTCTCAAATTCTCTAATTGTAAAATGAACTAAAGTTTTTGTAGAAGTGGAAGTTGGCTTGGGAGAAGTGCTATATAAGTGCTAGGTACTATTATTGCACAATATTCTGAAATAGTCTTGTTAAAGTGATATGATAGTGATTCTAATACCTCATGTTGAATTTTTTCCCAAAATTATGTTAGATTTGTATTTGACTTTATTAATGCTTTCTTTTTTTTTCCTTCCAAGATCCTTTTCCCTCCCCAAAAAAAGGGAAAATAACCCATATGTTAAACATTTCAAGGAGCTGCCGTTCCAGCACGCTGAACAAAGCTCTTTAGACCACTGTCTCTTGTTCTTTATTGTGATCTTTTGTCATCTGAAGGGTCATTTATTCCCCTCTCTAAAAATCTACAGACTAATTGTGTAGTGTGTAATAATGGTATAATATGTTCATTACAGTTCTTCATCCAGATGTGTAAAAGCATTGTGAAAGTGCCTTAGAAACATACCCTGTGCAAAATTTTAAGGCAGCTATGTGAAATAATCTTACTTTACTTAAACATTATCACTTGTCCTTACTGAGAGTTAGGATGCCTGATTTGTTTTGTCATCCTGGTGACAAGCCAGGGCTCCTCACTTCTATTTTTCAGATGGGGAACCCTATAGTAGGAGCCCTAACAGGATGCGCTCAAATAAGGTGATGTAACTAATTAATCCTTGCAAGAGCAGCATTTTGAATACAGTTGTTCCAGTTAATCACAGGACCTCATTTCCATCCCTGCTTTTCTGGACCTCTGCTTATGTGGGCATCATCATTAGTCATGAAACTGAAAGTCTCCTGTGCCATCAAGTTCAGGCAAGGAGACACAAAGAGTTCATGGATTGCCAGTTGCTGCTCTGAGAAGTGCAGTTCAAAATCCTGCTTTAGCTATCGTACAGTTATCTGTGCTTTTCAAGCCTTTTCAAACTTTGCCATTTTTCAGAGAATGACCTTTTTCTTCTTTGGTTGTAGTAATTCTGCTTAGAGGAGAGCCTTTTGTAGTGACCTGTTCACTTTAGTGTAACAATCTTGTCATGGTGGAGTGAACAACTGAAGTAATGCTTAATATTTTGCTTTATGATTAATCTTTTACCATTCCGTTTTGGAAACCGTGCCTTTCCAACTTTTCTCTTCCTTTATACCCATATTGGCATGACATCTTTTACCCAGTAAATACTGTTAGACTGGGATGGGCCAGCCTAGAGAAGAATGCTGTCCTTAAGATGATGTCAACATCTGCTCCTGGTCCTTTCACTCTTCTGGGGAACAATTCTGCTGCTATTATTTTGCTATTTAATAACTAATTTCTCTTAGAAGAATGTATTCTCTGTCCAAGAATTTAATATCTATGAACACAAAAGAACTGATCTTGATACACTGTTCATCTTCTTTCTGATCCCAGAATGATAAGACTAAGATTTCCAGATGGAATTTTGTAATCTGCAGCTCTGGGATGAATTAAGCACTCACAACAGAGGTGTAGCTGGACTGTATCACTGTCTTCGTATTATTCTTACAGATCAAAGAAGAACACAAATAGATACATTCTAAAACATTCAAAACAGATGGCTGGTTTCTTTTTGTACAGATTTGTGCTTTTCAGCAAAACAATTGCAAAAAGGCCATCATTCATTTCTGCCAAATGAGATTATGCCAGGTCTGTGTCTTATTTTCTCTTTTGATTTGCAGCTGAATATGATCTCCTACGAGTGGCTTGGTCTTTTTAGCAAGTAGGAATTCTGCACTCAGACATTATTGTTTCTGGCCACTTCCAGGAGAGTTATTGCTTGCATCTTGTGTGATAGTCTGTACTATCTCCCAATTACTTTACCATTTAGATTTCTTGCAGTGCTCATCCATACCCCAGAATGCAATCATGCAAGGTCAGAAGCTTCTACAAACTATGAATACACTGCTGGTGACATGAAGGAGAGGGAAGCTGAGCCCTGGCACTCATGGACAGGATAGAGACAGAAGAGGAATAGCTGCAGCCAGGCCCTGTTAGTTGTCAGTTAGGAGAAAAGAAACTGAGGGAGAGGGGAGATGAAGAATATTAGAAAAAGAATCAAGCCCAAACCTGCTTTCCAACATATTAACTATGAAAATAAGCTCCAGAGAAATGTGCCTAAAATAAAAATTTATAGGGGCAAGTAGCCAATCCAGACGCTATATTTTCCTGGCTGGTAAAGTTTATAATAAATGATGGAGATGTCAGGATTTACAGTTCCAACTCATAGTAGGCTCACCACAGGCAGTCCAGCTACATCTGATCGTTTAATGTAACTTTTAGATAAGAACTTATCTAAATATGTGTGTGTGCCTGTGTGTTTATTTGTGGGATTTTGCATTTGAATGTAGAGCAAACAACTCTAAAAAGAACTCCTAAAGACAGATAAACCAGGTGTTTGGTGGCTTCATGTGACTTTGCTTTGAAAGTATCTTTTATCAGGTGGGGAGCTGCAACAGCAGGATGAAGACCCAGTGTTAGGGAATGACAAGACCAAGATTCCTATCACCTGCAGACAGGGAGGTTATAGTTCATCTGAACAGGAAAAGCACTGATTGTGTTCTCTGGTAGACTACTTAAGAAATACCTTCTGTTTTCCATTAGCAATGGAACAGACACAGGGAGACAGAAGAACATAGTCCCTGATACATAAGCATTCCCATGGACACAGTCTCCCAGTGCATGTGTCTGCTTTCAAACAAAAGCATGTTAGCCACTGTTTCCTTTTATCCTTTGTAATAGGAATAAGCAATAGACAAAATACAGCACAGCAAGAAATGTGTTTGCTTTCTCGTTCACTGTTGCATGGATAACAAGTGCTAGAAAGCTTGAATGGATTAAAAATATAAACAGGTTGTTCTTACTTATTCTCAAGCTGCTACGTGCTTGTAGAGAAGGAATCAACATAAAATCTAATGGATTCTGTGAAATCAAAACTTGCCTAACTACACTTGCAGAAGTTTGATCAGGAGAATGTTATTTAAATCCACAGTGTCATGTACAAGCTGCAAATGGTTATTAAACTATTTGTACTTGTTGTGGGAATACTTTTTTTTCTCTTGTCAGTATCATAAGTCTGACTTTCTATAGAATTTAATTTACTCTCCCAAATTTTAACCTGGTAACTAACATAACTTACAGGAACAAAATGCTCAAATGAAGGAGATTTTAATATATTGAAGATTTTAGGTTCTCTTAGGTCATCCTGTTTCACTCCAGAACTAAGCTTCTGGATTCCAAAGAGATTCTGAAGGCAAAAGAAAACTTAGAGAAATAAAACAGCATTTCAGTTTGTATGTTCTGATCTCATCTTGTATTTAAGCCACAGATTCCTCTCCTGTGTCTCAGCTGGGGAAGAGGACTATGGGCTGTTAGAGAAGAAAGAGATGCGAGGTGTGCGCAGTGCAGTTAGTTATATCCAGGAGTAAGAGTTTGGGCAAATTCTTCTGCTTTTGAAAGTCAGGGATTGACGAAACAAGTAAAATTCAAGGTGTATGCAGACACCCCCTTCAGCTCTGCTGAGGTACCTCGTTCCTGAATGTTCATCTACAGTAGTCCCTGCTATTCCTCACGTGGCTCCCCGCAAGCATTTGCTCCACAGCCCATGTAAGCAAAAGTTGCCAGTGTCATGAAAAAGCACTTCTAGATTTGTTATGTATAAAAATATTTTAGAAGTACTTGCTCATTTTCAGTGCTTTAGGAATCCTACCAACCCACTGCAATTCTTTGCTTCACCTACATGATGGGGAAAAGATTTTATTCAAACAGAGGGAACTAATGAGAAAACTACTTTCCCTGGTTTGTGTTTTCTCTGTTCTTTTTTTCTGGTCTGGATTTTTCCCAAGGTGAAGAGGGTGAACTCTGGAAATCATTAATCCATGGGATTTGTTCATGGTGTATAAAAATTTCTAAAATAATTTGCTATATAAAAATGATTTCCTAATTGATTCTGTCAGAAAGGAACTGAGCAAGACAGCTCTGTCAAAATAGCCAGAATCTCTTTCAGCTGCTCACGTATGTTGTTTTGTTTTGGTTTATGAGGAAAAAATTACGAAAGTTAGGTTTCAATCTTTCTTTTTTTTGTCTTTAAAACAAATCTAAAGAAAATTAAGCCTGTCCCTGCTCTTTTGTGTTGTGGTCTTCTGAAGAAACCAAGTATCTCTGTGCATCAGTGAACTGAGCTGAACTGAACTGAGGTCAGGATGTGTCTTTTTGAGAACTTTCTTCTGTTTCCATTTAAAATAATGAAGGGAAGACATCAGTGATAAATTGCTCTGAATTCGGGAAAGCTTTGCACATTCTGAGCCAAATTCATGCCTCATAAAACTCCATTGCGTTCAATGGTTACAAGATTATTGTAGTTGAGCCCTCGTGTTTGTTGCCAAATAAACACAAATGGTCTGAGCAAGAAGGCCTGATTCCATTTGCCATGCAAATACTTCCAGACTGTGTCACTCGGTATCTTTAGTTTATTTCCATATCTCCCAATGTGAGATATTTATCTATACAGGCAAAATTTTCTTGTCTGGCAATATCTATAATAAAACCCAGATACAAGGAGGTATCTGGGGATCCACTATGATGCATTCCATCTTTTGTTAAATTTGTCAGGTCCTCTTGGAATAATTTCTTTTTAGAAAAAAAAAGTTGCCTACACAGTTTTTGTGCCCATCTTCTCTTATGTAATGGTAGTTTGGGAAGCAGGTTTTATTGGGTAGCGTAGTTGCATCTGTGTGTAACAAAATTTGAAAATAGTTTTCCACACTCACATGAAAGATGTGATTGAGAGGAGATAAAGGGCTACCTCCATTTAACTTGTTTTCCAAGTATATGTGTTATGTTCAGTCTGAAGTTCTGAGGAGATGTTTGGTGACATTTTGGGTTTCCGATTGGATTTTTTTCAGAGTTCCATATTTATTTGTGCCTTTGCAGAATCTACAATGTGAACTTGTAGTCTATAGAGCAGGCTAGCAAGCTAAGTTGTTTCTCAAATAAATTCCTTGGAAACTTTCAGATTCACTCCATCTTCTTGGTAACACTCCCGATACAAAACCACCATCATTTTGACCTTGTGTTGTTTACTTTGACACCTGAGATTACTTGTCTGTTTTATTTTATTTTCTTCCTGATATAGCTGTTTTTACAGGGATTTTTTTTCTAAAATATTTATAGATAAATGGGTAAGTTAAGAAAAAGATACTGAAATTTTTGATTGCAAAAAAAAAAACTACTTGTCTGCATCACTGCCCTTTAGTGAGTATATACATGCAGAGTACATACACTCTAAGGGCAAGCAGGGTAGTCAGGCTAATAGGGGAGTATGACAGCAGTCCTGCCAGTGCCAAATGTACATATGGAAACTTATATTGCCATTGCTATGTCAAGAAGATGTTATTTTCTCCTTCTTTTTTGCTTTCTCAGAGAAATCTCAGGCATGTATCTGTAAGAAAAAGATTACTGATGTTGATCCACAAACAACATGCACATTTATGCGTGATTCTGATGACTAAGGCAAACTGTGTAAGGAGATAACTTTTACAAGGTCAACTGATGTAGCTGTGAAAACAGACAGGCTTTTAGAGGTGCCTATAAGACTTTACTCAAAATGGGAGCTGCAGATTTTTTGTTAAGTAGAAATTTAGAAGGTATTCTCTCAAATTAGTACAGTTAATTACTTGGTTCTGCAAAAGAAAAGTGGTTGCTTCCTTCAGAGAAGAATGGAATGTTAGCAGAGAGAAAGGTGAGCAGGTCATTAACCCTTCTGCCTGGAGAACCCATAATTTAAAGCTGGTGGTTGTGGTGAATTACACATTGATTAAACCCATACTTTATTCTGCAGATGATTTGGATAGTCGGTATCACGTTTCTGTCCTATCAACAGTGCTGCACTTATACCACCCATTCACTGGTTTCCTTTTTCATGTAACCACCTGTGTGGTTTTGTATATTTAGGATAGACACTGCTCAGCCAAACTTTTGGACACCACAGTCTCTGTATGGGAGAGAGGTGTATTCATTTTTCACTGTCAAAGTGACCAAACATTTAGATAGGTCTCTCCAGCTATGTTCAGTTACAAGTACCTCTTCTTATCTGTACAGTGTGTATATACATATTTATATGCAGAGACTTAGCATGAAAAAACTTTTAAATGCAGTTACCCGTATTTCAGCTGACCATTGTACAACAACAGCAGGTCTACCTCTGAATAAGCAGTATATTTTCATTCTAAAGCTTTTCTGCCCCAATGAGTTGTAAAACTGCAGTTAGGTTGCCATTTCTCATGCTCAAAGATTTTTTAAAAATCTACAAAATTTAAAAAAAAAAAAATATGTTGTTTCCAAGTTGAATGTGTTTTGGAGTATGTTCCCAAATGTCTTTATTAGTTGGCTGAGATGGCTTGGGTTTGTATCAGAGATTTGTCAGGCATTTCATGTTTCTCCCTCAGAGCTGTAGTGATTGCCTTTTTTAGTGAAACAGACTGTCAGACTTAGCTGGCCATTAGCAATATTCTGAACTTGAGGGTACATTAAGCAGACTTCATTCCATGCATTGATGAGGATGGCCTAAACCTATCAGGGCAATTAATGAATCAGGGCCGCTTTAGAAGATATTCCTGGGTTTGGTCTGTTTACCCATTGCTTTCCTAGAAAGCGCTACAGCTCTGAGCAGATCATGAGAACGCGATGTGGTTTATGAATCCAGCACTGCCCTGCTTTTCCACTTAGCAAATGCTCTTACACCCTCTTGAGATAAGGCAGTGGCAGCTCTGCTGTGTGGGAAGCACAGTGCCTCTTGCTAAGTGGCTAGTTCATATTAGATACGGCAGGAACGCAGATATAAGGGCACTTCCTACTTGACTGACAGTGTTTAATGGATCCCAAGTGAGAGGAATGATTGCTCTGTGAACAGCTTTGGGAAGGCTGCTAGTTAAGAACTTTCACACGCCTCATTTGGCCTGTTTCCAGCTTGAGGTAAGGGGGAAGGGTACAGGAGGAATGTGTTTCGAAAGGGGATTTATTTCTGAGTGATCAGATGCAACTGTTTTATGAAAATCTTCCATCCTTACTTGCTAGATAGGTCTGCTTTCTTTTTATCAGCGAGGGTTTCTGTTCACAAAGAATGACCAGAAAGGTTGGCGGGTCGGATTCTTTTCAGACTGGAATCTGCACATCTGATGGATATTCAATAGATTGTGGTATCTAAAAAGAGTACAAAGCAGCTACTACATTGATGGGACAGCTAGTTATTAGATGTTGACTACTGCTTTTGCACATTTTCATTCTATAGAAAACTAGTTTTTTAAGATGTGATATTCCATCACTCTACCCTCTGTGGGCAAATCAGATAGTAAGAAAGATAGGAAAGACATTAGTTCAATTAGAAACATCACTGGTTTTCATCTGCACAGTCAGTACACGTTCAGATCATAATCTTCATAACAAATAAGAAATTAGGGTTAATAGTGCAAATTCAGTAAATAACCAAAACTGATGGATATAATTGGCTAAATACAGTTTTGCTGGGGAATGGAAGTGAAATGTAACTGTGTTGACACTATTAAAATATCCCTTTATATTGCCCTGTGTACAGGAGAGCAGAGTATTCTGCCTGCTGCAATTTGCAGTCACTGAACCACAGAATGGGTCAGGCTGGAAGGGACCACAGTGGGTCATCTGGTCCAACCTCCCTGCTCAAGCAGGGTCATCCCAGAGCACATGGCACAGGTTCTGGAATATCCAGTTGAGGGAGACTCCACAGCCTCTCTGGGCAATCTGTTCCAGTGCATGGTCACTTGCACAATAAGGAAGTTCTTCCTCCTGTTCAGATGGAACTTCCTGTGCATCACTTTTTGCCTGTTGCCTCTTGTCCTATTACTTGGCACCACCAAGCAGAAGCTGGGTCCAGCATCTTGACACCCTCCCTTCAGATAGTGATAGACACTGATGAGGTCTCCTCTCAGTTGTTTCTTCTGAACAGGCCCAGCTCCCTCAGCCTTTTCTTGTTAGAGGGATGCTCCAGTCCCTTAATCAGTTTTGTAGCTCTCTGCTGGATCTGCCCCAGGAGCTCCATATGTCTCTTGTACTGAGGAGCCAGAACTGGACAGAGCACTCCAGATGTGGCCTCACTAGGGGTGACTAGAGGGGCAGGATCACCTCCCTCAACCTACTGGCAATGCTCTTCCTAATGCACCCAGGATACCCTTGGCCTTCTTGGCCATAAGGACACACTGCTGGCTCATGGACAGCTGATTGTCCAGCAGGACCTCCAGCTGCTGCTTTCAAGCAGGTCAGCCCTCAGCCTGTGCTGGTGGATGGGGTAACTCTTCCCCAGGTGCAGGACCCTGCCTTTGCTGAATTTTAGACAGTTCTCTGCCCACCTCTCTAGCCTGTTGAGGTCCTTCTGAAGGGCTGCACAGCCCTCTGGGGTATTGGCCACTCCTTCCAGCTTTGTGTGATCAGTGAACTTGCTGAAGAGGCATCTGCCCCTTCATCCAAATCACTGATGAATAGTTTAGATGCTGGGACTAGTACTGAGCCTTGGTGGACACCGTTAGTGGCAGGCCTCCAACTGTGCCACTGATCACAGCCCTTTGGCATCTGCTGTTCAGCCAGTTCTCAATCCACCTTGCTGTCCACTCATCCCATCCTCATATAACAAGCCATTATTTTGATGTGTGTGTTTGTATCTGCAAACAGAGGTTGCCCCAAGGCTGCAGGTAGCACTAGGGTTTTTAATAAAGCACGTGAGGTCATTCTCTCTGAGGGTTTCTTGCCTGTCTCCTCTACCATGGCTGCCCTGTGGCTTTTGGTAGTCACTGGCACCCACATGTTCTGGTGTAGGCTCCTGAGCAGAGCTAAGCTCAGCAGAACAAGGAGCTTGACATTAGTCAGCTGCTTAGCCATGCCTCCCAGATCCTCAGACTCTACAGAAATTAATCCATGTAGAACAGTGTTGGAATCTAAATAAGTGAGCCCTGACAACCTTATTAAAAGGGGTCAAAGCCAGGGTCTCTGTTGAAAGTAATGCCAGCACCCTGTTTCTGTTGACTCAGAGATTATCTCACTCCTTATTCATTAGCAGGGTCAGAGGTGTCCTATTGGAAAGATATCCCCAACCCACTAACAAACAGCAGGTGCAGCCTCTGCCTGGGAACACAAAGAGAAGTTGCCAGTACTTTGGCAAGGCTTTCCAGCTCTCCTTGCCCATGTACATCAGTGCCTGTAGCTTCAGCACCTCGTTTTATGGAAGGGAGGCACTAAGCCCAGTTCTTCTTAATTTTTCATCAGTTTTAAACCTTGGAGTTTTGTTTTACTACGTTTTTGAATATATGCCCACAAGCATCTGTAACAATGTGAAGCAGTATTCTTGTGGGAGGTCATAGCAAAGGATGCCCAGTATGTATTTATGCACTTGAGCTCTGTGTTTTTGTGAAAAGATGAAAAAGGGTTCTTTGGATACTTTTTATGGGAACTGGATGACTCCAGTTTGGATTGCATTGAGGAATAAGGATTAGATTCAGATTGGGTAAAGTATAGTGAAATAAAATAGTACTTTAATAAAGTCCTTTGATTTTAGTTTTTTAGTCTATTGTATAGAATCTGGCTTGCATTATAAAAGTCGTTGCCTTTTCAAAACTACAGAAGACTATATTTTAACTATATAAAAGACTATTAAAAGTTATATTTTAACCTTCTGGTGAAGATATGTTGCTATCCAGTTTCTTGGCACAATTTGAAATTACTCTGTTTAGATCATGTTTATTGCATACTTAATTTACAATTAAATATTTGTTGGCAAAACTAGCTAAAAATCTATATTGCCATTGCATCGGTTGTGGACTGCCACTCTTTATCAGAAGAGTTATTTTTTGGTGAAGTGGTTGACTAAAACACTGTTGGATAATCAGTAATGCATTCGATTTAATATCGTTTCATTTTTCACCCCTATAATTGTTGTTTCCTGTACTAATCACACAGCTGTCATCACCACACCCCTTCCCCAGGGTCCTTGTTTTTTTTCTGCTTCAGCTGGCTGGTTGGTAGGTTAAGGGCTAAGAGTATAGGGGGAAGGGGGATGTTCAGGTTTCTTCCAGTGTGAAGATGAACAAGATTGTAACTTAGACACTGATCTTTCCCTTCACCGCTGCTTGGGTCTCAGACTGTTCCTCACTGTGTCTGTTCTCTTATTTCAGATAATTCAGCCCCTCTTAGAACTTGATCAGAATCGCAGCAAGTTGAAGTTGTACATTGGACATCTGATAGCCCTCTGCCATGACCGTGACCCCCTGATTCTGCGTGGACTCACCCCACCTGCTTCCTACCACCTGGATGATGACCAGGCAGCTTGGGAGAAAGAGCTGCAGAAGATGACCCAGGAGCAGGTGAGTTTGTGGTCTGAAGTTCTGAACAAGGGCCTGAACTGTTGATGTAGGTCTTTCTTACTGATGTGCCACACCAAAATGCTGTGAAACCATTGGGTAAGTGGTGAAAACAGGTAACAAAGGTCAACTCTTTGGCTGATAAAAGGAGTCAGTAATTTTTTTAATCATTGCCATTTAACATTTATTATGGAATTTCATCTCTTCCTTTGTCTGTACTTGAGACCATGCAGCTACACACTCATGGGGACATCAAGATACCACTATTGTCATGTTTTAACTGTTAACAAATTTTAGCTGCTCTTTACAATTGAATGTAGTCATCGGGATCTTAAATCTTATTTTAATTTCATAGACCATTTATTTTTCAGTTGGCACATTTTTATGAGTCACTTTATATAAATGAATACAGTGTCCTTGCCTTCCATTACAATATATTCTGCCAGTAATTTTTACTGCTTACCACCTTACCTGGATACCTAAATCAAGATTTGGACTCAGAGTGCTACATGTGATACACCCATGCTTATGTACACACACAGTGACTTCAGAAACCCAACCCAATATTTCCAGGAGACTTGGAATATGGAACTGAAATGGTTTAATAACAGTTTGTCTCATGAAGTCTCCACAAGAGACTGTCAATCTAGTTATAAATCAGATACTGAAATAATCTTCTCCAAGATCTGAGGATGTCTTGCCTTCTTTAATCCCTTTATTGGCAGTTTTTATCTCTTGGTTTTAGACTATAGTTCACCATTCCCTACAACCCTACAATTCCTGATTCCTTCCTAATTTCTCTTTTCAATTTTTTTATTTTACTATTGTACTCCTGTGTTACTGAATGCCTTTTTTTTTTGAGTTAAACTACTACAAGGAGCTTGCATCTCAACTAAATCTGACTAGTTTTGTCTTTTTGATGATGATTTTGGATTATAATGCCAATTCTTTCACTATTTACTTTTATATGTCTTATACCAAACTCTATCCAGTGTTCACACAAACTAGTGTAATGCCTATGTAGTTAAAAGGGGATTTGTGGGTCACTGAACACTATCTTGAGCCTGTCTCAAACAGTTCAGCTCTGGTTTTCTTCTTTTGTGATGTTAAAGCTAATTTCCTTGAACTTTCAACTCAAGACTGAATTTTCATTCAAAAATTGGAGAGAGCAGCCAAACTGCAGGAAGCCAACAGGAGCATGTCTAAAAATTCAGAAAGAAGAGCAGACCTCTGGAGATAAATAAGCCTGTAACAGGGCTGAGATGGTACAGGACAGTCATTGTTTCTCTTTGTACCTGTCTTCATACATTTATTTGATTCAGCATGTGCTATGTGCCTCAGTCCATATCTACATTTCCCTCTTATAGGCATGGCACATTCCTTTTCCCTGCAGAGCCTCTTGGGTTCTGTAGTCATTGATACAGAATTAAAAGTTCATCAGTGTAATGCAATGCCATCTTTCTTTTATAAAGAGGTACAGCTCCTATGTTATAAATCAAAACATGAGGCATACTATTTTGAACCACCTTCTCTGTCAGGGTGGGTGACAAAACCTGTGGCACATATGGGAGGCACCTCTGAAAACAGGAGTAAAGGCTGGATATGGGCAAAGTTTGGATGTCCTTGAAATAAATTGCCTTTTTAGTTATAGCTGTGATGGTCTTTGTATATAGTCAAGATCTGTGTGGATAGATGATGTTTGCTATTTGATCAAGAGATGTAGGTAAAGAAAATAGGAAGGGCTTTCTTTGTCGAGTTCTTCTGAATAGCCAGCCCAGAACAGCAACTGTTTTTTCCAGTTCTTTGTACTGGTCTAATAAAAGATAATATTTCCCATTAAAACTTTGCTAGTGCGTTAACAACATTTATGGGTTACACAGTAAAGAAAGCATTGTGAAAAACTGTGAGAAAAAAGAATTGCCTAAGTTGTCCTGGAGAAGAGAAAAAAATTATTTTTCTGTCCTTTCACATTATTGTCCTAACCCTGCCTTGCTGTCACCACAGTTGTTTAAAGTTACTACTCCAGTTGAGATTCCCATGCATACAACTGAAATAAAATGTAGCTGTCTCTTCTGCTTTCCCATACTCACTTGGATTGTATTTAAGGAACTTCAGTTGAAAAACACAAATTAATGATATATTTCAATTTACAAAGCAGATTTTTCATTTAGGTCATGGAGCTTTTCTGTTTCTAACTGCAGAATTTCCTTTGTGCTTAAAGTATTCCCATGAGGGGTGGGAATCAGTTCTCCAGATTCGCAGAAGCCCACCACGGAATACCCATTTTACATCTTTGGAATTTTAATGAGTTCTGTAAATTACTTCAAATCCGGTGCATTAAATTCAGTCCTGTCCCTTCTAATATGATCTTCTGTAGATAATGCTTCACAAGTCTCAGTGGGAAAAAATTAATCCTCTTGAATGTTAAGAAGTGCTAACATGATTAGGGAGGATACATTTAGCTGAGCACCAATAATATTTAAGAACGATGCCAATGTATCTACTTCTCACCAATGAGACTATTTAGTATGGTTTGGTTGTTCTGGGGTTTTTCTATAAATAGGTGAGAATTCATTTTCATACTGCTGCTTTTGGAGCTGTGATTTCTCTCTGCAGCAACTTTGATCGAGGAAGGTTGGTCTTCCTGCATTTCATCACTGCCAATATACTCTGTAGGTCTCTCATACCTGCTGGGGAGGCTCAGGTACAAATAGAAGGAGTTTTCTGTGGCTTCTTTTAGTAGGTACTAGTATATGAAGTTAGATGTAAGCTTGTCATTCTTCCAGCAGTCCACAGTGACCCACAGAAACTAATGTACAAATAGTTGTTGGAAAAGTATCTGCCAGCATCAACACCATATGCCACATAAATAACTTTGTGAAGTCTCAAAGTTTGACTGATAGCTAGTGCCTCTTATATAAAATAGTATCTTTAAGCTGCCATTAAGGTCAGTGATAGTCCTGAGTGACTTCAATTGATTGTAATCAAAATATAGGGCCAAGATGCTAAATCATTCTTTGTTGGCATTTTATCAAAGACATTTTGTAAGGGTAACTTACTGTAGTAAAATTTTGGTCCATTTGTAATGAAGGCCTCAAGCCAGTACTTAGGAGTATATGGTGTCTCAAAACCTAATCTAAAATAGTACACTAGTCCAATTTGTGGACAATAAAGAACCTGAAGTGCTTAGAACCATGTCATTAAGTTATTCCAATGGTGGAAAATATCCCTTTGAATCAGTTCTGACCCAATGTTCCCAAATAAATTAGCCAGTACTGTTTCTGAAACTGTCTTCCTTCAACCACTTCATGTCCTATTCGACTTTTCTTATTAAAAAACTGAAGTTACCGCAAGGAAGGAAGAATGTTCCAAGTCTCGACACCAAGAAATAAAAATTCCATTCATTCATTACAAGTAAGTGCATTATCCTAGCAATTTCTATTAAATGCAATATTTTCTTTTGCTTTGTCCTAAAGGTATCATTATGGTAATATTCTTGAGCTCTGTAGAACTACTGCTACGTTTCATGTTTCAGATAGTTGCCTCTAAGTCCAGGATTTTATTCCTGTATGAAAGGAAATTACATTAAGAACATAATTATATGGTCCACGTTTTTATTTATAGTTTGGGCTTTGTTTTGCTCTTATCTTTACAAAGGAAAAGAATGGAGTAGAAACAGGAATTTGCTGAAAAATGTCATTTCAGTGTGTCAGAGGTGGTGTACTGTGCTGTGGTGGAAAGGCAGCAGTGTGAGAAAGTAAAAAGAAACAACGAAACAGAGGAACGACATATTAGGAGCAGTCAACAGTGTTTGTTTTGTTAATAGTTTATGGACTATTAGAAATGCTTCTTACTGCTCTAAATCCATCTTCAAAATGTGCAGAACATCATAATATGGAGAGCTTCTTATTTTCAATAGGTCCTACAGTGACACCCTGAAAAACACCATTTCTTCCAACAGCAGAGGACCTATATAATTAAGATAACTTTTTTAACCCAAGGAGTAGGAGGCATTTTTCTCCCTGGCTCCCTGCCATCTGTGGCTCTTTCCAGCCATACCCAGCATGTCCTGACTTCATCCAGGCTGCTGGGTGTCCTGCCAGTTTCTGCTGGCCCCCAAACTCCATTTTTTTTCCCCACACAATCAGTCTGTCCCTCTTTCCCCAGAGGTGTTTCTGGCATCATTTGTGCTGTGACCTGGACATGGACAGCAGCCTTTAAGACATGGGCAGATGCATTTCCATGAGATGCTCTCTCAGAAGTCACCTGCTCTGAGAGCTTGTCTCACCCCTCTACCAACACAGTGTTGCACCTGTGGCTGCTTCCCTGTGAGTTACTGAGAGAGGCACTTTTGAAAAATCTTTATCATCATAGAAGAGCCTTTGTAGTGCAGAAAGGTTGTCTTCCTTCTCCCTGTGTACCAGCTTCAGCCAAAGAACAGACCTTCTAGAGATTCCTACTTACTAATCCTCTCCCAAGAAATCAGGAATGTCTTTTCTGCTCAGCTACTTGAAGCAGAAGAAGGAAAAAGGTGATAATGTCACCTCACTGTATCAATCACAACCTGCTGTATAACCTGAATAGTCATGGCTTGTTTCCAAGGAGCATAATTTACATTGCACATAATTCACATTTCACTCTCAGCAAAGTGATGTTCATCTTTTCATACGAAAGGGCACCAGAGTGCATATATGTAGCTGTCAAATTTCATTTTAAAATTGTATATTTGCTTGCTAAATTTCGAAAATATTGAACACATATTTTGATCTGTTATGCAAGCAATACTG
The DNA here is from genome assembly GCF_009829145.1 of Chiroxiphia lanceolata. Classification (NCBI taxonomy): domain Eukaryota; kingdom Metazoa; phylum Chordata; class Aves; order Passeriformes; family Pipridae; genus Chiroxiphia; species Chiroxiphia lanceolata. The sequence goes on from NC_045641.1 coordinate 62,040,924, forward strand.
TTAGTGGAATAAGCTTTACTCTAAATTACAAATAGCAATGTTATAAGGCTCCTGTCTGCTTCTTTATTCAGATCCCACTTGTGTTCTTACTTCTGTATCGTCTATAAGAAATTACTCAACTTAGTTTCTGTAAAGAAATTTCTCTGATATATTTTGCATTTAGTCATTCTAAATTACTCTGTTACTTCAGTTTTACCCTGTCTTCCTTCTCTGACTGCTCTTCCATCAGCTTGTTATCTTCCCCACCTGATTTATGTCATTTATTTTTAATTTGTAGTCTTATGGGAATGCATAATGTATTTTAAAGTTAAACAGTCCCCTTCTGGTCTCTGTTAGAAATTAGAAGTAATAATTGCAACCATTTATATCTTTCTTTGCGTGCAAATGTATTTCCTGAGTTTAGTGGAGAAAATAATGTATATAGAAACTCTCTAAAATTTTTACATTTTATAGTCTTTTAAACTTTTATATTTAATCTTTTGGGTGAGGATGAGAACTTGGGATCAGTGCCATAGTTCTTAAATACTGATTAAAGTCACAAACGTTATCTTTAAGTTGACCATGTCCGTAACGCCATAACATTATTCATTTTTATTTGTGCATGAAATTGCTAGTTTTAATTAAAATATATACTATCAATCAGTATCTTTAACTATTCCTGACTTGAAAAGAGATATAAATTGAAAAACATTGGTTTCAGGACATGCTCAAGTGTTGTGTATGTGGTGTGTCAAAAAATTAATGTGACCTCATTTCAAGCAGTTCCTACAAGCAGATGTTGTAGCAGCCTGAGCTATTACCTTGTTTTTTCAAGGGCAGCTCACCTCTCCATATGTTTTGCTATTAGTAACAAGTTCTGTTACACTGGGCCTTGTTCTGACACCATGGTCCTTGTGAAAGCTGGTGCTGAGCTACTGCTGTGGATTCTGCTTGGCTTTTTATTTTCTTTCCAGTTAGGAATAGTTAGTGATAATGATTGATAGGATATATTTTCATTAAAATTAGCAATTCCATGCACAAATAAAAATGGGTAACGTTACAGCATTGTGGATACGGCCAACTTATGGAGTACTTGAATAGTACTCCCGGCCTTGTCCTTTCTTCTCTGTTTTGCACCTTGCAGGTACGAGACCAAAAATGCCCACCAGTCCTCTGTCGTAACTGTTTGAAAGTTTTTCCAAAACTCATCAGCTAGGGCATATAGGAGAGCTGTTTAAGGTTTGCTTTGTAGACAGGTGAATTTTCCCTGTGTTCATGACTATCAGGTACTGCCTTGACTAAACAGGCAGAAGGCCCTGTGGGGATGTGGGGCCCCAGTTCATCAGCAGAGAAAGCAAGTGGCAAAGTACAAGCCCAGCATGAAGGGTGCAGCACAGAGTAGTCCTGGCAGTGTCAAGCAATCTGGCTTCAGGAGAATAAACTGGCACAGTGCATTGCAGTTGAAATGAGGGGAAGTAGCCATCATTTAAGGTGGAAAAGACCTCTAAGATCATCAAGTGCAACCATTAACCCAACGCTGCCAACCCTACCGCTAAACCATGTCCCTAAGTGCCACATCTACACGTTCTTTAAATGTGGTAGATGTAATAGTTGCTATTTGTTCTGCTTAGCCACAAAATAACAATGTTCTGTACACTTATAGCAGCATTAATTTTCAGTGTATAATGTACAGCAGAATTTACAAGAACAGCAAATTGTTCTCTGACTGTGAAATGATTGCTGCTGTTGCTGGAGGATGGACATATTGCCTGCAAGTGCCAGATTTGCAGAAAAACTTCTCCAGTGAAATGCTAACTATAACTTACAGGGATTGATTTTACTCCTTCCCATTTAAATAATCTTGAAATTCCTTCCTTACCAAGGAAATAATAAGATTTCTGCTGTTCACAGAGCTTAGAGATGCTCAGAAATGCAGGATAAATCCCATGTGCAGAGCTATTTCAAATATATGGTACAAAAACCCTCAACAAACTTTTTGAGGGTTTTTCGTCAAAATTGGTGGCGAAATCTAATCAAATATATTTAAATATATTTAAAACATACTTTTAAAGTTTACATTATTTAAAAAAACAAGACTCTTTAATTTGAAATCTTAGTTTCATTTTTAAATGCATTGGTTTTAAATATTTTGAAACAGCTAGCATGAAAACAAAATTTCCAGATAGAGCAGAAATATTAAAGAGTTTACGTTACATTTTTTTTTCTTTTTTGTTTTTAAAGCTTGTCAGACTGCATTTTTGTATTCTGAACCCTTTCTTTTGGCCATTTGATAGGTATACAGTTGACAAATAAAGGTTTATGTGTAATTGGTTCTCACTACTTCAAACATACATATTTACACTGATTGGTCTTGGTAGATGCAAAAGCTTTTGTCCATTTGCCTGAGATACAGTGAAGTTTAACTTATTTTGAGACAAAACAAAGGTTAAGATTAAATCAGTTTAATTTCTTATTGGTGCTTACATTAAGCTCTAAATGTATTTTTCAGACTAACCATGACCTGATTGAGAAACACTTAAGCTTTGGAGAAACATAATTCCATATCCCAGTGTTGTAGCCTAATAGAAGTCCTCCCCTTAACATTGTTTTTGTGCTGCTCTACAAGCATTTCATATTCTGAATTCAGTTTTTCTGCCCTTAGCCTGCGTTTACCTTTATTCATCAGTGTTTTTGTGGAATTGTTAACAAGAGAAAATCCCACTGGGGAGTAAACCTTCTCCATATAAATAAATTTTAAAGGATCTTAGCTTAATGTTGCCTTGTTTATGCTATGGAATAAGCAAAGGCCACAAAAGTTCTGTGGAACAGCACCACGATTCATCTGGTGTGCATATAAAACCATAGCATCCTATTTCTTAACTGTGAAGTTGTCTTCTCTCTAAATGTCAGCTAATCTTTAAATAAGTTCTGAAATATCTTGCAACAGAAAAGCTAAATTCATGTTGAATTGTTAGGGATTTTTTTTCACTGATGGAGTTTAACTATAAAAGGAAAAGTATTCCTATCATGACTTGCTCTAAACCCAGGAAGGAAGGCAGCAGTGTTGAAAAGTGTCTGAATCTGGGGCAGATTATCTGCAAGCTTTCATTCCCCTGAGATGCTGAAGGTCCTTTCTGTTCTTCTGTCCAAAGATAAATACTGTGAAGCACTTCTGGGGTCCTTGCTATCCTTTTCTTTCTGAGCTGTCTATTTTTACTTGCCTTCAACTAGACAAACATCTCTGGCCTTTCCTTCTCTTTTTTGGTCATTTCTGTGAGGCAAGTGAATGAATTTCCTCATATCCTCAGCTGAAAATGCCTGCAAAAAAGGACTGTTGGCACTCCTTTATTTTCACAGAAAAATGGCATGGGGAAGATAACACCATTTCTGTTTGCACTCACAAGAAGAAAATCTGGGAAACCAGGAGCAGACCTGCATAATACCTTTAAAGAAACTTCTATAAAATTTGGACTGCCAGACATCCAGGTGAATCAAGTTATACCACTGAGAACTGGATGTTCCCCGTTAAGGCCCTTGCCTGAATGAGGACTGACGTATGCTGCTCACAGCTGTTTCTGAGAGGAATGACGTAAATGGAGATGACATATAGGATCTAGAAATGCTGCCACCAGCCATATAGTCAATTAAGATGTCTTTGTTGAAGCAGAAATCACATTATTAAACCTAGATGTTCTGAAGCTAGCAAACTCAACTCAAGGCTATCATTGCTACTTTTTTCCAGGACGTTTCATCACAGACATCTGCCAGCCAGCTGTGTAGACTTTCTGTCTGTGCTAATTTGCAAAGTATTGTTGCTGGCCTTCAGCATTCAGAACCATCTCCTTTTGGGCTCTTGATGGTCAAAAACTCATTTCTTGGAAGTATTTTCTTCCTCTAAGTCGGTTGCTTTTGTTTGATTGCATTTGATTTATTAGCTTTGGCATGGGCTTATTTTGTTGGGCTTATCTTGATTTTATAAGGCATCTTATAAATACAGAAGTGCTGACCAGTACAGCAAGAGACCAAGATTTCACTGACATTGAAGTACTGCCCTGCTGAAGACAACATCCTGCAGGATTCTTCCTTGTTCACCAACCTCCTTTCAGTTTCGGAGCTTAATCTCTTAGAGGTGCTTTTATATTTGATTAATTTAATTGTTTTGTCCTTTCCTGGCGCTTCACCTGGAGCATTTGGCTGAAAGGCCAGGAGGAGGGATGCTGGCTGGGCAGGTGGTGATGGTGCAGGACCTCTGCTTTCCCTGCTAACACTGCCCTCTCCTGGTTCTCCTCCTGCAGGCCGAGAGCTCAGGACCCTTGCAGGTGCCAGATAAGAAAAGAAGAATTACACTGTAGGCTGCTTCTCCCATTGCCTCCTCTCTCCCAGCCTCCATGGCCTCCCACCCTTCTGATGAATGGCACTGTGAAATCTTTGCCCTGGCCCAGGAAGCCACAAGAGTTGAAGGCTCAAACCATTCCCATGAACTCACCAGCAGTGAGGTGGTTTGCAGGCTGCCTGGATTGCTGGGATTTCACTAGTCTGAGCAACCCGAAACTCAGAGGTAGTCCCTGAATCCCAGTCTCCTGGCTTTTAATATCCAACACTGCTCCTAGCTGGCTTTTCTGACTCTTTCAATCCTGCTTGCTGACTGGACCTCTCCTAGGCTTATCCATCCATTGCAAATTTCTGACTAATAACTCTGCCAGGCTGTTGGAACCAGGCTAATCACCTATCCACAGCGTGCCATTTCTGAACCATTATGGGTTACTGCCGAATTCCCCCCCTTCTCCCCCGGGAGCCCTTACAGAGCCCGGAGTGCTCCCCTCCCTCTCGTTTTCCCCACTTCCCCGGCTCATGTCACTCCACAGAGCAGGATCAGGTTGCTCTTGCATTGTGATTCTTGGCAGGAGCCCCTCTCGGGTTCATATGGCTGCGCTGTGAGTACTGCAGCCAGTAGGAACAAAGCACATAAGAACACATTAAACCAACATTCAGCACGCAAAGCCCAAATAATTTACTATATGCTACCCTGCCTAGTAAAGGGAACAGTGTAGCAGGCTCACCCTTTTAATTTCCTTTCTCGCACTTTTGTCTATAGAAGTCTGTACCATAACTTCCTTAAAAAGCGTTTATGTTTATTCTGTAGTCGTTCTTAGGCTGTTTGTTTTTATGCAGTATTTCTTGCAGAAACAATCTCCCTGTGCTTTGCTTGATACCATCACTAAACAGAGATGTACTGTTGTATCTGGTTAGAATTTTAATTGTAGAAATCTGACCTTTGCCACTACATTGTGCTCTTACAGTGGTAAAATGATCCCTGTTGAGCTGCTGCCTGATAGTTCTGTCCTTTTAAAACCTACATTGAGCAGTGTAACAGAAGTGCAAAACACAGATCAAGAAATGTGTATACTGATGAACAGTTATCCTTTAAGGCATGAAAACTGCCAGTTTGACATTCTTTCTTTGTCATATATTAACACAGTAGAGTTCCAATACAAATATTAATCAGTTAGGAATGAGAAATGTTGCAGAACTGACAGGTTATATTAAAGGGAAAAAAAATTAAAAGAAGGTTCAAATAAGATAAGGTAGTTGGTTACAGCTGCTCAAAATGACAAAGAACTTTGGATGCAGAAGCTTGGAATAAACTTCAGAATCTGCCTAAGTGTATATACCTTCTAATATATATGTTTGTCATATATTCATAGGGAATATACTTTGTTAGAAGAAAATCATATGACTGAAAAAATAAAGGATTTTTGATATATAGTAATGAAAGAGCTGTCTGCTTGGAGGTTTATCCAATCTATCTATCTATCCTTATCATCTGGTCTGGTAAGAGGTGCTGTTCTCCTTGTTCCTAGATCCTTAGACCACTGTGAGTACAGTAATCCCTTAAATGCTTGCACAAATTACGGCATTACTTGGGGTTTTACGCAGTTCACAGGCCAGCATGGACTTTATCAATTGCTGGGCAGATAAACAGGTTGCTGAAGGCAGATGTTTCCTGCTCTTTATTAAGTCTCTGTGGGCCCCTAATTCTGGCAATGGCATCAGGCTCAGAGCTAAAAGCTGTGTTTGCATATATTCCAGTATGTTGTGTGACATGGTTTGTAACACCACTTGTTGGGGAAACTGTTTATAAACTGTGGGCTGAGCGAATAATATAAAGTTTAAAATTTCATGTCCTGTTATGAGCCAAATGATCTGAAAATGAACGATCCAACAGGAAATGCAGAGTTAGTAAACAAAAATTGTGTATGTTCCACTGCAATTGTGTGTAGTCATCTTATGACTGAGTTAGGACAGACAGTCTCTGAAAATTAGTAATTCCACAGAAAAATTAGAATTCTGGTTAACTCTGAGTGTATTCTGTATAATTATGTAACATTCCCATTGATTTTGTATAAGAAATAGTCCTGAAGTAATGACCTATGAAACATCTTGTTGTTCATGAACAGAAGTCAAATTATTTAAAGTAATATACTAACAAACTGCTGTATTGCTTTCTGGAATATGGTTGCTTTTAGAAAAGCATTCACAGAGGAAGTTTTTCTCATCTTTATCATAGAACTGTGTATTCAGGAGTAATTAAGGCGGTTAGTTTTCCCATGTGGACATGGCCTTAACTGGGAAGGTCACAAACCTGGTCCCACAGAATGAAAAAGTGAATTCTGGAAGTGCCCAGAGCGTCACACCTCTACCAGCTCCCTTTCTAAAAGTGGTGTTTTACCTTAGAGCTGAGCCTGCTGGCCAGGTCTGTGATACAGTGGCCCCACTGAATAGCAGGGAATGACCGTGCCTCTGTGTGTTTCTTGCAGCTTCATGATGAGTTGGAGAAGGGGGAGAAGGAGAGCGCGGAGCTGCAGGAGTTTGCCAATGCCATCTTACAGCAGATAGCAGATCACTGCCCTGACATCCTGGAGCAAGTCGTCAACACGCTCGAGGAGTCGTCATGACCTCGGCCACCAGCCCCACTGGAGCAGCACACCAGTGGCCAGGCCCAGTCAGTCCAAGGAGCCATGAGAGCGGAGAGCAGCATGAAAGACAGAAAACGGAATTGAAACTTCTGGTGCACCTTTTACAAAGAAAACAAAAGCAAAAAGGAAAAAAAAAAAACAACAACTCTAAAAAACTACATGCTCTCTAGGTTCTTCCAGCCCATGATTAATTAGTCACTTCTGCATTCATCTTCTCACTGCCTTTCTGCTTTAGAATCCGATTCCCCGTTGACTTTGTTGATGGTGACTTTGGGATACAGCTAAGCAGAGCTCTTCCAAGTCTACTGAGCAAAGCAGAGGGGATCCACTGGACACAAGCAGTTCTAGTTCTCCACAAGGTTGCAGAAGGGTAGCCCTTGCCTTTCATTCATATGTTGCTTTTTTCATTCTTTCTTTCTTTTTTTTTTTTTTTTGTTTTCATAAAAGCTGAAAGCCTGAGTTTCATAGTGCTAAAACCAAACCTGAGCGTGCTCTGATTATGGCTCATGACTGGCCAGCATCAGGTAGCTAGCTCGGGTCTCACTGCCTGTCTCAATGTTCTTTATGTTCTTAAATAACAGAGAGAGGAAAGGAAAGTTTCCCTACTTGTTCCTGTTAGTCATTTCATCTAGCAGCTGGGAAACAAGGTAGGCATACTGGTACTTTCTGTTTACTTAACTTGGATTTTTGTTGTTCACTGGTCTGACTTTGACGTGCTAGGTGGGGCATTTGTTAAGGTAACTGTTTTCATCTGTTGATTTTTGGGGGGGATTTAGATGAGGTTTCTCATCATAAGCCTGTGTCTCCTAAGTTCTTATTTTATAGAGAGCTCTCTCCCTTCAAGCAGGTGTGGTCAACAGATCAGCTCCCAGCTTCAACTTGTACAGTTTGTCCACTGCCAATTTTTCAGGCCATAGTTTTGTGAACATTAGCTGTCATCAAAGTAGTCTTAGGTTTTGTAAATGAGAGAATTGCATCATTCAGCTTAAAAGTATAATTTTAAAGCTAAGTTAGGTAAATCAGTAACATAGTTCTTACTATAATTATAATTTAATTTATTTTGGTTTAGCTTAGGTTGACAAGGAATGAGTTTGAGTTCAGAGCAATAACCCATTCTTATGAGAGGATCATCTCTGCTGGAGTTGGCACCCAGCTGAGTAGATAGGTGTAAAATCACAGCTTTACTTAAACCAGTGCAATTCTTATATGTATATGAGAGGCCTTAGTCTTATTCCCATCCATCTTTGACACTCGTTAAAGCCCCTGCTGATAGGTAATATGACCTGAAATACCAGGTCAGTTTGTCATTGTGGTACCAAGTCAGAATCTATTTTGTGAGTAGGACTTGGGTGTTCATTCTTGGACTATGCATTAATGGGGAGACACATTTTTTTCCTGGCCACCAGTGGTTATGTGTGTCTGGGGGCATCTGCAGGACAGAACCCTTTAATACATCCCCATGTGCTCCTTAAAGGAGTTGTTCCCCTTTATCTGTCTCATATTACTTAAGAGAACAAGGGGAGGGTGAAAGGAGACCAAATATCAACACAGCAGTGGAAGAAATCTTGGTTTTCTAGTCACTAGCTAATTATGAATCCTCTTAGTAAACCTCCAATTCAGAGTCTGCAGTTTAATTCCATATGACTTACTACATTTTGAGCTTAATCACTAAACTGTTATGCTAAGGAAAATGTTCCAGGCCCTTTCAGGAAGACTACATTTCTTATGTCTTTCAAATCCACAGCACAGCTCCCCTGTAGGTCTTTCACTCTTTATTTTTGTCTTTAGAAGTGACCGATTACTTCCAATAGAAAGGAAATCAACAAAAGTTTGAGTAAGGAAAGATGTACCCTGTATTTTTTTCCAAGCAAGCACTGAAGATTGGGCAAAACTGAAACCTTATATACCTGTAGGCTCTATTGAAAAATAACTGATTTAAAATAGATCACATCCCAATTAATTCTACTGTAATGATTCAGCAGAAAGTACTGGATCCATAGCCATGGTGTCTACTAGGAAGAAATATGTAAGTCTCCAGAAAGGGGTGATTCACACCTCTTCCATGTTTTGAACTGCCAGTGCTTTGCAAATCAGCCTGTGTCTGAAGCTTTTTATTTTTTTGTCGTGGCTGAGGAGAGTAATGGGAACCTGACTGTGTGGATGGGGGGGAACACCGGAAGGCGTGCAGACAATGACTGTACGTACCGCTGAGCCGTGCCTCATCCCAGATCCACCCCTTCAGTCCCATTATTTGAGTCAGCACGTTTCGATAGGAGCTGTTGTTTTGAAATCTTTCCTCTTGCTTTTTCTTCATCACCCCTAATTACTCACTCAAGGAATTTAATGCCGCCTGTAAAAGCATCAGAGCCATCAGCCAAACATCATCGGGCCACCGACACCCCTCCTGACTATCTCATTAACTTATATGGTCAAATCTCCAGCTGCCCTGGTTCCCTGCTGTAAAACAATCCTTCCTCTGTGAGAAGCTGTGGAATTTCTCTTATCGATGGTTCAAATGACTCCTGCTTGTAAACCTCTTACTGAGATGTTCCTTGATAACGTTCCTGCTGCAGGCAGGGACAGGGGGAGGGGATGAGAACAGGAACAACGAGGGGCGGTCACTTCGGGCTGTTATTTCAATTCCCTTGCTTTACTGCAGTGTCCACACATCACAGGGAAGTGCTGGTTCTTCTGCATCTCTTACTCGGTTGGTGGCTGTGTTTCTGTGATTCAAAGTGCCCCAGCCAAAGGCACGGTGCTGTCATGGCAGCGTGTGCAGGATCCGTGCGTCGGCAGCCAGGTGAAGCTCACTGTTTACACATCTCTCGGCCTCTTCCCGGAGAGGATTTGTCAAGCCTGGCTAGTTTTCACTCTGGCCATTTGGTCCTTTATCTCCCAGTCACACACCTGCTGTTCCTCCCATCTGGATTGTTGGGCCTTTGTGATTTTTCTCGTTAACCGCTGTTATCTTCTAGATCTTCTGGGCTTCCCATCTTAAACATTGATCTTAGACCTCTACAAAGTGCTTTCAGGGAGAGAGCAGATCTCATTTAGGAACAGTCTTGATCCAACTTGATCTCCACTGAACCATTTCAGGTAATCTCTCTGATTCTGTGTCGACAGAGATCTTGTGGAGAATAGCTTGAGGAATTTTGGGATTTGGGAGGTGCTGCTGGCCACAATTTAATGCTGAATGTGGCCACTGCAAGCTTTTTCCTTTCACTCATGTGGAGTGCTGCACCATTGGCCTTAGGGCAACAAAGGGATTTTATTATCATAACCCATCGTGGGATTGCGTGTCGGGCACATGGCAGAATGGCCACATGTGTGCATACACTGCAATGCTCATCCAGTTGCCTAACCCACCACTGCTCTTTTAAGATCTGATACCCAAGTGTCAGCAGCCAGGCAGATGCAGACAGTTTTTCAGCACAGCAGTCCTGCACTGCAGCAGCTCTAGGAAATCAGGGGCCCTTCCCAGGGGCCCTTGGGAAACTTGCTTTTTCTTCTCCTGTTGAATGAAGTTCCATTTTCTATGGGAGCTGAGAAAGTTTTAATTGCTTTAATATTACTTTTTTTTCTTCCAGTCTGTCATTTATAGAGAAACTGAGAGACGTAAGGACACAAGGAGCTGTCTGTAGAAAATTAAATAGGTCATTTTGGCAGGGTTTGGGCTAAAAAATAACTGAAGCCTGAAGCCCACATAAAGTGTAAAAGCTGACACCGCTACCATGCTTGTTCATGATGTCCATGAGTCCAAGTCCATATTTGTCTCTGAATCCAGCCTCATGTAAAACACTAAAAGGACATTACAACACTAGAATTGCAGGGTGAGGACATGAGCACTGTTTGCAATTGGAAGAAGAATTGCCTGGCATGCTCCCAAACGAAGCTCTAAGCTTCTAGTATTCTCTCTCATTTTGACTGCCTTTAACCAGCTTTCCCTCCATAAAATGCCAAACCCTCTTTGGAGTATCCAGTTTTTGCCAAGTCCTGGGGACAGAAGGTAAAAGGCCGACGTGATGCACGAAGCTGTGTGTGCCATTTCTGGTTGCACGGCTGGAATATCCCTTCTCTAGCAAATTTTCTGGTACTTTGGGGCTCCCAGGAATTTGCACAAGGGAGCATAAATGTCATAAATCTTGTAGGCATAACCTTGGCTTTTTGAACCAAAGGGGCATCTCTTTTCATTTGCCCTGTAATTCCCACCCATTCTGCTGCTAGTGCTCAATTTGTTGGGAAATTTCTACGTCTGATAAAGGTTGACAGGGTTGAGTCCCCACTCCTGTACTAGTTGCCAATCGTTGCCACTGAAGGGGTCTTTCCAAAGGACCAGAGTCACGCACTGATACCATTTTAAAGCAAAAATTTCACTACATAAGTAACACATATGACTCAAATGACTCCAATGAAATGCAAAAGGGAAACAGTACAATCAAGGCATCTGATATTTAAAGGAAGCCTCCACTCAGCTCGACGTCCGCACTGGAAGAGGGAACCGGAGAGGACGCAGAAGGCTGTGGATAACTAACACTGCCCCAGCGAAGCCGGCAGGGTGGGAGGGTCAGGCACGGGGCGTCACGGGGCATCACGCCTGGCAAGGCCAGCTCTGCTGACCCCTCTCGTCAGAGTGGTGAGGAAAAAGGAGGGTCAGGGGGGGTTTTTAAACGAAATGATGTTTTTAATTGTTTTTTCCACATAAATGGAAGGAACCTTACGCAACAGCAGATCCTTCTGAACAAAATGGCTGTGTCCGCTGACTGTTTTTAAAAAAAAAAAAAAAAAAAAAAAAAGAGGAAAAACTGTTTCAAAAGTTTTTAGTGTCAAAAGCATAAACACAGAAATCCTGAAAACTTTTTCCAGTGTGTGTGGTGAGTGCTGTAACCTTGTCATCAGTATCTCTCCTGACTTTTTCAGGGGTGTTTTTTTCCTGTTTTGTTTTCTGCTTGTCGATATTGTCCGTGTGGTCCTAAGGCTGGGGCAGTTACCAACAATGTGTGTCTGTTGTCGGATTGAAAAAAAAAAAAAAAAAAAGATAGTAGTAGAACTGAAAAAGATGTGTTTTAAAAAAAATATATAAAAATAAATTTCATTAAAAGGAATTCAAGTAAAGAAGCAACAAAGCCATGACTCCTCCTCTCGGGATTGTACGGAAAAGGATTTGTGGGCTTATAATTATAACCAGTTGCCTTTCACAGGCTTTTGAGGTCCAAGGCTTCTTGGCCTCTTAGGAAATGTTACAAACCCTGCATAAATTTCTGCTTTCCCAGGTATATACTGTACACGTGTAAGACAGAAATGGGCAGAATGAAACAGTATTTTGGAAATCAATCTTTTCTAGTAACAGTTATCAACACCAGGGGTGTTCCTTAAGATAAGAACCGCTGTGATAAATAGGCCAAATGCTTTGGCCAAATTTTCCTTTTTCTCCATTGCACCCATTGATACCAGGGACCACAAGCAACTGCAGATCAGCTGGGGCAGGTAGTTCTGTGTAGATCCATTATCGAAGTTGTATTTCTTTGTGTCCGGTGTTGGTCACGTACCTGCAGCAGGTTATGGGGCAGGAAAGGACTAGCAGCCACCTTCTGCTCTGGCTGCATCAAAGACTTGCCTTGCTTAAAAGGAGGTTAAATGAGGTTAAACTGACATGTGAGGTTAACAAAAAACCCAACACAAGTCGCTTTACCTGTGAGACTGGGTAAAGAATTTCATTAAGTGAATGTATTTTTAATATCAAACTTACTATGTGCTGTTTGTCCCCATTTTGCACTTTTAGTTCAGATCTTAAAAATCAAGTCAATTGGTTTTGCTTTTAAGTAGATATCCATGCTTTAGGTTCCTGGTGCTTTGGTGGGTTTTTTTGTTCAAAAGGTTGGTTTTTTTCATTTGGAAACTGGCAAAAAATAGATGTACTCAAAACCAAATCTGAAGCCAACTTTTATGAGTAGACGTTGTTCCTTTGATCTATCCCATCTTCCCAGCTCTCCGTGGACAAGGCCAAGTCCTCCCTGCCTGCCCAGGGGTGGCTGTGTTTGGCCCCTAGTTACACACACATTACAGTATATCTGGGGAGGCTTTAGTGTAAGATGCCTTTATTTGTTCAGATGCTGAAGGAGGATGAATCCAACGGGACCATGAACAGGGGAATAACTTCTGTGCTAGCCCAACATGCTGCTCCAAGCCCACTAAAACAGTAAATTGCCATTTCCCTCCAGGTCGGTAAATGAGGAGAGCCGCACACGGGGTTCACAAATTGTTTGTGGAGTTAAAAAAAAATTCTGTGGGGTGCTCCAGCCACTCCACAGACACGGATCCCTCATTTGCTTTGGAAGAGATGTGTTGCACTTTAGTGGAGGGGGAGACAGGCTTTGGGGACGGGATCTAGCGTGCTTGAATTCCTTTTTGAAATAACAGCAGCGGGAGACATTGATGTCCGTGATGCAAGTGCGCACGCTGCCTTCAACTTGTATGTGTTTTATTGCTGGAGTCATGTTACTGACAGGATAATGAAATTGCAAAGAAAATGTGTTATATTCAACTTTGCCTTGATAATATAAACACTTTGTTCATTTTTTTTTTCTTCTTTTTTTATTCACAGACTAAGTTCATCAGGAAATTATAAAATTATTTAAAAATTCTGTGCTGTGTCTTCATTTCGGTGTATCTTGCACGGTGTCCTCTCCTGCGTGCCCAGGATGGGAGGGCAGGTAGGAGGGCCGGGTGGCTGAGTGGCTGTTCCCTGAGACCAGGCTTGAGGTGCCATTTGAGGCCAGTGGAACAACCCTGCTGGGGGTTTTGGCTGCACCATGTGCCTGGTGATGCTCATGGACACAGCTGGGGCTGCCTGCGAGGTGAAGGTGAGGGACTGTCAATCATAGGAGTGTCCTGGGTATCCCAGGACCTCACAGGTCAGGTAAGCGGAGATAAAACAACTGTATTTACAGTCAGTTGTTCCCTTTGTCTCTCTCCTGCCTGTTTTCCAAGTCAGTGTGACCTAAACGTTGCTAACGAGTGACTGAATTCCAGATGTGCATCCAGTGTTGAGTCAATGTTGGGATCACATCTTGCAGAGTAATGTGCCTGGAAAGCCTTGCTGTGTAAAGGCCAGCAAGACTGTCCTACTGAGCATGTTCCCAGTGAAACCTGGACACGGGTCCTATCCCTCAGGAGCAAAGGAGAGTCACAGCTTCATGACTTAAGATGAGCTTTGCTCTCTGCAACGCTGAAGGAAATGGGCTCTACCCAGCATCCAGTCTCCAGATGCATTTTGAGGACATGGGAAATTGCCTGAATAATGTCACTATAAAAATCTCATTTTTCTGGCCTTTTTAACTGTTCTAAAGAGAATAGCATTGCAACACTGGGTCCCACTGGTAGAACAATGTCCATGCTAAACACACTCCACCAGATTCTCCGCAGCTATCCTGAAGCCCTGACAGAGCAGACCTCCCCAAGTTGGGACACTTTCTGACCAATTTCTCTCTCAAAACCTCTCAGTTTCTTTCTCCTTTTGTCTGTCTGTGCTGCCACTTTTTCTCTGCGCTTTCTTGCTGGTCTTGTCTCTAGATTTGTCATTTCAGAGGCTCTTAAGATCCTGACTTGTTGTTTCAGTGCAAGTGACTACATGTGTAACAGGAACAGGCATCCTGATTTCAGTGCCTGGACGTTCCTTTCCCTCTGCTTGTTGGATTTCAGTCACTTGGGCTTCAATCAGGCATGTGTGGAAAAGGATACATGGGGATTAAGGGTCTCAGGAGCTTAAGGAAGAGTCCATCGGCCTTTTGGTTCCCAGTCTGGTTTATGTTCTCTCGAGCCTCTTTGGCTGAGGAGGGGATTCATGATTCCTGTCAGGCCAGGGTGTGCCTGGCTTTTGCAGCACAGTCCAGATCAACTGAATGAAACCACATGCCACATAAATTTAACCAATTACTTTAGGAAAAGGTATCTGTCAGTCTGAAAATGGCACAAATGCTGTTTCTGAGTGACTTGTCCTTTTGGAAGAGGAGGACGAGTGAAAGGGCAAGAGTCACAGTCACTGCCAGGGACAGCACATCTGCAGGGAGAGCAGCACATCTGCAGGAGAGCTGAGCTGAGCTGCTGCAGCCCACGCTGGCTCTTGCTGTGTTGCAGTGCCGTATCCCCGAGGCTGACTCACATTTTGGATGGCCCATAACAATAACAGTGTTCGCGCTAAAAAGAGAAGATGCCAAATCCCTTTTGTGCGTTATCAGGTTACATTTTATGCATTGTGCAGTAAAACACAAGGCATCTGAACAGAATTGTCTGTGTTGACTGCAGCTACTGTGACACAGAACAGGCAAGGCAGCAGTGGAAACTGAGAATGGTCAACCCTGGGATCAAGCACACAGAAATTTAAAATGTTTTCTTTTGCAGATAAGTTCCTAGGGGTGTGCTGAGCCCTGTGTTACCCAGGCTCCTGATTGAACATGGACCTTCTGCAGAACTCTAGTCAGGATGACTTTGGAAAACCTGCTTTTCTAAATTACGCCAGTCAGAGAAACTCAGCTGAAACCACATCAGCAATCCACTGGGAAGAGCAACATATTTAGGATCTCCTATTTCTGACAGGATCTGCTGCACTTGTGCTGCACAGATGCCTCCTGTGTATGTGGCTTAATGCTATAGGGGTGCATCAGCTGTGCCAAAGATTGCCCAAAACTGTAGTTACAAACTAATTGCCTGTGCTAATGATCTGTATAGGACTAGTGACCTTTAGACTGGGGCTTTGAGGTTTCAAGTAGCCACTCTTCTCACTGGGCTTCAGGATGTTTAGAAATCTTGGGCAAATGGCCAAAGTCCTCTTTCTTTACTGTCTTTAAAAACCCTCATAAAGTTATCTGCTTATCAAGCAAACAGAACCATACACCTTGTGTTGGTGGACCTCATTTCTGAATATCCTGCTGATGTATTATAAAACGTAGATGGAACAGCTGGGACCAGCTTGGGTGTAGCTGTGGGGTTACAGCAAGTGATTCTCTGGGTGTGGGCTTTAAATCCATCTGGTTTTAAGTACATGAGCAGTAGCTTTTCCCAGTGTTTGCAACTGCAAACATTAAAACTGTTCTAGAAGAATGACTAAGAAGTTAAATATTTAGGCCCAGGTACCGCAGCCCATTTGTGTGAAGTTGTCACTTACTTCAGTGGGAATTCAGCTCCAGGAATGTCTATGGACACAAACCTTGTGACAAGGCAAGTTAATAACCATTTGGTTTCTTTATGTATTGTTAAAAAAGGATGGGTGGCTGCTGTAGCTCAAAACCCCTCCTAGAAAGATTTTTGTTCAGCTTGAATAAACCCTTCATTTTCTGTAAGGGCACACCATTTTGGGGAACCACAAGTCTTGGAATATATATGAACGCTCTTAACCTCTCATGTAATGCATAGAAACTGCTTTTAGCTTTAAACAGTATATCATCTTGTAGCCCAATGCAGTGAAGTGCATGTGTACATGTATCTCTGTGTGTCTGTGCCCATCTGTGTGATAATATATAAATATATATAGCTGCACACTGGAAACCGTGTTTCAAGAATACTAAGTTTGCAATGCCAAAGGTCTGGAAATTAGAAAATCTTCATGACTTCATGCCTAATGTGTCCATAATGCAACTTTCAGTGATGTATTTATGTAACTATTTTTTTGCCAGATCTTTCCTTCATTAAGTGTGTGGGATAAATTGATTTCTTCAAATCAATGATTGCATAAAGCCTAGCTACCATCCATCCTTCTTCTGAGACCACCAGTTCTCTGTCACAAGCCTCTCATTACTGTGGTTCTTTAAACTGTCCCTCACCTTAGTGACAGCTTAGACATCAAGAAGGCTGCTCCTGTTTGTGCTCTTGCTCCCTGGGCACGCAGGCACTTCCCCATGTGATACATCTCTGAGCTTCAACTGCCTCTACTTATTTCTAAAGGGTGTGATAATCAAAATCTTCACCTAGCAAAGAAGAGTTCTGTTTCTTCAGCCACGTAGCTGAACATTAACTATGATCAGACACCGAAGACTGTGTGAAGTTTGTTAGGAATTCAAAGACTTAGAGGGAGATTGGTTTGACATTAAAGTGGAGGTAGCGATGTTCTTCCTCTGTTCTACCTTATCATCTACAAAACACATTGACTTTCTGAGCCAGGTCATTCCTGGCAGCAACACAAATCTTTCACAAAGTCCTGTATAAAATACTTGAGACTGTCTGACAGCTGGACTGACTGACATGTCACAGAAGGGGCACATGTTTGCACACATTTGTAGGCTGCAGTTGCAAAGAGCTTCAAGATGCTACATCAGGTACTGAGTGGCTTAGAGGACGTGTAATACATGCACATTGAATTTGGAGACTGAGTACAAAGTGCAGAAGGAGGTAAGTTTGATTTCCGCATCTCATTTTTTTGGTCTCAGTGTGACTTCAATCAGCAGTTCATGCCATTTGTGTATGATTTAATTAATTTAGCATTGGTAGTTACTATGAGGGTGGTGGTGGTGGTGGTAGTCATTAAAGTTTGAGAAAGCACCTTGTAAGGATATTTTGAACTGTTGCCAGTTTTGCTGATATCTTTCATTGCTCTAAAGTAGCATATTTTGGCTTCAGGTGTGTTTTCCCAAACCAAGTGGTGACTGTGTAAGGTTGTTTTCAGAGGAAGCCAGAGCTCAGCAGTAGCAAGGCAGGAGCAGCCAGGGAATTCTGTATGCTCATGACACCCACCAAAGGCAAGGAGGTTCAGCTGTTGGTAGTATAGTACCAGCAGTGGGTTTCTCCATTGCTGCTCTCTCTCCTGATCTGACACAGTACTGAGTGACCTCTGCTCTATAATTTTGGCTCTGTCAAGGAGTTTATTTGGGGAGCTACTCTCCTGTGTGTAAATCCAGCAGAATGATGCTTGTACAGGATATCCTCCTCACTATTTTTTTTCATTTATTTATTTTTTGTTTAAACAGTTTTTAGCAGAATGCAGCTGAAGTAGTAACCAAACTATTAATGGGTTTGTGCAGAGCGTGGCTCTGTTCCCAAGATGCCTCTTTACCACGGTGAATACTCGCATTTTTACAGACTCTTGGGGCTCCAGAGATGTAAAGTGAACTAGAATAAGTGGGAATTCATGCTGGTATCTTGATTGTCTGCATAGAAGGGGGCTCTACAACAGCGTATTGTATGGAAAACCAAGAATCTCCACTGAGGATGATGTATGACTATGGCAAGGTCTTTCTGCTACTCAGCAAGGAAGGAGAGGACAATGGTAGCTGGCAGCTACTGATCAGCTGACACTTGACTTAGATTTGTGTTGGGCTAAGGGCATGCATCCTGCCAATTGCCAAGGCTCAGCTAACTTGCAGCACTCTGTTAAGCAGTAGTTACTCCATGGCTCTCATTGTCTCTTCAGATGACAAACCAGTAAATGCTTTAAGGCAGTAGTGCCCAATTTTTCAGAACTGTCAGCTTTCTGTGTGTCTCAGAAAGCAGCACCCATTTTTATTTTCTTTATTTTTTAATTCAAAACTGTTACAAATGAGGGGTTTTCTGGTTACTGTGGACAGCCCTCAGTTATCCAACAGGAGTGGCAAACACAAGAACTGCTCCCCCAAAGCACGTGGTGCTGCTGGTCCTTCAAGAGGAGATGGTGGGAATTAAGTGCTCAATCCACTCTATCTCCTGCAAACTCCTTTGTGATCATTTCTAATACAATACTGTAAGGTGCTTGTTTTTCCTGCCCCAGTGATATGAGAAATGTGAAACACTGCCTTGAGGACAGATAAAGAAGATAAAAGAAACTCTTTCCCCTTGCGCATTCAAAATCCTCCATCACTGCAATGATATTGCATACCACAGATTGTGCTTCCTACCAGTGCCCTCTGAAGGATCCTCTCCTCCTAATTTGGCAGCCACACAACACCTTGAATTCAAAACAGATCCCTTACTAGACCCTGGGGGAACCCTGAGGAAATGATAAAACTGGGATTTGTCAGCAAAATGTAACACAAGTTCACAGTTTCCATTGGGAATCCATCTCCACAGCCATCCCTGGAGTGGCGGGCAGGGATTAATGTCTTCAAACACCCACTCGCTGTTTCTGACCCATGGTTCCTCCTGGACCTGAGGAGGGGTTTGGATGCTCACCCAACCCATGAGCCTGGTGTGCCAGGGAGAGGCAGCGACTGTTGGCTTTGCACTGAGCTGCAGGAACGAACACTTTGCCAAATGGTGGATGTTGCAGATGTGGTGAACCTCATCTCCATGCACTGTAAGGATCAGTGGCAGCCCTTAGAGTCTATCCCAGTAGCCCAAACCAGACGCAATGACTTTGAGGTGGCAGTGAAAGGCTGCTCTTCGCCCTTATGGTTGGAGGCTTTAATTTGACCCCTTTGTTAATGAAGTGATGACTCCTGAAAACAAGAGCAGTAACACAGTTGTTTATGCTCATCTGTCAGAAGAGCAGATCAAAGCTATCTATAGAGCTGCAGACAAATATTACCACGGATGACCCAGAGGCTTCCTTTGTGTGCAGTGACAGACTGGAGCATGACTTAACAGGGAAACCAGTCTTAGATCCATGCAGCAAAGTCACCCGGCCTAACGCTGACCCAGAGCTTTCTTCTGCCTTTGCTTACAGCTGAAGAGTGACAGGGGTTGGAGACGATGACGCCAACTTTCCCTGGGTTTGTTTTTCTGGTAAGAGGGCTTGTTCAGCACAACGGTATCGCTTATGCTCCTCGTTAGGTGTGCAATCTTACGATGATATCTGGGCAAGTTCAGACAGGACAGAGGCCTTTGGGCTGCGCCGCTGTGGGGTGTGTTGCCGCCTGGCGCTGTGCAGCGAGGGTGTCATGGATCATTTGGGAACAGTGACACGGCCATCGCTTCTTGCCCAACTTGGAGCCAAACCTGACCTGCCCCCTGCTGTCCGGGTGCCTTGAAGTACATCATCACTGTAGCACCAACCCCATTAACTAACACCTTCTCAACAAGGAAGAGCCGAGGAAATGAAAGAAAATACACAGAGCAAAACAGCCAAAGATGATGCCAAAGGCCAGCTCCTTCCTTGCCTTCAGTAGAGCTCTGTCAGCATCTACCAGCTGCAGTTCAGGCCTTTAAAAGGAGTACTGACACCTAGAGGTTTAGGTGCCACGTGCTTGGGAAGGTTCCCATAACTCAGACACAATGGATGACCTGGTCTCCCCCAAAGCCTGATTTGATCTCCTCACTAAGAACCACAAGAGGCAGATCTGGGCACGCTGCACCACACAAAAGCTCGTTTGCTCTCCAGATATCCCTGTGCCCAATGTTATTCATGCCACTACAAAAGGGATTATATACAAGCTGTATCTTGAAAGCTGTCGAACACAAGGTTACAATCTTCCATGACATTTTTTTCTTCCAAACACAGCCTCTGAAGCCCTGTGATGGAAAGAAGGTCCTCATCTACATTTAGAAAAAAGAAAAAAAAAGAATTCCAGCTCCCATTGCTGGAGGGAAATATAGAAAAATGTAGCTTCAATGAACACTAAAGGCTCAGAAGCAAGAATGAAATACGCAAAAAATGCCTCCCAGAGTGAGCAAATCTTTTTGGGGCATGAATCATAGTGTCTTCAGTTTTTGTGGGTTTTTGGTTTGGGGGGGGTTTTTTGCTTTGGGTTTTTTAGGGAGTTTTTCTTTGGTTTTTGCAGGTGTGTATAATTACAATCCCAGGATGTGTCGAAGCATTTAGTGATTTGGCATAACTTCAGATGCCACAAGTAGTGTTAGCAGGTAGGTGCTCTGCACATCCTGGAAAATCAGTGTCTCAAGCTGAAATTCGGAGTCATCACTTAAGGATGTCAACCACAGAAAATACAGAACAAATACACAATTACACTTAAATTATATGGGGGAACTCTTAAGTCTTTAATTTTACCTATGCAAGAGTACATGACAGGATTCTGAGCTAGAACTCATTGCTTTATATGTCTTTAGTTTCTTGCATATGTGAATACATACAGACACACACACACTTTTTCCATGAACAAGACTTTGAAGTGTGTCAAGGGCTGCTTGTGCTGTGGGAGCATCAGTATCCGTGTGCATTCCTTTGTTTGGTGGCAGAGCACCAATTCAACACAACATCCGAGTGCCTTAGAAAAAAAACCATATATTGCCACGTGGTCTCTTCCCTCCTTTTATCTTGTGACTGCACTGGTGCTTTGGTTATTATACTTTCCATCTCTGCCCACTTTGTTTTAATGCTGATGTTTGTGTAAGCCCATATATTGCCAGTGCTATATATATATATGTATTTGTTTAGAAGCCACAGTGTCTAAGGATTGTATTTGTGTTCCTTCAGCTCACACAGTAAAGGCAAGACTATTAAGCAAAGGCATTTGTCATCAAAGGGCACACTGGAGCCTATGAAACACGGTGGTTTTCATACAAAGGCTTTATTGTCATCAGGTTGGTTTGCAGGAGGACGTGCGAGCAGCACAGCCAGGAGCTGCAGAGCCTCGCTGACACTCTTCAGCTTGTCCCTGAGATTTGTGGGACTCAGAAATAAAAGCAGGAAATGTGCTGTGGCTTCACTAGGTGTAAATAGTGACCAACCCCAGTCGGTGTGACATCCCTCCCAGGACAGCGTCTGCGTCCAGGCAGTGGCACGAGCAATCACATGCCTGGCAGACATACATTGTATCATATATATAACTCTCCCTGCGTGCTGCCCTAATCCTCCATTTGCCGCCCTCCAATCCCAGCATCTCTGTCCCACCCTCCTGCTCTGTGCAGTGATGTTTCCAACCCCATCCAACCTCTGCCCCCCTCCTCAGCTCCCGGGTGACAGGGTGACAGGGCAGCACTGGTCGCACCCTCCCGGCTTGGCGTCTCAGCACATTTCATTTCCTTCCCTTGCCGCCTGCCAGGCCAGAGAGCGTGTGCCACCCGCCCCAGCAGGCAGCTGCGTCACCCGTGTGTCCCCAGCAGGGCGTGGGGCTGGCCCTGCAGCCGGGAGTGCCCAAGCCAGCAGTGATGCAGGGAGGCACCGAGCAAGCACAGGGAGAGGTTCTCACCTCGGGTTTGGGGTTTGGGGGGCTCTATCCTTCATGCCCACCTGCAGTGGTGCCTGTGGGGCCAAGCAGGGGAGAGGAGGCTCAACCCTCTTCGTCCATCCTTTGCCTCTTTCCACTGGCATGAACCCACCTGTCTGCATGGTCCATGGGAAAGCTGGATGTAACATTGGAATTGTTTGTTTCCTCCTTTAGCTGAAGTTGCTGTGCAGTGTAAATCCCAGTGGTTAACAGGAGAATAATGCCCTTTCACCTCATCAGTGCTAGATCCAGCCAGAGGCCTGTCTTCCTTTTAAAGAAAGAAATTATGTAAGAATGTTTGAGCAAGTGAAGAAAGAAATTACAAAGGGAGATGATCAGAAAGAGGGGGTGGGAGAGAGAAAAGATGAAAGAAGGAAGGAAGGAAGGATGGAAAGGAGGGAGGCAAGGAGGGAGGAAGGAAGGAAGAAAGCAAGGAAGGAAAAAGTAGATGAGAGATTACATTAATAAATTAGGATATGTATAGTGGAATGGGGTAAAGTCTTAGCATTGGCTGGGATTCCTCTGGTGCCAGCCTGGGGAAGGGGCTCTGCTGCAGCACAGCATGGAGGGGCAATTCCACCCCAGTACCCCCTGAGCAGCCACAGGAGAAGGGGATGCTGGGGCTCGTCTGTCTCTGACAGATCCCAGTTAGAGCCTTGTGTGCACTTTCCCCAAAACCACCTGTGGATGCTCAGCTGTTTAGAAACATCTTCTTGCCAGGTTTGTGGGACTTCAGCATCACTCCACTAATCCAGAGGGAGAGGGCTGGCAGGGCAACCATCCCCTTCAGACTGTGGGGGGCAGGAATTTGGGCTTCATCTTTCCCTGACAGTCAGGCATTGAGGGGACCCCTCTGACACAGCTCCAGCACTGTGGCCACAGTGCCCCAGCCTGGCTGTGCCCTGGGGTTATCAGTGTGCAGGGGTGCACTGTCACCTCTCATGCACCCCACTCTGCACACACACACACCCACACCCACAAAGGCACTGGGCCTGCACACCCAAGTGCTGCTGGCCCTGCTGAAGCCCATCACATGGTTGCTATCACAGACCGTGTTTAGTTACTCTGTGGAGCTCGTTACCACAGGAAGCAGGGGAGGCCAAGAATTAAGGCTTTAGAACAGGATCGAATGGACAATAAGAATATCCAGAGTTGTCATAATTCATGCCGATAAAAATTTTGGAAAGGATGTACAACTCTTCGCCTTGGGGTTTAAGCCAAGTAGAAGAGACCAAGAGACTTGGTCTGAGAGGAGGGGAGTCAGGGGCAGATTACCTCACTGTCTGGCTATGGCTGTGGCCCTGCACCTCCCTGAACCACACAGCCATGGCCACTAGCAGTGGCAAGGCACAGGGTTTAGGACCCTGGGCTGGCCCCAGGTGCATCTCGTGTCCACCTTGCCCAGCAGTGCCATGGGGCCAGGTGATGCTTATCCCTCCATGGGATGGAGGGATAGGGGAGCTCTCCCAGCTCCATGGGACAAAATCCGACAGGGTCCTGGTCCATACCCCCACCATCTCTGGGATGCGGGGCAGCTACCCCCCACACTGGCCTGTGGTTGGGGCTGTCCCTGCCTCCCTGCCAGCCAGCAGTGAGGGCTGGTGGGACTCGTGTGGGAGGCTGGTCCTGCCCTGGTCACACGAGCAGGGGCTCCTGGTGGGGGGCCGCCGAGGGGGGCAGTTACAGTTTAACCTGCTCAGCCCACAGAGCCCGCTGCCGGGAGTGCCTGTCTAATGATTAAAGCGCTAAATGAGGAGGCATGAACTCTGCGTGCTCTCCCCAGCCCTGCTACCACCTTACGTGGAGCCAGGCAAGCCAGGGCTTCACCCCACCGCAGCCGCCGGGTCAGCCTGGTTACTGCTGCGTCCTTTCAATCCTTGTGTCTTCACAAGGGTTTCTCATTATTCGATTTCTTGCTGTTCTAAACCCAGTAAATGGCTCGGCTCGCTCCTTTGTTCAAGGACTGTGGAGAAAAGAGAAAGGAGTCGCAAGGAGGAGGGCTGCAGCCATAGGAGATCTGCCGGAGGAGAGCCGTGCTCTGATCCGCCCTCTACCCTGTGGACCTCGACATTCAGCAATGCAGCTCCAGTCACTGAATCCCTTGTGGGCTTCCCAGATCCGCATTTTGGAGGACCAGGAGGGCAGAGGCAAACCAGACAGAGGGTAACGTGTAACCACTGCACGTGAAGAGGTATCCTGCCTCTGGCAGGGCTGCACACATCAGCCAGCATTGCAGGCTGTCTCCATCTGACCTCTGGAGCAGCCTCCCCAGCCAGCAGCACCATCCAGATGGGGAGATCAGTCCCAGGGACCCTACTAGTGCATCACCGAGGTGAGGAAAGGCTTTTGCACATCGTACAGTTGCTGCACTGCCCTCTGTGCCCTGAGCTGGCAGAGGGCAAGAGCGTGCTTGGAGATGTCCACCTCCAAAGGCAGCAACTGCTGCCCACCCCGTGGAGCCCCTATCTAGCTCCTGTCTCTTCTCAGCAGGGTGTCCCTGAATCCAGGATGCATTTTACTTGGTGATGTCAGGCCAGATGAATCCTGGTTTAATTGACCGTGGGTGAAATCGTGCTTCGATGGTTAATGTTATACTTGGGGCTGGGAAAACTACTGCAAAATCATAGCAATTAGAGCTGGAAATCATTCAAGTCATCTAATTTATTTCCTCTCCCCTCCTTGTTGTCTCTCCCTGGGACCGGAGCAGTGAGGTTCCCAACAATACGTCTCCCTCTGCATTGTCCAGTCCTGTCTCCCTGACTCAAGGAGCGGAGCATCCACGTGTCCCTGGGGAGACGATTCTACCGCTCGAAAGACGTCAACATTAGAAAATGTTTCAGAAGTTTAGCCTATATTTCCTTTTGTGGAGTGCCACAAATTCTCAGGTCATGAGCTTTATGCCTCAAGGAAACTGGCTGCTTCCCACGAGGGCAGCGGCTGGGAATAAGGCGGTGGTTTCCTTTGGTGTTTGCAGGGGCAGGTAGAGAATGTGGGGGTGGGTCAATGAAGGTTTTCACACCTGCAAGGCAGGTCAGATCAGGTAGCTTGTCTGGAATGAGCCCTCCTTTGGCAGGAGCTCAAGATTATTTTTTTTCCCCATTTCCAGATTTTTATTCCATGAATTCCACCTTGACTCATAACAATCTCACTGCTGGAAACGTGTCTTGCCCCTCACAAATTCACTCCTTTTGGCTTGCTTCTGCTACTGCTAGTAATCCCACCACAAGAGTGTGGGGCAAGTGGTAATTAAAGGACAAAAGAAGGTCCATCTCAATGAAAGAAGCATAGTGAGTACTCCTCCTTGAAAGCTGTCAGAGAATAAGCATCACCTCTGCCTTGGCTCTGCCCTTCGTGCAGAGAGGACACAGGAGCAGCTGACCAGGGGGAACCTTGTTGTGCAACAGGGATGGAAGAAACTCCACAAGATATCAGAGCTTATGAGCACCACAGAAATGCTAGACCGGGCTACATCTACGCTAAGAAGAGCTGGAGCCACATGGCAGAGTTTCTAGCGATGAGGTCTCCTGTTTCTGAATATATTCTGCAGGGTTGTGCCCTTAACTGGGAGGGACTTCTATTCCTCATACATTTTAAACTGCCCTTCTCCCCTGCAAAGTGAGCTGAGTATTTCCACACCTCAAACAGTCTGAGCACTTCCCCACCCTCTTCCTGCTCCCCAGCAGCAGAGACCAGGGAGGTGAGAGACACAACGTCCATTATTGTAGTAGGAGAGAAAGAGTAGTGTGAGGACACCTGGAGCCATAGGAATGTTTCAGTGAGATGAAGTAAAACAGCTTGTGTTGTCCAGGGCACTGCATAGGTTAAGCTACCTCCTGCAATTGATCAGAAGTAACATCTTCCTTGGATGTGCTGTGACAGTGTCTGCCCCCAGTATTAGTCAGATCTGAGATTCTGGTCATGGACCAGAGTCCGCATCCTGCCCAGCTCCAGTTGAGGGGACTGCTCATTATTAAATCAGTGAGACTTAATCATACTGGGACATCTTCTGAAGAACATACAGACAACACCTTTGGCAGCTGAGACTAGACAGGAGCCCCTCCTACTGGCAGCTGTTGCCCCTCCTTCCTGATACCTAGTGAGGATCACCCCTGGCCGGTTACAAGTGCCCTTTTCTCATCTGCCCTGCTCAGTAGATGGAGGAATAGCTTCAACGGACAAAAGCTATGGAATGACATTCATAGGGTGGTGTTTTGGTGGAGGATAAAGCAATCTTGCAGGGAAAACTAGAAGAAAAGCAGGCAACGAATTTTTTTCCTTCCAAAAAAGGAGAAAACCACCAAAGACAGTTCAGCAGAGAGGGCAAAGTGAGGTAAAGCAGTAGGTGGCCTCCTGTTGTCACCCACCCACACCAACACCATGATCAACTCATTCTGTGGGTTTTTGTCCTCAGCACTGGCAGCAGTGCCAGGTCTTCCCCCTTGTGAGACACACAGCTCTGAGATGGGCCATGCACCTCGTTAATGCTGGCTGAGGATGTCTCACCTCCTCTCCAGCTCTTCAAGCAGTAAGCCAGGGAACCACACTCACCTAATTTTTGAGGTGCACAACCCCAGCCCTCCTTCCCGCTCTCCCGGGCACCCAGCACCACCTGACACACACATATGTACCTCCCAATAGCTCTTCTTTTCCCACCAAAGAAGGAGTGGAGACATCAAGGATGGATTAAAGCTGCAGGAAGCCCCATCTTCCTCACAGACTATGCTGAAGCCAGCATGGTCTTTCAATCATCTGGTATCTTTTTTGAATAATCCACATGGCTCATAGCTGGAGGTTTTAGGGAGCACACAAATCCAGTCCTGCTCATCTGTCTCTGCTGGTGGTCCTACAGTGTGTCTGCCTTCCCCTTCTGCTCCCTCTAACTCTGATGTCAGACACCATCTCAGGGTGTGAAGCAGTGTCAGCCCCAGGAGGATTCCTGTAAGGACCAACGAGAATCTCTGGCCTAATGACTTGCTGTGGCCAGCTGTGCCTCACGGCACCCAAAGTGGAAAAGCGTGTTACTCCACAGACCAAGCAATTTGTTACCAAGTCTCAGTTCTGTGACACTCCACACCTCTGGGTCCGCAGGAGGGAACCCTGCTCTCTTCTGGGTCCCCAAAGGAGCACCTTGCTCCTCCCCTCTGCAGCCTTAAGGTGCAAGTTCGACAGACAAGCAGAGAACAAGAGCCCATATGGTAAACAGGCTTTACCTTGGAGCAAAAAAGCTGGCACCTAAAATTTCCTGCAGCCAGCTGCAATTTCAAGACTTCCTTTGCCCTCTAATTAGTTGTTATTTGCTGTACCAACTATTATCTTTCTAGTTATATAGCACTGAGGACAATGGCTCCTTATTTCCTGCCACAAACACTGGGTTACTATTTACCTCCAGCTGTACCTCCTCTATCTCCTATCCTCATTAAAAGAAAGTATCATTAATGACTACAGCGATGGGAAACACTGTTGTAGTTGGCCATAAATTAAGGCTCCTTCAATTACTCGTCCTGTGTAGCCTGTATTCAAACACGTAGCTGCTCCTCTAAAAATGCTTGCGTGAGTATTTCCACTCTGAACCCAAAGGGATGCTCAGAGCTGTTTGAAACAAGGTGCTCATGTAGGGGTTTGTGCCTCAAGCTGCACTGTGTCCCAAGCCAGTACAAATTTGAGGTATTCCAGGGGGGCAAACGCTTTCCTCATGTAATTCTGTTCAGGTCCTTATATGCGAGAGTCTGTTTAGGTGTAGGAGCAGCAAGGTGCTCTTTGCACCATGTGTGAGGCTCTGCAGCTCCTGCTGCACAGGGACTTTGGATGCCTGACAGTGTGGGGCCCGGAGATGGGGATCTGGACACAACAAGTGTAACTTCTGGCTTTGTTGGCTGCTGCAGAGCTGTCACCAAGCTCAGAGGCCAGACATGTAAATCCTGTCTCCATGTACTGAGATGCCCAGCAATCCTGGGGGCTAGGCACCGCTTTCAGTTACACCAACATAAATTTGCAGTGATCCTGCTAATGCCTGTGCAGCTACTCCCTACTTCTGCCAGGAAAAGTGAGAACAGGGTCTGGCTGTGAATCTGTGAAGTTTTATGGGAAGAGGGGTGGGGGAGATCCTCCAGTGTGATTCCTGGTGTTGCAGGCAAGGGATGGATGTGCTCGTTGAGAGCCAGCCCCATCAAGAGCTTCTCACGCGCTCTCTCCTCTGCCAAACTTTGCCAGCCTATTTTAACAGCATCCCCGAACCAGGCTTTGCCTCATTCGCACCTTCATTGCAACCCGGCCCCCCACACGCATGGGAGACAGACGCCAAAAATCGCTGCTCTGATGAAACAGTAGGTCACCGGGTCAAAATCCCTCCGCTGGCGGGAGCCAGGAACCGCGCTGCCCGTACCGGAGGGGTTTTGGCTCCCAGCACGTTGGCCCCCGGGGCAGGAGCCACATGAGCAGAGTGCCCGTGGTGCCCCCACAACGAGAAGGGGAGGGCACGGAGCTGTCGGCAGCTCGGGGCGGTTGGAACGGGCTGGACACTTAGAGCCAGCAGGGCCGGGCAGCCAGGGAGGGAGCACCACAGGGATGCGCTGGGAGCGACCCACGAGTGACTGAGTGTCCCTTCGGGGGCTGCGCTGCCGGGGCGGCAGGGACCGGAGGGCTGCAGGGGCCGGAGGGAGGGAGCCAGCCCTGTCGCCTTCAGCGTACGAGACGGCAGCGTTCCTTCCCCGTCGCCCTCTCCGCTCGCCGGCACGGACCCCCCCGACGGCAGCGGGTCCGCAGCTCGCCCTTGGGCAAGCCCCCCGCCCGCCCCATTCCCGGGCCGCCTCGCCCCCTCCGGCGAGCCCCATCCCGGCGGCGGCGGCGGTGCCCGCGGCGGGGCGGGCGCAGGGCGAGGGGGGCGGGCGCGGGGCGGGGGGAGGCGGGGCGGAGGCGGCCGGAGCCCCCGGGATCCGCCGGCACCTCCCGGGCCCGGCACTCGCCGCCGCCGCCAACTTCGGCCGGGAGGTCGCCCTCGGTGCCGCCGTTCGCGGAGCCCAGCGCCGCCGCGGCGACGGGGAGGGCAGCGCCGGCAGCCTCCCCCCGCTCCCCTCTCGCAGCCGGCGGGGGGCTCGGCCCGGGGCGGCGGCCCCCGGGGCAGGTGCGTCCCCTCGCGGTCTCCGGACGCCGCGACGCCGCGGAGCCCCGCGCCCGCCGCGCCCGCCCGCTCACCTGCCGCCGCCGCCCGGGGACGCGGCGCCCGGGAGATGCAGGTAGGAGGCGGCCCCGGCCCGCGGTGGCGGGAGGGCGGCGGCGGGAGGAGGAGGAGGCCGGGGGGCGGGAGGTGTTTTTCCGCGCCGGGCGGTGCGGACCCCCGCGCTCGTCTCGTCCCGGGGCCGGACGCCTCCGCCGGGCGGCCCCCGAAGGGGCGGGAGGCGGCGCGGGCAGTGCCGGGGATCTCCCAGTTCTCGCAGCGCGGGAGACACGGTAGCGTTTCGCCGCCGACCCCGGGCGGAGCGGCCCGGAGGCGCCCCCGGCCCGTCACGGCCGCCGGTCGGGGCGGGACAGGGCAGGGGCTGCGGCGGTCGCGGGGATCGGGCGGTCCGGGCTGCGCGGAGCCCCCGCGGCGGGCGGCCCCGACCGCGGGCAGGAGCTGTCGGGGGGGCCCCGGGTGAGCCCTCCCGCCACACGGAGCAGCGGAGGGGCGACCGGAGCGCTGGGATAGGGCCGGCTGCGGGGTGGCCCCGGGGTGGCCATGGTGGAGTTGCTGCGGTGGGAGAGACCTGCTGTGACAGGACAGACGCTGCCGGGGCGTGAGAGGTCACCCTCCGGCAGGAGGGATGTTGCTGGGGTGCGAGGGATGCTCCTCTGGGGTGGCAGACACTGTACTGGTTAAACAGATGTTCCTCAGGCATGACAGACATGAGTTCAGCAAAGCAGATGTTACTCCAGTAAGATGGACGTTACTTGGGGCACAGGGATGTTCCTCTCGGATGAGGACCCTTTCCCTGAGCGTGAGCACAGCTGCTTTGCGGAGAGCACCCAAGCCCCCAGCCCACACTGTCCTTTTCTCTCACGTGCCTGTGGTGTAGCACAGGCCATGGCATGTGGAGTGGGAAAGGGTGCTTGTGCACATGGAAACACAGATGAGTAGTAATGGTGTTCCCGGTTTCACAGTACCAGGGCACGAGCATCCCACTTATGTCTGTAACAAACAAGCTGTTTTATGAAACTTGGGTTTTTTTTCTGGGAATTACAGTGCGATACTTCCCTTAGGGGTAAAATAACTTCCCCAAACATATTTTTGTGTGCTGTCATATACTTGGTTGCCTCATGGTTTTGGTAGTTTTCCTCTGCCATCAGGTGAGTGTCCCTGTCACTCTCTCCAACTTTTACCTGCCTCTTAATGCCCTGCTGCCTGCAGCCACATACTCACCTGTTCATCTTTGGGATTGTGGTGCTTTCTCGTGACAGAGCTGTTCCAAAAACATGTACCAGCACTTTTGTTCTTGCTTCAGTTTCTTGCTAGCCAAAAACTTGGGTTGCTTGTGCATTGCATTCCTTGTGTGCACCTGCACGTTTCCAGTGTAATCTGCTCTACTCCACATCACCTGCACGTGCGGGCTGTCATTTGCATGGATGCTTCCTCCTCTGCCTGTGTGTGAGGGGCTCTTTCCTATTGCCCTTTGTTTGGGCTTTTGTGTCCACACAGCCTCGGGCACACACATACAAAGGGCACACAAGGTATCTCTCTCCTTTGCACTCACCTTCATCTCTCTGTCCCTTCAGAGCCTGCCTGGAGCATGCAGGTTTCTAACGCCTCCCCCACCTTCCCCTACAGGCTTAGACCAACACTCAAGTGTAAGCCTGTCATTGTCCTTCCTTCCCGAGTTTGCTGTTTGCTGCTGGGATCACTTTTTCTGGTGGTGGGAGGTTTCACCTGTAGGTGCCTGTCTTCTGTCACACAGATGCTGTTGAGAACCAAGTTGGATATGTGCTCTTCTTCCCAGAAGAGAAAGTGGGCTTTCTTGAAGTTGGCTAGAGAGACACTTTTCTTAAACCAGTGTCCTGTGCATGGACACCTAGGTTTATCCAACATGAAGGTTGGGCACTGCAGGAATTCAGGTGGAATGTTTTTTTGCCCCGAGTGTCCAATGTGAGGGATTAGTTGCCATATGTGCAGTGAAGCTAGCCTAAGTACTCAGTTTTTTTCCTTCTTTTTAAAAGAAATTTGCTGAGTATATGGAGAGAAAAGTGTGAGGTTGAGCTGCCAGTGTGGGGTAGGAGGCAGAGCTGGGGAAGTAAGCTGGCCCTGTTCCAGCCGTGGGTTTCCTCTGTTCACAGGCCAGGAGTGTCTGTGAGAGATTTCTTCCTTTTGGAAAGGAGTCCCTCCCTAGCTCCTTCAGTATTAACACTCCTCTCCTCTTGGTTGCTGTAAGCTGTAAGCCCCTGCATCCTTTCCCTTGTTTCTAGTGCATGTACAATGAAAATGTCCTTCCACATGTGACTGACCTCTGTTTAGGAAAGCTAAAGCTGAAGTTGTGGCTGCAGGCTCCCAGCTCTGAGAAGCCTTCTCTCTCAGCCTCTTCCCTCCCAGTCTACCAGAATTCATGACATCAGTTGAAAAAAATTGAAGTTTTGAAAAGTCTAAAAAGTTGGGGGGGTCCTATTTTTTTTAAAGAAAAATTAACATTCTTGTATAGCGAAGTCTCCAGGAGCCTGGTCTTTTAGGAAGAGATCAAATACCGTGAAATTTTTAAAAATTAATAAATCTGTGCAGTTACCTTTAAGCTATTTGTCCCTTTCTCCAGCCCAGTAGGCCTCTCTGTTTCTGGACTGCTTCACATCTTGCGTCTTTTGTCCTGAAGTTGTTGGGTTTGGGTTTCAAGGTGCGCAGGGAAACCAGTTATTCTCTGAAAACTGCATGATTGCTCATTTAAATGAATATAAATTGTTTCTATTCATAAGATCTTTTTTTCTAACAGCTGATCAAAGTTTGAGTGAAAACCATTTCATCATTTCCAAATAAATTGCGCGCACACACACACACTGAGCATTTCGGAGAGACTTTGGAACACAGAACTTTTAAAATCAGGATGTGGATAGCCAAGGCTTGTTGTTGTGTAAGACAGGGCAGTCTGTGATTTGATTCCACTTTTGCATAGAAAGGGACCTTTGCTTGCTGGGGAAAGGCATACAGACTTCATTAAAACTGAAGGCAGCACAGAGAGGACTCAGGGGAATTTCTCCTGGACTGGAAAAAATCCTTTTCTAATGTGAGATTTAAGGAATGTAGACCTAGGTAGCGTTTCAGAAAGAACATGGTGTGATACCTGAGCGCTTTCAGCAGTTCTGAGGGTGCTTGGAGAGCTTTCTAATTCAGGAGAGAGAACTTAAGGCATGTGGCTGGGCATTTAAGCTCTGTTAGAAACAGGCGGTGTTTTTAACAGCAGGGTGATTAACCATCGGAACAAACGACCAAAGGCAACCTTAGCTCCTCCAGCTCTTAAAATCTTCAAATAAAGACTGGGTGTCTTTTGGAAGAGGCGCTTTACTGAAGTTCTTGGGCTCACTGCAGAGGTAACTGGCTGAGACCATATGGACAGAATTAGAGACCAGCCCAGACCCTGTGATCCGCCACCCCCTTCCAAGCTCTGGCTTAGGCCTTGGTGAAGCTTACACAAGCCTTCCCCTGCTCTGGGTGAGGTGGAGCAACGGGGTCGCTGAGAGCAGATTGTGGCTTTTTGGCACAGCAGTTCCCACCAAGTGGGGATGCTCTCGTGTGCCTTGTCAGTGCACATCCATGCTCTGTGGGAGCGCTTTGTGAGGGGAGCCTGTTGAAGGGGGCAGTCTGTGTGAGTGTGGGGATGCTTCCCTTGTCCCTGGGAGCTGTAAAATGGGCAGTGAGCTTTGATGGCTTGCTGTGGGGCTGCAGGCAGTGCGGGGAAAGGAGTGCTGTGTGTCTCTTCCAGTTCTCGGGGCCTGGGTGACTCAAGATAGAGTTTGGCTGAGTTTACAGGACCAGCTCCTTGTTCTTGCTTCTTTTATCCTTTTTTTCCCCTTCAGAAAGGGAGCTCATCAGAGCTCTGACACCCAAATGGCTACACTGGTGCTGTGGCCCCTGTGTTTCTCATTGGGTTTTCCCTGGTATGTTTCCTTTGCAAGGTCCCACTGCATCATGTGTAGCCAGGACTTACATCTCTCCTCAGGCTTCAGAGTCCTCCATGCTTCTCTCAACAGCTTTCCTGCTTCCCGAGGACTCTGCCTGGCAGGCAGATGCTTAGAGCAAATGATGGGGAAAAAATACCCTTGTGATTGGGTGCTCCTAAGCCACTTGCCCCCAACAGCCCTATTCTGAGGTGCCCCATCCCCACGGTGGTTTTTTTTGAAGGATCCTCCCCAGGGCCTGGCAGCAGCAGACGATGAGGGCTGTGTGAAGCCCATCTCTTCCCCTCAGTATGTTTACCTGTCTAAATTTAACTCCCCAGCCGGCTTCATCCATCCTAAGCCGACCTGTTCTCTTGTGGCTGAGCTGTGGGTCTGGCTCCTGCTGCAGCGTTTCCTGGCTGCCTTGGGCTGGTGGTTTGCTGCTCGCTCCCTCTCTCAGGGGGATGCTGGCTCTTTCGAGGTCCCAGACAAGCCAGTTCTCCCTCTTGCAGGTTTTATTTTTAAATCTGGTTGGACAGCCCTCAGGACTGGAGGGTCCCTTGTTGTCTCATCTCTGTTTGCTGAGTGTTTATTCCACAGCCGGCTTCAGGAAATCTCCCCTTGTCCCACTACAGCCCACAGTTGTTTTCCTTCTGGCTGTGGTTGCTCCCAAACAGAGATCAGGCATGCTGAGTTGCTCCCTGGCCAGCTCTAAAGGGACAGTGCCTCTTTCTGCTCCCTTAGGGATCCCAGCAGTGGGGTCAGTAGGTGACTCCCTGTGAAGGCATCTTCCTTATTTCGCTTTGTTCAGAGCTGGGCTTCCCCAAGCTGGCTTTTGTCTGAGTTTGTTTGATAAATGAGTGATGTGCCCCTCAGCTTCACAGGAGCTGGAGAGAGGGAGAAGCAGAGGAGAAGGAATGCTCCTGTTTCTGGACAGAATTTGCTTTCTTTAGTGTTTCCGAGTTTGGGACAGTAAATATGGCCCAACCTGGCAGCCTTCTTCATCTAAATAAAACCATCGAGATCAAACCATTCATGTCCTGCAAGAGACCCCTAATTGATCTCTGCCTTTCCGGGCATGCCTGCTGTGTCATGTAGCTAATGCTGTGGTCTACCACATGAGAGAGATGGTTTGAATCCTGGCCTCCTCTGCCACTCTTTGAGCTAACCCGGTGGCCTTGTGCTTAATACTCTCATATTCAGAGGAAAGGTAGTGAAGGCCAGGGTTTTCAGCAGTGACTGGTGATTTGGGGTATCCAACTTGAAACGCTGTCAAAGGTCCCGTTTTTTTTTTTTTTCCCCAAGGTTCAGCTATTTCGGCTACTTGGGCAGACTTGATTACTCAAAATGACTAGTCTGTTGTGCAAAGATTAATCTCGGGATCTGGAGCAAAACAAAATGAGATAAATCAATGCACAACATACCAGGAATACTCGAATGAGTCTTCCTAGAGTGGGAATCATTTTGTGGCTGGAGAGCTCATGGTACTGTTGCGTGCAGGGATTTCTAAAGAGTTCTTGGTTTAGATTAATTTGTGGTTTAAAGTAGCTCGTGGGAAAGGCTCAAAGGGTTTGATAGTTTTTCTATTAGGGAAAGAAAAGGAGAGCAACATTGTATCTTTGTATATATAGAGAGAGAGATCTGTGAATACATATGAAGTTTAAGTCTTGGTTTGAAGGATTTGAGGGAAAACACATTTTCTATAAAGTCTCCCATCTTGGAGGTGAAGGAGACTGAAGTGGCTCAGTGAAACATGTGTCTTGGGCTTGTTTTTTTCCATCATTAAGGTCAGAGGGTTAACAAAACTCATAGGAATACTAATATTTCAGTGGTCTCCCTAAATTTATCTTCCTTCTCCAGTTGTTCTGTATTTAGCTTCTTGGCTGGTTTGGTATCATTGTTTCACTGAGTCCTGAAGCATTGTAGCACCTCTATTATGGATAAGCTGGAGTTCTAAAGCAAATTAAATGAGAATCTCTCTTGCTTCGCTGTGAAAATGTTTCTGAGCTTTGTTACGCTTCACAGCGTCGAGAGAAACATATGAGCCCAAATATGTCTTCATTAATGGAACACTTTTCAGAAAAAATAATTTTGTCATTGTCGGGTTCATTTCTCCCTGAGGTGTTCCTAAGTCTTCTGAAATTGTCTCTAATCATAAAAAATTGATACTGTACAAAAGAAAATTGAGTTCCTTTTTTTCGTCCTCTTTTTACAGATATAGCTATTCTGCAGGTTTCTTTATTATATTCCAGATTTGTTAATAATTACTGTAATTATTGGTCCTGGCAGCATGTCAGGGTTTTGTTTAGTAAATATTTTGTCACTATCATCTCTGTGTCACAGCTTGGAAGGTTTGTAGTATTCTATGTGTGTTATCACTGTCAGTTCTGCCCAGTTTTGCATCTCTGAAAACTAACTGAAGCTTTACACTCTTGCATTGAGACGATGGCGATATTCATGGGGTAGCTCCGTTACTCCACGTGCTGTACTGGGAGCTTCTGGTTTTGGACCAAAATGTCAGTTCTTGCTCCAGTGCATGGTGTGTACAAACCAGATTTCTCACCCACATCTGCAGCCCTGTGGGTGGCTGCAGCTGTTATTCCACCTGCGGAGATTTCACAGCCTGCCATACAGGTAGAGTGGAGTGAGTGCCTGTGAATTATGACCAATTACCTGTCCCAATTTCTTTTCTGTTTTTATAACTAGTCCCCATTTCCACCTATTCTTAACAAGCTGTTTGGGAGTTCTGCCAATATACAAAATGAACTTCTAATAATTTTTTATTAATGGCAAGGAAGTTTTCAGCTGGGTAAGCTTGGTAAGTGCGGCACTGGTTTTTTTTAAGTTTTTACTGAAGCTGCACAGGCTCTTTCAGCATCTCTACCTTTTTCCAAGAAGCCTGCACAATCCTGAAAGGCCTGAGAGTTGCTTATCTCTTCCATAGCATGGTGAGAAAACCTAAGAGTGGGTCTGTATTTCTGCATGACAGTTGCACCTCAGTGGTATAAAACCCCATTGCACGTAATAACCAAAACTTTTACCCACAAGGCACATAAATCTTCTTTATCTTCTAAGAAAATGGTGCCAATTAGGTCAGACTCACACACCAGGAAAAATTTACTGTCTCAATTTGGCTGCTTGTGTAAGGCTGTGTCTGTAGCAGTGCTGGGCTTTTCTGCCTGTGCGGCTCTGATACCTTTCCAAAGCCCATGAAAGAAGGGAGCATTTCTGCAGGCACAGCTGTGCCCATGTGGCCATCTTTGTCGGCACAACAGTGTTCACTGGGGTGTTGGGAGGCACATGTTTTTATTATATTTTGTTTTCACTCAATGAACTAAAAAAATTTTTATGGGGTAACCTTGATAGTCTGGACCGGGCTCTGCTTATAGAGGCTGGGTAATGCTTCTAAGTCAAGCATAAAAGCAAGCTAGAAGCAATAAGAAAATTGGTTGTGTTTAGACAGAGTTAGTTAACACAAACTAAGCCTTACTTTAGCCTATGGACAAGGCTGAAATAGGAAATGTGTTTTAAATACATTAGAGAGAAGGTTCTGTCAGTTTGTTGCTGCTTTTGATAAACCTGGGTGAGATCTGAGCTGGCAAAACTCGTGCTTCATGCAGTTGATTCCAAGCCAAGCAGATGGAAGGCGACCATCACAGCATGGCTCTGAGCAGGCATGGAAAGCTTTGCCTGTTACCTGTACCAATTCCTGCACCTCCCTGCGGCAACAAGGAGGATTATCCTCTTATTTCACAGCTGGTCCAGTAACTCATTCTTCCTCCTGGTAAAAGAGGTGGTGATCTTCACAAAGCCCAAAACCTTTAGGTTTAGGATTATCCAGCAGACCTGTGTGCAAGTGAATGTGTATACTGGACTGTAGGGTATTCTTGGAGCTGGAGCAGGGATAGGGGATGTCCGGTCCTGTGGAAATTGTGGCTCATTCACATCTTGGGACAGGTGTCAGAGGCTGCCAGGGGGTGGTCATAGCTTTCTAAACTGAGCCTGGGATTGAAAGAGCTCAAAAGTAGCACCCATTCCCAGATTATAGACTGACATCCAGAAGGTTCATCAATCTAACAGGTGCTGGTTTGACATTGAAAGCTGCAGTCACTTGAACATGCAATTCTCCCTTTGGTTCTCAGGCAAATGTTGCTGGTCTGCTCAGTCAACAGTTTTGACTCCACCTAAACATGTTTTACATTTCCTTTCAGCTCTTCTGTCCAAATGTACAGGAACCTTTGGCTTTTAATACCAACATCGTCACATCAAATTCACCACTTCATGCTGCCGCTTTTGCCCTGGTAAGGCTTTTTCTTGGCATAGCTCAGCACTGTGCTGAGTGGATCTTCCAGACCAGCTTGATGACTGGCAGTCTGAGGTCCTGCATCTGTGACTAGTCCCTGTAAATTGATGTGCTCTGTGGTTGTGGTGCTGTGCAGACTTGCATGTTCACAGCCATTGTCCCTTGGGTCTGAAGCAGCGCGTTAGTGACGGAGTGGCCTTTTCAGTCAAAGTTTACAACCTTGTGTTTGGGATATACTGCTTTCTCTCATTGTCCTTGCTTCCACAGAAAGCTCTGGCTGGTTATTTCTGCACAGGGCAGAGGTTCCTGGTAGTTGTACATCTGCCTAAAGATGTCTTCAGAAATTTTAAAGATGTCTCCAGATAACTGGAGTTGGAATTAGGCTTTTGTTTGTGAGGTTGGTTTTTTTTTTCTGCAGAGAAATAATATTCAATATTGAATAACATTCAATAATTTAGTGTTTTCAGAGGCCCATTTACCTTTTCCTTTCCAAGATTTTGCAAACCCAACCTTTGGATAGAGACCTCTAATCTTGCATGCAGATGAAGAGATACTGCTTTGGAGGGCGTCCGGGAGTATCTGCAGACCCCACTCCTCATCTGTGTGCAGAATGACTTTCTGTTTCTCTACTACTCATCTGACACTATGGACCACTTCCCCTAAATTAAAGTATGTAATTACTCTGTAATATTTCAGGTTTCTAAAAAAGTCTGGGTGCAGGTATATTCCTGGACTTCTAAAGGGAACCTCCAGTGTTAATGGGATAAGCCCATTGCAGACATCCATATGCTTGGAGCAAATGTCCAGTCCTCAAGCAGCAAAACAAGCACTGAGCTGGTAAAATGAAAAAGCTCTCATAAGTAAACGTGGTGTTTACGTTTAAACGTTCTAAATTGAAATTTTCAGAAGAAAAACATATTTTTCCATAGTGGTGTTTCAAAACCTAATGATTTCTGTTTCCGCTTGACATTCAGACTTAAATGTCCTTTAAGCCTTTCTTGTAGGTGGGGGTAACATTAGCCTTCTTCCAGTCCTCTGGGATGTCCTGAAATCTCCATGAGTGGTCAAAGGTTATGGAGAGCAGCCTCTCAATGACATCAGCCAGCTCTCCTAACATCCTTGGTGGATCATATCAGGGCCCATACATTTCTACAGTGCTGATAGACAGAGAAAATTCTGGTAAAACATTTCAAATGTTTTGTTTCTGTCAATAATATCTTCCCCCCACCCCTGCATTTTCATATCAAAAGAGTTTGGAATTGGTTGTAGTATGAACTAGTATAATATTTTGACCTTTCATCCCTATTTGGGATGCAGGCAAATGCTGAAATCCCAGCCCTTCTTGGGGAACAGAGATTCCATTCTCTGACCAGATCCACAAAAGTATATTTCCACTGGTTTTGCTGGCTGGCTACTTCAATACTTTGTCTGTGATGACTTGTAATTCACTGCAGATTGAATCTGTGGTGTGTCCACATGGCTGGTCTGGAGAGGCTGAGGGCAGTTAATCTTTCTTGCTCTGTGTTGTGCTTTCAAATTAATATCCAGATTTCTTTCCGAAGATAAATCTTCCTTCCGCACCAGCATTTGGTAGTGCACTGCACAGCTGCCTGATACATGTTCCATGCACAAATGAGGATTCTGGTGCTCTCTCAGTCTAGCTACAGGCTGTTATATGAAATCAGGATGTTTTAAAATTTGAGACAGCTTCTTGGTCATTTATTGTTTGCAATCTCACAGACTGCCATATATCTTTCTCCTCAGAAGTTACTTTTTCCCCTTCCCACCATTGTGGGGAGCTTTTTCCTGCCAGGCTCTGTGC
Organism: Chiroxiphia lanceolata; assembly: GCF_009829145.1. Lineage (NCBI taxonomy): Eukaryota > Metazoa > Chordata > Aves > Passeriformes > Pipridae > Chiroxiphia > Chiroxiphia lanceolata. The sequence continues at coordinate 62,080,176 of NC_045641.1, forward strand.
AGAGTGTCTCTGAAGCAGTTTTATGGTGTTCCCCAGAAGCATGCTTTTGTCAGGCTGCCTCAAAGAGTAATCCAGGGAAAAGTCTCTGAAGCAAGAAACATCCTTTTCTGTCTGGCTTTGAGGTGTTATCTCCCCTCTTCCAAAATGCAGTTGGCTCCCTCTACAACCCTAAGCTGTTTTGTTTGGAGCGAAGAGAGCTCAGAAAATCAAGGGAGGCCACACACATAAACAACTGTGTGTGAAATCAATTAATCTAAGTGAGCAGGAGACATATTCTTGAAGGAGAAAAGACTGGTTCTCACAGAAACCTCCCTTGTGTATGGCACTGGCGGGACTGTTACAAACATTACATCACTGGAACAGCGATGAGCTAGGTGAGTATTTTAAACTTTTTGGCTAGTATTGGCCAATATTTAGAGGAAGACTGGTGTTTGATTGTGTTGGAAGAGCATTCCACACTCTTTGTGACTATTTTAACAAGTGATTTTTATTACAGAAATGCTCACAGATACAGTGGTAGCGGGCTGAAGCGAGCACTGTTGAAAGGACCTGAATTTTAGCATCTTAACTTCAAATATTTGCATGATAAATTTGGTTCCAGGCATTGCACTCACCCAGTCAGGGATAAGAAGCTATGCCTGTCATTCTTAAGTGTTTGGGTAATAGATACTGTCAGCATTACGTACACAAGCAACCTATAGGACAGGAATTATTTGCAGGAGTTTCTGTAAACAATTTTATACCTCAAATTAGGGAAAAAATCTTGTATTGCTTTTTATAACAATCTGATAAGAAAAAGAGGTGTCCTCAAGTTGTTTGTCATGGACTGTTATTTGTCTCTGCGGTTGCAGGACTGTGAAAGGGGATACCGATGTCCAGGGATTTCTAAACCTGGTTAGCTCTTGGTCACACAGAGCAGCAGTGCCCAACTCTCCCACAGGAGGAGGGTTACTCATGTCTCAGCACGTTGTGGTCCTCTGCTTTACAGTGCCCAGGGGTCAGTAATTACGATCATATCCCAGTTTCGCTCTGCACCTCTTTAAATAATGGTCTCCTCTCGGCTGGGGCAGTGAGAACACGAGCAAAAAGCTGTGCTTGGCTCTCTTGGCTGAGGGAAGGACATGGAAATGAGGCCTTGAGAGAGCACTCTTCATGGGAAAGGAGCAAAAGATTGGGGAATCTAGGAGACAGCTACTCCATTCAACCTCTTAAATTGTCACAGGAGAGGATGGAGCAGTGCAACTCTGAGAAATCAAAAGTCTCTGTGCTTGTGGTGTTACTCAGAGAATAAAGTCTTATCATGGCCACAAACTTTCTCTGGCTCTACACTAACTCCCATTTGGGAGTGGGGAAAATGGTAAGAGAAGTTGTTTTGTGTTTTGCACTGAGGGCTCCTTGATGAATCACACTCTGCTTAGGCCAGCTCGGAGCTGAAAGTTCATCCTGTAGAGCAAGAAGTTCCCAAAGACTTGAATTAAAACCAGCCGTGTTAGGGAAAGCAGGCTGGGGTCTTGATGGGTTACTCCTGTTCATGCAACCTCGTTGTTATGTTTTTCTGTGATTTCTTGATAAATTTCTGGTATAGACTGGATTTTTCTACTGATTTGAGAAGAAAAGGAAGTCTTTTACGACTAAGACTTCAGTGTGTAAGTTTTTTTAGTTGAGGCCAGGAGATTGCGCAGCATGGAAGCCAAGAAGATGCCTTGTGTTCCTGTGTGGCAGCTGAGAGCCCTTCTGAGGAAGGCAGAAAGCCATCCCTGTGGCTTTCTGGAGGAAAAGATTCATCACCCCGTACAACCAGCTGGTACCAAAACCCTGGTTGGTGGATGCTTCTGAGTAGCTGCTGCCTTTTGTCGTTTTTATCACAATAATTTGGCTTATTTGCTCTCTGATTTGATGAGGCTGAGAAGAGATCTCAGGAGATCCCAGGCCCTCAGGGCAAAACCTCGGCTTCCTAGAGCTATGTTCATTTTCCAGCCCTCCCACAGCCCTGGGGTGACCCACCCCGGAGTCATGTCTCAGGGGAAGTGTCTGCTGGAATACACCAAGTCATTTGCAAGTTAGCTGTCTACACACTGCTGAAAATCACCTCCCTCGGGCACTTTTCTAGATCCCAAAAGCAATCACTGTGCTTCTTTGGGCACCCAAATATCACTGTTCAAGTGGCTTATTTTCCTCTAGTCTCACACCTGTGAAAGGAGAGTCCCAGCATGTTCATACGTCCACAATGCTTGTGTGGTGCTTACACCATTTTCTCTCACAAGCCTTTGGAGAAAGGGTAGATACTGATCTCACCTGCTACATTCTCCTCTGGCACTGGGATGGAAATACAAAGAACACTCAACCACACAAGTAAATTAAACTGCTAATTTCCAGGACCTAATTACAAGTCTTGGTTTTGCCGCCTGACCCGAAAATAAAACTCCTCTTGCAAAGTTTCCTTGTTTGGGGGTTTGATTTGTTTGTTTGTGTTCTTTTAAACAAAGCAAGTAAACAAGAGCCACTCTGCTGAGTAGGAGAGGATGGTTTGCCTGGTTTGTTTTCCTGTATTCCTCTTTGGGTTCTGCTCAGCCAGTTGTGCCCCACGCTGAGCTTTGGGAGGGGCATACAGGGCTAAATATATCTGCATTACCGGTGAAATGCAGTATGAGGTGCTGCGTCATTTGGTGGAGTTTACTTGGAAACTGAAGTGGGAAGCCAGCTTTTATTTTCAGCCTTGGGTCAGATGCGTTGGTCAGTTGTCTCACCCAGATTTTTGGTCTCGATCAGGAGTTTGTCCTTGAGAGACAGACATAAAACCTACTCTCTAAATAAAAAGCCAAACTAATTGCAGCAACAAAATCACATTGGGGCAACCGTATTTTTCTTGTTCAGCAACCAGATTTACAGTCTGAGAGCTTCTTCGGATAGGTTACCTTTAAAACAGAAAAAAAAGTCATAGCTCAAATATCATGGCTTAATGAGTAGAGGAGCTGGTGTGATGCTGTGAGCTCTAAATATATCAGAAAGAACTCCAGCACTGGCAGCACACTGACAACTGGAGTCCTTGGGCTTTCACTTATGTTGGAACAGAAATGTATACCTCCAAGAAATGTGTGAGGAACAGATGCAACTTGGTGACTAAAAGAGGACTTTGGTTTTGCAATTTCTAGTTCAGCTTTTTGGCTTGTCTTCCTCTGCTGTTTCTGCTGGTGCAGTAGGAGTGATTGCATGGGAAGGGAAGGTATTCCCACAGCGTGGAAATGCTGAAGGGTGGACACAGCTCAAGGCAGCCCACCTGAGCCCCCTCTAGTCTCTGCCACACACAAGTAACAGCAGCAGGGCAAGTGTGACCATGTTGGTGACACAAACCTGCTGGGGATCCTCCAGGACTTAATCAGTCAAAGGAGTGGGTGGAAACCCTTGCTCTTTCTCCGCAAGCTATCCAGGATCTCCTGCCTGCACATCTAACATACTGCAGTCACATCTCTGGCTGTTTAATACCCTTTTAAATCTTCATCCTTATGCCTTTCTAAGGGAGGGGAATACCAGTGTTGCTATATGCTTGTCTTACTGTAAAAGGAGGTAAGAAAGCTTTTCAGTTTAAAATTTTTTATTTATCTAGCAGGATAAGAATGATGCAAATCAATTTCTGTCTTGTGCTTTATGGTGCCCAGCACACTGGGGCCTCTGAATATTCCTTCAGCACAAGCCACACATTGCAGACCAAAGCCATACAGCTTTGCTGGCAGAGAGCTCTTAGCATGCTGGAATCCTGGTCTACACTGAGGAATCTAAAGGCTCCAGGATACAAACTTGATGTTAATGACTATAAAATACTCTATATTTCTCTTGGAGGATTCATTTATGGGGGTGAGGGCTGGGAACTGGAATTTATGGAGGTAACCCAGGCTCTGTCCATTCTGTTAAGCCTGAGTGGCTCCTTTCCTTCATAGGTTTCAGCTGGGTACTTATGGGTGTGAGCAGCAGAGAGTGCAGAGGATTACCATTGCCATTTGAACCTGCCCAGGTGTAGTGTATCTTCTCTGTAACTCAGGACTGTGAGAGAGCAGATGGGAACTACTTTTCTTTAGCTTCCCCTGTGAGCTCTGCATGTGGTCCTGCTTTTTCAACTGCGCCGTGGTTCCTAGGAAAGTGAAAGGTAAGTGAACAATCCTAACAGATACTGTAGAAGTTTGGTAGCTTTGTATCTCCTTGGCTTTCCTGTAGGTTGTTGCTTGGTGTTTTACATCTGCAAAATTATCTGTTCCCTACATCTTCCCCTCCGTCGGTATCGCCACCTCAGCCCCGAGGAGCTGGTGCAGCTTCTGTAGCTGGGATTACCTGGTTTCTGTGATGGTGTGGTTGGACTCAGGGAAGGGTTTTTTTCTAGCAGGAGTAGGCAAAATTAACAAATAACTGTCCCACAGCAGCGTGCTCCAGCTGCTGTATCAAATGCTGTGGCATAGACTTAGTACTCATGGCTTTTGTTCAACTGTTATGTGAAAAGTAGATGCTGTTTGCACAGTGTGCCAAAAAAATACCTCTCTCTGTTAGATGAGGAGGTGCTGGATGGAAGTGTGTGTCTCACTTCAGATTATTAACTAAACCATAGTAGCATGTAATTAACCATTCAGAAGTAAGAGCTGCTCCAGTGTGATGTTTGTTCCCTTCTTTCCCCCTTAAGCTCTTCTCCCTATGACTGCTATCCCTATGGATCACTTCCTGGCCAGGCATTCTGGCCATCTCATATCAGTGGGCAGGTTCCAGCCTAAGTGGTTTTGGAGAGCATTTGTGGCCTTGCCTTGAATTTAGCTGTGGAAGGTAAAATTTGCTGGATTGGTCACTGTCCCTACATGGAGGGCAGGTTGTGTGATACTGAGTGCTCACGAAGACAGTAAGTGGTTTTGCCCTTTGATAATGCTGCTGGTGCTCAAGCTGGAGTTTCTGGGAGTTACTCTGGGAATGCTGAAGGTATTTGGTGTGTGTTTCAGTATGTCAGTGTTCCCAGTCCCTAGATCCAGCCTGCAAAGGGCAGCTGATCTTGAGACACTGAGTTCCCAAACTGCAGGTTCCCAGTCCCCTCTGTAGGGTGATGGCACCAGAGGCTGTGCTGGGCAGGAAAAATGTGCACCCCTCCACCAGTTCTGCTCCTTGTTGCAAGTGTGAATGTAAAGCAGCAGCCTCTGCTCTCCCTTTGGCTTCTACATGGGCCTCTCCTTTTGGTGTTGTTGAGAGAACAGGTGATGTGTTCAGGGCTGCAGTTTTGGGGAGCAGCCCGGCCTTAAAGCAGCAATTCATTCAGCCATCCCAGCCAAAGCAACTGTGGTCTTCCCTGCCATCAGTGGGCAGACTGCAAGGGCATGGGGCAAGAAGGGAAAAGCAGCCTCAGGACTGGGAAGAGCAGGGACAGAAAAGGAAATTACCAGGGAGAGAGGATGTGGTACCCCAGCTGTGATAGCCACACATGGGAGGGAAGGTTTGATCACCCACCTCCCAGTACTGACACTGCTATGCTGGTGAGCCTGGCACAAAAATCTCACATAACTAATGGGCAGTGGTGTGCGTGGAAGGAGATGGAGGGGAGGTGGTGACACAGAAGATTAACCCCACTGCCATGAGCTTTTCTCTGTTGGCATCTATCTCCTGTTCTGTATTTTCTCACCCTTGCTTAGTTAAGGGCTGTTAGCTCCCAAGTAAATCCTCTGCATTGTTCATATTCTGTGTAGGAAAGCTGCAAAGAAATCCCATAGCTGCAGAAAACAAAGTAGGAGATAACTTTTTTTTTTTTTTAATTCCTCAGTGATTACTGAGCCACTGTTCCAGAAAAAAAAAAAAAAGAAAAAAAAAAAGAAAAAAAAATAGACAGTCATATCATGGGAAAAATTATCTTTCTCGTAGGATATAAAACTTTGAGTCTGAGCGGTGAAGGTCTCCTGGCACTGATGCTAATCCTGCACAGGTTTGGCTGTGCAGTACTTATGTAAAACACGTGACAATTCCTTCTGTAGTTTCAGTAGAAATTTCTCATTTCCTAAACAAGCGTGCTGTGTTCCTGCGTCCTGTTAAGCCTCTGCTGTGTGCTGCCCCAGCAGCCCTGCCTTAACAGCTCGGCTGGTTTGCTGGGTGGTTTGGAGCCTTTTGATGGAAGGTGCTATTTAATTATCAGCGGTGTTATGTTCCCGGAGCTCGCTACATGAAAGCAAAATACCGGCAGTCTGTAATTAATCTAAGCTAATGTGCCACTGTTTACACTCCATCTCCGAAACCAGACAGATGTAAGAAGACACCCAGCCTTCATCTGGGATCCTCCCAGGTTATTTCTGAGCTATCTTTGGAGAACTGCAGCGAGCGTATCTACCCACCCCGCAAGTGCCTCAGAAATGAGTACCTTTAACTTTTCTCGGGAATGAGTGGGAGACTTTGTTTCCTAGCAGGGAGCAGGGTTAATGCCTTTTCGTTTGTGTTACCACAGCTGACGCTGGCTGGCATGGCACGGGAGCACATAACTCCTCCAGCAGTCATGAATTTTGCAGTGTGAAAGGGTCTGAGGTAATAAGCCCTGCTTCCTCCATCTCTCCCCTCACTTTGGTCGAGCAGGAGGCTGCTGGCAACAGGGATGTGTGGGATCTCTTTGGTGGGAAGACAAGTGATTCTCTGGGACTGCGGTCTTTAAAAATAAAATATCGTGCGTTCATTTCCGATCGCTCTGCTACAAATATTTAACAGAACAAGGTGATGAAAATGCCTAGAGGTGTGGAAAGACTGAAAAGATTATGTATCCTTCGTTAGAGTGAAGAGTAATAAAAAGCAATATGACAGAAGTATATAAACTTAGAAGTACAGAGAAGTAAACCAGGCATTCCTGTGTCTACTTTTACATAATACAAGGTTTCCAATGAAATTGAAATAAAACATCTGACACATGTGAAACTTTTTTTTTTTTGTTACTGCACATAAATAATTGAGACTGAGAACACAGTAAAATGCAGAAAGGATTAGATATATGGATAAAAATCTTACACGCAGTTTATTAGTTTTATTCTAGCTGGTTTAGAAGGTATGAGTCTTCCTGCTCCTGGACAGTCTTCCAGCTGCAGCTGGTTAAATGCTCTTCCTGGCCCCATAAAACTCTAATACCCTCCTTTGAAACATCTGACAGTGGACACTAGCTTAGAGGAGTCATTGCCTAACCCTTGCATTCCCGAATGTCTCTGCATTGAATGATTGCTATAAACCTGGCTGGGATCAGAGGTGACCACAGCTTTCTAATCACCTGAAGGCTGAGATGTAGAATATGAGGATGCTGTTGTTACCCTCATAGACTGTAGCTTCAAGATGACAGCCATCTGTCAAACCACCATCCCAGGTGTCTGAACAACCTCTTTGATAGTCATCAAAGGTGGTTAGGTGACTTCTGCAGGTCTGAGCTGCAGCAGGAAATGTTACACCATCAGAGCCTGTGCAGCTCCATCCTCTTGGGGAACAATGCATTTTAGGTGTTTCATTGGCACTTTTTTTCAGCAATGTGTTTCGTTCAGTCTAAGTGAATTGTAAGCAGCTTAGTCACATGGGGAAGGCTTCTGTTGAGTTTGACTTTTCCTTGTTATGACTTTGAGCTCTGATTGTTTTCAGTGAACGCTGATTTATCCCCTTGGGAATAAATGCTGCTGCAGAGTAGAATCCTCCACAGCACACTGGGCACACTGTATGCTGGGGCATCCCAGGGATACCCAGGACAGGCTCCCTGCTTCTACAGCCCAGCATTTTGCTGGTTGATCAGAGTCAGCCTGTTAGCATTGCTGGCCTGGAGAGAATTAAAAATTGTAATATCCAGCAGAGGGTGCTCAAAAACAGATATCCCGAGTAATCGGGTACTGCTGTACCTCTGCACTCCGGTTCTCTGGCAGCTGAGCTCCAGTTTTTGGTGGCTGTGGCCGCACTGGCAGGCAGAGTGGACCAGGAAGAGCGGACCTGGAGGGTGAACAGTTGGCGGTGAAGACATGGCACCCGTGCACTAGCACTGTGGGCTGGGGGAATGTTATTTTGGATGAGTTTTTGTCTGATCCCATGGTTGTGGAGGAGCACATGAGGTATCCTCCTCAAGCACAGTCTCCTGTGTAGTTTCATCCAGACAGAATCCAAATTGCAAGCTCTAAGGCTGCTCAAAGTTGCAAACCACTGCATGGGTAGTGGGATGGGTGGGGGATTTGCTTCAGAAGTGAATCCCTATTTGACCTACAGTACCAGTGTTCTCATGGCTGTCTCTGAGTTGGTAGTGGTCAGGTTTGCTTTTGAGTCCCTGTCACCTGTGTCAAGCTGATCCTTTTTGCCATGCAGGTGGGTGCAGAATACTTTGGCTGCTCTCTGTTCAAGGCAGTTTCTGGCCTCTGAGTTTTGAACTGAACTGAAATTTTCCAAGTGCACCTCAGTCAGTTTGATCAGATTTTTTTCTTGTCCAAACTGCAAGGTATAAAGCAAAACTGTAACTTGTTCCCAACTGTGCTCAGAAGGGTCACAAACTTTTTGATGAACCTGGGATGAGTTTTTGTGCCAAATCCCAGATCCAGGTGTATTTTTCATGTGTTTTTCAGACTGTGTGTTGTAAATGTCACATTGCTCCAAAATGGAGTCCCCAGAGCATGTGATCAGAGCACTGGGATTAGGGAAGAAGAGGAGGAATTTTTCTTCAGGTAATTACAGGCAGCTGAGTTGCCTGTGGGGAAAAAAATCATGCTAATGCTCAGCACCTTTAGAGAATTTACTGTAGAGTAGGCATCACTTGAACTCCATGTCCAAGGGGGAAATACCTGTCTGGTCCATAACCCAGGGCACTCTTGGATTGAAGAAAGATCACAGGTCATGATTATATCAAATGCAAAGACTTCACTTCTTTCCTTACAAATCTCCCTTATTTTCCCTAATGCCTTTTCTACTGAAAATATCCCAGAATGTTTAATCAGCGTACCTAATTAATAGCACCGTCTCATCTTTATAGTGCTCTCTTATATGGGTTTTTTCACCAGTGTCTCTCAATGCATTTTACAGAAGAGATTCCTTTCATGGTCTCCCTTTTGCACATGGGGTAAGCAAGGGAGAGAAGGTAGAAGAGGCATGCTTAGGTTATGCAGCCAGCCAAAGGTGGGGTCAGCAATAAAATTCCAGGTTCTTAGTTCAGGGCTCTGCTGGAACTGTTCCTCCGACCATCGAAGTGCGTTTAGGGCTGGATGAAACACAGGAGCCATTGAAACAATTCAGGACAGAAAGTGGAGGAAGGCAGAGATGTAATTACGCACATGGGGAGCGGTCACGTAGCCAAATGCCAGTGTTTGTGAACAGCGACATGTTGTCTTTAACAACCACAAGTGTGGTCAGGCACCCATTTATTTCCTCCGAGAGACAACGCGCTGAGCAGGTCAGCACCCTCCGGCACGATGCTGAAACACTGGGGCAGTGTTGACTCAGAGGAAGGAGCTCCACTGCCTGAATCACCTCCATCACTTCCTGAGGGACCCTGGTTTCCCCGGGACCCAGCGCTGCCATCCTGCTGAGATCAGCTGAAATCATGACCTGAAGTGGTCTGGCTGCAGTTAAATATAAAGAGATACTGAAAAAAACACATCTCGCTCTAAGGGCTAGAAGGGTGTTGGGTTTCAGCGGGTCTTTTTAATGTTTTTATCTGGAATTAATAGATTCACACACAGAAAAAAAAAAAAAAAAGAAAAAAAAAGAAGCCTTCTTTAATGAACTTAGTAATAATAGTATGGTTTAAAAGTACTTGTTTAGCCAATGCTGACTATATGCTTACACAGCTACCTCTGGCCTGGGAAAGATTGAAACCACAATGGCTAAGTATAGAGGCCTCTAAAATATCTTCATATATACAGTGCCTGAATACACAAACAGAACTGGTCTCTCTTCTGTCTACAGGAGCAATATTTTCCATAGAATTTATATTGACAGAGGTTTTTCCCCTGGAGTTATACATATTTATTAAAATAAAATTCCTCCAGAACTACATCCATGTGCTGAACCCCTTTCCATGGCCACCTTCACTTTTCATTCCATGGTGTAGCAGACTCCTGACTAGGGATATTTTTGGTGGTTTTTTTCTTTGTTGTTTTGCATATGTTGTTTTGGGTTTTTTTCTTCTGTTTTTCAAGAAAGGTGGAACTAATCCCAGGGTTTCAGCCTTAGCTTTTGAGAATAGCTAGTGGATGAAGGAGAGATGTTCCTATCTTTGAAGTGTGGTAGGATCCACGGACTAAGTGACCAGAGCTGTGTTAGATGCTGGGCGTGCCGAGGTGCATTTGCCTCTGTAAAGAAAGCTTGTCTGTGTGCAGTGTGACGCTGCTGGGATAAATTCCTCTTTGCATTTAGTGCTTTGTAACAAGCCTGTTTACTGGAGTGTCAATCTGTGTCTCTCTTGGAGCCTGACCCCTGACTTCTCTGTGTGCCTCCTTTTAAGTCTTCGACTTAAACTGCTTGCAGTTTTTGGGTAATTGTGGGCAAAGCAGTTTTTCTGTTCCTCCTCTGTGAGTGCGATACCTCAAATATGTCCTGCCAATTCCCAGCTGTGGGCTAGTTTTGCACCGACACAACATATTATTGGTAAATGACAGATTTCTCTGAGCTGGGGTTGGCACGCCTTGCTTTGCACGTAGCTGTAGGCAGTGCATGACATTGTCCTGGTGGGAGCCAGGAGGTGGTAGGAGTGGCACACAGAAGGCATGCATGCCCAAATTATGTGCTTCAGGGAGCAACACCTGGTTTATGAGACGTGCAGATGTTGCGTAGGTGGTCCTCAGGCACTTGTAGATTTGCCTATCGTTTCTACTGTGATTATCTGTCCTGGCTCTGGATCCTTTGCTGGCACTCCAGCAACCCTGGAAAACCCCCAGCTTTCATAATAATAAGAACTGCTTCCTTTTTGGAAACAGCAGCTTCTTTAAATGTTTGTAATGATATGCAGCTGAACATATAGACAATTCTTTCAACACCGAGCCCCTGTCTGACACAACACAGCTCGAGTGCAGTAATTCAGACATATTTTGAAACCCTTCTGTCTACAAGGCCCGTTCTTCAGGGAAATGGCATGGAGGGAACAGAAATGAACATGTGCTGGGACTTCCTCAGGCCTTGTTGGGAGGCTCTGACAGATTTCCTGTACTGTGCCCTGGGAACGGGAATGTCAGTGATTATGTTAGAAACTTCTCTGATGACGTCCGTGCAGAGGTCTTGAGTACTTTTTTGAACTTCCAAAAATAAGTGTGTCTATTCTCAGAGCTGCATAATACTCTCAGTTTAAGCATGAAGCAGCTGAGATGCAGAGGGGTGACAGGACTTGCCTGGAGTCATGTGGTGAGCCTGGAACAGAATCCACTCTGTTGTTTTTCATGAGAGATACAAGTCACCAGAAGCTCCCACGGTGCTCTGGGACATCTGAGTACCTGGAGTTTTAGAAATTCAAGCCATTTGCTTGCCTCGCTCCAGTGTGGCTGATGCCCATTGCCTTGCATATCTAGACACGAGGGCAGTGCTCTGTGTGGGACGCGGAGCTGTAATTTCCTGGATGAGTAACACTATTTCTGTGCTGCACTATAGCTCAGCACTTCTGTTCTGCTGCTCTAGCAATGAGCCTGGAGCTGAAATTGTGTCTCAAAATTAGCAGTGATACTGCAAGTAGGAAACAAGTACCTACTTGTACCCCATACTGTCTGTGAGTACGGTGACAGCAGAACTGCTCCTCTGAGAGCTGGAAAGGGATTTTTGTTTTGCACTCTGTTCATGATGTGGGACATCCTGTACTGGTGTCAGAGTTGACAAGAGCCCATGAAGTTCAGAGGTCTGTAATGCTCATGCTAGCGTAGCTTTGGTGCAGTGTTCAGCTTGAACAGGAGTGGTTCCAGTTGTCACGGCCTGTCAGTACCCTCTTTTTACTTGCATTGTAAAGTTGTGCTAGAAAGAATAAGATCATTCTACTGTGTGCAGCTGCCTGTGAAACACTGGTTATCTTCAGTCTTACTGAGCAGATCCCTCGTGTCTCCATCAGTGGCCCCTGGACAGGGGGCAGAAATAAAGTCCCTGTTGACTCTTTTGGGGAACGCTGCTGTTAGATCAAGGGGTGTGAAAGAACACCTATAAGGAGGATAAAGGATCTATAAAGGATAAAGGCTGGCAGGGATCTATAAAGTAAAGTAGTGGAAGTGCTGAGACAGTTATCTGTAAGTCTTAGGAAGCTTTAACAATTTACAGGTGGCAAGTTGTATCTTTATTATAATATATACCATAAAGATATTATAATAATGTAAAATATAAAATTTTTGTAACATCCTGGTGAGCAAATTGCTTGGGATCCTGGTTTCAACTCTTGCAGGGTACAAACATTTGTGAGGATAACAACGGTTTCCAGAAATGTTTATCATGTGTCTAGAAATCCACCTGTACAATGCAGCATGATAACTGGGCCCTTCACAAGGCAGATGCTGCACAGAGGTGGAGTTGAACCATGTTGCAACTGAGGTGCCTCTGCAGGAGTGTGAGGTCTCAGGGAAAGAAGTGTTTGTCCAGGCCATAAGAGGTTGCCTGAAACAGAAAACTCCTCAACTCTTTTCTGTTGCCACTTGTAGAAAGCATTAAAAACATGGCTTAGTCTGGAGGAAAAAGTAAAATATCTGAGGTGGATGGGGAGAAATATTATTAGAAGTAAACTGGAAGTGGTTGAGTAAAGGGGCTTCAGGGTATGTGTTTTTAAGGAGGGTTTTAGGAACAGGTAAGATAAACCCTTGTCAGGAATGATCCAAGTATATTTGATCCTGCCTCTGTGCAGAATTTGGATGGTGATCTCTGAAAGACCACAGTGTTTCAGTGATACTGTAAGTAGGGCTTTCCAGGGTTATCTGTGGACAGCAGACTGTGTATAAACAGAAGGACTTGGGACTCCAAGAGCAAAGCTCACTGATGGTACTCGGGAACAGCAGGCTGGGGGAAAGATCTTCCTTGGAAGTAGTAAAGGAGGACTCCTGTGGCACTATGCACAGTGCTCAGTTTATTAGAGTGAGAAGCTGGAGCTGGACCTGACTCTTCGCCTGATTTCTAGTGCCACTAGTGAATCACACAGGTCACATCCTATGCGACTAGTTACTGGCAATTCCTTACCTTTGGATGCCAAAGTTCTCAAGCTGTCTTGGCAGCAGACTCATCTATCTTGCAGGAGCTAGACATGTAGAGAGTATTTCAAAGCACATCAGCCTTAATAAGCAATTTTGAGCAGGTCAGGCCATTTGTCATTTACCTTGCTGTCTTAAAACTCTGAAAACCGTGTCCATGTGGATGGAGAGAATTGGGTAGAGAGGAGCAAAAAACTGATCCAAGAAAAAAAAATCAAAACAAAACCAAATGACATTTAAGCAGCATTCAGAATTGCAAAATCAAAATCCCCAGCTTAGGCACCACCTAGCTCCTGGAGGCATCGTAATTCCACACATGCCTCATTTGACTTTTTCTCTGAGTTTGTCTGAGAGGGTTTTTTTTAAATTATTTTTATTTTAACGCCCCTTGGGTGCTGAGTGTTTTACTTACGTGCCTGCCCAAAATTGATGAGTCTGATCACGATCCAGAAAGCAAGCGCCCTGGCTCCCGAGCCTCCCCAGGTGCTTTCAGAGCACACCCAGCACACATGCACACGATAAGGGAGAAAACCCAGTGGCAGCTGCCCCTTTCTTCTGAAACATCTGACATAGCAGCCGAATGGTTGGAAAGCTCAGGGATCAAAACCCATTTCTCCGTCTTGACCAACGGGTGCTTTATGCCACACGCCGAGAGGCCTGTGATCTATAGACATTGCTTTCTTCATGTACTTCCTTCCTTGCTCCGAGTCTGGAATAATTATCCACACCCTAGCATGGCTTATTTGGGAATAGTGAAGAGTAGCCCTTTTTCATGGCCCTTGTCTGAGGCCCGATGGTTAGTGCCTTCTCCGGGAGGGATAGGTTTGAAGTGCCACGAAGGGAGACCGGGATTAAAGCAGGTCGTCTTCTTCCTTAGGCTGCTGGGGAAGCAGGGAACGCTGCTGCTTCCTTTGGGTCTGGATCACTTGCTGTTAGGCAAGTGGGAGCACGGCAGTTTGGTGGTAGAGGAGAAGCACCTGATTTCAGGTCACGTGTGAGCGCGGGCAGTTCCCGGCAGCTCCGGGCAAGGTACGGAGCTCCCCAGGCATGAGGGCCAGCGGCGCTTCTCCGCTGGCCTGCCCATGCTAAATGTGCTGACAGTAAGTGGCTCTGTGCCCGGTAAGGAGTTGTTTTGGATCCTTAGTGGTGTTTGACTGTTCTCGGAGGCCGCAACAGCACCAAGGACCCTAACGCTGGGATCCACCCTTGGAGCAAAGCCCTTAAAAGCTGGGTGTTACAGCACACACGTCTTCGGTGCCAAGTGTTTTTTGGAGCTTCCTGCAAGTAACTTGTATAAGACCTCCTGCATAATGGCTTTGTACAGCCAAAGCCCAGCCTGTCCAGTGGACCTCATCCCTCCTGGCTCCTTGGTTTTTCAGTTCCCTGAGGCTCGCGGGACTGGAATTTCTTGCTTTTTCTCAGGCTTTTCTTAAAAAAAAAAAAAAAAATCTTGTAGTGTTACTTCTGTGGAAAAGCACTTCTGTTTCTTGCATGCTGCTGGAGTGGGACTCATCTAACCTGGAGTCTGGGATCTGTCCTGTAAGAGAGAGGAGGCAAGCTGCCCAACCGAGCCCTGGTTTTGCTGGATCCAGCTGCGGTGGTTTAGGTTTCTGGCTGAGTCCGTCTGAAAGCGGCACAGAGCAAAGCACAAAGAGAGGGAGGGTCGTAAGTACCCCCATTCTCTCCTGATAATCCCTTAAAAAATAATTGCAGGCCTAAACCTCTGGCCTCCAGCAAATTTTCCACTCGATTAGAGGCTTTTGTGAAGCTGGGGAAAGGGACACGCAGACTTGCACATTGTGCCGCTGCCCGAAACTTCCAGCTGGGATTTTTTCCATCAAAAGGGGATTTTAGTAAAACCATTATAAGGGGCTTAGTCACAGAAAAGCAGTTGAGCTGAGACAGGGGTAGATTAGCTTTAACATGCTTGTTTTTGGCACTAGGGACAGGGTGGAAGTTACACCCAGCCGCTCACATGCAGCCTCCCCCTGTCTCGCTGACTCCCTGGCAGGTGTGGGCGGGAGATGATGTCCCCCACAGTGTTCCCCCCGATGTCCCCCTGGCATGCTGCATTTGAAACCAGTGGAGGTGAGGGCAAGGGAGAGGGCAGCCCGGGCATAAGTCCTCACGCCATGTGGTCTGGGCCCGGAGATCGAAAGTCGCTGTCGCTTGATTGGCCTTTGGTGTGGTCTGGGCAAGCTGTGCTAATGGACAGGTGCCTCTTGGGAAGGGAATCCATGAGGGGAGACAGCATTTGCAGCCTTAGGGACCGTGTAGTGCCCGTGGCTTTGATCCGCATGGGTGGTCTCCGAGCCTCGCTGCAGGGACAGTCGTGGTGAAGATGTAGCCGGAGCAGCTGGGAGAGCTGCAACCCGAGCCCTACCTGTTGTGACGGGATGTCGGCCTTCAGGGCTGGACGTCGGCCTTCAGGGCTGTCAGGGCGGCGCTTTCTGTCAGCTCCGCGTTTGTTCGGTGAGACTCGCCGCTGCCTGAAATAAAAGCCATGACGGCTGGAGAGTCTGCACAGGGAGAGATGGATGGCTTGTTGGAGGGGCTCCTGCTGCTGGGAGCTCTTCCACAGCCCACGCTCGTACGCCAGCAGTTCCGGGGCCCTGGGTGGCACAGCCTGCCGTGGGAAGAGTAGGAAGATGTCCTCTGTGCTTAGTGTTTCTCTGTCCTGACTCTGCCTCTCCAGGGCTACCTTAGGCTGGAAAACTCATTTCCGTTTTTGCTGCTCCAAGTGACAGAAACCAGCAGGACTGGAGATGGAAGAGCTTGACGCCAGGCACTGTTTGGCCACGCGCAAGTCTGGGACATAACCTTAGTCAAGTTGCTTCCACCTCTCTTTCCCATTAATGCTGATGTTTCTCTTCCTGACGTCTGTGTGTGTAATGAGCCTGCAGAAGCTAATTATTAATTCTCTAAATTATAAGGTATAGTTGCTTCTGAAAAAGACATCATCACTGTATCTGTAGCAGCAGTGTGAGAACTGGATAAAAAAGACTGTTCAAGTTTATGTGTTAAAAAGGACATGTGCATACAACTCCAGATACCTTAATCACTGCAGAGGTACCCAGCGGAGTATCCGTGCCAACAACATAGCAAAGCCCTGAACAACAAAACTGAAATAAAATAATCCAAGCATTAGTTTAAGCTTGGTCCTGCTCCATTACCATTCTCACACTTGCATGCTTTTAAAAAACCAAATGAACAAAATAATTTTCTTGGTGTCAAGCTATAGGTGTCAAGAGATGCAGACCTCAGGCTGAAGTGCGAAGTCTAGGATGGATGTTTTCCAGAAGGCAGCCTGTTAGGCTGGGACGTGAAGTTCTCATGCAACAGTGGGGTGCATTGATGCACATCCCAACATAAGGACAGGGACCTGTTGGAGTGAGTCCAGAGGAGGACCATGGAGATGATCAGAGCGCTGGAGCAGTTCTATGAAGACAGGCTCAGGGAGTTGGGGTTGTTCAACCTGGAGAAGAGCAGGCTCCAGGGAGACCTTAGAGCACCTCCCAGTACCTAAATGGGTCACAGGAGAGCTGGAGAGGGACTTTTTACAAAGATATGTAGTGACAGGACAAGGGGTGATGGCTGTAAACTGAAAGAGGGTAGTTTTAGATTAGGTATCAGAAATATTCTTTACTGTGAGGGTGGTGAGGCACTGGAACAGATTGTCCAGAGAAGCTGTGGATGCCCCACCCCTGGAAGTGTTCAAGGCCAGGTTGGACAGGGCTTTAAGCAACCACCTTCTAGTGGAAGGTGTTCCTGACCATGGCAGGGGGGCTTGAACGAGATGACCTTTAAGGTCCTTTCCAACCCAGACCATTCATTCAGTGGTTCTGTGACTGGTCCAGCTACACCAAGTGTGGCTTCCCGTTTTGGTTTACGGTGCAAACCCTCGGGACCCTTCACCACCACCAAATACTGATGGTGGTGATGATGATGAGCAAGCAGTAGAGTTCGCCATCCCTTAGTACCTTCCACCTCGGCCACACCGCTGGGTGTCGCGTCCGCACAGCCGTGGTCCAGCGTTGCCAAACGGGGCCCTCTCATCCGTCCATCCATCCATCCATCCCATTTCTCACTCCTCCCACCTGACGCCCCAGCTGACCCCCCCCTTCCCCCGAGGCAGCACAGGTACCCTGGCGCGGACTTCTCACGGCGCAGCAAGCCGGTGGAAAGCCTCCGATTTCAGGGAATAACCGCGCGAGGTCGCGGGGGTCGGCGGGGCCGCACTCGGCGGGCAATGCTGCCGCCTGCCGGGGCGGCGCCGCCGCTGCAGGCGGGACCCCGGGGCGCGGCGGGACGGCCGGCGGGACCGGGGGCTGCCGGCGGGACCGGGGGCTGCCGCCGGCTCCGCCGCTCCCGGCGGCAGCGGGGATGGGGATGCTCCACCCCGCCCGGGCGCTCGCGGAAGCCCCGCCGGTGTCACAGGCAGCGGGGTTGTCGCCGCCTGGTTTCGCTGGGTGTGGGGTAGACGGGCAGCCCCCAGGGATCTCGCGGTGCCCGTCACCCTCCGGTCGATTCGCACAGGGGTTGGTGGTGCGTGGGGGGCTTTAACTAAGCGGATGGAGGTTTGCCAGAGCTGAGAGTCAGGCTCCAGGAGCCTGGAGGAGCGGAGGAAACCAGCTCACCTGTGCCACGACAGCCTTAGGAGGCTTCTACCCAATGTGTGGCAGGAGGAGTTTATAACGCTGAAGGATGCACCTGGTTCATGCTGAAGCTGGGGTGCCAGTAATGCCACTGTGGCTGTCACAAAGGGAGATAATGGCAGGGATTTATTGGCATTGCAGCTCACTGAACAAGCAGAGAGCCTGCTGGCTGCAGAGCTGTTATCGGTGCGTCTGTGTGGTGCTGTCTGTATGTGCCAACTGCCGCGCCCCTGAAGTTACCCAGGGGTTGTAAAGCTGGGACATTTTGGGGGAGAAAGGTGAAGGAAAGGGAGGAATAGGACAAAGCTTAGATGAAATTTGTTTGGGATTTTGTTGTGGTTTTTTTTTTTTTTTTAAAGGTGGGAGGGGAAATTGCTTAATCGTGAAATCACTAGACTGTGCCTGGAGAAACAAGACTCAGAGGAAGGAAAATAACTAGGAGGAGTTGCCCATTCCTAGATCTGAGTTAGTTTCTGTAGCAGAATGTGAGTTTGGTTTATGTCTCAGTAACCCTCTCATGTGGAAATACTTACTCAGGGCATGTGTCCAGGCCCTGGTATTAAACTTTTGACACCTTTTCCAAGACACACTGAGAATTTTAGGAAATTTTTTAGGAAAATCCCATTTCCATTCATCTTTCTCTGGCAGGGACAGATCAGATTCGGATTTTTCAAAATCTCGATCGTGTCTTTTTCAGTTTGGGCTGTCGTTGAGCTAATGCATTTGGTAGATTTAATTAAAGAAGGGGGAGAAACGCTAGCATTCCTGCCAAACGTGGCTGGAGTCTAAGTTCTGGCACAGGAGCCTGATGAACCCTCTCCAGCTCTTTCTTTCGTGCAGCTTGGGGCTGGGGAATTGAGCAGGACGGCCTTGCTGGCTGGCCACGGTGGGGAGTGTCCTGCAGCCCAGCCAGCAGCTCTGGCGTGGGGCCTCACTGGTGTGCTGAGGGGTCCTCACATCCAGCCCACACCACCCAGTTGAGCTTATCCATTTATCTTTTTCCTCCGCAGAAGGCACTAGGAAAGAGCTGCTGGCTCAAAGAGCAGCATTTAAGGTGGAGGAGGCAGAGAGAAAACAAAAAAAGGTCGAGTTTGCTTTAGAAGCATCCCACGTATGTACATAGGGAGGCTGCCGGATCCAAGGGACATCTACCCTTGAGCTGTTAATGGCAGCCTGTGCTAACTTCTAGCTTTTGGCTTCAAAAACTGTGGGTGTTTTGACCACCCAGCTCTCATTTTAACCCTTCCCTGACCTCCAAAGGGCAGGTTCAATAGTAAACTCTGTACTGTCTAGCACAGAGATCACCTCTGGTCGTAGCACAGGCCCCAGGTGGTTTGCCTGACAGCTGCCCCGTGACCCCGTTATTTATTACCGGCGAAACAAAGGACCCCAGAATCACCATGACAAACTGATTCAGTTGAACCCACAGCGTGGAGTGGGATGGTATAAAATGTATAAATCTGTCATGCATGGACCTCCCATGTGCTAGTCCAAGGGCAGTAGGACCCAGGTGGAGCCTGCTTTTCCTTCCCGTCTCCCAGGGAGAGGAGCCAGCCATGGATCTGGCCAGGGGAGCAGCTGCTGCAGCAGAGCAGGGACCCCCATGCACATGCAGGACTTCACTGCAGCTGCTGCCCCTCAGTCCCTGGCCACCTCCTTTCCTGATCAGTCACTTCATCCCTCCTTCACATGGCTCCTGCTCTGCTCTCTGTCACCACCTCTTGAGCGTGGCCCCTCTGTTTCCCAGAGCTGCTGGTCCATAAAGCAGGTCCCTGGTTCATCCTCCATCCCCTGGCTTGTGCAGCCGTAGGCGAGGGACCCTGCTGCCCCAGCCAAGCATGGCTGGGAGGGAGGGATGGGAGCTCTTCTGCTGGGCACAGCAGTGAAGGCTGGCACCAAAGCCACCACTGGGGCACTGTGGGTTCACTGACACAGACAGACTTCCAGCTCATTTCCAAGTAGCGGGGTGTTTTTTACAGTTTTCTACCCCAGTTGCCAGCTGAGTCACGTTCAAAAATTCAAGAGTGGTCAGAGAGTGGAAGTTTCCTTGTTATGCTGAGCAGTTTATGTGGTAATTGGTCAATGGTTGCTGGCCTGTATCTGTCTCGAGGTGCTGTCACACTGGTGCATGAGAGGAAGGTATGAGGAACACTTGCTCCATCTACGGGAACAGCCCAGTGCTGGGCTTTGTTATTGGCAGCTTCTTTTGGCTTGGGTTCCCCTTAAAGAGGATGTCAAGCCATCTGGGCAATGCTTTTGGTTTGGCATTTTATATAAGTCAGAAGAAGTTTGGGGGATTTTTTTAGGGGAAAAAAAATACTGTCCTAGTTCTGATTACAAAGCTTATGAGCACATATGTTATATTTGGATATAGGTGTCCCACCGTTATCCGTGTGAACACAGGCCTTATTAAGGAGATGCTGTTTTCACTCAAACCCAGCAGAACCAAACCTACCTTATGAGAGGTTTCTCACTCCCCGTCCTTGGCTGGGACTGCTGCCGACCCCAGGAACAATTATGTTTTCAGCTGTTATTGGAACCTGATCTGGAATTCCCATTGTTTATAACATTTACATACACGCTCTTTTTCCATCAAGAGGTTACTGTAAACTCTTTTCTTAACGCAGGAAAGGCAGACCCCATACCTCCCTCCAAGTAGAGGAAGATGGATATAGTGTCAGGCTCAATTAGATCCAATTGTGGTGGCTTTCCCTAAAGCGAACAATGCAGCTTTTGTGATGGACTCCCAGCAGAAAGCTTGGAAGTCTTGGAAAGGAGGAAATAAAACAAAGTCCAAACCCTGAGATAGTCCAGGTCCTTAGGATGCAGAGAAGATGGTGTTTCTTTTTAAGAGGGCCAGAGTCAGGCACTATTTTCCCCTTCGAAATGTGGCACTGACATAAAAGAGGTGAGGTGGTTAGAGCTGGCAACAAAAGAGTATGTCCAGTCCAGCCTCAGCCAAAATACCTGTGGAGGCAGAGGCTGAGCACCCAGGGCAGGCCCAGGCACGGAGAGGACCTGCTTTGGTAGGGCATCCAACCCACCTGGAGCAGCACCAGGCCAGGGCTGCTGGAGTGGGGAACAAAGTGGCCTGCTCAGTGCTGGAAGTGCTTAAAATGCAAATGTACAGGAACTTCAGACCATCCCCCTCCCTCCTCCTCGGCGCGGAGGAAAGCAGCTTAAATACAGCCAGGCCTGGAGAGGAATGTTAAAAAGAGGGGAAGAATCGCCCTCCTCCTTTCCATAGGGACCCGGGCCCGGCCAGATTGAGTATGCATGACTGAGCAAGCAAGCAAGGACAGCTCCTCTTTTAACTTTCCTGAACAATGGCTCCGGCTTCTTCCACCATTTCGCATTCCCCCTCCTTCGAGGCAGGAAGGGGGCAGCGGGCGAGCAAGCCCCGCCGCCGGGCTGGGGGGGACGGGCTTTGTCGCTGCCCTATAAACACCGCTTAAGCTCCATCTCCAACAACAATAAAACACCCCACGTCGTGGAGGCTAAAAAGGGACCCCACCGGGTTAAAAGTCATACGTTGAGGAGAAAGATTATGGTATAGGACAAAGGACACCTTAGATTATTCAAACTTTTTTTTTTTTTTTTAACACGGTCCCACTTTACTTTCTCTTTAATCTTTGCCTGGTTAGCGGAAATCACCCAAGATATTTCAGATTTCCCAGGTCTACAAGGGCACAGGTTTTCAGTGGTTGTCACTGCTGGGAAATGTTTTTATTGGATGGGTCTTCCATCCAGGGAGGGCCTCAATTTAAATTAGTAAAAAACCCTCTACCATACCATCTACCTGGAGCTTAAAAAAAAAATTAAGAAACACAGCCCTTCTTCCCCCACTCACAAATGTCTGCCTCTATCTCTCAGCAGATTCAGCTGCTAGCAAGCTTCAGCACTTTTGGTTTGTATGACCTCAAACTCAGCTGACGCTTCACACCAATAAGCAGCTGAACTGGGTTTGTCCCCAGGGATGCTGCCAAGCACCCTCGCAGACAAGGCTGGTCCTGCCAAACCCCTTCCTTACAAACTCTTCATGATGATGTTACTCAACATCCTGCACAGGAGGCACCAGGCTCCCTTCCTTCCTTCTCCTCCTCCATCCCTCACAAGATCAAGCAGCCCCGAACTCCCACCCTCAGCCACAAGGCTGTACTTAGCAAACCCAACAGATACAGATACACATCTTTAAAAAGCACAGACAACACAGATACGGCTTTTTTTTTTTTTTTTTTCAAAAACATACTTCATATTTCCTCTTTTATTATATAAATATGTTTAACCTTTTACTGTAAGAATATAAAATGTTTTAAGAGGATCTTTGTTATTTTTTTTTATACAAATTCACAAACAGTACAATTAATCCATAGGGGTCTCTGGGTTTGCGTTAACTCCATGGTCTGGCCTGTTACTGTGGAGGATTTGAGATTTGGAACAGATGAGCAAAAAAAAAGCCAAGATATTTAAAAACAAAACAAAACAAAAAAACCAAAAACAAACCCCAAACTTGCTCTTCCTCTTTAAAATAATAATTAAAAAATAATCTAAAGACCCAGCTCCATTTTATTGACAGAACAGAGATAAGACAGATGAACTTCAGTCTCCTCCCCTTCACATTGCAGCCTCAGGGCCTGTAGGCCAGCTCTGCTCCTCTCCACCTACAAACAGGAAGGCTGGCATAGTGACCTTTTGTAGGTGGTTTAGGAGGGGAAGGGAAAGCATTTGCATATATCCATATATATAACTTTTTTTTTTTTAAACAAACTTGCATTTTACACATTTCTGTTAACAGTAGCCCAATCCTCAGCGTGGATTCTCATGTTACATGTTTGTGCTAGAAGAGTAAAAATGCAGAAGCACAGTTTGGGTCCCCAGTCCCCAGTGAAGAGGGAGGGAGAGGCACAACCAGAATGTGAAGGTGGGACACAGTAGGGTAAGCCTGAAAACAAAAATGAAAAAAAAAAGGGGGGGGCAGGGGGAGGAGGGGCAAAAAGAAGAACAAACCCAAGGGGCATTATTCCAGTCTAGGCACAAAAATGTTTCAGTCTCAAAATCTCTTTCCTATAAGAATTCCAGGGCTTTTGAGGAGGGGAAAAAAAAAAAGTAACAAATTAAAACGAGGTAGCCAGACATCATATATATATTTATATATATAGAATATATTCAGCAGAAAAAAAATGTACTTAAAAATCCACAAGAACAGCAACTTCATATGTCTTTAAAAATAAAACCATGTAAGAAAATGAATACTGTAAAGGGGAGAATGAGTGAACTGGGATCAGTTACAGGATGTAAGCAAGGGATAGATGGGAGAGTAAGAGGCTGTTTTTGTAGCAGTAATTTTTTTTATGCATTTCAAAATAAAAACAGGTCACAGTATCTCAAATGAAGCAGAAATGAAGCTGGAGATTTTTCCTTAAGTTCCCTGGGTAGAAAGGAGCTAAAAACCCCTTCTACCTGCTCACCCCCGATCCAAAGAGGAATGGATATGTAGCTGGATATGTCTATCCCTGTTGCCAAGAAGAAGGAGGGGAGAAAAGGAGAGAATGATGAAAGGGAAGACAAGTCTCAGTAACTCTCAGTGTCCCCCAGTGCACAGGAAGGCAGGCTTAAGAGGCCGGGGCCTGTGTCCAGTCCCCACACAGACAAGAGAAGGAGGAAATGGCATCTTCATCTCCAGTAGAGAGAGAGAGATGGGGAGAGAGAATGGAGTGCCTAGGCTTTTCCATTAACCACAGTGCAGGATGACATGGAAACATACTGACAAAAGGAGAGGCTGTAGCTATCGCTAATCTCAGTGCAGTGGAGAACTGGAATAGTGGGAGGTTGTATCCACCCACAGCAGAGAATAACATGGAGACTGAAAACAGATTTAAAAGGAAAAAAAAAAATCAATGTACCTAGGGAGCAGTATTTCTGTCACAAATGTGTGGACAGGGGAGGGGCAAGCACAGAGGTGGAATGGTTGTTTTACCAAAAGCTGTATCTGTGCCCAGCCCAGGATGACTGGGTGGCTGGGGACACGAGTGTAGCTAGGAAGCCTTTTCTGCTGTTATTATTTTTTGTTCCCATCTCCATTCCCACTCTCCTTTATAAAAACCAAAAAATAACCTATTCTGAATACATGGCAGAACAAGGGTCTGTCTTTATCCATCCTTAGTGCGCGAGGGGATGGAATCAGGGAGTGGGGATAAAGAGGGGTGTCTCTAGCCCCAGTGCATAAGAGTGTCGGCTTCTACCTCTTCCGCAGGGAAGGATGCTGTGGGAAGGGAGAGCTCTGTCTCCCCAGCGTGGAGCTTGAGGCATGACCTGGAAAATGGATAGGTGCTTTCTCTCTCTCCTCCTGCTCCCCCTTCCTCCTCCTCCTCCACAGCAAGGGTAGGTAGGCAGCACAGAAGGGTCGAGGATATACTCTCTTTCTCTGTGTTCCCCCCTGCGGTGCCAGAGTGCGTGGGTAGCGTGACTCTGTGCGTGCCCCCCTCTCTCTTTCTCTCCTCCTCTGCAGCAGTCAGTCAGTCAGTCAGTCAGTCAGTGAGTCCCTCCAGAGGAGATGGAGGTCTCGGGGCGCCCTCCTCGTCTCACCTGACCTTCTCACTCTCAGTCATTTCCCAAAGTCCCAGGTTGAGCACCTTGAGGCAGGGCAGCTGGGTGATGCGCTCCAAGCCCCGCTTGGTGATGCGGGTGCAGCCGTAGAGGTCGATGCCCGTGAGCTGGCTGAGGTGTTCGGCGATGAGCTCCAGGCCCTTGTCGGTGATGCGGACGCACTGGCCAATGTTGAGGGTGCGCAGCCCGTGCATCTGCCGCACCATGCGGTTGATGCCCTCGTCGCTAATGTGGCAGGAGCAGAGGGAGAGGGAGCGCAGCCCGTCCAGGCCCTGTGCGATGTAGGCCAGGCTCTGGTCCCCCACCTTGTCGCAGAAGGAGACGTCGAGGCCGGACAGCCGCAGGCTGCCCATGGCCAGGTGCATGATGCCCGTGTCGCTGATGTTGTCGCAGGAGCGCAGGTTGAGGCTGCGCAGGCTGCTCATGTGCGACAGGTGCAGCAGCCCCGCGTCCGAGATGCCCCCGCAGAAGCTGAGGTTGAGCTGGCGGAGGCGGCCCAGCCCGCGGGCCAGGTGCTTGAGCGAGAGGTCGCTGAGCTTCTGGCAGTCCTGCAGCGTGAGCTGCTCCAGGCCCAGGCAGCCCTCAGCCGCGCTGCGCGTCATGCCCGCCAGGTGCCCGATGCCCACGTCTGAGAGGTGCCGGCAGGAGCGCAGGTTGAGGCTCTTGAGGCGCTGCAGGCCCCAGGCGATTAGCAGGAGGCCAGTGTTGGTGATGTTGCTGCAGCCCCCCAACTCGAGCACCTCCAGGCCCTTGAGGTACTGGGCGATGCGGCCCAGGCTGCTGTCCGTGATCTGCTTGCAGAGGCTCAGGTTGAGCGAGCGCAGGGAGCTGATCTCCGCCACGAAGGCGTGGCTCAGCCCGTTGTCGGTGAGGTTGTAGCAGCCGCTGAGGTTGAGGCTCTCGATGTCCGCCATGCCCTGGACCACGTAGCTCAGGCTGCGCCGCAGCGACAGGATCTGCACCCGCCGGATGCCCCGCGCCGCCAGGCTGGGGAAGAGCGAGGGGTTGGCGCGGCGCAGGTGCAGCTTGGCCTCCACGCCCCGCCACACCGAGCGGTGGTAGGCGGCGTCCCGCCAGGCCGTGCACACCTGCGCCGCGCGGCCCTTGTCGCGCACCTCCAGGTACCCGAAGATCATGGCGAGCAGCTCGGGGAACAGGCACGAGATGTGCGTTTCCATCGCGCGCCCGGCCGCCCCCGCCGCGCCGCTGCCCCCTCGCCGCCGGGCCCGGCCCGCTTCCGCCCGGGGCCCGCCCGCCTTCCGCTCCGCGCCGCGCTCCTCCTGCCTCCTGCCGCCGCCGCCGCCCTCACATCGCCGGCGCGGGCGGCGCGGGAGACGCTGCTGCGCGACCGCCGGCCCGGCCCCGCCGCCTCTACCGCCGCGCCGGGCGGGCCGCGCCGCTGCCGCCGCCGCGCTGCTGCCGCGGCCGCGCCGCCCCGCGCCGCATCCCGGCGGGCGCGCCCCGGCGGCGGCCCCCGCGCCCCGTGCCCAGCGCCGGCCGCCGAGCCCCGCCGCCGCCTCCTCCCTTTGTCTCCGCGCCGCCGCCGCTCACAGCCCGCGGCCCCGCGCCGCCCGCATCCCGCGCCGGCGGTGAGGCAGCGAGGGCAGGGGTGGCGCGGCCCGGCCCGGCCCGGCCCGCCCGCCGCCGGTACCGACTGCGCCGCTCCGGGCCCGCCTGCTCCGCTCCGCGCCGCGCGCTGCTGGGCCCGGCGCCGCTCCGGCCCGCGGGAGGGGGGAGGCGCGGCCAGGCGGGGGGGGAGGAGGCAGCGAGGGAGGAGGCGGCGCTGGGCCGGGCCTGTTCCCCCCCGCCCGCACCCCCCCCCGCGCCGCTTGCGCAATGGTACGGTCCGGAACACTGCGAGCCGTCGCCCTGGAAACAGCGCGGCCCGCGCGCGGCGCCCCCGCCGTGCCCGCGGCGCGGCCCCGAACGGCCGCTGGGGGCGCCCCCGGGGCCGCCCCGGGCTCCGGGCGGGGCCGGCTGGGGCGGCCTCCCTGCTCGGGCTGGGCCGTCCCTGAGCGCATCCTGCGGGATTGTGTCCAGGCGGCTCTGGAATATCCAGTAAAGGAAACTCCATCTCTCTTGGGCAGTCTGTTCCAGTGCATGGTCGCCCGCACAGTAAAGAAGTTCTTCCTCTTGTTCAGGTGGAACTTCCTGTGCTTCAGTTTCTGCCCGTTGCCTCTTGTCCCGCTGCTTGGCACTACTGTGAAGAGCCTGGCTGTGTCCTCTTGACGCTCTCCCTTCAGATACTTTTGGTCATTGATGAGGTTCCCTCTCAGTCATCTCTTGTCAAGGCCGAACAGGCCCAGCTCAGTCTTTTCTTGTAAGAGATACTCCGGTCCCTTAATCAGTTTTGTAGCTCTCTGCTGAACCCACTCCAAGAGCTCTATGTTTCTCTTGTCCTGAGGAGCCCAGACCTGGACACAGCACTCCAGATGTGTCCTCACAAAGGCTGAGCAGAGGGGCAGGATCACATCCCTCAACCTACTGGCAATGCTCTCCCTAATGCGTTACTAATCCTAATTCCCGACCCCCTTCCCGCCTGGTCAGTGCAGAGGAGCCATGGTGGGTGCTGCATTGTCACCCAGGGGTGACAGGTGCCCACCAGGGCAGGGATGGAAGGGCCACAGACAGCAGCCTGGCTTCACAGAACCATTTAGGATGAAAAAGACCTCCGAGATTGAGTCCAACCTTTGGACCAAACACCTCCACTAAGTGCCATGTCTAGTCTTTCCTTAAACACCACCAGGGATGGTGACTCCACTGCCTCCCTAGGCAGTTCATTCCACTGTCTAATCACTCTTTGCTGTGAAGAAATTCCTTCTAATGTCCAGCCTGAACCTCTCTTGGCGCAGCTTGAAACTTCAGCTCAGTCTCTCACCATGCTCCCTCACTCCACCCTGTGAGCTCCTGGTGTCTGCCACCAGCCCACCTCCGTGTAGGGGTTTGCCAAGGGCTGTGTTTGGCTGCCTGATAATCCCTCGAACTCTCTGGAAGCCCTGGGCCCTGTGAGAAGGGACAGGGGCTCATGCAGATGTGGGAGGTGGCAAGGGGTAAGCGGGCCACTGCCTTGCCCTTGCCCTCTCTGCTGTGGTCTGCAGCATGGCCTTGAGGCAGTGTAATAGCCTTGAGGGCCAAAATTTGGGAACCTTCTGTCCAGGCATGCCTGCAGGAACAATAGGGGCATGGCTGTAAATAGCTCAGAGATCTAGGTAACTGTCAAGGTTGCCGTCTATCTCTGTGTGGACCATTTTAGGGCATCTGTAATGGTAAATGGAAAATCTTCTGAAAATGGCTTTCGTCTAATGTCCTCCTTGAACTAGCCCTGAAAATAGTTGAAGTACTCACATAAACCAAGCAATTTCCAGTGATTTGCAGCAATTTCAAGAAAGAATGTTTGAAACCCACATTTCCTGTGTGTCTGTAGCCTCGTGTAATGGTAACTGTGCACATCTCAATGCTGGGCAGTATTGTGGCAGTGTTAAAAATGGGTTAAGTTCCAGGTTAAGTACCAGAGATCAGGTAAGGCTTTGCAAAAGAGCAGAACTGCCCCTCTGTGCCAGAGGGCTGTAAAGAAAAAATAAAGTTCACATTTGTTCAACACGACAGGGCACGTTTTTAATACTGTTTGGATTATTAAAATACTGCACAAATCAGCCTAGTTACTGATGTGTTTGCTGTAGTGAGGCTCTCACTAACCTGATGGAATAGGCTCTATTTTAATCATCATCTAAATTTATCCACTACACAAACGCCCATGGCTCCATCTTCATGTACAAATTCCATATCAGTAGACCCTGTTGACTATTTAGAGGTTAAACGTTTAATTTCATTCTGCTTCTTTCTTTCCTTCTTGCTTTAAGTCAGAGGCAAGGCGAGTTGAAGGACTCTGAGGCCCTGATCCTGCAATAAGATCCCCATGCATATAAAGCATCACTATCGACATCAGACTGTGGTTTGGCAATGCAGAAAAGCCAGCAGTGCAGCTCCTATTATTGGCTCAAAAACGGGGTGGCCACATGATGTGAAGCGCTGACCTGGTATTCATTCACCCTGCCTGCTCAAGTTAATTCAAGCAGTTTTTGACAGGTTAACTTTTTACTAGCAGACTTTATGCCGGCTCAGGTGTCCCTGCACGCAGCCCCAGCCAGATCAGGTATCGTCTGCACCCCTGTGGCTGGCGTACGGCCAGCGCAGAATTGGCGTTGGCTCCGCATCGTGCGCTCTGGCTCATTCAGCAGAAGCCTGATCACATGCCTTGGCCCAATCCCGACCAAATTTCTACTCCTGGGTGATCCAGCAGTGTGTAGACCCAGTTTTTAGTGATTGTAGGAGCTGCAGTCCCCACGCAGGACTGTGCAGTGTCAGCCAGTGTGAGTTATCTTTGTGGCATTATTTATGTAGTTTCGTGCTGTCGGAGGGTTGGTTAACCATCGGGTTCGTAAGAAAAAGATAAGGGGCAGTAGATTTTTCTGAGCAGCTGCACTGCAGGCCGGCTGTGCTCAGACCAGTCCTAGACCATCGCAGTCGAAAAGGAGAATTTCCAAAAGTGAGGAGGGGGTGAAAGGTGCAGCATCTCATGGGCTTGCCTTGGCAGGGATTGCTCCTCTGAAGGCGGTGGGATCACAGGAAGGCTGAGTCCAGTAGACATCAGGCAACGTGTGAAGGAAATGTGGTACAAAAGTAGTGTTGGTGTATCTTATGATTGTTGCATTACTCATAACTGGCAAAGCTACAAGCAAGTTATACAAGTCGTTCTGAAAGAGTGCTAATGAAGTCTTTCACCATATTATCCCAAACTTAACTGCAGAATCCTACCATGGAAATAATGCGGTATTTCCTCCCTCTAAGCCTTTCGCTTTCAAACCACCTTTGAAGGAGGGCAGGGAAAGGCTCTCTCTTCAAGGCATAAAAGCTTACCTGAAACACTTTTTTCTTTGTGCCTTCAAGTGCCTGTAACCAGCAAAGGTTGGAAATAGAGGATGCATTTACTGGGGACCCTGAAGTTCTCTTTGTCACACGTTGTATACTTAGAGCATATGTCATTTCTTGTGAACAATTATGATTTACATGTTGAGTGGAACAGCCTGGAATTTGGACTCATAATCCTAATCTACTGTGGCGTTGGTTTGAGGGGGAAAGGGGAGGGGGCGCAGAAATTATTATTCTAGTAGATTTTTATTTCCCAATCGAAGTGACAGATGTTTGGAAACAAAGGTTTAGAAAGACAAAGTAAAAGTGCATGAAAAGGGCCAATTTGTCCCATGGTTGTTCAGTTGACTTTGTGTTTCCAGGAGTAAGGAAATATGTGCCATGTTTTTGATGATCTCATATAT
The DNA here is from genome assembly GCF_009829145.1 of Chiroxiphia lanceolata. Taxonomy (NCBI): domain Eukaryota; kingdom Metazoa; phylum Chordata; class Aves; order Passeriformes; family Pipridae; genus Chiroxiphia; species Chiroxiphia lanceolata. The sequence goes on from NC_045641.1 coordinate 62,109,918, forward strand.
ATAAATAGGAGGTGGTAATCACCACGCGATAAACTGCGTTTTATTAAAAATCCCTGCCTGTCTAATGTACACTCTGATGGCTGATCCGTCCCCCTGGAACCGTCTCTAGCATTCCAGCCCTTTGAGCAGCTCCCAGCAGCCGCTTTCTCTTTTTGAAACCACTTGCCAGAGAAATGTTTCGTTCTTTTTTTCCCCCAATTACACCGGTGTTCAGCGGAGGCCGGACGGTTTTGCTTGGCAGGGGTTCAGGAAGATCCACATAACTCACTCACAGCTTCTGCAATTGCAAGAGATTCCTGCTGATAAAGCTGCACTGTTGTCTATCCTGTATCTTTTATTGTGTGGTTGGGCATAACATCCACCAGGTCCCTCTGCAGCTCCCATCTCAGCCTGTCCCCTGTTTGTTACTTTTCCCTGTCCATTTGCAGGGTAACTTTTGGCTCAAATTGATCATTTAACGGATAACAGAATCCTTCCCTATCCTTCTGTTTCTTCTGCCACCCTACTCCATGTGCTTTTTGCATTTTCATGACTTCAGCTGCGGAATGGAAAACCTGTGAATTTACCCACAGGAATCTTTTTAGCCTTTGGCTTTTTTCTTTGCCTATGGGTGGTGGTCACTGAGAATGCAGGATAGAAATGACACAAAAACCCTTGGACAGTAAAGCCTATGCCCTGCTAACTCTTTTCTCTCTTTTGATCCATTTAACCTTAAATTAATTCCTAAAGTAAAGTATTTTCATTTAAAACACTGGTGCTTTACTTTCCAACCTTTGAAAAAGCAAGGCATGAATGGCTTCAGCCTCCCTCACCAGTTGCAGAGGCTGCAGGCTGGTGCCTTTTGGGGTGTAGCCTGACACAATCCCTTAGCTAATTTCCTGTGACTGGCTGGTGTTGGGTTTTCAGCTCTTTTGTCCAGCCCACCACTACATTACTTCTCAGTTTAAAGTCTTTCAACGCAGCATAAGCTACAGTGGGAAAATTTCTCCTCTCCAAAAATGCAGCTGGTTCAATGAGTAGTTCAGCTAATGCTGGCGTGGAACTGGTTCAAATTCTAATGATAGGATCATAGAATGGCTTGGGTGGGAAGGGACCTTAAAGATCATTTAGTTCCAACCCCTCTGCTGTGTACAGGGACACCTCCCACTACACCAAGTTGCTCAGATGCAGCCACACTTCAGGGGGCTACGGTTGTCCTTCACAAGTTGGTTTCCAGACCTTCTTCATCAGATTTGAAGGGTATCCACAAAAATCAGCTAAGTCTCATGCAACCCATGGTCTTAAACTGGGTTTAAAGTTGGTTGGTCTTAAACTGGGTTTAAAGTCGGTTTAGTGGAACTTCTTCAAAGTCAATTTGGGGAATGCTTTTTTCTTTTTGTGTATAAATGAGACCAAAAGGGTCCTTTTGAGCCTATGTCAGTAGGACATGGGATAATGGTTTTAAACTGAAGGAGTCAGTTTAGATTAGATACAAGGAAGAAGTTTTTTACAATGAGGGTGGTGAAACAATGGAACAGGTTTCCCAAAGGGCTGGTAGATACTGCATCCCTGGAAACATTCAAGGTCAGGTTGTATAGGGCTCTGAGCAGCCTGGTCTGGTTGAAGATGTCCCCACTTATTGCAGGGAGATTGGATTAGATGGCCTTTAAGGTCCCTTCCAACCCAAACTGTTCAATGATTCTGTGATTTTGCATTGGTGACACCTAAGCCACCATCTTCTGACATGGCTCAGCAAAATGAGGGTGCCAGCTTGTGGAGAGAACATGCTGCTCATCAGAGTTTCGCACTGACTGGACTCCTGACTACTATTGAAAAGCTTTTCTGGGCTTAGCAAGGTGTCAGAGAAGCTGCCCTGGGGTGTTTTAGAGGTTCCTTTTCTTCTTGAACATAAAACAAAAATGATCCCCATGAACCCTTCTGTAAATGCACCGAGTAATTACATGACAGAGATCTCTATTAAGAGTTACACATCTAAGTGTAGGCAGAATGGATGTGTAATATGCATATTTATATGCATATACACACATCTGTGCACACCCATACACACATATATAAATCAGAATAGGGAATGGATTCCCTTTGGAATTCATCTTGGTTGTGGTATTTTTTATTTTTTTTTTACCAGAGATTATAAAGAAAATGTAACTAATCTGAGGGTCATTTGCAAATTGTAACCTGTTGAGCTTTGTTGTGAAGATTCGGTCACTATGAAGCTTTTCTTAAAAAAATGGTGGGGTTTTTGTACTTTGCAGGTATCTTGTCTCTAATAGGTGCTACAGGATTATGTGGTTCAACCTGCACAAAGTAATTCTCATCTGCCATGTATTTCCTGGTGTCAGGGATGGTTTATTCAAAATACAATGTACTGTGAATATATGGTTGGGTGCCGGGGCAAAATTCAGAGCTGATGTCTCAGTGCAGACTCCAGCTATAAATTTGAGCCTTTGGGATTTGGGTATTTTCTTCAGGTCTTAGTTTTACTTGTCAGTCAATAGCTGACAAGAACATAACTATGCTGAAATGAGGAGGAATGGTCACAGGATGTAAAGAGTGGGAGGTCTGGATTATGTTCCCAGTTTTGCCATTAAATTGGCCAGCAACTGTTGCTGCTGTAGCAGATTGAACCAAGCATAAATGAAAGGATTGCTTAGAGAATCAAAGCAATATATTATTGTCCAGACAACTGCCCTCAGATGCCATGTGCCTGTCATGTATGTCTGCTCTTGTGGGGCAGGACTGTCTGTGCTGAGAGCAAGGCACTTGGGCCCCTGCCCTCGGGCGATTCTCTGACTCGGCCGTGCATGTCATGCCCTTTGCGACTTATGCAGAGCTTGGTACTCAATGGTTAAAATCATCAAAGGGAAAGTGCTCTGGGAGGGCAGGATGTAAAACCTCAAACCTTAGTGCTTGCAGTTCACTGCATTGGGTGCTATTTCAGGTTTTAGGCTTCGTCATTTCTTTATTAGCAGCACCGAAGAAGATCGAGATGGCAGAAAATATCTGATGCAATCGTTATTATTAAAAGCAGTGGCACAAAAACAAAGAGACCTTTCAGGTGGTAATTGCTTTCATAAGCCATTCCTGGGGATTGAACTCTGAGACCTCTACAACTTGATCCAAAAGGGGCAGCCCCTGCAGTCACAGCCGAAACATGTGTGTCTGACATGCTGTGTGGTACCTGTTACAGCAGCAGCTCTGTGAAATCTTCCTTTGTAACAGCTGTTTAGTCCAAAACCCAGCAGAGGTGGATGGATGCTCTGTGTGTGTGTAGCTCCACTGACAGCCAGCACACTCAGCCTGGGATGGAGGAGATATTCTGAGGTTTGGCTGAGGCTGGAGAAAAGTGGGTGCAGCCTCCCCTTTGCAAAGGCTTCCATGCAGTCAGGGCAGACGTAGCAATACTGGTCAGCTTGTGAGTAAGGGTTGTTTGGCTATCAGCAAAGCTTCTTGTTGTCCTCGCTGTCTGAAGCTGCAGGGAAGATAAGGCATCAGTACCTGGGTGTATCCATCTCCAGTCAAGCCTTGTGTGGGGCCCCAGGGATGAGGTCCAGGGACAAAATTCATATATTCTTTTGATAGTGAGAGTGAGAGGTAACCTCACAAGAAGGTAAGCTCAGCTTGGGGAGGATACAGATGTTTCTTAAAACACAAGATTTTTATACCCATGGATTACCACAATGTTACTTTTAACTATTAACTCCTTCCTTTTCTGGCCTGTGGCCACCAGCACATTTTCAGATAGTAAATAGCATTCTAAAATTGGCAGTTCCTTGAACTGGACAAAGTTATGTCACCTGCCCTATGAGCATCAGCTCCAAAATAAATTCTTGGAGGAAAACTGAAAAATTGTGCAGTGCTGTTTTGGAAACAAACTGTGAAAATCAGATTCACAGTTAGAGCCCAGCAAACTGCAGGTGAGAATTGGAAAATACAGTTTTATAAAGAAGGCAGGCTAAAGATACAAAATACAATTTTATACTTTGTGGAGGATTTTGATTGCTTTTGGCCAAAGGAAGACTACTGTAACATATTATTCCTAGAAATAACAGTGCAGAAAACTGTTGGTGCTAAATTCCCCTGATTTTCTGAAAGTTATCTGGTGCAACTAGTGGATGCACAGAAAAGTGGTGGCAAAGGGAGGTGCCTTTCAGAGACTGCTTGTGTTCTTACTTCTGTTGTTGGGTACATGAGGACACTCTTAAACCCCATTCAAACAGCCAAATTTACCAACATGTGTTATCTACTTGTGCATGACAAAAATCTTGAAAATCCTCTCTGGAAATGTGAGGTTAAAATTAAGGGCAGACACAAACAGGGTAGGAAGAAAGTATAGAGTTCACCAGGTCAGAGGTGAAAATATAAATTGGTAAAAACAAGATCTGTGTCTGACGATAGTTCTTTCAACTTCACTGTTCATTAAAAAAAACCCCATAATAAACCTTTCCCTACAGTATCATGTAAAGTAATCTCCTCTGTGACCAGACCCTGTCATGTGCAATGAGAACATAACTTTTTTAAATTCAGATGGTTCCAAATTTTTAAAAAAATGTGTGTGCACAGAAAAAAAATGTAAGCTAGAAATATTGCTTTTAGTCTTGCTTTTTTTTCTTTTCCCCAGCATATATGCTGACTAAATTATGTGGAAAAGCCTCTTTCTTTCCACTATTTCACCCTTGAGATCTAGTATTTTCCTGCTCTTGTTCCACACTTTTTGCCAGCAATCCTGATCTGTATTCTTTAGGTTCCTTTTGGAACAGTGAATCCTTTCGTAAGAAGATTATTCCTTGATGCACTGAAGCAGGAAGCAGAAACAAAAGTCTTCAGGTGTGTTGAAACCTCTGAAATTATTTATAGAATGACAATTGTTACCGGGACGTGGGAAACAACAGGTGACTAAATAATACTCCTTTGCACACCTGTAGCACCTCTCCTTTGGCAAAACAAGATGTCTGTCCTGTAATCATGTAACACCTGGAGCTTTGCAGCATTTTGGGTTGCTTTGCAAGTTTTAGCCCTGTTGCACCCGTGACGGAACTGAGTCCCAAAATGTGTGTTTTTCATGGATGGGAAGTTAGTACCTGCAGCTTAACTTTGTTTGAAATCCTGGATGTTTGGGCTCATGCTGTCTCACGCTAGGTGCCCAGAAGTATAGGCATGAAATCGGTTTTTGGAAACTGAGAGCTGAATGACTTTCCAGCGTCACATGCTGGGTTTGTTGCCGGGCCAGGAATACAGCCCAGATCTCCTGGCTCCCTACCCAGTCCCTGAACGGCAAGGCCAGTCCTCAGCTCTGTTTCAAGGGATCCTAGAGAGCACTGGCATTTTAGCAAGTCAGCTGGCAACTTCGCAGTGTTTTGTTTAGAATGGTTCACATTCTTCCATCTAATTCCCACACTGAAAATTTCCAGCTTCCTATTTTCCCTGAGCTGTCCCAGCAAGACATATTGAATATGCAGATGTGATGGCACACACTCACACATGTGCTTTTCCCGAAGCAACCCCTCAAAGTTTGTTCTGGATGTTTGTTTTACTCTGGTTCCTATAATCCCCAAAGTGACATTAAACAGATTTTTTTGTTTAACCTTTGTATGAAATGCTCTCTCTCCCTTTATTTGTATGGATATGTGGTTTTAGTTACATTTTGTTGCATTCCCTTGTGTGTGGAGGAGACACTATGTAAATGAAAACATAATTATCACACACCACGCACAAATGTCTCCTCAGACGTCTCCCGTACATGCCTTCTCTAGAACGTATTCTTGAACGCGCACGTCACTGGATTTTCAAACGCATTCATGTAGTAAATAACTGCTTTCACTCTGGGAGTGTTCAGCAACATGAGGGCTATTCACTCGAAGTCTTGGAAATCCACCTCAAAGGCAACTGAAATTGTGACTAAGAGCAAGAGTAGGAGCCTTGGTAGCCCATTTCCTAATGATGAATCTCTCGGTGCAAAACTGGTGCCGGGCTTGACCGAGGAACTGCACGCTGTCAGCACGAGTGAGGCAAAGACAATGAAAAAGCTGGCTTCTGCTTCAAGTGAGGAAGTTATTTTGCTGGAACAGCATAAATCCTTAATAGGATTTCTTGCTTTCCCTGCAGTATGGAGACTCAGGCAATTCCCTCTTTCCCCCTACACCTTGCCCACTGCAGGGATGGGTGCGCATATCCTCATGCACCAGCCCTCTGAGGTCCACACCTGCAAGCAAGCACATAACCCATCTGTGCTGTGCAGCACATGCTTCCCTCCTGCGTGAAGAGCAATCCCTATCTTCTCTGCAAATACACTGGGGATTTTTTTTTTTGCAGGACAAACACATTTTTCATTGCAAGAACTTTGTATTTGTCCAAAAAAGCAAAGATTGCATTCCAGATGTACATCTGTTCCACCTACAGAAATCCCTTAGTCCTGTCTAGTCAACTTACTCAATAGCGTATTGCCAGAGAGAATAAATATGTTCAAGGTAATGGGGAAAGAATCTCTTTGGATTGTAACATAAAATAGATAATTTAAATTTTCTCTATCTGAGTGGCAATTGGAAGAACTTAACCCCCTGGATTTCTCCCCCTGGGTATGTGTTTTCCCTTTAGCTTCAAGGGAAGAATAAACATACTTTTTTTTTGAAAGAAAGCCATCTCCTATAGACTGTTCTCTTGAGTTTGGTAAGTTCTGCCTGAGGTTTAGTGTGAACATGCACTTAATAATAACTGTATTTACATGTTTTCACTGAAGGATCTTTAAATGCATTAGAGCCTGTAACATACCATAGTGTCCACAGGCAAAATCACAATACTGGTCCTGAAATAAATTTAGCTCCCTCAGCAGATGAAGGAACTGAATTTCAGAGTCTCAGTCAGTTATGACCAAAACGAGATGGGTAAGCAAATCAGCAGCAGTGCTGGGAAGACAAGGTCCCGACCTGAGCCCTTGCTGCAGTCACCAGACACAGGGTCAGATCCCCACCTTGCCTAGATCAGCAGAGCTCCAGACTGTGGAGCTGTGAGGACTGTTCGTGCCAAACTGTCGGCTCCGTACGTGCTCCTCGCTGGAAATGCCAACGCAGAGCAATTTAAGTGCCACGCGTTATACGGCCAAAGAACGCCATTAGCATAAAGGTGTGAGCAGGGAGGGGAGGCAGGCTGGCCCTGCAGGGCACCTGGCCTGATGTCCACCCTGTGCCCAGGGCAAAGTTTGGCCACAGGAGAGGCTAAAGCAGTGCTTGCTTCCAAGGAAAACACCCTTCCCTCTGATAAATTAGCATGTGATCATACACATACCCAAATTTTCACCAGGAATGAGAACCGCTCAGTAGATACTTGTTTCCTTCTTCAGGTGTGATTCTGAGACCTGGTGACAGTCTCACGCCATCTGACGCTGTAGGTGTGTGATCATTCAAAGATGACATCAACCCACAGTTGCGTCAAAAGAAGCAAGTCCTGCCGTTCCCCAGCTCTTGATAACAAACCGGATTGAAAAACTGGTTGGCATTAGAAGTCAGAATATCCAAGTGCCTTCCTGAAGTTTGCAGGATCATCATGATCAGAATCGGGTAGACTTATCCAGCCCAGCTGCACCTGCTATGGGAATGGTTACTTTTAAATCCATATTTAAAGGGCTGCAAAATGTAGGTACTACCATCTGGGCTCTCAGAACAGCTTAGGGGCAAATTCTCAGTTGTCAGTCATTCCTGGGCTTCTACACTACTTTCTGAGTAGATGAGGTGTTAGATAAGCACCTACATTTTCCAGATAATTTAACCCCTTGGAGTTATGTTCCTGGTGGTTACAACATTTTTCATGTCAAAAGCAGGAAAGGAAAAACACTGTTTTCCACAGGCACCTCTGAAATCTGATTCCTTGTTTTGAAGCCTTGGTGTGGGCTGAGCTCTTTGGAGGATGAGGTCCCCACCGGTGGAGTGCAGGATGTGCTCAGAAAGCCTCACCATGGGTGGAAAGCAGGTCTGGTGACAGCCTGCACTGGCTGTGTTGATGTAAAGCAAGTTTTGATTTTCGTTAGCCCTGCTGGGCAAGCAGAGCTGTGGGAGGAGAAGATGGATGCTATTCTAGTGTCTGTACCACCAGCAAAAATGTCACATTAGAGTTCGTGTTGAGGAGAGAAGCAGGAAAAAAGTGTAGCTTTTTTTGGAAAGCTTTTGGATAGCTTTGGCAGTTAAAATATCTATATAATATGCTTTGAAAACTGAGGCAAATTCAAAGTCAGTGAAAATGAATAAATTTAAGTAAAGTGCACTGGCAGTTTCAGTTACTTTTCTAGGGCATTTGGTTTTTTCTTTCTGCTCAGGGAAGGATTTACAAAGCAGCAAATGCTAGCACAAATACTGGAAACCTCATCTGTTACAAACCAGGTTGTTTTACACAGAGACATCTTTCAAACTAATGCTTTGTTATGAATTTTTTAAGACTTAGATTTAATTTTTTTTTTTCTTTTTACTACCATGTTCCTGCCCTTCAGGCCATGCCCTGATAACACAGGGGCTTCGGCAGCATCACAGCTTTGTGTAGTTCCTGTCCAGGAGGCTGATGTTCACCCTCTGTGCAGTTGTGCCCTCAGCCTGTGGTAGTGAGCTGTGAAACTGGTCAGGGAATGGATCCACAATCAAAAAATATCCCCAGGAATGCTACTTTTCTGGAAGTGTCAGTGCATCTCTTTTAACTCAGGAGAATTTAACTCAGGAGAAGGTGGTTGTGCTGGTTTAGAGGTAAACCAACAGGGGAAATGAACTCAACTCAAAAGAGAGATTATAAGTCAGAATAACAATTTAATAAAATAATACAATAAGTACGATTACACAGACAGACAATTGGTTTTAATCCACAAAACCCAAATGTATAACCCAGCACCCTGGGGCATGAACAGAGTGATGTTCTTTGGGCCCCCTGAGTCCAAAGTAGAAGGAGAGGGGAAAACCTGTTGGTGAGAGTGCTGTTGCAGTCTGGTCAAGAGTGGTGAGTGATTGTAGTCCGGTCGAGAGTGATAGTTGCAGTCTGGTTGAGAGCAGTGGCCTGCAGTCTTCCTCTGGATCCCACGAGTGGTTCCAAAAGTTCCAAGACTCCAAGATTATATATTCTCCAGTTCAGGCAGGAATGCTCAGTACCTCCCTCAGGGCAGGGGGTTCCTCAATGGGCGTGAGGACAAGAGCATCCTCCTATCTCGAAGGCCTCTTAACACCCAGTTTATAGCCTGAGGAGTCAGGCTCTATGGGCAGATGGTGTAAATGGTTCATTGATAACAGTTTCTGTGAAATGGCATGGAAGGCTATAGAATACACAGTTTTGGGTTACACCCTATACAATGATGAACTGGTCCCAGCTGTTCTAACTAGGACAGTGGTACTGCCATGGGCACAGCCTTCCCCACTCCACCAGGCTTCTGATTCCCAGTCCAGGCAGTTAAAAAGAAATAAACCCTGGTATTTTCTTTTTGTAAGTTTAATTTTGAATCTTTTTAACTCCTTATATAATCTTTTTAACTACTTATATTGTCAGTGGGCTGCACCTTGAAAGAGCAGTGCCCTGAGGCACAGGGCTGAGCCCCCAGGGAGGGAGAGAATGGTCTTTATTACCCTGGTAATGCTGCCAGCAGAACCATATTGTCAGATTCCAGCTTCAACTTTGGTATCCTGAGCTTTAAGGGACAAACTGGCACATGAACAAATGGGCATGAGCTGACCATGAATAAATTTTGACTGAAAATTAGAGAAAGAGTCACAGCTTTTGGCATGGTGAGATGCCAGACAGAGTAGGGACCCCAAATAAACCAAGGCTTTCAAGATGCTCCCTGAGCTTACATATGGGATCATATGATGTGTCACTGAAAAGAGGCACAATGCCTTCTTCCTGATATTAGACCTTATCAACTTAGAAAGAAAAAAAATGCAGTTAAATGAATGTAGATCTTAGTTTCAAAGGCTTTGCTTTTGGTTTAAAGGGTAACTAACCTACACAACACTGATATACTGATAGGACTCTTCCAGATTATTTTGCATGGATGAACATGTTGCTGAAAATTTATATCTGGAAGCTCTTTATTTAAGTAGGTAATAATGTTATAATACCAGTCAAGATCTAAATTAGGATTCCTTTATTTTCTGCAGTTAAAATTCCACATATGTGATTGGTGCTAGAATAAAGTTGAGATATAAAATGATCTTCTTTTTGGTACAAATGTATATGTATTCCCCAGACAGTTTGAACAGGTTTAGCTTAAATCTGTTGCACCCAGAATTAACAGGAAATTCCTTCACTGAAGTGTGACAGTATAGAAGATAAGTTCTGAAATTGGTTAAATCAGTGTAATCTTCTGACATAGTCAGGGGTTTATTTATAGTGGTTCAACCTTTTATATATATATATTTTAATATTCAAACACAGTAAGAAGGCTTGAAAAATGTTTTTTCTATGGTTTGGAAACTTTTTGTGAAAACTATGAAGCTGATACAATTGATGCACTGGTGCATTATTCCCAAAATGTTTTGTACTTAAATCCACTGTATTTGAGCAGGAACAACACTTAACTGATGGCAGAAGTATTTGATGGTTGAAAGAACTGAAAAAGCAAGTAGATTTAAATTTTGATCCCAATTCAGCAAAAACGAGTATACTTGCTTTCAGGCATCTGGTTTAATTCTTTACTGAATGGAGGTAAATCTGCACCACAGATTTACTGTTTTGAGCCTGTTACTCAGCCCATCCTGCACCTCTCTTTCTCTTTCTGTGAGGGAAAAATAGTGGCTGTTAGTGTTGTGAGGTCTAACGTATGGGTTTATGTGCTTGCTTTGCAATCCTAGAGTGGAGGAAGAGCTGGTCATTAATATTATTTTCATAAGACTGGACTTTATAAGAACATCTTTGAAGAGTCTGTCAGGAAGCAGAGAAATTATAATAAATTTGGATTAGTTCCAATGGCTTACTATTTCCTTTGGAAACGTATGTGTCAAGCTCTGCTGGCAATGATTTAACTGACAGGAGGCTATTGATCCAGTTCAGTCTGACACCAGTCCCTGTGACCTACACTGAGGAGCTGAATGTCCAAGACAGGGCAGTAACCACGCATCTCCCTGCTTCCCCTGGTCATTCACTCCTGGAGAGTTAAGAACCACTGCAGCAGCAGCTAAACTGTATTTTAAATATTTGATTTTCTTTGCCAGTTGATGTAACTATTACAGAGCATGGAACAAACTAGAAGGAATATATATTCGGAGCAAAAATGAGACCTGTGAGATGAAGAGACATAAATCTTCTCGGTTTGGAATGACTCCACTGGGACTGGGGGAGCTAGACACCCCTTTAGGGAGGATGAAGGGTGCTCCGTGCTTTGCGAGATCAGAGTGAAGAAGAGAACACTTAAAGTCATCCAGCTGTTTCCATCCTCTGGTCTGTTGTTAAATCTCTGCAGAGGAGTTGCTTTGACTGGGATTGCCTTTTGCTGCCTCCTTGCTCATGCTGTCGGAGAACTTTGTGCTCTTATCCTTCCTAACCTTCAAGGAGGGCTGGTGTACGTGCTTGGAACCGCCATAATCTGGGTCCAGAGTTCTCATGCAAATCCTGCAGCCAGCATCAGCTCTCCAGTAGGACAAGGGCTGCCCTCCTGTCACTGCTAGGGGGATCTGTGCCGCGGTCAGCTACAGCAGGTAACAAACCAGCTCCCAGGAAAACAAATAAAGGAGGGATGTATGTTCTCCTTTTCACTTTTCTCATGTCTTATTCCCCTCTAGGATGGTTAATCCTCTGTGTAAACTTAACCTTTTGGGAAGGTGTTAGCTAGATGGCCTTAAGGGTTGGAGTCTTTCATTCTTAGAAACCCGTGATGTTTGGGGAGCAGCAGTGTGAGCTTCCTAATCCTTCCTGGGCTTGTGTTTCAACCTGCCCCCCCATGGCTCCTTTGAGGGGGCCTGGGGAACAGTTTCTGAAGATGGAATTGTTAGTGCAATTGAAGGAGATGGAGTGTCTGTTTGGCACGTAAACTGTGACATGGTGGGGATCTTAAATAAGCCACTGGACAGTCAGCAGAGGATAACGATTGATACTTTTTTCAAGTATATATATCTAGTGATTTGTTAGATTATGATTACACATAGTGAAGCTGGTCTAATTTCTTGTGGGACTTTCCCATATAAATAAAGGAGGTAAAAAGGTTTCAGTTTGTGATTATGGATGATTTGCTGCAGCCCCAGAAATCCTGGTATCCTAGTAGTCGTGGGAACAAGAAGTGCAAAATTTGGGCTAGACATGTCCTGGTTCAGGGCTCTGGCTCTCAGCTGAGGTTGCCAACATGCAAATAGAGTTCTCATGGAAAAGGGAACTGGATGGCTTGGATCTGTCCATGGGAATATCATAAATATGGAGAGTTTCCAGACAACTGCATACCTGCAGGGATGAGTCTATGTTGCTTCTTAATTTTGAAAAATCAAAATCAATTTTGTTTCAGCACATGCAGCTTCTGCAGGTGCTCCACTGGTTGCTGCTGAGTCTCTTGCACTTTTCTTTGGGATATCTTGTGCTGGTCTCAGTGGACCAGGTTGGCTCAACACTGGGATTTAATCTGCAGTAAGAGTACAACTACCATTGAATCCCCTTGAGAAGGAGGAGATCATATTCTGGTTTATCTTTGGAGTTTGCTTCTTTTCTTGTAGGGGGTGAGATGGTCTTGCTCCAGGTGAGCTCACTGCCTGTTGTGAAATATTGTGGTGAAAATGACAACATTCGTAAGGCTTTACATATATTCTGTATCTTTCATTTATGAGAAGCTGTTTTATTTATAGAATCACTATTCTTTATACCTACTCAGGTTTTAAATGAAAATATTGTGTTTTAAGTGAAAATATTTAGTATATGGCCTTTTTTGTTGTCTAATACTTCTGCTTTACTTGCAACCTCCCTCCATTCTTGCTCTCCTTGGTGAGGCACTTCAGGGACAGCTGTCACTGGGTCTGCTGAGACTGGCAGGTATATCTTGGCATTTGCTGCACTACATGCCCTGGTGACAGTGAGGCTGGATGTCATTGGCCAGGGGAGTCATGGAAAAATGAAAGGGCAAGGTAGTGGTGAAAGGAAATCTGGATCTGTCAGCGGGGGTGACAGGTGATGAGATGCAGAAAAAGGTAGTGCATGAGCACATCAGGAGATAAAACCGAGTCTGTAAGTACCAAAAGAAACAAGCAGGATGTGAGCAGGAATAATCTGCCCTTCCAACGAAGACAGACAGTGTGTAACAATTCAATGAGGCAAGGCAACGTTAAAACAAAAGGGGCAGACATGAAAGACTGATGTGCTGGGATACTTTGAGAAGGTTTTGTTACACCTTCTGTAACACCTCAGCTGGGTCTGGACCTGTGGAGGTGGCTCCAGTTGCAGGTTAAGTAATAATTGCAATACAAATAAATTAACACATTTAGATCTGGGAAGGTTGACACCAGTACAGCAACATGGTGGTACAGTGCTGAGAGAGGGACAGGTTGGCAGCAGGGGAGCAGCACAGAACCAGACAAGTCAGGGAGTGGTGAGATAAAAGATGATTTAGGTTTCTGTGTGAAGACTGCAATTTAGCTTCAAGTGATTGTGATTTCTTTTTTCTTTTCTTTTTTCTTTTTTTTTTTTTTTTAATCTACACTCCCTCTAAAACTGGTTCAGCTGAATGGGCAAGTATGTGATTTTAATGAGATTCCTGAAATCTTAGTAAGAACTATGGTTAAAACCAAGCCAGGCTGCCAGAAGCAGATGTATAGCAGGATGTTATGATACATCTCTTGGTGCTGTCAACAGCAGGCCCATGGCACAGAACCAAAGGGCAGGGATTCCCTTTCGAGCAGCACATGGAAACCCTCCTTCCCGGGTGTGCTCCTTTTGGCTGGAGTAGAGTTAATTTTCATCACAGTAGCTGGTATGGGGCTGTGTTTTGGATTTGTGCTGAAAACAGTGTTGGTAACTCAGGGATGTTTTGATTATTGCTGAGCAGGGTTTGCACAGAGTCAAGGCCTTCTCTGCCTCTCACCCCATTCCACCAGCGCATAGGCTGGGGGCACACAAGGAGTTGGGAGGGGACAAAGCCAGGACAGCTGATCCCAAATGACCCAAGGGATACCCCAGACCATATGATGTTGTGCTCAGCAATGCAGGCTGGGGGAAGAATGCAGAAGAGGGGACATTTGAGTTGTGGCATCTGACATCCCAAGTAACATGTGATAGACTGCTGCTTCCCTGGAGGCGGCTGAACAGCTGCCTGCCCATGGGAAGTGGTGTATGAATTCCATGTTTCACTTTGCCCATGTTGTTTTGATTGCTTTTGCTTTACCTATTCAGTTGTCTTTATCTGAACCCATGGGTTTTCTCTTTTCTGATTGTCTCCCCCATCCCACTGGGGGAGAGTGAACGAGAGGGTGTGTGGTGCTTAGTTGCCAGCTGGGGTTAAACCATGACACTGGGCAATGCACCTCTACTGGCTCCTTAAGCAGAGGAGACTCTGCTTCAGTGGGTATTTTTCACATCTTAAGTAAGTGTCTTATGTCAGAGAGAGCAGTAAATATTTCTGGATGCACTGGACATTGCAAGGCATTGAAAACAAGCATTGAACTACAGTCGAGTTGCAAGAATAAACAGGAACTTGAAAGACACTCTTGATCATTACAGGAAGAATGTATGTCCAGTTCTCCCCAGCTTGGCAGAAACCAGAAAAGTGGCAGAAATGAGGATCACTGGAGTTATGTGGAAGACACATTTCCTTTCAACACTCCTTATAGCACTCGATAAGGATCTGTGTCACAATTGGGGACATCCCAAATTTTTGAAAAACAATAAGGGTAGGACAAGGAATTTACATGACTAACTCTCCTTTTCTCATTTACCAAGGCTGTCTTCCAGCCAGGGTTCAACTTTTTTCACGGTCTGCCAAATCTTTGCAAATGATCTCATGGACATGACCTCCCTTTCTTGGAGTCTTGCAGCTTCCCTCCAGCAAACACGGCAGGGACGGTATTGGGAAAGCGGTGATAGCTCTCCAACTGCTTTGCTGTGACTTTGGAAACTGGATGTGTAAATTTATGCTTCGTGCACAGTTGTCACCTCTGAAAAGTGAACAAAGGCAAACACAGGTACTAATTTTAGGCAGCCAGCCAACACAGTAGACAGTTGCCTAGGGCAGCAGACTGTTGAATGCAGCAGAATGCCAAGGCTGTACGAAGATGCAGGCTTGCTGCTGCTGTGCTGCCCTCTGAGAAGGGAGCATTAGACCTGAATCTGAGGGTTGAGATTCATGTCCCGTTTTCAGGCAACAGCTTACTATTTAGCCCAGGTGATCCTCAGCACTCTGTGTGCAATCATCAGACATGCAGTGCTCAAGCCAGTGTCCAATTCTGCTGTTTGAGTGATCCATACCCACTGGAAGGGGTGGGGAGGGGGCCTTTTTCCACAAGAAGCAAGAGCAACTCTTGTTTTTGGAGTTCTTTCTACTGCTCTTTCATCCCCTAGTGTAGCAGAAGTGGTCTGAGCTGGTGTGAGTGGGCTGCTGCAGGGGAGGGATGGTTTGGGGTGGGAGTCACTTGGGTGGGGAAGGGTGGACAGGAGTGATGGCCAGGAAGGGTGGTGTGCCTGTGGTGAGGTTGGGCTCTCCTACCTAATACTGCACTGGCTCTCTTCATCCCAGCCCACCAGCAGCCCTGCTCCACCCCACCTCTCATCCTCACAAAATTTCACTGACTTCTCCCACCCAGCCCTGCTTTGGCAAACAACCTCAGAAAGCTGTTTGAACCAGCCCTGCAGTTGGGCTTAAAAAATAACCCAGGCTTTTTATTTACAAAATCAAAAACTCGCTTTCAAGATTTTGGTGGCAAGTAGAAACAGGCGCAAGGAAAAGGGATAGACTGTATTCTTCGGACCACCAGCCAAGTGCTTTGCAGCTTTCGGTCTGGAAGTTGCTGGCTGAGGCTAAATCCCTCCAGCAATGCCTCACCTGCTATTATCACTTTATCTGAAGTCATAAACACAGCCAGTGAAGAAATAATTTCCAACACCTTAAAAAGGACTCGCTTCCATAATTCACATCTGAGCTCAGTGGCAGTCGCTTTCACCAAGCAGCAGATTTTGGGTAGAATTCAGAGTTTCGGACGTTTCCTGATGAAGCAGCTCCTTTAGTTACTGCCTTTGACAGGATATTAGGTTGGCTGGATAAGCGATCTTATCCCATACGGCAATACTTATGTCTCATGTTTCAAAATAAGATCATTGCCTTGCTTGTGCCTGTTGGCAGTCAGGTTGCTACTAGCAGTGTTCACAACACGTTGCTGTTGTTAATCATCGGCTGCCTGTGCATATTAATACTTAAAATGAGATATTTAATTAATGCCGTGTGTTTCTGACCCAAGTTTCACGTGAGTGTCTCCCAGGCTGGAAAGGTTTTTGTTTCCACCACGCCACAGTGCCGGTGATGGACCACCAGTGCAGCACTGCGTGGTGCTGTGTCCGTGTTGTCCCGTGGAGTGCTGCAATGGTGCACGTGTGCTTGGAGAAGCTCACACAAACACGGACATTGACATCACCTGTATTTGTGGAACTGCCTCATCGGCTGGTGCTGTCTCACATTCCTGGCTGGGAGAGGCACCCGGGCGGCTCGCCATGGTTTACTCCTGTCTCGGAATCCGCGGGGAGACTTGGTGAGGGCAAAGCTTGGAGATGCACTTCTCCCATCATGTCATCTATTTACATGGCGCATGCCTTGTGTGTGTGTGTGTGTGTGTGTGTGTGTGTGTGAGACAGCACGGGCTTTTATTTTTTGCCCCCTGCCCTAGTTCTTCCTTCTGGCTGTGGTGAGATGGAAAGGTGGGAGGCTCTCATCTCTGCCAGCGAAAAGGTTTTCTGTATCTGAGGCTGGCTTGGAAATTCTTTAGGTGACATCACACCATGTCTGTGCAGACTCATTGTTTGTCATGGAAAAGCCATTCATCCATACACAACTTCCTTCCTCCCCAGACTCACGGAGATAAACTTTCCATTCTGTCTATTCCCTATAGAAACAGACCCAAAACATGTATGCGTGGCTACACACACATACACCTCGGCATCCCTCCGTCAGGCTCAGAGCTGTGGGAGGAGGAGAAGGGAGGATATAGAAGATGTGAATAAAGTCACCCTGTTTTCTTCAGACGTGGATCCTGCTGTGCCCAGGCAGTAAAACTCCCCTCCCACCGAGGTTCTGGGTCACACAAGGCTTTTTTGTCCCGAGGCTAATTTTGGCACTTGCAGCCCCACATCTGCCTGCCAGGTGAGATGGGCCACCAGCTGCAGGTACAGCACATCTGGATGGGGGAGGAAGCGAAGCGTGCTGCAAACAAACACAGCAAGTCCACCGTGGCGGGTGCGAGGAATTCGATAAAAAATATACTTCAGCGGTCTGAGCTGCCGAGTCTGGTGATTCATGTCTCGGGTGCTGCTCGTGAGGCAGACTGAAAGGCTGGGCACTTGCATGTCTTGGACCACGAACACTGTGGCCGCAGCCTGGGGGGGACCTGCAAGTTCAGCCTGCCTTTGGGGAGCCACTGCTGCAGGGCAGAGCTGGGGGGACACCAGGCCTGGTGTGGACACTGTGTGGGACAGGAGGGGAGGGGGGGCATTTTTCCATGGCAGAGAGGTGGAGACCATGTGGCACAGGGTAGGACAGGACAGCGGGAAGCCATGTAGAGATGGAGGTGGCTGTTTCCCTGCGGTATGAGGGAGGCAGGGTGTGAGAAGCATCTGTTACAAGTACCCGCACAGTGTGGGATGCCTGCGTTTGCCTTCTGCCGGTGTCTGGGGGAGACGGGGCTGAGGAGCTGCCGGTGGGTCGAGTGGGGAAGGGAGAAGTTGTTTGGACAAGAGGAGCCTTTGAAGCTTTTCTCCTGTCCACCTCCCCTGCCCATAAAGCCATTAGACTCCGGTGCCAGCCTATCTGCGCCCGTCGCTGGCGGCCCGGCCGAGCCTCGCAGACCCCCCACCCGGGGCGCGGGGCCGGGTCCGTGGCGTGAGGCCCCTCGGGAGGCCGTTTTGGGGAGGGGGCACAGCTCATTTCCGAGCCGTCTCTGCATTACAAAGGCAGCGGGGCCAGCGCGGCGCTTTGATGTGCCCCGCCGGCTCCCGCACACCTGCGGCCGCGGGGTACCCGGCACCGGCGGGCGCGCCCAAGGCGGGGGCGGCCCGGGGGCTCCGGGAGCCCCTCTCGACGCCCGTCGGGGAGAGAACAGCCCCGGGCGTCCCCGCGCTCACCCCGGGCGGGACGCGGAGGCTCCGTCGGTGCCGGCGGAGCCCCGGCAGCGCGGCCCCTGCCCCGGGGCCGGGGGCGGGCGGGAGGCAGGGCCGCCGCCGGAGCCCCCGGGAGGCGGCGGCCGGGGGAGGGTCCTGCGGGGTGGGAGGGGGCGGCAGCCGGGCTGTGCTCGCCGCGCCCCCGCCGCACGCAGGCCCCGCTCCAGGGCTTCTCCTCGGCACTTCTCCGCAGGGCGCCCCGTCCCGGCGGCCGGCTCGGCGGGGGCTGCCCCCGCAGCCCACCATGACCGGGCCGAGGCTGGCCCTCGCCGCCGCGCTCCTCTGCAGCTGCACCTCGCCGGTGGCCGACGCCAACTCCTGGTGGTAAGTGAGGGGAGCCGGCGGTGCCTTTGTCCGCCCAGGGCCGGGGTCCGGGGACCGTCCGGGGCGGTGCGGCAGCTCCCTGCCCTGCGCTCTCCGCGGGAACTTCCCTGCCTCCCGGGCTTCTTTCGCAGCTGCTCGCTTCTTTCCAGGTTCCCCCCCACCCCTCCCACTGTCCCTGCCCAGTTTCTGGAGACGTGGGACGCAGCCCCTCTCCTTCCAGGCATTTCTGGGCTCCTTTTGTACGGGCTCGCTCCAATGCCGTCCGGGCTTTAGGATGTGGGGAATGCGTAGGGAGTGGATGGGTAAGGTTTCCTACCCGCTGCCAAAAGCCCTGGGAGCAGCCGCGGAGCCCCCTTCTCCTGAAGAGCGGAAAATAGCCTGGCTGGAAGGCAGGCATCGCTCGCTGGCGCTCCGTAAAAAAGCTACTCGCTTTCTTCTGCAGAGAAAGTGCTGAGCTTTCTCTCTGCCCCCTCCCCATCCCGGGTGTCCTCTGTGTTTAAACTCGGGTTACAAACGAGCTGTGTTTCTCCCGCTAGAGCCCTGGAAAAGCCTCGCATCTGGCAGAGCCGTGGAGGGAGGCAGCTGACATGAGAAATGCGCCCGGGCTCCGGGCTGGGCTGGGCTGGGCTGGCGGGGAGAGGTGCTGGGCGCTTCGCGAAGGGGGCCTCTCCCTCCAGACTCCCTGGGATGTTTTTCTCATCGTAGGTCTTTGGCCATGAACCCCATCCAGAGACCTGAGATGTACATCATCGGCGCTCAGCCGGTGTGCAGCCAGCTGCCGGGGCTCTCCCCTGGGCAGCGCAAGCTCTGCCAGCTCTACCAGGAGCACATGGTGTTCATCGGGGAAGGGGCCCGCAGCGCCATCAAGGAGTGCCAGTACCAGTTTCGGCAGCGGCGGTGGAACTGCAGCACGGTGGACAACACCTCCGTCTTTGGGAGGGTCATGAAAATAGGTAGGAACACCTGGTATAACAGTAGTACACCTAGTAGTTAGTGCAGGGAGGTGCTGGGTCCAGGCCGGGTGTCCCTCTGCACCTCTCTCCCTTCCTTCAAATACACATGCAGGAGTGATGAGCCCCATTAGTACCAGCTCCTAAAGCTGCCTTTAACGAGCTTTTCCATTCCCTGGTGTGCTGGTGCTGCCCGCACGCTGCCTGTGCCTGGGTGGGTGGCACCAGTGCACCTGAGCCACACCAGGAGCCAGCAGGGGGTGAGGGGCCACACTTTCTTTTGGGGGAAGCACGGGACGGTCAGGAAGAGCGGGGCGTCTTCTGTTTTGAGTGGTTGTTTAAAGGTAGCAAGAGAAGAAGCTGGAGCCAGGAACAATGGACCCGTGTTATCGTTACCAGCATCTTGAGTACCCTGGGACAGGGAATGCAGCCCTGAGAAGTGGGAAATATGGGCTCCCCTGGCGTGGGAATTCCCCCCCTTCCTTGTACTGCCACTTTCTGTGTAAACCTAAGCGATTTTTATAATTCCTGCCCTGCTGGCCGTAAGGGGCACATTGACAGGCCATTGCTGCACTTGAATTGAGGTGTGACCTAGCTACATTGTCCCAGCTCCTTTTGAAATGCAATCATCTGATGGCAAGAAACTGAGAAATCCGGGCTCGTTTTGATGTGTCCGACAGCCAGGACAATAAAGAAAAGGTGTTAAAACACACACACACACACACACACACACACACACACACACTCACTCACTCTCCACAACCCCTGTCTGAAGAGGTTTTCTTTCCCACCCACAAAGCCAATCATTTACACCGAAGAACCAGCAGTATTTCTCGGTTGTGAGGTCAGGGAAAACACTTAGCAAGGGATTGAAAAAGACCTTCAGTTCCTGAACCCCTAGCTGCCCCCAGCATTGCTCTCACTTTTTTGGCTTAACTCTCAAAAAAACTGCATAGGGAGCAAGGCACCAAGAGGTGCATCTTTAATACCTCTGGGGCGTCAAGGCAATAGGGCACCAAGTCCTATGATCCCTTCCATCCGATCCTGAAATTCTTACATGTTATCCTAGAGAATTCTAGGGATATTTCTGCATGTGTTACTCAAATCTTTCAAAATTCCTAATTCAGCCCACCAGAGCCATTCTAATTCTTCCCTTTCTGCCTAGCCCATACCCTAACAATTCTTCTCTGGGGTACTCCCCTGGGAAATGCCGTTTCCTGACACATACTTCTAGTTCCTGACACACATCCAAGGCATCTGTGCATCCTTGATCTCTCACTTTCTGATAGCAAGGGTGGTGGCCACATGGGGCTGCATGCAATCCCAGATTGTTAAAATTTGTGCTTTGGGGTATGAAAACTGAAATTTCAGCCACCAAAGGGAAAGGACAGAAAATACACCTCCATCTCTCCTTTCTGGTGTCCCTCCCTCACACATAACTTACCCTGAAGAACGGGGTAAATTTCAGATCCCCAAAGAGATACTAGTGACTCCACAAGGATGCAAGAATATAGCAATCTCCTCTTCTTCAGTATCTTCCTGCAACCCTGGGTTGGTCCAGTGGGAGAGTCCACACCTGGAAAAGTAAGGGTGAACTAAGAGAAAGCAAAGATCAGATCTGAAAGATGAGAAGCTGTCAGGAAAGATCAGAGTGTGTACAGGAAGAAGGGATAGTGGAAGTGGGAAGATTTCTCCTCTCTAAAATGAATTTGATCCTATTTGTTTAGATGGGGAGTAGATTTGGGTTTTGATGAAGGCAGGAGGTGGTGTGGGTATGTGACAGGTATGACCAGAAGTCCTACTTGGTTTATGTGTGCTGCATTTGTTTGTTGAGTCCTGTTGTATCTCAATTAGGAATCTGCTGATGGCAGTGTCTGTGGGCCAGCAGTTGCCCACTGTTTAAAAACCTGTCCTAACAGAGTTTTGAACCCATCTCCTTTGGATTCTCTGGGCACTTTAGAGTGTGTTCAGATGTTTATACTCCAGCACAAGGCAGCACAGCAGTAAGAAAACTGTCACCAAAGGTGGCCTGGGGTATTAGAGGATCCATGATTCATCGCTGTTGCCTGTGTCAGTGATAAGCTGCTGTGCTGCCTCAGTTCCACCTCCCGCTTTTGCATTTTTCTGCTTTGTAATGAGTCATTGCTTATCATTTCAGCAAATCTATTTTCCACACTGGGAAAGAAGACAAAGCCTTTCAATCTCACATTGTGTTAGCTATAAAGTCATTCTTCCCTGGGTTCATACTGTGTGTCTGTCTCCTGCTTTCAACTTCTGAGCCCCAAATCTGGACCACAGCCCTTTTTCTGTACTTTGTGCCAACGGCACGAGAAAGGTCTGGAGACCAGAATATCTGCAAGAGTGCACAGGCATGCCAGATTGTTGTGGAGAGAGAGGTGAAAGGCGATAAGAAGGACCCAGAAGGTGTGTAATGTGCCAGCAGCCCTCGGCTGCCCACCCACCGATGCAGACATGGCATATATTACATGATTTCTTGAGCTGCTCTAGATTGTGAGAGGGGAGGAGAACCTGACCTGGCCAAGTCCAGAGCCTGGGAGATCCTCGTGAGAGTGTTCACTCAGAAACTTGGAAGATTAGTTTCCTTTCCCCCTCACAGAACTTGGCTTGGCTCAGAAACAGGAGACCCAGTTGGTCTGTGTTTAATCATTACACCTTCATTTTCTGTGTTCCATAGAGGTGAGGCAGTCCAATGATATCAAGCTTTTGTAGAGGGATCCACAGCACTGAAGGAGGCTGCTTTTCAGCATTACCTCCTCCTACTGCTTGTGTTGTCATGAGAATTGCTCTTACCTTTTAAATGTGGTTTATTCAATAATTATATCTGATGTACAAAAATTATTCTTCTGAAGCTACTTCTTGTTCTGTCAATAGAGATTTTAGACTGCACATGTGTGTGTATATATATATCTATGCATTATATACAGACATTCCTTACTGCTGCATTTATGAGGGGGAGAGGACAAGAGCACCCCAAAAGGTCATGTTAGAATTTCCTCAGGGGAGGAGAGAACAGATCTCCCTCTGAGTAATCCTAAATGCAAGGCTGGGGTTTCCAGGTTAGTCCAGTCATTTCTGGAGCCAGAGATCTTATCTCTTTAGCCTTTTCAAATGCTAAAGAAGGAAAAAAAAAGAGCCATAAAACCAGAGAACAAAGGGAAATATTTTTTTCTTTGTTTTTCTTTGAGATTGGCAAACTTTAGGGTAACGCTTTTTTAAAAAATGAGTTGAAGCTAAATCTTTTTCATCAAAAAAGTTAAATTGACACAGTTTTACCATCTTTGTGTCAGTCTCCTACTGGGTTCGTTCTCCCGTTTCCTTCTCGAGCAGATCCAGGGAAGGGAGCCGTGGGGACCGAGCCCTTGCCTGGGTGCTGCCCACGCCGCATCCCGCCAGTGCCCCCCGAGAGCCGCGCAGCCCCGGGCTCCCCGTCCTGCTGCCGGCGGCGGGCGGGCACAGGAGGGCAGCAGAGCTCCGTGGAGCTCCAAGGCGGCGGGCAGAGCCTCCCGGGGCCCGCAGCCCCCGGCGTCGGCCCCGGCAGCCCGGGGTGACTCTGATCCAGCGCTCAGGAGAGCTCAGCAGAGGTGTGGAAAAGGGCAGAACAAATCTGGGGACGCTCCAGTCCTGTGAGACAACAGCACAGAGGTGTGGAACTGGAATGAACTTTGAGAGGACCAGCAAAAACGCAAATACTTTTCAAAGGCTGGAAGGCACGGCAGACGAGCAGAGAAAACTTGGGTGTGTAAGCCCTCAATTGTCAGCTACAAATTTGGTTTGTATTAACACAGGCTTTTATCACATCTGATCCTGCCTCCCAGGCCAAGCCCTGGTCTTCCAAACCTACTACCAAAGTCTAGTGAGCGCTGTGGTTTGTTCTGCTTTGTGGGCAGCACAGGAAAAAAAAACCCCATCCTGCTGTGACTTGTTCCAGCCTCTTCCACCACCATCTTCCAGCAGCCTTAAGCAACTCGTGCAGATCCAGGGGCTGCACACTGAGTTGTGCTGCTGCAGCTGACAGGTGGAGATGGTTAAAACATGGACAGTAAAAGTGCAAATCCAGTCTGTGCTTTCAGAGATCTCAATCCAGCTGTAAGGATGCTAAGCACCTGGAGTTGTGAGGACTCTGTTGCATGAGCTGTAACAGCGTGAGGTCCTTTCCTTGCCTGTGTTTTAATCTCTATAGACAAGGGAGGGCTCTACTTAACAGGATGTGTCCGCAGGGCTCTCTCTATACGGGCACGAAGGGGTAGGGGCAAAACTGCACATTGGACTGTTATCTTCAAAAAACCATAACGTGCAAAACAAGCTAGATGAGTAAAAGCTTGATTTTTGGTTACTGAAAAACGAACTCCCTTATGGGCCAGTCGCAGCTGAATTACCTTAACTAGGAGTCACTCCTCTGTACCTCTCAGACCAGCGAGGTTTAGGGGAGCATAGTCCTCTCCTTATGACCTTCTAGTAAGGCGCTGCCTCCTCCTCCTCTATTCAAGCACTATTATGTGTCCTGTAGCATTTTATCAGCCTTGTGCTGCACTCCAGAGCAGATACCGAAGTGCTCGACTCTGATTTGGGGTGGGGGAATCACGTTGTTCTGCAAGGTGGATGCCATTCACAGCCCTGCCTTTGTCTTGGGTCATTACCGCTAAATTGGTGATAAGCTGCTATTAGTTACAGATTGTCCGCAGGTGCAAATTGGAACAAGAGCATACCGAAAGCATCAGCTCAGCCCTGCTGATGGTGCTGGCACTGAGAGCCTCCTGGGCTGGTGACAAACTAAGTATTCTTGGAAGATCTGCCCTCTGAAGTCATTCAAATTTGCTTGAGAGGATCTTGCTGGGGTTTGGTGTAAGTAGCTCTTCACAATTAGATTGCTTATTCAAATGAAGCTTTGGCAGTTGTTCTCTTTATCACTGAAAGTTCGGTGATGAACACAATGACTCTGAAGGTGTCGGTTTAGCTGTTAGACCGTGTGGTGAGAGTGCAGGTGTGGATTGCCTCCTTCTCCTCCTCATTCCCCCTCTACTCCCCCTCTTCAGACCCACAGCGCTCCTGGTGCTTGGCCTCATGCAGTGTTCTGGCTGTGATGGTGCCCCGGTCACACTGAGGCTGAATCACTGCCAGGAATACATAGCTGGAGACCCGATCCAGCTGCTTGGCTCAGATGCTGTGTAGGGCATACATGCCAAGCAGGGCAGCCTCTAGTAAACCTCCTAATGGAAAGTCTTTTCATTTATTATTGTCTACATGGGAAAGTTTTACTTGTTCCAGCACTGCGGTTCTGTAGGCACTGGGAGAGCCTGTAGTGTAAAAAGGAGTTTCCTTCAGTTTGTCTCCAAACAATTTTCAGCTGACCTTATGTAAACCAAAATAAGGTCGATGAACTGAGGAGCCCGTGAAGACTGCTTGTCCCAGTTAAATGAAAACCTTTCCAGGTGATAACTGGCTTAACCAGAATGTTTCTTTTGCACAGGCCCAACCTTGTTACTTGTTCTCACTGATTATTGGCAAATGCAGTGGCTAAGGCAGCAGCTGTATTTTCAGCAAGTGAATAACCCTCTTGCTGTTGGAGAGTTTCTTCCAGGTTAAAATGAGCGGATAGGTGAAGGGGAAAGAGGCTGAGCAGTCCTTGCCTATGGTGTTGCTATTTCTTTTGGCGAAGGCGTGCAGTTCCCAGGGCTCTTAAATGTTCAAACATAGGTGTAATAAAAGTAATAACTCTGGAGGAGCAGCACCTACAAACGACGAAGAACATGGTTTTCTAAAGAACATCGCTCCAGGAATCTCAGACCCTTCCCTGGTGCGTGTCAGATAGTCAGACTTGGGTTTGATCCTGGTTACGCAGAAACTGCCAGCTCTGGACAGTCAGTTGACTGGAGCTGCTACAAGTGAAATGAAAACAAAACTGGGATGCAGGCATGTGTTAGGGCAGTCCCCCTCCTCCACAGCAGGATGGTGCCCTTGCTGTTGAGCATCGTATTCTTGTGAGTTCCGTGCGCCTTCTCGGAGCACCCCATATCCTACTGCCCAGGCCCTGCTCCTCGCTGTGTGCTGCATGTTAAACGAGGTCTGCCTGCCCGTGGTTGATTTGTCTGTCTCACCTCTCTCCCAGGGAGCAGAGAGACCGCCTTCACCTACGCCGTCAGTGCCGCCGGGGTGGTGAACGCCATCAGCCGGGCCTGCCGGGAGGGAGAGCTCTCCAGCTGTGGCTGCAGCCGCACGGCCCGGCCCAAGGACTTGCCCCGAGACTGGCTGTGGGGCGGCTGCGGCGATAACGTGGAGTACGGATATCGTTTCGCCAAGGAATTCGTGGATGCCAAGGAGAGGGAGAAGAACTACGTGAGAGGTTCAGAGGAGCAGGCCCGCATGCTGATGAACTTGCAGAACAACGAGGCCGGTCGCAGGGTAAGACGGATGCTGACCCTTTCTTTTTTTCTCGGAGGCAGAAGCAGAAGGCTGGAGATAGCTGGATACCAAATTAGTTGGAGGTGTGATGAGGGATAGTCCAGTGATGCCCCCATAAGAGTGTATGGTCACATTTTCTGCATTTTTCAGAATATTACAGACAATATTGACAATGATATGTTCCAGTTTTAATGTCAGGCTTCCACTGCCAGCTAAAGCCAGTGAAGGGTCTGTTGAGATACTGTCTGGCACACACGCAGACATGTAAGCCCTTTCCAAATAAACTAGGTGCTGTTATGGCCCATTTTTAAAGTTAATGTCTCAGAAATGAGCTTCCCAGAGCTCTGGAAGTGACAGGCTGATGAAAAGAATAATATTTTGGCATCTGGAGTTCTCTTCTCCTACCATCATTTAGATTTTTGGGAACATAGGGCCAGAAGCAAACACTGAATAAGGCTACCTGGCTATTTCTGGAACTTAGGCCTGGCTTAGTTGCCTTGCTATTGGGCAAAATAAATAATTTGCATCTAGGTGACAAATATTTCCTGAGAAGATTCACAGTTTTGATCTGGAGACCCCTAGGGATGGAGAATCCATCACTTCCCTTTGTAGTATGGTACCATCATTAATCACCCTGTTTCAATGCTGTACCTCATTATCATTTGAATTTATCTGGCACCAGCTTCTAATCAGTTCTTTTTCTGACTTTTACAACTAAATCCAAAAGACTCTTAGTAATCAGAATTTCCTCTGCATGCAAGTATTTATCTACTGTAATTTATTCACCATTCTTTCTTGACAGACTAGATAGAGCACTGAAAACTCTCTCACTTTCAGAGGTTCTCATCAGCCATCAAATCATTTCCCTGTCAATTTAGTGTACCCTTTCCAGTTTTCCCATACCCCTTTTGTATGCATTCAGTGTATGCACTTTTGCTTTTTTATCACAATTGCTCTGTCTGTGATTAATAGCCTGGAAGGTGCAGCATCCTTTATATGTGGTACAGCCATGTAATCCCTCCTCTTTCCAAAAGTAGAACAGGAATACTTACTTCAATGTTTGTGCATTTTCCCCAGGGTGTTTTAAGTTTTTTATCATTCTTCTGTAGAAGTAAGCTTTTCTAAGGTTAATTTTATTTCTAATGCATGTTAAAAAATCCTATTAAGCGTACTTAGTCTTGCTCTTTTGCACATTCTTAACTAATATCCTTAGGTTCCTCATCAATTTTCTGCCCTTTCTTGCTTCTAATTATTACTGAATTATCTTTCCCTTTCCCATGGATGTTTGTCTTTTCTGCATGTAATTTCAACTTCATTTTGCCACCAAAGATGATGTGCTCTGTTTTTTTGATTGTGAAATCAGCGTGTCAGGTTGAAGCATTGCGAGTACTCCACGGTTCTTTTGAAAAATCAAATTGTGGTAAATTTGCAGTAGGTGAAAAAACAGACTTGAAAGCTGTAGAACTCAGTAGGTTTTGGTTTGGGATTGGGTTTTTTTTGGCTTGGAAGGGCAGAGGGTCTGCATTTGCTTAGAAATGGAGGGTGTAGTGGAGTAGTAGCCTGAACATAATATTCTTTTCTGCATTACTTGCTTTGCACATCTTAGATGTCTGAAGTCATGAACTTGGATTACTACAAAAAAATACTCTGCCTAAAATAGGGAGTGAGTATGTTATGAGACTTTAACAGCCAGCCCTATTGCCTTGAGGGATCCAGAGACAGAATATGGCCAATAGTCTGAGGTGCCAATTGAACTGCAGTAACATTTGTATTAGAAGATCAAGTCAGAAGATGCTTGCTTGCTCCATACCACGGGTAAAATACTGCCTGTCATGTTATTCTTGTTATATAGGCAAGATTCTTGCTGAGCTGTGATTTCAGGTGATGCTACAGATGAAAAAAAAGCTTTGTCCTGCTTTAGGGACAGAGTTAAAGGCAGTTATTTCCTGCCTTTACTACAGTGCAGAAAGTTGTTTAAATTGTACTACAGTGTCTTGCTTCTTTGGCCTCTATAGACAAGCTCTCAAGGCCATTTCTGTGTCTCCAGTTAACCCAGGACCTGGACAAAAGCTTTCCAGAGGGGTCAGCAAAAGACAGTGTTATTTTGGGGTTGAGTTTTGTAGATTCTGTAGAACAGATGGCTGTAGAAAATAACCTTAGATTAAATGAACACAAGTCATTTTAGATTAAATTAAATGGTAGTATGAACCAGTGTGTAATTAAGCTTGTGGATTTCAAAAAAACTCTGATAAACTAAGGGAGCCGGTCAATAAGCTGAGCCGAGAAACTCAATGTGGAAGAGGTCTGGAACTTTTTCAAGTCAAAGATGCTAAAGCCATTACAGTTCTGCATGCCAAGCAAGAGGAAAAAGCTTATAGGAAGAATATCCAGACTTCACTGAATGAATAACTGCCACTGAGAAGCTGTTAGGAATAGACCAAGAGCCTACTAAGAATGGGGGAAAAAGAAAAAGAACTGATAGCAAATAAATAATGAAAAGCTCTGTCTTAGAGGTCAAGAAGTGTAAAGATGAAGTGAGAACAGTAAAAATCCCGCTGAGTCGGACCTTGCAAAGGGTAGTAAAATAAACAGCAAAAGTTTTTTAAGCTTTGCAGGTTGGGGGAGATTGGAAGAAAGGAGACATAGTCAATGAGGATGGGGCTGAGTCTAAAGGCAGAGAAGTTTTGGTCCCAAAAGCGAGTGAGTGCTTTACCTGGAGCTTCCAAGTTGGAGTGCAGGACATTGCTCATGGAGAGGGATGCTGTGTGTCTGCTGCTCAGTGGAGATGTCTCTTTCTGTCCTCAACACTTCTGCTTAGCAGGAATAAGTACTTGAAGTGTAGATTTTTAAATACCTCTGGGACTGTATTTTTTGGGGGAAGCCAGGCAGGGCAGGGTGCCACGGGGGCAGACAAGGTCTACCAGAGTAGGCTGATGGTGCTGGCACCCTGTATAAGTGAGGAAGGCACGAGGAGGCAGCTATAAAGTTCAGACAGGTAGAGGAAGAGGAGTTGAGCAGCAAGTACTGAAGTTTGAGCCATTGGACTTGACATGGGTGGGATGGTGCAGGGGGCTGCTAAGGAAGCAGAGTTTGGGATCGGACCAGATGACTCACATGAGAGTCAAGTGGCTGCAAAGGGTTGGAAGAGGGGAAGGCTCTGGAGAAATTGTGGCTGGGGCTTTGGGGTGGATTGAGTAGATGAGTATTTGGGGGTAGTGAGGAATGGAGATACTGGGATTGGGAAAGGAGATGAATATGAAAGGATGGAGATCTCCGAGCCATCTCAGGTCTCATCTCCAGATCCTTTCATAGGAGGCTCTGAGATAGCATCGCTGCGTGTCCCAGGGTTTTCTGGTCAGGCTGGTATTTGGCCAGTACAGGACAGCCTTTCCTCTTGGCTCTTAAAAGCATATTAGCACAGGAGTGAAGGAGAAAGGCTGGAGATAGAAATTTTTGCCACGAAGGTAGATGCAAAACTCAGGTAGCATAAACCTCTCAAGTCTCAGGGAGTGCTCACTTTTTTTCTTGGCACTCTGAAAGAGCTGGCACCTGTGATCTTGGCTTCATTTACAAGTGGACCTGGGAGAAAGGATATCTCAGAGAAACAGGCTAAATGGGAAATAATTTGAGAAGACTTTTTCAAAGATTGATCACACAGTCATGTAGAATGTGACTGATTTCCTAAAAAGCAGACTGGGTCCGATAGGTCTCATTTATCTGAACTTCTGTGAAACATTTAAGGTATTTCCCGCATGGAAAATTCTTTGTTAAATTGGGAAATATAAGGAAAAATGCAGCAACTATGAGATGGACAAGAAACTGGTTTAAGGAAAGATATCAGTAAATTGTGAGAGGATGTATCTTGATCTTAATAGAGCTTGTTTAGCAGAGCTCATCAAGGACTTGCCTGAATATTTTTGTTTCTCAGCCTCAACACAAGCATTAGGCTGATGAAATTTGATGATGATGCAAAGGTGGCAGAGGAGAATCTGAATTTTGTAGCAGCTAATGACATCCAATAAAACAACATTAAGACCATCATTTGAGGCCTTGTAGGAAATTTGGTTTTAGTCATTAGGAAATGGGTCTGCAGTCAGCTGCAGATGTAATGTGGCTCAGAAGGTGGTAAATATCCTATAACATACTAGGGAAAGCCTATTTATAAAACATGGGGGAATACTAATGCCATTGTATTAAGCGCTTGTGAGGCCCCACAATATTGTATGTTCTCATATTCCCAAGTAAAATGACCTCAGACTAGAAAAGGCTTGTTATGACTGACCCAAGGGATAGGAATCTTTTCTTAAGAAAGTGGGCTAGACCAGCTTGCCATATTTAGCCTACTAAAGTGAAAGTTAAGAGAGGATGTGACTGATGTCTGTGTTCATGGGAGAAATAATATGGGAGGAAAAGTACTCTTTAAGCAGAAGGCCAATTTGGCACAATAGCAAATGGGCATAAAGTGAATACATTTAGACTGGAAATCAGAAAAAGATATTTTATCATTGCAATAGTGATCAGAATAATGGTGGCTGAAAACCTAATTGCTTCTAAAAGGGCACTGTATGCATTTAGGAAAAATGTTATTTGAAGCAGTGCCTACAATAGCAAGAGATCATACTTAATAACCAAGGAGGTCCTGTCTAGTCCTGCGTTCCTAAACTTCTGAGATTCTAGTTTTGGAAGCAGGAAGGCGCATATGTAAGTCCATACTCCTAAAAGTTGATGCTGAAGGAAAGGAGTACTGGAGACCCAGCAGTGAGCACTGCAGAGTGACCACCAGGTGCCATCACACTACAGCCTGGCCCCGCTTTCCCAGCCAGTGTTTCAGTTGATACCTTCTGATTTATAGGCAGATTTTTGGCATGTCCCTTCACTCAGTTTCCTGTGAGTGAGAAAGTTCTCCTTGAACCCTGAGGAGCTCTGGTGGCAGGAGAGAAGATTGTCCCTTCTCTCCATGGTTCTCAGAGGAGCTGGGGGGGATGGGAGGGGATCAGAGGCCTTTTATCTTTCAGGCAGTCCTGACCCCATCACCCCTTCAGTCCACATTGGAGTCCTTGTGGTGGCTTCTGGCTTTATTGCTCTTGTTTGTTTGTCTTTGGCTGTTATCTCAATATGTCCTTTCCTTCCATCTGTCTTTTTCTTCCAATTGGTCTCCATTACCCTCTCTTATTTCCCCCATTCCTTATCTGTCACTGTGTCTGGCAGACTGGGATGGTCAGTCCTTCCACGCTGTTTACCCAGTCAGCATATGGCAGGCCTCAGTCATCAGTCACTCGAGCCAGTGCCATAAGAGCCTGGAAGGGGGTCTGGCTAATTGACCACAGAGGAATTACCCATTAATCCTCTTCCTGTTCCCATTCTTGCAAGAAAAGAATTGGAAGAGAACTTGGGCTTATGGGAAGGGGCTCTAAGCCTTTCCATTAGAGGCATTTTCAACCTGTTTAAGTGGCATGGCCATCGATCAGTTCCTGCCCTCAGAACTGCATGTGGGGTCTGTTATTCTTTACCTTGACCTGAGCCTGGTCAGAGAGGAATTCTCCAATTTCCTCTGCTTTCTCCCCACCCGGGCAGCAAAGGGGGAGAGTGTAGAGTCATTTAGCAGCTGAAGCTATGGTTACCTCCACGGGACATTGGTGGTGGGAGCTGTGGGGGCTGAGTGGCGCCATCCTTACCTGTGATAACTGGTAGCATTCTGTTCCCCAGCAGAGCTACTACCCACATGGGCCAGATGTTTTGAGCATCAATTGCTTAAAGCCAAGGCGGAGTGAACTCAGTCCCATGACATTAACTGAGAGGGATTGAGTTGCAGTGTTTTTCTAAAGGAACAAAGCCTAGGATTAGGAAGAATCATAATACTTTATAGAAACACTTGCAAGGGCAAGGGAGGCACAAGTGGCCTGGGATTTGACAGAACCATAACCAAAAAGTGCTAACACAGGCTTATAACAAGCAGGCTGGCAATGCAGTGAGGATATAGTAAGTGTCTGGTGCGCGGGAAATTCAGCTGTAGCTCTGTCTGGTTACAGTACAACAGGAATCCTTAAGTGACGGTGTGGTTGGTCCTCTGCAGTTGTAGTTTGATCCAAGAGAAGTGCTTAACTCCCAGCTTGTTACAGCTGTTACATTGCGCTGTAAGGTTGTGCCGTGAGGGATTGCCTCAGTAAATTGAGCTCTGAGGAGGGCAACTAAAGGTTTTCTGTTTTAAGGACTCACTCCATTGACTTTCTCAGGAGCTGGATTGGCCTCCATGTGATTTAGCCATTAAGCCAAATTGAATCTTCACTAGCTGTCAAAAGCACTAGACCTTAGTTAGGCCAGGAGCAACCAGTTGTTGTAGGAGAACTCTGACCTCTTGCTGCTGGTCCAGAATGTAGTCACAGGCAGATGGTTTTGCTTGCACTATGCTCAATTGCCTTAATCACCTAGTCCTTGGCATGCGAAAGCAGAGAGCTGTGAAGCTTTCTTCTGTCAGTGAGTGAGGCAGAAAAGAAACCTCTGTGTTTGTCTGCTTTTTTTTTTTCAGCAGAAAACCTGGCTAGGAGACACATTGCCATCTCCTTCTGAGCACCCTATTTTTTTCCCATGTTCCTTGATCTCCCCCACCAAAAACAGCTGGTGGCAATTTTGCAGCTGATGCCAAACACCTTTGCTTGGCGTGTGGGATCTGGCAAAGGCACTGCAGGATGCTGGATGGTCTTGGGAGAGCAGATGTGACCCTGCTGGTGAGAGGATAAGGAGCAAGGGCTGGGGTGGTCAGCCTCTATAAAATGGAGCAGCTCTGATGGTGTGGGGATGCCGGCTCTTTGCTTTGCAAGCTCTGTCAGTGCCTGAGAGCTGACAGGATCTCACCTAGCATGCAGTTTTGTACCTGTCTCTGGAATCGATCTAAAGAACAAACCCAACTTGCATTTCAGTTTATTTTCCATGTTTTTCAGCTTTGTTACCGTAGAATATTTTTCAGTATTTCACTCTCCTCCCAGCTAGCGTGGGGAGGAGGAGAGTAACCACCGTCTGTCTCTTTACATGTTGTACTTGCTCTGCTGAGGGTTTAATGCTCACTGCCCTAAATTTTCAAGACTCTTTGCTAACTTTGATGCCGGATTTTCAGGGTTATGATGCATCTACAGCCCCCGCAGGCTCCTGAAAACGTAGCTGAAAGCGTCTGGGAAAAGACACACGGAAAGCTTGCGTTTGCTGTTAAAATCCAGGCTTTTCTGCCTGGCGACAGCCCTGCTGGTGGAGGGAGACGTGTGGGCACAAGATGGCGCAGGTCCGCAGCGAGGGCTCCCGGCTCAGCCCTGCTGCTCCAGGAGGGCGCCTGGTTAACACCTCCAGCAGAGCTAAACTGCTCCATTCCAGGGTGGATGTGCCCATCTTTGGCACCACCACCCTTGCCTGCTCCTCTCTGGACGCTGCTCCCGGATGAGCTCCTCTCAGCAGACATGAAGGGAAAGGGCGTGGGTCTGTGGATTTGTTTCCAAAGGATGCAGATGTATCCCTACAAGTGATAGCCTTGGTTCCCGGGGCGTGTGGTAGGAAATGGGCTGGTTCCCAGGTGTTCCCTTTCCGCAGCACTGAAGGGAAAAACATGCCACGCTGCTGTGGTCTGTGAGATGGGGAATTTCCAGAGTCCACCCTAAGAGCACTCTTCCTTTTTTTTTTTTCCTTCTCATGACCCTGCTGTCAAGCCAGCAGTCTGCCAGAGGGAAAGCAGGTGGGGTGAGGAAGCCGTGTTTGCAGGCAATGTGACCAGAAATAGAAATATTTAGGGAACAGGAACACAGCAGTCGAAACAGGGAGAAGACCTTTGTCTCTTCTGAAGGGCAAAACAACAGAAATTGCGGGGTAATCAAAGCAGTTCTGAAAGCGCGATGAATTCATTGTACTTAAGCCAGCTGCCAGTGCAGCAGGGATAAACGCAGCTCTGCCTGATTGCATTTCTTTTCCCACAGGCCGTGTACAAGCTGGCAGACGTGGCCTGCAAGTGCCACGGTGTGTCGGGCTCCTGCAGCCTCAAGACCTGCTGGCTGCAGCTGGCTGACTTCCGCAAGGTGGGCGACCTGCTGAAGGAGAAGTACGACAGCGCCGCTGCCAT
This sequence comes from Chiroxiphia lanceolata, assembly GCF_009829145.1. Lineage (NCBI taxonomy): Eukaryota > Metazoa > Chordata > Aves > Passeriformes > Pipridae > Chiroxiphia > Chiroxiphia lanceolata. The sequence continues at coordinate 62,143,995 of NC_045641.1, forward strand.
GAGGATCAGCCGCAAGGGGAAGCTGGAGCTGGTGAACAACCGGTTCAACGTGCCGACGCAAGAGGACCTGGTCTACGTTGACCCCAGCCCGGACTATTGCCTGCGCAACGAGACCACCGGCTCTCTGGGCACCCAGGGCCGGCTGTGCAACAAGACCTCAGAGGGCATGGATGGGTGTGAGCTGATGTGCTGCGGACGGGGCTATGACCAGTTCAAGAGCGTCCAGGTGGAGCGTTGCCACTGCAAGTTCCATTGGTGCTGTTATGTCAAGTGTAAAAAGTGCACAGAGATCGTTGACCAGTATGTCTGTAAATGAAAGGAGCCACCAAAGCAACAAATCTATATTATATAAATCTATATAAATATATTTTATATTTGTATAAATAAACAGATGATGATAATAATTAAAGAAGCTTATTTAAGAGACATTTTGGTTTTGAAATCTCCCCCATCAGGCCAGCTGGTTTGACATTCTGCCAGTTCTGCTGGGGAGTTTGGGTGCATCTCCCCTAGGATTGTTTCAATCAGGGTGAAGAGGCTGAGGAGGTGCTGGCAAAGCACACAAGCACACACTATTTCATTACAGAAAGAAAGCCAGGAAGAAGAAGAAGAGTGGGTTCTTCCTGCTCTCTCATCAGTAAATCTCAGCATTTTGCATAGTTATTGCACATCGGAAATTACAGCCAAACGTGGGTGAGTCCTAGTTATTTGAGTTTCAAACCCTGCACTGGGGAATTTGGAACCAATTCTTGGTCTGTCTAAAGGGCTTTGTCACACTAGAAGGAAGGTTAGCCAAGGCTCCCTTACCCCAGTATGGCTTAAAAGCCGCAGTCCTGTAAACCATTCCTGGATGCTCCCCAGACCACAACGGGGTGGAGGAAGGTTTACCACCATCTGTTGTGAAGAAGGAAGGTGCAGCCTGTGGCTAACCAGTGCACAGCCAGGGAGTCCCCATGGAGCCAGCACCTCTTCTGTACCACCTGGGCCAAGGGAAATCTGTCCAGCTCAGACTACATGGCTCTGTGTGTGAGGGAAATTTTTTTTCTTTTCCTTTCAATCCTGTGCTGAAACTGAATTTGTCAATACAGAAGAAAAGCTGCCGGTGCCCAGGGATATTTGCAAATTATATTTTGTCAGTAGAAAGAAGCATTGTGCACAAACACGTGCACATGACTGCATAAGCACTCCTCGTAACACTGCCGGTTTTCCTCTTTGAAGTGGATGCAGGTGGTCACCTTGTTCAGCTCTGTTAAATCCTCCTCACCGCCATGCCAGTCATATAGTTTCTCTTTAACATTAAACACCCCTCAGTGACATTTTTTTCCCTCTCTTGCTTGTGTATATGTGTGTTTTTGTTTTATTCTTTTGGTGACATGCCTTTTATTTTGCTGCTCTGTGTTTCAGAGTCCAGGGGCCATGCTCTTCACTGGCATAAGCTCACCACAGATGTTTGCTCCCAGAATGTGGGTGTCTTTTCTGTGGGGTTTTTTTCTGTGTTTTTTTCCCTTGGTAATAAAAGACTATAATAAAATTGTACTGGGGCAGAAGGCATTACCAAAGTCTGCTAATCAGTCTTACCACATTGGGATTTCAGTAGAATCCAATTCATAAAGCAGGGAACAAATGCTGTTTCTAGCACATTTCCTGTGCCTCTCAGCATCTGCAGAGTTCATTTGCAGTCAGAACAATCAAGAGGAGCCAGTTCCCAAAATTTAAGGGGTTGCTAATATACATCCCCTTTGTTACTGACATTCCAAGGGTGTTGGTTTTTTTCCCCTATAAATTTTAAAATGCGCAAAATATGCCAATAAGCAAAGAGCCAGTTGTGAAGATTATTATTTTTATATTAAACTTCTGTTTCTTATAAAACATTGCAGTTTTACAGATTCCACCATTTCAACCACCAGAGAAGAATTTATATGTACCTTTCGTACTTCAAATATTTGAGGACTCCAGAAAAGCACGAGGAAGAAAAATTATGCTTAATAATTAGGAGCTGTTGTTTTTTTAAACCAATGTGTCCAGTTTTTATTTTATTTTTTTTAATCCAACAGGCAATATATTTGCTGGCATCCCAGAATGCATTTTTTTGGAATATAAACAGTGGCCTAGATTTATTTTATTATATAAAATCCAAAGCCAGTGGTATTGTAATTCAAAGTAACGGAAATAGTTTTCCATGCATGGAAAAAATGTGAGTGCAGTGGCCTGATCCAACTCCCATTAAACTTCAGTGGGAGCTGGACTGAGCCCAAGATTGGATCAAATGTGTGAGCTATTCACTCCCGGGATACTATATGTTTCTAGCCCAGTAATAAAACTTGCTCTACCTCGGATACATCTAAAAAAGATCTTTCCTCCCACCACCCCCACCTAATGTTCTTGTCCATCCTTATTGCATCAGTGCTTAAAGGTGTTGGCCGTTTGTATATGACACCCTCAGGTATTGTTAATGTGCCTAACAATTCAAAATTACTTCGTTTGGCCTTTCAGATAAAGACCACACATTTAAGGGAGTCTCCTTGCGGTTTGGCACCACAATAAATTCTGTGGGTGTAAACAACTTTGGGAGCAGAAAAGTTGGCATTGCTAGGGCTACTATTTATCTGGGTGTCCTTGGATATGTCCTTCTTTTTCCACCTAAAATGTTGTCTGTATGGAAAAGAGATGTTTTTTGGCCTTTCGTCCCAGCGCTCCAGACCTCTGGCAGCCTGGTTGGAGCCAGCAGTTCCTATTGGACTGGGACCATATAGCGATAGGAGAGAAGTGACCATTAGATTTCCTTCCTCTCTCTTTTTTTATAAGACCTAGGTTTCAGTATTTTAGATTTTCTGGGAATTTTGTATCCAAAAACTTGATCCCACTAAACTGTAGCTTAAAACTCAATTTCTATGGCGCCCACTCATAAAAGATCCTCCTTAGGGTGGTAGTAAGTATAAAATAAGAACACAGCCAGATTGGCTTGATGCAAAGCCAAAAGAAGTCAAACAGAAAACTGCAGCAGAACTGCTTCTTTACTATGAAAGTTAAAAAGTGTTGGATTTTAAGTTGTGCCTTTTTAGATGCAAAAAGTGGTAGAGGGGTGCGGGGCTGGGGAGCTAAGCTGGATTCTGAGCTCTGCCGATTATCTGCTTTGTAATCTTCCACAAATTACTTAATTTCCTTGCATTTTAGCCTCCAGCCTCCTTCTGTATAAAATTAGGAGCAGAATACCTCCTTTTTCTGTAGAGCTTTTTGAGAAATATGTCTGATAAAGAAGGCAATTGAAGGTCTACCCTCTATGCTCATTAACTCTGGCAGGCAGACAGCTGTATCCCCATTGTGTTGGGACACACTCAATTCGGGACAAAGAGGCTCAGCGGCACCTCGGAGGGTCAGATGCTCGGAGGTGGTTGCTGGGGGGCTCAGCAGGAGCCTCGGAGGGTCTGTAGCAGCAAAGCCCTACTCTGGCACAATGGTGGAGGAAAGACTGTGCCACAAAAGAGGGGTCAACTCGGGGCTTGTTTATTTATGGGTATTGAATGTCTTGTAGCTAGGGTAAGGCTTAGGGAGGTTAGCCTGTTCTCTGAATCAAATACCTGCCTCCTCAAATTCTGTTTGCAATTTCATATGGATAAGATATTCACACAATACACTATTATATAGTGTGTGCTGGTTACCGGCTGCCACATGCCAACCCTGAAGTCACTGCACTTCAAGGCTGATAGAAATGACCACTCTTAAGTCATGTAAAACTCAAATATTTTGGACTTAAAGGCACTGTGCAAACATACTGTTATTGCAAGTCAGTGAACATCGGCTCCTAAACGGAGCAGAACAGGATGCAAATCTGTCAGCATTTCCCAACTGGCCCGTACCACCTAAGTTATAATGCGAATGAATGAGGCCTTAGTATGCTCTGCTGCAAGGTAAGCTAAACAGTAGCTGATCCCTGAAACTTTCATTTGATATTAATTATGGTAAAAAGATAGTGGCAGGGTTGTGAGAAAATTTAAATGAACCTTTTATCACTGCTGAACTTTAGGCCATTTGCATCATTTGGAGGCTCCCATTCTTTGTGTCCAAAAAGTCTGTGCCTACCCAGAGCTCAGTGTAACACAACAACTGCTGCCTTTTGCAATTCAGGAAATAAGCTGAACCCAGAGAAGCAGTGTAACTTATACTTTCTATATGGACCCAAGTTTTGTAGCCCTGACAAAGCACAAATGAAGCAGATCTTGTTCAGTCATATAAAATCAAACATGCAAGGGTCTCTCTGTGCTCATTTGACCCCATCCAGGGAGAAGCCTAGTAGGTTTAAATTACACTGTGGGAGCAATTCCTAATCACCTGTGGCTACAGAAATATAGGCAGTATTTTCATCTGCTGACACAGACACAGAACATCCCAAAGAGACCTTGGGAAATACTTTCCAGTGACTAAAGGGCATTTCTCAAGTATCTGTCACAAGGTTTTTCCAGAACCAGCTGCTTATATGGTCATTAACTTTCATTTAGCTTTTGTTTCACTACAGTTGAGTTTAAGTAGTTTCTAGCAGATAGTCTGTGCAATCAAGTTCACTGACGGGCAGGCTCTGAAGGAACTGTCATACAACTGACAGCGAGAAGATTGGAACATAGTATCGGATTGCCTTCTCGAAGGTAAACTCTGGCCAATCCCTGGGACCCAGAGATGCATCCCACCTCCTTGGTCCTGATGTGCACCCTGGCCATATCCTGACTCCCTGCTAGGGCAGTGTGGGCACCAATGCCCTGTGTGCAAAGGCTGATGGATACAGAGACTGTTGAGTGGGTAGCCTGTCCCAGCTCCAGTGTAGATAGGTGGTGGCTTTGAGACCGGGCCACATTGTGAGCATACCAGCTCTGAAGTCTAAATATAACCAGCCTCAGAGATAACCAAAGATAAGATTTCTCTGCCCAACAGAACACATACCAGAAAGGACAAGAAGAATCACAATCAGCAGTTAAAAATCCCCAAATAACAATAATAAACCCCCCCGATATAATCCAATGATGACAGCATGCTCATGCCTCCATCTATCAGTTTTCTCCTGCAGGGTCTGAAGCTGATACTACACTCTCTTGTTTCTTAGCTCTGATTAAATGACAGTTGAAATCTATTTTTTTGCATTAGAATTCAAAAAGGCATGACCTACTTGGTAGCATTTCCTCAGAGACAGAAAGAGAGAAAGGGGGGGAACAAACAGGGTCAGGAGTTCTCCCTGTGAGCAGTGATAGAATGTAGCAGCCGTAAAAAGAAGTACTAAATATTGCCCTGTGACACTTGAAGTTGGACACCTGCCCTAAGTGTCACAGTTACCTCTCCACACTGCCTGCCCAGTGCAAGCTGGCTCTGATGGCCCCGTGGTACTGGCAGCAGCTCCATCCCTTTGGAATGTGGTGGCTGCAGCAAGAACCGGTCTTCAGCAGCGTGATGGGGTGGTGAGGGTGAGGCCCTCGGTGATTTGGGCGGGGAGAACTCTGATAAGGAAGGAAATGCAAAGAGAATGCGCAGGCACCACTTTACTGGGAGGCAGGGAGATAGCAGTACCTCCCCGAGGCCCTTTCCCCGTCCCTGCCCCATGGTGGCAGCCATCCTGGGGAATTCAGAAGGGAGCCGCTCAGGTATGTTTGCCAGTAGAGATCAAGCAGTTTAAAGGCTTTCAGCAATAAGGCATATGCTGGGGGAAAAAAAAAAAAAAAGAAAAAAGAAAAAAAGACCAGGTTTTTCCTTGCCCTTAGGGCAGTTTTGTTCTGAATCGTAATTTGTCTTATGGGTCTTCCTGGAGTGCCATATAGCTGTGTCAGTCCTTCACACGACTCCAAGAGCATTGTGATCACGCGGGGTGGGCAGGATGAGGCATTACCTTGCAAGGACACATTACAATCCTGCCTTTCGGGGGAAAAAAAATAAAAATATGTGGGGTAGACCCAGTGTCACAGTCACTCTGCTGGATCTAATCATAGCCCTGCCCTGTCCACAGCCCCAAGGAGCTGCACAAGTACTTAGCCATTGCCTTTCTTGGGCTGAGCAAACATTTAGACCAGTCTTTTAGAGTGGCAGCCCTCTGCAATTCACTGTGATGATTCTGGCCAGTTTCGTTTACCACAGGCAAATTTGTTTTCTCTTGCTTGGGAACAACAACAGAGTGAACCTGTAATGACCTGCCATCTTCCACAAATCACAGGGCTATGTATGTAGGACAAAAACATTCTGAGATGGAATTAAGGCAATGAACATTCTATGAATGCTACAAGTTCTAGGAATTATCTATAAATGTCCAGGCTGTACACAGCTCAGTTTTTGAAAATGTGTCTTGCTGAATGCTTTGCCCCATATGACCAAGCACAGCTTTTTCTTTTTGATTTCCAGGCTCTCGAACCAGAATAAACCACCCTAATTGCTTTTATTTATTATTTATTGAAGCAGTATTCCTATCTCAATTTCCCTCTTTATTGGCTGAATACATGTTAATTTATGGTGACAGGAAATGACAGATAAAAATGACATGCAGTTTTTACATATATTTTTCCTCAGTGGGGCTCAAAATGTTTTAAAATCATTAGCGCCATTTTACAGAAGAAATCCTGAAAGACAGGGCAGGAAATACTTCATCCGACAGGCACAGGGTGGAGCTGGAGCAGCCACTGCAGCTGCTGCTCTCCCTGCTGCTGCCCAACGGCTGCCAAAGTACATTTTGATTGATGAGAGAAACCGTAAGTACATGTAATAGTACAACTGTGATCTTCAGTAACTATCTTGCTCCCTCTGCAATATAAAAACTTTCATGAATATATGAGATGGGACATATTTTAAAGGAGACAATAGGGAATCGTAACTTTATTAACAAAGTTTTAAGGAACTGGCAGTATGTATCTAATGTTTGTGGGTATTAGGGATCAAAAAACCTCAAATATTAATTTATAGGGATAATTTTGCTTCCATTAACTATTTCATTCGCAGTCACTGGCTTGAGCTAAAATCTTTGGATGTGAAGATGTGTACTGGTTGGAGTGTAGCTCAGCAAAGCACTGAAGTGCATAGAGCCACACAAGTTACAGACAGACAGGCTCTCCAAATCATCCAGTTGTTCTCCTTGGCAATTGCTAAGATTGTCCTCTAACAGCGTAGTGTTCCTGTAGTGTTTTGACTGGTCTCACTGTAAAACATGCAGGTGTAGGGTTTCCAACATTCTCCCCGAGGACATTATTTCTTGAGGTGAAATCTTCAAGTCGCATAGGTTTTCCTACTGCTCTGCCTACACTTCCCATTCCTTAACAGGGGAAGTTCTTGTTCTCTTCGGTGTTCCCCCTCTGCGCCTCTACACCAGACACAGGCCCTGTCACATGAGCCAGGCTTCCCAACTGCCTGCAGCGACATCAGGCCTGGAAACACCATCTGGTTTTCATAATCTTTCTGGCATTGCACTGGCCGTGGCCTCCCCCCCGGTGCTGTGCCCTGGAGCACACAGGTCAGTCCTGAGCGCTAAACCCTAGTCTGGTGGGACCTCTTCCCACCTCAACTGTGGGCCTGTGGCAGCTGCCCCGGACACCAGGGATGCTTCACACCACAGAATCACAGAATCACAGCATTACAGAATGAGTCAGGTTGGAATGGACCACAGTGGGTCATCTGGTCCCACCCCCCTGCTCAAGCGGGGTCATCCCTGAGCACATGCCACGGGATTGTGTCGAGATAGTTCTGGAATATCTCCGATGAAGGAGACTCCACAACTTCTCTGGGCAATCTGTTCCAGTGAGTGGTCACCTGCACAGTCAAAAAGCTCTTTTTCCTCTTAGGTGGAACGTTCTGTGCATCAGTTTCTGCCTGTTGCCTCTTGTCCTATTGCTTGGCATCACCAAGAAGAGTCTGGCTCCATCTTCTTGGTACCCCCCCCGTTAGATACTTAAAGACATTGATGAGTCCTCCTCTCAGTTGTCACTGCTATTGTAAAAAAATAGATTTCAACTGTCATTTGAACAGAACTAAGAAACAAGAGAGTATAGTAACAGCTTCAGGCCCTGCAGGAGAAGAATGATGGATGGAGGGCATGAGCATGCTGTGATCATTGGATTATACTGGGGTTTTTTATTATTGTTATTTGGGAATTTTTAACTGCTAATCATGATTCTTCTTGTCCTTTCTGGTACTTATACTGTACTTATACTGTTTCCCCCAGTGAATTTCGCAGTGCCCGGATGGCTCTGAGCTGTCACCACAGATGGCCCCTTGGCCACAGAAGCACTGCGTGGCCCAGGGGTTTCCCATGACACTGATTTCAGTAGGAGAGGGTGACGCTCTGCTGCCTGCTCAGGAAGCAGTGTCACAGGGGAACCCCCCGCCAGGCCCGGAGCCCGTTGCTGGGGGCTGGAAACTCCGCTGTTCCCTAATAGTGTTTGCTGACCCCCTCTATTCTTTGACCACAATAACCCCCTGCAGCGCTACAGGCTGGGGGCAGAGTGGCTGGAAAGTAGCCCAGTGGAAAAGGACCTGGGGGTGCTGGTCACCAGCAGCTGAACATGTGCCCAGGTGGTCAAGCAGGCCAATGGCATCCCGGCTTGTGTCAGGAATAGCGCAGCCATCATGACCAGGGCAGTGATTGTCCCTCTGTACTCGGCACGGGTGAGGCCACACCTGGAGTACTGTGTCTGGTTGGGCCCCTCAACTCAAGGAGGACATCTTGATCCTGGAGCGAGTCCAGAGAAAGGCAAAGAAGCTGATGAAGGACCTGGAGCAGCTGAGGGAGCTGGTAGGGTTTAGCTGGGAGAAAAGGAGGCTCAGGGGGTCCTTATCACTCTTTACTCTCTGAAAGGAGTGTGTCGCCAAGTGGGGGTCGGGCTCTTCTCCCGGGTAACAAGTGGCAGGACAAGAGGACACAGTTTTAAGCTGCGCCAGGGGAGGTTTAGGTTGGACATTAGGAAGAATTTCTTCACAGCAAGGGTGATTAGACATTGGAACGGACTGCCCAGGGAGGTGGTGGAGTCACCATCCCTGGAGGTGTTTAGGGAAAGACTGGACGTGGCACTCAGTGCCATGGTCTAGCTGGCGTGGCCGTGCCCGGTCAAAGGTTGGACTCGACGACCTCAGAGATCATTTCCAACCTAACTGACTCCGCGATTCTATTCCCAGGACGGAAGGCGGATAACGCACCGCCTCCGCAACCTCCCCCCCCCCGCCTCCGCTCCCGGTGCGCCTGCGCGGCCGCAGTGGCTCCTCCTCCCCGCCATCCCATGCCATCCCTCCCTTCCCTTCCAGGCCCGGGCCGGGCTCTCTCCGCGTCCTTCCGGCCTCGGGCGCGCAGCCGCGGCGGCGCCTCCCGCATTGGCGGCGGCGGCCTCGTGCGATGGTGACGCCGTAGGGCCGGGGGAGGCGGCGGCCGGGCCGGGCGGGCGGCGGCGGCAGCGGCGGCCGCGGGACGGGGGCGGCGGCAGCAGCTCCGCCGGCCGTGGGCAGGTGAGAGCGAGCGGCGGGGGAGCCGCGGCCCCCGCTCCGCGCCGCGGGGGCTGCGCGGGCCCGGACCGGCCGCCCGCGGAGCCGGGGGTCGCCGCCGGGGCGAGCACCCGGTCGGGGGGCGGCGGGGGGACCCCCGCGGTGTGGGGGCAGCGCTGCGGGGTCCCGGCGCTGCCCGGCGGGGCGGGGGGGCCGCGGGAGGGCGGCGGCGGCGGCGCTGCCCTGGCCCGGCCGTGTCTGGGCCCTGCGGGCGGGTGTGCGGGGCGGGAGCGAGCGGAGCCCGCGGGCGGGGAGTTCGCTCGGGGCACGGAGGAGAGCTCGGGAATTGCCGGCTGGAGGAGGCTTTGGGCCAGGGGAGCGCTGTTAAGTGGGTCAAGAGCACCGTAAGTGGGTCTTGTTTATAGTCTTCCGTGCACTTGTTGCTCGCCAGGGCAGGGAGGGCTGCTGCTGCTGCTCCTGAAATCTTTCTACAGAGACAATAAAAATAATAACGCCTCCGCTTGCATAATATGGGAGCCTTATTGTGCAAGCAGAGCAGTCTCTGTCTCTCAGAGTCTCTGTCTCTCAGTGTTTTCAAGTGAATGTGTGTATAAACACTTGAACGACCAACAGTAGGTAATGCAAATATTCTATACCGCAGTTTGGATATTCTCAGGTTGTTTGGGTAACCACAATTTGGATATTCTCGAGTGGCAGCAGAATAAACTTTTTAAAAAGTTGGGTTTTATTTTTTTAATTTTTTTTTTTTTCCTGGGAGAATCAGACATTCATCTCTTGTTTGCTTGGGTTGAACAACAAAGACGTTTAAACATATGGTAATCGCCCAGAAGACAAAGAAGATATGACAGCTGTTGTTCTTACTGGGCTTTTGCAGCAGTGTTTCTTTTTGTGTCTGTTTTAGCCTTACAAATCAGTTGATTTCGTGGCTTTAGTAGTTGTGTGGGCATTTGTTTTGAGAAAAGCGTTAATATTAAATTATAAACTTTTTTTGACATACAGACTTTGTCACCTTGTGTATGTAAACTATCATGCACCTGTTACATAGCAGAAAAACTTTTAGGTATTACTCCTTGTTTAAGGGCACTTTCTGTTCTTTGTGCAGCATTGAAGTTCTTCAGGTGGTTGAATTGTCTTGTGTATCACAACCATGTTGCGTAGTTTTTTAAAATGGACCAGGTTTTACTAAACTGACCAGGCCCTCTGGGCAAACCCTTCTTGGTATAATCTGGTTTTCAAGACTTGAGGCCTTTAAAGTGTAATTTAAACTCTTGTTTTCACTCCCTTGCTGTAGTCAGTGCCGGGCAGTATTAAATTTCTGGTTCCATCCTGGCTGTGGTCTTCACAGATCTGTTCTGGAAGTCGGTGAAGAGCTGAGCACTGCACAACCCTCTTTCTCAGCACTGTGGTAAAAATCCTCTGCTTTCAGAGGCCTTTCTCGTAGTAGTTCAGTGTCGAGGTGCTTGTTTTCTGCAGAACCTTAGTGAGACTGCTACAAATTCGGTGGCAGCTGCTGTAACAGAGGAAAATATGTTTGTGATCGACAGAAGTAGGTTGTTGTGTCATGAAATTATGGATGCAGCACGGTCATAAACCCCAGCCTGTTTTCCTTGTTATCTTTGGCTATGAGCTAATATTATTTATATGAGAAAGGAAGTGATTGTGTTTTGAGTTTGTTTTTCCTTTTCCCGTAGGGGTACAAGCCAGCTCCAACTATGAAGATTTTATGCTGTGGTTCTTGCATTATTATGTGTAAACTTCATCTGTCCCGTGGCACTTAATCCAGTACGAAGACTATGAGTGTGTGTTAGCAGGCAACTTAAAAGAAGTTCATTGTTGTGTGGGAAGTGTAATATTAGTTGATAAAATACGGAAATGATTCCCTTGCCTGAGCTTACAAATAAGTATGGCTGTGAATAAGGTTGTTGGCAGCTTTGCAGTGAAAACCATGGAGAATAGTTGCTAACGTGGAAAACTGAATCCGAGTTAGTGATGGAGGAGTTAAAAGCTGCATCCTAGCTCAGTCCAGGTTCTCAAAATGACGCTTTCTGAGTGTAAATCAGATATGAAAACATAATCTGGTGTGAAGGGCAAGAGTGTATTTTTGGCATACTTCTTAAGCAAAAGCTTTCATGGTGAAAATTCCTTCAGCAGATTCTCATGTATTGTATGTGTATTCTCAGACATAAATACAAAATGTGATGGGTATATGAGCTTAAATTGTCTCAGGTCTTCAAGAGAGCCAGACACAAACAAAGGTATTTCCCTGACCCTCCACAACCCCAGTCTTTGCACCGATGGAGTTGTATTAGTGCTGTTGGGCTGGTGACATTACCACTAGTTTGCTAAAGTGGCTAGTGAGCAGTGATTTTGGCAATGTGGGTGAGATTCAGACTTGGAGCCTGACTCCTGGATACAGGATTAAAGGGCTGGGGTTTGAAAAGCCTCTGCTTGCTCTAGGCAAGCGTTTCTGCTGATTTGTCATGAAGGAAAATTAATGGGAATTGGCAGGGCATGTAATGCCAGTGATTTTAATGCTTGGCTCTCTGCTATCTCATGTCTTCAGTTGCATGGTCAAGGAGCTGTGTCAAGCATTCATGTACGAAAGATACTCAGTAGTAGGCACTAAAAATTTTGCAAGTTTTACAGGTTTCTGGTTGCATAACCACATTGTCCAAGACACTGTGCAAAGCAACAAGGCCCGCTTTCGTCAGTGGAGATGCTGTTTGTGCATGAGGAAAATCTTGACAAGGAAACTTCAGGAGGTCATTGGATTATTAGGATGCCATCAGCAATTCAAATCCTTGAATAGAGGTAGTTCTGAAATGGAAACAGCAGTTTTGAGTATTTATGATTTGAAAGTGTCTGTGTCTGAGTCATTCAGTGAATTTTCTGACAGACGGTGTTGGTAGATTTGAAGAGATAATGGTAGCGATTATGGAAAAGTATTTGGGACAGTGTTTAGGGGGAAGACTTAATTTAAATTGTATTGTTTTCTGATAGAACTTGTTTTAAATGCTGTTTCCTTTGTATTGACATATAAGACATTGTATTTCAGTGGGTTGTGCTTAATGTGGTGACTGCCTGCCTCTGCTATTTAAAGCAATATGTTTGTCAAGACAGGTTCAACAAAGAAACTGGTTTTCAGAAATTCAGAATATGGAGACAAATAAGATACCAGTTCTGATTCTTCAGAAAACTGTTTCTGAAGACGTTTTTTAACTTTCATTTGTTTATTTGAATATGCTCCTACTACTGGAACATTTTACTTTTGAAGTAGGATGCTGCAGGTCAGTATGTAAATAGTAAGAAGCAGGAGGTGGGTTGTTTTCGTTTAGTTCCTGTTGCAGAGCTGTGAAGTGAATGACCTCCTGCCTTCTGTGTGACGGATTGAGAGGTTCAGACTTCTATCATGTAACTGTAAAACTGAACAGCAGTTTAACTTGCCCAGTGATTTTCTGGAAAGTTTGTTGCAATGGTTTGACGTAAAAATATAATCTTTATCTTAGTCCACTTTGAAGGTGGACCTCAAGGTTTCCTTTCAGGGCACGGTGACAGACTTTCTGTTTACAGAGGACTGTTCACCATGCTGGGATGTGGTAGCTGGTGTGGTGATAAGCAGACAGCCTCTCTCAGGAAAGGAGGTGCCACAGCTTCTGCTGCTGCTTGATTTGAGAAGTAGCAGAGAACTTGAAGCGAGTTGGCAAGATTAAGGTGCTTAGAAATTTGGAGAGCAAATATTACATGTTTAATTCCATTTTGCATTCTGATTTAACATGATTTTCAATTATAACCTCTTTGGAATTTTCAGGACCTCATGGAAATATCTTTGTATCTCACTATTTTTTGTTCAGTGGCATCTGTCTGAGTTATGATGCGGTCACGGTAGGAAAAAAATTACTGTCCAGGTTTTGTTTGGTTTCTTTTTTTTTAGTTTAATGGTATCCTGATGGCAGTTTTATTTGTTGTTGCACATAGCCATGATTACTCATGTATTCTGGAGTTGCAGATCTCTGCTGCTCTGTTAGTGGAGGAAAGGGTCTCCTTTTCTGACCAGGCAGGATTCTTTGGGCTTCTGTGAACTGTGTATGTGTGACAGTGAACGTTTTGGGACTTCTCAGGGCTGCCTTGTGGTTAAATTGATTGCATAAAGGTGCCTTCAAATGCATAGGCAGATACAAGGTTCCCAGGACATGTAATTGTCAGCGTAGAAAAATCTGCTGCATGGTTCAGATGGATTTCAATAGCTGTGAAAATGCTGGGATGTGCCAGCTGCTGTAGCGCTCTGTGAACAGGACTAATTAAGCCCTTGTGAGAACAGAAAATAGTCAGGCACTATTTACAGGAAGAAAGTGTTGGAACAGGCAGAGCTGTAATCATTGGCTCTGAGGTACCTTTAGACAGCAGTAGGCAAGAGAGTAGACAATTTACTTGTGGAATGGGTTGAAAGTCAAGTCTGAATGCTTACAATGGCTATTGCAGTGATCTACCGGCACGTCTAAGTACACTGCACACTTCTGTTGAGACCTGCTACAGGAAAGGCTACTTCCCTTTTTTGCCCTATTTTGTTCTCTTCTGTCTGGCAGTATGTTTCTCATGCAATGCTGAAAACCAAACTATACTAGATATAGATGTCATAAATGTTGCCTGCATTTGAATGGGTCCTGTAAAAGTCTAGCTGTCTGCTAAAGTGAATGGTTGTTTTTCCAAGTATATTTTAAGCTTTTCTATTATCATCTGCATGTATTCAAAGACAAGGTGCAACTAGGCTGCCTTACCTTAAGTACTCTAAAACCATTTCTCATATCTGTTCATCCAATTTTCCTCCTTCTCAACCAAATTAAATGCTCTTTTCCCTAGTGTGCATGGTTCCATCTGCTTAGAGGATTGCAGAGACTACCATTCCTAATTTGAAGACAAGATAAATTGTGCTGCTCTGTTTAGGTCTAGAGGATGACACTTTATATGCCACGGATTTCCTTAGGAGATCATCACTGGATGTGTTAAGCCGTTCTACAGCTTTTAGGTAAGGGTCTTTTTAGTGGTAGGAACCTTTAGTGGGCTTTTCTCTGCTTTAATGACAGCATTCTGGCAAGGTTCCTGCTTTAGCTCCTTACTGATGGATGTTTTTGGCTTGTCAGGTTTGATTTTTCTCAAAGTGCTGTCTCAAGTGTGTTTTAGTAAACTGGGTGCTTATGGATATTTGAATAAACAGGCTGTTCTGGAGGCAGCAAGCCATGGCCCTTCTTGCTGTCTGAAGCATTTTCTTTAGACTTTGTTAAAGACCCTTATTTGTGCTCCTTTGGTTTCTTGTGGGAACTACTTAGTGGGTGATACCAGGACTTGGGTACTGTAACCATGGTAAGGACTTCAAGATCACACTGTCTGTACATTGTTTCTGAGTCTTTGTTAAATGCAGAACTTGTGATGAAAACGGAATAATTGAATTGAGGCAGTAAAAACTGCCTTCTGAGAGCAAATACCAGCTCTGGGTTCTTAGATTAAATCTGAATGGTAAAATTCCTTTAGCTGGTGGTAAAATTCCTAAAGTTAATCTTTAACTCCTGCTTGTACTACAAATATATCCATATCTCCCGGACTTCAGTGGAAGCTGTTTTAAAAAGCAGTGCAAAGATAAGTGGAGCTGAGACTGACTGTGCTCTCAGTCCTGAGAGTACTGGCAAGATTTTAGCTGCAAGGAAAGGGATTTTAGCATTTGGAACAAGGAAGAGGATGGCTAGTAGGACTTGGGATGAAGAGCCATTGAACATGCATTTTGACATCTCTCAGCTGACAGCTTAGGTGTGCATTTGTTATGAAGAACCCTGCATGGCATTTCCTGGTGGGCTGCTCCTGGGATTTAGTGGTTGCCATTCCCTGGTGTAAACTGAAGGATTTACTTTTTCTGTTTTCTTTCCTGATGTTTTAATTTATATCTTGGTCTCTGTGACTGGTGGAATTCGTGGGCATGTATTACTTAAAGAAGTACTGGTGCTGTGGGGATAAGTTAGTGGTGGTGGAGTCTGGTACATTTTGACCTTAATGGATGACACAACCAATTTGCACATGAAGAACAGTGTGCTTTGCAAATTGTGATAGTTAAAGCAATTATTTGTGTCTGTGTATTCCCTAGAATAGCATATATCATTGCAAGGCTGGTAACAGTGATGTTCTGCTCTTCTCAATATTAATCCTTTAGGCAAATAATTTTTTGTTTTAATGGAACATGACTGTAGAAATAAAAGTAAGAGCCTATTCATAATTTTTATTAAACTATCTATGTGACAAAGTGCCAGCTACTGGCTTTCTGCCTGCTGTACCTTCAGCAGGGAACAAAAGGGGTTATTTTCTGAGGTGAATGTTCTGAGAGTTGAGAAAAGCACAACAAAGTCAACAAAAGCTTTACTTAGTAGTTTTCTGACCTTTATGTATTCCAAGCTAAGAGGAGGATGCTGAAAAAAGGCTTCTGTCGTGGTTATCTTAATGTCCATGGTTAAGTGCAACTGCTCTTTGACTTCCTGCTCTGTGACATTTTAATAATTGGCAACCGAATGAATTCTGCAGTATTACAGAAATAGTTCAATAATAGGTGTGTGATAAAATTCCTTTTCTTTTTGTGAGCTTCACTAATGCAGCAAAGGAAGTTGCTAGGTAGCTTAGACTTGATTTGTAAGATATTTCTCAAGGGGCAATTTTCAAATACGTTTTTGGTATGGAAGATGGATACTGAATTTAAATAGAAATACTGTATTATTTAAATATAAATATGTATACCTGATAAGTATGAATTATTCCTTTTACTCCTGTGAAGGATATAAAGAAATAGTTTTTGGTGGTGTGTTTATTTATTCTCATTTTAGATCATCCCCCAGAAACAGAGAGTGTGATTTGCAAAAGCCTCCTTTTCTTTCTGTTAGGATTTTTCTTAGATGATTTGGCATTCTTATACCACCTAAGACTGTAAAGAAAGAAAATCAGTAATAAAATGTTAAAACTTTCTGGGTTACAAAAATCCAATGTTTCATTCAGTAGGAAGTGACTTGTTGCTAAAATAATTGGAGATGTGTGTTGGTTTTAGCTGCTGTGTCCGTAAAACTCTTCAATTTGGCCTTAAACCCATGCTCTGGAGTTCAAAGGTGGGATGTTGCCTGTATTCTGCCTTGAAGGAAAACTCGATTTCAAGTTAAGCTTATCCTTGATAGAAGCAAGAGAAGCTTGACCAAGTTTCATTGCATAAATGCTTCTGTCCCAAACATCAAACTGGCGCGTGATGCTGTTGAAAGTGCCAGTTGTGTCAACTGATTTGGAAGGGCTCCAGTACTGGGGTCAGTGTGGGGAAAGGGAGATTGTACCAAAAAAAAACCTCAAAGACTCAGATAAGGTCCGGGTGGATGTGACAGTACAGCTCTGCATGGCTGTGGGTAACCAGGGCCCACTTTGGGTTTGGAGCAGCAGGGTTTTAAGATGCTGTTGGGAAGGTGGTACAAGATGTTCTCAGAAGGACTTTAGTTTTTGGTTCCTCTGTGTAAACCCTTTCCAGCTGACTTTTTCTGCCTTGGTTAACTGGATCAAACAGCCCCTTGTTACACATCACAGTAAAGTCATTGTGAGAAACAAAGCGTGATTACAGAACCCATGACTATTTTCCTCTGAAAACTCATGTCTTGGCTCTGTTTCAATAGTTCATTATTATGTAAGTGCCTGAGGGCTTATCTGCTTGCAAGACTCACATGAGTGTTTTCTGTAGACTAAGGTCATCCTTGAAAAGGTACAATTCCACATTCCTGTTCTTTTAGCAGTAAGTATGATGTGTCCAGTAGTTCTTGTACCACCACCTGAAATCTTTCTACATTTTGAGAGAATTCATCCTATGTAGACATTAAAACTCCCTTGAAACTTGGTGCTTCCTTCTTGAAGATGCTGTTTTGAGGTAACAGATAATTTGAATGCTTTCTCATTTCAAGCCAAAGGAACTCGTGAATTGGGCAGTAATCGAAGTAATGTCTTTGTAATAAATGAACAGTTTATAAGCATATTATTTGTTACAACATTCAAAGTCACAGGTAACAGTGGTGGTATTTGGGGTTGACCAAAGCATAGTTGCATAATTCCTGTCGTAGAATGACATTTAGTCACACTAATGATGGAGCAATTGAGAATTACTGGCACTTAAAATTAATTACCAGGCAAACATAAAAAGGAAAGGTGGAGGATGTGCTCATTACTGCTGCTTCCATTGGAGACTGCTGCTTCAGGGGATGTGACAGAGGTAATAGAGCTGTACCAGCATATTCTGCTGATGGTGATCCAGTTGCTAAGCAAAAATGCAGGATGTGTTTGTTAAAACTGCTTCTCTTCAGTGATTGTCCAACTGCCTTTATTCGTCTTTGAACTTTTGATTTGGTTGTACTGAAAATCTTGGATCATCTGGTAAGTTGTCTGGGGAATTGGTTATGTTAGGAAGCAAGTGGTCTGTTAGTGAAAACCAGTTCTGCTTTGTGTTGGGAATGTTGAATAAGGAAGCTGTACAACTGGGAGGTTTTAAACTGTTGGGAATAACACTTCGTGTAGAAGTATTAGCGGCACTTACTGCGCATAATGTAGTATGTGTGTTGTTTGAGCCAGATTTTCTGCCTTGTGTACTACTTGCAGTATGGATTAAGTAGGTTGTATAACGTACAAGCCTTCCCTCCTCCACTGGAGTGCAGTGAATGCCAGTTTGAGGCTGTCATGCTAGTGCTGTGTGCTTTACAACTCCAGTGACACAGGATCCCAAGATAAACGCAGCCTTCATTTAGTGACACTTTTAGGCTTTAACAGCACGCTATGAAGTGAAGCAGAGAAAATGGCAATGGATTACAGGAAAAGTCTTCTGCATTCCTTGCTGTTTTCATGCTGTAAAATTTATGTCATAGAGGATCTCTCCCAAGCTCTGATTTCAAACTCCCATGTGGACCAAAAGCAACATTTTATGTGGCTTGACAAAGGTCCCTTTTCACTAACTTTAAGTGACCTGAGGCAGATTAACGTGCAGATTAATGTATTTGACAGTAATAAATCAGCTTTAACAAGTACCGAGGCAGAGATTTGTTTGGCAGAGGGTTTGGATAGGATATGGTATCTGGAGTTACGTTGAACATTTATAGAGGGTGATATCTGAGACGGTTGAAGAATTTCCTGCTGTGTTAGATTTTGTACTGATGCATCTTTATGCAATTCAGCTGTAACTGTGTGGGGTTTTATTTAAGTCAAGGTTGTTATCTTGGTGAGTGAGCCTATAAAAATGAAAGGATTCTAGTTTAAATGGAGTGCGTGCATCTTGTCATCCACTGTAAATGTTTACAAGTTGCTGTATAGGACACATACTCTAAAGAGTATTGTTCCCTCTCTGCATAAATTTATTATCTAATTTTAAGTTTACTTGGAGAAACAGCTTTCATGTTGATTACACATCTTTCTTTTAGGAATCTTGACTTGTAAGCTTCCCAAGCTTGAATGCAAACATCAAGAACCAGTGACAAAATTGAGATGAGAGAAATTGCTCTGTGCTTCCTCACAGGTAGCACAGCTGTTTATCAGAGAGCAGTTACAAATTAGTGTTAGGAATACTTGGGTTTTTTTTGGGAATATTATTTTAGTGGTTAAAATAACTGCTGTGTGTTACTCCACGGGGAAGGTACAAGATCTGTTTGTTCAACTGCTCTGTCGTGTTTCTCAGTACTGAGGCTTACAAGAAATTTGTACGTTTGTGAAATAATGTGACAGTGTGACGAGCTTGGCTTCCAAATTGGAGTTCATAGTTCAGGTGAGGGCTGGTTACATGCAGGAGAATATAAACCAGAGAGACAGGATTTAAACAAGTCATTCTTTTCCCCTTCAGGAGGGAAACTGTAGCAGTGCATAAAGTAATTGGTAAGACTGGCTTTTGGGATGTTTTTTTGCTGTATGACAGTTTAAACACCATCCATGAAAGAAGTTAAAAATCATAGTAGTAAACAGATTAGATAAAATCTGTAAATAAGAACAAAATTTGGGGCACGCTGAGTGTTTTGATTTCCTTGAGTCTCTGGAAAAAGGCAAGTTAATGTCATTGAAACTTGAAATTCCAGAACAGCTATAACATAAACCAGTCAAACTAGAAATCCCTCTGGCTCAGGATTCTGCCTTTATTGTGGAGTTGCTGCTTAAACTTCTACCCCCTGAGGCTCTTTGACCACCCCCTTGTGTGTGATGCACTGTGTGATATCTGCCCAGTGTGCCTCCAAGCCCTGCTCCAGAGACAGCTTCATGTTCCTGGGCTCCACTTGCTCAGTTTTCTTGCCCCCGTGTCTCACCCGTGCACAGTGACAAGACCTACCTGAAGTAGAGAGACCAAGAAGCTCTGGTTTGCTTGTGCCCAGCAGATTCTGTGTGTCACTGGTGCTGAGTTGGTGGGTAGTGAGAGTTGTGCAATGTTCATGGCAGGGTTCACTTGATGTGTCCCCCTCGCTGCAGAATGAAATCCTGACATGCATATGCCAGCTGGCCAGGTTGCATCACCTTTTACTGAGGCTTTGTCTCTGCTTTGTCCCTGACCTTTCTATTTATAACCTTTGAGTCTGAAGCCTGGCCAAGTTGCAGGACCACCTACCAGTCTCAGGCAAGCTGACCATTCAGGGGAGGAGGAAACTTGGCAGCTGTAGGGTTTTTCTGTCCCCTTGTCCTCTTATGTAAGTCGCTGGCCGGAGCATCTCAGGGTAGTGCCTGCTGGCTTGTGGGATGCCTTTGGGGAGTTACTGGTGTTGGTAGGGTGCTTTGCCTGGTGTCCCTGGGAAACTTTCTGTTTCAACCCTCATCCTTTCTTCTGTGCAGTTTTTAGTTTTCTGCCTCGTAATAATTTGACTTCCTTCCTGTTTGGGTTTGTTTTTATTCATTAGGCCCTTTGCTGTCCTTCCTCAGAGAGAACTCTAAGGATTTTAGTAAGGATGTCCATTCCCTGAGGAAGAAAATAGCTTCTAAGCATGAATGTGCAAGCAGTATATGCTAGATGTGTATTCAGGGTCTTCTAGAGCTGGAGGTGACTTCATGTGCTTAACATGATTTGATGAATTTATCCTGTGCATTTGTCCACTTTCCCTGTGAATCCTCATCCTGTAGCAAGAAGTTCCAAGGTTTACTTATTTACTCTGTCAAAACCAAGTCCTTTTCGTGTGTGTTTGCCATCTGCTAACTCTGTGACCTTACCTTGGTTGATGGTCAGTGGTTGGTATCTTCACTTTTTCTTTTTCTTGTTTGGGGTGGTGCTGCTGTTGTAGACTTGAAGATGAGGAAACCTTGTGCTGTGTTGAAATCTTAACTGCAATTTTGAGTGATCGACTCTGGTTTTACATCAAACTTTCTTTGCTATCACAAAGGAAACCCTCTCTCAAATAATTTAGTAGATGTGTGAAATGGGATGTAAGGCTTCTGAACTCTTACAGATTGACTAGCACATGATAAAAATAGATTTCAGATTTTGTGTTTCATAAATGCAGGGCTTGTTCATTTCTTACTTGTTTCCTTAGCTACAGTTGCTTGCTTATCTACTCAGGCCGGTACTTGCCTGGTTATCTGGGCAAGTTGGTTGTCCTTCAAGGTTTTACTTTTGCTTTTTCTTACATACTAAATTCACAACGCTGATTATTGATTTTTGTTAGGACTTACAACCTGACATTGTCTGCTTTTTTCCCCCCAAATCACGTCTGCCTCTACTGTGCTGTCAGTACTGGAAGAACCTTTCATGCTTTTCCTAATAGTGTACCTGGGGGTTTTACAAGTGGATAAGGCAGTGTTTATGCTCTGTTTAGAACTGACCCCCTGTCTAGAGTTCTCAGCTGGGTTTCCAAGTACATCTTTGGCATACAAATTAGTGGTTGGCTTCTACATGTAGCACTTTGTCTCTGCTGAGAAGCTTGGCCTGTGTTTTCTGTCTGTGCACATCAGATGAATCTGAAGAGCTGTGTTGCATCTCGGTCACAGCCATGGAGACAATAATTTGTCTTTGCATCAAAATTACATTAGATAGCTTATTTTTCTTACAGAAGGAGAACAAACTTATACTAGAATCAGATCCTTTATTTGCTAATTCCATTGACAGTAAATGTTGTGTCAGCATAAGGTATTTTTTCTTCTTGCCAGAATAGTTTGCCGGAGTAGTTTTACACATATTAACACCCCTTACAGATGCAGTTGTGCTACGGTAAGAGTACTTTCAGTGAGTATTTGAAAACTAGGACAAATAACTATTCAGTAGTTTGCTGACCCAGTTCTTGCTTTCTGCTCCTGTTCCTCCTGTCTGGGCCCTTGTCCAGGAAATCAACTGAAATTCCTACCCTTCCTACTCTTAAGATCACGAATGCTTATCAGCTTGGCCATGTTTCCTTCCTGTTTTCAGGGCTTCTTAAAGAAATTGAGTCTCTTCTGTGATGTCTAGAGCTTCTTTCTGCAAAACAGAAAATGCGGACAGTGACTGCTTAGCTCCCTATTTGTGTTTAGGTGCTGTTGTAGGATTGTATAAAGGTGTGTGAAAGGCCCTTTGGTACAAAACAACAGTGACCAGGTCACCCCAGCACAGAGAGTTCCCTCTCAAGGGAGAGAATATTGCCAGTTCAGGCAGCTCATTGCTTTTCTTGTGGCTGTTTCAGAGCTTGTTAATATATTGTGATTTTCTTGTAACACTTTAAAGACAACAATGCTCTTCAGAGCTGAAAAATAGGAGAAGGAATGGAAATACTCCATGCATGCTGTTACATTCTTGTGTATGGGCAAAGAGGGAGTACCCTTTGTACATGTGTCTGTTTATGAAAGTAAGGTGTGAGTAAGTAAAGCCAAGACTTTATTGTTATTATAATAGAAATCTTAACAGTCTGACTCAATTTTTCTTTAACAGTTAAGTCTAGACTAATGATTCTTAAGAGAAATGTTGCAGTCGGAGTACTTACATACAGGAAAATGTTGCCAAACGCAGCCAAAATTGTAACACACAAACTTTTGGGTTCCTGTCCCTTCAGGTGGGGTTACTTTCACCCTCCCATTACTGCTGTGGGTCTTTAAGTCAGCAGCTTTGGACTGCTGGAGAGGATAATGGGAGGTTGTCAGCCTTGGGAGTTGTTTGTTTGGAGGAGTATGATGTTGATTTTGCCCATTTCTTCTTCCTCCCTCTAGGAGGAAGAATGCATCAATAAGGGATATTAAGTCATGCAAAACATCTAACACGTAAATTAACACGAACCAAGTTTATGACCTTAAACTGTTTCAGGCCTGTAGGTGTGTTTTGAGATTAAGCTACATCCCTGCTTGAAGGGCTTGCATGTGTATTGATAATAATTTTGGTTCTTGAAATTTTAGCATTACTCTCATAAATAGACTGTGGGTCTTTTGCCATCTCTCCTTAGTTATGGGACAGTAGAAAGTAAAAGATTAACTTAACATTTCTACTTTTGAACTGCATCAGTGATGCATTATGATACCAGTGTCTGATACTAGGTCTTGTTTCAGAATTTGAGATGATTTCAAACAACATTACCAGGAAACATGCTTATATGAGAGTGGCACTAAATGGTTAAGGAGACTAAAGGTTCACTTCAGCTCTTCTTAACTCTCAACAATATTTATCTTTTAAACCCCAAATTATTCTCTGGCTATTGCATTAAGGAAGTTAAGTAATTAATAAGTAGCTTTACCTGGTTTTATGTAGAACTTCAGCCATTTGACTGAATTTGCTTCTGACTGACATAAATTTGATGCAGCCTAGTTGTGGTGGATCTGCCTCTTTTGCTTGAGTTTTGGTGGGTAAAAAAGAATCTGAAAGATGATGCATCACTTTTTTGGTCTTAGACCGATACAATTCTGCGATGTGGATGTTGGTTATTTCTACAATGTTGTTGTGGCATTTTTGCTACAGAAAAGTACCAAATTTTTAGTTGTCTGACTTGTGGCAAAGCAACATTGTGGCTTTTGAGGAGGGGGATATATGCTGTTTTTAACTGAACAAATGTCATTGCTGAGGGTAAGTAAAGTAATAACTTTGCTTTGTTCTTATTTTTTACAAATATGGGAATGCAAATGTTTTGTAGACCAAACCTGTCAGCCACAAAATGAAACACTGATGAGCTAGCTCACAGTCTCAGGAGTAAAATTTAGCAAGATTATCAGTAAAACTAGAGAGCAGGTGTCCAAAAACTGGGAGGAGTGACAGCTTTTTGCAACCAGGCCTCTGAGATCCTCTCTGCTCTATTAAAATTAGTAATCTTGGTAAGGTGCCTGGTTTGCTATGCCAGGTGTGGCCTGCAGCCGGTCAACAAGTCATAATAAAGGCCATGGTGTGTACATATATAACAATTAAAGGCCAGGCCCAACAGATAACTGTCAGTTTTTAGCAGGTTAGGAAAATACTCCCTATAAAATACGCGGAGTTAAAATTTTGAGGGTGGGGTGCTGCCCTTTGTCGCGTCCTCAAAGTCCACAGTGCTTGAGTTTGCTTGTTCGATAGCATTTGCGTGTCCTTCATGGCAAATGAGGATCTTATTCTCCTCCCTGGGTTAATGTTTTTCCAGACTGTCACCTGGAATGGGTTGTGACAAACATCAGAGTGCCTCTGGGCGGAGGGGCAGCCGTGAGAAGTGGGGCTCTTTACTGCCCAAACAGGGGAGAGTGGGGCTGCCCCCTCTTGGCACCAGCCAGCCCTTAAAATCTGCGCGGTGGCGGCATCTAAGGAAGGAGGTGTCCGAGCAGGCCAGTAAGAAGCGCTGCAGGCAAGTGTCGGAATGATTTGCTGCTTGAAGTTTGCGGCCTGAAACGTGTGTATTTCTCTTCTGGTTTTAAAAGCACAGTGGTAGTGTTTGTTTTTGTAGGGTTGCTCCAGGCCTTGGAGCGCTTTCTTGAGTTATAAAAGATCTCGGTTCAGTTTTTACAGATTCAGACTTTGCCTTGGTAGGAGGAGAGTGTTGTACCTGCCAGGGTGGAGGAATGTTTGCTCTCTGAATCGCTATCTTGATGTCCTTTACGTTCCCATGCAAAGATCCTCTGTGTAGAGGGGCTAAATGAATGTAGCCTCAGTTTAGTGGTCTAGCTCTGGGTTTCACTGCCTGCACCAAATACTTAGGTTTCTTCATCTTCACGCAGCATTTTGTGAATTGGATGTCCTTGAGGCAGTAACTAAAAGGATGTATTCTAAATTTTGACTTAAGAGGAGAGCGATGTTTAATTTCAGTCTTTCACTTTTAGACAGTCTGTGATCCAAAGTGTTACTAACAAAAAAGAGCTGCATCTTTTTGTTGTTGGCAGCCGTGAAGTAGCATGGTGCGAGTAGCATGCCATAGAAATAAAATCATAAAAGGGCAAAAGATGGAACGTTCCTCACTTGGAGAAACTGAGCCGTTTATTGAAAAATTAAGAAAAAGCAAGTTTTCCAGGTCTGGTCTGTGGATGTTTGTGGAATGTGATGTGAAAAGGATTTGAACTTCTGTTCTTAGTTTTGTATTGCTTTTGTGACAGTTCCCTTGGTTTTGGTTTGTTAAAGACTAAAACTAATTTGCAGCGGTTATGCAGTCTGTAACAACCGGACATTGTGCACTGGGGGTGGGCCAACCTCTTACATAACACTTAACCCAGTTACAAAACTGGGGTCCAATTTGCGGTACAAATTGGACAAATGTTGTAACAATGTAATGGGATCCTCTGAAATGGAAGCGTTTTGCTAATGTAGGCAGGCTGCCGGCTTGTTCCCTTTCTTTGGACCCAAATGCATCAGAATGTGCTTGATTGTTTGCCTCTGCAGCCTGCTGTGAAATAGCTTAGGCTGAAGCGTCCAGTGACAGTTTACAAGTTACAAAGACAGCTTTTTGGCCACTGACCCTCTGCGGGAGCCTAAGCTTTGTTTTGTAGATGCCTCTTTATCTAGGGAAATTACATCGAGAAAAGAGGTGCTGGATTACTTCCTCATTGTTCCTCATTGTTAAAGATGACCTCCAAAGAATTTTTACAGCCTGATTCATGCTTTTCCTTCAGCGTACAGAAAACAAGGTCTTCTGTGAGGTTTTCCTCCTCCTCCCCTTCGTACATACCCTTGTTTGCTTTGTTTTCGACTGTAGTTTTAGAGAATATTTGGAATGTTAACTATGGATGTTTAACTCCTTAATTGAAAAAGACAGCTCAACTGTTTAAGACTCTGTTTAAGTAAAAAAAAAAAAAAAAAAGAGATCCCTTATTTCAAGTTATATTCTTGAATCTTTCAGTATTAATGTTTTGTTAACTTTTTGTCTGTGGCCTGCTGATATAGGACAATTCACAAATTACTTAAAATGTCTGGATTTCTTATCTCCTTTGCTTTGCTGTGTGCATAATGAAAAAAACAGCCAACAAGTAGATCCCCCATACAGGTACCAAGTGACCATGGGTCAGCTGGACCACATGTGTGGGTGACACTCAATGTCAAATTTAACTTGTGTAACACAGGAGTGTAGGTAACACTCTTCTTCTTTCCCCTACACACACCCTGTGCACCTGCACTGTGCTGGTGTGTACCTGATTTCCCCTGTATGAATCAGGGTGGTCAAAAAAAGTCCACCTCCCCCCAGGAAAACCCAAAGCATAAAAGCCAACAACTTGCCAGCAGATCATTGCTGATGAACTCAGCTGAATATCAGTGTCGGTGGTGGGGACTAAGGGAACCAGATGGGTGATAAGATGATGCCGTTGTCACCTAAGTCAAGCTTTTGTGTGATGTTACTGAATGCTGTTGGTGTTACTATACCATTTGTGAGGGACTACTTGTGACAGAACCTCCCTACCAGAAGATAATAAAATACAATGTGCCAAGAAAGCTACATTTAATTTGGTATACTTTATTTGTCAAGATAGCCAGAATCCACTGTTTCATAGGCACAGCATTCCCTATCACCCTATGTAAGCTGTGCTCTTGTCGCAAATAATTTGCCCATGGGTTGTACTGGAAGTGTTTTCTTTGCCTTTTGTAGCTGTGCTAACAGTTCTGGAAGTGGAGTTGTGCCTTTTTTGTTACTAAGGCCTCATCTGAACAGCTTTGGCTTTGGTGAAGTGATTGAGCCCATCAGTGATCTACTGTTCAGTCAGCTTTACCATTCCACTGGCCTGGTTGTAGTCACCTGGTGATGCCACTGTGGCTGTCATGGTACATGGACACGGGCAAGGCAAATTTTGTAGACTGAAAGAGTATCTCTTACAAGATTTTTCAGGCACTCAAGCCCTTCATTAAGCATTAATCAATGTTGAGAGAAATGTAAAGCCTGAAATGTTCACGATGGCCCTTTGTTGTTTTAATAACAGATTAGGGAGAATGGGCTAATCTTATGAAGAATCACCCAGTGTATACATTGCTTATGCTGCTTTAATGGATGCTTTGGAAGAGGACTGGCAAGGAAGGAGCTTGCAGTGAGTGCCATTGCCCACCTGTTCAGAAGTTTCTGTCAGAAAGGCAGCTGAGAGGGGAGTGTAGGGGGATGCAATTTTCATTCTTCCTCTAATTACCAACTACAGACAGAATGAAATACCTTTCAAGGGATCATTCTTGTGCTGCTTATAGAAAAGAACACACTGACAAGAGTTGAATGCTGCAGAGATTGCTTTGCTTAGGGGTAGTGGGAGGTAGTCTGACCATCCGGGGCTGTTTTATCCTAAAAAGAGAGTGACAGATCTTTTAGATGTGATTACACACTGTTGGTTTGCTACCATGTGACATCATTTAGCTTAGATTGTAAATCAGTCCTTGTGCCAGGTGAATCCTGGGAGGTTAGAAGGGCTGTAGTGCTTATCCTGGGGAGTATCTTACAAAGAATAATAGCATTATCCCTGGTGCTTAAGTTTGTGTAACTGCTCTTTCCTTGTCATCTAGGGGAGCCAAGCAGTGTCCTAAATATGCTGCAGTTATGGATATTGACATCCTGTGACATTGCACAATTGCAGTGAGCTGCTGAGACAGTATTGCCTTCTGATTCTGGTTTTGGAAAGATGGCAGGTGTCTGTCTCCAGCCTCAAACTGGCCCTGACTGTCCTCGCTGTGGGGCTGACTGCTGCTTGAACTGGGATGGAGGGAGCAGCTGAGGCTGCTGTGGGGTGTGTGGTGGCATGGCAGCAGCATATTGAGTCGAATAAGGGAGTGCCTCATTTTGTGTTTATGGTTGTATTAATCTGGTAAGTCCTTTCTAAAAGCTGACTTGGCATTTAGAAATTTTCTACCTTAAAAAAAAAAAAGCCCCAAACGCAACAAACCAAGTTCTGTAGATGCTTTTCTCAGCTTATTTTAAGCACATCAGGAACTCACTGATTCATCTGGATGCTGATATTATGCTTATTACGTATGCAGTCATTAAGTAGATTTTAAATTGTACATGGCAACTTCCTCTTTAAATGGCTGCTAATTTTAATGAAACCTTTAGTCTACATGCTACAAAAAAAAGTTAAAGGACTTCATATATGAGATTTGTAATCTCAGTGAAACACAAACCAATATTTTCCAAGACCTCAAGTGTTCTGTAGCTTTCCATTTTCTAGCTTTTGTTTTCACGAGCTACAGTCTTAGAGAGAATGGGGCAATAAGTCTCTTTACAGTGTTTCAGCCATCAAATTCTGTCTAGATGCTACTGACCATACTTTACTATCTTTTAGTTTGCTTACCTTTGCATGCTGTTTTAGGGCAAGCATATTTAGTGCTAAGAGGATCCTGCATAAATGAGAATGTGGCAATGTTTTAGTTCATTGAACAATTCCACTGTCATTTCAAGAAACAGCAACTTTTATCTCTGCAGAGCTCTTAAGTTCAGCTCTGCTGCTGAATGCAAGTCTGACTCTCTGGAGGTGAAATGCATCTTTTATTTTTAACCTTAGTGATTGCTTGGCAGCAAGTGCTAGCGAAGTAAATCTTCGAGGCCTGATTTAAAAGTCTCTTGGCATTCTTGTATCTTCTTGCGTTAGCAGAACCTTTCGCAACCATCTTGGCCAAATGCAGTTAAGCCTGTTGTGTGGTTGTTACTGTGTCTCAGGGCATTGCTCCCACAATGTCATAGAGGTGATGTAAGGACAGGCTATTAGGCAATATAGTTGGTAACACAGCACAAAGTGGCAACTGTATTGCTTAAAGCTGGTAGAAAGAAGAACTAGTAAAACTTGCCGGTTCAACGTCTAATGCAAATTGCACAATCCGTGAAGCTAACTAGGGCTGTTCCAACTAACTACCTCTTTGAAATGTTGTATGGAATATCAGGGTGTGTGCCTGTGTATATGTGTTTAACTGTTGTTTATGAACAGCTGCTCTGCTTGCTTGCATTTTTTTGGTTTTTGCTACAGCTTCAAATTGGTACAGGGGACCTGCTGTGGTCTAAGACCAGCTGGCAACTAAGCCCCACACAGCCACTCACTCAGTCTGCCCCAGTGGGATGGGGGAGAGAATCAGAGGAGTAAAAGAGAACCTGTGGGTTGAGATAAAGACAGTTTAATAAGTAAAGCAAAAGCTGTGGATACAAGCAAAGCCAACCAAGGAATTTGCTCACCACTTCCCATGGGCAGGCAGGTGTTCAGCCATCCCCAGGAAAGCAGGGCTCCGTCACACATAACGGACATTTGGGGAGAAAATGAGCTCTACCCCAGCCAAACCAGCACAGCACTGTACTGAAATTAGTCTCCTATAGGTTACATTTTAAATTAAGAGGCCCATAAGCGTCGTTTCAAGCTGTAGTTGTTGTTGCATACTCTTTTCTTTTTTAGATCAGTTTTGCCAAATGGCAGTGTGATTGTCTTCATGTTTTGTGCATAAAAACAGAATTGTTATTTGGCTGCTTGAAATATGACAAAACCAATCAAAATTTCAGCAGTTCTATGGCTTTCTAAGTATTTTTTCTTGCTCTTAAAATCTTGCTCAGCTTCTTCATTGAGCTTCCTGTGTAATGCTGTTAAACCTCGTCTTAATTCTCCTGTGACTCTTGTGTTTACCAAGTAAACAGCTGTGGCCATTTTAGACGTTACTTCTCAGGTGGAGGTTGCTGACCCTGTAGCGAAGGTGGCAGGAAGGTGGGCACACCATCTGCTCTGCTGTCGTGTTGTCAGCACACCATCTTGGGTGATTAAAGCTGTGTGCCATGCTGAACTCAGACAACTTGAGCTATCATTTAGCTCTGCAGAGTCTGTTACCTGCTCATTAGCGGCTCTCTCCTCTGAGGATTGCCAGGCTGCTGAGGGGATATAATATTGCAAAATGCTGCAGCAAAATTAACTATAGCCCATTTGTCACAGCTGAGAATTATCTTGCAGTGATCGTATGTAAATGAAATTAGTTCCTGTAAGGACAGAATACACTGTTTATTGGCTTTTTGGAGGTGACATTTTATTATAAGACTGCCAATACCAATCCCCCATCTTATATTTTTAATTTTCTCTCCTACATTATGACAAATTTCAGCATCTTTATTGGGCACTAAAATTCCAATTTAATTATGCATCCTGGCAAGTTAAAACTTGTTAGATGGATTATCCTAATGTTATGTGTTAGTCACATCTGAGTACTTAGATGCTACAGTAATAAGAGTGACACCAAGTGATTAGTGCAAAACGAATAGATTCTCATTCAAAGTGATTCTGAAGCCTCAGCTGAGGCTTCATTCTGATAATTTGCTCTGATGCTTTCTGGCACTCAGATTGCAAAGTTCGTTGGTGTTGTGCCTCCCAAGGCTACCAGTGTCCAGCAGGCATCTCTTGGCTGACTATTGAAGAGATATGCAGTGATGTACAAGACAAAGGGGTAACCAATAATACCCTCGGAGGAGAGCTCAGAATAACTGTTGTCATTAATTTTCTGCAAATATAATCACATCTGTAGCATTTTGAGATAAATTTACCCTGAATCCTTTTTGCAGTGTTGTAAGTCTAAAATACAGTGACATTTCTGAGTAGAAATCTTGGGTTATGGTTTTCTGGGGGAATTGCCTGTGTCTCATTGCTCTGATGGAACGAACGGTGTTTAAATCTGTCTGCTCTAATTCATTGCACAAGTAAAGGTACAAAGCCTATTGCCAGCAGTGATTGTGAGCATGTTAATTTAGGCAAGGGAAGCTTAATTGCTCTGTGTACTACTGCCCTCCTTGCAGCCCGTCTAAAATTAGTTGCTGCATGAGCTCTGCTTGCTTGCTATTACCTGAGCAGCTGTACCAGTACTTAACGACCTACTTCTGGTGAATCCTAGCCCAGATGATTGAGCTTGGCTGTGAGCTTCATACCTGCAAAAAGCTGATAATTACAGAGTACTTGTGATAAGTAGTTTATTTCTAAGTAGTATTAACAGCTCGGTGTTTGCAGCTTTGTAAAAATAAAAATAATTTCTAAAAGAACTGCATATTTTTAAAAGAAAGTTCTATGAAGCTCACTTTCTATCATCTTTCCAAGTTGTGTTTAACTTGTGTTAGGGTATGAAAGTGTTAGTGGTCTCAAGATGAGAATTCGTTGTCCAGCGGTTTAGAAATCTGTGTAATAGATCCTGTGGGAGTTTTGGCACATAGAAAAGCAGTTGTGGTAACTGTTGGGTGGCTTTTGAGCATGCTCCTCTTCCAGCCAACTTTTACACACTTCTTTTTAACTTCAGTCGACTTATATAAAGTGTTTGTCTTTCAGAGCCAACACGTAATCAGCCAAACTGAACCAAGAGGAAGGAGAATATTTGAGAAGGCTCCCAGCATCTCATGAACGAACTAACGGAACTCGATAATGCTGGTTCTCCAGAGCCAGGTCTACGGCTCAGAAGAGGACACATGTCTGACCCTGCAGCAACACAGGCAGCCTTTGAGGAGGACAGCTCTCAACAGAGGCTTCTTTTAGAGGAGCCACCTCTGTCTTCTGATCAGGAAAATGTAAGTTTTATATGATTACCTGCTAGGTTTGCTGGGAAAAGTGAGTTGTGACATAAGTGCTCCTTAACCCTCAGAGAGGTGGACCATGAGCCTACAGCCTTTTAATGCCTGCTAAATAATTGTAATAATGCCAGGAAGATTCCAGAAATGCTCAGTTGAATGTATGGGAGCTTGAGTGACAAGACTGGGCATAACTAATTTTCCAAAGAAATAGGATTTGTGCTGATTTGTTCTCTGCTGAGATGCTGCTCATATGAAAAGACTTTTGTTCTGGAACTTTCAGTTAATTACAAGTGAAAGGGGAAGATGTATTGACTTTGGCTGAATCTAATCAGAACCTTGACTAATTGCTATAATTTTGGAGATTAGGACAGAAAAATCTGTTTGCAAGCATTGTTGTTGGAAGAATGGCCATACTGGATTAGGCCAAACATCCACAGTGTACAATATCCTATCTCTGGACAGTAGCCAGTAACAGATTCATAAGGAAGAGTACAAGGGTGGGGAAGCACGTTGAGTTACTTCCCTAGAACACTCTCCCAATCTTTAGCAGTTGGTGGCTCACAGATTTTCTGAGCCAGTGTCAGTGTCTTTAAATTTTTGGTGCAGGAGCCTCTGTAAATTTGAGCAGCCACAACATCCTGTGGAAAGGTGTTCCACAGCTTAATTAGGTGTTACACAAAGGTAATGTCCAAGCACTGGACTGCAGTATACATTCTGGTTAGAGAGTTCCAGAGCTGTAATTAATGCTTCTCCCAGGATATGTTCAGATGGATATCAGCACAGTTAAGTGGAAGAGGCATTCATCTGAGGCTCACTATTAAATTTATCATGGATTAATGACTTTACTGTATCAGCTCAGTCACAGCAACTGTGTGGTTTTAGCCAGCAGCAAAAACATGCCGGTGCTACTTAGTGCATGTTGGGCTGTGGCTGTAATTGCATTTGCCACAAATTCTGAGTATGTGCATGGACCACTGTCATGGGTGAGCTGACATGAGAACCTGTATGAGCCTGTCTTAACTTGATGAGTTTGAGCTCTTACAGAATTTAGTTTCAAGTGTTCTTGTAATGAGAAGTCAGAACAGATAATCATGGCTAGTAAGCTAAGCCAGTGGACTGTAAGTTGTACACTTCTTTAGGACATTCTCAGTATATCATGATAACAGGAAATACCCAGAGTCTTTTTCCATTCTGTGGAAAGTTGTGAAGCACGTGTATGAGGTGCAAGGTCTTGGCCAATATTTGAATTCTGTAATGTTATAAAAAGAGTAGTTAAACTGTACCGTCACATATTTTGAACACACGTTTATCTGACTGTGTCCGGGATCATCTGTTTTGAAGGATGTTTTCATTCTCATCTCTGACTTTCCTGGTTGATTAATGTGAGTTACCTGCTACCTGTAGGTGGAATAGCCCAAAGTAAAAGCCCATAACTGATTATGGTCTTAAATTCTTTCTGTACATTTGCTTAGCTAAACAGAAATTATCAGGATGAGTCAAAGTGTTTAATTTTAAAATTTTGGAAATAAAATGGTTTGAACACTTTCATTCTCTCTTTCAGGCATTCTTAGCATATGTTATGTTTGGGTTTTTTTATTTGTTTGCTTTAATTTGTATGACAGAAGTATGTGTTTCTTGTGTTTTGGCTCACTACAAGTACTTAGCTTTCTTGTGTTTGATGTCTTTTCTTTTTCCTGGTCTTCTGAAATGCTGTCACAGAAATTTGTTGTTGCCATTTGGACCTTGCTGTTCTGTCTTAATCTGCATCACTTTCTTTGCCTTATATGGCTTCCTGCTTTTTTGATATTTTTTCAACCTTTCATTCCTGTCCTCTGTGATTTCTTCTTTTTTAATAGCGTGATGTATTTAAATTATTTTTCATCATAAAAGGCTGAATAATTGATGCTTCTGATGGATCATCCCAAAACGCTCTGCTGTCAAAAGTACCAATATTATCTTGCCAAATGGCCTTTATTATGTGATATTCTGCAGTGTTCTAAATAATCTGGAAAAAACATTACGCTCTACATCTTCCTCTGTCTTGTGTAAGCCTCAGCACAGCTGTTACTCAAATGTCAGCTGGGATTCACTCCTTTGCTCCACTGTCCGTTCTGGCTGCGTGCAACTGCCTCAGCAGAGATGACTTAATTACTTCAAAAGCGTCATTCTCCTCTGCTTTTGACGAGGTTCATGTTTAGATAACGGTAATGTAAGGTTATTGTTCTTGGCTAGATGGCAGTAGTACTCAGCCACTCAAGCTAAACATAGCCTTATGAAAGGACTCAAGTGGTGCCCACTGCATTAGTGTTCCAGAGGCTAAATGTGATGGCAGCGCAGCTGATGGTAACAATTCCAATACTGGATAAGGGAAGTGGATGAGAGCTATACAGTGCCTTGGTGGAAGAACCACCATCATCATTTAATGTGCTTTTAAGTGCTTCTGCTTAGGAAAAGCTAGTATCATAATATAGATGTATTCTAATAGATACAACACTTCCCGAAAATGTACTGGGCCTAAGACTTGAGGTATGAGTGTAAAAAATGTGTATATTTCTATCCTGCATAGGATGTAATATGCCCTCATAATATTGCATTGTTTACTTTTCCTGTAACCTCCTATTACCCTACTTATATCATTGCAGCTCCTTTATTTATATAAAATCTTCCCCAAATTCTTCTATACAAGATTCCTTTGCCTACTTTCTGCTCCACTTGTAGGAGTAAACAGCCTGAGCTCTTAAGAGATAGTAGTTGAATTTGATGAATTATTTTAACAGTCTTTTCTAAAGAGGTGGAAACATACCATTGTGTTCAGAATTATTTTCCATCTCCCTCACAGCTTGCATTGTATACTGTGTATTTCTAATTTTGATGAGCCAGTATCGCTCCCCATTAGTAATAAAGCATTTTTTGTGGAAAGAAAATGGGAATGATATTAAGAAATAAAATTTACTCCTTAAAGTTTTTTTTGTTTTTGAGGCCTTTGACCCCGGCACCAGTAACCTACCTGGGAGGTTGCATAGCTGTGAACTAAAAATTACATTACTTCCTGTAAATAGTGACATTCACTGAATACATACAGCAAAGATTTACTAACCATATTGAACGTGCTTATTCAAAATAATAATAAAGCAGCTGCATCCTTCTGCCAGTTTTACAAGAAGATAAAATTAATATCCTTTTAGATTCAAACCTCTCAGTCGGTATTTTATCCCATAATTCTCAGCCCTCTCCTAGAGTGCATATGTGTACATAAATTATCCCCTCTTCCAAGGACCTGTTCCAAAGAATAGATACACATCTTACTATTTTGTTTAAGCATGCAGTTAAAGTAGTGGCAGGTGAATGGTGAAACTTCTGTGACTTGGAGAAACAGTGACCATTTATCTGCACGTTAAGCATTTGGTGGTGAGAAAAGGATCAGACAAGCTGCATAGTTCTTCTTTTTCTTTCGGCAGCTTAAACTTTTTTTCCTTTTTGTGGTTTGCCTTTGCTGTGTATGTGCTGATAAGGCGTTTTTCAGCAGGTGCTTCCCTCCTGAAGCATGGTGGATTGCCTTGCCTTTGGGACAGCATTCCTTCTCCTGTCCTGGAGTTTCTGTGTCTTAACTGCCTTTGTAATTCCAGCAGTGATAGTTCCTGAAGAAATCTCTCTTACTGTGGCTTTGTTAAGCTGACACAATCAAATGCATGTGACTTCTCACAATGTGATGAATGGGCTCTTTATGCAGCCCTGAAACCCTGTGCTTGACTCTTTCCTTTTGTACTTTAACCGGTCAGTGATGGGAGGTAAACAAAAGAACCACTTTTTTTTTTTACCTTTATTTCAATCATCGGGGTTTCCTGTGCTTGGGTGATGATTCCTTTCATCTTTCATGCAGTTGAGCTGTGTAGTGCAGTTGTCCCGTGTGGCACCAAAATGTGCCCATAAAGTGGAGGCCTGTTGCTTTAAAGTGTTTGAAAACCTACAGCAGGGGTTTGGGAGGAGATCTGTAGTGCTTAAGTCGTCTTGAATGGGCAGAAGAAATTTGGGTAAATACTTGTCCGGATTGCTTCTCAGGGAGCATGGGCTTGACTTCAAGTGGAACTTAGCTGACCTCTGACAGATTTCATGGTGTCTCCGTGTACCTACAGGAGTCTTTCTCGAGTGTAAATACCAAAGGGACTTGAATGAGGAAGGCAGAAGGATGTAACAGAATTTCAGGTACAAACCAGAATTTTTAGAGTAATTGAAGGTGAGCAAATGACTTGAGTCATTTGTGTCGTAGAACTTAAGGCCTTTTCTGTTACGGAAGTGTGTATGTATTGTCTGCAAAAGCAGACTACAGAAATACTTTTGGTATTGACAGAAAGGTGCATGTAAATAAATGAAATTGCCAACCTTTCTTTATGGCACATGCCATCGGAGTGAAAGATTGAGGTGTTAAGTCTTGAAGGTCAAAGGTAGACATTTCAGTCTTTCTGAAGCTGATGTTTATAAATTCTGATTGCCTGAAATTTTATCCTTTATAGATCTACTTGCAAGTTTCTTGCTCTGTTTGAAACCATTTAGCTTTATTTTCAGTCTGGCGTTTTACTACTGGTACTTTAAAATTATGATTAAAAACTTGGCATCTGCTTCTGTATTTTCCTTCTTGCATTGCATTGCAGGTTTTGTTAGCAGAGGCTGTCTTCTGAGGGTGAATGGGAGAGGCCTGGAAAAATAACGTTTGAGGTCCCACCAAAACGTTTGCTTTTGTTTTAAAGCAGATTATGTTCAAAATTTGTTGTTCTGTAGATTTCTTTACCATATCTTCTTTTCCTCCATTTCTGCAACTCTTGGGAAGGAGTGTTATTTCTTTAAAAGCATGTGAGCTGACAATATACTTCAAATCAAAAGATCTTAACATCTGAATTTATCCTTCACTTGCTGTTCTATACACTGGAAATAATATATATTTTACTCAGACTGCCAGCCACTGAAGTAAGTGCTTGACTCTAGTAAATATGCCCCTTTTTTTTGGATACACAGAGCAGAATATCTCCAAGTATTCCCACTCAAACAGTACAGAGACACGTGATACCTTTTTGGAGATGGTTTCCAGGCTCCAGAGGCTTGAGTTGGTCAGATGCTGATGCATCCTGCACTGACAGTTGATGTGCCTGGGTTATTAACAGACTTTAAGAGCTTGAAAATCTGTAGAAAAGACAAAAACTAGTGACCTATTCAACCATGAGTAGGCAGTGCCCAGAAGGCTGGTAACGTGTGCGAATCGGCCACGTCTCTCTGCTCTGTGTCCCTGCTCTGTCTCCCAGAAAACTCTCATTGAGTTAACAAGAAGCTTGTCGTAGGTTATGGTTTGTCGAGTTGCAGCTGGGTTCAACTGTCTCCTATTAGTGTGGAGTTTCAGCTCTTTGGGAGGGGAAGTGTTGGTACTCCAGGGTTTGCTGCCTGCCAGCAGGTTTTGTAACCATTGCCTGCTGTGCTGTGTTTTGAAACTAGGAGAGGGAGGGAGTAGTTTTGTTTATCATTCACTGGCACAACTGTTTCCCTGGACAAGGGTTAGATTCCATGGGCTTTGCCTTTGTTCTCCTGGAGATCATATCTGTCTGATTTCGGCAGCACTGGGGGAACATGTTGGCCTTTCAACAGTGATAAAAGAGGAAACACTGTTGTACTGGTGGGTTAACTTGCATCTTCCTCCAACTGCTCTAGATTGATTGACTCTGCTCTGATGTTAAGTTCAGCAGTACACTTTGTCTCTCTTTGTTTATTTTTTTAACAGAGCATTTATTTTTCCATAAGCCCAGCATGCTTGTTTTCTTTTCCTGCTGTCAGGATTAACAATGACAGAGGAGCAGGAAAAGGCACATGAGACTCTTCTGCAGTAGAAGCGATTTCTACAGGCTCTCCCCCAAAGGCTACTCACGAGCACACGTGGGCATTGAGGCCTTTGGCCCTTGTCAAATACTGGGCATTGACAGAAAATCAGTAGTTGCTACTGCTCAGAGATTCAACAGAGGCTTTTCATCTGAAGATATTTAACAAGGGAGCAAGTTCTGATAAGAGTGTGTTAGCAAGGGTACTGAAGCCAAAATGTGACTTTGTCCTAGGACTATTTGCTACATGAGTTTTGAATGTTAGTGCTTGTTTTTAATGAGTACCAGCAAGCAGTCACCCATGACCAGTTGTATAAAGCTGTTTCCAAGTGCTATGTTAACTGGACTGTATCTTTTATAAGGTGACCTACAAAGGAAAAATACTAAACTCTAGGAACCTCCCAGTACTTAACATTTTGACCAGCAGGCTGAAAGGGTTTTTGGCACAGTGCTAATGAAAGGCTTTTTTTTGGTCCAGTGACAGCAAACCCAGCTTTGCACACCCTGCTTAGAGGGTGAATATAGTTAGCCTTTTTGGTAACTGTGGCGTGGCTGTGTTTACAAAAGACTGTCAGAATGTGAATTCTGAAGGACAAAGCTGTTATTTTAGAATATATGCAGAAGTTTGGGGAAGTCAGGGAAAGTTTTATGGTGCTGTTCATTTCCAGTTGAGTTCTTCTAATCCAAAGAACATAAGATGATGAAATTCTGAAAATTGTGCAACAGGCATTCAGGAGAAGTGGTGTGGCACGGCAGCACCTATTGCTGCTTCCCCCTTATGAAAGGCTGGTTAATAAAGGTCACTTGACAGAACGGGCACAGAGGAATTGCTGAAAAAAAGCAATCTGGGGAGCTGAAAAGGATGATATAGGACTGTAATTAGAAAAATAACATTTTTATATTATAGCCTTGAACATATCTTGGCCATTATGCTGAATGCTCTCAGGTTACTGAGTCTGGCACGCTGCCCCAAGGAACATTAAATGACTTGAATGTCATGTTAAACACTGTTAATCATTCATCTGATGAGATCAAGATAAACAAGAGCAAAAACTCCAAGTCATGTCTAGACTTTGTGACTTCAGTTTAACGTGAGGGATAACAGTGGTATTGTAAATGCAGCAACATGATTTCTGACTTGCATTTTAAGAAGAGAATAGTGTATAAGTACCATGCCATATAATATCCCATGACTCTGTGTTAGTCAAGACATTTGGGTTTTCTGAGCTATCTTGCCTGTGTTACAGTGATGTAACAATAATGTGTTCCTACCAAGGCAGAGAGTTTTGTCAGGACACATGTCAAGAAGAGAGTGAGGGAGTGATGTCAGCAGCTGAGGGAAGCAGCAAGAATATTAGAACAGATTCAGACTGCATCATGCTTTGGAAATTCCTGTGATGGAAGGTTTAGGCCACTGGTGGCATCTTGATGGTGAATTGGCATCACAAACAATTGACCTTTGAGACACAGGAGTTCATTAACTCCAGAGCTTAATACTACATAGGTATGTGCATGATCAGTTAGGCTCTTGGGTAACTGAGTAATGACTGTCTGAAAAGGAACTCTAAACCAGAAGACTTCTGCCCTTTCTTGGGTTTGGGAGAGTTTTATTACAGTTACTAGTTGTCCTGGTTTTGACTGGGGTAGAGTTAATTTTCTTCCTGGTAGCTGCTACAGTGCTGTGTTTTGGGTTTAGTATGTGAATAACATAACACACTGATATTTTAGTGGTTGCTGAGTAGTGCTTACCCGAAGTCAAGGACTTTTCAGTGTCCCCTGCTCTGCCAGTGAGGAGAGGCACAAGAGGCTGGGAGGGAGCATGGCCAGGACAGCTGATCTGAACTGGCCAAAGGGATGTTCCATACCACAGAATGTCATGCCCAGTATATAAACTGGGGGGAGTTGGCTGGGAATTGCCTATCACTGCTGGGGAATGGGCTGGGCATCAGTCAGTGGGCAGTGAGCAATTGCATTGTGCAACACTTACCTGTCTTGGGGTTTATTCCTCTCTCTCTCCTTTTTATTGTTATTATTACAATAATATTTTATTTTTTTTCAACTGCTCTTATATCGACCCATGGGTTTTACCTTTTTTCTGATTCTTCTTCCTATCCCAGTGTGAAGGCAGGCAGAGTGACCAGGTGGCTCTGTGGCACTTTGTTACCATCTGGGATTAAACTATGACATGGTGTTACTGCTTAATGTGTGCACGTCTTCAAATACCATGCATGCAACCCCGAAAAACTGTTAAATTTCAGAAAGAGCAGTCCTGAAAGCTGTAAGAAGTTTTGAGAATATATCAGTCCGTTGAAGTGTTCATCAGTTTAACTTTCCTTAATCCTTGCCTAGCTGGGTTCTTAGGCTCCTTGGTAATTTATGAATGCTACTAAGAGGAGGGCTGTAGATCATTTGACATCCAGCTGACGTGTGTTGAAGAGAAACTTGGCCTTGCACGTGTTCCACAGAATGTATTCTGTGGTGGATCTCAGTAAAATGGGAGCTGATGCTCCCTTTGTTTCTGTTGCACTAGCTTGAGCTCCTGAAATCCCCTGGTTATCTGCACCAGATTTATTATCTAATAGGAGGGTCACCTAGCAAAAAAAAGTGTGTAATTTCTGCTGGATTAGTATTGGATCAGATAATCCAGGGATCAGAGGGGTGCCAGTGTCAGTGTAAAGGAAAAGGGAGATGAGGACCACTTTTGACAGGGTAAACTTCTTAGGTAGCTTCATTCAGATTTGATTTATGTTTCAGTTTGCACACTCTAACGAGCACAGAGACATGACACTTTCTGAAGTGATGAACCAGAACTTGCTTGTCACCTGTGCAAACAGTACATGTGCAAACTCTGAAACTTTCTAGAAATCTTTAAACTGACATCAAGAAACTACAGACCTCAAGAAAATAAACTTTTACTGATCGAAGTCCAGAGAACACAACTTTTGAGTAAGTGGGAAAAGTGTTTCTGGACTCTTATTCTTCAATTGTGACTTGACTTCTGACAGACTTTCTAATAGTAAGGACATTGTTAAACAGTGTGTCCGTTAACAGATTTGAGAGTGATAGTACAGAAACTGTTAATCTATGTGAGAAGAGTAAGCTGTTGTAGTAGACAAGAGAAGTATAATGCGTTTACTAGAGCAGGTTTTACTGCACTTTTCTCTGTAACAGGATCTTTGGCTATGTGATCTGACATTTTTGGACTGTATTCAGGCAACAAATTCTTGTACTAAATGTAAACTTTTTTTTACCTTCTGTGCCGTTGCTATAAAAGAGTGAGATTTTGTTCCTAATCTTATTTTATGATAGGCACTGTGCAATTGAGCTCTTGGATTTCTTGCTCTTGTTTGCTCTGGGTGCTCTAAGTCTTGGTTTTGGTATCAAATCTTTTTGATCCCTACCAAAATATGCTCTGAAATTCTTGTTTAGATGATGTGTTGCCTAGTTCTCGGTACAAGGTGAATATAATTGTGTGATTTCTCCTGCTTTCTTTTACATCCTTGTCTATCACTGTTATCACAAAAGAAACAGTAAAACTTCACAAAATAAAGTGGATATGGATAAACCAGTAAAGCTATTTTCCTCTGGCCACTTTCACTTGTCCTTCAGATTTGATTTATTCTCTAGTACCATTACTCAACTTAGGCTGTATTTATATGTCTGTTTTATAATTTCCATCTCATTAGGTATCTGTACTGGTTTTTAGTAGCTTTAACACTCTGTGAATTTGCCAAGGGAATAGGATTAAAACTGGAATTTGGCATTTCTATGGAATTAGGAGTCCAGAACCATTGGAGCATAAGTATCCAGAATTACAGATACTATCCACGATTTCTTATTTGTGTGAACGACTGATTGTACACCTTGCTGCATGTGTGCAACAGAAAAATGACAGCTGATGATTGCAACAACTTTGCTTGTTACAAAGAAACGAGGGCTTTTATTTAAAGATACTCTAAAATGCCCTGAAAACTTCACAGAATTATTTAGTCAAAATTTGCGACACTTATAAAAGAAATAGAGTAAATTAGGTGGCATAAAAGGAAACGTTAGCTGAGTGAAAATCCTTTTGGCCCATGGTCTGGATACTACAAAGTCAAAAGTTATTCTTGAAAGCACTTGATTCCGGATATACCATTCCTCCTTAAAAATGGAGTATCAGAGTTTTCTTCTGGGCTCTCATTTCTTGCATGGTCTTAAGCAAGTGGTATTATTTACCCAATATGTTTTTCGGTTTAAAGTGTGATTCTGTGGGCAGGACTTAGAAATAGTTGAAAACAGCAACTATAACAAGCATATGCTTGCTTACGTTGTTACGGTCTGGAATTATTGTTGAATTTCTGACACGATCGGCCAAAGAGGAGAGAATGTGGGAATCCTAAGATATGAAGGAACGTGTCACAGAAGAAATTTTACAATATGCCTTCTGAACAGAAGAGTGGTATTCTTTCCTTTCAGTCACTGTCTGAAGAACTGAAGGTCAGTAGACTCCTTCAGTTTTCCAAAGGAAAGCTGGTGCTGGTGT
The DNA here is from genome assembly GCF_009829145.1 of Chiroxiphia lanceolata. Classification (NCBI taxonomy): domain Eukaryota; kingdom Metazoa; phylum Chordata; class Aves; order Passeriformes; family Pipridae; genus Chiroxiphia; species Chiroxiphia lanceolata. The sequence continues at coordinate 62,185,715 of NC_045641.1, forward strand.
TGCCCTGCACTACAGATTTCTGGCTTTCCAGAAGCACAATTTACTGTTCTTTCCAATGAGATGTTACGGGAAGGAGTCAAGAGAGGACAGACGTTCCAGAATGGACCTTATTTTGTCTCCTTAGTGTGGAAAGGACTAAGAAGCTGAGCTTTAGTTTTTTTCCCTTGAATGCTAATTTTGCAGTTTAATGGCAGGAAGGAGATAGTAAAATCAATTCCATTTTCTGGCAGTCATCTGGACTGTGTATATGATATGAATTCCTTTTATCACTAGAAGAAGCTCAGTAATGATTTGTTTGTAGGCACATTGCCAAAATGCAAAGATTTTGGACTAGTTCATAAATAACTGTGCTCTTCAAGCTTTACAGTCTGTTCAAATTTAAACCTTCCCATCATTCTAGAAATGGGAGTATGTGCAGAGGGGGAAATGAACATTTTTTGGCTTTGAGTCACTGGGCAGACTGCAATGAATACAGGCTTTGATTCCACAAGGGACCTTTTTTCCCTTCAGTCCACCAAATTTTGTAAATTGAGGATTACTAACTTGTTCACCCCATTTGAGCTGGTTATTGTGTGGTGCTGGGGGAGGGAATTCTAGGGTAGCTAAAAGGCATAGCAGTGCTTTTTTGTCAAATGCATTGGAACTTAAATGCCAGCCTTGCTTTTCCCTAAGGCGTGCCCTTGGAAATTGAGGGTTTCTTTGGTTTCTAAGATTGTGCAGACTATCATGAGCATCTTATGCAGACCTCCATGGCAGGGGACTTGGACTAGTTGATCTTTAAGGCTCCCTTCCCACCCAAACCATTCTGTGTTTCTGTAACCTTGAGTTAATTATTTATAATATTGAAAACTGAGAATCCTAACCAGAGAACTCCATTGGTAGAAAAAGCCAGTAAAATTAACAGTGTGGTAAATAATGTGAGTGAATGTTGTTGAGTCAGAATGAAATTGAATTTGTTTTTTATCCCTATGCCTAACAGGGATTGTGCCTATTTTAGAAGGATATTAAACCTATTTGCATCTTGGTGTTGCCTGATGCCTTTCTCAATAGAACTAATGGGATAATCTAAGCAGAGCGAGTGTATTTAATGCTGTCTTAAACTGCTGTAGAATCTGGTTAGAGCTGATCAATATTTATATCAGTCATTGCTATAAAATACGAAATATTGCTCAGAGAGGGTGTTCACTGGCATGATAAATAAGGTGAGTAGGCAGTACGAGGGACGTGGTTTGTCTACGAAGATTTGTTTAGTCAATTAAGTTTTCCTAGTGTGGACAAATGTAAGGTCATATGTAAAATGCAAGGGATGTATACTGTGTATTACCAGAAATTGCATTCTGGATAAGCAGAAATGGGTCAAGAACTATTTGATAGTGGGACCTCTTTGAAAGATGGAGCTTCAGTGGCTACTGCAAGCCTTGGGCACAAAAGCAGGTATTAGCATGTCATTTCTCTCTCAGAAAAACGAAAAATATTGAGGACTCTACATAGCTCACTGTAAGCTGGAAGAAGTCTCCTTTTATTTATTAAAACCGTAAAATTTTAAGCAGCTTATTCAGTTAACTTGTTGACGGAAGTAGTTAATAAGGCTTTACTCTGAGGAGAGAGCTGTAAAGTGGGACAAATGCACAGCCACATCTGAACTCTGACTCAGAGTTCGGGGCATTAACCTGGACATTACTGCTACTAATTTGTAGGTAAGGTATGAGAGGTTATGTACCACATTCTCAGTCACTTTGGATGGCATTATCGATACAGAATCTTGAGTTTAAAGTTGTTAACCTCGATAGGAGGGAGGAAAAAGAGTGTTTTGGGAAATATGGAGGAGTCTTCCTACGGATTGTGGAGCTTTCTGGGTCATGAGGTGAGTGGCAGCTCTCTGCATGAAGTCTGAAGGGTACAAAAAGCTCATTCTCTTTTTTCCAGCTTTCTCAAATTTGTTTACCTTGGAAGCTGAAGTGTTGAATGGAGTCTCTGATGGGCCATGAGCATTGTAGTAAGCAAACAGGAATGTAGGACTTCTGTGGCTTCCCTGCTTTTTTCCTAAATGGGAAGCTAGAGTGTATCATAATATGTAGATGATGTGATAAGTCACCATAGGGTAGGAAACTACCAAACCTCATTTCTGTAAATTTGTTAGTGATCTGTACCAGCTTGATGTCCCATCTCAGTGGATTCTTTTAGCTTTCCTTTTCTTAATTTTTGTGGTGTACCTTGGGGATATGGGTGTTTATCTGAATTTCTCTTAAAACTCTGATGTCTCTTACTGCTTTTCTCTGTTAACTTGCCTTTGTCTAACTGGCAGAAGTTTTATACTAGTTTCTGAAATACCTTGAAAATCAAACAAATGAGTGAATGTTTGTTACTGGATTATGAGCTGAATAGAAGTGTCAGTTAAACAGAATATCTTCAGATTTGGACTGAAAGTTGAGGTGAAACACTTATAACAAGGTAAATGGATTCCTCTCCTCGACTTACCTTTTATTACCCTAAAATGCCAAATATGTTATAGAGGCATTAACACCGACACAGTGTTATTGAAACATAAAATGGGGAGTAATCCTTCCCTAGAGGTGGGTAGGCTGCAAGCCTCAGATTCCATATCTGGGCTTTAATGAAGCATAACTTGCAGAAGAACACTGCTTGCTTCCAAACCTGGTGAGAACACATGCAGAATGGATTAGACATGTGAGTCGTTCTCAGATACCTCAGAATGTAATAATTTTTTGCTTGTTCTTTTGAATTCCCCTCTTCATTGCTGTACAAGGAAAGACTTCTTTATTTGCCAAGACCTCAAGTCATAGTTTTGTACGGAAAACAGCATTACTTTTCTCTGTTCATCTTTCTACAAAACATTTTCTGTTTTTTTTTTTTCCCCCCCCAGTGTTCTGAGGATTGCAAACACAATGATGAGTCACCTCAAGAAGATGAAGGGTTTATGGGTATGTCACCTCTTCTACAAGCCCACCATGCTATGGAGAGAATGGAAGAATTTGTGTGTAAGGTAAGGGCATGTGGAAACTGCTGAAATGGTTTCCTTTTTTAGGAAGCTCCACAGGCAGCAGGCTATACTTGCAGCATCTGTGCTGCTGATGTAAGGAAGAGGAGGAGGTACACATGGTCCCTGAATGAGCATCTCGTGTTCTAACTAGCAATACTACAGTGCCTCAGGATCTCAGTGTGTCATACATGATTAAATTGTAAAGCATGGAACAATTGGGATTACAAATGAGACTCTAAAGCTGATCATGCGACTCAGGTGCATCTCTTGAGAAACACCTGTGAGTGCAAAGCAGAATAAAAGCCTTCTGGTTCAAGGCACTTTAATTTACAAGGTCATTTTGTCCAGATTTCGTCAGACTTGCAAATATTTTGCTTTTCCAGCAGTATTTGCATCCATTGTAGAATAAGCTTTGTCCCTGACTTGAAAACAATGCTGTATTAAAGCCGTATCTAAGTAAATCCATTGTAGGTTTTGTAATTGTTGACCTTGGCTCAATTTTTGCACTTTTGAGAGCCATGGGGCTGTATCAGTCTCTGGCTGTCCTTCCTTGCTGAAAGGAATGCTGCCTCTTCATACACCAGTTCCTGCTGTTTTTATGAGCTGTTTTTGATGTTTTTACAGAGGGACTGTAGTTACTTGGTGGTCTTTTGTGGGGGGGTTTTGTTGTTGTTTTGTTTGGGGTTTTTTTAACTATGCATCTTTTCCTCTTTTAAAATGTTTTGCAGAGTGGATTGTGTAAAATGAATTCCCTCCTTCTGTTTCTACCTCAATTCACATTTTTGGTTCATGAAGTAAACCAGTTATTTTATTGTTTAATATATTTAAGAACCCAGTCTTTAACTGGGTTGGTTATTCTGAATGGCTCTGTTTTGCTTCCATGCATGAGTGTGGAGAATTGATTTAAAAACTCTGGGCTCTTGTTGTTGAAACTGAAATAAGAATGTAGCCTTTTAAACTCAGTGTTTCAGGAATCTCCAGCCCTGCTCCTGTAATTCTAGCCAGACGGCAAATCCAAGGAACACTGCAGAAACAGCCCCGGTACATAAAGCAGTTCCCTGATCCCCCTCTGCTTGGCAGTGCTGCTTCTGACGCCCAGCTGAAGACTCCGTGTGTCTTGTGTTACCAAAGCAGTGCTAAGGACATCTGTGCACACTTATTTCATGGGGAACCAGCTGCAGGAATAGCTGTGTGCACATGCACTCCCTTCCCTTTTAAAGAAGAAATCTGATGGAATTGAGTCACCAATCTGTTGCCTTAACTGATCTGTTACCATTTCTTTTGTGAGCGTGGGAGCACTTTTTCCCCAGCCTGAATAAGCTGTTGGATACTTGTTGCTGGGCTCTTGCCCCTTCATACTTTCTGGCCCCTATTAGTGCTGATAATGGGTAGCTTTTCTTGCTGGACTGCCCCAAATGCTAGCAGATATGTAGTCAGGTTGGCTTGTGGTGGAGGAATGGGCTTATTTATTTCTTTGAAAGGACTAGATGTAGGCTTCTTCACTTAAATGGAAAAGATGACCTGTAAAATAACAAATTAAATTAATTGCTTTCCCTTCATTAACAGTAAGAAAAGCCCAATAGCCTTCCTGTCTGATGAAATGCTGAAGTATTTCTTTCTCTGGTAGTGCAGGTCAGCTTCATAATGATAGTTTTGGGTAGGGAACAGTGACTAAACCATTATATTTCAACTGTAGAGCCTTTTCCCCAGAGATATCCCATCAACTCTTTTCTCTTTACTGTACTCATAGAGTAACACTCTTACTAATATGGGTTTTCTTTGGCCATGCATTGCTGGCACTTGATTTGCTCCATTTAACTAAAATCTTTTAACTTCTAGGTGTGGGAGGGCCGATGGAGAGTCATTCCCCACGATGTTCTGCCTGACTGGCTGAAGGACAACGACTACCTGTTGCATGGACACAGACCACCCATGCCTTCCTTCCGGGCTTGTTTCAAGAGTATCTTCAGAATACATACAGAGACTGGTAACATCTGGACACATCTTCTAGGTATTGTCAGCTTGCTCTAATCTAATGCCAATTGGTTTCATTGCTCTCAAAGAAAGAGAGCAAGATAGAAAGGGGTGTGACGTTGATCAGCGTTATTGTTCCACTAGCAACCTGTTAAATTAACAGGTTGGTATCCCTCTCCTAATTGTATCCCACCAGAGTTGGATAGGACTTCCTTAATCATATAATACAAACAAATGCATTAAAAATTGCCTAATTGTTGATAAATTACCGGTACGTACTTTTTTCACGAGTGTGTAGGTGTTAACTGAGATCACATTTCTTACCACAAGAACATACTTATGTTGCAGCTTCTGTGACCAGTTTCAGCTTGTGAGAAGCCTTGAAGGGAAAGGGTTTCTTTTAACTTTGCCCTTCTCTTTCTACATTTTGCAACAGATATTTTGTTGTTACAGTTGTCGGGCATCTTGCTAAACAAGTGAAAATACAGGGTCTGTCCAAGTCTGAGACAGAGCTGTGGTTGGAACGTGTAACTGAAGTAGGGCAGCACTCAACTCTGCATGTGCTGCTGGCTGTCAGGCAACTCCTGTGTTTAGTGGTCTTATACATTACAGTCATGCTTTTAAAGCAAAGCTTTCTGTACGCATGAACTTGACACCTCTCCGCCTTGCTGTTTTTCAGGATGCGTGTTCTTCCTCTGTCTGGGAATCTTCTACATGTTCCGGCCAAACATGTCCTTTGTAGCACCTGTGCAGGAGAAGGTGGTCGTTGGATTGTTCTTCTTGGGAGCCATACTCTGCCTCTCCTTCTCATGGCTCTTCCACACAGTTTATTGCCACTCAGAAGGTGTTTCCCGGCTCTTCTCCAAGTAAGTGCCTGAGGAACAGGGTAGGCCAAATAGGAAACAGGTGGGAAAACAGGGCTGGGATTTGTGCCTGGAGCCCCAGTGTGGGAGTTGTTCATTTCATGACTACATGTACTTTGGAACAGAGTTGAGCAGAGATTTAATGCAGCTTCTTCTAATTATAGTTTGTTTCAGCATGAGTTTTTGTGCTGTCATTTTAGTCTTAAAACTCCATCATTTTCTGCTGTTTGGCAGGCATGTGCTTGCATCTTGCTGCTGTAAGTAATATACCTTGAGCTTAGTTGCTGGACTTTGAATTTTTAATGCAACTGTCACTTCTTATCATTTCAACTATTCTGACTAACTTTAAATCTTAAACTTACGTAAGACAGTTCCACAATGTGTATCAAGATGTCTTGACCTTTTGGTTTTACTTCACATTCTTTTTTGGCTGGCTGCTTAAATATCTCGTATTTCCTAAGATTACTCAAGCTAGACTCTGTAATCTGCAAGACCACCTTTAAAGTAACCCAGCTATTAAAGTCCCCTACTGAAAAATTAACTCCACCAACTTCTGTAGGAGTGTTTTGTCAGGGTGGGGTAAAAAGCAGTGGCTGTGGACTTCCTTTTTCACACTGGTGTGTAGAAAAACAGCGTGGTTGAAAAATTGCAGAGCTTTTCCTCTGTGCTCACTTAAGCTGGTGCATAACTAACTGATGCTTGTCAGATACTGAACTGTTTGCACTGGCTGTACTCTCACAACATACTGTGTGCCCCGTTTTTAGGGGGCTCTTGTGCTGCTTTTTACCTCATCTGAAACTCAAATTTGAGTTTACCTCAAAAGGTTTTGGTCTAAAGGTTGCTGAAGGTATTGCTGATGGCTGTCCAAAAATGGCTTTACTGGCTGTCTGCCAAGGGAGTCCATTACTACAGGAGGGCATTGGTGGAAGAGTTGCCATCAGGAATTAAGCTGCAATAGCGAGAGTAATTTAGTTTTGCAGTGAGAAGTAGACGGTTGGTCTACTAAAGAAGGGCGTGTGGGTGAAAGGACTTCGAAACGTTTGCATTTCTTACGAAACTGATTTTTGTTTCCTTCTAGGCTGGATTATTCTGGCATTGCACTTCTCATAATGGGCAGCTTTGTACCATGGCTGTACTACTCCTTCTACTGCAACCCTCAGCCTTGCTTCATCTACTTGATTGTGATTTGTGTCCTGGGCATCGCAGCCATAATCGTCTCACAATGGGACATGTTTGCCACCCCTGAATACCGGGGTGTAAGGGCAGGTAAGACCTCAAGTTAACTGCCTTTCCTCCTTCCTACTTGCCACTTGGAGAAACCATCTTGGGAAGACTTAAGAGAGCTTAATTTTATAGAGACCTAATATTCTTGGATTGGGAGCTTGATGGGTTTGCTTTCGGCATATATTTTATAGCCAACTGGATGCACAGACCAAGGGCTAGTGCCAGTCCTGGAAGTGCATTCCTGAAATGGACAGTAGCACATGCAGTAGGAAAAGTAGTGCAAAGTATTTCTAGCTGTATCCAGCAACTTTGCTCCCAAAAAAACGACTGACTGCTTGGTGTGTGTATGTGTACTTCTACTGTTTGTCTTGGTTTGGTAGCACTAGGCTCAGACACTAGCAAATCTTTGGATGACTGAACTAATCTGAATGATTTGCCTGGATAAAATACATAGTTAAGACAAAAACTATTTTTTCTCTTTATCAAAAGAACAAAACCAGATTTGGTTTCACATTTCGAGGTAGGAAAAAAAGAGAAAGCTTAGGGGGCAACTGTGGAATGTGCTGGGTTGAATAGTAATATTTCTTGTTTCTTAACCTGCACATGCTGTCTACAGTAAATCTAGATTTCCTGGACAAGTTATGGGTGTACCTTCAGAGAGATCAGCTTTCCAAACTTAAAATCTCTGCATGGGTCATGAATATCCCCCCCACGCCCTCTTTTTGTACAAGTTTTCTGTACTTGCTGCTGAAATCTAAACAAATAAACCATGTTTCTCTTACCTGGCAGATCAAATGAGCGCAGTTGCCCCTTTTCTGTTTCCTAGGACTGCTTGTGCAGTGTATGATAAACAACCTCTTTGTTGTTTCTCCTTGTCTTGCTCTTGAGCGATGATGGTGAAGTGAGGCACAGTCTGCGTGGTCTCAGTTCCCTCTACAGGCCAAGAGCAGTAACTGGCCTCACGTACACTGAAGCTGGCAGGAGCAATCAGTAAATGAAATATTTTGGTTATCTGCTGGAACATATAGCTGAGTAGCTTCTGGTATATGAAGGAAGCCTGTGGATTCTTCAGCTTCCTTTCCAATAAATCTCTTCTGGGCACCTCCAGCTTCAAGAGCTGTCACCTTTCTGGTGCTTTGGCAAATACTGAGTTTTCCTTCTGTAGCTTTTGTGTTTTCATTGTGTCCCTTTACCGCCACTGTGCTCAAACCTGACTCTCCCGCATTTTCTTTACCTCCCAGGAGTATTTCTAGGTCTGGGTCTTAGTGGGGTAATTCCCACTCTGCACTTTGTCATCTCTGAGGGGCTCCTGAAAGCAGCCACAATGGGGCAGATAGGCTGGCTGGCACTCATGGCATGCCTGTACATCACTGGTGCTGCACTATATGCTGCCCGCATCCCGGAGAGATTCTTCCCTGGCAAGTGTGACATCTGGGTGAGTCTACAGCATGGCTGGATGAGGAGACCAATGTGAAAGCTGGTTTCCCTTGAGGCTGAAGGATGTTGTGTCAGTGTTTTCTTATTGCAAGTATCAAACCTCTGCACCAGAAGCAATAGGTCTTCAGGGGCCAAATAACTGTGGGCTGTCCGAGCCTGGCTTTCCTGGTGCCTCTCTTCCTGAGTTGTCACAATCTGGCTGGTCTGAGGTAACTGCTGGTGTGGAAATCCACCCCAGCACATGTACTAGGCAGCTTTAACAAATGGCCAAGCAACGCTGTGAACTTGTGTGTGTTTGTGTGTGTGTGTGTTGAGGATCCTGCAAACACACATCTTTATCTTGCTTCTGTGCAGAATGTTCAGTGTGTTCTCTGGGATCTTCACCAGGTCTGGCTCCTCATCTTGTGCAGCCAGTGAAAATGCTGGATAGAGATGGTGGACTTTGAAGGGGTCTCTGGCCTAGGAGAAGGGAAAGTGGGGTGAGCAAGTGGGTGGGTGGGGGAGACTTGATATGAGGGAAAGAATAATGAAGACTGGAGGACAAATACGTGGGGAAGATGTAAAGAAAGAAATTGGGTGAAGCAAGAGTAGAGATGAGGGGGAGGTGGACGTTTAGAAGGCCACTGTACTTCCACTAGCATAGTTAAGGCCCCTAGGGGCTAGAAGTGAGAATAAGGCTTGAGTTGTTTGAGCGGCTTTTGCACAGCACCAGTTTCCTTGGTTTGTTTAAATGGCCAAAGAAAGCATTGCTGCTATGATGAGCTAGGTTCCAAAAGCACTGGTGTACTACCAACTCTTTTCCAAACTTTCCATGAAGCCTGCAAACACACATTTGTAGAAGTATTTCAAAAGCATTGTCCATATTGGTACGACTTCCCTCAAACAAGGGTGTGCTTTGTCATGTAACTCCCTCATGGTTTTCATTCTGCTGTACTATAATCAATAACATCCTGGGTATTCATTCAGAACATTTAGTTGTTCTAGGTTTTAATATAATACCATTTTTTTTCTGTTCTGTTTTGCTGTGGTAGAGAAGTAAAATAACAGCATTGAAAATCCATTTGGTAGAACTTCTGCCTGTGACCAGAGCAGAGTTTGTACCCGTTACCTTGTATGAGAGAGACCTTTTTATCAATAAATCAGCAGCGTATCTTGTGAAGGAACTAATTTTAAAAGTGTCCTGCTTAAGGACACTTAAGTGTCCTTTTGCCTAAGGCTCTGAAATCATCCCTGTCCCTTCACAAAGATGAGTTGTAGCACTTGTGTGCTATATTTGTTTATTGACCAGCTGGTTAAGGTGACTCTGGAGGGAAGGGGGTATGTTTGTGTGCGTGTACGTGTGTGTGTAGAGAATTCGATTATTTGGCTAATGATAGGAGAGGGATGGGCTTTAACACACAACTTGGAGAACTCCGCAGCTCGTGGTGCGAGGTCCTGCTCCCTGTCACTGTGTACTTCAGTGGAGTGTGTGGCTTTTTGGGAGGCAGGGTCGTGCTGGAGCCCGCAGTGCCCCGGCTGAACAGGAGTGTTTTCTCTCCCGCAGTTCCACTCCCATCAGCTGTTCCACGTCTTTGTAGTGGCTGGCGCCTTCGTGCACTTCCACGGAGTTTCCAACCTCCAGGAGTTCCGTTTCACGGTCGGAGGAGGCTGCACAGAGGAAGATGGGATGCAGTAGAACCAGCCTTCAGCCCGAGACCGTAACCAAAACAGCCGCCGGCGCGGTGAAGCATACAGGCTAGCAAAAGGAATACCTAAGAAGAATCCACGTTTCAGCTGATGAGGCATGGAGCTTCATGGGGATTCTGACTAACCAAGATAAAATTCTATACCTCAAGCAATGGAATAAATCAATTTGAAGACCGGGAAATTCTGAAACCCTAATTTATTCTTGGGATCTACAGATCGAGCTACAGAGGACCCTTTCCAAATCGGCTTCTGTTCAATGCCATATTTATTTGTAGAATTGGGGAGGGATAGCTTAGCAGTTTCTGTTTTTTTAAAAAAAGAAAAAAAAAAATCAAGGTTAAATTTATATCCTCTTGGAGGGTTCGGGCGTTGATTTTAGATGCTCTTTTGGGAGAAAAACAAATTGTAAATAAGATTTCTAACTTTCTGTTTAAATAAAATTTATATAAATGTTTTAAACAATGGGTGGGGGGAAAAGGGTTTTTGTAAAGAATGCAACATGCAAGTACCACACACTGTTTCAATTTTGCACAAAATAAATGATTGCAGGAGGACCAGGTAAAATTCCCAGGAGTGAAGCACGTTGGCCCTGCAGATTTTCCTGGTGGCCAGCGTGCCCTGGGCAATGTGGGGTCCTGGCCAGCACTTGGAGTAGGCTCAGTACATGTACACAGGGGTTGTGAAGGCTGGATTAGTCACGTTGTCATCCAGGTCACAGTGTGAGCAAAGGTATTTTTACTCCAGTAACTTGAAGGATACATCCCAAGTGTGTGGGACAGCTGCCTTCCAAGCTTGCGTGGCGTGTGTAGTTGTGGGTGATGGATCTTACAGTTAGTTGTTTTGATTCTCATCATATGGATTGGAGCATAATGGGATAACTGCACATGAAATGGCAAACAGTCCAACTCCATCAGTGCCTGCCTAAACCCAAAGGCCCCCATTGAGAAGATGGTTGCCATTTGCTTTGTTTGATCTGAAGAAATGATGGTAATAGGCTTGTCAGAAGATAGTTGAGCATGTGAGGGGAAACAGAGGTGGGGTTAAGATGGACTGGAAAGAGGAAGCTGTGTGCTCCAGGACTTGGAGTTAACAGTTACTGCAGACCTCAAGCACATTGCCTTCTCGTGTGTCAGGCTCCATATGCCAAGGGAGTTTGCAGGTTTTTCTTTTTAAGAGGAGTAAATCCACAACCAGCCCAGTGCAGTTCCTTTTTTTTCTTTTTTTTTTTTTTTTTTTTTTTGTCCTTAGTAAGGTCTGCTTCCCATCTGTGCTTTAGCAATGGGACTAATGGGACTGCTGGTATTTCTAAACCTAAAACTGAGAGTTCAGCTGGATTGCTGTGGAGCAGACGCACCTCCTATATAAGGGGAGGCCTGTACCCTTCTCTTATGTAATTGATGTAGCTTGATCTTTGGAGCCCAGTCAGAAGCCAGACTGAAGGAGAATCTTTGGAGTCGTAAGATGAAACTTGAACGTTTTGTTTGTTATGGCACAGATATTGCTTGGAGTCTTTAGCTGGAAATTCAGAGCAATTACCTCTCTCACAGATGAGTTAAACAGCTCATAACATGCTGTATTTCACAGGGAAGGAAGGTAAGGGGTGGTTGATTAGTGTGTGGGGTTTCTTTTGTTGTTGGGGTTTGGGGTTTTTTTAGACTCCTGCAAGTTTCAGTTTTCATCCTTCAAGAGAAAGATACGGATTGCAAAGATCTTCCCATACCGTGGATGCCACGGAGTGTGTTTTGGGGAGTTGCTCAGTTAGATAGAAGCAGAATGCCTTCCTAAAGTTGACTGGATATAAAGCTTCTCCCCTTGAATGGAGTAAAGCCTCTGAGAGCAAGGTCAGCTGCAAAAAGAGCCTGCAAGTTTAGGGGGACAGGTTCTCAGTAGGATCATGACACTGGATGCCTGTAGGGCTGGAAGTGGTTTGTCACAGGTCTGTGTGGTACTTATATGAAGTAAAGAGCAGTATTAACTTGGATGTAAGGGCTAAATGGCACTGGCATCGTGGACAAAGATGTGGAGTTGCCTGGAGGAAGTGTGCTGGTGTCTGTGAAAAGCGTGGTACATATCAGAATCAGAGCTGTCTGTAAGGTGCTTTGGGATACCTCTGAACAGTACCAGCAGAAGCGACAGTCTCCATCCGGGATCATCCCACGTTCACTCCTTGAAGGGTGATTGTAACCTGGTCCTACACAGCACAGAACTATTACAAAAACACAGTACTCCACCTGCTATTCTTAACCCAGTCAGTCTCTCCGTTCAAGAAGTTTGTGTGTTCCAATAAAAACAACCTAGCTGTGCACTTTTCTGTAGCTTTTGCTGAGAACTCTTCCCAGGTTGGCACCTGAATGCCTTACTCTCAGCAGTCAGAGGCTTGCTTGCTCTGTGTGCAGGTTATTGCCATAGAATAGTTAGGACCTACAGCTTCTTTCCTTCCCCATTAAATAGTGGCCTTGTTCAGTATATTTCTTTTTAAAAATTGCTTACTGTTGGAAGCAATGAAGCACATTCTGGGGTTTTGATGGCTGGGGACTCTGGTGATGGTTCCATATAAGATGGGATCTTATTACTTGCTGTATTCTTAACTTCTGCTAATAAAAGAACCAAATGGATTATTGTCTAGTTTGGGTCTTTCTGTGCTGTGTGTGAAGCTTGAAAGAGTCACTCTTGCTTTCTTCCTTCCCAGTGCATACCAGCCAGGTTTGTAGGTCAGAGACTTCTGTTGGTGCAGAAACCAAACTGATGCCTAAAGGCCCATTCCCAGGCGGTTGGGGCTTGCTGTGTGCCTCCTCTGGCAAAAGCCAGCAGGTGGGAAGTTTGTGCAGCTGGAACAGTAGTTCTGCCGTGTGGCATCCTCTCGATGTCTGTGATTCACAGCAAGTGTGTGCCTGGTCTTGCTCTAAGATTTCGGTGCTGTCTGGTGCAGTTAAACATCGCGGCCGACAGAGCCTGGACTGTGCTGCCTCTTCCTTACGGTGCTGATCTCCAAGGAAATTATTTTTTTGGAAGTCCAGACTGTGATGCCCAATGGAGTTACCAGTTGTAGTACGAGGCCAATGGTGGTGTGAGGGAAGGTGTTGGGTGTATCTGGTGCTACCACTGCATGAAGCTGCTTGTCATAAGGATTCCCCTGATGTACATTTATTCCAGAGTGGCAGAGAATGATAGACCTGGGACGGTCTGCTCAGTTTTCACCTCTGTCATATTTTAAAAGTAACGCGAGGAACGAAGTGGGATTGGTGTTACTGCTAAGTTTGGTCTTTCATTTTGGAGAGCTCTGCTGAACCCGTGGTGTAGAGTGAGGGCATAAAGCAGCAGTGTGGTCTTGGGGCTGGCTATCCTCAGTCAGGACTCTCCAAGCTTTCAAAGCTGGGCTGACCATAATTTCAAAAATTACCTTTTTTTTTTTTTTTTTTTCAGAGATAAAAATTTTTAGTGGCTCAGTTTTCCACTTCCTGGTCTTACAGATTTCAGAGCAGACTGTCCCCTTCCTCATTCCAAGGTTTAAAAAGGCTTACACTTACCACTGTGGCTTGGGTGCCACATGACAACAGGCAGAAAAGGGAAAGGAACAGGCTGACCAGGTGGAGAATGGGTGAAATGTGTTCAAAAGAGCAGAAACTGTGATTTATGGACAGCACTGGAAAGCCAAAGGTGAAGAAGCACTGGGAGATGAGCATTTGCAAGGAGAAAAATGAGTGAGAGGGACCAAGGGTGCAAAGAAGAAGAGCTGGGCGGGGGGAAGAGGGTTGAGTGCTGGAGATCTTGGTGGTTGTGGGCAAAATTTTAGGTGAGTTGAGATTGAGACATTCAGGAGGCCTGGATTTAAATTCTTAGTGTAAAGGAAATGCCTCCTATCCTACACCCCTGTAAAGGATTGACCATCTTCTCCTGGTATGCGGGCTTAGGGACTGGCAGGAGTGGGAGGGAGGGGCGTTTGGCTGGGAAGGGAGTGGGGCTGGTGCTGACCAGAACAGCCCTGTGCCAGACTGCCTTCTGCTCTGTCATCGCTGTTCCTCAGCTGTCAGCAAACATCTGGGAACTGCCCGGGCAAGATACGCCTAATCCTCCTCTTGTGTTGGCTCACACCAAGTCTGGGCATCTGCAGCTGAGCTGTGGGTTTTGTCAGTTGCTTGACTCAGGATACGTGTTTTGCAGTGACTTTGTAAGAGAGACAGCTCTTGTAAATGACCTCGATAGCTCGAGGTCTCAGGATGGAGTATTATTGTTTTATTTTCTTTTTTTATGAAAAGCAAATTCAAGGAATGGTGGAGAATGTTGGCATCAGATTTCACACAAATGTCACTAAAAGTAGCTTCCACATTTGAATGTGAATTAGGCTTATTCTCTTTTCAGAAAGCAGAGTGATACTTAAAAGTCTTCTGGGCAGGTTAAAATTGTGTGTCCTCCCTCCTCTGTGTGCAGTTGTGGTCATGCTCTGCCCTCTCCCGAGAATCACTTGCTTCATTTGTTGCCAAGTATCCTGAGTACGGATTAAAATGCTGCAATCAAGGTGAGTGTCTAAGGCCATTGCCTAAATTTTTAAGGAGCTGGAAGTAAATGAAGCATATGATTAGGATGGAGGAGCTGAGTTCAGTTTGGTTGAAGCTATTTGAGGCTTCCCTGCAAAATTGAGTTCTTTTTCCCTTTTTTTTACCCCTGCCTCCTGTGTGGCATCAAAGCAACTTGTTTGGACTAAACCCTCCTTCTGCTCATTGCTTTTGTGTCTGTCTGGATTGCCCAAGCTGAAACTCTCCAGGCTGATTTCCAGGAGTGCTGAGCCGTGATGTGGTTTCAGTGAAGTTTCTTAAAAAGATCAGCTCCTTGGAGAAGATGTGTGAATTCCTAGGTGCGTATTGCCCTGGAAGGAGAAATACTGGCCTTGAGCTCACGGCAGCATCGAGCGTGTCCCACCTGATCAGCTATTTTAACGATGAGCAAAGTAGGAAAAATGCTGGAGGAAACTGTCAAACATCATGTGGGCAGTTGCTGCAAGTGGATTGCAGTGCAACCAGTTCCTTGTTCACCGCTGCCGGGAAGGTAAGTTCCTTGGGGAGGGATGGTGGGATGTGAGCCTAGCGCCCCTCGTGTGTGCAGGGGGATGGTTTTCCAGGTTGGTCTTATCGTAGAATCACAGAATGGCTTGGGTTGGAAGGGACCTTAAAGACCATCTCGTTCCAACTGCCCTGCCATAAGCAAAGGGCACTTTCTACCAGACCAGGCTGCTCAAAGCCCCATCCAGCCTGGGCTTGAACACTTTCAGGGATGGGGCATCCACAACTTCTCTGGGCAACCCGTGCCAGTATCTCACCACGCTCATAGTGAAGAAATTTCCTGGTATTTCCAGGAGCTTTACCTTTGCCTTCCTCTAGTAAAATTCGTCTTTAAACAACTGAGGTATTACTGTTTCTGAGCTGGGAGATGTTTGCACTGGAGATTCACCATGATTCCATTTTGTTAGCAGCCTCATCTCTGTAGTGGTACAACAGGGCACAGAGGCACTTCACAGTTGGCGTAAAATCTGAACCAGTCTAGTTGTAAATGAGATGGGAAAATCATTGGCCTGGCTGGGTTCCCAGAGCAATGGTGTGTTTCCCTTACTGAGGCAAATGACACCCCAGCCACTTCCAGTAGCTGTCTTTGCTTTCACCTCCAACCATGCCGAACCTGTGCCTGTGGTTTGGGGTTTGCCTTGGCGTGGCTGGAGCCAAGCTTCCCCGGGCTGCAGGAGCTGTTCCTGTGTCTGAGGCCAGGCTGTGGGGCCAGCGGGCGGCCAGAGCTGCTTGCTGTGGCACAGGCAGACTGGGAAGGTGGGGTGGCATCTGCTGCTGGGACAGGAAGCCATCCCCCCTGGGAGAGAGCAGCTGCTGCCACCACCTCCTTGCCAGCTCCTGGCCACTGTGGCCAGCCTGGGGCTCTGCCCTGGCTCTGGCTCAGCTCCCCTACCCTGCTGTCTGCAGGGGCAGCCAGGCTGGGATTGCTGCCTTTGCCAGGGAGCCTCCTGCCAGCTTTTAAAGCAATACTGTATCAGGAGGGGGTGACAATACGGGCAGGAGGGGGTGACAGCATGCTCTGGCCCTGCTGCCAGGGGCTGAAGAAAGTCACTGCTGGCTGAAACTCAGAGGAGCAAGAGCAGCCTGGGGCTTTGGCCGATGTGTGACTTACACTGTCAGCACACCCACTGTCACTGGTGTGGGGGCTTCCCCAGCAGCTCCCTGTCCCTTTTCCTGCTGCCTATGAGAGACCAACCCTTGGTGCAACGGTGGCCTCCAAGAAGGCTGGCAGCCTCCTGCCACTATCCCTGCAGTTTGAGGAGGGCTGAGGAAGCACCCGTGCACATCCCTGTGCAACGCAGGCGCTGCTCCTCATAATGCTGGTGGGAAGGACAGCAGCAGCTGCCTGGCCCTGGAGGAGCCAAACAGGTATAAAGACAGGGCTTGGTGCCCAGCCCTTGATTGCTGCCAGCAAGGGCCTGCCTGGGGAAAGGCAGGGTGACAGGGCTCCCAAAATTTGAGGCAGCAAAAGCAGCAAGCAAAGCAGGAAGAGCTGATGAAATTTCCTACGGGGCCTGAGAGGTATTTACTGAAGAAACGTGCTTGGTGGCGTTTGAGTGGGGCCATTACCTTTGGCATCACGCGCTGATGAGGAGCCGCATGGCTGCGGCTGAGGTCACAGGAGGCAATGACAGAGAGGTTTGCCTGAGCCACAGAAGGTGGAAAGGCTCCTGTCAGGGGTAGGCAGAGGTGGTGTAGGGGAACCCGTAGCTGTGGCAGAGGCCTGGGAAACATGGGAGCTCCCTAACGCCCAAGGGGACAGGAGCAGCCACCCCCCTCAGCGAGGGCCTGGAGTCGTTCATCACATGGGAATTTGATGCTTCTTCCCCACTTAGCACAAAAGTGTGCTGCGTCAGGCTGCCCTCAGCCCCCTCCCCTACAAGCAGAGGCCTGAGAGAGCCCAGGGTTTCTGTTCTGAAGGTGCCAGTGGGCTTTATCAGCTGAAAAAGGATCCTGGAAAATACTCTGTGGGGCCCGAGTTTGAGGTGTGCATAAAACCAAGGAAGACTGTGGTACTGATTCTTCACTATGGCAGAGATGGGCAACCTTAACCCACTTGGAGCATGCAGCTCCTCACTAGGACTGCTGCTATCCCTGGCCTGGGATGTGCCAGGCTCTTGCTAAGTATAAGCCAACTCAGGCCAGCCTGCTTTTGTGCCCAATCTCAACTGCAAACAGCTGCTGTAAATCCAGGGCTGATTTTCCTACTATTTTGTAGGATGAAGTCATCCCTGTCTGGCCACACTTGAAGGTCTAGTCACGAGCCTGCTGTGTCCCAAGGCATGAGTCAAGGGAGGGCACGTGTGCGCAACACTGTGCAAGGTGTGTGTCCCTGCCTGCAGCTCGGACGCCCTCATTGCCCACCACAGTGTTTGGGGGAGATCCAGGGTTACCTCAGCCTGCAGTGGGGTGTTTCTGAAGCCTGCAAGGAGTGCAGTGAAGAGAATTCAGGTCCCTTCCCAGCTCCCTGTGCCCCTGCCTGCGAGGAAACTGGCTGCAGATTTAGGGCTTGTGAAGCCCCTGGTCCGTGCGGCAGCCAGATGTGGCTGGGTGGGTCTGATGGACACCCCTGGCTGCAGAGCACCACTTGTGAGCTTTCTCCCCTCGAGTCTTGCCCTGACAGAATAAACCCTGATGCCTACAGTTTGTGTGCTTACAGGGATGGACGGGATCTTGCAGGAGGGACAGCTGTGATTTATGTGCTGTACCAGGATGGCAGTGGGGTGTTGCTCAGCTGGAAGTAAGAGACAGCTCCTCTCACAGCTGCTCTGCTGCTGGTCAGATCCTCTGGTCTCAGCTTGCTGTTTGCTTTTGCTGACCTATTTTCATCTGCTGTGCCCAGCACATGGCTGAAGAAGTTGGGAGCTAGGGCAGCTGCTCTTCCTGAGGATTTTTCTCTCGCTGTAGGGCCGTGAGTCACTATCTCTGTCAGAGCATGAAATGGAATTTGCTTAACCCCACGTTGGAGACCAGAAATGGGTAGGTTTGCTTATGGTCTGCTTTGCTGCCAAAAAAAAATTATAATAAAAGAAGCTGTTTGCCTTCCAAGGCTCAAACCATACCTAGATGCAGCTCATCCCTCTGTGGATCAGCAGCACTGTGGGAAGGGCTCTGTTTGCCTCCTAATAAACAGCTAACACAAATCTCATGTACAGAAGCAGAAGCCACTTCCCTCTGGAGACATGCCTGACCTTTAGTTGCCATCCTGTTTGACCCTGTGAGGGCTGGAGGAGCCTGCACGGGCAGGTGGGTTGTGATCTGTGGGACCGGGGTCGCTCAGGCTGAGGTGAGTGCTTGGCATCCACTGCCAATCTGAACTGCCAGCCATGCCCACAGCCTGGCTCCTGCTGCTTGAGGGTGCACTGGGAAGCACCAGCAGCTTTGGGAACAGTGCCTTTTCCTTTAGCCATGTGCAGCCCACCGCTGGAGCAGGGTAAGACATCTGTCCTGCTGCCCACTGCGGTGTGCCATCGGGGTGAGTGACTCCACAGCCTGATTCCTGGTGCATGCTTGAGTTTTAAGTCAGGGCAAACCTTTGCCCTTATTTCTCATCTTAAGAAATAATCCAGTTCTCACCCCTGTCCCATTCCCTCCACTTACAACCTATGCACAAACTCGCTGAGCCCACTAAACCAGGTGTACTTCACATCTTCACACTCTCAGTGCAGGTATCTTTACAGGGCTCATGTTTATTTTGGATTTATGCACCTGAAATCAACCATGGTTCATATGCAGCAGGGCAGTGTGTATTTATATATCCTCTTTAATCTGAGTGGATATGGGACTGCTAATCCTTTCTGACAGGAAGGTCATCCTTGAGAGTGGTGCCCTGGGAGGGCAGGCACGTGGAGCTGAGGGAACTGTGCCAGCCGGCAGGGGATGCCCTGAGCCAGGGGCTCCTCCATCTGTGAACAGCTCCTGGTTCCTTGGCCTTGACAGCAGCCCCTTTTCCCTCTGTGCTGCCTTCATCTTCTTTGGCTGCTTCTGGCTCTGATAAGGTCACTGCATCTGAAGCCTGGAGACCATCTCCATCTCCAGTTTTACTTCCAGTACTGCAGTCGTTCCTCTCTTTGCTGTAACACCACATCCAGCAAGGCAAAACCCCCACAGCAGGACCTCTGAGGTCCTGAAAGGTCTCCAGCAGGACCTGGTTGTGACTGATACCGTCCCCTTCGTGTCAGGTGAGATGGGTGGCAAAGAGGGACAGCATCCATACTGTCCCTAGCCCACCTGAGGTGTATTTGTGGGCTCCTGCTTGTGCAGGAAAGGGAACAGACCTGGTGTGAGGATAAAACCCTTTCCCATAAAACTGCTCTTTGCAGCAGCTGCACGAGTCCAGCCCTGGTGGTGGTGGCTGTGGGAGTGGGTGGCCTGGTGGGCTTGGAGAGGAGCCCCACAGGTCCCCATGGCAGGCACATGTGCTGGACAGCGTTGTGGGCAGTGCTGCCCATCAGGCAAGGAGTGAGGAGGGTGTGGGCCCTTGTCCTGAAGGAGGTGGAAGCTTTCCGGGACGAGCCACACGGTGCTCTGGGGGCCTGGAGTGGTGCAGGAGGCTCCCAAAGGGGCCCACCTGGCAGAGGAGGCCAGGGCAAGGTTCTGCCTTGCTGGTCTACCAGCCTGCTCCCCGGGGGCCACCATGGCTTACCCATGGGTGCTGGGGTGGCTACAGATGGGGAGGGTGCAGAGCTCAAGGAGAGACCTTGTTTCATCTGTAGCCATAGGCTGTGGCATCCCCACCCCTGGGACATTCTCTGCCAGTGCTGGGACTCCCACCTCTCCTCAGAGGTGACAGAGGGCTGTGGGTGCAGCCAGCGGGTTCACAGTGTGCTGCATGGCCAGAGGCTCTTCTTCCTGTAGCTCCAGTAAAAAACAGCAGCACAGGGATCAGGAGCACTTCCTGGAGTCCCTGTGAGTTGCTGGCACGTCCCTGATGGCCAGGCCACTGCAGCTGCGTCCTGCCACCCACACCCTGTCCCCACAGGATTGTGGGGTGTAGTGTAGGGCTGTGATTACCACCAAACAGGCTGAAGCTGTAGTATCTATATAGAATATGCCATATATTTGTTTTTAATGAGATGGTATGGAGCAGTTCATATAAAAAAAAAAAAAGAAACATGGGTGCTCCCCACCCGTTGTCCATAAAGCTCTGTAAGAAATGGCCCATGCCCACTAGCAAGGAATGCCAGGCTCAGGGCAGGGAACACCCAAGGGCAGCTGCAGTGAGCAGGGCAGTGCTGCTCCGAGGGGAAAAGTGCCTGTTTCGTAGCTGCTTCTGCAGTGAAGACAGCAGGTAGCAGGAAACATACCTTCTCTTTTGGTGGGTCATACAAAACCCCTTTCCCAGAGGTAAGTCCACATCTAGACAAGAATCTGGATGCTGTTCTAGCAGTGTTAGGAGGGTTCTCCTTGGCAGAGCTGGCATAGCTGCAGCTAACTAGTGAAGCCGTGCTACCTCCCATTGTCCAGCTGCATGTTAAGTTGGTGCAGTTCAGGTCAGGTGCCATGTCCTACCCCTGGGGTCACGGCTGAGGACCACCCCCAAGACCAGGAGATGCTGCCTCTCTGCTGGGAACCACTAAGGGCCCTGTTCTGGCAGGGCTGTGCCTGGGCTGCTGCAGACCCGGGTGCTCAAAGTCCTGGTGGCTCCCACTGAGGGACAGGCAGACACTGTCCGCTGCCCCTCCTGCTCTCCTAAGTCCAGATCTGCCCCTCTGGGCCCTCTGCCCCCTGTACCCCAAGTGGGAGTCAGGTGAAATGTTGGCCATGCTGATGACCTCGGCCTTCCCGAGGGCTGGGAGGAGCCGCTCGGGAGGTGCCGTGCCAGGATCTGACCCCGCCGGTTCTCGCACAGGCCTTTTGCTGACAGGTTTTCAAGGAGGGAGCAGCTTCCACCGTGGGCACCGTGCTGGACCTTGCGGTGCAGGACACACCAGGGAGTCGCAGCGGGTGTCCCAGAAGGGGCTGCATTCCCATCTCCTCCCGTCCCACCGCTCCGGCCGGCGGCAGCTCCGTCCCCCCGGGTCTGTGCCGTGTAAGGTGCGTGGCAGGCGGGGTCACCGCAGGAGCAGCACCAGCGGCAGGAGCAGCAGCGTCGGCGAGACGGAGATCTCAGCAGCGCCACCACAGTCTTGGGCGTTTTCCTGGGAGATGGGAGAGAAGGGGGTTAGCCTGCTCACTGCCGGGGCGGCTGCCGGTGGAGGGAAAGGATCCCACCCGTCACCTTGGGAAAGGGGAGCAATGTGGCCAAAAGGAAAGAGGCAAAGGAAGGGACTGGTTTGATGCCTGTTGGTCACAGCAGCCGCCTGCAAGCTAGGAAGCCACTTGCCTCCTCGGCTCCTAGTGGTGGGGGAGCTTGCTCCTGACCCTCTGGTGTCTGAGCTCAAGCCCTTCCCAGGTGGTATTAATGTGTGAGGGTCCTCCTGCTAGGAAGCCCCTTGGGGATTTGCATGGCTGTGTCTGGGTCCAGCCAGCAGGATGGGCACGTGATACACCCGACGTGAGGGTGCAAGAGAGACATTTGTGCATGGGTAACAGGCGTGCCCACGGTGAAATTCAGCTGTGTGCCCTCCCTCCCTCTCTGCCATGCTACCCCGGGGTACCTCAGGGTGGAATGCATGGCAGGTGTCCGGCCGCCGTCGCAGCTTCTGGGACCGCATCCGTTCACACTTCACTGAAGCGTTATGTGCGAGGCTGTTAAGGACAACGGCAGCAGCAGGCAGGGAAAAAGGGGATGAACACAGCACAGAGATACAGGGCCTGGATGCAAGTTTGTACATGTGTAACTGCACGACCTGAGAGACAGAGCAGGGAGGTCAAGGGAAGGGCAGGTCACCCTGCATGGGCTGGAGATTTTTCCAAGCTGTCCCACAAGTCGGGTTGTACCCTCTACCCCCATGGCAATTGCACCAGAAGTGAATTTTCCACCCTAGCAAATATGAAGATGAAGGGGCCTGTGGAGCTGTGCATCCCTGCTGGGTGTGGAAGGATATATTTGACCTCTTTTGGGTCCATTGGGACAGGTGGGAAGATGCTGCAATCACAGACAGCATCCGTGACGAGGAGCAGGAGGTTACTGCTGACGATCTGCTGTGCCACAAACATCCTGCAAGAGAAGAGCAGATAAAGAAAGCACATCCTTCCAGCTACACCACCAGAGCTGCATTGCCTGAACCACAGAAAAGAAAACAGAGATCATCAGAAACAGGATGTCAGTCATGGAAGGCAGGAGAGACCCAGGGAGCAGATGTACACGGGGGGGAAGTGGTGCTGGCACACCCTTTTGGCCTCGGAAAACTCTGAACTGGCTCAAATTTACAACTCTGTGCTAGGCACAAAAGCCAAAATCAAACCCAAAACCCAACCAACCAACCAAATCCAACACAAGATGGGGCAGAACGTCACAGCAGATGACATTGAGAAAGCCTGGTTTCGTCTGGAGGTACGTCAATGCCCATTTAACATGGATTTATGTGTATGCTCATATAATGCAAGGATGTCTGTATTATGTGGTCCTGCGAGGAGCAGTGCTTTGCTAAATTTCATGTCAGTGGAGAGAGACACAGAGGATCCCAGCAGCACTGTACGTTACATCGGCGTGATGGGACCGACCAACCGACGCTCGAAAATCGCACGGCTTCACTTCGCAGCCACAATTTCGCCTGCCCCTTCCCCTCCCTGTCGGACAAGCAGGCTGTGGCTTGTGGTGACCAGCACAGGCACGTGCCTGTGATGATGTCTCTGGATGCAAGCGTTTGCCCGAGGACATGCACGTGAGGGCTGACCAGGCAGGCAGTGCAGGGATTGAGTGGGCAGGGCAGGACGAGGGCAGGATGTGTGTTGGCTGAGTGCAGCGTTTTCTGCATGAGTGCTGTGCACGTGGGGGTGTGTGTGGGCAGCTCGGGTGTGCCTCTGTGCTCACGAGGCTGCATGTGCCTGTGACTGAGGGTCTGTGCACTGGCACGTGCACATCAGTCACAGGAGGTGTGTGTCCAAGCATACAGGTGCTGTACGTGTCTGGGCATCTCAGCAACCTGCCTGATGCCTTGCAGCCATCACGTGTCATTCACCAGCACAGAGGCTGCAGCCACCCAAAGCAAGGCTGAGCTGCCCACGCTGCCATCCCCCTCTGCCTGCTGGCAGGGAGCTGGCAAGCTGTCCTGGAGCTGCTGGGCACAGGGAAGGCTGGGAATGGCGGGCTCAGTGTGCCTGCACTGGTGGCAGGGCTACAGTGGCTCTGTACACTTCCAGTCCTGCAGAACACCGCTCGGCCAAGGGAGAGGGCTTCTGGATTACAAAAACAGGTTTGTGAGGATGTGCCCACTGCACTGTCAAACCTGGCTGCACTGGAGGAGCACCCTGTCTCCCTGGTTATTCACTACCTTGTCTTGCTGCCCTCTAGCCCCTGGGGATCTCTGTGTTCCCTTTCAGAGGTGTTGAAGGTTGCACACTGCAGCTGACCATTTCATTAGTGGCTTTTTCACTAATGACTGCTTTGGGAGCTTTGACAAGCAGGCTTTAACAAATTCAGTAACCAGGACAGAGGTGCTCCATGCACTAATCTGCAAGCCAACTTTTTCCCCAGCACGGAGCACCCAGCCTACCGTCACTCCACAAGGAACTACCTGGGCTTGTGGAACGGGATCAGGAAAGCCTGCATGCCTGAGCTAATGCTTCACAGAGCCTGTAACAGGGTGTCTCTCCCAAACACCTGCACGAAAGATGCACAAGAGATGCACCTGGGATCCAGAGGCTGCAACCACACCTGTAATTACAAAGGAGCTGAGCAGGATGCTGTGAGGGACAGGATGCAGCACCTGCTGCTGTAACGCTGGTGAGGTGCTGCCTCCAGCAAGGAGGGGTCAGTCCCAGGCTGTGTTGGTGCAGAGATCTGTGCAGCAAGACCTTAACAGGCCAGTTTAGGGCAGTCAGCTCCTCTGGATGTGCCCAGAGCCTAATGCCCCTCCACAATACCTTGTTGTCACCAAATCTGCAATCTCTTCTGAAACAATGTTTGGCAAAGCCTGGTTTTCCTACAGTCATGCTGACTAGCACAGGCTGTTTTCCTAACCTTTAAGTCTTTCCTGCAGTTGATCCAAGACTGAAGTCAGACTAGGTAGGATTTTTATTTTTTTTTTTATGGGAATTCCAGTCAGATCTGTTTGGATACCTCATGTTAGGAAAAGCTGGACCAGTGGAAATTCATCTTTCTGTCACCTTTCCACACGTGATTGCTGATGGCACTATGGAGCCACTGAAAACAGCCTTTTTCCACAAAGACTTTTCTATCTAACTTTGTACTCTTCCTTCTCTTAAAATGAAAATGGAAAATAAAACAGTGGACCCTTGTTTTCATTTCTTTCAGTTTAACGCTTCTTTTTTTCCCACCATCCCTCCTTTTTTTTTTGTTTGTTTCTGTAGAAAAACAGAAAAGGGGTAAAAGGAAAAAAAAAAGGAAAAGGAAAGCCGAAAGCATTGCAAAAAGGAAAATTTTCTAAGAAAACCTTTGCCAGAAGCATGAGAAAACAGAAAAAGTTCCTTTCTGAAACCTGTGGAATGGAAAGATATATATATATATATGTTTGAATGCTCTTTTCTTCGTTCTACAGCTACCTCTGCTTATTAACAGATGGTTTTAAACTTTCTTCTCTTTTATCAAGAACCAGTAACTTGGTCTCTTCACCTCCTCCCTGTCCAGCACAGCTGTTTAGCTCTGCTCTGCAGCCACAACTGGAGATACCGCGGTGGCCATGCCATGGGCAAAGCAGCAGGCGACCCTTCTCAGGTTGCTGTCATCACCAAGGGGCCCTTTGACAAGATTTGTGTGCCATCCCCCTGGGGGACTCCCCCCCAAATGAAAGGGAAGATGCAGTTCTTACTTTTGGCAGTCTCCACACTCAATCAGCCCGTTGGTCTCCTTGATGGCCGGCTCGTACACGAAAACGGGGTACTCGGTGTCACAGGGCTGCAACATGTCATGTTTCTTGTGCTTGTGAGCTGCGAGGGCAAGGAGACAAGGTGAGATGGGTGAAGGGCAGAGCATCACACAGGAGCTGCCTGCACTGAGATGGAAACATTTAAAACTGGTGACACAGGTCGGAGGAGCAGCCCTGCGCGCCTGCTACCCCCTCAAGAGTGGCAAAGAGCAAGTGCCTACCGGAGAATAACGGGAAGGAGGCGCTGCACAAAGCAGCCAGGCAGTGATCCCTGCTCCCACTAGGTGGTGTGGGTAAACCAGTCTATGTGAGAAATGCGCACAATATTGCCACTTGCCTTCCCCCAGCAACCCCAGACCCTGCTATGCCCAAGCCACAGCTGTGGGGCTGCAGTGGCCACAGCACCTCAGGGACCCCCTGCCCGGTTGGAAGGGTCATTTGAGCACTGGTACCCTTCTGTTCAAAGGAGCAGCGGGGTCTGACTGAACTAGCAGCATTAATGAAGTCCCTCCTACCTAACTTTCACTTTTTTAAACATTGAAACCTGTGACTGGGCTGGTCCTCAGTGCCTGTGCCAAGGGATCTGCCCCTGCGGGAACCCTGCATGTCCACGGTGGGATTCATCAACTGCTGATCCCTCCTGAGCCCTCTGACACTTCAGAGTGATCCCACAGCAGGAAATTTGAGGGGTTGAATATTTGTGACACTAAGAAGAAACAGATCTGGCCTGAGACCACAGGAAAGCAGATGACGGCTCTCAAGGACCAGCAGAGACCCAGCTCACACACAGCAGTGGCTCCTGGAGGGAGCCATCCACCGCAGAGGCAGGGAGCAGCTGCTCCATCACTCATCAGTCACACTCTGTGGGACTTCCAAACTAATTTGGGGATGAGGGGGAGCTGGACCGCCTTATTAAGGCCTCCCTCGAGAAGCAAGAGCGTTCTTTCTAGGAGTTCAGCAAAATCTGTCTTGCCTGAAACTGCCGCCTTGGGCCCTTCTGGCAATTATTTTCTGCAGTTGGAGGTAGCAAAGGCAGCTCCTGCCTCTGTAGGACACAGGGGAATGCTGCCGATGGAAACGCCGAGCTTTGTTGCTAGGGCAGAGGTGGCTGCAGCTCATCCAACAGCACGTATGAGAAATGGTTTCTACATCATCTACATCAGGATCTGAGCACAAAGCCTCACTTTGCAGCCCCCCTCGCACACAACAGCCACAGGCAGCCCTGCCGGGGGGGGGTGGGGACCAGCAGGGAAGAGGGTCCTCCGGATGGGGAGGGTGCCCGCTTTACCCCGTGCAGCAGAAGCGCTGAAGATTTATAGAAAAATGCAGCATCACGGCTTTTAATCAGCAAATGTATGTTAAGAAGGCACCAAGAGGGCACCAAGATTCCGATGGGTAATTTGCATCACTGTAGAACCCTCGCTGAGAGCAGTGGTCTCCTTTCCCCCCCACACCCGATGCTGCCAGAGCACGCAGACAGCAGCAGGCACCACCCGGTGGAGCTTGCCGTCTAAACAATGTGGATTAAATGAGAGGAAGAAAAAAATGGATGATTTTCTCTGATTTTTCTCTCAGGAACTCCAGCCCAATTTCCCCTCTAATGCCCTTCCCGGGTGAATATAATGGGTACTCAAGCCCTTCCCTGCAGTACAGAGTCCTTGGTAGGTTTTTTTGGTGCTTTTCTTCTGAATTCTCAAAAAACAGCACTCATGAGGCAGCCCCCCAAAATCCTCCCAGACCGTGGGACCCACCTGTCGGTCTCATAGTTAGGTTCATTTTGCACAGATCCAAAAGCACAGCGAGCACGATTTCAGCATGGTGCCTTGTTTTGTATTCACCTTGGATTTACATTGAATTAATCAACTAAACTCATCATTTCAGGGGCTGGCAGCACCTCTGCCATCAGCCAGGAGCTGCCTGGCTGTGCTCTGCCACCATTTGCCGTCCCTCTGTGCGAACCCCACACTGCAGAAGCACAGAAAAGCCTCTCCCACTTTTTGCTAATGGAGAATGCCTCTGTCACAAGGAACAAACAGTCCTGAGGAGATCTGGGATGAGCAGAAGAAGACCCTGTTCCTGAGGTGAATTTCAAAGGCTTAGACATTTCTGATGGAACATGCAAAATATCCATGTTTGTGTTGTAAGGAGAGAAGCTGCAAATGCTTTCTAGCTCAGATCACCTCCAGGACCGGTAACTATTCTGGCCAGTAAAGTCCCTAAACTAAGACCAAAGCAGTGTGAGGAACAGAGCAGGAACCCTTTCTTTCAGCCCTAATTCACTGTAGTTGAGGCTGGAAAAGCAGCTCCAAACCCTGAAACAGGTGGCCAGGCTAGTCTGGACTAGGAATAGACCTTCTCAAGGACATGCTTGCGGCAAAGCCACACACTGGTCTTTCAGCCACAAAGCATCAAAGTCCTGTTGTGTTACCCCTGGATTTGCAGCACTGTCACTGCAGCCCAGCTGTTGGCAATGGACTGTGCCATTCTTGCTCAGAAGAGTTGCTGTGATGACCGCAAAGGTGACCTGATAAAGTTGGGGTAAACTGCCTGCAAGAATTTAGCATATTGCTCATGTCAGGAGTGGCAAAGGCTCCTGACATAACAGGGATTTCATCCAGGACCTCAGTTTTCCCCTGTGCCTGGTAAAGAATGACATCCTTCTCTAGTTCCAGCTTCCTGTTATAATATCATCAAAGTAGATGGAGCTACAGTAATATACAATACAGTGGTGTGAAGGACAGGGTGGAGGGAGGGGGTGAAAGAGACTGTTGTCTTGGAAAATACAGAATGGAAATCGATCTCAGGCCTCCCAGCCTCAACCAGCAATGAATGAGGGCTGTCATGCTGGTCTTGGTGGGCTTGGAGAACAGCCTTGGGCCTCAATGGGAATTAAAGAGACTGCATGTCCATACCTGGACAGCACTGTTTGCTGGCCTGACCTGCACACATGAGCAAGAGCTCTGGACACAGGACTAGAGAGCCAACAGTTGGTCAGTAATTCTGGGTTGAACTATGCCATGGTGGCACTCACAGGAGCAGCATGTGCAGTGGGAAGTGCACCAGGTTTGGTTCCTTCAGGGGCACTTTTGCCACTGGCATTATGGGCTGTGTCAGTCTCAGAAGGGGCATTTCTTGTTGAGTCTTTCATGACCCTTTGCAATTTGAGCTGCTCTGGGTTAACTTCATCGTGTGCACTGAGCTGTATTTTTAAACTCTGCTAAATATTCAGAAGTGCCCAGCACAGGCAATCCTTACTCGGATTTTTTTGGCACAAGCTGAATGAAAAGAAACCACTTTAAAATCTCCTAACTTCTGCACAGAGACAAGACCCATGACAGAGATTATACTTAAGCCTACTGCCACTTAATTCTCTTGGAAGCAATGCAGTTGCAGCAGTACTGAGAAGTTCAGAGAAGCCCAGTAGCATGTACCTCATCAGCAAAACGCTTGGGCTGAGCCTCTCAATGCACATGCTGGACATCAAAATGTTATCAGCGCCCTGAGAGCCTGGTGGTCAGGGATTAGTAAACAGCCAGAGGAGCTGATAACATATTGCAAACTTTATAGCAAAGAGTGAGTTAATTCCAGGCTGTCGTTGCTACCATCTGCACTTCCAGAAAGCCTTTGTCAGACATTTGGCAACCAATCCTTCTGAGCAGCAAAGGCAGCTGCCGTGCCTTGTTATGAACTATAGAGCCCAGATTGTGAACTCTTTCCCACCAGCATAAATCACGCGCCCGAGTCAGTGGATTTACTCTGGGACACGAGACAAAATCTGCCACTTAGTTACCAATATAAAACACAGAATCTGATCAATTATCTTGTAAAATATCCTCCGTGTACATTACCATGCAGTAAAAAAAAGGAAACTTTTATGATTTACAGAATTCTAGAAATAGTCCTTTCTAGGCTGCATGCCTTGGCTGGAAGTATTTTTGGCCTAATTAAAAGCTTTCAAACCTGGTGATGTTCATAAAAGCAGAAGCCCTTACAAACACAGAAAGAAATTAAGATGCTGAGAGCAGTGAAAAATCTATGGTAGCAAACATGTCTTCTCATCCCCTCTGAAAAGCAGATTTGTATGATGAGTGCAGTCTGAATACATCATGCCCATTTTCCAACAGCAAGTCTCACCTTCCCAGAAAACAAGAGAACTTGGGAAGCAGAAATAGGCTCAGTGCTGCAGAGCCAGAGGTACACAGTCAGGCAAGGGTGAGCATTAGAACCCTGATCATTAATTCCCCTGCACATAACCCGGAAAAAATGTGTGCTCAATTTCTCTCTCACAAAATGTCTCCTTCGCTTCATATTTTTTGCATACACCAGCCTTGGCATGCAGTCAAGAAAATGTTAACAACTCTGGCAAAAATCTACAGCCCCTTCTTAACAACATGTGCAATCCATTTCTTCCAGCCCCAATAGTATTCTTCCACCCTGCTACTCCCACACACACATGGACACTCATTTTTTTATCCGTAGACACCCTCTCCTTCTCTTCCTCTTCTTCATACAGTAAAATGCATTCCAACTGTCTCTGTTTCTCTATCTCTGTCTCACACATACGTCTTGCTGGGCAGAGAGCAAATCAGCAAATACAAGCTAGATATGGAAGCAGGGAGATACAAACACAGCCACAGTCTGGACTCCGTCTTGGAGGAATTTCTAACTCGCCTGTAGGAGCGGATTTATGAGCTAGAGCACATACTTATCAGCTCAACTGCTTGAAAGTAGTTTTGCATTATCCTGGAGCTGGGCTGGGATTTATCAGAAGGACCTAAGCCATGGGGTGTGGAAAAGAAGACTTAAGTTGCTTCTTAATAACTGAAGTCTACGAGACTCGTATAGTTTTTCCTACAAGAAGGCGTGGGTTGGTCTTTGGTTTTGGGATAAAAACTGAAAAAGAACGGGCCTACTGGGAACCAAGGTGAAGGACATGCCACAGTACACAGGCTATGGGCCCAGCTATGCTGTAGTAATGAGTGATGATGTTGTCTGTGATTGTAGTCCCTGAGGAGGCTTGTGTGTTCCTTCTTTTATCAACTTCTCAGTGACAGACCTTCAATCACCAGCTCAGCCAGCTAAACGAGGAACAGCTTCTCTTGCTTCTTTGCAGAGCAGGGGAATAGAGCCAGGCACTGCCTTGTCCCTGTCACACCTTTCTGCAAGTTCCCCACTGTCCAAAAGGTGGAAAAAAGTCTTTCCTAGCCTGGAATTTCTAGTTAATTCTCTTTTTTTTTTTGCTGTTAAGTGGTTCTACTTACAATGATGGAAGACAGCCTTGGCTGGAGAAGTGCCGTGACACACAGACACGCAGTGACGATGGAGCCACGTGACAGTTTCACATGATGGCAGCACAATGAACACATGGATTCACACACAGCAGTCATGGAGGTGATGTGGGAAAGAGATGAAGAAAGCACAAAAGGAAATGGTGATGAGCAGGGCAGCAGCGAGAACCCTCTCCCTTTTTCCTCACATCTTCTCGAGCAAAGACTAAATCCAACGGCAGCCACTGAGCATCCACAGCAGCTCAGTGCAGGAACACCAGGTCAGTCTGTCCTCCAGAAGGAGCAGTCTCTCCTGCCCTGGCACGAGCACTGCACTTGCTCATCTGACTCCTCCTCGCTGATTTTGGCATGGGGCCCCTCCTGTTATCCTGATGGCAGCAGCCAGGGCCACTTAGAGGATACCTGCAGCTTCTACTGCCATCTCTTTGGAGAAAGTGAGTGGGACCTAAACAGTACCCAAACATAGGCCCTGTTTTCTGAGCAGAAGGGAATTTTGCCTTCTAAAAATGACTGTTTCCCCATTACACCAGGAGAGTTCAGTGCAGAAAACTCAGCTCCACAGTTAGCATGGAAGGTAGCACTGTCTCCACTAAAATAGTGATCAATAATTAGTGAGAATGCAACAACAGCCCTTACAGGGCTGCACAGAGCACACCTCACCTTTCCCTTGGAGTCTCCTCAGCACCATCAACATCACCCCCTGCCTGCAGGGCTAGGGATGGGACCATGGAGA
Source organism: Chiroxiphia lanceolata (assembly GCF_009829145.1). Taxonomy (NCBI): domain Eukaryota; kingdom Metazoa; phylum Chordata; class Aves; order Passeriformes; family Pipridae; genus Chiroxiphia; species Chiroxiphia lanceolata. Next base: position 62,216,910 of record NC_045641.1, read on the forward strand.
TTTCCAGGATGTTTCTAGCAGGCAGCACTAAAGCTGCAGGACAGATCACTGGACTTCAAACCAGACATACCCCTCTGCTGCACTCAGCTGCTGTGCAATACCATGTGCCATCATCTTCTCTCTTCCAGAGCAGGTCCAGTGGGTAAGTGAAGACCCTCAACGTGTTACTGAACCATAAGGTTTCTGTCTAGCTTCCTGAAACCCCTGCTAGGCTCTGGAGAACCTCCTGCTCCAGCCCTGCTCTGTCCTGTCCTGTCAGAGACTGGAAGGGAGTCTTTCCAACTGAAGTGCTTTGCAGCGGATGGCCTCTCTCATCCCACTGCACTCAGGGTAAGAGTCCTCAGAGAGGAGCACCTCCCACCTCCTCAGCAAGTAATCCTGAGGAAAGCAAGCTCTGAGCAGCACACACCTCACTCTGACCGCTCTGGTGCTGTGGCAGCCTGAAATGGGGGTGGAAATAGGGGAAGATGTGGTGGTGGTAGGATCTGGAAGCTGGATTACAGTGTCCATGGAAGAAGAGGTGTGGGGCACATGGCAGGCTCCTTGCACAAGGCCAGGCTTCCCATACAGTTTCTTCTGTCACCCGTGGCTGTAACACTCACGTGCTGTGAGGTGGCTGGACTCTTGTGTACTCACCATCTGCCAAGTTGTTTGAGTGCCAGAAGCTACTCATGTTAAACTCCAAAAGGAAGCTGTCAAAAGAGCAAGAACAGAGGATGCTTTTTCAGCAGCCTGGAAGGATGCAGGTGTCAGGGAGATGGCCCTGTTGCCCGGCAAGTATCAGTTCTAAAATGTTTACTGCGAATTTGCTGGCAGTGGAAGTCTGATTTTTTTTTTTTTATTTTTTTTTCCTCTCCATATGATAGAGTGTAACTCTGTACCGTGGGATCTGTACTGTGGAAGATGGGAATGGGCTTTTTCCTGAAGTATATAACAGTGCGAGGGGCTCGCCAGTGAAGGAAGGAATGAGTACAGCAACCCCTGAGGCTGGGAGGGAATTCAGTCACTGTGGGCCCCACCTGAGGAGCAGGCATGGATGGCCATCAGAAGCCCATACTCTGTCTACTTGAAGGTAACTACATGCCACTTTGAATTATTCTGCACCAATAGGCTCAAACCCTCAGAGCTGTATCTTTTCCTCATCTCCCCTTTTGCACACCCAGCAAGCTGAGCAGCGGCACTTTCATCCTAATTTGAGCTTGAACTCTGATTCACCCCAGAAGTTTGAGGGGAACCCAAATCTAGGGGACAGCCTTCCCTCTCCTCTCCCTTGCCTGTCACTCAGAGCTGAGCTCCCTGGCTTGCTTCCTTCAGCCTTCTCCCCCCGTGAAAGGCAGGTGTGCATTCGCTCAGCACGGTCAAAGGAGACAGGCAAGAGGACTCGGCATCAAGGATCTGCACAGGGCCCCAGGAGACCCAAGTCCTATTTCTGACTCAGGCACTTTGTACTGAGTGACTTCAGGTAAATCCCAGACCCACTTTGGGCCTCTGCCTCTCAAAATGGGAATAGTAATAGCTTTCTGTCTCCCAGGAGCAAGGCTGAGCTGAATGTCAGGAGAAGGCTGACAGCAATGCCCTATGCAGGGGCCTCCTCTTGCAGCTTTCTCAGCTCTTGACCCCGTTGCTCTGAGCCTCCCAAACACCCCCATCTTTTGGTACTCACATGAGGAAATCACTTATCAGCCATTTCACTGCAGCTAGAAAGGCATAAATTGGCTGGAGAACAAAAGAAGAAATGAGAAATACCATAAGGACCTGGTCAGAGAATTTATAATTGTTATGCAGGACCCCACATTTCAGACCAATTCCCTCCACTGATCAGAGCTCTTGAAGACAGGCTGGAAATTCAAGGTCTGGGCATCACTGGAAAATGTTCAAAATGTTTTGATGTAAAAAGCCAGCAGAGCTGCCTTGCTACTAATAATATCTTCTCACCCCCTCCCCATCAGGGTCAGGGAGTTTATCACAAATGTATGAAGGACTTTGAAGAGGTAATTGCTTGATGATTTCTCTCCAGTATGGATGACCTTCAGAGCTCAGAGCAGGAGAGAAACACAGCTAAATGGGACACCACCAGTTTAGGATGCTTTATGTTCTGATAGCAAGTGGTGTTTCTGGGACAAGCCCAGGATTTAGTATTATCTTCCATTGATTGATTATGCTTAACCGTGCTTTCATCCAGCTTTTCCTCAAGATGGCATGACTTCTATCATCTTCCTGCTTTTCAGCTACAAATTGGAAATCCAGCATTATCCCAGGGACAATTCATCTGCAGAGGATCCTGCTGCTTCTTTTCTTCATGGTAACCATGTCTAATTTTCATCTCTCTCTCTCATAATCATGCCCGTGTCCTCAAACCCAAAACAGATGCAGTAGTCACAGGACACAAGATAATGTTCCATTATGCTAACTGACTTATCTTCAGCCAAAATAAGTCAGCAAATAGTAAAATGTAGAGATTATTGGGAATTTGACTGATTCTTATGCATGTATATGAAAAACAGACTTTTCTTGATTTTTTCCTTCTCAAGGATTTTGCTAACAGGGGAAGATGAGAGATGAAGGCTGAATGCTCACCTTTGTATTCTCTTCCTAGTTCACCTTGTTTTCGACAGCTCATATTTTGTGACAGTAATCAAAATTGGAGGATATGATCAAGCAAATATTTTCACTACAATCACAATATTTTATCTAGCTTAAGTACAGCCACTCCAAAACAGACTTACTCTTAAAAATGTAACATGTTGTTAGAAGTGTTAAAATCCCTGTTTAGGGTTGTGTCAACTAGTTTAAAGTGGTCTAAGGGTTGAGTAATTACTTTGTTCTGCCTGTTTGAGGCCACGTTAGGAAGGTAGAGTGGGATTAGATTCTTGGTTTGTATCAGCCTAAAGAGAGGTTGCATTTGGGTACTGGTAAAACCCTTCCCTCTGTTGGTTTGTTCCCTGGGCTATCACCACTCTGCCTGTTGCTCCAGCTCCACTCATACTTCCCCAAACGACTGTCAGTTTTCTCCCAGATGCTCCCTGACAGAGCAACTCTCTTTTATGAGCTGCTGAGTAAAACCATGCCCCGTAAAAGGATTCCTGTTCATTTCAGCTGCTAGCTGATTCCTTGGCTTTTAGGGGAAGCCTGCCGTAGTTTAGTTCATGTCCTCTCCCTGAACCTTCCAATTTTCAGTGAGATCCTATATGCCAGTAGAGATCCACATTGGAAACCGCAGCCAGAGGCCACCGCTGCCTCAGAGACCTGCCTTAGATGAGTTTGGACATTCCCACTGCTTGAAAGCAAACATCTACTACAGTCTTTTTTGTGGAATGTGCTGCCCCAAGGTGCTGGAGATGCCCTAGGAGAAAGCACAGCCCAGGGAGGGCTGCATGCTGACAGATACGTACGCTGAGCAGGGGCCGGGCGCCGCTGTGGTGGTGGTAGGGTACTTTGCACATTGCCTGGTAATCATACATGGTCACCCTGCAATCAAAACAAAACAAGCCAGCAGTCAAAAGCAAGCAATGCAACTGGCCTAGGGGACAGACACATCAGCTTTCTCTAAAAAATTTAATGTATGAAATATTTCCTGTATGAACTAAAGCGGCGACCTGCTTACACGTGTCTTTGCTGTTTGGCCAGTGCTGGATCCTGCAGAGCAAGAAATACAGGCTCTGGATTAATGCAACTGGGTCAGAAGGAAATATGTCCCTAATTTCAGAGAGTGAGTAAAGCAGGCTGTGAAGCAGAGGAATTATGATTGTAACTACCTCAGGGCCCCCTAGTTCCTGTTTTCAAGCCACTGAAACTCTGAACTCTCTTTTGACATCAGCTGGAGGAGTGGACTGAGATGAACAGAAGTATTTTTAAGAGAGAGAGAAATGTGGTCAGCCAGTTGCAATGCTGCATCATGGGGGGCTCTCACACAACTATTCCGTAGAAAGGCTTTTTCCAGCGGCAGCAGGAACTGAAGCACTTTTGTACCCAAAATGCCAAGAAATGTTTCCCAGACAGAGAAGCAGCTACTTTTTGGCCACGTGGAGATTGGAAATTACTGTGTCTTTCTGTGTTTTGCAGCAGGTGGAAGAGCAGGAGATGAGGAGAAACAGCGTGTGTGGTGATGATGGCTGAGTAAGTCGGGGGAGGGGGCAGGTAGCTAAAGGAGCTCTTGTTTCTAAATAAGAGAGTCACATGCATCATCAGCATGTGCATTTTCCCCTGCTCAAGTGCTTCTCAGAGGGACCAATATGCTCTGACCCACACACCAGCGAAGAACGGGAAGTACAGCGTGGAGATCCCCCACTTACCGCCTGAACATGCCCATGTTTAGCAGCTGGGTCATTACTGAGCCATCCACTGCACCAAAAAATTTTCCAGTCTGCAAGTACAAAAAAGGAAAAAACCAGGATAAACCGACAACAGTAAATTTTCCAAATGCTCAAAGGCTCCAGCTGATCCAATCTGCTTGGAGGCCTGCTATGTACGACGAGTGTTTTATAAGGAGGTAACGCTGAGCCTTGTCCTTTGGCTGCCTGGAAAGCTTGAGGGAGGACTTCCCCCATCGCCAGCTGGGCATCCTGCACCATTCCTACCACGCTTGGAAATGATTTAGCCCACATAAGTCTCTGCAGCTTGTGACAGAAAAAGGCAGGCTCTCAAGCTGCAGAGACCCAGGCATGTTGAGTCACTGGAGGCCTGGGCTCTCCTGTGGGTTTTTGGGAACCCATGCTCTCTGGATCTGAATGCCTGACTCTTCCATTTGAGCCTCTCTGCTAGCCCATGACCACAGTGGCTTTGGAAACTCTTCTCTTGCTGCCCTGGGTGAACTGCCCCACCACGTGTAAGTGCGATGTACAAATTTATTTAGGCACCAAACGTAATTTTACAATGCACTGCAGTGCAAGCTCTGAGCCTGAAGTAACCTGAACAACACAACATGAACCCATCCATCCCTTTAGCTTACACATTATGCACTGGCAAAGCCAGAGCTGTTGCACAGGCTCCACCCTAGCAAAAGTTGCATCTGGGGGGGGCAACAACCTGGATGCCTGGACTAAAAGAGAAGCTTGTGGTCCCACTTATGCCTTGGAGTCAATAACCTCAAATACAGAGGCAATCACAAATCTGGGAACTGCTGCTCTAAAGACTTCTTCAAAACCACAAAAACTCTACCTTTCCTGATTGCTAAACCATGACAAATCTGTTACAAAAATGCTTCAAATCTGTCGAGTCCACCACTTTGTTTGTAGGCAAGTAAATAAAATATTCATCAGTAATAAAAATGCAGATATGAGCCGTCCTCTGTCTATTTTCCTGGCTCGTGGATCCTGACACAGTAAATAGCTCCCACGTGTTATGGAAGCATTCATGCAGTCTCGGGGGACGTTTTGCTTTTCCACTGATAGGCTAGCAGTCATTTAGCATGTATTAGCAGATGACAGATGACTTCATTTATTTGAGTGGGACATTTTGACTGGAAAAACCTGAACCCTTAGGCAGATTTACCTAAGATCACATGGTAATCATCTAAAAGTAGTGTTATATGGTTATGAGCTTCTCCCCAACAGGCTTTAGAAGTCATTTCGCTGTATAAAGCGATACATAACATCAACTACTCTTTGAGCATTTATGCTGTAATTGTCTCAGACATAGTAAAATGTGCCTGAGCAAGCACTAACTTTTTTCACTGTCCCTGCTCTTTCAATCTGATTAGGGTGGTGAAGAGGCCAGCTGCTTCCATTTAATACCAGTCTGCAGACCAGCAGGCGCTGGAGCAGTGGGATTTAACACAGTGCAAGCTGCGGACACTGTGGCAAGGGGAGGGGAGGGGGCCACTGCAAGACTGTAAATGGGTCCTGTCCTGTCAAGAGATGCTGATGTCCAACTGTCCTAGTTAGGACAGCTGAGACCAGTTCATCATTGTATAGGGTGTAACCCAAAACTGTGTATTCTATAGCCTTCCATGCCATTTCCCAGAAACTGTTATCAATGAATCATTTACACCATCTGCCCATAGAGCCTGACTCCTCAGGCTATAAACTAGATGCTGAGGCCTTTGAGATAGGAGGATGCTCTTGTCCTGCCCTGAGGGAGGTACTGAGCATTCCTGCCTGAACTGGAGGATATATGATCTTGGAGTCTTGGGACCTTTTTAACCACTTGTGGGATCCAGAGGAAGACTGTAGATCACCACTCTCAACCAGACTGCAGACCACCACTCTCGACTGGACTGCAACCACCAATTCTCAACCAGACTGAAACCATCACTCTCAACCAGACTGCAATCACCACTCTTGACCAGACTGCAACAGCACTCTCACCAACAGGTTTTCCCTTCTCCTTTTCCTTTGGACTCAGAGGGCCCAAAGAACACCACTCTGTTCATGCCTCAGGGTGCTGGGTTATATATTTGGGTTTTGTGGGTTAAAACCAATTGTTTGTCTGTATAATCATACTTATTGTATTATTTTATTAAATTGTTATTCTGATTTATAATCTCTCTTTTGAGTTGCGTTCATTTTCCCCTGCTGGTTTACCTTTAAACCAGCACACCGACCAAATTTCTCCAGCTAGGATGTCATTCCTACAGGTAAAAGAATGAGGAGCTACCAGTGTAAATGAGAGTATAGCCTAGGCAGTGTGTTCAGAAAAGCATCTGCAAACTGGCCTTTAACATCAAACCAGACATTCAAACCTTAGTATTGTTTTAGGTACCCCGTGCAGGGAGTAACACAGAAAAGCATCACTTGGCAGAGACCAAAGCAGTCCTGTACCAGAGCAACATTTTGCAAAGCAGCTCTCATTACAGCTTGCTTCCTCCAGTGACTGCTGCTCTCCTAGGCATCCCTCTGCTGTGCTTCTCCTGACTCCCATCTCTGGGCAGGTTTCCACAGGCCCTTGCAATTTCAGAGGTTCACAGCACAAAGCGTCGCTCTGACATCCGGCATGACCCACACTGTATCTCATCCCTCTGCATCCATGTGACACATGCTGTATCACATCCTCCTGCAGCTGAGTGTACAGGCACACACACAGGCTATGCACAGGAAAGAGATGCAACCCAGAGCACACATATGGCTCAAAAGCTACATCACTGCTCACAGACATAGGTACATCCACCCTTTGCTGGCTCGTTGAGCAATTTACACTTTTTGTACATTTAAAAGCTGTAAACAAACAGGGTCTGCCCAATAAGCCAGGCTTTGGGAAAGCAGGCAGCCTCCTTGTTGCATGGCTCAAATGGCCCTTGCTTTTCCACAAGCTCTGCCCAGCCCTGGTGGGACCTTTGCCTTCCAGCTGCCCCCCTGCCCCCTGTCCCTGGAGTCCCGCCTGGGCAGAGCTTGCACACATACCCTGCAAAATGCCTCAGGGAGAAGGCAGCAGTCCTAGAAAAAGAGGTTTAGTGAGTGAGGGAACATCTGGACACAGCAGGCGGAGGGAGCTCAAGACCTGTGATCCACAGCTGTGCCTACGACTGGCAACTGAAGGCGGCTGAAAACTCAGGGGTGGTCGTGGGGCCACGGCTGCAAACATTGGCGGAAACACAGCACCGAGCAGCCCTCCCTGCAGCACAGCCTGAGCCTGCCACCCACTTTCCCTCCCTCCCCTGCTCTAGATCACCTGGTCCTCTCCCTCACTCACTCCCTTCTCCTGACTCTGGGTTTTAACTCTTTGCTTCCTCAGAGCCAGATGGGGCTCAGAGTCCGATGGGGAGATATTAGCTCCAATGAAGAGATTACCCACTCTTCCCCAAATAATTCCAACTCATCACTCATTAAAACCCTAAGAAGTCCCTCTTCTGTGGTGGCTTCTGACTGCCAGCAAGCTTCCTGCTTCCTTCATAGAGAGGTTATTAGAGCCAACCCCCCATTCCTATCCCCCATCTCAAAGGGCAGAGGAGAGTAGGGCTTGAGCCATGCTGTCCTCACCCCATTCCTGAGGGAACTGGTTCACAGAATCATAGAATATGCTGAGTTGGAAGGGACCCACAAGTGGTCACCCAAGAAGGAGGTGCAGGCAGTGGGCAGCTCTGGGCTCAATGCAGCTTAAAACACCACAGTCCCAAAGGAGCAAGCAGAGAGATGGAACGAAACATCTCAGAGCCCATGGAAAGGGTCTCCAGCACCAGCTTCTGGCTTGGGGGCTGTAAGGACACAGGCACTTTGGCACCTCTCCACTATTGTTAGCTTCCACTCTGCCCTGGGATGTGGGCATTTGGATATGAAAGCTCCTCAGCTGTCTTCCTGGGGGAAGCAGGGATGTGCCTGGGGCCCTGCTGGAGCTGGAGCTGGCACAGCCTGCATGGTCCAGCAGGGTAGATGGTTCACCTGTGCACCCTCATTCCTTAGGCATCCCATGAGCTCACTCCCACCCCAGCTGGAGGTGCAGCACAGGCAGTGTGCAGGCAGGCTGCCCTTCTCCACGCTGCTGGGCTGAAACCCCGACCCAGGCAGCTGAGCCACTTTTGCTGATGAGGGCAGAGAGGGAGAGCAGTGAACTAGCTGACTTCTCCAGAATGGCAAAATACCCACAAAAATCCAAGTATGAGATTTTGGTTTTGGCATTATGTTAAAGGATGCACTGAGGAAAGAGTGTAGGACGGGGCAGGGAAGGCCACACTGCAGCAAAGGATCCCATGAAGCAAAATCCAGGTCACAAAGCTGTGAAAACCAGGGTATTGATTTAATGCTGTTGCTGTCTTGAATTCCCTGTAGGGTTTAACTATGTGGACACTCATGGTGCCACCAGGAGATAAAAACAGCAACTGGAACAAGATAAAGAAATTAGAAGAAAAGTAATGGTGAACCCTCTGAGGTCAGAGGAGGTAACAGCTGGAGGAGAATAGCTCTGGTGCCTGCCAAAATGCCTGATCTTGGAGGCATGTAGATAATGTTTATAATTTACCCAAATCCACTATAATGCTATGTCTCTGTTAGTCAGATTTTTCAGAGATGAGCTTTTGGGAAACCCCATTTTCCATAAGATACAGGAAAAAATACAGAGACAGGACCCAGGAGGATCGTGTTGAGGACAAACAGGACACATGGTAGCTAAAGGGTGTAGTTGTCTCCACTGATGGATATGTCATAGGACTCAGTAAAGCACCTTTGAAAATGTCATGGGAGTCAGAAGAGGAACCATCAATTCCTAAGACTATCAGCCCATCCCGAACATGCAGTAGGACCTGACCTCCCAGAGCAGGGACGCAATACAACTTTACAGCATTTCTCTCCCTTATTTTTCAAGTTTGTTTTTGTTGTTGTTTTCATTTGTTTGTTTGTTTTGTTTGGTTGGTTTTGTGTTGTGTTTTTGGGTTTTTTTTGTTTGGTTGTTTTTGGTTTTGGTTTTTTTTTGTTTTGTTTTGTTTTGGGTTTTTTTTGTTTGGTTTGGTTTGGTTTGTTTTTGTGGCACATCACAGAATTGAAAGGGTCATTTTACTGGACTATTCACTGTACTGGGTAAGTCACTTTCCTAAAGAAAAGACCTTGGTTGTTCCTTGCAATATCCCTGGATATGTCTGCATCACCCCCTGGTGCCACTGTGCTGCTGATTCGTTTTGCTCTGCGAGTCTCACCAGTTCCGGTCTTGGCCTCTCTGAACTCCCTGGGCAGTGCCTGCAGGATGCACAATCTCACCTTTTCCCTTCCCAGCCTATTCTGAATATATTAATCAACACAAGTCCAGGTGGGAAACCACGGGACTCACATAGCTGATGTTTTCCGTCTAAATATCCATCTAAAAATTCCTCCTCTTTCTTTTCTGTCCCAGCTACTTTGAGATCAACGCTGCTACTTCACACTTCACTCTTTCACCAGAACTTCTTCAACAGTCTCTTGTAAGCGACTCTGTTCGAGACTGAACAGAACTGAAAAGCAGTAGGTCACCCAGTCTCCCTTATATTTTGATTTTCTCACTTTCAAAAAATATAGATGGTAAGTTTTCTTCCTTATAGAAGCTGTGCTGCTTGTCCCAGTCACATCTGTTGGGAGTTTTGTTACCTTAGTTTCCATTTCAACCTGTTTGTCACATCCTGAAGAAAATAATTTCTGGGCTTGGATCTACTGCCCTTTGGAAATACCCAAACTGTATTTGTTAACTCCAGTACAATGGCAATTTTAATGAAAATCCACACTTCTGTCAGTAACAAAGCTGCTTAATTTCCCGTTTCTTCTATGAGACCACTCTTACTACTGACTTATTGCTTTGCAGTTTATGAGACTGTTCCAACATATCACTTTCTGACATCCAGAACTATGGGGCTTTATTATTTTGAAGGAAATAGCTGTGTGGTGAATTTATCAGAGAACAGAAAAGTATAGCTAAACCATGTAGTGGCTGGTAGTGTTGACTTTACCCAGGCTGCACAGGATGTCACATCACAAACTTCAGCTCCCTAAAAATGGCTGTGGAAACACACACCTTATTTTTATTACAATTCTGAGCCTTTTTCCATACTCCTCTCACCTCTGTGAGTCCAGTAAATCCTTCAGTTCTTTAGGCGAGTTCTGGTTTCCAATTTGCCTAAATGATTTCATCTTAATTTTTGCCTTTACCATTTTGCTCCTATGGTCCCCTCAGTTTCCTTTCCTGAAGAACACCTGCTTTGACTTCAGAAGCGCTCAAAAGCACTGCTCCCTTCCTTTCCCTCTTTCCCTTTCCCTCTTTCCCTTTCCCTCTTTCCCTTTCCCTCCTTCCCTTTCCCTTCCCTTCCCTTCCCTTCCCTTCCCTTCCCTTCCCTTCCCTTCCCTTCCCTTCCCTTCCCTTCCCTTCCCTTCCCTTCCCTTCCCTTCCCTTCCCTTCCCTTCCCTTCCCTTCCCTTCCCTTCCCCTGGCATATCTGCCCTCTGGGACTGTCTCACATCACCTTTCAGTAGCATTTGTGCCAAGGGAAAGGAGTCTAATTTCCTCACTTCTGATAAAAAGGTATTTTGACTAGTTCCTCACTTATCACTGCAAACTCCTTCCTCACCTAGGATGTGCTGTCACTCTGCTGGGAGGCTTCCCCCTCATCGCACAGTTGAATTTAATTACACCACAGCCACCCTTATTACACAATTGAACTGCATTTGTTTAAACAGGCTCTGGTGGGTTATTCAGGAACAAGCAAACCCCACCCCTCCTCCTTCCCTTATGCTCTCTTACCTCTTCAGGTATTTTGGAAACAAGTATAAAGCCATTGTTATCAAGGAGGAAGCAATTCAGAATCTGCAGAGATGAAAGAGAGAATCAATATTAAAGATGGCTTTTTCCGTGTTTGCATGTGCGTGCTCAGGATGGGGCGGTGTGGGATTGTGACGATGGCAACAGCCTCGGCGTTTCCGTGCCAGCCCCACGGCTCAGCTACCACGGGTTTTACACAATTGACTTTTCCCTCTCTGCCTCCATTTTGAGGTATTTAGTTCATGAGCTGTGACAGAGATTGCCTCTTGCCAGAGCTGTGTGCAGGCCTAGCAGGCTGTGAGATACACTTAAGACAAGGCATGCTTCAGGAAGAGACAGGATATTGGGAGAGCTCTTCTTTTTAATAATATGGTGTCTAATGCCTTCCATTTTTAGGTTTCAGAGTTTTATAACCACTCATGAAATAACCCTCTCCTCACCACTGAGTATCAGTGCTGATCTTATTTTTATTTTGCAGAGCAGGAAATGGAGGCACAGAGTTTAGATGAAAACCCTTAGGTCTTGCAGAGAAAAACTAGGGTGCAGAGGAAATCCTGCATGAACATACAACAAGAAATCTCTGGTGATCCCGCTCTTCAGGGCAGGAGCTCCTGTTCCAAAAATTCCTGGAAACAAGGTTGAAGCAGCGGCTTAAACACAAAGAGAGGTGTCCAGCACACGTTATGAGAGTGGCATGACAACTACTCTTTCCTGTTCATCATCATCATGTTCAACATCTTCTGAGATGCCAGGGAGACAGAGGAGACAGACTTTCCTTAAGAGTCACTGGCTAGAAGCCCCATATCTCTGCCTTGGCCCAGCTGGCATCTCACAGCTGATGGAAAGACCTAAACTGCAAATTTTTCTTGTTAGCATGAGGTCCTGCCCCAGCTGTGCAATCTCTTGCGAGGAAACAACAGGAAATACTTTTCTTTTGGGGACACAGAGATCTCCACAGAGCAGGTAGGCAATCCCACCCATCCTAGTTACAGAGAAGAAAGCTGGGCAACTTACATCATCCTGACAGCTGAGAGGACAGGCACCGTCGAAGGCACTGCACTGGAAAGGAAAAGTGGAGAATTAACGGTGGTGTTAAGGAAACTTTCCTGTCTGATCATGCACGAGCCACTCTGGCATTCACAATCCCACTACCAGAAACTTTCCCCGCTGATACTGAAGCCCCTTTCCAGCAGGTGGCTCCAGTGACCCAACGGGTTGCCACTTGACTCCCTACACACCCCACTCTCACACAAGTCAGACAAGTTTTCCCTACTGGTTTGACTCCAGGTTTCCCATAGGAGAGTCTCAGACATCCAGAACCTTAAAACAATTTATTCATGGTGCAGTAATACAGAAAGAGCTTGAGCTGGTGCCTCTGAGGAGGGACCCTGAACGAAGTAAACCCTGGGCTTTTATACCCTGGCAGTCGATGCGTGTGATAGTCTGGAATCTTCCTGGTGAGACAGTGGCTCCTGCTGTGCCTCTGGGTGGCCGGACACCTGGCTGGCCCACAGGTCCCTGTGCCCTTTGTCGTGCAAAGGGTCAGTGCCAGTTCAAGGCCTCTCATCTCAGGCTCCCACCACCCAGAGCTCAACCTGCAGCTGCACCCCAAGCTACCTGCACTGAAGGTATCCCTCAGCACACGGCATGATCTCATCTTACAGCCTCCCCCTTGGGACTGCTGAGCTAAAGGTCTCCGTGATGGCACCCTATAAAGCTCTGCAATTAAGCTGGCATTTCCTAGACAAGCTCTGCAGCAGGCACAGGTACCTCCAGGTTGGCCACTCGGTAGCTCTTTGTATTCTCCACCTCTCCGAGCAACATCCCCTTTGCTGAGGGCTCTGATCCTGCACCTGCCTCCCTGACATGCTTCCAGCAGTACCTCTGTGCTTCAAGCAGAGGTGCCACTTGTCAAGAAAGGGCACAAGTGAAGGTTATTGTGCACCAGTGAGAAACCTGCATGCATTTCTGCATCTGTTAGTATCCAGACTAAGCGTATTTTAGATCAGGATTCTTCTCAGGCAGGGATATTTTTTTTGTTGTTGCCGTTGGTTTCTTTATTCTCCAGACAGCTAATGATAAAATAGGATGTGAATGGTGCTCATGCAGCCCAAGGCAACATCCATTTGTTTCATTTAGGATTTCTGTGTACCGGACCTGACATGTGTTTCACAACAGTGATCCGGGTGGGGACATGAGGGGTTAAGTGGTGAGTAACAAAGCCCTTCAGGTGCTTATTGATTTCATAATTGTTTGGAGTTTGCCCTGGCTGCATGTGTCTGTCTCTTCATGTTATTTTTTAATTCTATTTTCTCCAGCAGCAGAGGGAAGAAAGCTGACATGGTGATGCCATTTCTGTACACGGGGTCCCCTTCCTGCCAGAGGATTTTTGGGGTCAGGGAAGGACACTGGCATAGCACATAGCCTGTCTGCTCTCAGCCAGCTACCCTTTATTTTCTCAAAACCCTTAGACATAAAGTCCAACCCCCTTCCTGGATGAATCTCAGTAACAAGAGGTGAATTTGCCATTTCAGACCACAACAAGACCATAACTTTCAGTTAGAATTTGTTTCTCCTCTTGTGCTTTGCAGAACAAAACCAGTAGTTTCAGTCTGCTGTCCCTCCGCTTAACTTCAGAGGAGGCTTGGAGATGCCTGAGTTTGCCTCAAGCCCCATGGCTTTGCAATATCACATGCTCACACTCTGAATCCAGCTGGCTTTTTGAGGCTCTAGGGAGGTTGGTTTAAGAACATTCCTTTATCCACAGTTGCAAGCACCATCTCACCCCTGCCTCACCATAAAACAGCATGTGGTTGTTTTGTTTCCCTGGATGTATTCCTAGAGGTGGCCCTGTACTTCACCCTGGTGGTTTCCTTCCTTTGGTCAGCAGAGAAATGTGGCCACAACAAACCACTATAATGGCCTTGGGGGATAACAAATACAGAGATCGGAGTTCAGATGTCAGAAGCAAAACCCAGGTGAACCAGAGTGGTTTCCCACAAGAAAGGCCTGTGTCTCACAGCATCTTCTTCAGCAGGGTGAGGACCAAGTCTCACTGCCACTGCTCTTCCAGACCTGGAGAAGTTCTAGCAGTGCCCAGTGCTGGGCTGGCCATACTGCAGCAGCACCACAGTGAGGGCCCTGGTCTGAGAGCAGTGGCAGCTTGCAGAGTCTCTGAGGTGGGAGCAGAACTGAAACTGTGCTCCCTGGTTACTCTGAAACCACATCTGCTGCCTCGGGTACAGCTCCCTCCTCAGAGACCAGACTACCTCACAGCATCCTCCTGCTGTTGGTCAGGTCTCTGTGACCCAGAGCACTTTCAGCTTTGCCAAAGACACTTAATTACTGTGAAGACAAACACAGCCTCTGACAGGTTTGGACCATCTCCAGTGACTACAGACAAGGGACAGTGCCTATAATATGCTGGCACACAAATGACACAATTGCAAAGCCAAGCTGCAGCGAGGCCACGCCAGGATGCCTCCCTGTCCCCAGCTTTTGTCTACTTACATCACTGTCATTGGGCTGGGAGATGGGAGGCACAGTGTGGACATCCAGAGAGGCACAGCATGCAGTGAAGCCGGAGAGGGAGAAAGAAGGAAAACAAAATCTGTTAGTCATTCCTCTGTCTAACAGCGGTCACGTCCTGGGAAAGCACACGCACACTTTTTTCATACCAGCATCTACCAGGGCCACGGCCTGCAGGCACTTGGCACACAGGCCTCCTTTAGCTTCTTTAATAAGGCTTCTCAGTTTCACTTAACGCCCGTGAGGGCTTGTTTCTCTGAGAACTGTCTGGGTATGGCCCTCAGGAGATTTTTTTAAAATGATGCTCTCTGTTGCTGCTTCAGGATGCTCTCATATGCTTTGCAGGAGTCTTTTTAGCTCAGGTTAGGTTTATGTGATCTGCCCACCTGTGAAAATGCTCCTGATGCCCCCAGACAAATCTGGGATTTTTTGTTCCCCACGTGTTCTCACTCCCAGTGAGCAGCTTCCTGCCCTCTCACCTCTTCTGTCATCCCCATCTGAAGACAGTTCCCTCCCCTGTCGGCAAAGAGCTGCTTCTCCTGTGTGCTGCTTTAATCCTGTCAGAATCACCCCTCCAGTAGACCTCCCTGAAAGCAAAGCCTGGGGAGAAAACCCCTGGGTGGTAAGGGAAAGGTGTTTCACTTTTCCTGCTTCTCAGACTGGGGGAAGTGTTTTAATTATTCCACTCTCTCAGTCCAGCAAGAGTGTCCAAAATTAGGACAACACCAAAAGCCTATCCCCGGAGCAAATAATTTTTATTTTGGCAAGCTGGTAGTGTTTTGTTATCATTATCAAGGTGATAAGAGAAGGCAGTAGAATTTTTTTTCTGTGTGCCCAAAATTGCAGATTTCCATGAGGTTTCTGAAAGGCTGAATGAGCAGAAACATATTTCCACAATTAAATGTGTCATATGCAGCAGAGCTAATGCCAGGCCAGGATGCTGACACTGTCAACACAGCATTTGCGGAGCAGACTCACGGCTCACACGGCATTAGTGCCATCAAAGGATTACAGAAATGTGTGACTTCAAACTAATCTACTTCATAAATCATTTAATATGAATTTTGCAAAAGCCCTCATCAAAATGCTGTCATATGTGATGTAACATAGCATCGACCTTGCTGACAAAGAGCATTAAATTGTCTCTCTGCACAACTGCTGATGCTCCTACCTGTTGCATGGTCATCCAAAACTTGCGTTGGAGCAACTCCAGCTTAATTTGCACACCCACCGCTATGGGAAACAAAAAAGAGGGGAGGATGAGGAGAGGAATGTGCAAGAGAGGAAAGACAAGTACAAGTTAGGAAAAGAGGAGTAAACATTTGCCCAGGGTGGTGGCATGGAAATCACAATTGCAGCCTGCTTCCAAGTGTGAATGATAAGCATCAGGGTATCAGCACTGAGTCAGACTGCCAAGTGAGAGTCAGAGGTTTAACAAGGGCGAGGAAAAGGGGACACTGACTGTACTGAGGTACTGAGACCTCCCTCACACTAAGCACTATGAAGTTACAAACAAATTAACAAAAAATAAAAATTCCTCCCAAGACCCCCCAGGATATCATGAACTTTCCTCTTTGACTTTTTCAGATTTGCCTGGCCGGAATGGATGTTTGTGATCACCCTGGCCCCAAGTCCTGTACCACGCAGCATCAATCAGAAATAAAGTAGGCCAGTGTGAGGAAGCGATTAATTTGAAAACCCACCTGTCTCAAGGGGAAATCACAGTGATTTAGATTGCTCCTAAGCCACTACAAATGCACAGAATTATGAATGTCACTTGACAGAAAGTGTGATTAGGAATAGCGATTTGTTATCCCGTCCCAGCCTAGTGCACGGTGGGCTAAGCAGAACTCCGTGTGTGTGTGTGTCTCTTAATGAAGTGTGCCCTAATTTCTTGGCTTAATTTCTCTTCTATTCCCAGCATCGTGTTCCTGAAGTAAGGCAGGAGAAGAAACGGTGCAGGGTCTCTGTAACAGAACAACCCAGCTGTCCCCGGGTAGGTTGCCCACGAGCACATGTAACAACCAGTGCAGCCGTGCGCAGCCTGGCACGGTGATGGGGAACAACTGGGCTGTGTGTCAGCCAGTTGAATCCTAGAGCTCTGGAGGAATTACAGCCTCAAGCAGGACCTCGAAATAGAATATAAAGTGCAAGTGAGGGAGAAAAAGGAACACAAGAGAGGGAGATTCTGAGACTTTTTTCACAACTGCCGATATCAGGCAGATGAAGTGTTGCTGTTTCTACAGATTTCCTCTGAATTAGAAAGAGCTTCAAAGGGGGGAAGAGATCCTTTAAATCTGAATCATGCCATGTGGGTGCTTTTAAACTAACAGTATGAACTGATGCTCTAATTCAGATGGGTATGAATTAAAACCGGAGTATGCAATGGTGTATTTTCTTGATGCATCTTGGCACCCGGCATCAGCTCTACCTTTTATACCAGTGTCCTTGTCACATTCCCACTGCTGGTACATCTTACAAAATCCCACGTATCAGAGGCACACTTCTTAACCTACCTCTGCCTGTTGTAAACCGAATGTGACTGCCTGTACACGGGGGGAAAGGAATGATTTCGTAGAGCTGCATTGCCCTGAGCCTCACAGAGCACAAACCAGACAAGACAAAGAATGCAAAAAAAGGAGGAAGGACAGGGCTGAGTCGAGCCTGGGCGAAGACTCATCACCTTCAGCGAGGCTACCGCAGGCATGGTTTGGCTTGGTGCCCCTGCTGACAAATCAGCAGTCCGTGACAGAAGGGAAACGGTGCTGTTGCTGCTGAGTCCAATGAGGCCCACGCACCCCATTTAGGATGTAGCTTTAAATAAATTCATTGCCATCCTTCCAAACCATCTCAAGAAAGAGCCATTCCCCTTATCACAGCAGATCACATCAATGGGGCTGAGCATTACCCAGGACATGGAGTTTTTACGAGACCTGAAGAGGAGTGGATACCTACATAACTAACCTTGCAATGCAGAGCATACTCAGCGGCTCACGTTTTTTCCAAGTGAGAACATTTAGTCTCAAATTGTTCTTCAGAGGGATTTTAGCCCCTGGCTGTGAATCCTTGTTTCTGCCCAGGAGGCATGAGTAGCACATACCGAACCTGGACAGAGTTGCCTGAAACATGAGGAAGAAGAAGACCTGGAAGCTTGCACGGGTGGCCAGTGGCAGGGACAAAAAGTGGAGTCTCCCAGCCCTCTTAATTCCTCTTTGTACATTGCCCACAGTCCTGTATAACCTCTCTGTGCTGTCTGACAGCAAGCCTTGTCCTTTGGATGCAATCTTTTCAGCCCTAAACTCTCCATCTTCTCGACACTAGCCCTTTTTCTCCTTCCCAGTGGTCCAGCACACATTTCTAGCTAGGGGAATCCATGGAGGTGTGGTGAGCACCACTCTCCTCCTCACATCATGGCACAGCCTGAAGAGGTTGCTGAAAGCAAAGCTGGGGTCTCTCCTGCCTCGCAGCCAGGTTTGTCTGTCTGGATGGTATCCATCATAGGGAACTGTGCTGGGGGGATGGCTTCACATTCCTGCCTGGCAGCACCACTCCTTGCCAGTTGGCATGGATTGACAGCTACTGGCAAGAACCATGAGAAAATTTCACACATTCAGGTGACCCAAGGAAGACACGGGAACTGAGGAGAAACAGGCCACAGTCACCACTCCCCCAGTGCTAGTAACAAATAGTCGCCTGGGTATCTTCACGCTCTTGGTGAAGCCAAGGAGAAAGGAGGAAAGCAGCATTTCAGTCTGAGGTAAGGATGATGCTACAGCTCAGGTGAGAGGGAGAAAACTGAAATAAACTCCTTCGTGCTTGTTCCAGACTATAATTGATTGTTAATGAGCCTTTTTGCTCTGGTGGCAAAAGTAAGCTGCATCAGTGGGAAGATCTGAGGTCCATGAAATGATGAATGGTCTCTGCAGAGTCTTCAGAGAGACCATGGATAATAATTTGATTCCTAGTAATGTGCAAGTAACCTGTGCAACTGTAGCATCGCAGAAGTGAAATAAAAGACGAGGACAAGCATTGCTGAACACCTTGCACAGGCAGACGTTGCTTCACTGTGCTGACATGCTACCCACTGTAGCTGTGCACTACTTCCCACCAGCAGGCACCCTGCCCGCAAACCCATGGCTGCAGTGGGCTCTCTCTGGAGTTGTGCAGGGAAATAAAAGCCTTCCCCTCCACCTGTTCATCCCTCCATTGAGCATGCCTGCTTCATTAGCTCATCCTCTGCTTGCCTCTCTTTCTGTCTGTGTTCCCTGGCTTCTCTCTTTGATTTATCCATATGTTGTTCTCATAAGGAGCTTTCCCCAAGATTTAACTCTTGGGCCTGCTGCACAACAATAAGGCATAACAAAGAGTCGCAAGATTACATCCTGCAGAGTGCTTATCAAGATTTACCTTGCCGTTCACAACCTGTTTGCATGGCAGACAGTCCAATGGTTAAATAAAACCTGTGATTCAAATAGAAGAAGGTACCAGAGCAGCCATGCCCATACTGCCTGTTTGCATTTTCCATTCCCTGTTTCTGAAATATTCCCATTTTCCCTCTCGAGTCAGCAGCTTGAAATTTTACTTTAAGTCCTCTAAAAATTTTACTTAAAAAATAACTTCCAGACAAATGAAAATGAACAAAAGGCCCAAACCAGCCTGTTTATGACACTGGACCTGATAGAAGAGGCAGTTCAAGTAGATCAGCAAAAGAGTCATTCCTGCAAATGTGAGCTACCGAGGTCCTCAGCAAGCTGGAGGGAGGCAAGAGAGGGGTCTGATTTTGTAGAAGCCCATGGGAGAGCACAGAGGGAATCCTGACAGAGGCAGTGGGCTGGATTCACCTGTTTACTGCATCTCTGTACCAGCAGGCTATGTCAGGGAGGGCAGGGAATGCCTCTGTCACTGCATGGGTGTACCCACACCCGACACTTGCACTGGACACACGGCTGAGCACAGTCTCCCTGTTGCACACAAAATTCAGGGGAATGAATGGATGCAAACACATCTCTCTTTCACCCGTTCCCCTTGTCCCAACTATCCCCTACCAGCACTCCTCAAGTTTTCCCTGAATCCCCAAGAAAACAGACACAGGGCTGTGCTGCACCCAAACAGCTTCTGGGGACACCCGCTGTGGCTGGAGAGGATGTGGCCAGCCCACCGTGGGCACCTCTCTGTTAAGTCTCTCTGTTGGACACACTGCCATCCCCCCATCATCTCTGGAGCACTGGTGGAAAGGGAGTGCCCTTCTCCCAGGCTCCCTGGTTTCTCCCCTGCTGTCTCCCCTTCGCTGCCGCCTGACTCCTGTACAAAAGCGAGGGCTCGTCCCTTCTCATCCTCATGCCTTTCTCTCCGGGTTTATTGTCATCAGACACAGCAGGCAGGGGGAGAGGTGGAGAGAGAGGGGGAGGTATTCAGCTCGGTGCCTTCTCTTGTAACCTGTGCCTGACCAATCTGCCTCCCGAGGGGCTGTGGGGAGCTCCTCCCGCCCTGGTATCTCCTCACCCCTCCTAGAGCCCCTTAGCTCCTGGCACCCGGAGAGGGATGGCAGCAAGGGTGGGAGGAGGGGGAGAGAGGGACTGACAGCAACTGCCCTTTCTCCAGGATGGGTTGAGAGAAACGAAAACCTCCCGAGCTCCTTCCTCTGGGTGTTTTGGAGCAGATCCTGCCTGCCTGGCGGGGTGACTCCTCTGCACTGTCTGTGCGCGTTCCTGTGCGTGTGCTGCTGCCATCGCAGATGTACCCCCAGCTGTCACTTCACCGCGCACAGTCTCTCCCTCTCCCGCCTCTCTCTCTCTCTTTCTCTCTCCCCCTATTTATTATTTACGGAGGATTACAGTCCCTTTCCCACGCTGTCACCTCGCCGTGCGGCTCCTCTGCCCTCCACGCGGGGTGAGCGGCTGGGTAGGGGGGGCTCCTGCCAGCGAGGGGCCACCGAGAGCCCAGCTGGCAACAGAGGGACTTTTCTGCTGGATTTGTTTTGGGATTGTACCGGCTTCACTGGAAAAGCTGCTATTCTCACAGGAGGGTCCATTCCAGCCTGAGAGAGGTAAGTAAAGACATCTCTCTTTTGCATTTTTCCCCCCATCCCCAGCTAAGCGAGATCAGTGGAGCTGCCCCCCAGGAACCGGCTTCCCCGGGGAGGAGAGTGTCAGCAGGGGCAGCACTGTCTGCCAGACAGCACAGTGCACAAGTCCCGGCTGTGCCAGACTGACGGGCAGCGATCTTCCCGACAAAGCAGAACGGCAAACCTGCTGCAGAGGTGCCTGGTACTGGTTCCAGTCCAGTTTCAGTGCCGGCAGCTGGGAGCAACTTCTCCCAGCTGCGAATGGCACCAGCACCTTTCCTTGCACCACGGGCAGCTCGGGTGTAGTTTTGAGGCTTAAGGGTTTGGTGCTGCGGTCACCAGTGCCGGGCAGCTCCCAGGGAGCCCTGGCTTTTGTCCCCTCCTCGGGGCTGTGAAAGGGGTCAGCACGAGAGGTGCCACTTGCCTGGCCCGTGATGACTTTGCTGGCTATCATTTTGGACTCAGCTGTCTGAGTAAGAACAACCTAAAATGGAGAAGTGAGGACCAAAATTGCACTGGTTCAGCACTCAGTACACGGCTTTAGGGTGAGGGGAGGGTGCATGTATCTGTGTGTGGGTGTGTGTGCTCATGGACATGACCACAGGACATGAAGTGAAGGATGCCAAATCACAAGTAGAGCCAAAAATAAGTCCCAAGTTGCTTTCAGCATCTCTGCAGGCTCAACCCGCAATTTTTGAACTTTCGGGCGGAAGGCACAGCACTGAGTGGGGTGGGTGAAACACAGCACAGAGAAGCCTCACAGGCTTTTCCAGCCCTGACTGGCAGAAGAGGGCAAGAACGAGGTCTCAAATGAGCTGATGTGAAGCCCCCTATGGATAGGGGTATATATATAAGCACTAGGGTGTGTGTATGGTGTGTGTGTGTGCATACATACGCATGCACAGACACGTGCACACACACACATCCCACACAGGGCATTCTGCCCCCTCCTTCTCCCTCTGCCTGACCAGTTTATTGCTGTCCCTGCATCTCATGCTAATTAAGAGAGACGTGTAGAACTGCAGCTCTCCAGATTTGGGGAGAGAGGATTTTTTAAGCTGTTGCTCCAACCAGGTCATGACTGAGCTGGGCCCCAGGCCCACCACGTGGACTGTCAGGTAGCCTGAATGTGCCACATCCAGCACACCCCTGATGGGAATGGCAGCGAGCAGGGTACAGCACTGCTCTGCTGCTGGTGCCTGACCTGCCACTCAAGGATGGAGAGAGAAATTAAGATCTCATTTGGGAAAGGATTGGAGCAGCTGCTTTGCACAGTTTAAAGAAGGAAACCCTTAAAAGACAGGGGAACCCTCAAAGGCACACAGGCACTTGTCCTAAAGCAGGAGACATTTCTAGAACTGAGGGAGCCTTTCCAGAATTGCAGACCATTTTTATTCTGAGCTTTGTGGCTCAGGTCTGTTTGGGGGTGGGAGGGGGTGGATCTTCCTCTAACTGCTGTGGGCAAACAACATTTGCAAGGGAATTATTCCACATGAGCGAAAGGCTTGCGGGAGTTGTCTCCCTGTCAGACATCAGTGCTGCCTCTGTTAGTGCATCTTGCCCACTTGGAGGAATTATGGTAAATCCTGAGCAAAGGGCCTGTTTGCAAAGAGAAAGGGGGAGAAGCCTTCTTATATAATTTTTATACCAGATCATAGCTTTACCCTTGCCTCCAGCAAAGTGAATGCTACATGCTAGCAAGGTGCACTCTCAGCTTGGATACCTTCATGAGTTACTCCAGTTTCCTGCCCTTCCTCTGGCCTTTTTTTAAGCCTGGTGCAGAAGGGATTTTCTAGGCTGTTCAGCACCACAGAAGCCTGATGAAAGCAGACCTATGTCTCAGTAGAGCTGGGATGCCCAGCAGTAGCACAGGGCCATGAGGATATCTGTAGAGGAGCATTCAAGGAGCAGCAGAGGCTGCAATAGGATGGGGACAGGCTCAAGCCTGTGGAAGGGCATTTCTGGGCAGTTCTTTGGTGACTCTTCAGCACTTGCCTGTTGCTGATTCAAAAGACAGACCAGGCAGTCTCCTGCACTTGCCATGTTTGGTTACAAGCAGCTGCTTGACATCTGTCCCAGTCCTGGGTGGCTCAAGCCATAAATCAAATGGCCATACTGGGATGCTCCTGCCAGCTGGGGAATGTTTCAGCAAGCTACACCACGGCACACACTCCAGTTCTCAGTGGAAAAGGAGCTGGAATGGGAGTTCTGGGATGTTCCTTCTGCAGCGCGGAAACACGGAAATACCTTGTAACACACACCTTATTCCTGCTGTGGCTTTACCAAAATGCTGGCTCACAAAAAAGCTTTGTGTGACTGAGGGTATGAAAATAGCAAGAAGATGTGGATTTTTTAAATTCCAGACTCGAGAGATGCAAGGAAAAGTTGTTTTGCCTTTGAGGGGTGGGATTATGTGAAATATATTATTCACATTGCAAAAAAAAAAGTAGTTGAAAGTTGGAAAATGTCGGGATTGGGGGCAACGTGCCATCTGCACTGGGTTGCAGTCCTGACTGGTGGGATGACATGCTGTATTTTCATGAGCTGATCATTCAGGGTACTGGCTATATGGTGTGCAAGGAGTGAAGCAGGGGGCTGTTATTTTCTTTAGTACTGCAAAGTGTGCGCCCGTTTTATTTGTTTACTGCCTGCCATGCAAGCCCTGGAGGCAATACATCATTATTCATTGTCTTGTGGTGTTCTGAAGATGTTAGCTGCTACAGTTGCCTTGTAGCTGATGATAGAGAATTTATGCTCTTCACAAGGCAAGAGAGAGTGGTTATTTTCCTTGCTTTTGAAGGGAAAAGAGACGTCCGCTTTAGCCACACAGGGAAGGAGCAGCAGGTGCAGGGCCAGAGCTTGGGGCCTTTTGGCTCTCGGTGCCATCAAGTCCTTGAGACCAGTTTGCTGGCTAAGCTGCCAGCATTTTGAAAAACAGCTGTGAGTGTTCAGCAGTTCTGCAAAATGGCCCCTAGGGTCTTGTGTTGGGCACCCGCAAAATTAGGAATGTACAGACTGTGGCCTCCTGCCAAAACTGTGGTTTAATATTCAATTCCGACCACATAAAAATAGCCTTATTTATTACAGCATCCTTATTGTTAGCTTCAGTATCATGTGTCCTTTGCACTGAGTATGGGATGGGGTACTGCGGAAAAAAAAGAAACAGTACTTGGTTGGGTAAGCAAAGGCAGTGCTGTGATGCAGATGTGCAGGTGGCTGAATGAAGACTGGGCAGGTATTATCTCACATTTAAGTGCTTGGCTTTGCAAGCCAAATAGCATATTTGATCACATGGCAATTTTTTTTTTTTTTAAAGTAAAATGTCACCTTCTTGATTCTTTTTCTTTATGAGTGGGAAAACAAGAGACTTTCTGTTATTTTTGCACTGCAATGCCCCACACCCATCACAGGAAGGACTGAGTCTTAAATTTACAGCAGGGCCATACAAGCCAGAACCTCCCGACTGACTGCAAGCAAAGGCTGTTACTTTGAAGACAGGCCCTGCTACCATGATCCTCCTCACTTCAAGGAGGCCAGGAAGACTCCTTCCCCACGAACCATGCTCTCATACAAGGAATAAAAAAGTAGGACCACATCCTGAGTCTGGAGAAGAGCTGTTAGAGGCAACCTGACTTGGCACTCATCACTTGGGCTCTCTTTCCACTCCTGGCGAGGCTCTCTATTGCCAGTGCTGCCCAAAGCAGGGCACGGTGCTGCTGTGATTTTGCTGTGAGGCACCTGTGTTGGGGCAGAGGGGCTGAAGGTGGGCCCTGCTCTTTCCACACCACTTGCATCTAGTGATTTTGATGGGATGTGATCTTTGCCATAACCCTATCTCTTCTGTGGCTGCAAACCCTCCAGAAAACTAAAGTCACATCAAATTTGAAGACCTTCCTCAGATTCAGCAAGCCCTGCAGCATGAGGCTGTGATCTGTGTGCTAACCCAGATGCATCCAAAGATCCTGGCTGGAACTCTGGATTGTAAGAGCTGTCACCACATCTTGTTGAGCTATGGGCAGTGTTCCCAGCTTGTAAAGAGCATAATTGTGTCCCAGAGGTCTGCAGGTACCCCTGGAGCTGCAGGCAGCAGCTCAGATCCCATACAGTTTGTGTGGACTTTGCAGGGTTGCCCCTCTTGAGTGCTCTGGGAAGGTGATGGGGCAGCAGAAGAGCTCCAGGCTCTCTCTAACAGGCAGCACTAACAACCTCATGCCACAGTGGCAACCAAGTGAGACAGATCTATGCAACCCACCGAGGCAGAAAGAGGACTCCTTCAGAGTCCAGCACAAACGCATCGGGTGTGAGCAGTGGGAATCTGCCTTTCCTGGGCAGCTTTTCCAGGAGCCGTGTGCGTGCTGGGTCACCGATCCCCTCGCTGAGAAGAGCTGAGAGGAATTTTACTGTTGGCATCTTGTGCTCTGGCCCAGAAATGTGCGCTCATGGATGGATGATCCCTGCCCCTGTGAACACGCCCAGGGCACAGGCTTGTGAGACGGTGGGGAAGTGGACTGTGTTTTCTACCTCCTCTCTCTCTTCCTGCCCCAACTGCTGGAGTGGCAAGACACTGCCCTTGCAGCTGGTGGTCTCATTCTGGGAGCCTGGTAGCTGGGGAAGCACAGCCAAGGTGGCGAGTGATGGAGAGGGAGAGGGACTTCCTCACTCAGCAGCCTGGGTGGCAGCAGTTCACCACACTGGCATCTCCACAAGAAGGACGAGTAACAAGAGTCAAGCACTAGGAAGGCCAGTGAGCTGGAAGTTCTGGTGTATTTCAGAATACAGGGTATAGAAAAAGGCAAAGGCAGTTTTTGGGCTAATGCAGACATGAATGATGGCAAACATGCAGGTGTGGGGTGTTTTGGGTGCAAGAGGTCACCTAGGCTTGCAGAATTTCACCTCATTTTAGGAATGAGAAGCCACAAGGAGAAAAGCTTATGGCTGAAGTGCCTTGGCCCCCATAAGATATAACAGGGGTTTCTTGGTGTTGATTTGGAAGCCCCTGGATTTGGCAGTCTGGCCATATTGTTCAGGCTAGACTTCTGGCCTAGCACTCCAGGGACAGAACTGTGAACTGAGAGTCTGTATTGATTAAAACCTTATATTTTCCTATCTCGCTGCTAAACTGATGCACTTTCATCTACTGCTCTGTGCATGTAAACGTATCTTTTAACTCAGACAGACTGGCACCTTTCCTCTTGAAGTTCTGCTGCATCCTTTGACTCTAGTAAGAGAGCCAGGGAAGGTACTGGGTCGTGTCAAAAGTCCCGAGCCCTCAGAGAATCCTTGATAAATGTGGGCCTATACCTACCTTCCTTCTTGAACACCACCCAAATACAAACAAGAAAGAGAATACTTTGGGATTCAGAGCACCATTCAACTAAGAAGTGCAGAAAATACCTGTGTGTGCAGTGGTAAGGGGATTGAGGACCAAAGAACCAGGATTCTCCCATTAAGCTGTCTTCTCTGCTTGGAACCTTTCCCTGGATTGTACCACCCACCCACACCCCCAGGGTAGGCTTGCCAGGAAGGGGGGAGCAGCATTTCAAATGCCAGTGAGATGGAGGATGCTTGTGGGGTGTAAAGGAGGAACTGGGAGCAGAAGGGTGCCTCCCTCAGACCTGCCAAGTCAGGAGCAGCTGCAGTCCTTCTGCCAAGTGACTGAGCGGAAGGATTAAGGGCCTGAGCTACCACTGTCCATGGGATTAACCCCTGCAGGAAATTAAAGTTGCAGAGAAGGCTCTTCACAGCTGAGAGAAAGAGAAAAACTGGGATCTGGATTAGAACTGGCAGGGCTGGTGACAAGCCACCACCCACAGCCAACTGTTCCCGGCTGGATCAGAAAATGTTATCTCAACCTTCATGTAGAACCCCCCTCCACATCTCGGTTACCAGTTTTTGCCAACAGTGTGAGAAGAGCGAAAACATCACTCCGTGGAAAGAAAAAGAGGAGGAAACTGGGTAGTCAACTCACGTGTCCCTCCTCTGAGCCCCTCTCCCACTCCCTCACCCGCTTGCCTCCTCAGCTGCCTCCGTTTTGCAGGGAGGAAACGTGCACGTGGTCTGTCGCGTTCAATAATACTTGGAGAAGATGCTGGCACACACAGGGCTGGATTTCTTCCTGTCAACTGCCCCCTCAGCTCCCCTCCTGCTGCTGCTCTGGGCCTCCTCCATATGCCACACTCGCACTGTGCTGGGACTTTCCTGTCACTCCTGTGTTGGATATCCTGGTCTCCGCACCTGCTTCCACAGCTTCCCAAGGAATTCCACATCTCCCCAGCAATCTGGGTCTTTCCCAGCAGTGCTGCCCTCTCTGGCTCCCCTTCAGATGCTCTGTACTTTCTCAGAGGGTTTGCTGAGGCCTTATGTCCTTGGTATTTCCAGCCCCTCCAGCATCTCCCAGTCTAATTATTGTGCATTGTTCAGGGAGGCTTTGGATGGAAATAATGTGTACTGGTTAAGGTACAGAATGAGAAATCAAGAAAACTGGCTTCTCTCCTGCTTTTGCCATAGGCCTGTCAGGAAACTCTGGGAAAATTTGGCCAAAACTCCTTTATTCTGTGTAATTTTGGTAAGCCCTACAAGTACTCTTTGCAGGACAGGAGAGTATTTACAAGCCCAAGTGCAAGTGCTGCTCTTGACAGCTTTGAAAATCCTGAGCGGGGAACTAATGTGGGCTCATGGTGAAGTATCAAAAGCAAGGCAGCTGAAATTTCACCCAGCCAAACCCAACAGTCATTTTTACTGTATCATAGTTTGCCCCTCCATAATATGGGGATAAAGTTGATCTTTCTTGGAGGACCTTGGGGAGGAAATACCATAAACACATTTGCATTTCAGAAATGCCTACACATTGCCAATCCAAAAATCAGAAGCTTTTTGACCTCTTCACATCACAGAGAAAAGGGTGTGGTTTTTAGTCACCAAGTCAGGAACGTGGCAGAGTCCCTTACAATACCAAGTGGTTTTTGCATGCTTTCTACTCCCTTTACAGCTTTCTGTATGAGGTGCTTTGCTTAGCTGTGATTGATCACTGCAAGTCAGAGGGCACCATTTCTTCTGCAGCTGGGTTTTTCATATGAATTTAAAATGTGCTTTCCATTGATTGTGACAGCACAACACTAATGAATCCTGAACACATGTGTTAATAAATCAGCAAGTGCTGCAAATGAAGCCCTCAGCTATTTAGCTTAGAAGCTCACTGGGCCAGTGACACACACTGTATGTTTCTACAGTGCTGCTGAACTTTGCTATCACCTCTGTGTGCTTTTGCAGTCCAAACAGATGACAAATGAAGAGCTGCCACTGCGACAATGTGACCTCTCGTGATCGATAATTTGCATGACTAACTTAGGTCTCTTGGGGGACCAAGAATGGGCATCATCTCCATGCCATCTGAACCCACTTGGGGTGTATTAATCAGGCCACACAGCTGACATCTCTTCCTGTTGCCTGTGACTCTTGCCCCCCATGGGCTGATAAAGGAACAGGCATAGAATAACATGCTTTGGTCACTGGGTGCTGGGGTACCACTGTCCCCCTCCATTATGGGGTGATACTAATAAAACATGAATCCTAAAAGCAATAAGGAAAGGGGAAGGGAAGAAGATAATCTCCTTAAAGCATCCTCCATGCCCTCCGTTACCCTGCTGTTTTTCTGATAAAGGCTAAAGCAATTCAGCATCAGAAAGGGGAAAGGGACTTTGCTATCAAGGAGAGTGTGGGGGAGGGATGAGCGTCTGTGTACACTTTCTGATAATTTATTGCTGGCATCTGTTGCAGCCTCTGCTACCTACCCTTCTGAAATGTAGGTCACCCACATGCCCTGCCAATGCTCATAAGCCAGGCTGTTAACGGAGTCTGATCCCTGAGCCATGATCCAAGGGTTAGTGCAAAGGACTAGGAGAGATAATCAGAGAGAGAAGTTGCTGGGCTCTGTTTCTCACAGTGTCTCATCCTAGTGACACAGTCACCTGTCTCTCTAGCCTCAGTGTTGCTGTCTGGAAATGGAATACCTTTATCCACCTGCCAAGAGCAGAGGAACTACTGGCTATTATCTCAGCCTTACTTCTGAGGGTCATTAAATACAAAGTAACACCACCTACAACTATGGTAAGAGCCATTCATAGAGCAAATGGAAAGCTTCGGATAGAAGGTGCCACAGAATTGGGAAGTGTTACTAAAACAGTATGTGGATGCAGTTAACTGAAACCCTCCCCACTCCCATAGCACGATCCTTGGGACCCTACCCACAAAAGCTAAGGCTTTGGAATGATACTGCAAACATTACTGGTGTCTGGGTAGAGAGAAGCAAAGCACAAGAGAGGGGTAGTGTCTGCTGTAGCTTTTATGCCCTGGCAAGTGCTGCAAAATCATTACAATCTCCTCTGCACCCCCCCCCCCCACTCCATGGTCCCAGCAGTAAAGTTCCCTGTTCAATCTAATTAGGGGAATCCTCATTAGAGAGTCCTCTAGAGTCTGACAGCAGGCCAAATGTCCAAGTGGCACTTCAACTCAGTGTATTTTTGGCCACTGGAGCCCATGGGCCAGAAATGGATGATTTCATTTTGTTGCTTTGAGCTGAAACTAAAAAAGTTGTCTTTTACTGTCCTATATGAACAAGTAAGAAGAAAAGGGCATCACCAGCGCCACAGGCTACCCTGTTAATTTCTCCAGAGTCTGGAAAAGACATGCAACTCCAAGTACATGGAAGAAAGCTCTGGATACTGTGTCCCATGGATCACAGGGCATTCAGCTGACATATTGCCCTAGGGAGAAGTAACCATCTAGTAAGCCCAGGAGAAAGACTAATGCCTGGTTTGTGGAGCCCTTGGGTGACTTGGATGACTTCAGAGCATTCAGAGCTCCAGTAATGCTAATCAGCCTTGAGCCCCCAAACCCAAGCAATGCCAGGCGGGTTCGGAATGGCATGGTGCCTCTTGTCTTGAGTTGGGGGCACACAGGGGGCACTCCTAGGTCTGGCAGAGTGTTCACAGCTGGAAAAAAACCCCTGGCTCTCAGGCTGAAAGCAGCCAGACAGATCTGGTGCTGCCATGGAGAGGCTTGAGGTGTGGGCAAGTGCTAGTTGTCCCAGGACTCGGTGTTCCCAGTGCTGCACTGGCAGTGAGTGCAGCTGGCCTGGTGCTCTGCAGAGCAGAAGGTATCTCTTGGGCCACAATAAAACAGCTAATAAAGTCAGAACTCAAGATAAGTCAGAGAAAGCATTTAAAAAAGAAACCCTCAAAAATCCTCTCTGCTTCCTTGCTCTCTCCTGACTGTGGAATATTAATCACTAAGGGTATAATGTGCTTATGGGCAGTCAATGCGTGGGAGAAACTGTTTTCTTCCAGATCCTTGGAATTAAAATTTCTCCATAAACTTTCTACTTCAAGGTACAAATGCAGAAGCTCACTGTGCTTTGCCCTTCAGCAGCTAAGAACCTCTACCTATTCCAAATCTACTGTTCTGCCACCTGAACATATGGTATGCTTGGAGAAGCAGGCAGTTATGTGGAAGACATGGAGGTTGATAAATATGGGTTACAGAAGAGTCCCCAGCACATGTGCAAGCCCAAGTCTGTGCACATATTTGTAACTGTAAGCTAGACTGGTGACTAGAATATGTGCATTTGTACATGAAGGCAGTCACTTTGAAGTCTTGGAAACACGTGTATGAGTGCACACAGGGTGGCTGCTATCTATGGGGTGGGAGTGTTGCGTGTATGTGACATGCTTTTAAAATAATCTTGGGTTTATCAAGGCCCCTCCATCTTTGTGCATGTTGCAGTGCAGGAGACAGCATTAAAGCCTGAACAGGTGTTAATCACTATGCACTGTAATAAATTCTAAACATAGGGAAAGGGCTTATTTATACACGGCTGCTCCTCCCACCCTGCACTCTCTGCTCGAGCCTTGGTGCTGCCTGAGAGAAAGAGGCGCCCGTGAGGTACCAGAAACCAGTGCAAGAGCTGGACTTGCCCTGCCAGAGTAGAAGGACCTAGGGGTAGAAATCTTGACCCTGCCACCATCCCCATGCCTGGGTGTGCCAGTCCTGCCCTCAGCCCCCCACTGTCACCTGGGGATGGTGCGGGTGAACTGCACAGAGCAGTGAGCGGGGCAGGAGAGACACCAGCCCATGGCCTGTGAGGGGGCCTGGGCTGAGGGGAGATCACAGAGGGAAACCGAGTCACAAAGCACTCACGGAAGCTGATTTTGGGCTTTTTTGTTTTGTTTTGTTTTTTTCAAAAAAGCTTAGCCCCCCAAGTTGGAACTGAGCCAGCTGATACAGACGGGGTGTTACAAAACAGAGCCAAAAAGCAAGAGCACAAGGAACAGAGCTATCTATAACCCCGACAAAAGTTAGATGGAGTGAAGGTGGGGAAGAGGGAAAGACAGAGCGTGGCAGGCGGCTGCCCCTGATGCTGAGAGCAAGGACGTGATCATTTGGCAACAGGATTTGGAGCTGATCGACTCGCGCTATCCAGCAGGCAGATAAGGCTCTGTGGCTGTCAGCTTAACTCTGCCGTTTATTCCAGTGCTGTAGGGAGTTAAATAGAGCACACGGAAAGCCTGCTGCTGGGGAATGAAAGTCAAGGAGGG
This sequence comes from Chiroxiphia lanceolata, assembly GCF_009829145.1. Classification (NCBI taxonomy): domain Eukaryota; kingdom Metazoa; phylum Chordata; class Aves; order Passeriformes; family Pipridae; genus Chiroxiphia; species Chiroxiphia lanceolata. Next base: position 62,248,238 of record NC_045641.1, read on the forward strand.
AAAGGGAAGGAAGAGGCTGTAATTGGGCAGTGTCCGGGGAATCAGGTGGAAGTGGCTGCAGGCAGAACCTCTCCAGGTAAGTGCTTGTGGCTTTTCACCCTCCTTTTCAATACGGACAGGCGAGGAAAGGAGACTTCAGGGTGGCATTTAGGATGGAGACATTTATATAGGGGAAGCTGAAAGTCTCCTCAGTCAGGTCGAGCTCAAGCACCAAATGGGGACAGCTATTTGTTGCGGCTTCTCCTTCAGTGGGGGCTGCAGGGAAAGGGCTCCAGCTCGGTTTGGGGAGTGGGGGGTTGCAGCGGGTGAAGGTCGAACCAGTTTCGGTACCGTGAGAGGTATTAATCTATTTGGTGCATTGACATTTAGGTATGTGATCTAAATAGCCTTGCAAATGTACTAGTCCAGGCACTGAACCTGCTCATCATTCTCATCAAGATGCTAATTTAAATATTTTTTCTGGTGGTTTACATTCCCATATAAAATAAATCAGTCATGGGAGCCTGGGGGAGGGTAGGGGACCCTGGCACGTGTGTGGGGAGAGCGTCCTGGTGGGAGCGCATTGCCCAGCTAAAATAACAGCTGTGGATGTTGTCAGAGCCCCTCAGAGGGGATGGAGCAGGGTTTATATCTGTACTCTGGTTGAAATGCGTCCATCTAACTGCTGCTGCGACTGTGGATGGCACGTCAGAGAGTACGCAGGAGGACAGAAGGGTTCGTGGTGTTTTCCTTTTTCCTGCCTCCTTGCATCCAAAAGGGAAGCAGGAGGGAAGTTGAAACCTGTTGTCAGTCACTTATTGTCAGGGGATAGTTTATGGTCTTTGGGTTTCTAATTAGACTGAGGATTTTTCCTTCTTCTAATTAAGATGCAATTCCCCTCTTTTCAACACCCCCACTCCGTCTCCCCCGCCCCAGGTCCTTCCTTCTCCTTCTCCTCCGAGGCTCGCTTGCTCTTCAGCTCCTGCAGTTGCTGCAGTGGGAAATCCCCAAGCTGAAGCTGTGCTGTTCTAGCCACCACATCCATTTTACCTTAAAACAGACAGGAAGTGCTGGTAGGGAATACGGGGAGGGGGTGGGGTGGGGGGGGAGGTGGGAGGGAGAAAAGCAGCTTGGCAGCCGCTGGTGCCCAGATCTCCGTGAGCCTGAGCCGTGCGTCAGGGAGAGGATGCACAGGTGGTACCAGCCAGCGTGGAGGCAACAGGAATGAGCTGGAGTCTGCTGCCCTGGCAGGGTCACCTTAGCAATTCATCAGGCTAACCTTGAGCATGAGGCTAATGTAGCCACCATGGCAGGCTATTCAAGCACAAACTTCTCTCTCTGGCACTTGGGTGAATCAGGCCTTAGTTCTGCACCGTGAGGTTCAAAATGAATTAACATTGAGCCTTCAACATGCTGTGCCTCTTGAAACATCCTCCATTTCTCCTCCAAAACAGAGATGATGCCTCAAAGGCAACACACTAGCTGGGGAGGGGAAAGGACAACACTGAGCCCAGCCCCACGCTCTGCACCCAGGGAACCAAATCTCATCCGCTCTGCTCTGCTTTCTCACTCCAGGACCTGGCAGGCAGGCTACAAGGTCATTCCTTCTCCTTTTGGGGCTGTGTGCCAGGCTGGCTTTTGGATGTGAAGACACGCTGGAGAAGACAAGGATGCTGCCTACAAGTGCTGGCCACCGGTGGAGGAGCAGGTTCCTCATGAGGTGGCAAGAGGCTTGTCGTAAGTAATGCCTACTCAGGTACTCAGTATGATATTCCTGTTTGTCAAGGGAGTGGGAAGAAAATAGGTCACATCAGGGTTAAGAATAGGGGAGAGGGACAGCTAAGAATGGAGATGTTTGAACTAATTCCTGATTCCTTTAGAGGCCAGGCTAGCTGGGAGGGAGAGTGAGATTCTAAAGCTGAATATGGGCTTAAAGTGGGACAGTGAGTGATGATTGCTTCTGAATTCCAGTGGGCCTGGCAGGTGAGAAACAGCATGACAGATACCATCACACAAAGATCCACCCTGAGCATTTCTCAAATCAGTACCCTATAAGCTGCAGACTCCTCTCTATGGTAGGGGTTTATACATAGGCTGCTGAACAAGGCTCCCAGCTCTTCACAGCAGAACTCAAAACAGATTTTAGAAGGGAATGCAGGACGTGAAGGCAGAATTCTTCTACTAGGCACTGCCACATGTAGTGAAAATCAAGGAGTAAATAAAGAAGATCTCTTTCAAATTAAATTGTAAGCATTCAGCCTGTACATATTCCCAGTGGACTGGGACTGCTACAGTACCTCTGAGTGCAGGGCAGAGACAGCTAGGGTGATGTGGCCTTCTGGGAATGTACCTGGATCTCAGAGAAGCATCTGGGGACCACAGCAAAGGAAAGGGAACACTTGGAGTGTGTCCATCACTACTGCATGCCCAGGCAACAAGTAGGTCTGTGGTTTCCCTTGTTCCAGTCCTCCTGATCAAATCTGGGGCTGTAAGAAGCTGGAGGAATTATTTCCTTCTCCAGAAAACAGGCATCTTTGTAATCCATCCTCACAGACCAGACTGCTTTATAAATTATTTATAATGAATGCTATTGAGTCTTGACTTAATCTGATATACCTGCATCAGCTTTCTGCCACCTACTAGAGTCACCAAACACCTCACAAAGTAACTTCATATGCCCCTAACACGAAAACACATAGTACTCATCCTTCCGTAGGGCTGGAAGACATCTCCAAGTTCTGTCTATGGTTTCCCTGCCTCTCTTTCCCATGGAGCTGCATCCTAACCCAGTGTGATGAATTCCCTGGTCTCAGCCCACATCCCAGTGTGATGCACTTCTTGCAAGGAGCCGAAAACGAAATCAGGCTTTCTCTTCTCTCTGTGATCTTAGCAAAATATTTCCAAAAGCATACAGCAATGTATGGGTAACAACAAGACATTTTTGGCATATCCTATACATGGCTACAGAAACTTGGCATAAATCCATTTCCTGAACATAACCACAGCCAGCTGCCTGAGACTTTGTTCCTACCAGCCGCTGCCAGCACACATACTGGTGGAACCCCACAGCCACCCAGTCGGCGCCGGAGGCGGGCAGGCATTTTGAGAGATAAGCCCTGTGAGCAGAATGCCACCTGTATAGCATTACACACGGTCTGCTCTTGCCTTTCTTGGTGTACAAAGCAGCTAAGTGTTATCTCATCATCACAGCTGTCAATCTATTATTAATACTGTGCTTTTGTTAAGCATCTAGGAAAAAGACGGGGTCACTTCAGTGACTCATGGCTCTCTCCCTTCCCCATTCTAGCTCCCATTCTTTTAATTCTCTTCCTGCAACAAGGCTGTGATGTATTCTGAACAGAATTAAATATCAGCCAGCCAGTCAGTACCTGTACTGCAAGTCCAGAGGGTACAATCTGCTTTCATGGCAATCTCTGCTGTGGACCCCAACACTTGCATGCCAAGAGAGCACAGAGGTGCTCAGGATAAAGATCTGTCTTGTATTTCACCATAAGGATCCATAATTATTGTTAAAAGGTCACACATATTGGCATGGCCTGGGCTGATGTACACCTGAGATCTCAACTGTAGGACAGCAAAAAATTCTTGAAGGGTTGAGAAAGATGGATAAAATAGGAGAGAGCTGGGACACTGTCTCTGAATGCTTATCCCTTGGTCCTTGATAAAGTTATATAGCTTAGGATGCAAAATGGGTACTTCTCCTTAGGCTACCAGTCCACAAATCTGCCAGTTCTCACAAGGATCTCTGGGAACAGAAAAAACACCCTATGCAGGATGACAGGGTCTGAGTATGAAGGCACCTTGCTGACAGAAGCCAAGTTGATAGAAAAATGGCCTATGTGTCAGACTGAGCTCTAAAGAGTGGCACAGGGGAAGAGAGGAAGAGCATGGCTGACTTCAGAACTGTTCCAGGGAGAGCTGCTCCAGAGCTTGTGTCTCCATTGGCTCCCTCTCTTGTGGCAGTCCTTTCACAATTCCTTTAGGGTTAAGAAGCAAAATACTTGCGTGTTGGTTCTTTGAAAAAAAGCAGGACAAAAGAAACTGATTTTCAGTTTAGGAAGGAATGGTTAGACAAAAAATGTATCCACCTTAGCCACCATTCACCCCTAAAAAGACCCCTAAAACCAACCCTTAAGTGACTGCCTTCTCTGCAGAAAAGTGAGAAACGGAGAGGACAGGGCATGACATACAGACAAACCTGCTTCAGTTTTAGTTAAATGCTTAAACTTGTCACCTTAAAAACTGTGAGGGAGCTGAATTTGCTTCCCACATTGAAAAATTGTGGAATTCATTGTGCGAGCTCAACTCCATGAAAGGAATTAAGATGAAGGATGCAAATGTTTTACATAGTCTGCTAAAACATAACTCCCACTCCTCTAATGACAGGAGGCACAAAGCTCGCTTTCCTGTTGCTATTGCTTCTTTAGCACAGAAATGAGAGTTTTAGAAGCCACTGGCACCCAGGGAGGGTTGGTAACAAGTGTCCTGATTCCACTAAGAGAACCTGGACCCATGTCTGGAATGGTGATCCAGAGCAGCCTCTAAAAAAATGCAGATTTGTGGACTGTCTGACCTTAACTTTGAGATACTGAAGGAGAAAGGGTGCACATGGTAACCCTTTTCCTAACAGCCCTTTCTTCAGTTACCAACCTGCAATTTTTTTCCTCGTTCCATTGCTGTGGGCAATTTTAGTCAGAGGAGGTACTTCTGGGGCTATTGCTATAGGATCATGAAACTGTTTTGAGAGCAGTGGCAAGTTCCAGGCGTCCAGTCCAGGGACTTCTTCTTACTTTTTACCAGCTTTCTTGATCATCCCCTTGTAATGTAATCTAATTCATTAAAAGTGGACACAAGGCCCACACGACACACTATGAATATGGTAAAGCAAACAATACCCTGATGTAGAGGCTAACTTAGAACCCGAGTCTGATCTATCACAGATCTTAGAATTTCAAACTGCAGGAGTGCAAATGAGATGTAGGTTGTTTTGTTTTCCTTTTTCTTAATAGCTCTTCATTAACATGTCTATTCCTGAAGAAAATAGAGCTTCTTAAATATAAACTGGTCCCTCCTCCCTCTACCCTGACTGTTTAGAAAGAGTTGTCCTTTATCAGAGGTGACACCTCCCACTACTCTCTGCTCCATTCTCCTCTGACAGGTACCAGTGCTCCAGTATCTGTCAGCAAAGTCCTCTGGGATGCACTGTTCTAACTTCTTTGTGAAACTGGAAGGATATTTACTTGCTCATAAAAATGAATGCTAAGAGGAAAGTCACGGTGTGAAGGTGCAGGCCAGCAAAGGGATGTAGCTGTGAGGAAACTCATTACACTGCAGGGCATTGCAGGGAAGGGTCCTGCTGTGAGGGTTGTACTGTGGTTGTAGCTGTGTTCAAGGTGGCAATGGGTGAGGGTGGGAAAGCACTGCTCTAATACATGCACTCTTTCTTTCCTGCTTTTCACCCACCAGTGCTTGGCTGTTGGCTGTCACTATGTGCTGCTGAGTCCTTCTTTGCTTGTCCTTCCTCCTGCAAGTGTAACAGTGGCAACCTGGAAGTGGACTGTAGTGGCTTGGGCCTCTCTTCCATTCCCTCAGACATCCCCACAAACACCAGGACCTTCCTCTTTCTCAACAACAAACTCAGCATCCTGCCAGGAGCAGTGTTTTCCAACCTCTCCGCTCTACAGAGGCTGGATCTATCCAACAACTTCTTGGACCAGCTCCCTCAGAATATCTTCAGTGACCTGGGGAACCTCACGGAGCTCCAGCTGAGGAACAACAGCATTAGGGCCTTGGACAAGGACCTATTACAGCACACAGCCCTGCTGCGTCAGCTGGACCTCTCCATCAACGGCCTGGCCCAGATCCCCTCGGGAATCTTTGACGACCTGCCTGCTCTCCGCTCCCTCTCTCTCAGGTCCAACCGCCTGCAGAGCCTGGACAGGGTGACCTTCGAACCGCTAACCAGCCTGCAGCTACTCCAAGTTGGGGATAACCCCTGGGAATGTGACTGCAACCTCCGAGACTTCAAACACTGGATGGAGTGGTTCTCCTACCGAGGTAGGTGCTCGCGCTGCGGGAGTGAAAGCGCAGAAGAGCTGGTCTTCCACGGAAGGGCAAACAAAAGGCAGGGGAGAAACATGAGCAGATACATCTGTCAGGACAGGCTGACCTGAATGACAGGTCTTAGCCAAAGAGTACGAGTACCATACCACAGTTTAGTGCCACTGCACATTTGTATAACAACACTGCCAGGCTGGGGAGTCCTCTGCAGCCCCGGATCTCCTATTTCCTTGTTTTGTTTCTAATCTGAACAATTATCCCCTCTTTTTTTTTTTTTTTAACCTTGGGAGAAGAAAGAACTTTCCTCAAGTAACATCAAAATTTTAGGATTATGAGTTCACCTCACCCTTTCTGCCTAAAGGGAAGAAATGCTTTTCACACCTGAAAATAGCCATCCCATTCTCTTTCTTAAGCCAAGAGAACTAAAAGTCAGATTTGGCTATAAAGCATCAGGTTTTCTGCCAACAAAAGAACCATAGGCAAAGGTGCCACTCAGGAAAAACACTCCAACTAATATTGGTAAACCTAAACTGAAAGCTCAAATTTACAAGCCAGGCCCCAAGTCAGACTGGCTATAAAATCATCATTTTAAAGCGAGCAGTTTTTGACAAGTTTGTATTTCCACCTTTTCCTTGAAACAGAGGAGGCTGAAAGGTACATATCACTTATGGGGAATGCTGATGGGATGACATATTTTTAGGAGCTGCAACTCTAAGAAAGATGGCACATTTTACAGGAATGACGATTGAAGGCCTGACCTTCTGTTGCTGAAGCCAACGAGTAGGAAAGGGTCTCAAATCATGCGGATAGCAACAGTCAGCTGTCACATCCCTGCTGATCACAGCCATGCTGCAAGAAGATTATCTCTGCCTATGGCTACACTGCAGTCTGAAATATGCATTTGTGTGAGCAGAATCAAACAAGCATACAAGTGCCAATGTCCCTTTTTTTCATTTTTGGTTTGTTTTCTTTCTTGACTCCCATATCACACAATATGTTGATGGAAAGCACACAGAGGTAACTTTTTGTTTTTTAAGTCCCCTTCCAAAGAAATTGCCCAAACTCACTCAGGCATTTGTTTCATCATCTGTCATTATTTTCACAGAGATGGATTTGTTGTTAGAAGATGGGACCACGTATCTGTTGTTATTTTGAGAAGACACAGCCTGGTCCTATCTTTTTGCTTTTATTTCTCCTTTTATAAAATGGTTCTACTGACACTTACATAACTCACTAAACAATATGGGGCTGACTTAATAAATGGTTTCAGAGGGCTTTCATGTCTTGGCCTGAAAGACGTCTGTGCACATATCATGCACCATGAGCTCTAGTGTGGAATCCAGCCTAGGTAGAATCATATCAGCCAGCTGACATGGCTGAAACTTCTGCAGGGAAAATACTTAGCAGACGTGAATGGGGGCTCATGAACTCACCCCACCTTAGGATCTATCTCTGCTGTCACTGTCACAGGATGAAGCTGTGATTCACTCCTGTTATCTCTATTGGAACAGGTGGCAAAATTGACCAGCTGGCATGTACCCTGCCCAAGGAGCTGAAAGGGAAGGATATGCGAATGGTACCCATGGAGATGTTTAACTACTGCTCCCAGCTGGATGATGAGAACAGCTCTACCGTGCTGGACAATACTGGCCCACCCTGCACTAAAGGCAGCCCAACTCCTTCCAAATCTAAATCAGGCCCAGAAACAGAAGTGGAGCCCAGTGTGGGATGCCCTCAGAAACAGCGATACAGGCCCGTGAGCGTGCGCCGGGCCATTGGCACTGTGATCATTGCAGGGGTGGTTTGCGGCATCGTTTGCATCATGATGGTGGTGGCAGCTGCTTACGGCTGCATCTACGCCTCCCTCATGGCCAAGTACCACCGGGAGCTGAAGAAGAGGCAGCCGCTCATGGGTGACACAGAAGGTGAACACGAAGAACAAAAACAAATCTCCTCTGTGGCGTGAAACTCTTCTAGGAAGGAAGGGACAGCGATGAAAAAAGGTACCTGAGAGCAGTCAAGCATGGGGTCCTCCCAAAGTACATCTTCCCAGACAGAGAGACAGACTGTGCTATTGCTCCACTCACCCAAGTAGTGCAACATGCTTCTGGGGGGTCAGGGCACCTGGCTCAATTTCTTTTCCTCTGCCCCAGGCCCATTTTGTGCCCTTTCACCCTTGGGGCCTCCCAGACAAAATAAAGTAGTCAGACCTCGAGTGCTTGCTGTGCCTCATGCCCTTGCACAGAGCTTCCCTCACATGCCTGCTGCAAAGGCAGCTGGCACATTCTGGGAACCTGTGTTGTTCTCTCAGCTTTGGTCCTGAGTCATCCTGTATCCTGTCAAGAGTTCTCTGCAAACCGAGAGCAGCTCTGTGAAAGCTTGTGTGGGAAGCAGGACACCAGAAGTGTCCATGCCTCACTGTCAGGGTCACTACCTGCAAGTCAGTGCTCTTTACATCAGAAGGGAGGAAAGGTCCCCAGGGTAGGACAACAGTCAGTGGGAGAGTTCCCTTCTCATTTTTAAAGGTGGAAAGATAACCTGTGTCACTTTAACACGCTGCCAGGAGCGCAGTGTCCTTCTTTTTGCTCCTGGCCAAGTCCAAATCTGTGAGCTGACACACATGTCATCTCCTACAGGTGCACAGACATGGAGTCACCCTCCTGTACACACACACACTGACTCATTCTGATCCCAACACGCACACACAGCCAGCCACAGTTCCAGATATCCAGGCACCCCACCTGCATGTGCAGAGCCACACATGCCCATGCTGATCTGCCCTCTGTGTGTTGAATACATTCAGCCACTTTACCTTACCTTGATCACAGCACTGCATATCACCTTCTGCTTCAGACAAAATACATGCACACTGCCACTGAGGAGCTAACAGAGACATCTCAGCCCTAGTGTAGAGCCAGTGGAAACTGGCAGGAGACGGCAGGGAGAGGCAAAATTATTGAGATTACAGCATGAGTCTGTGAAAAAAATAAGGTGTATTCTTCTTATCTGTTTTATGTTTTCTCTGATAAATGGAGAGGGTAAGGATACGAAGCCTCCATTTAGAAATGTTTGGCTGGCAGAGTAGAACTGGGTCATCAGGAAAGACTAGAGGAGGAGGTGGCTTACCAGCCTCAGTAACATAAGCCACGCTGAGTAGTGTGAGCCTGGGGAAAGGTGTCAGGGGAAGAAGTCACACAACTGGCATGGCTGGTAGAGGGGCCTGCACGGCCTGTGGAGCAGGGTGATGCAGCTGAGGTGACTGAAAAGCATGGGCGCAATTCTGAGGGGTCTTGAGCTGAAGGCAGAAACCTGGATCACAGCGTGGCAGGTGTGGGAGAGCCCAGGAAGGGTCTGGCATGGAAGGCAGCACAGCCCACATACGCTCCCCTCACCATCACTGGTGTGTTTGACACCATCCACAGCTGCACACGAGCGTGCCCACACACGCAACTGCGCACACTGCCACTGTCACGCAGGGTGACTTCCCCCAGTCAGACTTTAAAGCCCTCAGACTGCAGTGCCTCCTATTAGTTTTTGCTCATTCTGACCTGACAGGGGAAAAAACAAAAAAAAAGTGAGAGGGGAAAAAAAAAAAATGAAAGGAACTCGACATAAGGACTCATTTTGTATCACTGGAAGTGGGATAAAATGCTGTCTCCAGGGGAGAGCGCACATTGCCATGGTAACCTGCTCTAACCCGTCACAGTGGGTATTCCTGGGCGAGGAAGATGACACCGGAGGTCGTGCATCCACAGTGCCTGTGGATGGTGTGATCCCTGCCATCAGGAAGCAAGCTGGCAGCCAGCCCAGCTCTGCAGGGTGTTTCGCTGGCAACCTGTGTTCAGAGCCCAGCATGCACTGCAGGTGGACCCTGCCAGGGCACATCACCTCTTCCACCTGCTCCATCTGAATCCCGATGCCTTCGGACATCTCGCAGCCCTCCCGCTCGCTGTGACCGGATCCCTGTGGAATCAATGCACGCTGGCTCCTCACCCCCTTCTGGCCCCAGACAGGTGGTTGTACTGACCCACAGGCACACAACATCTTTAATCAAAGCCTGGAGTGGCAAAATCCCTCCTGGTCTACCCAGGGTCACCAGAGGCAAGGAGACAGGATGCTCTGAGCTGTTTAAGCATGACTTTCCTTCGACACAGGGACGCATGGGACGGGGGAGGATGTTCTTCAGAAAGCAGAAGATGAGGCTGCCATGGAGGAACAACTGGGAGAAGCAGTCCACCCACAAGTGTGCACACACATTCTACCCCTGCTCCCAGCACACTGCTTGTGAGGAACTGGAAGAGGAGGAGGGGGGCTGGCAAGACGTGAGGAGGAAGGACTCTCACCCCATACACTGTATAGCCACTACAACCATCCCATCTGCTCCAAGTGTAGCCCGTTCTGAAGGGCAGAACTGGTGCACTGCAGACTCCATATGCGTGTCACTGTTGCTCCACATTCCCAGCAAGCCAGGACTAGACTCTGCCTGCTGGATCCAAACCTCTCCCCAACCTCCCTCTCAGGGGAACTTCTCCCTTTACCATACTGGACTCCACAATCATACTTGAAATGGGACTTGAGTCAGAGTGGTATATTTAGAGATCTATATTTTACTTGCATCAAATAATGGTGAAATATTGCACAAAACAAATGGGATCTATATATGTGTGTGTGTGTATGTATGTGTGTGAGTGAACAAGAGAGTGAGAGACTGTTTTAAAGGGAATAGACCAGAGGTAAAATGAATGGGAGAAAGGCAGGGCACACTGCAGGGGCTGAGGGGATGAAATCCTCCTTTCCCTGCACCTTCCCTGTGACTTCCTCCAGCCCTGACCAATTTTTCTTTGTTGCTAATAATATTTTCTATATCTTGTGTTGTGGGGCTGCTGATGACCTTGCCCATCCTTTCCTTTTTTGTTTTAATTTATACAGCAGAAAGTCTGGATTTATCTCAACCCTAGACAAGGGACTGCTATGTTTAGAAACCCACCCAGGAAAGGAGAGAACTGAGTGCTGCTGAGAAATATGAAGGCTGGCTGCTATGGGGAGTCCCACTGGAAAGCAAATACTGTGCTGGGAAGGATGAGGACCTCTCACATGCAGAGCTGAGTAACTGGGTTCACTGGGAAATACCCTCTTCATGCCACTGTTTGCAAACAGGCTCTTCCTCCCTTCCCTAGCACACCTGGAAAACAGGCTGCCCTGGTGTGACTGAGCTGCTGCACTGTCCACAGGCACACCAGGGAGCATGGTACCTAGCACGGTCCAAAACAAAGCTCTCCTGTGGGATGCTGGATACAGAATGACACCCAGTGCTCCTTGCGTGCTCAGCCAATGGGTTCCTTTGGTGTGTGGAGACAGGGGCTCTTGTTATCCCTGCAGGCATGGCTAGACACAGGGAGAACCCCCCTGAACGTACCCTTTGGTGCAGGCAGGTGCACCAATGCTCCACGCAGGCGCCTGCACTTAGGAAATGGTATTCTGGGGTAGGCAGGTCCAACACATGCCAGGGTGATCTAGGGGCTGGCAGGGCCACCAGAAACACCCCTTCTGCTCCCCCCATTCCCCTTCCCCACACACCCACCTGTGGCACAGGCACATTTCTTGCAGGGAACAGATGGCACTTGTAATTCCTTTTTCTTTTTTGTTACCGTTTGAGGGAGAGCGACAAGATTTTCTAAAGTGATTGAATGGAGGTTTCTTTGGCATGAGACAGAAAATTTTTAAAGGTATATTATATTTCTGGCTTGTTGTTACAGAATAATAATAAAGAATGTATTTTCCTATGCTCCTTCTTGTTTAAATGAGATCTCTGATAATAGAATTCCCTCTCTCCTTGCCCCCTGCAAAAGCAAACACCACAGGGACACAGCCAGCCAAACGAGAAAGCCCCTCAATTCCCACATATGTATGCTGGTTTGTACACACTGTTGGAACTTGGAATGAACATGCACACACACACACACAGAGTATATCAGTGTAACTCAGGGTGAGGCTCTAGGACTAGACACACAGTCAAGGTGAGACCCCAGATCTAGAAACACACACACACAGCGCTCCAGGGACACAGTCAGACAAGGGTGATTGTGTAACAAGGATAAGATACTGTGGCAATCAGCTCATTACATAAAAGTAGAAAGGGCCAAATTAATCCCTAGTGTAAGAACGCAGAAGCCAACGGAGTTATATTCAGGTCAAATTTGATTCCAAAAGCCTTTTTTTTTTTTTTTTTTTAATTAGAACGTAATGTAACAAATAGTGAGCTATGGTTTCCTACATCTCCAGATTCCTGACCCTCTTGAGCAAGGTTATTTTGAAATGGATGGAAATTGCAGTCTAATCCTATTGCACCCCAAGTACACAAGCTGTCACCCCTGGAGCTAAAAGAGTCTCTCCACCAGCTGTTCACTGGCTTGGTCTATCACACACAGCTAAGAAGTTTAAATTCCCCACTTTGCCACTTTCAGTGCTAAGCATACACAATTCATCACATTCTCATCCTGTGAGAAAAAGCTCATCCCGACGCATGTGGAACCACAAAAGATGTTAAGCCCCACCACAAGCAAACCCTTGTGCCACTGTACTCACACTGCTATACTCAAGTCACCCTGTTAGTCTCAGGCTGATCTTCAGAGAGAAACTGGGAACAGAACCCAGATACTCTTAATCCGATAAGAGCTGAAGCATCTGTGCTGCTAAAAAGGTATGTGCTGCAAGAGAGTCACCATCATTGTTTAATAGCATGGTGTCTATGACACATAGTTTAGTCTAATTTTGCCATGTAGGTAGAGGAGTGCACACAGATACTGCTAAGCAGTTCATATAATACCAGAAACACAGAGCAGAAAAAAAGCAAAGCCAACACACTCATCTGATGACTCCAGGCTTTTTCAGTTCATGAACTATCTGGGAGCAGGCTGTAATTTTCTGCAATTTGATTATTATAATTTGATTATTATTTTATATTGGCAAATGTATTTGTCCTGCCTACCTATCTACTCATGCACACATATAACACCATATATAACCATGTAAATATGCATATATAACATATAAAATGTATAAAATAGAATTCCTCTTTAGTATCTTGTTCATCAGCAGACTGCTGTGGTGGCTTGAAGAGTGTTTGCCAGCATTGATTGGAAGCACAGGTCAGAGGGTCAGCTGATCAGATAAGTGCAAGTCCTAGCATGGGATTTCTGAGGACCAAAAAGCCCTCCCTCCAAGAACAATATAAACAAAAGAATAAGCATTCCCTAATGAGGATGGTTACAGAATGAAGTGCAAGTAAATAAAGATTCCCTGTGTCATTTCGGAGAGCTCTTCCCGTCTGTAGGAGCCCTGGAAATCTGGGGACAAGGCAGCATAACCACAGCTTTTCTCCCCACAGAGGATGGGGGGAAAAGCAACCAACAGGGGCCAGATCTGTCCTTCCTACTGTTATGCTGTGCTGCAGCCAGGCAGACGCCATGTGCAGGGCACCTGGAGCCAAGGAGAAAGCAAAGCGCGATGCTAAGAATAACTCTGCCCCGCATGGAGCTGCTGGGCCAGGACAACAACGTGCCACTCTTTGCTCGGGGCTCCAAGCAGAGATCTGCCCCTTCACATTTGCCTTTTCTGTGTCCTAACTCGGGAATAAACTTGTTTTGTTACAACAGCCGCAGAAAATCAAGTCGCAAAGGGCGCCGAAGGAGCGAAGGGATGCAGGTATTTCATTTGAGGCAACACGCACAGACCATACCCTGAGATATTCAACCAGCTCTGCATAAAGCTCAGGGGAAATATGCAGAGAAACAACAATGCTTTGCATTTCTATAGTGCTTGCCTTTGGCAGCTCTCTGGGAGCTTGCAAACATTAATGAATTCAGAGGCAGAGATTCAGAGAATATAAAGGCCAGAAGGGACTTTAGATCATCCAGCCTGACCTTCTGCGTATTGCACGCTACTTGGAAATCGTGTGGAAAAGAACCACAAACATTATTTGAGGGTGGCAGAAAATGCCTTCCTGTGAAAGGCTTAAAGAGTTCAATCTGTTTAGCTTATGAAACAGAAATTAAAGAAGTTATCCTGTAGAAAGACCAACAGTGAGTGTTTACATGCAGCTAAGTCGAATCTTCCAGAAAGGCATCTACTTTTGATTTAAAAAACATTCAAGAAAGGGAAAAATCCTGTTTCCCTTCATACCTTACTACAGTAACTATTCATGCTCACTGTTAGCATTCATGCTTACTAACTCATTTGAATTTATTTGGTTTCCATCACATTTTTTGTTATGCTTCTCTCTCCTAGATTAAAAAAATAAACCTTCAGTAACCAGCACCTCTCCCCGTGAAGGCACTTTGTGCTCTAAATCCAATCATCTCTCAGTCTTCTTTTAGGTAAAAAAAGCAGATTGAGTTCACTAAGTCTTTTGCCTGCAAAACATATCTTCACCTCTGGGACAACACTGTAGCCTATTGTCACACTATTTACAGTTTTTCCTCCTCCTTTCAGAAGTATTCTTCTCATCCATGAATATCTGTGCTCTGTATTGGACATGATTTTGCCATAAAATAATAAATATTACCTTTCCCCACTCCTGCCCACCAAACAATGTCTCACAGCCCACTCACTAGGCTGTGTGAACATTGTTCCTCCTTTAAAGGTGGAGTCATATGGAAATACTAGGGCAAACCCCTAACTAGTAATTTTGAGGAAGCCAGATTATGGATAACTGGTTCTGATCCCACTCATAGCCACCTTTATAGTAGTATAAATTCACTGCATTCTATACAAGAGCCTCCAGATTTAAGCAATTCTTAGCAAGAGAAAATCTAGCCCTCTATTTAAGAGGATGGTCCCCTTCTAGCATTCTCCACTTTTTTCATCCACTCAGGGCCTCATATGATTGTTTTTCACATCTCTCCCACTGGACATACATGTTTTTGATTCCCCAATTATTATTTCTCTCTCCCCCTTATTTTCATCCTCTTGTGACTGATCATTCCCTTTTCAGTGAGTGCCTCTGACCAGCTGCTTTTCAGATCCTCCCTTCTCTGCTCTGCTCAACTGTTGCTTCTCAGCTGCCACAAAACACACCAGCCCCCACATCCCCACCTGGTTTTCAAGGGCTTGTTGTCATAAGCAGGGGTTTCTCTACTCACAGTTCTTTAATTTGCAATACCTAAATCAATCAAGAGAAACCACCACACCGTCAAAGACTGAGAGAAGGGTTTAGATCACCCCTACGTTCTGGCCTTCCAGGTTCTGTGCTGGGGCTTTCAGCTGCATTAACAAACATGTTTTTATTCAGTCATGACTAAAATCATGGAGTGTGTGAACTTGATGGTAAGAAGGCCCATCCTTGTGCCCAAAGGGAATGCTGCACTCATCCTTGAGTGACCATCCTGCACCTTGTCCATTGCTTATTATTGTACTGTGGCATGGTGAGACCAGGGACTTCACCTGTTCCCTGGTGATGGAGAAGGGTTGGCAGACTAACACGGTCTCAGCTCTTTCTATTCAAGGCACCACCTCCTTTTTACAGACTTCTCAAGCTCCAGCTTAAACCCATTTGTCTTTTTACCTCAGATTCTGGGTAAAGATGCATTACCCCAACAGATAGAAACCCTCTTCTAATTTTCCACTCTAAATATTTTCATTGCCTATCTGTACTACACTATCTCCATACAACCATGTGCTTTAGTTTAAATGTTTCCTCCAAGATGCATTTATTACAGCAATCCTATCCGCTTTGGCTTGGTTGCATGTGGTTAAACAAGCTGGGTGTTCCCAGGTTCCTCTCACAGAGTCAGACTTCCCTTTCCTCTCATCATCTTTTCATCCTGCCTGTTCCTGTGTCAGCCTGTATTCCTTTGACCAAAGCTGTAACACAAACTAGAGGGGAGGTTTCACAGGGCTTTGGGTAGGAGTGCCAATGCATTTCCCTACTGGGAAAACATCCCTAAGTACTTTCTACAACAGCACTTGCTTTGTCCACAACTACATCACACTTTCACTCACCACCATGCCACCATCCCAGCATTTTTTTCCTGAGCTTTCTCAGGATATGTTTACCTAATGAGTCTACTCAGCTGTCTTTCAGCAAGAATCTCAGGACACATCTTGGCAGATGACAAAGGTTCCCTGAATTTTATGTGGGCAGCAGGGAGCAATACAGCCTACACTGAGGATCCTCACTGAGCCTTGGCAAAATTGGCCCAACAGTTCCCAGAAGACAAGGACTGCCTCTAGTCCTGCTTGCTGTGCTCCCTGCCAGATCTCACAGAGTTCCCAGCTTACAGAAGATTTCTATTATTAGTTGTCAAGCATATGACCTTGTCTGTCGCACTACTGAAATTCATTCTGTTTCTGGTACTCCTGCCAAGGTCAAATAAGGCTTTCTCTATGATGTCCTGGTCCTTCCCTGCATTAGCAATGCCTTCTAGTGTTGAATTATCAGGATACTTCCTCATTATCTATAGCTATAGGGTCTGAGGTTAATATTAGCAAAGGCTAATCCCATGGGCGAGCACAGGGAGCGTAACAAGTAACCTTTTGCTAGACTTTGATAGGTGATCTTGCTGCTGCTGTCTTCCCAGATTAACTTCTCCCTCCCTGCCCCTCACAAACTCCTCTGCCTTTCTTATCTTCTCCAGTTTAACTAATTGTTTCTTGTGTGGCACTATATCAAGTGCTTTACTGAAATACAGAGATTAGGCTTTTGAAATTTCTTTTGCCTTCCACGAAAACAATCATCTGAAAGAAAGCTATTGGGTTACTCTGATATGATCCAGCATTGATAACCCTTTTCCCCTAACTGCTTGGTAATAATTATACTTTCCTTCAAGATCTCCTCTAAAGTGCTACAAACATTAGAGAGGTCACACTTAAAGGCCTGACAAACTTATTTCTCACCCTTCCTTAATCCTAACTGCTGAATTTTCACTTTTCCAGGCTGCATGGAGTCACCACTGTGGGCAGAGTTGAAAAAAGCCCTCTGCTATAAGCCTGTGTTTTCACGTGCCAGCGCTCCCAGGGCCAGAGAGCACCCAGGCCCAGCACTGTGAGTGCACTAAGCAGCTTGAGCTGCTTATTCATGGTAGTCAGCTTGTTTCTTTCCCCAAAGACGACATTTCTGTCTTTATCAATAACTTGGGCACAGAGTTCTCTTGGGTTTTGGCTCAAACTATAGACTCCTTGATCTCAACTGCGCTCTTATTGTCAGAAATGGCTCTACTTCTTCTTCTCCTTTTTTTTTCCTTTTCAAATAGCTGAAGGATCTTCTGCTCTTTGTTTTAACTTGCTTTGCAAGGTCTAACTTAGCTTGATTTGTAAGCAATCTGCACTTTATCCCTATATTTTCTGACCCCTAAAAGGGGGCAGGGCAGGTCAAGGCAGGGCAGGGGCAAGGCGAGGCAAGGCAATCTTCTTTGCTGTCTGTTCTTTTTCCATTCCACGCGGGCTCTCTGCAGGGCCAGCATAAGCAGCCTAAGCAGTTGCTTGTGGTGGTAGACAGATGGAGGGCAAGAGAATCGGGCTCTCTACAGAAATGAGGGCTTCACACCATCCCCAAAAGCTCAATTGCTCCCTCCCCACACTCCAGACTTTGCGCTGCTGCCTGTGAAAGCAGTGTAGAGAGCCAGCAGCAGAACACCCTCCACACACTCTGGGTAGCAGTGTAGTCCACACCTTGCCTATCTCCTGCACACACAACCTCTCCTCCCTGCCTTGGGAAAGCCTGGAACTCCCCAGGGCTTCCAGACAAGGGCTCTCCCATATGCAGAAGCAGGACATCTACCTTCTGCTCTTTCCTCTCCTCTCACATGGTCCCTGCCTCAGCATCCAACACTGGTCCCATACACACTGCAAACCACCTTGCCTTCAGCCCCTCCACAGCTCCCAGCGGGCAATGAAGAGCTGTTGATAGTCCTCACACAGCACAAGGACAGGGAGAAAGGGAATGCTGTCAGTAGAGCCTCTGCATGGTGCAGCCAGGGAGAGCACAGTGCAAGAGCACTAGGGAGGAACTGGGACTCTTCGTGTGATGAAGCTCTAAGCAAATTGGTTCGGCTTCACAGTTGACCCTGCTTTGAGCAGAAGGGTGGCTAGAGACCTGAAGAGGTGCCTTCTGACCAGAATTATCCTGTGATCCTAGGAGTGGGGTTTCTGCATCCCAGCAAGGGAAAGGAAGAGAAGAAAAAGGTCTTGTGAGGGGAAAGAGATGGCAGAGTCCCTTAATATAGGCTTATGATGGGGAGATTTGTGCCTTAGGTGATAGGTAGGGCAGAAGAAGAAGAATTCAGGTTGAGTTTGGTGGTAAAAAGAATGTATCTTAGGAGTAGACTGGAGCTTCACTTAGATCTGCTAAGTTTCTGTGGTTCTCACCCCGCAAAACTTGTCTGCTTGTGCCTTGGCTGAACTTCAGCTAAACCATCTTACCAGACATTTCCTATAACCTCCTCTGCTGTGATATTTGCCACCTTCATCCCTGCATCTACAGACTGCTTCTGTTCGTATTTATGATCACATATGCTTGTGTGATCCTTTTCAGCATCTTCTCACGTGACTTTGCTCCTCTGATGAGCTGTAGGTCCTAATACAGCTCATGACATCGATTATACCTGTGCTAAGGCTGCAGTCCTTGCATGGATGACTCTGCTTTACTCCATGGACTTTAGGTGCACAGACACAGGCTGTTGGGGGGACAGGTGTGAGCAAGGTAAAGTACTGTCCTTGAATTCACACAGGGATTTAGGTGTGGACCCTGCTTGGTCAGAGGTGTCAGTGCCACTTTCTTGACATTTGAATCTCCGCACAGCTCCAAATGGAAGGTCCTGGACCGTTTGTGCCCCTCGCACTTTGTCAGTCCCCCTAAACACTCAGTGTATGTTGGTAGACCCTGCACAGTGGGTAAAATTCCATGTCCACAGGGATTAATCACGTCCATACCCGTGTGCACACACAGAAAACACGTGTGAGCACGTAGCCCCACCACAGACAGAAATAAGTGCAAATCGCTCCGTGGGTATAAATATCTGTGCACATCCCTAATCAGACATTCAGACAGGTATCCCAAGCCCCAGACTGCAGAGAAACTGTTTATGTATATAAATACACACAGGTATGCACAAATCCCCTCAAACATTGTGCATCTACACATACTCCACTTGCAGTGTGCTCCCTCGGGCCCATGTGGCCCTGGGCAGAGATACAGGTCCCTGCTCATGCTGGTTATGCAGGAGTTAATGGGAGAGAGGCTGGGAAGGAAATTAAAAGTAAAAAAAGTTGAAAGCCCAGCACATGATTCTTCTCCTATCACATCTGTGAATCCTGGAGCGCAAGAGTAATTGTCTGCAATGAGTCAGACCAAAAGGCACAAGGAAATGGTTGCTATGGCAACCCGTGCACTGCTCTAATTCGGCTCAGAATTAAAATGATATCAAATAATTTGCAAGCAAAGGAAACATGGCAAAGGCGCCGGGTGCCAATCTAAAAAATCCAGCTATATGCAAGTCTCTCCTGAGCTGGTGTCAAGGGCTCTTTTCCCTTCAAGAGTGACAACCATGGCAATCAGAGGAGCTGTAGAGGCAGTGGTGATGGATAACCTCAGGCTAGAAGATTCCTGCTACGCACAGGCAAGAACAGGGTCCTGGGCTGGAGCTCCAGCCTGGAACAGGCTGCAGGACTGAGGATGTGCTGGAGAGAGGTCGCACCAGACCCCCACCAAGAGAAAACCCCAATTTGTTTTGGTGTCCCATCGAGGAAATTCTCTGAAAGGGCTGGTGAGGGCAGAGCCTGGGCCCAGGCACCTACCCACAGTGAGGGCATTTGCTCTGTGCTGGGTGAAGCACCACCTGCATGGGCTGAGGCACAGAGGGCTCAGTCACTTAGTGCTCTTTTCCCAGTAAGTGGTACAGTGTGCAAACTCTGGCACTCAGCAGGGACTAGAAGGAAATATTTATTCTACAGAATTGGCTATTCTCTTCACTTGTTCCCCAGACAAGGACTCCTCCCAAGGCAAAAGGCAATGTCTGCACACACAGGGAGGAGGCATCATTCCTGTACTGAAGATCTTACAGCCTGTGCAGATGGCAGATACACCACGGAAGAAACGGAAATTGCTGAGGTCCAGCCAGGGTGAACAGAAAACTATGGAAGATGTCTCACATGCCTATTTTTAGCATTCTTTTGAGGATAAAATCATCTTAGTTTCCCCTCTTGTTGCCAGCTACTGTCTATGCATGAAGACATCTATTTGGAGTTCTGTAGGCAGATGCTTGCTCTTTCTGTTTGTTCATTGACATGGCTGGAGGATAATCAGCTCTGAACAGGGAACCATGTGGCCCCAGCACCTACACCAAACCCTGGTGAAAGGCAAAGTTTGTAATATCAGAGCCAGTGCAAAACAATGCAACCACCTCACTTTTGTCTGGCTCATAGATCAGCTTGTGTTTGCCCCAGAAATGCCCCGAAAAGCAGCCTGTATGCTTACAGGTCTCTCCCCCAAGGCTCAGTACAGAAGCAGAACTCAATGGATGGCAGGTAGATGGGTAGATGAAGAGTGTAAGAAACACTGGTCTTGGCACTCCAATGGCAGTATGTAATGGATACTGTGGCCCATGAACTACTTGCTCTACCCTCAGACCAGCCAAATGTGCCCCAGACAGGTATCCTGAGAGGTGGAGATGGCACGGCTGCTGCTGGCACTAAAACCATCAGCATTTCTGCCTTGCAGTGCCCCAACATTTCCTATGACTCAGTGCCAGGGCACGGCCCCTTCAGATGTCTCTCATTTTGTCAGATCAAAGGGATGAGTGAGAAACTGTTTGTGCTTCGGGGATTGCCAGAAGGGGCTGACATCAGACAGAAACCAAACATAGCAGGTGATGGGCTAAAAATGAGTTGAATCTTCCTTCTTTTTATCCATCCTACCACTGGATGCGGGGGGACTGCGATTTCCATAAAGGCACCTGGTGATGCCTCAAGAGCTGACAGAAGTCTCTGCACTGGGACAACTTAGGCACAACCTTCAGCATCAAAAGAGGGACAGCATTCCTTCTGAATACTGCAGCACACACTCAAGAGGTCGGCTGCCTTCAAGTTTTGTATGGGTAACTTTCTGCTGGTTTCTGAACCAGACCAGTGAAATAAATTTAATTCTCTAGCTAAGATGCAGCTATTCCAATGTAAAATATGCTTATGCTATTATAGCTTATTTCCATGCCTTTTAGCAGCTTCTATGGAAGCAACTGTCACTTTCTAGAGAGAAGGTTGAAATGTTTTATCCATCCAAGCAACAAAACTGTAGGAATATAGAATTGTGTGTAGATTAGTTTGAAAAGATGCCACAGCAACAGAACTGCTGAAAAAGCCACCTGCAGCTCCTGTCCCTGCTTGCTGGTAACAGACAGCAGGTATCCAAAATTGGGGACCAAGGAAGAGACATCACGCTGGCCAGGAATCGCTTTTCAAATGAAGAGCTTCTGTCAGAATGATAGAGGTGGAATATTAACCAGTGGTAAATTGGCAAAATAACTTCCCATTATCTATTTTTCAGACTGATTGTTTTCAAATATCTCTGGAAAAAACCATAAGTTTGGGGTTTTTTTGGGTTTTTTTTGGCTTTTTCAGTCTGTTCCTGCTGTGAGTACAGAGCTCTTCCAAAAATACTGGTCTTAATAACTCAGTGTCCCAAAACTCTCTCTTTAGAATAGAGACAATATTTCTCTTCTCTGGCCCTTGTTTGAGCTTGCCTAGAGCTCTCCCCAAATACATCTGTATATACTGTTGGTGTCAGGGGATAATGATTTCACCGTGTTCCAATCACTGCTGCTAAGAACAGTAACTTTCAATATAAACAGAGGAGCTAAGTGTTGTATAAAATGAACCTGCATCTCCCAAGTGCCCATTTGGACTGTTTTTATTGGGCACCACGGAGCCTTTGCATGCCCCATCGTCCGTTTCCCATCCCTGAAACCTGACAACCATGGTCAGGAACCTAATGGAAAGAAACCCCTACCTGCCCCTGCTGGGACTGGCAGCCAGCTGAAAGCCACGTAAGTCGAACAGCAAGAAGGTCAGGCAATGAAAGAGACGTCATGCACAGCCCAGAGTGACAGCTGAACTCCTGTGCACATTCCAGCAGTTTCACCGGGGCTTTAAATCACTAAAAGCTTCTGTCAGCAACTACATGTGATTTCTGCCTTGCACCCCGAGGACCAGGAAGCCCCGGGCTACTGACTCACGGGAGGGAGCAGATGACAGTGCTATCTGGGGCAGGAGATGGCTTGGGGAGGGTGCCATCACCATGCCTTATTTCTCATTTCCAACAACGTTAGTGTGCGTGAAAGGTTCTGGACTGACATCCCAGTAGAATAGCTGCCTTCTCGTTAATTATAATTAATCATCCAGGCATTACTTAATGTTTGCATAAAGCTTTGAAGTGGTAAAGCACAACATAGCAGGTAGATATTATTAATTCCAAGAAATGGGTATATAGTCAAGCCAGGGGTAGGTTTCCCTGTGTGGCTTCCCACCCAAGAGGCCACACCAACTCAGCTCACACAAGTGGACTCTGCCTTGGCTCCACCATGTCCTCCAAGAAATTTGCCCATACCCTTTGTGCACCCACCTTGTGCCCCAGGATTGGCCCACGGGGGAAGGAGAGGGATGAGTGAAAAGGGGAAAGGGTAGGGCAGGGTAGAGGACACTGCTTTTCTCTCCTGAATTTGGCCACCTCCCCACCTGTCCTTGTGTGGAGTAGCATCTCTAAAGGCAAGAGAAGCAGCCTTGACATCCCTCAGATCATTCTGGGATTTCCCACTGAGCTAAACCAGATTGAAATGGGAGTAAGGAGGCCCTTGTATTCTCTCCTCCATCCCTTCTCTCAGCCCTCTAGACTGGCTACTCTCTAATCCCATCTGACTGCTCCCTCAACTCCCTGACAGCACCCAGACCTGTGTCATCTGCCTGGAGATTTGATTTTACCAGTTTGCCTTACTCTGCCTTGGCTGGGGACTGACATTCATCTGCCAGAAGAAAAGGGGCCCAACACTCCACCACTGATGTTCTCCCCACGGGGACACTGAGGGTGCTCCCTCCCCACGGGCATGGCTGTAAATCCTGGAGCTTAATTTTTCACTACATGCATAGTGAACATTTCAAAGTGCTTACAAATCCTCTCAAGCACTATCAAGTCAAACAAGTGACAGTAATGATCACTGGCAGAATGACAGGCCAGTTCATACCACTTGTTCTTTTATAGGGGCACTTAAAAAGTCTCTGTTGTTTCCCTTCTATAGAACTGTGACTGCATTTATTCAGAAACTACAAGTCTACCCAGATATTTGGCTTTCTGGGAACCAGTTCTGGGTACCAAACTTCTGCTAGCATCATAACCCTAAATGAATGCAGCATCAATCCCACTGAGGGCTGATGCCATCAGAATAACAATAATAATAATAACAACAATCTGCATTCCATTCTGCTCTGATTGCCTCTTGTTGTGTTTCCCCTTCCCTTACCTCTCTCCTGTACTCAGGATGGTATTGCAGCACAGCCCAGCATAATTGAGCTGGAGACACTGCTGTAGGATGAAGTCCCCTAGAATCAGGATCTAGCCACTCAGAATATTAGTGTGAGGGGAGATGAAGTGAGACCTACATCCTTACTCTCAAAGCTGACATCCTCAATAAAAAATAGTATTTCAATAAGTAGTGTGACCACAGTTATTGTCCTTTTTTTTAATGACTTCTAGTATGAAAGACTCAGATGATGAACCTAGTCACTGCTGGAAACAAAGCAAAGGGTAATATAGACAAAACACCTTTTTCCTCTCTGAAACCCCCAAAACATGATGTAAGCTGACACCCAAACCAGCAGATGGGTCATATCTCAGCAAACCCTGGCACTCCTGCTGAAGTCAAGGGGGGGAGGAAGGACTTTGGACCCTTTGGGAGAAAGTAATTGTCTGGATGCTGCCATTGAGCCCACACCATGGATGAAAGATGGGTAGTTTTCATCAAAGCATAAGAAACCAGGAATGAAGAACACACACCATGTGTGAGAACAGAAGATGTTTGTGGTCAGGTCACCTAATGGGCCTTTAGTGACAGGGACCATGGTACCTTTAAGGGACGAAAACAACTGAAAATTCATTTCTGTGTCTCAACTTTTGTGGTTGCCAGCTGAGAACACTGGTTTGTTCTGTATCATTTCCATAAATGACAGATTTTCTACCTTATTGTTGTTGTTTTAACATGATTTGTTTCCCTATCCTCTGCTGTTCTTTCCACCTTCTGCAAAGGATCCTGCCCCTTCACAGCATGTCCACACAGTCAGTCAATTCAATATGCAGCATAAGTGAGTGGGTGGAAATCTCCACAGGGGTTGTGAAAAGTGCTGCTGACAGAAGAGAAATGGCTCTGTCAGGGGCAGATCCTCCTGCCACTTGTTCTTGCTCCAGCGCTTCCACCAAGAAGTTTCCTTCCCTGTACTTATACTGAGTGCCAGATGAACTGCTGCTGTGCCTCTGCTCTAACTCACAGGTCAGGGAAGGGAAGCAAAAGGACCATGAAGAACACATGGTCTTTTTTTTAAAATATTTTTTGTCCTCCTTAATTACGGTTTAGAAAAATGCTCCAGTGCTGCACAGGGACCCTTGGTACAGTTTCAATGCTCTTTTCTTTCTCTGCTGGGTATAACAGTGCCAGCTAGTAGAAGTTTGGGGAGCAGTTTCTATGATCCAAGCACCTATTAACGTGAACTTTGCTGAAACCATCTCTATTTTACAGGTATCTCTGGAGAAACTTCATAACAATTTTCTGGTTTTGGGCTTAACATGGTGGTTTATTAGTGAAAAGTGCTATTTCATAACACCCTTCCTTCAGCTTATAAGTACTTTCTTAATGCCCAGGTGATATTTAAAGAGTACCACTCTCAGCTAGAACTTACTGGAAGCCTGGGAATTAAGGAACACTTCATCAGATGAAGTTAAATTGCCACAGTTTCACTGACTAGTAGTAGTACTGAAGATCATTCCCTGTATACTACTCAGCCTAGGCAAAAGCAATATCAGGCTTTTTGATCTGAAGGTATCTGCTGTATGGCCTTCTCTCTACTGGATATATATATATATATATAACTACATATAACTATAAGAAAGTTGCTGTTTGGTATCTGTTCCATCAGTCATTCCTTCCACCATACAAAGTTGCATTAACACCAACCATTCTTTCACAAGAAGCTTTGCATCACAGCGTATTTCTAGTGATAATTACTCCATTACCTGTTCCATCAACCTCTTCCCTTGGTCAACACTTCCAGGTTCTAAAAAAAACTTGGGGTAAGAACTACATCTTCTCTTACCCCAATACTCCTATGCCCAGCGTTTAAGTTGGGTATGACACCAGTGTTATTGATTTATGTTGATTTTTCTTTGTTAAATGGGTGCTCTGTTTCACTTGTGAGTTTACTGTACTTCCACAAAGGCTTGAAGCAATTAATACAGAAAATGGTAAATCTTCAAAAGCTTTGGGGTTCTGCCGGAAATAACGTGCTGTACGAATTTTCCAAAAGTAGATACAGAGTCTAGTGAAGGTCTGCCAAAAGGAGTTTAAAGCTCAGATACAACAGTAAGTTTGGCAATCTATAGGTCTGAGTTGGAGATCTAGCAACACATCCATTCCACCAGCAAAACTTCATTTTTCAGCCGAGATAACAGTGGAGATGCATGAACATGATGCTTTTCCAAAGCCAAAAGTGTCTCCTGCAAAGAGTCTTAAACCTGCACGGACCTCTCAACCTACTTGTGCTCCAGAGAAAGAGTCTCAATCCACAAATTCACCAGCACTGACAATGGGAAGTTTCCTTTCAAACAGCCAGTTCCCCTTTCAGAAGCCTGTCAGCCATTCAGTACCTGCTCTATTATTCTCTGTTGAGCCTGGTTTTCAACATCACAATCTATTGTGGCTCCCATCACTTCCCTTGAATGACAAGCTAAGAGCTCTCAGCTCCCACACTCCATACAAAAATGCAACTGTTTCATTCAAGATAAAAAGAGACACCAGAATGTCCTACCTGCAGCAATCCCCATCTTCCCATCCACAGACACGGACACAGCCGTGCTCACAGTCACCACTTGCGGTAGGTCACCTCCCTCTGTCAAGACACAAACACAGCAGGCTTGGTTGGCTCACCACCAGAGAGGAGTAAAATGCAGCAGGAGCAGCTTGCTCACACATCTTCTCATCCAGGACAGTGTGTACACATGTATCAACTCTAAAATATCCCAGAGTCTCGAGGGCTGCATCTTTCAAGACACATAAGAAACGTTAACGGGCTATGAGTAGATTTTATTTTTTTTTTGCCTTTTAGATGATGTCTCATGATAAAAGTAGCATCCTCAGCATAAAAGAAGTGTACAAGGCCAGGCTGGATGAGGCTCAGAGCAACCTGGTCTAGTGGAAGGTGTCCCTGCAAGAGACACACCACCTAGCAGGGTGGGTGGAACGAGATGATCTTTCAGCCTCAAACATTCCGTGATTCTAAGATAAAATGTAAAGGATTGGCCTCCTTGATTTTGGACATGTAGAGCCTCTCTTAGGCCAGAAAGCTGTTCTGCTTAATGCACCATCTAAACTCTGTAGACAGAGGAGAAGCAGGACATGTAATTCTGACAACACTTGCACAGTGAAGGCTGGGCTTATGTCTAGCTCAGTTACCCAAGCCAGACCAGCACCACAAACTGCAGAGGCAGACAAAGCACTCCCAGGTACTTCCAGGGTGCACTCCATTTTAGAAACAAGGTCCTCTGGGACTTCAAACTCTGTTATGCCCCAGGGTCTCCCGATTATCTTTGAGCTGCTGTTTTAAGCATCCTGTAAGTCCTGTGTCACATCTGCCAGCCCTGTGTAGATCTCTCAGCTCCCACAGGGCATTTAAAATAACATGGCTGGATAGGCTTAAGCAACTGAACCCAACCTCCTCTGCCTGTGTTACTGCAGTTGTTTCAGTCTGCAATTGTCCATGTGGCAGATCCCATTTCTGTATTTTTTTTAAAGTTATTAGATTAGCTTCAGCAGGGGCACCTCTTTTGGAACTGCCAGGGGACAGTTTAAAGGTCAGTATGATCGATCTGGTCTGCAACTGATTCCCTCCTTGCATGTTGCATGGAAATCTCTTGCTTAGACAGATGCATCAGGGATTCTTTCTTTCCCAACAGCTCCAGCATTTCTTACTGCTTTCCATTTCTGCTTTCATCATTCTAGGTGGTACCCAGTGCGTCCATAGCACAATTCAGATTCTACCACAGTTTAGCCTGGAGGCACTCACTGTTTTTTGATTTTTGGACCAAAGCCTCATTAACCTGCTCAAGGGTGTCAGAAACAGGAAAACCCTCGTGAAACACTACCGAGCCAACTTATGCTCATGTGCCTTGGGCATGATCCTGCCTTTATGTTGAATCTCAAATGTCTTGTTCTTCCTCGGATGGGACAAAGAAGCAAAATACCTCTAGTGCCTCTGGAAAAAAATATCTCATCCAACACACGAGAGATCTGGGCTGCAAGAACAGTTCTACCCGACATGCAGAGGGTTCCCTGATGTCTTTTTATCTCTGGAACTTTTGGACACTGGAAGGAGGAGCCCTGGATAAAGTATTCTGATGACCTGCAGTTGTTCCCTGCTGGTTTCC
Organism: Chiroxiphia lanceolata; assembly: GCF_009829145.1. Lineage (NCBI taxonomy): Eukaryota > Metazoa > Chordata > Aves > Passeriformes > Pipridae > Chiroxiphia > Chiroxiphia lanceolata. The sequence goes on from NC_045641.1 coordinate 62,275,968, forward strand.
TTCCCAGCAGGGAGCTCTTGGTGCTTTTCCTTCTTATATGATTAGAATTCCATCAGCCATGAAAACCTCTTGTCACTGGGCAGGGAATTGTGGAAAACATGAAAAGGGGACTTCAGCATCTAACAGAATTTAATAAGAAACTGGGTGGCCTATTTTGGCTAAAAGGTAGGGCAGCCCTGCTTCATTGGATGTCAAGGAAGGGCCTGGACTTTCCTTTACAGTGAACCCCTGTGGCTCAGAAGCACTGAGTATTATTTCCTGGCTCTTTCAGGCATATTGTGTGATCTCATGGATCACAGTCCCTCTAAACCCAGCTGCTCATCCCTAAAGAGACTACTAATCTCCCTTAGAGTTTGAGGCACAAGGTCTTCAGGGTCATATACTACTTCTTACAATGTGCCTGCAGGGTTTCCAGGTGAATGGGGTTCTGGACTTGATTGAAGCTTCTGACCAATAGCCATGTAAAACAAAAACTAGTGGCTGCTACGTGTTGTTTTGTCTTTATGCATAACTACCCATGACTTCTAAGAAAGCCACAGCAAACCACAACCCAAGTGTTAAGCCAGGAGTGACTGCTGTGGGTAATGGCTGCCCTAGGAAGTCCCACAGGGTGTCAGTGCCTGGTTTTCTAACCCACGCTCTATTCCAAAGAGCAAATGTTGTGACATATGCAGGGGAGTAAAAGGTCCTTCCTGCCTTCTCTCCCCCTCCCTCCACACTTGACTTTTAAGTGATATTTAAGGGTGCTGGGCAGAGAGAGGCTCTTGTGAGAGAGGTTTCAAGTATTTTCTCATTCCATCCCTCCCGCTTTACATCCTGGTTCATCTCTTGCCTTCAAGCCTGGTTTTCTTCACTTTGCTACTTGCTTTCCCACCCACCAGCCTCCCACCACTGCACCACAAAAAGCTTTAACAGCTAAAGTGCCGAGCTCCATGACAGAGATGAAGAGCTAGGGGCCAGGGAGGAGCACAGAGGGGATTTCTGCTTTCTGCGTAGGAGTCTCACATGAATATTTTGTTTTGTTTGTTTCTTTTTAGGCTCTTCTGCTCTCTTCCAGCCTTTGAGGAGGTCCTGGCTGGCCCTGCATACTCACAGGAACCAACACCCTAAGCAACAGACATTGAAAAGCTACTCCTTGCTTTCCTCGAGTGTTTGAACTTCTTTATTGATGCTATATTCTAGTAGGAAGGATGCAGGACACCAATGCTATGGAAAAGCCTCTCCCCCACCCTTTTCCTCTGCTATCTTCCATAACAAACCCATCCATTCCTGCCATGGAAAGTGGTGATAGAAAAAATGACACCCTCTAAACTTAGACTTCCTGACTGAGTGCTGATGGTCCCTCATCCGTGCCAGCTGCTACTGTCATCCAGTATAGCTGATGTTCCCTCCCAAGCCTGGCCACACCTATGTGTCTCATTCCTTCTGCAACACCTTGCCTGTTCCCTTCTCACGTTTCATGTGTTCTCCAGCTCCACGTGTAACTTCTGTTCCCACAACTCCCACCTCCCTAAATCTTTCCATCTACCCAAGCCCTGCATTTCCACGTATCCTTCACCTCCTCTGTGACTCTGCATTACACAGCCCTGACTGCCTTCCCCAAAACTTGTAGCTTTACCTTTCTGCTCTGACCAGTATCTCGGCCACGACCTCTGTGCCTCTACACTGGTGTGAAGGTAACACCCAGCGGTCAGGTCTTAGCAATTCCCACTAGGAGGGAAGCAGCCATAAAGGCATCGGGATGGGCGTGGTGCGGGATGCAAGATGTGAAAAGCTTTCTCTTTCTCTCTCCTCTGAGTTCAGGCTGGGGTTACCTGAATCGTCTTCCGAGACAATGCTGTAGATGAAGCTCCCGGGGGGGTGCTCGGCCGCCCGGCGGTACCACAGAGGGAAGTGGTCCATAGTGAAGATACTTTCCTTGTCCTTCTGTGTCAGGAATTTCCTGCCGGGAGAAGAACCCAGGGCGGCCGCTGTTCACGGGCTGGAGGGCGTGCCCTCCTCGGGGGCACCGCAGCGCGACCCCCGGGGCTGGGCACATCGCCCTCCTCCTCTCACCGCCCGGGGCTGACCGAGCGAAAGGGGCTCACGGTGTCCCCCCGGGGCAGTGCCGGGCTCTCCCTCACCGTGAGGGGCGGCTGCTCCCGGGCCCGGTGCCGCCGCCAGGTGCCGCTGTTGGCCCGGCCGAGCCCCGCGGCAGCGGCCCCGCGGTGCTGCCGCCGATTCCCGGGACCTGCGGCTTGGAGCCCGGGAAGGGCGGGATGAAGGAGCATCCCCCTGCCCCGCCGGGGCGGGTTACCCCGCGGGGAGCAGGGGCAGGGCCGGGAGTGCCACAGGTGAAGCGCGGAAGGTGGGAGCGGGCGGGAGAGGAGGCACGTGGCGCTGGAGTGTGGCCGTGAGTTACCGCAGGGGAATGGGGAGCAGGTGAGGAAAGGGGGATTGGGCAGTCTCCTAACAAAACCACTCCAAGCGTAAGGTCGTGCTGCTGTAGCCAAATCCCGATCTCCTCAGGAGTCCCTTTCTCAGAGTGGAGACCTCATAGCAACCTTCCAGTATCTGAAGGGGACCACAGATACTCCTTCATTAGGAGCTGTAGTGATAGGACAAGGAGTAATGGGTACAAATTGAAAGAGAGGAAATTTAGGTTGGGTATTGGGAAGTAATTTTTTACTGTGAAGGTGGTGAGACACTGGAACAGGTTGCCCAGGGAGGTTGTGGTTGCCCTGACCTCGGCAGTGTTCAAGGCCAGGTTGGATGGAGCTCTGAGCAACCTGGTCTAGTGGGAGGTGTCCCTGCCCATGGCAGAGGGTTTGGGACTAGTTGATCTTTAAGGTGCGTTCCAACCCCCTAACATTCTATGATGTGATGCAGGAACTGAAGTGCTTGAGCAAAGGGGTGCTCCTGAAGGCAGGAAGATGCGTCCTGGGGGCATGACAAGACAAACAGTGGATGCTCAGGAGAGACCTCGTGAAAATCAGGTCACTGGTTTCCCTGGAGGTCCCTACGGCTTGGCTGGCAAATCCCTTTGTTTTCAGGCTCTTGTTCTTCTGTATATTTTGACGTAATGATAATGACTCATTTATATGGTTCCTTCCTTTCAGGGGATTCCAGAAGCGCCTCCTGTGGGGCTCTGTCCCAGCAGTGTGGTGACTGCGGCTGTTTGAAAGCATTGAATGCTGCTCCTGATGAGCAGTGGGGGATAGGGAATCATCATATTAGCCTCCTGCAGCACACAGCGTTTTCTCCCTTGTTGCCAGAGACTGATTACTCTGAATTGTTCAGACTGCCTCAAAAAACATGAGGGGTGTCACCTTTCAGGCACAGCAGAGCTTGAATGTAGGACTTATGTTTGGGGAACTTGGGGACGGTGAAACAGTTGCCAAGAAGTTAATGACCACCATGAACATGGTCCCCTTCTGTTCCATCTGCTGGTGTGCCTCTGTGACCTGTCCTTTCTTACAGCAGCGTGCACCAGCCTGCATATTCAAAGTGCAACAGAATGCAAACTATACCCTTTCCATGTCAAAACCCTCCACTGAACACACGCTTTTGCCTTGAGGGAGAGGACAAGAGAACGAATTGTATGTGACAGATGTCAGTCACATCACTTAATGCCTCACTGGAAGGCACTGGGATGCTGGTGTGATGTGGGCAATGGAGGAGGCAGAACAGAATAAATGTGGGAGAGGAATTGAGACAGAAAGATCAAACATAGCCAAGCTGGAATGTTACCGGGGCACTGGAGTGCAGAGAGCCTTTGCACTGCAAAATGGTCCTGAGGATATGTGGTAACTGTGGGCATTTTCTGCATTGACTGACTGAAGTCAGGAATGATTGAAGGTTTCCATTTAAATGAATGCACTTTGGGACAGTATTTTAAGAAAAACTTGAAAGGACCAGAGGAAGACAAAGGCCCCCTAACCTGACTCTCCAAATCAGCACCAATACTGTCAAGGTGTTGTTTCCATTCTGTTTCTGTCTCCCTAAATACATTTCTAAGGCTGGTGGTGATTTCGTGCTGCCCCTTCAGAGACACTGAGAGAAACCCCTTAATCAGTTTAGGGACTTACCTGTTGGAAATTTTCTCAGAGCCCACATAGAGAGCACTCCTCATGAGTCCAGCCCGAGTGCCCAGAAAAGCCATCTCAACACCTGCCTCAGTGTCCCTGTGGAACAGAAACACACAGGCAGTAGCAAAACACCCTTGCCCCAGGGTGGGGAGCCTTTCAAACTGGAAGCCACACCTGAAGACATGGTTAATTTGCAACATAACCCATTTACACCAGGGGTGACAGTGGTTCCTCCCTGCTAATGGCAACAGGCGGTTGCTGGCTAACAATTGGCAGGCTTAAGACTTGTACTTAGGTTCACACCTTTGAAGTTTGCTCATTTCATTCCTTTTAAGTAGATCACAAGCTCCTCTCCCCCTGCTAACCCTGCTCCAGGCTACCCTGAGGCTGAAGTGAAGGAGAGGAACTGCAGAGAGAGAATGGCTGGATCAGGGATGCAGAGGATGGGCAGCATAGCAGAATGTCTCTGAAGAGAGTGTGTTGGTGGAGCTGTTTAAGGGTGTACTGATAAATGGGTGGGTATCCTAACATGATTGTCACTGGCTCAACCTCTGTTAGTGGTAGGGATACCAGTAACCAAAACAGGAGCTCCGTGGCCACATATCTGTGTAAGCAACATATTGTCTGCTGAAAGAAGATCTGTGTGACATGATACAAGATACTACAAGCAACAGGTACATCACTGGAAATAATAAAGTAGAAAGTTGTTTGGTGAAGCCAGCCTGTCAACTACCTTCCCGAGGCTCAATCTGAAGGCATCACCAATAGAGACAAGACCAAAGTACCTTTTCTTCCCTAAAAAAATCCCTCACCAAACTAAAGGCTGTCCCAAGGAGGCCCAGCCTACTGGAGTTCCCTCCTGAGAGACACTTTTTGGGTTATTTCTAAAGCTATTGAGCTATTTCTATCAGCTTTTTGAGCTTCTTGTATGCTGTGCAAGGCTCTGTGACTGTTTCAGGCACTGCCTAAGGCCATATACTCTGAAGATGCCTCTTCAATGGTGTTCTATCCATATTTACTTCTCATACACTTACATGGACATATTGAGGGCTAATGTAGTCCAGTAGGCCTCCATGGGTGCAGTGACCACTGCATCAAACAGCACTTCCTGGACCAACTCCTCATCACCTGAGAAAGAGGGAGAACAAAAATCAGGAAAGAAAGACATGTTCCCACCTGGGTGTTTTAGAGAGTCCCTTGGTAAGGAACATCTATCGGGCCAGGAAAATGGAGAAATGTGGCACAAAAGGAGACCTCCCATCACAGGGCAGAGAAGAGGACCTACCCCCCTGGATGGTGGAGAGCACAGGAACAGATGTTACTGCCAAGATCACAGAATCACAGAATCAATTATGTTGGAAAAGACCTCTGAGGTCATCAAGTCCAACCCATGACGGATCATCACCTTGTCAACCAGACCATGGCACTGAGTGCCATGTCCAGTCTTTCCTAAACACCTCCAAGGATGGTGACTCCACCACCTCCCTGGGCAGCCCATTCCAATTTCTAATCATCATTTCTGTGAAGAATTTCTTCCTAATATTCAAAATCATCAGACCAGTTCCCCTGCAAACTTGGTGGAAGGGTGGTGCCCAAACAAGTATGGGCAAGTGAGAGGCTTTCAAATGAAGTTACTCATTAGACCTTCACTCAACCATCTCCTTTAATGAACAGGCCACTGCCTCAAACCCCTGCCTTGACTTTTCTTCTGGGTATCCCATTGAGAGGATACCAGCCACCACGTTCCACTCAAGAAGCTTCCTTCAAAACCCCTAGTGACTTCTTTATGGCCTCTACTCTGTTCCTGTGCTCACCAGCTTCTCTGTTAGCCCTCCTTCCTTCCTGTAAGTCTCACAAAACACTGTTCTGTCCTGGTTTCCACCAGGTGCTCAAGCCAGTCCAGGCCACCAGTCTAATCCACTTTGGAACTAAGAAGTGATTAGGAAAGTTCAAAATATCGTCATGTGCTAAATGACTTATCCCCAAACCCCATTTCTTTGACCTGCTTCATTATTGTATTGCCCTGCTTGCATTAATTCTCATTCTAATGAGAATACGATGACCATCATATTGCAGAAATGCCCCTTTCAGTGCTGTTCTAGATGGAAACACCCCCACCATTTCAGTGTTTCTGGGTTGATATTCCAGTCTCCCTTAATGTTTTGTCTCAAGTTCACCAAACTTTCTTTGTCACAGCTCTCAGGATCCTTCTCTCCATCCTTGTAATTCAAACCTGAGAATAACACGAGACCTTTCCTTCTCCAGGCCCCATATGTCTAAGATGTGTTCAAATCATATTTGGTTTTCCTCCACAGCACTTCCAAGTCTGCATGTCTCTCATAGTCAGCTCTCCTGAAACTTTACTCCTCTCTGGCCACTTGAGCTGATACATCTCCTCTTTCCAGCCTGCTCTAAGGAGAACCAGGTGGGGGTCCACTCACATTGTGCAAAGAGAGGCAAAATTACTGGATTACATTTGATTTTAGTTTTAAGAGATTCCCATTCTTGTGCCAAAGGTTTGTGCCTCTCAGCTGCAGCATTACATGCAAAATCTTATACTTTGCACAACTAAAGGGGCTGAAGGACATCCTAAAGCTAAATAGCTGTAAGGAGTTCCCATGCACAGCTGCCCACCTCTGTCCCCTGACAGATATCTCACTGTAGTGGTGCTGTATCAGCTGCCCGTGTGGCTATGTGTTGCCTAGAGAACGGGACCTGGTGCAGCGGATGAGCAGCAGGGGGAGCAGGAAAGACAATAATTCTGTGACAATTTTTTACCCCTAGATGAGTTACCTGTTGTGTTTGGAAAACAAAGGTAATAATCCTTGTTCTGAAAGAACCCATCTCTCTAGATGGCACTGTGAACCCTTGGAGGATGATGACTGGGACCCTGGGGAGCTGAGTAGTCTCTAGTTTTCCTGGCTCCTCCTGCCATCGCCCCATCTAGCCCAGCTGATCAGTCTGTCTTCAACATGGTTTGCAGCCCCTACCGAGCTCCTTTCAAGCTTTTCATCCCTCAATATTTCCTATGCTGAGACCTCCAATAAGGCTGAGTTACGTGTCAGCTTTGAAATGGAAAAAGAATCCTCTGACAGAATCAAGGGAGTGGATTCTCTGTTCGTTTCCACTTGTGAATTACTCTGGGCTTGAGTTCTGCCCTGCCTGTGTGAACAGGTGCCACAAGAGCTCAGTCTGACACCAATCAGTTTGTCATAGTGCCCTCTCCCCTGTGATGGGTACAGGAAAAGGCCCTTTCAGTGCCTGGGACTCACATTCCAGGTCAGCGTCCTCTCCAGTGAGGAAACGGATCACAGCCTCCAGCTGGCTGAGCTTTCGGTGGTCTGGATCAATGTCGGTGATGCAGTAAATCCTGGTGGGAAGGGAAGAAGAAGCAAGGGCAAAGAGAAACCACAGTTAACCAAATGGTGCTGGAAAATAATAACTGCAAAAAAAAATTCAGCAAGAAACCTGGGTCTGCAGAGATTTTACCGCTGCTGCACGGTGTGCCCACTCAAAATCTAACAGTGTGGCTGTAAGTCAAACCCTACCAGTAAACCAAACACCAATTAACCTGACTGCTGAGCTTGGTAGGGCTGCTGTTATGGTCTTCAGCATAAGCTCACAATGCAAAACAGGTGTCCCAAATCCTCTCAGCAGTTCTCTGTATTACGTGTTGTGTAAGATGTGTACACGTGCCTATATAGACAATAACAATGTGATGGAGAGACCCGAGAAGCAGAGGGTCGTGTGTAACGTGAGTAAGACCAGACCAGGAGCAGAAAAAACGAGAGACAGAGAAACAAACTGTGAGATGAGGAATGATCTTGCAGTATGATATGGTGACAAGAAAATCTGTCCCAAGGGGACACCACTGCAGGAGCCTCTGGACACAGTTTGGGGAGAAGCAGAAGAATGTGCTACAAATGCTCGGAATTATAAAAGAAACCAGTCTTCTAATCCTGCTTCCAATTTTGACCACCCCATTGTCAGGAGAGGAAGGGGTTATGAGAGAGAATTACAACTCATAAAGGGGCTGAAAGGAGTGATTTATGAGAGAAGTCTAAGAGAAATTAATATGTAAAGTGTGTAAGCTGACACACCAAGTCAGGAGTAGAAGAAGGAGAAGTCACTGCTTGTGTCTCAAATGCGCTGCCTGTGAAACTTAGCAGTGTAATGAGAGGTGAGAAGAGGTGGAGGGCTTCTTGAATATAGTTATTTTGGCTTTGATACAGGCTGGGTTCATGTGACTGAGTGTAACTGAATGTTGGGTTCATGAAAACCCCAAACCTCACAGCAATAAATGGAAAGTGCCATGCTTCACCCTGTTTCATATCCAAACCAAGCAAAACTGTAAATTCTGCTTGCTATTGAAACAGGGGTCATAAATCACCTCCATGTTCACTAGAAATTAAGTCTAGGCTTAGTTCAGAAGAATGCCAACCAAAAATAAGCTAGGATTTAAAAAAGCATTTCAATCTCTCACCAAGCTTGCAACAAAATTTCCTGTCAGCTCTGACATACTGTAGGTCTTGTAAAACAATTCTGAGTGACATGAGGGGAAAAAGTAAGTCTGAGCAGAGAAGACTGAGGATAAATCTCAGATGTTTGTTAGTACAGTAATGTGCCAGGTCTTGGTGGGATCTCCCAGAGGAAGAGGTGGAACTGAATTGCCTGGAGACAGTCGGGTACAGTCCCTGAAGAGCACTGCTTTTTCTCTAGGCCACAGAGGGTGATGAATGCAAGCCACATTGCTGGGAAGTTCAGCCAAATATCGTGACAAAGTCCTGTGTCACTGACAGGATTTCTTCCACTTACCATTCATTCGCTAAAGACAAGTCTGGCTGGAGCAGGTCGTGCAAACCTGAAAGCAGATAATACATGGAATATTCGGTTAGGTACCAGCCAGATACAGGCTGTGGAGGAGAAGTGAAGTGGTGAAGTTCAGAGTAGCTGCCTTGTCCCTTGGGACAGCATGGCCCTTTGAGATTAACCTACCTTCTTCCACTGAAGTGTTCCCCAGCAGAATGTACTCCCCGTGTCCCCTGGACAGCACAACACCCAGGCTGGAGGCAGGAGGGAAAACAGAGGACTTGTCAGCAAGGAGAGGTGTCATTCCTAAACATGACGCTGCATTCCCTGCAGTAACAACCCTTAAAGACATTAACTCCCTCCACAGCTATTAAAGAAAAGAACATCATCAGAAGAGGATTAAGTGAGATCCGATTTCAGCACAAGAGGCAAAGGAACCTGTCTGTAGAGCTGAAATGAGGCATTTCTGGTGATAATTTTTTAGCCAACATTGTAGATTCAGGTCAATGATAACATTACTCAAATCTGTGCCAGTTTCAAATCATTTCAGCTGGGTAAAAGAAAAACCAACCCACAAGCAATCACACACACATGCTTTGTTTGATTTGTTATTTGATTTTTTTTATAATTTTCAGTTTATAACAGTGTTGTTTTCTTTAAAGCCATACACCAGAACATAAACCATATTCAGTAGAATGGAAAACTGAAGAAGATGTCTTATTTCGCTGAAATGAAACATGATTCACCTAAGGCTTTGCTTTTGTATTCTGAACTTCAGATAAATCATAATATTCCTTTTGAGTTGACCCCAAACAATATTTTAATGGCTATAGGAACAAAGAAGTCAGTTATTCACACTCCTCTGCTCATGAATTGTAGTCAGTTTTATGAAGAAAAGGGACCAATCTGCTGTCCATGATTCATGATCTTACTTCTGATACATTGTGTTGATGTCACACAGTCCTTGCTCACCTGAAGGGTGTGCCACTGATGTCCGTGAAGAAATAATCATTGGTGAGGAAAAGAACTCGTTTCTGAAATAAGAGCAGGAATAAGAAGAGTGAGAGACCATCTGACAGACCAAGAGCATAGTGGTGATGGGGACCTAGGATATATGTCCCCAAGGCTAAGCCAAACATTTCACACCCTGCTAGGGCTGGCTGGAAGCAGGGATGAATGTGCAGTATTCAGCATATCCAGCTCTTTCAGGATCCAGGCAGCCACTCTGTCTTTCCAACTAGGGCTTCAGTTAAACCTTTCTTTGCTCTGGGGCTCATGCACCGGTTGCAGGAAGGGGTGGGGGGAAGCTGCCCTCCTTCTCACACCCTCCAAGCCAATGTGCTGGGGCCCTACTGCTCTTTTGCCATACACAGCAACCTTGACAGTTTTGCACATCATCATCATCATCATCATCATCATCATCATCATCATCATCATCATCATCATAATCATCATCATCATCATCTCCAGCAGCAGGGGGGCTCAGTGGGGCAGGTAGAAAGATGGCAAACCTACCCACTGTGTGTGTGGGCAGCCGGGGCCAAGTCTCCCCACTCCTGTGGGAAATTCTAATATTCCTGACCTTTGTTTTCATGCCAAATTGGGACAAAACATTAGCATATTCCAATTTTGTTAAAAAACATCAGTAAAAAAAATTTACGTTTTAAATTTGGAAAAAAGTGCTGATTCAAATCCAAGCAGTTTTGATTCACGTGCAAATATTTTTTTCAGACTGACATTTCAACTGAAGACATTTCAGATTATTGAAAGCTGCTTCAGAACTTCATCTGTTTGCCAGACTAGCCTTTTCCTGTAGGAAAGTGTTGATTTCAGTGGAACTCTTTTCCAAAGGAGAAAAGTTTTTGGAAAGTTTCTGTCCAAGCCTCATGCCAGTATATGAACCCTAATATGTTTAAAATCCTAGACCCAGCCTGAAAACGAGGTGAGAGGATGTGTGTGGGAGACAGGGGAGTGAACACAGAAAACTCAGTGTTCCCCAGGGGGAGCCGTGCCTGCTCTAACCTGCTCAAGCCGTGCAGCAGTGGAAGTGGAGCGAGGCACAAAGGACCAGCCAGCGCCAGCTCCAGCTCCCCAGCCAGCACCGAGTTTGTGCTTATGGGGCTGATGGGGATGGGGGATATTTTTAGGTGAGGAGGCGGCAGGTGGCTCAACCCCTTCCCTCCTCTCTCTCTCTCTCTCTCTCCATGTATGGCAGCTCTATACTGCTGAGCAACAGGGTCTTTTGCTGTGCCAAGATCACGCAGAATCACGGAATTATTTAGGTTGGAGATCTCTAAGATGATCGAATCACCACCTTGTCAACTGGCCCAGAGCACTAAGTGCCACATCCAGTTGTTTCTTGAACATCTCCAGGGATGGTCACTCCACCACCTCCCCGGGCAGTTCATTTCAATGTTTAATAACTCTCTCTGTGAAGTTATTCCTCCTGATGTGCAAGGTCTTCCAGAGTGCTGTGATACCCCTGAAGAACGTGGCATGGTGGTGTTTTGAGGTGTTACAAGAGCTATTAATCCTTCCTTTCCTTGCCTGTCTGATCTGATGGTGGAGGCAGGGAGGCACGGAGAAGAAGGTCTGGCCGCTACTCTGAGACCCTTTCCTTTAGCAGGGCTTGTCCTGCTCATCCTTTGCTCCCTGACCTGCCCCTCTTCTACTCATGCAACCACTCAGCACCTGCAAGTTGAGGGAGGGAGGGCAAACCTCTTTTTGGGCAGTAGGAGAGAGTGGGTGGCCAGCCTGCTCCAAGACAGCTGGAGGTATCAGCCCTTATCCATGGAATGGAAAAGAAGCAGAGGCACCCTTGAGCTAGGCAGGGTTGAGGATGGTCAGACAGGACTTTGCTATACAGGGAGGATCAAGGGAGAAGAGAAGAACGTGGGCACGTTGGCACCATGGTAGGATAGCTGACTACCATCCCCTGCAGCCTGGGAACATGAGTATTTCCAGTGTTGGTATTGTCACTGTACTAGGTATCCAGTCCTGGTTATTGCCATTACCAGTGGTTTGCCACAGCTCCTACCCCTGTCCTCACCCTTTTGCTTTCACAGTCACAACTCTTTTGTAGTCCAGCTGCAAGCAAAGATATTTTTGCCACTTGATCTCTCTAAAAACCGCCTCTTGTACTTGTTCCTTATTTTCCCCTCTCTGTCTCACTCTGCTCTCAATACCTTCCTGAGATCAGCCTGGGAAATCAATGTTTACGTGGCTGACAGAATAATTTCTATCTCTTCATTCAGGCCTTCTCTCTGTAGTCTGACTGCCTTCTTTTTGTTTCAAGGCTCTGTCAGCACTTTCTTTGTTTCAATGCTGATCTGCTTCATCAGCTGGCAGGGTAAAATTGGGAATTGCTGAATTTTGTTTCTGGTTCCCACCGTGTGTATTCCAATAGTAGTAAAACTGTCACATACTTCAGTTTCCTATTGTGCTTCATAAGGCTTCCAGAGTTGCAGAATGAAACAGGTAATACCTCTTTACCAAGGCTACTTTTTGTTATCTTCCCCCCTGCCCCCCCCCCAGGGTAGGGGAGCAGAAAGATGTCTCTAAAATATTGAACTAAAAAGATATCACTGGATGACTCAGAAGAAGTGTTGTTGAGGGTGCACAAAGAGGTTAAGCTAGCAAAATAAACAATCTAGACTTACAAATAATAGAATTTGCTTGAAAACTTTGATTGCTTTTCTGACAGAATAACTAAGGTAGAGGAATGAAGGAAATAAAGGACATGCAATGTATTTGGGTTTATATAAAGCACTTGAAACAGCTTCTCATGAAATTTTATTCTAAGGAATCTGTTAAAGTGGGCTTAAATAAGATATGGAGTGAGAACCAGCTGCAGCATTGTAAACAAAAAGAGACAGTAAACAACAGGCCATCAAGGGAAAAAGATCTAATGAGAGGAACAGACAGACTCTGCCTTAGCAGCCCTTACGTACAGGGATCTGTAAGACAAAATAAAACAACATTTCTCTGCATACTGAATAAAAGCCGCAACAGACCTTAAAATTAGAAAGGCTGGATGAAGAGGAGGAGTGGGTTTCATGTGGAAAAATGGCAACTGGAAAAAAATAGCTAAGAAATACAGAAGTGAAGGCGGCAGTTCCAGTGGAGCTGGGGGAGGCAGAAAAAATTGAAGGGACAGCAGAAAGGAGATTTGGGGCTCCTTGTTCAGAAATATCATATTGCAGAGAATAGATGCTCTCTAAAGAGCATCAGGGAAACAGAACTCTAATTCAGCAAAGCCCTAGTGCTTGTGCACCAGAAATGATAAAAGACATGAAGATAACAAACACAATGGCTGAATTGCTTGGACTGAAAAATGTGCAAATATTTCAAATGTAGATGTTGGCAATGCCCGGGAGAAGAAAGGCAAAGGCATTGACAGGAACCTGAGAGTTGTAAACACCAAGAATAGAGAGAGAAAATGTAGTGACAAGATCTAGCAGTACAACCATTCAGAGGAAACAAAGGGGTGTCTTCATTAGGAAGTGGCACTATTTTCAGCAGTGGCTGTGAGCAGTTTGTTGGAATTGGTGCTGACTGTGGCTTAGCATGGGAACAGTTCAGCCAGCCGCTGAAAAAAATACTCTCTGTAAAGGATGGAAAATTTTCCTGAAATATGGAAGATTTCTGGGCAGTGTAACTTGCAGGACTCTGGAATCCTTCCTAACAGGAAATGATGAAAGCCAAAATCTTTAAGAGAGTTAAATAAACCTGAATGAAAAAGTACCAGTGAACATAAATGTACAAGATAATCTTGCACTGATTCCAAGGCAAGATGTATAACCCTACCCTAGAGCTGGTAGGGAATGTTCAAAAGTCTACATTTCGCTAGGGCTTTTCATAAAACATCTGCAAATATTTGCATAGAAATTTAATCCTGGACCTGGATAAAGGAAATCATATTCTGACAAAGTGAGGGACAAAGTTTTCATGAGAGGTTTTGGGTAGGGAAAGGGAGTGGCAAAATAGTCTCCAAACGTCTTTCTGTCTAGGTCAGATCTGCGTAATCTTCCCTATTCTAAACTCTTGAAGATCTCTGATTTCATTTCACAGCCCTATAAACAATGAACAACATGCTTTTTGGCTTTGCCTGGAAAAAGTAGGGGGCTGAGAGGCATTTCCAATAATTTTCTAGGAGCAGAATATTGGTAGGTGTAAGGAGCACTTCTAATGATGCTTTTTTAGATGTCTTTAGCACATGCGTTACATATGTGTTGAAACAATAAAATCCTCACACTCAGAAATGCTGAGCATTAAAACCACATCCTTTGTGGTTCTTCAGCATCCACTTCCCATCCACTCCCTTGTGTGACCTGAACAGAAGGATAATTTCTTACCCCTTTGTCCACAGGGACCTTCACATCCATAGAGAGGTAGCCTGTTTCCCCATTGATCATGGCAGTTCTCAGCTGAAGAGGTGAACAAGTTTAGTATTAGTGTCTTCAGGCAAGACAGGACAGGAATTAATAGAGTCACTTGTCATTAACATACAGTGGCTGGCAGAAAGAGTGACTGCAGCTTCCCTCTCCTTCCCAGCTCTTTCTTGCTTCTTTTAAACTGAAAACCTGTTCTCAGTGGTCAGAATCCTTGTTGGGTCAAGCTGATAAGTGACACAGAGTAGTAATAGTTTATGCTGAAAGCCTGTTGCTATGTCTTTTTAGCACAAAGAAAGGATGTGGAATCTATGAAATTGCCAGTCTGAGTTTCAGGCTTCACTGTTTGGCAGCCAGAAAGTCATTAGCACAGTGCTTTGAGAGCCTGGAAGAGGAGACAACTGAGAAACTCACTAACTCCCCCAGACCGAATCCAAAGCTCTTTGACATTTTAAAAACTGATTTATAAATTATAGGCTGTATTCAGCACCACTTCTGAGGTGCAGCAAAGCAGCTGTTTAGCGCAGCAAAGCAAGACTGTATGTCAGCAGGGTAGGCAGTGAGAAGACCTCTTTATTCAGTCCAGGTTCCAAAATTTAATTTTCACGGTGACTCCCAGCCTCTTGCAAGAAAGAGCCAGGAAATTTTTCCACAAGTGCAGAGGCTTTGACTTTAGGCCCAGCCTGCCAGAGCATATCAGTCTATTGCTTCAGCCTGGATAGAAAAAATAGGTGGGAAGTAACTTATTCATTCACACAAATTGTTTCCTTACTTCCAGAGACAGGCCTCCATTCAGGTGCTAGCCAGTCTCAACTGCATTTGCTTTACAAGGCCACGGCTTTGTTTACTATGGCTGTTTGATGTGGGTTATTTACAGACCTAGAATATAAAGCTCATGTTTCCCAAGGCCCACATCTTGGAAATGAAAACACTGACTGGTACTATTACTCCTTTTTGGCTAAGAGTGTTTGACCTCCTGCCAGAGCCACGGCATACTCTCTGTTCTGGTCTGACAGCCTGCAGCATTCGCTATGGGTTCTGGATTTAGAATCATGGAATATCCCAAGTTGGAAGGGACCCATGAGGATCATCAAGTCCAACTCCTGACCATGCACAGCACAGCCCCAAAAATCACACCGTGTGTTGTCCAAATACTTCTTGAACTCTGTCAGGCTTGGTTCTGTGACACTTCCCTGTTCCAGTGCCCAACCACCGTCTGGGTGAAGAACCTTTTCTAATATCCAGCCTAAACCTCCCCTGACTCAGCTTCATGCTGTTCCGTCAAGGGCGCCCCCTGTCACTGCTTACCAGAGAGATGGGATCAGTGCCTGTCCCTCTGCTTCCCCTTGTGAGGAAGCTGTGGACTGCTGTGAGGTCTCCCTTCAGTCTCCTTTTCTCCAGGCTGAACAAACCAAGTGAGCTCAAACATTCCTTATACGTCTTCCGCTCTAGACCCTCGACCCTTCTCCTTTCCCCCTCACACTACAAATACCCCTGTGTTGCTTCACAAGCAAGCCCAAACCCTTGCTGTTGCCTGGCTGCAAATAGTACCACTGTGCATCAGTTGGTATTTTCCAGACAATGCCATCTTCCCTCTACTAGATTTCCTTTTAGCAGCTGGCTGTATTACACATCATTAGCACTTGGGCATATTTTTCCAGTCGGAATTCGCCGCTTATCAGTGTTGCTGAGATTATACTGCAACTGATGTTGAGTCTGTCATTGATCTAATACCATAGCTACAAATCCAAGTGTTGAAATGTTGGCAGCTTTCTGCTGCAGTGGGTGTATCTTGAGAGTCTCTAGACTTGCTGAAGTCACACTGCAGATATACTTCACGTCACTGAATGTCTCTGTACCCTCAGTGACTGCAACCTTTCTTTCTTCTGGAAGGTGCAGCAGAGAAACACAAAGTGGCTTTGTTATTCATGCCTGTTTCATGACTTTTTTCCCCCGTGGTTAGTTTTATTCTGACTGCCTATGGACAAAAACCTTACATGTTGCACTGTAGTTGCATTCAGGTATCAGTTATTTGGTCAGACAGGAACCTGCCAGCCAAATAAATAGGAGAGCAAAGCAAAATTCTCTCATTTCCTGGATTTTTTTTTTTTAACAGCAAACTAGGTAAAGAGGAACAGCTCTAAAAGTGGCTCCAGTGAGAGAAAAACTACAGTGGGAGCAGAGCTCGTGTAAGTTATCAGTGAACCTACACAAAGCCATTGGCAGCTAGCATCTTGGTGGTCCCACTACATGCAAACCCTCTTATTTTGTCTTGCTTTCCATGTTTCACACCTAGTTCTACTGTGTTTTCTTTCTCAATTTGCCACTCTTCCCCTTCCCAAGTTCCTTTGGTGTACCCTTTGTACTTGGCCTGCACTAGTGGCAGTGGCTACTTTGATCCTGTTGCTGGTCAGTTTGTTTGTCCTACCTGTTTAAGTGGATATCTATAGCATCAGATCCGTTTATCTCAGCAGTCTCCCCTGTAATCCAGAAGCATCTGTCTCACAGCTAATTCTATCTTACTCCAAATTCAGTTCTTATCTTAGTAACTTAAGTATTTCTTTTCTCCTACTTCTTCTGAGTAAAATAAAATCAGCCACAGGAGAACCTCACTACCTTCTCATTTTATCTAGGTTCCTAGTTATGCAAAGCAGCAATGTGCAGCTATTAAGATGCATGCTCTTTCTTGTCTATCACTTTTTAATAATTTTTCTCAAAAGACAATAGAAAAAGTATTTTCTAATCTTTACCCTCTGGTCAGCTATTATTTTCAGTGCCTCTACACCTATGCAATAAGGTGATTTCTGGAAATTTGTTTTTCTTAGGAAAACTTTGTCTAAGTCCCTTATCTTCTTTGTCTAGTATTAATAGTAACTGCAAGCTTTAGACTCTTCTTGAATGCACTTTCTTCCTGCAGATCTCATTAGTTGAGTGGTTTCAGCTATATCTCACATTCTGCATGTATGGGTAACATCACAGGACACTGCCACACTCCTAAAGCTACCTTGGCTTTGTATTAAGGCAGCATTTGGGCCATGTATGCACAGACTGGCTCCGTGGAGCACCCTCCAAAGTGCTTCCTTCCTCGTGCCAGCACTTTCCCTCTTAGTTCCTTGTGAAGGTAAACTCATACTGGGATGGAAGACAAACACTTTGTAGAAGAGTTTCATCTTTTGACCTCTTTTAGAGCACCAGCCTCTCTTACTCAGAGCCGGTCAGGCACAGAAAAAAACCAGGAGTGCCCACTGCTCCCCCATGCCTTCCATACAGGCACACCAAGTAATAGAAAGAAGGAACTACAAAAAAGGCTAAATTCACTTTCTGATACTCACTATTTCCTCCTGGTCTTCCCATTCCACTTCTGAGAGATCTACACTGTTGTAGTTCGGCTTAGGCTTCAGTTTCTTTCCTTCTTTGTACTGGTGTTTATGGAAAAAAAAAAAAAAGAAAGAAAAAGAAAGAAAAAATACCCAAATAAGTGGCTAGATAACTTTCTAAACTAACCCTTTAAGAACTGGCTGAAAAATAGGGATGACTCATTTATTCTCTGACTAGGAAGGCAGCATTTGTGCAGGTGCCTTATTGGTCCTATGTCATCTATTTCTTTACGCAGGCAGTGAGGGGCTAGGAGAGTTCAAGTGGGAGAGGTTGATCCAGGAAGAAGGCAGGAACACAGGTAAACTTGCAGATAAAGGCTATGGCCTCCTACTTCTAAACAGATCAATACAACACACTTGCCTCCAGAAAATAATTTTTTTTCCCTGCAGCTAAGAATATAATCCCGTTAACATTATAATACCAGCAGGAGATCCTTCCTGGCTTTGACTCCACTGAGGGTAGACTTTTCACCTAGAGCTAGCTGACAAAAGAGAGCTATTTCACTCTAATCTTCCAGGTGAGGGAAAAGGTGTGAAGCAGACGGAGAGAGGCCAAGTTAAGGTGGAAGGATAAAGCATAGCCCTTGCCTAGCTTTGCCTTGCCCTGTCCCTTCTCTTCACATAACAAAGAAACTCCCTGTGCCAGTGGTCTCCCCTTGCAAAGCTGCCTTTTTGAAGACAGCTGCTGTGAAGCCCTGTGGTGGCACTTTCTCTTGCTGGTGACCACGCTAATGCTCAGAGCTGTGTGCAGGTGGATTTGTGCTGACCAGCACATATAAGAAATGTAAAATCCCTGCGTGCCTGGCTATCTGACTAATGAGGCCAGCTGTGTGTTTGCAAACAGATGGGTGGCCTGGAGCTCCCAGTGGCACCGCGAGGGAGAAACACTGTCCTTATGTCCACTCTCTCAAGTCTCAGGAGGTGTTTGCAACCTATTGGTCTCTGAATGGTCTCGGACTCACCATGTTACTAAGATTGGTGGTACTGCACCCTGCTAGGCTCAGAATCCTAAAATGTCCATATCTGCTGGGTAGTTATTACTGGGGTGCTACTCATGCTGAATCTCCTCGTAGGAGATATGCCTGAGCAAGGGGACCTGTTCCTGCAGCCTGGCAGTGAAACCTTGCGTGGGCACAGATACATGTGCACCCACAGTACAGCAAGTGCACACGAATGCAGCCCTCACATGCAGTCCTACAGAGAACAGAGAGGCAGGATACCCTATGCTTCATACCCATGTGTGTACATATATACATTTGTGTACGTGGAATTTATTTCTCCGGCCCTCTTGCCCCTGGGTGCCTGTATATCAGAGCCTGGTAGCCTTCACAGCTCAAAAAAACCCCCAAATCAGAAAGACCCCTGAAAGTCTCTCTTTTCAAATCAGCAAAGGTTTTCAGATTCACAGCTATACATACCAAAGGACGGAGGTCTGGGTGTGAAAGGATGTAGCCGTTGTTGGTGTTCAGAAAGGCGTATCCATGGACACCCAGCTGAAGAAAGAGGCATCAGAATAATTAGTGCTTTAGCTAGAAACATGTATAATGGGTACCACTAATACCCTGGCACCACCAATAGTCAGAAATGTTTTCCTTTTGTAGGTATTGACCAGCACAAAATAGGGTCCATCCCAAACCATTTATCTCCAGATCTCTGACTGCTCTGCCCAAGCAGACTCACTGTGCTTGGATGCACAAAAGGATGGACAGGTAATTGGTTTTGTGTACACCTTCAGAGGGAGATGCCCTCCTACAGTCTGACTGTCGTCGTGGACAATCACCACCCAGAGGCAGACTGAGCTCTCCACAGCAGGCATAGCAGAGCCACTCATAAAAACTGCAACGATGGGGAATGCTGTAAACAGCCCAGAAACAGCAGTGACAGGTCTGTGTACCCATCACTATGTGTGCAGAGCAGTGAATGAACAAGAGAGTATGAATCTCACAGACGGCTTCGGCCTTCAGAGGAGCTCTGCATTATGTTTCAGTGTTGGCAAGACCAGACCTAGCCTAGGCCAGTTGTACAAGCCTGTAGTCTTAAAATGCTTTTTAAGGAATAGCATAGTCTAACAAGAGCAGACACTGGCTGACCTGATCTGCAAGAGATTTCCGAGAGAGCAATTACTCAGCTCAAGCCCACATATAATACAAATTCCAGCTAAAAATCTGCAGATAGCCTGTGCTTGCCAAAACAAGAGGTGTCTCAAGAAAAACAAGGATGTCTAAGGTTTCTCTCTTCAAAAAAATGTTGCAACTTTATTTTCCTATAGAGACAATCCTGGAGGGATAACAGTAGGAAAGTGAGGAGGTGAGTCATTTACAATCCGTCTGTGCGTTCAGGGAATGAATTCTGTATTTCACACATCTCGGATCAAAACTTTGGACTGTCTCTATGTGAAGCAGCTTTTTGTAAAGCACACTTGGCTCAGCTCAGCGTGGCAAGAACAAAACCAAGACACTGGAGCAGCAAACTTCTTTTTTGCCTATTAAACCTGATATTTCCCAGCCAAGTAAGCATGATCATTAATACACAAGCTCTTGAGGGCTGGAACTCTGGAACTGGCCATTTGTAACCTATATTCCAGGGAATTTAAGTTGAGGATCCTAGGTTTCTAAACTGCTTTGGAGTTGGAAGAGCTTCTGGGAAGATGTGTCCTGCCTTCGATGTAAAGAAATTAAAATAATTTTTTCTCCTTCCCTGGCACTGCTTGGAGGAAAGAACTGTGTCCCTTCTTGGGCCAGAAGAAAGATTATTGTGACACCTGGCCTTTGAGTGACATGGAGAGAGGAAGATGAAAAGGTATCAGTCTTATACAGAAAATAAATGTATAAAAATTGAAACTCCTGCACAAGGTTCCCCCAGGCCCAAATCATCCAGCTTTTGCATGCTGAATGCATGCACCCTGACACTCCTAGATCTAGGATTGCCCGAAGGATCATTTCCTTCAGCTTCACGTTAATGGTCTGCTGTGTATCCATGTCTGGAAGTGCCACAGAAATTCATAGCTTCTGACAGCACTTTCAGTCCTGTGAGCCTTTAGCAATCAGGTTTTGGACAACTGCCTAACTGGTAGTAGTTTTCTGATAGCTGTTTAAGAGAAACTGAAAACTTGAAATGATGGCTCAAATTTCCTCATTTCATGGTGGTCCTTGGATGTGCTTGTTGTCTCCTGGTGTGCAGCCTGACTGAACAAAGGGTCAGTGCATGGAGTTTACATCAGAAACCAAACTAAACAGTGCATCTCTGGAGGGATTTCCTATGAATGAACATTTTTTTTTTTTTTTAGATACACTGAACATAGAGCTAATGGAAAGCTTTTTGACTAACAAGTCTGGGGATCATATACTTCATCTAGGTACAGCAAAAGTGAGTGAGAGCCAACGTTCTGTGCACTGTCCTGCCAAAAAATCTTCATGCTGATCTGGAGAAAGAAATCTCTCTAGGCATGCCAGAAGAGTTGGCTCTCCATAATCCATTCAGCCCTCACTTTTTCTCCTAAGAATATTGACAGTGAAACCAATACATTTTTTGCCAGCTGGCATGGCAACTCTTGTCCACTGGGAACTGGATATAAAAGTTTAATTCTTCTAAGATAGGCTGTCATCTCTGAGGGATCTAGGTTGGTGACCATCAAAATGCAAAAGTTCCACAACATTTTGCCAATCTACTGGATCATCCAGGTCTTGTGATCCTGAAGCAGCAAAGAGCTTCTAGTAGTGAATTTCACTTGTGCTGTATAGAAACCACACATCACCACATCCAACATCTCTTCCTTTTTGCTCATAGTTTTTCTTACAGGCAGAGAAATGATTTTTCAGTCGTGCCCATGAGAGAATGACTAATGACTTTGCTGTGCAAAAGAACAAATTGCATTTTCTGAGTCTTACCTTATACCGTGGAGCAAGTTTTAACAACTCCCTCAGTGGTACATCAGAGCCCACCACACCCAGAAGAATGCCATGGGATCGCTTTAAAACAAAGGAAAATCTATTTTCAGAAGCAAGACCTGGGTAGTTTTCTACCTGAAAGCACATTGTCTCTCTACTAGTCTCTCATGTATCCTCTTTAGGCTTGTGTGAGTATCTTTATTTAAAATCAATTAGCATAGTTCAAAAAGTCTAAAGAGGTTGTTCCAGGGTTTGTGGAGAGGAGTATTTCTACACAATACTAGTCAGTACTATTTACTGTAATTCAGAAGCAACATAAAATCACTGAAAACAAGTTTTGAGGGCAAACCTCTGCATTCAGCATGTGTAAATAACAATAAGGTCAAGACAATCATGCAACAGAACATGGATTGGTTGACAACTTGGGTCAACTAAATCAAATACTGAATATAAAATTGTTAACCTAGGAAAAAGGAATTCCCCCCTCCACGATATGGGAAACTGGTTGTTTAATAAGCATTATTAATGTAGCATGATGGAAAAAATGACACACAGACTCCCATTGCACCACTGTGCTAATACAGGCTAAGGCCAGCCCCAGGTGGAGAAGGCAGACAGTTGTTTGTAAGACCTGGATGAATAGTTTATCCCTCATACAGCAAAGGAAAGATACTGCCCACCATTTTAAAAGGATGCTGAGAAACAAGAAATTGTACAGAAAAGAGTGTCTAAAGGGTTTTAATCCCCGAAGGAAATGCCCTTATCAAATACGTTTAAATAATTCAGCCTTTTTATCTTATCAAGATAGACAGGTTTGACTTTATGTCAGTATAGAAGATGCTTCCCAGGAGAATGTACCAAAGGGTACAGGCTTTTTAATCAAGTAGAGGAAGCCATTGTGACAGGAAGGTGAGGCCAGACAAACTGAAAGCAGAATTTAGACACCAGTTTTTAGTGGAGAGTGAGAATCCACAATGGAGAGATTTGGGGCTGGATGCTTTTCTTCAATGGCACTTTTGCCAAAACAGGTTATTGGGCTCGTGAAGGACCCTCTGTGTGAAATGTAAAGATCTGCAATAAAAGAGATGGACTAGACAAGGTAATGATCTCTTCCAGCCTGAAATTTTAAGGTCAATGAACTAGGCACATTTTGAAAATGGAAGGGATAAACCAAAGAGAAATGTCATATTTAAGAGGTATTTTGAAGAAATAGCATTCAGAGGACATGACAGGCTATCATTTTGACAGATAAATTATCAGCCATCCGTCCTGCCGAGGTCTATTGCACTTCTGAATGGCTTTAAAACCCTGCAAAGGTCCACTGCATCCTGCCACCTCTGCTGGCAGGGAGGAGAGCAAAGCCCACATTGCACTCACCGTCTCATTCTTCTTGCTGAAGACTGGCATGGCCACTGTCGTCATGAGCAACAGACTTTGAGCCTGAGATGCAAAGAGCTGCCACAGAATAATGGAAAGTGTGTTAGCAAGTGCAATAACAGAGATAATACAAATGGAAGGCACTGGAATTCCCAAGGACCCCAGATGTTGATTACAATTAGCCACCTCCTTGCCTCCTCCCACACTTCTCAAGAAACAGATGGCAGCACTTTTAAATACTCTGTATCCAAGAGGATCGTGGGGTGGATGCTTGCTCGTGTGGGGTGATGAGGATGGGATGAAAGCCAGTGAAATGTGTTGAAGCAGGAGAAATTGAAGGGTTGCTTTAATGCAGAAACAGGAACCTGTAGAATTGGTGGCACAATTTATACCCACCATGTGTTAGGAGTGTAGACATGAACACTTATGCAACAAGTGTAAAAACCACCAACACAAGAAACACAGAATGGAGAAAAGCAACACAAATATGAGCAAAACCAGACAAGGTATTGTCTATATTGCTAACATATGAATACCACAAATGAAAAACACCACAGGCAAATACACACAAAGCCTGCTTCTATATACTTGTTACCCAACCATCTAAGTGTAGGAAAAACAGAGACAAAATCATGATCCAAACAGATACAACAGAGTGAGCTATGCACATGCACAGGACATGCACATGTAATGGGGTAACAGATGCTCCCAATTCAACAGAAGACAGATGCTCTAAAAACACACATGAAAGGAGGTAAACAGGTAAGACACATGCAAATGAGTCTCCCAAACATGCCAAGCTATCAAAAGAATCTAATTCTCTGTTGTCAGTAACATCCCCCCCTTTTATCTCTCATTTGGCCAAGTAAGCAGCAAGGCAAGAAACGACCTCCTGTCTTCATTACAATATGTACTGGGAGCCATAAAGGAGCCAGTCAATAATCAGTCACTTGATGGGGATTTGAGCCTCATATCTTGAGTTACTATTCTGATGATTTTTTGTGGAAAATTCCCATTCACAACAACGCTCACTAACACACAGCAAGTAAACTTCCCTGGCACTTAGTGGACATATGGAAAAAGAGATCAGGCGAACTAAGCTACTGCACAACACAGACACCCCTACCTACTCTGAACCAGCAGCACAGCACAGCTCCCCAGTACATCCAGCATTTCCTCTCCTCCTCTTGCCAGTGCAAGAGGACTCTTTCAGTGCTGTGTCCCCCACCCCCCCAAGATGTACAGGCCAGCTGTGGCTGTGAACACTGGCACTGACACACCAACTGGCACAAGGGAAACAGCACGCTCACAAAACACAGGGGTGCAGTTACCTCCTCAGACTGTGGCAGCTAGTGAGAGACATGGATGAACACATAAATGAATACATGAAAGGAGGAATGAATCAAAGATGAGAGAGTCTGGGACAGAGAAAGAGAATGGCAATCCAAGACACAAGGCAAGAGGTGCAGCAAAAAACATGCAGCAAACAAATCCCTGTGGCTGCCTTGGGAATTGTGGCCCCATACAGCAGTGCCAGAGGTGGCAAGCCCGCTGATAAAATAAACTTGCTGGGTAATTAGTAGCATTTCTGGAGGTTTTGCCTAGTACATTCAAGTACCATGTCCCAGCTCTCACCTGGCAGCAAAGACATCTCCATTTCACTCTCCCAGAGCTAGCGTGCCATGGCTGCAGCCTCAGTGGTCAGACAGAGCAAAAAAGTGGGGAATGGTCCCTTCCTACAAGAGTCTCCCAATTATAAACATTTATACACCACGATGACGCAAGCCTGGCAACCTTGGAGGGCTTTCTTGGGGTTCACGTGGTCTTGACTCTGAGCACAGCATTGAGTACCACCATATGTAACCTGGACTTCCATGCTTCCTGCTACAAACCTAAGCACACTACCTCCAGTTTTACTCCAGCTCAAAGAGCTCATGTTTCTCACTGTAGATTTTAAACCCGAAAACTGTGTGTGTTTCCCGGGAAACTGTGGCAGACACCCTAAAGCTGCTGTTGTCCAGACTGGAGCCTGCAACTTCAGTCCCACAGTGGGACTGTGTACAGAAACATTCTCAATGTTTCTAGGAGATTCTTCTCCCCAGATAGAATAAATAGCCCTGAAACCTTAGGTTCATTTCTAGAAGAGGGAAACCTGACTTCAGATCATCTCTAGCTGTCCAGAAGTCAGGCACTTCTCTGGGGTGAAGAATCCAATGTAGGAAAAAAACTGTCTCGCACATAGAGGGCACAGAGAGCCACAAAAGAAAAACTGTAATTTCCTCTTTCAGCAGTGTAAAAAGGGGTAGAGATGGAGACTGAGGAACATCATCTGTTTGGTGAAGTGCAGAGGAAGGTTCCTTCAGTGTCATCTACTCCTTTGTCCTTCCCTTCACTCCTTTGAATTTCAGAGCTGCCTTAGCAACACCACATGATGACAGCACCTGCTCGTGGTCCAAATGTCTTTCAACAGGGCAGGCCTAAGGCAAAGCAAGGGGCGTTGGGAGTGCTGATTGTCCGGTCCTTTGTGATGTGTCCTTGGCCCTCAGGGCTGGGCACAGGACCACTGTGGTGACAGGCCTTGCTAGCGCAAGGAAAGCAAGAGCAAGCCGGCTTCCCCAGCAATCTGTACCTTTGGGAGGCAAGCAATATGCAGCTGGCTCCTGGTCTGGAGGAAATCAGTCTCTGTGACCTGTACCCTGAGCCACGGATTATCTTTCCTGTGAATAATCCTTTAGAAGGTAACCTGCTTTCACAGAAGCACTACTTAAGTGACGTTGTGCCTGTGTGATTAGTCCTGGGCGCTTGGGTCACTGCAGATTCAGATCTGAGGCTGCATACACACCTCAGCTCCGGGAGCGAGTAGAAAAGAAATACTGTCTGTATTGGCAGAGCCAGGGACCAGTAATTTCTATCCGTCAGCCAGCTCCTGGTATTACATACATTTCAGGGCTTTATTTAGATTCTGATACACATAAGATATTTAGATGGGAAGCAGGGATAAGTTATATGGCTAACACACTAGCTGTGTGCCTAAGACCTCTGCCAGTTTGGCCCACAGGCCCTGCTGTTTGCCGACTAAAGGCCCGTGCTGTAGGTCCTTACCGCGCTGTCCATGTAGGCCTCAGTCCAGATAATGTCGTGGTCATGGTTGATGACCATGGGGCGGCTGAGCACGTGCAAGTATTCCATCACGTTCTCCTGGACATCCGCCAGCGTGGAGATCTGAGTGTAGTAACCTTTGTGGGGAAACAGAGGTTTGAGTCACTCTGCTAACGCATGCTCCGTATTTTCACGTGAGCGTCTGTGCAAAGCTAGAAAACTAGATGTCAAACGCTCTATCTACCCAGTTTACAAAAGCCTTGACATGCCTTGTATTCACAAGCTTCTGTGGGCACACATTTCTGTGGAAATCTAGTTTTGAAGCACGGACTCTGTTCTCTCAAAATACTGAAGCAATGCTCAAGGCTAGAGTCTTGATATAATCAGATTTATGCAAAGCAAATACACAACGTTGCATTGGGTCTTGGGCAAAACCTTCCACTACTGAGGCTGCCTTTGGTCCTGAAGGCCAAACATACGCAAACAAAGTATTTCACCAGCCTACTTGCTTACCCTGAGCTATTTTATATTAAGACCAAACTCCCACCTTTCCTTCCAGATTTTTTTCCAGCACTCTTCAGTCTGCCTAGCTTTACATCCAAGGATGGCGACTACTTCCATCTACCCCATGGAAGCAAAAGATAAAAGTGCAAGTAACCTATTTCCAAGGCTTTGTCCCTGCAGATGGACCTATAACAGTCTAATGCTACAACAGGGAGTATAGGAGAAGAATATATTCAAGTTATCAGACGGTCCTCAACACTAGCTACTTAACTGGTTAGAGTTGCTAACATAGTGTAATGTCATGAGGACCCTTGTCCTGCTTCTCACCACATGGTTTGGTTGTACTTGGTATAAGATGGAATATGTCAGATAGATGGAAAACTTTCCTATCACTAGGGAAACACTGTCATGTGAAAGGGCTCACTTTCTGATAAGCTTTGTGATTTGGAAACAGACTTAGTGTGCTTGAAAACAAGGACCATAAGAGCTATACAATGTGTTGAAATAGAAGAACCAAAATCAGGGAGCCCTCTGCAGAGCTCAAGTGTGGTGAATAAGAATCCAAGTGCAAAGAGCATATTTTTGTTATCTGGTTATTCAGAAGAACCCCATTCTGACATTTTATGATGAACCAACAGCACTACAAATTCCCTGTCACTAATCTCATCACTGGGAATACAATCTGAAATCCAGAGTTTTGTTTCATTTAACAAAACCTAAAAATACTACGTGTAATTCAAAGTGCTAATAGATGAATGTTTGAGCCTTGAAAATCCCCAGCTCACAGACATTCTGCAGGTCAGGAACTCATCTGTCAATGATTTTCAGTAGAAATGCTTCCATACATTTCACAGTCTGCTGGAACCACTGCTCAGACTGGAAAACAGCTGATGTACCCAGCCCCCAGCTTCAGTCTCCCCTTCCTTTTCCTGTTTAAGCAAGACACTGATGTAGCAAACACTGCTGTCTCCAGGCACACTGAGGCCAGGTCAAGCCCAGGCACAGAAAACTTGTCTCCCCTCTTTCTTCCTTTAGCTTTGCAGTCTCTGATAGGACTAAATTGACTTTTTAACTGGCCCCAAATGCATAGAGGTGACTCACCTACTGTGAATGGATTTTCCTATTCATGTCATTTAATGCCAGTTAGAGAGAATATTGGGTTGGGGGAGGATTAACAAGCTATTCTGGTGCCTCAGTGAAAACCACTGACACACAAAGAATTTGGCCAGGATACAGGGGTTAACCCACAGACCTCATGAAAAATGCTGTAAAATCTTTAAAGAGGTGATGTTTGGTTTACATCTCAGCCAAAAGATGTCGGGCTCTCTGACAGAGCTGTAGACAGATTGTCAAAAGCCAGCAACTGGGGCACAATAAGCACAGGGACTTAGGTGGACTACAGCCAGCGTGAATCTCGGTCATAGTGTCCCTTGGCACCGTGACAGGAAAATGCAGTGGCTCAGCATGGAGGACTGGTGTTAGCTGGACACAGGCACACTTCACGTGGACTAGCAGGATCTGCTTTTTCCTTATGTTGTCTTCCAAGCAAGGGCTCCTGGGCCCCAGCTGTAGTGGGTGAGTCCTAGCAGGGTCCAGGGCCCCGTGGCTGCAGTCCACATGTGACGTGTGTGATGGGGATTGGGGAACCATTCCCACACAGCACCTTTGTTGTTGCAGGCAATCCATTTCACCTGGGGGGCAAAAGTGACCTCCCGTCCGATGAGGTAAGTGAAAACCCGGACCTGGGAACAAGAACACAAAGAGAAGAATTAGTCTGTAACGGGCTACCAAATCCTGAGGTTTGGCATCCTGTTACACACTGGTGTGAGTGCCTGTTTGTGGTGCAAAGCAATAGCTCTGCTTTCACGCAGAGACAGGAGCCTCTTGTGCCATTTGTTTTGCATTTTGCGGGCTGGAACTTAATTTCCGATTACAACAAGCCCAGAAAGCCAAGTAGCACCCAGCATCATCTGAATAACAAGGCAGAAGTGCAAATTCTGCTTGATTTTATGATAGCAGCTCTGCCAGGCACTCAGCAACCACATGCAGAGAGGTTTACAGCTCACAGGAATCCTTTACCCAGGGGAACAGCTGGCTGCATGAATCATTTAGAGAAAGCTTTACCATTTCTCTTGTGTTTGACCACCAACAAAAGAGCCAATCCTGAAATAAACTGCTTTAACAGCCCTTTGCTCTGGTCTCTCAGTAGGCTTCTCTCTCCCTTTGTGCATTGCTGCTAGCTGGGAAGAGGTAAACAAATAAATCAGGAGGGTTTAGGATGAGCTGGGGTCTATTCCGCTTTCACAGTCAGCTCTGCTAGTATGAGACTGTAATTACAGACCTCAGAGTAAACAGGGCTGGAGGGCACCTAGAGAGCTTTTCTCTAGAACTGCTAATAGCCAAACCTTTCCCAAACAGGACCAATTATAAACAGTCCTGCATTGGATTAAAACTATTTTCATAAAAGTGTTTGTTTTCTGTTTTTGTTTTTTTTTTTTTAACTATCAAGTATTCAACTCAGTCTTCATAATGCTATCAGGGGAACATTTTGATTGTCCACACCTTTAGAAAATGAAATGTATGAGAAAAACCTCTTTACTGACCTGCAGATATCCATTTGTAATCCTACTACCTTGAAAATCTCCACAGCAGGCTCCTACCTGGCTGCTTTGTTTTGTGTTTACAGCCAGGTGCTCATGGGTATACAGGTGTTGGAGGATGTGAATGCTCAGCTCTGCCTGATATCCTGACTTGTGCTCTTCTATTCCCACCATAGCAGGATAGCACCTTTCCTCTCCCTCTCTACTTATCACTTCCCAGACAAACCTTCCGATCTGGCCAGTTGTATTTTTCAAACACGGATTCATAATCCTCCACTGCTCCGTCGGTGATCAGCATGATGGCTTGGTTACACAAGCCTCCTTGACCAGCTTCTCTGAACTACAAACAGAGAGGAAGAGCATTAGTTATCCCAGCTCAGGCTGCTTCTGGGTAATTGCACTCTATTTATTCACAGTGGGCCAGATCCTGACTTTCTCTTGCAAACCTTACACTCAGAAAGAGCTCCGCTTAAATAATGGCTGTGTTCGTGTGCTGCATATAATTTTTTTATTTATACAGCCCTGCCTAGCACATGTAGACATGGGAGGCTTTACAGAAGTAAAATAATGAGGAGAAAATAAGTGTTGTGGAGGAAGGGTGCGATTCCCTGCTGCTTCACATCTTGCACAGTCGCATTCATTTATGCAAAACAACCATAGATGGACCATAAACACTGCAATTCTGATTTGACAGCAGTAACTGTCACTTTTTATGGCAGAAAATGTGAGAGGAGTAGGAAATCAAACTCATTATTTCAGGGTAAATACATCAATCTGCCAAAGAATAGCAGAGAAAGGCAGGAGCACATGAAAAAAGGACACTACTGCCACCAGAGCTGAGAAAGGTTGTGGATGGGCCAGATAGAGAGTCCATACACTGTAGTGACAGATGACCCATTATCTGTGCATAAGTGATATTTAAGGCAGAGCAGAAGTACAGTGGGACTCTGGTACAAACATTGATGTGCTCCCAAGGGCACCTGGAGAGGTGTTGAACAGATGTGCTCTTGCAGGCAAGCCCTTCCTCTTTTTCAGCCACGAAAAACCAGCCATGGAGCACTGCTTATCTCCTGCTTCTGCATGCAGAGCCATTTGCCTCTTATGCCCTCAGGTACCCAGCTCTAGAGAGCTAAGTGCCTTATCCAGCACCAACACAGGTGCTAACAGCCACCAGTGGAGGTAGTGGAGGACATCCAAGGTACAAAACCAAGCAGCCACTTTCCTGAGGCTCCCAGCTCGGTGTCAGTATGTGCTTCTCTTTGTTCTGCATCTCACCACTTCTGTGCTCTGAGCAAGGAAAAGTCTAATCAACAGAGGAAGATACAGAAACTGATGCAGAGTAAAAAAAATACGGAAAGAGGGAGAGATGACAACTCTGCACAAGAGATTAATGAGAGGCAATGGCATGAGATGGAGAGTATACAGGAGACTAACGGAAGGGTGAGTAAGGTTATATCAAACAGCAGCAGTTTTAAATTGGAGAGGATAGTTATATCTTACAAATGAGGAAAAAGATATCCAAGTGGCAAGATTAATAGCGTAAAAAGAAAGCAAGCACTGGATGGGAAAACAAAAGCTCAGAGTGCGAACTGGGACTTTTTGGGTATTTTAGGGTTCAGTTCACAACTCCCCTCTGTTTTGGTCATGCTATGTTATGACAGTCAAATGTTTTTACCAACATGAATGGTACTGTAGTTCCACTGCAGATCAACATCATGTCCATCAATACCTGCAAGCCAACGCCAAGTCCAGATTTCCCCAGTAATTTCACCATTCCTACAGTTACCTCTGTGATTGTCCCTTATTATGAAATTACCAGGTTCAGTGCTAACATCACCATAACATCACCTTCTGCCACCTCCTCTTTCGTGTCATCACAGCAGCACATTCCGAGGGGAGACAGACAGTACCTCTGCTGCTGTGGTCACTCCAACACAGCCCTGGGGATCTCCCATGTCCTCCTCTACAGAGTCCCCAAGGTCTGCCGTTTCCAGTTGTCCAAAAAGCTGCTATACTTTGTACCAGGGAAAAAAACCCAATCAGTGTAACTTGATTACAGGGTAATTTGAGCTTCAGGAGGGGTCAGAGCTCACGTGCGTCCTGCTCAACAGGGGGACTCAGTGCAAAGGCTGAGGGTGTGCAACAGGGACAAGCACAGGATGCCCTTAGGTGAAAACTAAGGGAGAAAAGGAGGTGACAGCCACATGGGATTCTGCTGCAGACCATCAGGTACGAAAAAGACAAAGAGCCTCAAGTGAGCTATTTCTAGGACAGAGATCAATTGGATGCAGATTAGCAGAGAACAGACAGTGTGAGTGTCCACCAGGGAGGCACGGGGCTACGGTGGTGCAGGAGATGCTGTCAGAATGAGGCTCAGATCACAAATATGCAAACCTTAGAGTTACAAAAGCAGCTTAGTCCAAAATGTTGTAATCTACAACGTTTGTTTAGATTATTATTAAATTAACGCTTAATTAAGGTCACCCACCATTTCATCAAACTACTTAAGAAATCTCTTCGTGAAGCTTACTTCAGATTTCATAATACTGAGATACTGAGAAATTAGATGCTGCATCAGAACTAGCAATCTCCTAATTACAGGAGTAGATGGTATTTTCAACAGGGAAAATGAGATCATCAGTGTCATAGAAATAGAGATTAAAAAGACAGATTTAGAAAACAAATGAACAAGGAGGTAATCCTTGGGTTTTAGGTCCTTTTGTGACTGGTTGCAGCTGTAGCAAATGATCTGACAGCATTCACATCAAGCTCTCAGCATAATTCCCTCCTCTGACTGAAGTCTCAGGAGCGTGAAAGAAGGGGAGATGAGGAATAATATGTCCACAGAATAGATGTCTAAAGAAATGTGGGCTAGAGCTGGATCAGAGAAACAGGCACGGAGCTACATGTTCTCCTAAAGAACTTTGGTCACGTTGCCAGGACTAACAGGCATGATCTAATTAATTCAGGGTCACAGTCTCCTGTACTCCCTTGTTTGTTCATTGCCATTTGCTTTGCAGTTATAACTGGCACAGAGTTACTAGTGAAGCAATAGAAACCATCACCATCTCTCAGAGGTGTGCAGGCACACGTGCTGATTATGTACACATCTGGCCAGAGGACTGAGCAGCCCCTCCTCATCTCCTCATGGTCTATTCTTATGCAGACCTGCCTCCAGAGTGGCCTCCAGAACTACTGAAAATTCAAACTTGGTAGAAAGTATCTCATGGGTAGAAAATTAGCAGTAGAGAAGGAAACAGCCAGTGCAGAAGAAGTGAGAAATTAAGCAAAATTATAAGAACTAGTGAATAGGAAATCCTGAGCTTTGCATGTCTTGAAAAACACGCTGTAAAATCCAGGTCAAAAAATGCGACTGGAATCAAGAAAAAATTTATAAATGTTCAGAGAAGAAGCAAAAGAGAGAGTAAAAAGAGTATGTTGCCAGCTGATAAAAAAACAGAGGGAAATGGTGGGACAGAGATGCTTTATAGCCTCCATACTTGATCATCAAAAGAACAATACTGTAATGGCTGGGTACCCACTGAAGTGATAAGAAACAAGGAAAAGAAAGAAAGAATTATAGGCAGGGTCACAAAGTGGTAGAGTTAAAGAGAAAGCTAATTGAAAGCATAAGAATAATCTGTGTTCAGCATGAAGGGAAAGAATTGCAGAAAGTACAGCTGAACTACTTGCCTCATGAGCTGAGACCTGACTGAGACTGTATGAGATCCCAAAGGATGAAGAGAGAAGTAACAGAATATGTGATATAAGAGGGGAGGAAACTAGATGGGTAAGTTGTCCTTAAACATTTAGCACATTGCTAAAAAAGTTAGTAACACAGTTGTGAGTGCACAAATGAGATGCTTCCTCACACAAGTGGAGCACAAGAGGCCACAAACTTTTGATAACTCACATCAGCAGATGGGTTAATTCTTTTCATAGCACCAGTTTGCTCAAGCTACTCAGAATTTTATACCTCATTGAAATCCAGTTTGTTACCAGTTTCATAATGTTTTATCACCTATAGTCATTCTGGAGAGACCTACTCAGTTAACTTGAACTTTTTTGTGATTTCTGAGGTCAACAGTGAGTCGAGGCATGATTAAAGCAGCTTGATGTTAAGAGAAGACAACATTCCAAGGTGGCCTTGGAAAGCTGAACTTGGCATTTCTTGTCCTCCACAGAATGGGTAAAGCATTAGCTTTCAAAATACTTACTTACTCTGAGTGGGTTCTGAGAAAGGAGGACACAGAAGTGTCACAGATTTTCATAGAATCATAAGAATACCAGGTTGGAAGGGGTCCCCCAAGGATCTGATCTATCTAATGTGCTATCTAATTTTAAAAAATTAATATATAACAAATATATGAATATATTTGTATGTCTCTCTTAGGATTGGGGGGGGTGTGTTTGCCTATGTATATATGTACATACATATGTACCTTGGAAAGATAGTCAGTGGCTCAAACACCAAACAGGAGGGTGGATGCTGCCTGGAGAGGGATAATGCAGAGACAGATCAGCTGGATAGGAATTAACAATGTGACAGTGTCTGAAAAAACATAGCTGATGTCTTACGTTGTGTTAAGAGGACTACGGTGTGTAAAACAGGGAAGGCAATTATTCTGCTCTGCTTAGCACTCGATAGCTCTGAGCTGCAGCACTCACACATTGTTGGGAGCGTGGTGTTTCAGGGAAGACAGCCTGGAAGCAGCCACGAGCAGAGCAGCAGCCAGAACAAAGGGGTATAAATCCTGCAGGAAAAGGGTGAGAGAACAAGACGTGCAGAGCTTGTTGAAACAGAAGAGCAGATAACAGGGAGATAGATTACTGATAAATAAGAGAAGAGCTCAAAAGATAGCACTTAACACCTGAGAATTCTGAAGCACTTCATAAACACGTGCTTAAGACCGTCGTTTCCCTGGGATGCTTATTACATTGAAACCACTTTGGCGTGTGGTTAAATTGAAATAGAAAGTATAAGTGGTTTATTGAGCGTGGCAGAGAGGGGCAGGGGAAGCTCTGGATAACTGTTCTCCTGAAACCATTCTGCAGATTGCGTCATGGATTAAAATATGCCCTGTCTACCCCAGAACATAACAGAAGAAAACAAAGATGTGAGAGATTCGTGCTCTTCTTCATACCCTCTCTGCTACTCATACCTCATTGAGTAGGTCTCTGCTGGGCTGTTAATTCTATGAGCAATTGGACTGAGGAAAATTACCAGGGAAATTTTGCAGTCACTTTCATTACAGATATTATTACTGGTTGTCTATTGTAATCAGCAAAGCCTGTTTCATCAGTGTGATGTAGCAATTTTCATTTTCATTCTCTTGCGTGTGCTCCTGTGAACAATAACAGGGCAGCCCGTGAGGAACAGCTACAATTACAAGCTGAGAATGTCAGTCTTGCCTGATGAGAAGGGGGTGGTCAATTCCACCGAAGTTCCCTTTTCTCCTGCCTGCACGACTGCAGTAGCACAGACTTGTTTCCAGGCACACTGATGAAAAAACCTTTTCCTCCACTATTACTGAGACAGATTTAAGAATCTCTAAGAGAAGATTTCAGAGAGCCCTTAAGCCACACGAGCACTTGGCAGGTGGTACCCTTTTGCCTTAAGCTGTGGTACTTGCGGAGCCTGGGGTCCTTCAGCTGGTGGTATCAAGGCACTCTCTAGATGAGCCCTTACCAGGGAAGCTGCAGTCAGGGGAAGGCTGCAGCAGGACAATGGGCGTGTTTCTACACTTGCATTGCCTGTGTATATGCAGCCTCTGGGGCTGCTGTGTGTGCACAGAGACACAATGTCTGTCTCTTGTGAATGTCACCAGGCAGAAATCCTGGGATGAAGTCACAGGAGGTCCTGCAGGACTCCTGCTGCACCTCCAACTGCCCCACAGCTGGTTGGGAACAAGGCTCTCGGCTGATGGCTTCAGTGACCGTGGGTTGAGGTCCCATTGCGTTGAAGAGTACAGTCATGGTCCATGCTACAGTGAAAGACACACTGCAAGAAAGCTGCACTCAATGTTACTGGGGAAGGAAGGCTGGGTGGAGGAGATGTTTAGCCCTGTTTCATGCCTTTCTTTGGCAGCAAAGATACAATTTCTGAACTACTGTTTTATGGACCGCTTTTTCCAGGATGCAGAAAAACGTGACACCTTTCCTCATCTGCAGGTGCTCAAAGGAACGATGCTAAAATGTCTGAGCTAG
This sequence comes from Chiroxiphia lanceolata, assembly GCF_009829145.1. NCBI lineage: Eukaryota > Metazoa > Chordata > Aves > Passeriformes > Pipridae > Chiroxiphia > Chiroxiphia lanceolata. The sequence goes on from NC_045641.1 coordinate 62,311,285, forward strand.
TTGCATTCTCCCCAGATAGCAAAAGGCATGAGGGAAGCAGTACTTCACCTTGTGAGTGAAGAGCAGGTTGCTGGGTCCTGTACTGTCCAAGAGCCATCTCGGAGCTGTTTCAAGCTCGTTAGACAAGGGAGAATCAACAAGGATCAAGAGAAGTGATGACTGCTTAAACTGTTGACTGCATTTTTGATGCCAAATAGAAAAAAAATAATTTCTTTACCTACAAATAACTTCTTATCTATTACTGCAGTGGAGTCACGTTAGTCCACTGGGCTGCATGGACATCACTCTCTCTTTGGAGGTGTTTTTGGTCTAGCTATGTCAGTGGAGGGCATTTTTTTCTGTCTCAGCTGTTTCACCACATACCTTCTATTTCCCATGGGTATGCCTGTCTTGAAGTATGTAGGGCTTTAAAAAGGTTCTGCCTCCTGGAGGATTACCTAATCTAGTGGATGATCCATGCCTGTCAGAAAGGAGGTGTGAGCTCTCCTCATTAGTTATTAGTGAACCAGAACAGTTTTGGTGTCTGTGCCTGGAATGACCTGCTGCTATCTCATCTGGGGCAAGCAGGCTTTCTTTATACCTTCATAGCTGTGCTGCTTGAGAATGTCTGCAGTTGTACTGTGCTGGGCTTCTTTAACCTGTTGTCACTGTACATACCAGGGCTACCTTGGACATTAGCAAATCATTTTTCCTCTGGTGCAAAAATTCTTTAAATAATCTGATTTATACAATGCAGCCCAGTATAGTCTCTGGATCTTTGGTTTTAAATATTAATTAAAAAATAATTTTTAAAGTATTTTTGTTTGTTTGGTTGGGGTTTTTTTTTGTGTTTGTGGGTTTGTTTTTGTTGGTTTTTTTTTGTGTGGGTTTTTTTTTGTTTGTTTGTTTTGTTTTGTTTTTTTTTTGTAATTTGCAAGAATACATGTAGGCAATCTAGCAGGCGTCTAGACCGTGTAATTGTTCTAGCTTCATATCATTACTGCTTCCCTGGTCATCTCAGTAACTATCTTCCTCCAAAACATTGAACTCCTCGGAGTGCTGCCAGACTCTTACTGCCGTGCCAAGTCTACATCCCACTCTTCTCAGGTAGTCATTAAAACCACTCTGCTTCTACTACCAGTGACAAGTTAGGTCAGCTCCCACCCTCCCTGGGTTCAACTCCGATCATGCCAGCACTGGCATAAATTAGGAATAGCATTACCATGCCCAAACAAACCTACACTTTCAGTTTTTAGGATTAGTGAGAGAGGAGAATCCTTCCCAGGGTATCACACATCTGGCCCACCTTTAACACCCACATCATCATTATGGCCACTAACATCGTATGTATATGTATTTTTGTCAGCACCAAAGGCATTGGCTTCTTTATGTCAACCTCACTATAGACAGTGCCATGAAGAGAGGGGGGTATTCAGCTGGTTCTTGGTGGGTTTTTTTGTTACCATTCCTTAAGAAACAGAGCTAAGTTGCACGTTTATCTTCAGGCTACTGAAGTCCCTATTGTTCACGGAAGGCAATGAATCATTTATGATTCTTATCACAGGGTATAATCAGAGTGATTAATTCTCTTGGACCTGTGATTTCTTCCCCAAGCGCTGATACTCAGTAAAGTGACACTGAAATCAATCTGAAGCCTGAGAATAGTCTTTCATGTCTTCACCATCATCTACTGCTCACTAATAACATTACTTACAACCAGAATTGTTGCCCTCAGTTGATCAGTTATGTGTTATTGCCACCATCTATAAAGGTGCTTGGTCAAAGCACAGTTGTGGAGCTCATTAAAAAAAGACTCACAGAGCCACAGCCTTGCTGGCTCCTCATCCCTCCTGGGCAGGGATCGGTGGCCACAGACATCATGCACAAACCAACACCTCCCCAGAGCTGGGTCACCCCCCCTGCACTGCTTGTCACAAATTTGGGGTCCATGAGATCAGCTCATACCACATCCCCCTGCAGCACAATGCAGTGAGGGACGTGCTGAGTCACCGCTTGCAGAGGGGAATGTAGGAACGGGCAGGGACTCTTGTGCCCAACACGAGCATCAACACCGACTCTTACCTCCCGCAGAATTTTGAAGGACTCTGTCAAAGCCTTGCTCACAGTCCCCACTCCTTTTGCCTGCAGTTCTTCCACCAGCTGCTTGAAGTGCTGGCAAGAAGAGAATGAAAAAGACAGGAATGAGTTGTAGGCAGGGTGTTCCCTTTGACCAGGGGAGGAAAGGGTAGCCTAGACAAGTCTGTGCCACTGGGCTCCTGCTCCTTCACTTCTGCTGGCAGGGCAGGGGAGGTCAGCACTGGGATTGAGGGAGGTGGGAAAGTCAAATGGCCACTCCAGTGGTGGCACAATCAGGTTACACCTTTGCCCATGCAGCTACAGCAGCACTGCATTTCTCAGTCTCTGTGCTGTGTGTGAACCATTGACAGCCCATGGAAGATCAAGCCAGCGACAAACCCACTAGAAATCTGACTTTCCCTTATCCATTCCTTCAGGTAAAGAACATCCTGTGCATGCAAAAGCAACAGGATTGGGGGGGGAAAGAAAACATTTGAATGCTTGTCTACTACTTAAGAGGCATTGTTGTAAATTAAAACCTTGGAGCGCTCTCTGCAAGATATTGTTCAAAAGGCTTGGGGATCCTTTAGGAAACACTGTCTGAGACATCACCCTCTGGAATCATACTCTGTGACCCAGGACCAAGCTAGGAAAAGGAATTTGGAGAGAAATCTAGTTTTTGAAGACATGGAGGAATGTGCTACCCTCTCTAGTATTAATACAGAGAGAAAAAAAAGGAAGAAAAAAAGCCAGTATGGAGAGCTAAAAATACCAGTCAGCCTAGAGGGTGGTGGAGCAGCTGGACACAGGCTGACCACCTTGGGGCTGCAGAGGCCTCCTGGATGAGAGCAGCAAAATCCCTCACCAGGGAAAGCTTGCTGGCAGTACACCCTGATGAAGGATCAGACTAGGCTGAGAACACATTCACCAGGAAAGGGCTGGTTGTTCTCCCTTCTGAAGGCTGAAGATGTGGGGTTTCAAAGTTGGTTTGCCCTCTGCACACTGTTTTTCCACAGCAGTCTGGACTAGGTCTGCTTGTGGTCCGACAGTGGTGACCCTGGAAAGCTGGCTACTGCTCTTTAGTTATCCAGCTGACCCCATGTTACAGTGACTTACATTAAGAGAGCTACCTGAATTACACTGATGGGAGCCTGGTACTCACCTCTCTGTTGTCTCTGTCTGCTTGGACCAGGATACCCTTAAAACAGGGTTCAACAAAATGAACATAATCATTGTACTGCAAAGAGAAAAGGGAAAGAAAGGGGTTGTAATGGGAGAAAATCCGCAAAATGGGTTCATGTCTTTGGTGGATGTTCAGAAAGCAGTATGGAGCATTATGCTATTTTATACCTATTTCCCTTAAAAATTGCTTACAGTGATAATGGCAGATTAAAATTTTGACAAATCATCTATTTGTTTAAATAACACGTTAATTATAGTGTTTTGATGAGTTCTATCTGAGCATACCTACACAGCTCTTTCCCCACTCGCACTGTAGAGTTTTTATCCACACTCCATTAGCTTGTGCCCCTGGCCTTGCTTCTAGCACCATTTGCACATAGTTCTGACTTCTGCAGACTTTGTGAGTCCCCAGTCACCAGCTGAACTTTGCGAGTGGTTTTGTAACCTGAAGCTTGGTGCCTCTGGGTACACAGCTGAGCAATAACATACCCGGTAACCACACCTCCACAGAACGGTGATAATTAGTGAGGTGTATGCTTCTAGCCTGGCATGTTTTACCTCAGATGTGGAAACCTTTTCCTACAAGGTTCAGAAGAGTGTAATTCATAAGAGGCTCAGCTGATCAGTAGGAGCTCAGGTCAGGCTATAATGTGTCTGAGCCAGTAGGTTCTTGGTGTGAGTGCAGTAAAGAAATATATATATTATATGGTCTTTCTGGGATTGTTTTTGAAGAACAGATGATATTTCAAACTCCTTAATGACTCCTCTCCATTTTTCTGCCAACACTGTTCACTCTTCCATCTGTCCAGCCATATAAAGACAGAGCTGTTGCCATTGGAGTTTCTAATTATCTAACATAAAAAGCTATCGACAAAAAGTAGACTTTATATCTCAGTTTCTGTGCCCTGGCAAGCTTTCGTGGAAAGGAGCCTGGGGAAGGACATGATGCTGAAATAGCCTTGAAAATTAGAAGGTGAGCAGCCTTTAACCTGACACCAGTCTTGGCACAAGTCATGGAAAAGTTTTGCTTTCTGTGGTCAGTGGTACTAGTTCTCTGTGGGTAACCAGCCCGTCCTTATCCTAGTCAGGCCTTAAAAAGGAAGAGAATAACACCAAGACAACCTGACCAAACTCCATGCAGGCCTGTGCAGATTGACTCTGAACTGTACTGGCAGCCTTGCAGGGTGCTGGTGCACAAAAAGGCACATGGTGGTAATTTTCTAGCCTGGAAACATTATCCTGAGGATTATACTGCTACTGGACCCAAAGACAGCATTCTAAGCCAAGTGAATTTATTAGCTCAGGTCCCTGCTATCTTAGGTGCCTCTCTACAGCCCCTTGTTATCTGTTGCAGTCACACCCTCAAGTAAGCAAAAAGATGCAGCTGACATCCTCTGTAAAGGAGAGGTGAAATGACTCAGCAGCCACCCTGCTGACCACACAAAGCTGACTTCCCGACGGTAATTTTTGTTAATCTCCCATCCAACATAGCTCCTGTAGCTACATCACTGGAACACCTATAATTTGCTAAGGGGAAGGAGAAGTTGGTAAGAGGCACAAGGAAGGCAATTCAGTACTAGAATTGAGACAGACATACTGCAATGATGTTGACAAAGTCATTTTCTCCCAGAGTATCTAAAATGGTGACAATGGTGTGCTTGGCAATGGTCATCCTCAGGCCCTTCATGCTTCCACTGACATCCACAATGATGACAATGTCCTTGGGAGAGGTGGCCGCTTGGATGTACCTGTATAAAAAGAAGAGTACAGGGAAGCAGGATGAGCATCCAGGGAGGAGGAATGCTGAACATACTGCTGTCACACAGTGCTACCCACAGCATAACACGGACCACGAGCACAGCTATCCAGCAGGATCAGGCTGATCATTCCTACCAACGTGCCTCTTCCACAGCACCTCACTTCCTGCATTGGGAAGTGCTGGGCCTGCTCCAGACAGCAGGAGCTGACCATTGCTAAAGCCTTCTTTAGGCATGCTGAGTAGACCGAGTTAATATGTCACATTTCTGGAGTCTAAGCAGCCCTGTCACCAAGTTGCAAAATTATAAGGACAATGGGACAGAGAAAGGATACACTGGTGATTTCTGTGTAGATCCCATATGAAAAGCTGTTGCTGGCAGGTGATAGGGCTTCCTGCCATTACCTGTGTTTATGTACCCCCCTATCTCTCACAAAAGCAGGACAGGACAGTAACTGTTGCTCAGCAACTCACCAAGGTGTCACCTTTGAAAAGAGAGAGAGAGGAAGGCTGAACGGTGCTTTGGCCACATCTCTCCAAAACTTACCAGCCACGGTTTCTGCAGTCAAAGGAGATGACTCCATTCTCATCTGGTAACCATTTTATCCCTGAATAGAGCAGCAAAAAGAGCAATCAATACACACAGGCAGGCATCTGCTCCCTGCTCCCCAGGCACCCGCACTGCTGCTCGTCGTTGCCAAGACTGAACAACCCCATGGGGGCACACAAGTGTGGCCAGCAACAGCAGCACCCATTCTGCAGAAACCCAAGCAGAGCTGCGTGGTCTTTGGCAGTTCTCGGTAGACTGTTTGTAAAGTTTTTGTTAAAAAATGTACCTAGGCGTAATCTGTTCAAATTTGGGGAGCAATTGGATGTACTTTGAACTTTTTGCCACTTTGATGTAGTTCTCAACAACATATTTTTCTCCCTCAGGGTGGTTGAGAGCATAAAAAAGCAGCAGCGGTGACAGGGATGTGTCCCAGATTCCCTGCTAAAGGCTCTGTTCACAGCCATCCCTGCTTTCCCCTTCCCCAGCACGTGACAGGTCACAGAACAAGGGCACGCAGCCATCTGACAGAGTGGCCACCAGGCCAAGCTACAGCTGCAGAGTATCTCGTGGGTTCCTGTGAGCATGGGACCTCCCTCTCGTGCCATGACCTTATGTGCCACTCACAGCTGGTGAGTGGATAACAAGTCAGGCCGGCCAGCTGCATCTGCCACGTGTGTCCTCAGAGACAGAGAGAGGCTTTGGCCACTACTAAAAAGCCCAGGGGAGCATGAGGCAGGGAGCCCTGCCATGGGGGAGAGGGACGGTCTGCCATAGTGTTCTGCGAGCTTTTTGGAGGCCAGCCTGCCCAAGGGATACCCCTACCATCAGACTCCTCTGGGGTTGCAAGGACAACATACCTGGGGGGCTCGTTCACATGGGAAAAAGGGATTTGTGCCTGCTGGACATTGTCCCTTCAGCTTAAGCAACCCGTGCAAGGAGTATTTTGCTCACTGCACCCTGCCCTTCGATGGTCCCAGCCTTCCCAGATTGGACTCCTCCATGGCACGGACCCTGTCCTGCAAAACTGTTGTGTTGCACTGAAAGACAAAAACCAATCTGCTCTTTCACCTGGATAGAGCCTGAAAAATCCAGTGGAGCTGCCGAAGTACTGCCAGGTCAGCGTGGGATCCCTTTCAAAGTTGTCCACAAAAATAGGATTTAGGGCTTCTGACATGTAAACTCCATTAAGGATGGCAGGGTCTGTGGGGGAAAGAATAAAAATGGTGAAAAAATTGTGTAAAAGAAGGGAGGACATCTACCACCCCTGACAGGGGAGAGGGATGGGAACAGAGGCAACTCCAGGAGGAATGCAGCCTTATCCAAAGCTTTTGCATTGGGCAGGGAGTTGGATGCATCATTCAAAATAAATCCTGGAGGTCAGATCACCACTGGCCCCTGCAGGTGATCTCAGCATGGTCATACTCTGTTAACCTCATTTCTCTTTCCAGCCTTGTCTGCCCTTGAGCATTACATCTGGTTGGAAGAATGCTCTGAGAGACCCAGACAACCATCACTGTGCCAAGCACAGCTGGCACACCACACAGCTGGTACCTGAGAGGGGACCCTTCGGCTGTTGAAAAGCAACTGCCTGCTGCAACACTAACAGCCTTTCTGCAAATTGTGTTTAAATTCATGCTAGATGTAACTACTTAAGACAGAGAGGTCCTAAAATTTACACAATTTCTCTCTTTTGTCTTTTCCTCAACAGTTCTTTCTTTTTTTCTTTGCCTGCCCTTTCTCTCACAAAGCCTGGGCTGTCCTACCTCGCCCCCATCTCATCAGAATCAGTAGGATGTTGCAGATTCCAAGAACTGCTAGGAGGCCATGTATATTTGGTGTCTGTGTTGACTCACTGTCTCAGGAGACCAAAGAGCAGCAGCAGTAGAAACAGGGAATCATGAGAAACTGGTCATTGTATTAATGTTGAAAGGGTTGGGGATTTGACCTACCACTTCCTGTTTAGTTACTTTACTAAAGGCAGTTTTGGTCAAAATAAGGGAAAAAATGAACTGTGACTCCCCAGTGATGAGGTCAAAGTAAGTCTCATAGGAATGGAGAGCCAGTAGAGCTGTGGAGAGCCAGGCTTGATGCTGTTTGCAAAAGGAGTACTGCTGGACAATGCTCCTTGGAGGATCCCTGGACATGGAAGCAGCCCTCCATGTCCTGCTCATCGTCCAGCCATAGCCAGAGGAGCTGGTTAGTTTGTGCCAAGCTGTGCAGGCAGGAAATCAGCCAGCTGGGCAGTGCCTCTCTGCTGTCTCTGCCAGTGGCCATTTGTCCACCTCTCTGTCCTCTGCTGAGGGCAGCAGCCTTACACTGTGCAGCTCTGCTGTATCTACCCATAGCCAGCTCTGCTGCTGGCTCTATTGTGAGCAAGATTTTAGTGTCTGAGGCTGTCGGACCAGATGGAACTAATTTAACATCATGGGAGAAATAGCACTCCCTCTATTGTCTCTCTAAATAACACAGCAGTTGTGAGCACAGTCACCAGCGCCTGCCCCGTCTGGCCCTGAAGACTTTAAATGAGCTCCATCGATGAGAGAAGCAATGGCACTTTTTTTTCTTGTCAAAAATACACAAGGGGAAGAGCTGACAGGGAGGCAAGGAAGGAGCCAGCACAGGCAGCTCTGAATGTTGGCCAAAACAAGCTATAAACTTAAGACAGTTGCAACTGGCATCTCAACCTGCAGACACGGTTGTACGCTCACCAGCCCAGAGGAACCCGTTTCTGGGGTGTAGCTGGAGTGGTGTGAACATGCCCTTGGTGCCTCCTTGGGCTCCTGCAGCTGCCAAGGTGCCAAAGGCTTGCTGAGAACAGAAAACAGCCCAGAACAGTCATGTCCCAGTAGCAATTGTGAATCATGCCTAGTCACCTATGGATATGCTCACTGAGCGTTAAGAGTGTCCTTGTCGAGTGTTAATGTCTCCTGACACAAAGGTACTTGGAGTCTCAGTTCTCAGCTGAAATCAGTGAGATCCTTGACGTCTAAAGACTTTGATAGATCCAACCCTTCCTATAGAGCAACAATTGCCAATAAACTCACATCAGTTTTCACAGCATCTTTGTTTGAGTAAATGAACTGTAGGAGAATATACTGCCTGCCTAAGATGGAGGACTCCCATCATAAGAGGTTTTCCAAGAGCAGATTATACCTAAGTCCTGTCACAGTGACAGAGGACAGCACAGGCATGACTGTGCCTTGGGATAGTACCTTTCTAGCCCTGGTTTCTTTTTCTATTCCCATCCTTGTTTCCAGTATTATTACTGACAATTTCCACAGCAACCTACTAGCAGCGAGAAAGTAGAGGCCATTACCTTTGTTGTAGACATTGGTGGGGAGCTGGATATCACTGTATGTTGTGTTCACCAGCAGGTTATTGAAATGCTCATTTGGCTCCAAAATGAATTCATCTCCAAGCTCCACATAATTGTCATTTTCATCCTTCTCATTAATCAGGAGAGAGTTGTAGTAATCAAACTGTTGATGAAGACAATAGAAAAAAGAAAGACGAAGAGAGAATAAGACAATTACCAGTGTGGCTGAAAAAAACCACTCTTTAAAACATAAAGAAGGGACATATGGGGAATTGGGGCTTCAAACAGGATCAAGATGAGCAACAAACAAGCTACTATCAAATGAAAATGGCAAAGCTGCCAAAATGATGATTGCTGGCCAATTTCTTATTGTCAATAAGAAATGACTGAAAGCATGGCCATAGCCTGGAGCAGAAGAGCCACTGAAGAGCAAAGGGACACAGTGGCAGACTCCTGTGGTCCCTCAGAGGTATTTAAGTGATTAGCTGGAGAGCTGGAGTGTCTCACTGGGTCTGGCTCCCAGGTTTAATACAAGGCATGTCAGTGCCGACCTTACTTGCCCTGTCTCTACAGCTGTCATTTACTAGGGTTAACTCCTGGTGTACATCCAGCTAGGATTATCCCCTCATTCTGTCACTCCAAGTGGCAGGCACTCATCAAGAGCAAAGGATCAAGCAGAAGGTGCTCAAAGACAACACAGTTTCCTCCCTGTGAAGGTCAATGGGGATTTATTATCTACAGTCACTTTAGTACATTTAGGACGTTCTTCGCCCTTGGATAACCTGTTTTAAGATGTTTTTGCTGATTTTATCTTAGCCACAGGTTATTTAAGGATTTATGTTCAAGCACCATCAGTATTCAGAGGGTGCAGATACCAAATCATGTATGTCAACTCATCCATGACCCTTACTGGGAATGCAGGTGACCCAAACACCATGACTAATGTGATTCTTAAAAACAAATAAACAAACAAACAAAAAAAAGAGGTAGGAGAGATGAAATTAGTAGCTAGCCTGATTTCAACAAGTGTTTTCATTCTCAGCTTTTCCCTGCACTGAGATGTCTACTTGCAGGGTTAGCCTGCACTTCTGCTCGTGTATCTGTGCTTGTACTACAGACAGAGAACTTCCTTGAACAGAATTTTCCCTCCAGTTCCTCTCACCAGCAATAATCCCATAGTTTGGCCACAACTAACAGTTATTAACAGAAAGCCAATTATCCAAATTGCTTGGACAGCACCAAACTTTCACCTAACGGAAGTCCTGACAAGTGGGTGCCTGTCTGGTAGAGGAAAAGATGGTGGGAGCTGTTGAGAAAGATGGTGAGAAGCTCACTTCATTTGGATTAACAGTTTGCTATGGGTATTTGTAACAGCATCCTCCTTATTGCTCATTCACACTCAATTTTTAGCTCATTTTCCAGTCAAGTAACCCACCAAGTGCCAGCTAACTTGCTAATTTGCGCCACATCGGTCTGCAGTAAAAGTTATGCCAATAATATCACACACCCTAGTGTCTTCCCAAATCCTTCCCCTCCCAAAGCCAAAGAACTAATCTCTCTGGTGTTACTGATTTGGGATCTGCCAGGGGAGTCTCTTATTCACAGTAGTCTCTAGTCAAGCTGAGTGTCCTGAAGGCGAGGAGATTCCTAACCTGTCCAGGAACCTGAAGTGGCTGGGTTCCTGGCTAGGCCTATCTTTTGACTTGTCTCTCTGAGGATGTGTGTCATATTTTGTCACTGACCAGGATAAACTTACCTCCAGCGAGGAGTTGTACTCATGGTTCAGATCTGCATCTTCTGCTGCTTCCACCAACCTCTAACACAAGCACACAGAAAGAAAGATGAGTGAGTGCTGTGGCAAGCCCTTCAGAAGCTCTTCCAGCTGTATCAGCCATTCACACAATTAATGAAAAGGCACAACTGCCTCTTTCACCACAAAAGATCATGGAGCTATAAACTTCCCTCCTCCTCTCCTTTTCTGCTGACCTATCATTCTGTGCTGCAACTTTATAGCTTGGAAGGTATATTTGCAACTATTTATTGCCAAGTGTATTCACACCTATTTACTGCAGAGTCCCTACTAAAGCCCTGAGCAATTTTAGGTATCACAGGACATATACAAACAGAAACAGGTCCATTTAGAGAAACAACAGACGGAGATTTAATTTCGTTTTCCATGAACCCTTCCAAAAAGCCATGGGAAAGACTTTTCAGACCCAGCTTGATGTCAGTATCTCATCAAAGGAAAAAGGCCTTGTGGGAGTCTCAGTCTGGTATTGTTACTGAGACAAAAAACCATGACTTGATTTCATAAAGGGCTCAGTGCTGCTGTGGCCATGTATAAGCTCTTACCATTTATGGAAGGCAGTAAAAATCAGCCAGTGTTCTCCAGTATGATGCTTCAGGGCACTAATTCTCAATTGGTACAGACTGGGAAGGAATCCAACTAAACATGTACATGTTTTCAGGGTTGCACAATCAGCAACAGTCTCAGCAAAACTACGTTTTGTTCCTGCACAAAGGATAAGGCAATCCAAACACTGGAAAAGTCTGGCTAAGAATTTAATGTTATGGGCCAAAGCTCTGGGTTTAAATATGCCCACATTTCACTTTGAGACTCAAATGATGTGTTTCTGGATGACTTTTCCACATTAGACGCCTTAAACAGTCAAGGCTCTGTGACTACAGAAATATGCTTTTCATAGAAGGTAAATACACAGGAATATGATAAATCCTTAGATGCAGGAAGTAAGAGGGGCCATAACGATTACCTGCTCTGATCTCCCACACAGCAACAGCTAAAGACCTCTTGCCACCTCCTCCACACTTCCCCATGTACACAGCTAGAAATCCAAGCACCTTCCTTGCAGCTCGTGTTCAGGGGGTGAAGAAATTTCCCTTGAGCCACACACACAGCTGAAACAAGCTACTAGTCTTCAGTGGCCAGAGTGCATTATGCGAGGATGAACTTTATTTTCATTTGTGAGGGTTCCCCCCCCCCCTTAAAACTGCTCGTCTCCTAAAAGAGTGTTCGTTCCCTCATATTTATTCTTAGACTTTTTTTAATCTTATTTCCTCCTTTGGGCTGAGGGAGAAGCCAGCATTCCCTTGTCTGAACGCCCACATCCTCCCACCAGTGTCTGCTTAAAGCTCGGAGTGAGCAGCCAGCCGCACCAGCAGGAGTTTGGTTGGGCAAAGTCCTCACACAACCTCTGCGCCCACACGCTCCTGGAACAGGCAGGAGGCCTGTGCCTGCTGCTCTGGGGCTGACTGAAGGAGAGGACTCCCTTCCCAGAGCTCCAGTGGTCCTACCTCGACAGCTTCGACCTTCCTGCGGAGCATGCTTTCCATCTGCTCCGAGAACTTCTTCACCAGCTCCAAGCCATCCACCTCTTTGATCTTCAGAGTTGGCTCCACATCTTTGTACTTCTACCCAAGGGGAAAAAAGAAAATGCTGTTGAGCAGGAGGCTTGTAAGGAGTGAAGTGAATCTATTATTGCTGACTGGATATTGTCTTTGGTGAAGGAAGAGGTGTCGAAGGAACCGCTCTGATTTATAGCCTTCTCCCATCTTTGCCTTTCCTCCTTTTTCACCCCATCATTTGGGTGTGTGCAGATCACTGGCCATAGCTTGAAGCATTTTGACTAAGTAAAAGCAACTGATCCAATTGGGAGCTTGTGGCTGTTGAAAACAGCAATGTACCTGAAGCTATTAGTACCTACAAATTTGAGAGAGAGAAGCAGAAGGCCAAGTTTTTTAAAAAAACCTAAATCGCAGATTGTGATTACATCCATAGCAACATTAGACATGTCACATACCTGAAGTTTAATTAAGGCAGAGGGAAGAGCAAGGGAACAGAGCTGTATATTGTCATTAACATCTCCTCCTATGTCATATGTCCTCCGGGGCAGCAGTGGGAGGGATGTCATGCTAGTGCATGTGCTGTCCTCCTACAGTGTCATCATATCTGTAAGGTAACTTGGCAGGTCTCCAACAAGAAGAGTCTGCTCAGTGCTTAGGTGGGAGACTGCCAAGGAAAACTAATATAGACAGTTATGATACTAATTATCAGGCACCCAGGAGCACACTTTAGGCCAAGAGCACCATAGAGGCATTTCCCAGAAACTAGGAATTAGAAGCATGGCTGCTTAGTGCTGCCTCCACTGGGAGAGATGCTGCAACGAGGAAGATCTGGATCTGACAGCTTTAGAGATAACTAGTTTCTTCTGACCAGGTTTCATATAATCTAGGCATTAAAAAACCCGAGAGTATTCCCAAACTGTGTAACTAATCTGCCTCCTTAAATCTGCCCTTTCAAGAGTGGATACAACGGCCTTTATTTCTGCTTTTCAAAAAATCCCACAGCTAACAGAGATAGCCAAAAGGAAAGAGTAAAAAAACCTGCCAGAGGACACTATGATTAACCTATTCAGAAGAGGCAGAGCCTTATCTCCTCAGCAATATGGAAACACAGAGGCAACCAAGTGCAATTCCCTGGTCCCTCATCATCAGTTTTCTCTGCACTGTGCTCAAACATTGTGCTTCACATTGTGCTAGCACCATAGCAGCAATCTCAGCCAGGGCTGGACTTCTTGTGCTGGAAAAAAAAATGAGGTGGTGAAAAGGAAAAGGAGAGGGCAAAGGCTTTGGTAACACTTTCTGGAATTAGAGGAAAGTGGCAGAGAAAGGACTTTGCATGTCTTTAGGGTGAGCGAGTGGAGCTCCTTTTGTTCAAGCGGCTCCCTGATGGTCCGGGAGGGCAGCCGAGCACAGGCAGAGTAAGAAACGCCTTGAGGATGGGGCAGGCTGAGGAGGTCAGACAGAAATAGCAGCAGCATCCAGCCTGCAGCAGGCATGGCAGGGAGGCTGCTCTCTCTGCCTGGCATGATTAACGGCGAGGGTTTTACTGGATTAAAACCGCCAGGCCTCGCATCCCCTCCGCTGCGGCTGGGACAGGCGGGCAGCGGGGGAGGAGGAGGAGATGGGGTTGAGCACGAAGGTTAGTGTAACCATGCTGCTGGAAGAGGAATGTGCAGCCACAACCCCCCGACTGAGGTCCCTGGCCGCTGACGAGACCGGAGCACATCCCAGCTGGTGTCTGTCCCATTTAGCTCCATGTCATGGTTTCGTCGGGAGAGAGAAGTGATCTCTGCCAGGCCAGGCTTTAATCAGGCACTCCTCGGGGGGAGGAGGGTAATCTCTCCTGGGAAAGCAAACGAAGGGGGGGGACCACATCAGCACGGGCTTCACAAAGTGACCTGCCACCGGTTGCCTCGGGTCACATCTTCAATTAAAAACCAGGTCTTTTTACCTCTCAATTATTTTTTATGTGCTTTTTACACATTGAGAAGCAGATGCTCATAGGGTAAAAGTAGTCACAAGCAATCATGAGCACTCTGCTAATACTGTACATGCTTCAGGCCCGAGATCTAGCCAGAGCTGGGAAGAAAAAAAAACAACCAAACCGAAAAACCCAAAAAGCTTTCTGCAAGTTTTGGTTCGCTGAAAGAATACATCAAGTTCGAGCTCAGATCCCCTTTGAGCTTCTTTCCTACAAACGAACCAGCAAACCACTTTGTGCCTGTATTTCTGCCACTAAAATCTCCTGCTATTAATGACTATTGACTCCGAGAGTTTCTAATGGTGGGCAACGAAGTAGTACTTGGGATTTCAATACTGTTACCAGACACCATGGCTGAAAGTCAAAGCAGGTGCTTGTAGCTAGCCAAGATTATCCTGTGCAGCCTGCATTTAGGGTTCAGGTAATCAGATCATTATAATTTACAGAACACGAATCAGGCTTGGGAGAACTGGCTAGAAGGATCTGATGTTGAAAAGAGGCCAAAAAGTTAGCTCAGATCTAACAGAAAATCTTTTCTTATTCAGCTAGTACTTAGCACTCCCTTAAAACAGCAGGAGCAATTCATTAAGATTCGCCTTCTGCAGTGTTGGGGGTGGTAATTTAAAAGTGGAATATCCAGAATTCAGTATCCTAAGTTTTATCTGTGAACAGAGATATGTCACCAAATATATTTTCTTGTTCCCACCTCCACGAAATTTAGCCTATTGAAATACACAGTGCTCCATTACTCACTGCTAGTGGAACTATATTAAGAGTGTGAAAGACATTCCTTTCATCTTCACCCAGGAAAACGTCTTGACTGAACTTCTTAAGTTTGTCTGTTCTTTGCCATGTAGTTTTTTGTTGCACTTTCTAGTAACTGCAGGGCTGGAGTCAAGCCCTTCTGTCCTTTCTCAACTCTATCCACTGGGCAGGGCAATCAGCACCTCAGCTATAGAAGAGAGCAGGAGATAATTCTCAGAAACACCTGTAGTGCATTGTTAACACAGTAGAAGGAAATTTAAATTTTGGCTCTGCAGAAGCTGATGGTATTTCTGACAAGCCCTGAGAAGCCCAGAGTCACCTCCTGGCGTGGCTGCCCTTGGTGGTCCTGGACCTATGGTCACTGCTTGGCCAACTGCAGCAGCAAGGCTGTGGCAAACACCTAATAAGCCACAGGTTCAAACATCTGTTCCTTTGCTCTGTGAGGTGCTACTGCCCTCCCCCTACTCACCCCTTCACATTGCTTCTTTACTCCAGCCCTGTTGCCCTCAGTTGTTCCAGGCCACAGCCAACACTTTAATACAGATCCATCCTTTCTGAGCCAGGTTTAAGTGTGCATAATGGGCAAGAGAATACAAGACAATGCTTCAGCCATCAAGCCAAAGCCACTTGGCTTTTGCTGCCTCTGTGAGATTTAATGCAATATCCTGCCTGCTTGGGACTGCCAGCCATCTGAGGGCTTTTTAAAAGATTTCTGATCCAGGGTAAAAGCCTGTCCCTGTGGATTCAAGGGATGTCTACCAGTTCACCAAGTCTCTGGGAATGATAAATCCTGGTGAGAAGTCAACCATTTGGCTTTGCAACATGATATTAAGGTTCTTCTGGAGGAAGCAAACAAAAAAACCCAAAGAAAACCAAGCAAACTCAAAGCCACAAAAGAAAGTTTATGCTTAATGTTAAAAACAAGGTTTACATGGAAAGCATCCAGTAACTGAGAAATGATGGCTCTCAAAGCAACAATAATCTAGTTCCTTCAAGACTATTAGGCACAAGGGAGACATGAAGAAAAATACAAAATATGCTGTTATCTCTCAGTCTGTGTTTCATCAAAGGCAAAATGCCCATTGACTTAGACAAGCACTGAGAAAAGAATTGCCTGGACCTCTGCATTGTGCTCTCCACCATTCTGCTGGTCTGCACAAAGAGAAATATTTCCCATGGAAAAGAGGCAACAGCCCAGAGAACAGAAAAGTGCCGGGGGAGCAGGCAAATCCATGTGTTTGATTTTCAGACTTTGGTGTATTTGGCTCCCCAGGCATAACTCATCCACAGTCTGTGCCAATATATGATGATCTACATAAAGTTATTTGGGGTCTGCCACTCTACATGAAAAGTGTTGCCTAACAGTAAATGACATGCCTACATCCACTTGAAACACAGAAGGTGCCAGAAATGCAGAAGGAGCCCTCCAGAATGGTCCCCACTTTAAGATGAGGATTTATGAGAAGGTCCCTGACTCACTGCTCTACTAAAGAAATCGAGGCCGAGAGAAGGACTGAAGTGGGTGCTGGCTGGTTCTCCTCTATTTCCTTACCACAGGGAGATAAGGGGAAATGAAAGAGCTCAAGAAGTGGGGCTTCGGGGTTGAAAGGTAAATCTGAGCTGTTTAAACTGCTTAAGTAAAGTTAGGGCAGGGAAGGACACAACATGCATTTAGGGGATGACTTTGCTGGAGTGTTTACAGAACAAGGCTGGATCCAGCTTATCTGTACCCCCTGCTGGAAGTTGACATTTTCCCCTCTCAGTCACAGATAACACTGTACTGCACATAGCACAATTAGTCTGTGCTGTATCCAGGCAAAAGCAAACCAAACACCTTCCCCTCTCCAAGATGAAAATTGTGTATATGGAACAGGCAAGTGCTATTATTTTATAAGGCTGTCAGACCATCAGGAGAATATAGGTCTGCCTTAGTTCCTCCTGACATGAGTACTAGATTGGATTTGGTTACATTCGGGCTTCTTTCTCATCAGAAATTAGTTTTCTTTGCTTCTGGAGAATTACACCAAGCACTGATAAGAGTTGTGAATTTTGGTTCAAGATAACTATGACTCTAATTTTTAGTGGTACTATACTAGCATCTACGGGTCTCACATAACCCCTATCCCAAAGGGATCAAGATCCCAAGAATAAAACCCACAGTGTGGGCAGAGGTAGGTAAGGCAATCTGGTGCAATATATCCAAAGTGCCAGCACAGCACAGCTGCCTTGACAGTCACCTCAGTGTCACATCTGCCATCCTTGTCCTACATTGCTATCTTTCACAACACTGCATTTTCAAGCTAACTCTGGTTCTTCTTAGTCCCACTGACTTTTGGACCTAAAGGAACATGAGCTCCCTTAATGTGTTAGTATAAATAGCCACAGAAGCAGTGCAAGTTGCCTGTGTTGACCCACACCTATACAGCATCAGCCAGGTACCTGACTATCAAATAACCCCAGCCTGTATCTCCTCCCCACTGAAGCTCCAGTACCCACCAGAGATGCCTTAGCATGTCACTTTGCCTCTGGCAACTATTGCCTGGGGACCCCGTGGGTCAATAGGCAATGTGGAAGCATCATCAAAACTGCTAAAAGGTAAACTTTTGCCTTATCAATACCCCACTGCAGCTGCCCCATGGTTAGTGCATGAAGTACCTATATCAGTGTTGATAGCTTTTAATTGCCTTGTGACCCTTTCCTCCCAAGAACTGATGATCACCACAGACCTTTGTGATGGATGCTGAAAGCCTTTCTTGGCCAAAGCCTAGCAAAGCTGATGCTGCAGGACATGCTCCCTTACTGAAGACAAAAAGCAGCACTCAGGGGACAGGGAAACAGGGCTCAGCAGCAAGGAAAGGAAAACTATATCCACATCCCTTTTTTTGCATTGAGATATGGGTGTTATTACTAACATGGGGACAGAAATCAGACACCTAGGAGGCCTGAGGGGCAACTCATTACTTGTCTTGAAGAGAAGAATTATTGAAAGAGTAAAGAAAAAGAACTGAAGCAGAGAAGTGACATGTGAAGCAGAGAAGTGACTGCATTCCTGAAGCCCCCTCCAGTCCCCCAGAGCAGCACAGAGGGTGGAGATCACCAAGTCTGAAAGAGGAGCAGCCATTCACCACTAATTTAAGGAGACTCCTCTAGAGCTGCAACTGGGATTATTTGTTTAAAGCCCCTGGAGCTACACCCTTTAATGCTGTAGAGAGTTTAGCGTAACAGAGCCTGTTTGGTGATGAAGCCAAGCAGAGGTCTGTGCCTGTGGAACATCACGGCTTCCCAGGGCACCTGCCTCAGGGACCTTGTCCAAAGCAGAGTTTCAAGAGCAAAATTCAAAGGATTGATGAACAACTGGATGAATACTGATGAGGAAGCAGTAAGAAATAAGTGCCAGCTGAAGAGCTGCAGGAGGGGATGGTGGGGTGACAACAAGCAGGTGAGTGATGAGCAGCAGAAGGACTGATTTAGTCTTGGGAAAGGAGAAGTGAAGGCACAGTATGTGAGGGCATGAAATAGTCATTAGAGGGGAAACACGGAGAGAAAAATAGAAACTGTTAGAAAGCATTAGTAAAAAATGGGACAATTTAGGTGGTGTTTGGCAATGGCTGATGAAGCAGGAAAGGCATTAAACAGATCCCCCTCTCCAGTACATGGAGAATGGGCACAGAGCATCACTCTGTGCTCATGGATAGATTTGAAAGATAGCTGGATACCTGTGCCTTTTTCTTTCTTCCACACCAGGGGGAAACCTTGGAGGGCTACACAGGGAGATAAAGGGAACCCTCACACATTTTGCCTACCTTCTGCAACAGGAGAGAGCCTGAATACTTAGTCACAATGGAGTACAGCTCCCCACCAAAGGCATCTGCCCAGGACTTCACCCTAAAAAGACAAAAAGAAAAGGAAAGTCAATGTTAATAAATCAAAGTCTACACAACTCCTCACTTTTTCAGACAGAGAAAACTCCATCTTTCCAAGTATAAACCCTGCTCTATTTGTCTAAGCTACTATAATAACAATGTTTTTTCCCCAGACTGCTAGCCAGACAAGCAGTAAGGCAGGACAGCACTGCTCTTGGACATTCTGCCCAGGACATTTGTCAGCAAGGGGAAACATTGAGTTCTGCTGGTCTTGGTCATTATGTTTGGAGTTGAAATTTTCTCACCGAACTTTAGAGGTACAATTTTCATCTTAGGTATCATCTGTTTTCCTTCTGTTGCCAGCAAAGTGAAATAAATAGCTTTCTGCAGACATCTATTTGTCTTCACTGACAGGGCCTGGGGTGATGGGCTAGACACCTAGTGTCAGGACTGCTGAAGAGAAAGAAGTGTCAGATTTGGAAGAATTTGTCAAGATTCACCCCTTGGATTCAGTTCCTGCAGCGGTGCAGGCCAGATGAATAAGGCAGATGAATTCACTGCTCTCAGTGGAGACACTACTGCTTGATAATGCCACAGTAGATTATGCTCCTCATCATTGTAAAGCACTACTCACATTTGTGCCATCCTATAAATAATTGACGGTAGCAACACCACATGGAGAACATACGGATGCTGAAGAGCAGCCTGAACGCTGAGCCATCCAAATCAAAATAGATGGCTCTCATAATTGACAGAGCACTTCATCAGAAATCTGTTACACGATCCACATTAGGCAGTTCCACCTACAGTTGCAGTTCCTTCAACAAGGATTCACTTCAGAGAGACGTCTCTAATGCAGTAAGTGGCCTTCTCCACTTACCCGAATACACCACTTATTTATGGTGTGCACAGTCTTACCTATGGCTTCCACTAGATTTCTTTGAGTCCCAAGCAGACTTTAACCTCGGGGCTTGATTCCCCAGTGCACTGCACCACAAATAATATACCAACACAGAGATGGGCTCTGCAGTGAAGCCAGCACAGCAATGGCAAAATAATCACAACTGCTAGCTTTAGCCTAGGAAAGCCTGTTTAGACTCCCCTCTTGCAAATAGAGACTAGGCAGCTACAGGCAATGATTTGGAACAGACACAGGACTTCAGCTCTGATCTGCACCTCTCTCCACTGCCTATAAAAAAAGCATGAGGGAGTGGGTGCCTTTTTAAATCACTCCTTAATTGGCAACAAGGCATTCGTATTTAACCACTGAGTGTGAACTAGCACCAGCTGAAGCAATTTTGTTTTTTCTTGCATTGTGCTCTGCATCTTATTTTGAGAGCCAGAGCTTTTATCTCATCATGTCATCCTTAGAGAAAAAAGAATACGAGTATTTTCTAGGAGACCAGGATTTATTGGGCCATATCAGAGTTATTTTAGCAATCCTAGAATAAAAGAGGAAACCAGAAAGAGGGATCCCATGGGATGTTTCTTGTTTGTTGTAGTAGTGACTAACACATTCCCTTAGATAGGAGGATCTCTGGATCAACAGCTAACTTGATGCCCATCTGCTGCTGCTGGCTTTACAACTTTTATGTATGAGATGTTTTATGCTGATATTAACTGATATTCTCCAGTCTCCTCACCTTTTACTGCAGAAAGAGAGAACATAAACATGAAGCTTGGGATAGTAATTTTAGCAGGGATATTTACTTTTACCCCATTTGCCTTACAAAAATGGTGCACTTGACCCTGGCCTTTCTGTTCAGTGTCATGTCTGTGGCCATGTTTGTGCCCCTACTCCTTCCAGCCCTCATCATTTTTCAACCCAGCAGGGTGGAAATGTCTGTGGTGTTAATTTCTGATTAGTGGGTGCAATTGAGCATCTTGAAAGTTCTTGAAGCTTCCAGTAATGGCATAACTCAAATAAAAAGGCTAAGGTTTGTATAATTTTGGGATTTCTGTGTGGGTGTTCTATGTGTTGAGTGGACCCTTACCCTGGGAGGGCTCTCCCAGCCACTTCTGAGCCACTACTCTGGCTCAGGGGCTGATATTTCTGCTGGTCTTGAAGCGGAAATAGGAGATGCAAGGGCAGGGCCAGAGACTGGCAGAACTGGAGGGTTTGTTGGAAAGTTAGGGGGCACAGAGGAATTAGAGGCACAAAGGTTCAGAATCCCTGTGTAACAGGTCTGAAGACGGGATAATTAAAAATACCTGGTGGCATTTCATGGAAGTCGAAAAGGAAGAAAGTGAAGAGGCAGAAATACACTGGCATTTACATATTTAAAAGACAATTATTTGCCAGGGAAGTGAGCAACCTTAGAGTACTGGGGAATTAAGGGCAGCCTGCTGAACTTAAGTAGGTTTCCTTAATTTTTTCATAAACAAGTGAGAGAAAAGGTCAGTCTAAAATTCATGAAGTTGTAGAGAAATTTTGTCCAAGGCTGCTGGTTCCATCAACGCAAGAGCAGACGTATAAAGGCAATAGGGGCAGCTTAAAGAGGCCATACAAGGTAGATCTTTACCTCTCCCACCAGCATTTCCCAACGTTTCCATCAGCTCAAGAAGAAGCCAGCCCCAAATCCTCACAGCTGCAAGCCCTCCTGTCCATGCCTTGGCCACCGGACAAGCAGAGCTGTGTCCAGGAGGAAAGAAGAGGCGGTTTCTGTGCTGAACTTGCAATGCATCCCAGAAGCATGGCTAGTAACTGAGCAGATTTTTGCACTGCTGGAGTTAAAGCTGAGTGAGCTTTGCAAAGATGGGAATGAATTGGCAGTGAGCCAAGCGCGATGCAGCAAAGCCAGACACGACTTGGGGAGCAGCACAGGCCGACTCAGCCTTGTGTCACTTAACTGTGATGGAACCCAGCTGGTGTTTAAAAGACTCTGCTTTTTTGTCCCCAAAATGTCCCTGTGTAACCTATGGAACAGGTCCATTTTCTGCTGATTTACTCCCTTTGGACCCCTGTCCAACGTGTTTCTCTACTGAAATTTCATTTGAAAAGGGTGACTTCTGTGTTTTAGTTAAATTCATAAGTGGATGTGAAACACCAGGGATTAATTCAACTGTTGGTCTGGTTTTAGTGCCAGGGGAGAAAAGCTCTTTTTCTATTGTTTATTCTTCATTCTTGTACATGAATTAAGTTCCAAACTGTGCAAAGTGACGTAAATCTTTTTCTCAGTAGTAAAGGGCTATCACATTATAACTAAATACATCAGAAAAGGATTTGGTCAGAGATTGCCTGCATGTAATCCCTGCACTTGCATTCAGCGGAACAGACTGGCTGGCTTCTTAATGCCACACAAAAAGTATTTCCATGAAGTATTTATCCTGGGCATGGAAAGTCAATTTGCATAGTTCGCAGTTATCAGAAGTTGGATTTTATTCCGGGTAGCCACTGCGTCCTTTTTGTGAAACTCAAATCAGAACCACTCGGCTGAGGAAGGGCTTGATAGTGCAGCCAAGTATAAAATCGGTAGCAAAGTTTCCTGAGACCCTCTTGGACATCAGCTCAGCTCTTGGTAATTCCATGGGCTGTATTGGTGGGCACATCCATAAGGGTTTTATTGGCAGTTTTCGAATGTAAAACATTTTCCTAAACTCAGGAAAGGGCTTGAGCTGACTTGTGGATTTATTGGACATATCTCCTTCTGAAACTGGATGGCAGTGTTGTCTCCTCTCCAGGCCAGCCCACTGTCCTGCACTGATGGAGATACCCAAGAAGCTGCCCCACAACAACTTTTACCAATCACAGTGCTGACATTTTTAATCCTTAAAGGATTTAACTCGTCTAAATCAGCTTAACAAGGTGAAGTTTTTATAAACTGGGGTTGCTGAGAGCTGTTAGGCTCCTGGGGGTCTGCCAGGGCGGGCTGCATGGCTGGCAGGGAGTGACCATGCCAGAGGAGCCGCTCGTCACACCAACACACACGCAGGCATGGGTGCCCTGCAGAACCACATCCAAAAAGGTGCATCAAGGTTCCCTGCACGTGCACTAGCACCTGGACCCAAATGCAGTGCATGCACAGAACGTGGCTGTGTATGCTTTATTTTGCAGCTCAGCTTTTCAGTCCTTTGCTCCAGATCTCTGGGAAGGGCTACTACACTCTTTGTAGTGACGAGGAGCAGAAGCAAGTAAGAAGTGCCATGGCCTCTTTCCTCTATTCAGCCTCCTCTCACTAATATTCTCTGACGTCCACACACATGAGTAAACGTGTGTGCACGAGGGCCCTTTTAAGCCATCAGTGTTCCAGATCAATGCAAGGGATCAGAGCTGCAAACCTTGCCCTGCACGATCTGGATCTCGTGTGTGACGAAGCGATGTGTCTTTGCTCAAACACCCTGTGTGTATCCTCCCACAGCCAGATCCTGGCCAGTGCTGTGCACCCCTTGGGCGTTCCCGCCATACTGAGAACCAGCAGTGTCTACTGAAACCGCTCTGCTCAACTGGGGAGCTGCCAAACTGGAGCCACTTGCGTGCGCCTCCATCGTTGGATCTCCACCAGTTGTAGCAGCAGCGGGGTTTTACGAACGCGTCTTTAAACTGGTTTTGCCTTCTGCCGCCTAGTGCATTAAGCAGAGCATTAATAGATGTCAAAGTGCTTAACTAAAGCAGATGAGTATCATTGCTATGCTTGATGAATGGGGAAAAAGAGGTATTGCATCCTATGCTAGACCTGGGGAACTGAATTTGTGGCTCCCGTGTCTGTGTCCTCTGCCATGAGCCATCCCTGCCCTCGTAAGGAAACGCCACCCCTTGCAGCACTGTGCCCCTCTGGAGGAGCCGACACCCACGAGCCTGCCACTGCCAGGGAGACACTGCCACCCGCCTGCCATGCCCACGGCATTGCCCGCTCCACACCAGGAAAACCCCACGCCAGAGAGAGAGGAACACTTACGTCTCCAGCGGGATCTTCGTCTGGGCCCTGGCAGGGGGCAGGAAGCAGAGACAGAGCATCATCCACGGGACGGCCCAGGGCCCCATCCTCCGCGCACCGACCATCAGCAAGGGGACAGGCCGGCGGGGTGCGGGGGCTCCCCCCCCTTGCTGCTGCCCTGGGGGGGCTCCCGGGCGGCCCCCGCCATCCTGCCGGGCTGGGGGCCCTGCTGCTGCGGGGCCGAGCCCCGGGGCGAACCCGGCTGCCTCTGCCCCGGGAACGTCGCTTCTGCTGCCAGGCGCCGTCGGGGGTCTCCAGCGCAGGGCAGGCAGCCAAAAACCTGCCGGCACCTCTCGAGGATGGGCACCCACAGGTGCGGTGCGACTCCGTGCCCCGAGGTGCAGCCGCGCCAGGAGGGAGCTCTGCGCCGGGAGCCGCAGTGGCTGCGTAATCCCCTGCCAGCCCCTTAATCCCCTCGCCAAGCAGCAGCAGCCACAGATTTAGGGAAGTGGAGTGGGATAAAATCACCCGGGATTACTCTGATTCCTGAAGACGGGTCTTGGCTTCTCCAGCCGGAGGTCAGGCCATGCCTGCTTTAAAGGGGTCTCATCCGCATCCTCGAACACCTCTGCCTGAGCTTTGATCTCTGTCTGACGCTGCAGGATGCTGACAGGTCCCCCCGCAGGTTGGCCCAGCACTGCCTCCTCCCCAGTGGGTGCCTGGGATTGGCACTGGGGGTGTGGGGACAATGGTGGGGTCCTGCAGGTACCAGCAGGTTCATGCCAGCCACTGCTTGGTGCTGAGGTTTGCACAGGACAGATGAGGCCAGGCAGAGCTGGTGCTTTGGCAGCATCCAGTGCAGGCCCAAGACAATTGCCCTCCAAGCCAGGAGTGGGAATCTCACACTGGTGAGGGGAGAGGAGGGAAAGTGAGCAGTGGGAAGCAAAAGCGGCGTGAAAGAAAGGACTCTGCCAGTTTTAACTGATCACCTCCTAATGTGAATGATTATTTATTAATAGTCAGACCTTTCCGTTTGGGCAACATTCAATTGAGATTGCCATCCCCTCATCTGTATCTGGAGACCAATGAATCAAAGGAGCCCAACGGCTGAATTTGATGAATAGCAGGAAGTAGCAAACTGCATGCTCGGATGAGGGACACACTATCAGAGCTCATTATCATCACAAGAAGCATAAATTATAAATAACTACAGATATGACAGCAGAAAGATTATAAATTACTACAGCAACCTGTTGAGCTGCTTTACTCTATTGCTATGAATTAAGCCATTTATTAAGAGTATCTTCCAATCATCTTTTGCACCTTTACAGATGGCTTATTTAATATAAAATGCAAAGCCATGCTATATTGTTAGGTTTCTCATGAGGATGTGGAGGGCGGAGCTGATTGACAAAGCACTGAAATCAAACTAAGGCATGTACTACAGATGTGCTATTGAGTGCAGCACTGGTGCCTCTTCTGATGTAACCCCAACTGGAGTTAAGCCTCACACAGCTGCTTGTTCACAACACCCCAGTGGGATGGGGGAGAGAATCAGAAGGTGAGAGAGAAAACTCGTGGGCTGAGATAAAGACAGTTTAATAAGTAAAGCAAAACCTGTACACACAAGCAAAGCAGAAAAAATGGGAAGTCATTGGGCAGGCAGGTGTTCAGCCACCTCCAGGACAGCAGGGTTCCATCATGTGTAACACGGGTTTGGGAAGACAAATGCCATCACTCTGAAAGTCTTCCCCTTCCTGATTCTTCCCCCAGCTCAAAATGCTCAGCAAGGTGCCAGACAGTGTGGCATGTCCCTCTGGTCAGTTGGGGTCTGTGATCCCAGCTGTGCCCCATTCCCACCAGCATTTTGTGCACCCCCAGTCCACTCGCTGGTGGGGTGGTGTGAGATGCAGAAAAGACCTTGACTCAGCAGCAACTAAAACATCCCTGTGTTATCAACACTGTTTCCAGCACAAATCCAAAACTCATCCCCATAACAGCTATTCTAAGGAAAATTAACTCTATATCCCAGCTAAAACCAGCACAGGTGCACTTTAAATGGGATAATAGAAGTGACAAAGGAAATACAGAGAAGGGAATAAAACCATGAGACGTGAAATTGAGGTTAAATTGTATGACAAAGAGGCTGAAAGCCTGTGGTGAGCACTTAACTAATTACAGGAATAATTCACCTCAGGATAGGATGGTTTCATCATTTATTACAATCTTTACTCCAGACTGAGTGTCTCATTGAAAGTTACGATCTTCTTCAGGCAGAAGCTGTGGGCCTGAAGGGCAGAAATTTCCAGATAATGTTCTTAAGTCTGTGCAAAGGGTTACATGGGAAGGTTTAAATGGTTGTTTCTGACCTTAAAATCTACAAAAAAATCAATTTCTACGCACATGAACACTCTAGAGACAGTGCCTTCAGCATACCACCAGTGCACGGCAACTGCCACAGTCAGCTTAGGAGGACCAAATCTGGGTCTTAGTAATGAATTTCTAAAATTGCCAAAATGTTCTATGAGGGCTCTTGCCCCAAAAAGGAGTACATACAGACCTGCATGGTCCCAGGGGGAATCTGTAGACAAGAGCAGTACAGAGAAATGTATTTCCTCCCAGAAATTGCAGACAATGTGCCCCCATGGGAACAGAGGGAGCTGATTACCCTTCCCCTGAGTTCAGCCTCACGCTGGGGGCCACAAGGCTGGGCTTCTGCTGCCTTATTCTTCCTCTGCAGCCTGAAAAAAAGAGAAGATTGCTCCTAGAGGAGCTAGGAACATTGACAATCAAGGTTCCATTTGTCTGTGTTTACCAGGATTACAAATGAGGGGTAGCATCCAGGCTGGCAAGCTTCCCTGTCTGGATACTTCAGGGAAGAGATGATAAAAATTCGCATTCTGAAAAAAAAAAAAAATCTAAAATGAGATCTGAAAGCAGGAGCATCAACATTTTAGATTGCATTTTCTTTCCACTTTTCAGGGAGCCATATAAATAGTTATTGTGAGTGATTTTTGCAGGATCTTTTCACTAACCCTCCCAACCACTGTGTGCTATTTGCAGCTGGGACCCAGTTTAATCCAGATGGGTTCTGGCAAGAGCCCTTGTCTGGGTGTGTTTGGAAACCCCTGGAACATTGATAGAAAAGGCAGTGAGACACAGGAACACGCTGAACTGGGAGATCTAATCCCTTTATTTGGATTTATCTCATTTACTGGATATATCTCACTTAACCCCTTAATGATCTAAAATTGCAAGGAAGTAAGATTTGAAGATTAAATGAAAATAGCACTGAAAACTGAAAACCCCAGGTGCCTGGAGGGCCCTTAATGGGATTAGTGTGCATCCAGTTACTTCTGCAGAGCTCAGCCACCACAGTGTGTGTAAGCACAGTTGGAGCACGGGAAGGAGATAAACAATGGCAGGATCTGACTGGGGAAAAAGAAAATTAATCCTGTGAGAAAGAATGAAAGCAAATACATAACAAGAAGTGGGAATTTAAGGCTGCAAGAGATATAAGATGAGCAAGTACAGCAATTTAGAGCTACATTTGCAAAACCACGAGGAAATAAAAAGAAATGCCAGTGTGATTTTGTGCTGTGTTCAGAGGCACAAAGAAAATTTACCAGCTCTATTTATTTCTGGTTTGACTAGAACCCGAGTTCAGTTTGGATTATCATGTTATGAGAAGATACTGGCGAATGTTAAGACTAGCAAAAGACCAAACAACACCAGAACACTGGTTAGGAAGTGTAGTCTTACAGTGGGATAAATACGAGGAAAACAGGGCAAAATGAAGAAAGGGGAATCTACACTGAGTGTCATGGAATCATAGAGCAGAATCATAGAATAATTAAGGTTGGAAAAGACCTTCAAGATCATACAGTCCAACCATTAACTTACACTGCCAAGTCAACCACTAAACCGCATGCCTAAGCACCACATTGACACATCTTTTAAATACCTCTAAGAAAGCTGATTAGAAAGATTGCCAGGCATGGCACAGCCTCTTGAGGCAACCTCTCTCCATGCACTAGTGGTCAATAAGCCACATTTTGTAGCAGCCGAGTGTCTCTTTGTTAGAAAGACATTTGGAACAGGGGATATGGCAATGACCTTGAGCACAGCAAAGAGAGGATCACGCACCTTCATGGAGATGAAGAGCAGATGGGACAGTGTCTCAGCTCCTCAAGCACTAAGCTCATAGTGAAGTTACTACTTTTGTTGCCAGCAGGTTTATTGGGCTGATACTGGTCAACAGAGACACCTCTTCCCCATGGCATCCGTAGCATTGCTCTCCCGGATGGCCCATGCAGTGAGGCAGAGCTGTTCCCTCCTGTTTTCTGGGTACTCTGGAGCAGTGTCTCAGGGCTCACACAGAGCAAACATCAGGGTCCTTTTTGCACCATTTTGCACCATCAGGACTAGGGAAGAGGTTGCAAGAGATCAGCACTGATTTGTCTTTCCTTCTGGAGACACTGCACTCTTGCTGTGTGCCTGCCACCACTGCACACCTCAAGGCAAGTCTTTGCTCCATCATGCTCCTGAACTTAAAACATCTGGGAGATAATCACTTAATAAGAATAATTTGCTTTGATTTTGAATAACTTAAAACAAGGCATGATGGGAATAAAATATGTGGTCTTGTTCACAGCAGATGCATTTATCTGAGATTGTAATCTTGTGCCTCTCATTATCTCTTGACACAACTCCTCAGATGAGTATCTAGGTACAAAAGCTCCTTTCTGTCCTCGTCAAATATTCTGCATAGGAAACTGCTCTGTCACCAGTGTTTGAGCTTGTGTCCTGTTGAGGAGATATGAGGACAATGTCTCTGGCTTGTCTGAGTAGGTTTAACTGTTCCTCTGTGTGGTTTGGAAAGCAGACGTGTAGTGTTTTGCCAATACCAGAGAATCCGAACTCCCCGTCTCAGCAGCTGCCAGGAGGAGGGGGCCCTTGCCAGAAGCAGTGATGGAAAAGGACTTTTAGTCATGGTTTTACTGGCTGGGCATGCAAACCTCTTCTGATCAGGTTTCAGAGCTGTGGAGAGTCAGCACTCGCGAGCTGAGTTTGCAGAGGTGTGGATTTGATCGCTGAGTGGGGATGGGGAAGGAGGTGCTTCTGCACCAGTGCTGGTGCTGCAGGCAGGATGCAGTCTGGGGGCTGGAGAGGGGTCCCTGCAGCTGAGCGCTGCCCTCCCACCCTATTTGGTCACATCAGGGCCTGCACAACCCCAGCTGACCCGTGAGAAGCTGCAATGAGGCAGGGAGATGCTGTCTGGCCGAGGACTCTGTTGGCTGTGTGACTGGCAGCACCTGAGATCTGGGACATTTGGAATGGTGAGACCTGACAGACCTTCATAACCGTGTGGTGCTGGGTGAGCACAGCCTCTTTGAGTGCCCCTTCCTCACTGCAACCCCGGTGGGAAAATACCTCCCTCCCTCACAGGTGTGCTTTGGGTTAAATTAGCTGCTATTAACACCTTCCAGTTGCAGGGGAAATGCTTGATACAGTTTGCAGCTCTGCATGGAAGGGTTCTTCTGCCTCTGGAGACTGGGCTGATGGGTGCCAGTGGTCATAAGGAGACCCTGATATGACTGCACAGAGAAGGCACACAAAAGCCTATTTACAAAATGCACCTAATACCTGCATACCTGATAACTCACTAGACTCTCTGTAGGGCAGTACAGAGTCACCCCTAGTGTAACACAGGGGGGTTATACAGGGGAATGGACAGGTACCCTGGATGGCATGTAGGTAAGTATTACACCACTGACTCATTTCAGGTTGCCTCAGAGGCAGTAAATAATTCATGAATGTCTGGCCTGCAGAGCATCACGAGGCATCAGCAAGATGACTTGGACCACGTGCATCCTTCTAGACCCCACATTCCACCCCTGTGCTCAGTAAATATCTGCCTGCAGACCCATTCATCTGCAAGCCACGTGCTCTCCCTGTAGTTTACAGAAGCAGCCACATAGGTGTCATGTTAATTAATGCCTTCGGCTGGTTACTTTGCCTTCTTTCCTTTTTATTTTTTTCCACAGCTTTGCTCTAAATTTAGACTTGTTTAAATACTCCAAGATGAAATGAGTGTTTTTTTAAATTTGCTTTTGCTAGCAGCATTTTAAACCCTCATCAGACACAGTGTTCTGAGCAGCAGGAAATTGAGGGCACAGAGGGAGACACCAAGAGAGAGCAGAATGCATAGGAAACAAAGAGCACTGAAGCACCTTTCCACTGCCTTTGAACACATATCAAGAAAAAGAAGAATCAATTGAAAATAAAAAAAAGGAAAAGGAAAAGTAAGTGAAAGCAGATGCTCTGTTTGGGGAGAACTCTGAGCAAAATGTAGCTTTCCTGGGTGATGCCACAAAAGCACCCAGAGTGAAAATCATCCTTATCTCTCCGCTACCAAAGGGTCAAACTTAACTTTTTCCATTTCAAGTCCACCTGAAGGAACTTGATTAAGAGGAAGGGAAACCCCATTTTAAAGAGATGGTAAACTGGCTGCACTAAAACAGCTTTTTCGCAGGAGGAGGCTTTGCTTTGTAGGGAGTCCCAGGAATCGTGTTGCATCAAGTGACTAAATAAATTATACCACTTGTTCTGTTAGTCTCTATGCTGCAAAGACACTTGACTCAGTGCACATCTAGCAACATCATCTACGTTGCCAAATCCTTCTTATTAAATGACCCTATTCAGGGAACACACAACAGATACCTCCTTCTCTCTACTCAGTGTGTAAGGATTCAGAGTTTGGCAAGGTTATCAGGACAGAAGTATTTGGGCCAAATTAGAGTTTCTCCAGCCTGGCTGGGCTAGAAAGAAGGAGGGTCCCTCCTCCCATGTGTTCCCCTGTCAGGGTCAGCAGGTGTGGGGGGTGCAGAGATGATTTACCTGCCTTTGTGGTTTGATGTTACTGTCTCACCCATTTGCTGATAAGGATTTATTAGGTAATGGCTGTAGGGTATTTTGGAAATACAGGGTGCTGTCTAATTCTATGAGCTCTTACAGAAGGAGGCAGCAGAACCTCAAAGACAAATGACCCTCTTCTCACTTGGCAAGTGATCTACAGGGGCAAAGCAACCAACCCACCTGCTTCCCTCCCCTCCCCTGATTTATTTGGATCACACTGTCAGTTTACATGGGGTTGGACTGCGCCCACAGCATGGTTTTATCTGTTCCCTGGCAATAGGGGTGGATCAGGGAGCCAGTGGAGCTGGGCTGCAGCATTCTGCAGACCTCTCTGTAGCGATCCAGGCGTTAAACATCTGCCTGTCAGGAGAAATGGCATCAATACCGATGAGCTGACTATCCCCAGCGAACTGTCTGTGGGCCACGGGCTCTGCGTCTGTGGGTTTGCATGGCATGTACAGCAGTTGAGCCTGATCCCTGGGGAAGCTGCTGCACGCTACCAGAGCATAAATAAAGGGCAATGTCTTGGCAGAAAGACTTTTTTTTTCTTTTTTTTTTAACCTTTCAAAGGTGTCCTGACAATTTTATTTGTTCTGCTGCTGATACTGAGTGTTCAGGCATGAGGTACTGTAGAAATGCATATCGGAATTTCTGGAATATTCAGAACTCAATTAAAAATCTTAAAAGTCTTATTTTTTTTTCTGCCTTCCTTTTGATTTCACAGAAGGGAGAGGCTTTGCCAAAATTCTAGGTCAGAAATTATAGCGTTTCATGCTTTTCTCCTTTGAAAACAGGACTACTTTTTTTCCCCGCAAAAATCAGAGGCGATCATTTTCAGTGTGATTAAAGATAAAAGCTGGGCTTTGGATACATTTTACCACACATTGATGTAGGTGTAGATAAAAACAGTCCATTTTTTCATGAATATTAATGAAAACATGTTTTGTGATTTTAGGCAACCATCAATTGTTATTAAAAAAAACCTGACAGATTTGAAGAAGAGGTGGGGGAAGGCTCCGCAAGGCTTTCCACGTCCAATTAACACCATTTTGCAGCAGCTTGTGTTTTGCTCTGAAATTAGTCTGTACCGAGTGTGAAAGGTGCTTCCCTGACCTCCGGCTGCTCAGCGGGCTGACGGGGAATGGTGTTCACCCGTCCAAGCACAGCAGCACAGGCTCTGCCTCCTTTTAAACTCTTTTAACCTCTGGTTACAATTCAAGTCACTTCCCGTCACCCTAAATTGCCTCCGAGTCCGTAATTAGCTCCGTCACCTGCCAACTTCCATAACACGCGCTCATTCTTCCTCCCTTCAACATCTGACAGCATCTCGCTCGCCGAGCAGCTTTCAAACAGATTTCCCCTCCACCCCAGGGGTTTTTGCGCTGTGAGCCTGCCCTGGAAGGATGAAGATACAAAATCATGTTGCGCCCAGGAGGATCATTAAATGCCTTCTTTGATTTCCTTCAAGGAGCACAAATGAGCTGAGGAAGCAAACCAGCGCGTTTTTTGCCGGCATTTTTTGTTTATGTTTTTTTAATCCCCACTGGCACGGGATGATAGAGCCAGTAGCCCCCTGTGGTGGGTGAGGTCTCTCCAGGTTACAGCCATCTCCTCCCAACAGGGTTGCTGGCTGAGGAGAACATCAATCCCCACCCCAGGAAAGAGGGTCTCTCAAGGATTTAGCTTGGTCTGGGCACATATGTTTTGAGAGCAAATAATCTCTCTCACGCTGGAACGTGTAACATTGTGTGAAGTATGTGTCTGAAAAAATCAGTTTCTAGCAGTGGTGCTTCTTCTGCTTCCTCCTGCTGTTGTCAGCATCTGGGACAGGCAGTAGAGAGACATGGAGAGCTCAGAAAACAATTTGCTTGGGATGGGGACAGAGCAGTCTGCAGCATGCTTGAGATAAAACTAAGAATTGCATTCACTGTTTGTGACAAAAGTGGAATTGAGGATTACCAGAGGTATAGATAAATAAATATTTAATAAATATAAAGCTTAAATATAAAATTTTAATAAAATAAATAAATGTTTATACATTTTTTATTGTAAGAAAGAAAATTTATATTCCAAGTTGTGCTGTCTGCCTAAAATCATCTGCCATTTGCTAAAGCAGCACTCCAGCTCCTGCCTTCTGATTAGTGCAGCATCAAGGCTGAAGTTAATGTCTTTCTGAGCCAGAGGCTCCTGAAGTTTCAGACAGAAGCCAAACAGTTGTGCCCTGAGGGATTCCTTCACAGGAAATCTGATGTGCATAAAGTAGGCAGAGCGGCGCTGAA
Source organism: Chiroxiphia lanceolata (assembly GCF_009829145.1). NCBI lineage: Eukaryota > Metazoa > Chordata > Aves > Passeriformes > Pipridae > Chiroxiphia > Chiroxiphia lanceolata. Next base: position 62,344,184 of record NC_045641.1, read on the forward strand.
AGCTCATTAGTGATGGTTGCTTGCTGCAGCTCTGACCTTAGCTTAATTCGTTCAAGCGATGCTGGAGTTAATTGGCATTCTCAGTTTGGAGTGATTCCCTTCTACAACTGCAGTTTAAACCTAGATCTACTCTGCTCCCCAGGCCTATAATTCCCCTGGAAAGAAAAAAAGCATTATCTAGCTCTTCTTGTGCTTCACTGTACAGTGTCACACTTTGATAACCACTAAGCTATTTTATGGCTGTGTGTGGGCCAAAGTGCCATAGCAGGCAGCAGTGTTGCAGCTTGCGTGTTTGTAACCCTGGTGGAGTACTTCTGAACCCTTACAACAGCCATTGTCTCAAGACATTAAATATCTTCATCCATTTTCAAAGCATGTTGCAAGAATTGAAGACCACACCCGAGAGATCATGATGGAGGGAGTCAGCAAAGCTGCTCCAGCGATGCCGACCTTGGAGCTGGTTGGAAAGGGCAGGTCCCTGTGGTTGTTCTCGCGGGGCACGCGAGAGCTGCACCCAGTTGGGAGGTAGAGGGACAGCAGCCTCTGCCAGCATGGGGAATCCATCATACTGTTGGTGCTGCGACTCAGGAGAGCCCTGGGCAGATGTAGGTGACATTTCCACTGCAGGCCAGGTCAGGGCTCCCAGCTGAGCAGCCGCATCTGGGACTCGGTGGCTGTGTCTTGGCAGCAGTGGCTCACTGTGATGGGACCTGCCCTTTTAGCACTAGTGGTGTACAGTCTAAATTATGTCAGGCAGGTCACACTCAGGCTTCCCCCTGCACTTTCCAGCCATGTAAGGCTCTACCAGCCTCTGAGTGTCACTCACCCATGTGGAGTCCAGTGCTGGAGGGAAGCCATGACCAAACACAGCAGCTGAGTTTTACAGCTTAGGTTGTTGCACAAGGTTATCCGTTCTCTGTTGCCCAGGCACAGGGTCAGCCACCTCTACCAGGATACTCCACCTGCTCCAGCCAACTGCCCTTACTCAGTGTGTACCTCCACTTTGCAAGCTCCAGCTCATTTAGGAGGTGAATTCCTGAGACTGGCTGTGGTTCTCTGGGGTTACTCGGGAAGTACACAAGGCCAGAGACACAGCATTCCTCACCCCACCTGGATGTAAACTAACTGTGCCTGGCATTTCATAGGTCCTTTGCTGGGTCACCTTCAAACTGTGCTGTGGCTATTGTTACAGCCCTGAGTTACTGGTCAGCCTTGTACCATCTTTAAAGTGCCAAAAGCTTCTACTTGTCTTCTAGAGGTTTTCCAGATCTCTATCGATATTTTTTCCCTGATATCTGTTTCCACATCCACCAACAGCTGTTCTTTCCTCATCTACCCAGGCAGAACTGGCAACTGGAGAGGTTATTTACTTCCAAAGCCTTCCCTCCAAGGATTGTCTCTAGCAGCAAAGGGCAGGCTGGTGTTCTTTCTCATTGCACTGACACGAACATCTGTTGAGGGCGAGTGGGAAAGAGAGGAGCTCACTGCTTTCACAGCCCTCCAAAAACACTCGGGGGGGGGTGGTCCAGGAGGCTTTCAAATTCTACACGCTGCTGGTCATACTTGGCCTAACAGATTAAAAATAAATAAGCTAACACACCTAGTATGGAAAAAGGAGGAAGCAGAGAAGATCAATGTAATTAGAAATCTTAGAACTGATTGCTTAGGCAAGCTAGGAAATCTGACAGGCTAGAATAGCCATGGAGCCCTTTTCCTGCTTTTTGGCAGAGAGGACACAGATTAGCTGAATTTAGTACACTGCTGCACATGTTAACCCAGTAGAAAATTGTTATTAGCTCTAGAAAATTGCAAGTTGAGCATATGGCAGTTCGGGGCCAAGAAGGTGTAGAAACAAATGCAGATAATACGCTTGAGAGCACACAGCCAGCTCAATCTCTGAACAGGGGCTTTGTGGAGACAAGATGAGGAGATCCTGTGTTCAGGAGTCAGAAAGATGTTTTACCATCCACCTTGGTTTTCGGTATTGCTGAGCAGTGCTGTGCTGGGCCCTGAGATTTCTCCAGTGCATGAAGACTGGGATGGCAAAGGACAAGGACAGAAACAGATCTCAGTAGCTAAATAGTTTACCCTATTCTGGCAAACTCACATTTGTGGGGGAGTAGCTAACACACAGGAGGTTTTTCCTTTTCCTCTCCCGCTGAAAATGGACCTTTTGTTAATTCCCATCTTTTCTGAAATGCCAGTAGCGATTGCTCACCTCTGGACAGGCCATCAAAAAACCTTTAAGGCTGGCTTTAGGCTGCTGCAGTCATCTGGCAAGAGAAAAACATTTCTAAGGAGGAAGAGCAACAGCATCTTTGTCAGCAGCACATCTCAAGTCACATCAGAGACTGCGAGCAAAGAGCCGAGGGAAGAGCAGACGCTAATGTGACAGGAAGGATAATGGGAAACTTGCACCAACTGGCCTCTTTAGTGTCAGCTTTATTGCACAGCTGGGGAGAGTACATTTTGTAGCAACAGTAATTTATTTTTTGATCAATACAGGAATTGCATATGAAAGTACTCTCGCTCTTCTGATCATTCCTGCTGGCTCTGTTCATTTGCCTGGCCTGCAACAGGCACAGGGCACACCAGGCTGCCATGTGCCAGCCACTGGGATGCTGCAGAGGAAGGGAGAGGGGAAGGGATTCCTGCTGGGAGATATAGCACCTGCAAAGGTAAAAAATATAATATCAGAAATCCCGAATTTGTCAGGACTAATTTTTGGTTGCTAGGCTGCTGCTATCTGCTCCTCGCTTTTTCCAGTTTTCACTGCCTACACAACATGCTGATCTCTGATGAAGTGCTACATCTGGGAAACAGGGCAGTTTTGGGCTGGACTGAGGGATTTCTCAGTTGGCTGCAAACAAAAATGAAGACATGGGGAAAGGAGTGAAGCCCCAGTGAGGCGTGACTGAGCATCAGTCTCTGCCTGTGCCTCTTGACTTCTTCTGTGACCTCTATAAATCCATTATCAAACCACTCTTCATGTCCATTTTAAATGGAGATAGTATTTCCTTCTCTCTCTTTTGCATGGGTAATGTGTATGAAAGGCACTTCTAGATGCTTTGTATCTATCTAGCTATTTGTGTAAATGCACTTTTAGAGCAGAAAATATATATAAGAAACAGAAATTCTTTAAAACCATGTAAGAGTTTTCATCCAAAAATGTTTTAGTGGATTATGAAATCACTTGTTCTAAAAAAAGAGCATATCACTTTGGGTTAAATACCAGAGTGTTTATATCCCTGTGTTCTGCACCTGAACCTGCCCAGGTTCCCCACCCCACCATCTGTCTGCTCAGAGCTGCCCCCACAGCACCAGTGCAATTAAGCAGAGTTGTTACAGTGTGACAAGAAGAGTCCCCGACTTTTCTCTTTCTGTCACCTCCAGAGCTGATGTTTTATTTCTGACATCTTCCCATTTCGTAAGCTGGTTTCTTCAAGGTATGCACAGCAGCACTTGCAGAGTGCTCTGCTTTGCAAAGCCAGGGCTGTTTCGCCGGCCTGCCCATGTCTCAGACACGAGGGCTTGTTGTCTTCATCTTTGGGCATCCGACTGTTCAATGCACTTGGCACTGAAGAGCATTTTTTCTGCTGGATTTAGCAGCCCCCTGCAGTGAGGGATTAGCTTAGTGTTCTGAACTTTAATGCTCTCTAAATTTCTGCTTTTATACAAGGAAGTGAAAGTTTCCTGAACAATATAGTGTTTCATTTGTGCTTTTCAATCTTCCCTGCTTCCTCTTCCAATTATCACGCCTTCACTTCTGCCCCTTAAAATGAGAATTCCCAGCTTTTGCTTCTCTTTTGAATTATTCACTATCATCTTGAAGACCTTACTGGATTTTCTTGAGTGCACAGCCATCACTTCCTCACACCTCTCAGCCAAAGGAGTTAGGTGGAGACTCTTCAACTTCTTCATGTTTCTATCCATTCCTTCTACCCTTCCTTTGATGAAGCTCGTGTGGTCCTGCTGACACTGTTAAGACATTCCTATGTTGTGGCACACTTTTAGTGGGATGTGATCCACTTGAAAGTACCCTGTGGTGATGTGCTTGCTAATGGGGGAGACAAATGTTACCATATCTTCCCGCAGCTGCTTTAGAGGAGCTGGAGGTGGCGATTATAGGAATTGGGGCGGGGATAAGAAGGGAGGACATAGACTGTTTGGAAGCACTGGATTTTGGCCTTTAGGGGCACAAACAGGAGCAGGGAAAGGCGTATTACAAGAGATGGCAGAGACAAGTGGTTGATCCTGCTTGCAAACTTATCTCTAAAGAAGGTGGGAATTACACCTCTGCTGCCAAATTTCAAGCATTAAGTGTGCAACTCCTGAACAGTGTTATGATACTACAGCTTGATGGCTCCTCTAATTCAAACTCTTGGCCATAGTTCACTGCATCCACGGGAGAAGCCAGGAGAGGAGAGGCAGGACTTCCATGATAAGAATCCAAGAGAGGAGCCTCAGGCATTAAAAAACCCCTCCTTAGACGAATGTGAAAGGCAGGCACTTTTACTAAGTGGTAGGTCTGGGGCTACTGCTCTAAGCAGAAAGAAGGCAGCTGTTAGTGAGCCAGACTGCTAAGCAGCAGTAAAAATGAAGGAAAACAGAGCTTTTGTTCCCAGCCTGAGTAGCCCTGCTCTGGGAGGGCTGCCAAGAGCCTGCACGCTCCTTTCCCCTCTCCCTCTCAACGCGGCATTTGCAGGCAAGTGGTGAAGCAAAACCCACAGGTGGGTAGGCTTCTGAAGTGACATATTAATAATATCTCTCTCCATTTCAGTCTCTTTCAGAAGCAGATTTCAAGTATTGGTGAAGAGATTTGGCACGAGCGGCTGTACCTGCGGACACAGGGTGTAACAGAGATGTGCTGCAGCAGTCCAAGGCAGTACAGCAGCTCTGCATCCAGCCCATGGAGCAGGGTGGCAGCACTTGGGCAAGAAATGCGTTAATATTTATGCAGGATCTAAGGAGGGGATTAGCATCCCTCTGTGGTAGCAGCTGTAGGACTGCCATCATCTCCCAGAGTTCCCTCATGGCGTGAAAGCAGGATATTCTCTTGCTGATAGTTAGATGTCATCCTTTCGATTTCTTGACTTTTGTTTAGTCACCACACGCCAGAAGGATTTTCCTTCTGCCTTTAGTGACTGGTGGTGTTTGTGCAGACACACTGTTCTGAACTCAGAGCTTACTTTGCTTTTTGTGGAATCTGGATACAAACATAGTTAGAAGGGCTTTTAATCAATTTATGCTCCAAATGGTTTACATTTTTTTTCTTTTTTTTTTTTTTATTACATGTATGACTGAAGCTGCTGCTCTCAAAAAGTGTGCAGTGAGTTCCTGTTGTGTACACCAGATGTTTATTCTAAATTCATTCTTTGGAAGTTTTTATGTTGTTGCTCACCCATTAAAAGGAAGAAGCATGGAGATTGCTTGCAACTCAAGTTCTTTCCACAACAGCTATAACGTAAAGGCATTCCTATATTGAACACGCTTTCTCCAAAAGCTATTGTTTAAAATGACCTAAAAATCTCTTTTTTCCCCCCTCTCTCCTTTATTTTTCCAGAGCTTATTTCCTGCTTGTTTCAGTAGATTTTTTCAGCTACCCATACAAAAGAATTACGGTTCCTGCATTTCACATTCACTTCCATGCTGGGTAGATTTATATCTGAACAGTCTGTCCTGGTTTGATGGTACAACCCCCATTAAATAAATAAAAAAAAAATAAAAGGAATATTCATCCCAACATCTGCTGTATTCCAATGAAAGGTAGGGTCTGGCTGTTATGCCAGTAGTGGTCAGTACAAGATGGTGGTGGTGGGGAAGGCTAACTTTAGCCCAGACACTTTAATCTCCCAAGCAAATTAGGTTTGTACTGAGACTTGCCCTCAAAAGGACCCTGTCTTTCTGCTTGGTCTGCGGTGAGATCAGGCTCATGATCTGTAGTTACCCTGTGTGAGGGTATCTGCGAACATTCCCAAGGATTTCCACGGACAGCCAAGGTAGGGGACACAACAAAGTCACATTTTGGTCATGGTGCCACCATCCAAGTCAGCGAAGAGGCAAAGGCCTTTGCACCCCAATTTCACAAAAGCTTCAATCAGTTTAACGAAGTAGCACAGCTCACATCTCCTGCCTCACTTTCCCCACATGCCCCCTACTTAACTCCTGCACATCCCAGCCACACACTGATCCAGGCTCCTGGGCTGCTGCCCACTGAGCTCACAGACATTAAAACCAACCTTGGCACGGCAGAAGTCTTAGCCTGGACTAATTCTGCTGCAACATGTAGCCATCTTAAAATAAAAAGGGAGAAAAATTAGTGCAAAAGGCAGGAAAGACTAGTGAGGGAGCAGGGATGAGCAGACAGGAGTGGGTGGCTGGGATGGGCTACAACCTTTGCTTCTTCAGTGTCTTGCAGAACCCCATTTTCCACTTGCTGCTTGTATATATGCCAAGCTCCCTCCTCCTATATTTCCAAGTCAGCTGTGCACAGATTTATATCTAAAGGCCAGAAGACGCTTGTTAGAGAAATTCACAGCACTTTGGAAAAGGCAAGGACTTGGAAGAGTCTCTTAAAAGTCATCGGAATTAGCAGTAAAGTTTACTAGAAGTTGACTGAGGATTAATTTTTTAGTACATTATTCATCTGCAGGCCTAAAATTTTGCCTGTTTCGAGGTGTCATGGATCTCCCTGAGTAAAGCTGCCTTCTCATAACATTTTCATAGAATCATAGAATCAGCCAAGTTGGAAAGGATCTCTGAGATCATCAAGTCCAACTCTTCTTTTTTTTTCTTTTTTTTTTTTTTGAAAGCCAGTCCGGGTTTCCCCCCTCCCCCCTCCTTCCTTACTTTGGAAAAATCCAGTCCAGTTTTTTTCCCCATTCTGTACTCTGGAAAAATCCAGTCTGGGTTTTCCCCATTCCAGAATTTGGAAAAATCCAGTCCGGGTTTTCCCCCGTCCCCCGATTTTTTTTGTACTTACTGAAAAATATCTTTTAATTTTGCCTTTTCCTCAGCAAAGATCTCCAAGTTTGCTAATATATTGAACCATGATTTTAATGTGTCCTAAAGGGACTAAGATATCTCCAGTACCCTCCATTTGTATGACTGAAATTCAGAGCTCAACACGTTCTAAATAGGCTGTCAGAGGAGATGAAGCATCCTGCCTGTTCAGCTGCATCCTGCTCCTGGAAAATTTTATTTTGCCGTACCATTTTAATTACTCCCATTTGTAAGAGATTGTTCCATCTCTGACTCGCTTCTTTGTTTTTACATTGACCGGTGTAATGAACAATTGATAACTGGCCGCTCTGCCCAGGCGCCAGAGGTGTTAATGGGGCAATTAAACGCCTTGGGCAAGGCTTCTTCGAAGCCGTTTAAAGTTGCACAGGCGGCATTTAAGGCATTTAAACACTTCACACTAACGAAGCCACTTCCATCAGCTGAGGGACGCGCCAAGGGTAAGTTTTGGAGGCTACCAGGAGCCCCCCGCCCCGGAGCCCAGCGACTGAACATAATGGCGCACACCGATGTCTTCATCGACCTGGGGGGGCATTTTGGGCTGCTCGCTGGCCCCCTGGAGAGTCTACAGCAGAAAGCTGCTACATTTTCCCGCCTTGGCAGAGCCAGCCTGCCCGGATACCAGCAGCTTCACCGATCGACATCGTGAAAAGGTCCGCCCGGAGCCAAGGTGGCCGCTGAGCGCCCACCGGGGGGTATTTACGGCAGTGCCCAGCGTTGTTGACTGGTCCAGTCCAGCCGATGTTGCCCAGGGTTCCGTGCTGGCTGCTGGCCCCACTCCTCGCTCCGTCCTGCCTGCCTCCATCCTGCTCGTGTCCCACCTGCCTGCGTCTCCTGCTTGTCTTGGATTCAGTCTGCTCACCACGTGCTTCTCTCCAGCCGTCCTTCCCTGACTGCCTGGAGCTGACTACACCCGGTTCTCTCACTGGTGGTGGTTTCTAGCCTTTCATTTTCCTTATCTCTCCCTTTTCTTCTCCCCCTTCCTCGCTTTTACCGTTACTTATTATTACAAATAAAGTTAATTGTCTGTTTGAGACCTAACATTTGGAGTTTTGTGCCTTAATCTTGCCTTCGAAGTAATGCTCAAAAAGAACCTCTTTACAGCCTCTGAACCACTGCAGCCACAAGAAGGAGTCAACAGAGGAGCAACAGAGAGCTACTGAATAAAAGTCATATTGAGGATTTGAATTTTCTGTGAGAAAATACTTGGATTCCTTCAATGAATACTATGGATTTCCATGATAAACACTGACAGAAATTATGCTTCAGTATTTTCACTGACTTTCTGCTCCTTGATTTCTCACTCTTGTTTTAAAGGTGTGGAATTTTCTGAGCAAGTGGACAGTGGTTAAGTGGAACTACACTGAAAAGTAATATCAATTCAAGGCTGAATCTGGGATTAATGCATAAAAGCACTGCTGCAACTCCTGGAATTCCTGCTAAGCCACAATTTCCAAGTTATTCAATTCTACTGGAAATAAATAAAAAACTAACCAAACCAACCAACCCAAAGCAAGCACTATATTAAGAAATACACAGACATTAAAAATATTACATATACATTCTGTGGAATCATTTAAAGCAGTTAATGTGATCCTTACACACTTTCCAATTTTCTGCTTGCTACCTTTTTTCCTTATGCAGGTAAAAAACCAGGCCCAAAGTAAGGCAATCCCAACTGCTGCACCCTTTTCTTCTCAAAAGGCCTCGGTATCTTAAGAGCTCCAACCATGTCTTCAAACAATAAAATAAAATAGGGGAACCTGAGTGTTCACAACCACTGTATTCAGAGGTGATCTATCAAACCCCAAATAACCTTTTTGGTGCTGCACAGAGATAGCACCAGCTGGTACAAACCTGCTAAAAATTCACAATACCAAAAGGTAGAGATTAAGTTTTCAGTATTAAGTGAGAATCCTCCAGGTTTCCACAGTACTGGAAGGCTCCGACTATATTTCTGGAAAATGCCTTTTTCTGAGACAGATACTTCAGTTTGTAGTAGAAAGAAGAGAGAAAGGGGCGCAGCTCAGTTTTATACTCCACGCTCAGTCTTCAATTCCCAAATGGACCCGAAGAAGCAGATCCTGCCATCTGAGATGGAAACCTAAACATGAAGTTTGTCTTTATTTCTCAACAGAATTCTCTCACTACTCCTCCTCTTCTGTTCCTTGTCATAACATTCAGAGTTTCTGAGTTTGTTCTATTCTCTTATCGCTGTTGTTCTAGATAAGCATGATAGTGAGCTAAAACAGCACCTCCCTTCTTTAGCAACTATTTTCCACACTCATGAACGATCCCAGAAATCCCTTGCAGCATAATATAGTGAGAGAAAACCAACTCTGCCAGTGTTACTTGGTGTAGATTTAACCAGAAGAGAGGGCAGTGAAAAGAAACCCTGAATTTCTACTTGCCTTTTTGTAAATAAAAATGTTTCCCCCATGAGTAGAAAACCTATCACAAACACAGCTTGAAATGCTTAAGGATTATTTTTAGCCACCAATTAAAGAAGTTCTATATGTCAAATGAGGTATTAACTATGTGTCCCCATCATCTTTAAATTGCACTCTCAGATAATCCAACATCACAGACACCAATTAGCCATGTATTTAGTTTCAAACCCTTTTGTGTAAACTGCAATTTCTTCCACACCAGTTCATTCAGAAATAATACCAATTAACTCAGTAGAATCCCACAAATTATAATGGCCACATAAATTACGAAGGCTGCAGGATTAGAATAAGGCCTTGCTATCTTTGAAGTCTGCTTTTCCTGGTATCTGCTCAACACGCTCATTTCACTGAATCTGCAAGAATTGTAAGCAATTTGGTAACAAAATGGAACTAGAGTAGGACTTGCTGTCTGCCAGCTACTTAGTGAAGGGAAAGTCTGGCAGCTTTGTGGGCACAAATCTCTTGGGGTTATTGGCTTATGTGAATAAAGAAAGTAGCTCTTGACTTTATTTTTACTATTGATTTAGAGCCTTTCCCAAAGAAAGAGAGTGAATTCCCCCCATCCTTGCATGGGTATGGGGGCAGGAGCAACTGTTTGAATCATTACAACTGCACTAATTGAAACCTGTAGCCAAATTTACATGAAGAACTTTCACAGATGAGGCTAATGAGTTGTGCCTACATCAATGCCCACAGTAAAGAAGATTGTAGAATCACTCATGGCTTGCAGTTCTCTGCGCCCACAAAAGAAATGCCTCCTCAGCAACAACTGTGTGCTCCTAAAGTGTAGTAAACTGGCACTTCAGCAGCAGATGCTAGTGAAAAATTATTTCAGTCATTTATTCTAATTGATTTAAGATCTCATGTGTCTTCCGACAAGCATAAAAACCTTTTAAAGTCATACAAACAAGAGACCCAACAATCCTAAATACATAGTCCATGGTACAGTAAAATGAAATCAACACACAGTAGGGATTATCCTTTTTATTTTCTTAAGAAATGGATCAATGAAATCACTGTGCTCCAGGAACACACTAAAAAAAAATTAATAGGATTTTTACACCAGGTAGCCTTCCCCTTAACAAATTTTCACATTGCTTATAATAATGCAGATTGGGCCTGGAATAATAGAAACATGAGTCCAGTGCAACCCCAGAGCTATGTGATAGCAAGTACATTCACAAACCCCCCCCCCGCAATTCCTCAGAACACCTGCAGAATCCCACTTCTACATCTAGCTAAAAATATTCTTGTCAAAATAGAAAAAGATTTTTCTACAAAAATTTTGGGGGAAGTCATGACACTTCATCTAAATTGCTTTGCAGACAACTAAGAACGATGATCAATCTTCCCGAGACTTTTCCGTTCCATGATTTCACCCGGATTTTCACCCGTTCCTAAAAATAGTCCAACATTGCCACCATGTGGTCAGGGATGGGCACGTTCACCGGGACACCTGCACAGAGAAAACCCAGGGCAAACACCCAGTCAATGAATGACCACACTGCAAGTAAAAAAAAGGGAAACCGGATCCCGAGAACTGAGTCCTTATGCAGGGAAACCAATCCTAAGCGTGGACCAAGATAAGAAAAATAATTTAAGATATTTTGTGATTAAGTCTTCAGTATCGCAACGCTCCCCTCGCTAAAGGCACAATCCATTTCCACTCTTTTTTTTCCTCAGTACAGCATGTCTTTGCCAACAAGCAAAATCCATGTGCATGCAACATGTCCAAGACCATTCATTTCTTCAAACATAAACATACTTGAAAAATTTCGAAATCTTTTTTTCCTGGAGTTCAGGAAGCAATGGAAATTGAATTAAAAAAAAAATAAAAAATCATCTTTCACATTGACTTCTTCATCGCCGCCTTTCTCACACTGAAGAGATATGCTTCATAAATAATATTTAAGAAGTTGTCATCATTCTGAAAAAAACAAAACAGGTAGTTGTTAGCAGGATAGGAACTTGGAGTAAAGAGATTAGAAGGTCATTTATTCCATTTTATGGACCAGATACTTTCCAGCCTTACTCTGTTTTAAAAAGCCAGCAACAGGAAGGCTATTTCCTTTATGTAAAAATACATATTATTTCCCAGCCTTGCCAGCAGCCTTACAAGAACTGGACGTGACTGTATCTCAGCAAGTAGCAATGAGGACACAGAGAGCAGGTTTTCCAGACTCATCATGGATTTATTCTTACATGATAACCCAGTGACAGTACAACCCTGTAATTCCTTCTCTTTACCACCACTGACCTGGGGATTTCCTTAAACTGTGTCCTCCGTCAGGTCAGTCATAATTCCAAGCACGTCTAAAGGAACAGTGAAACACCCTGGGTCTTGATCCTATACTAAATCCTACCTGGGCAAATCCTTGCATCTTGTTTAGCTCTTTTAGGCTTAACACTCCTAACAGATGCTGCTCCTTTTGCTCTGCTGCTTAACTTTTTCCTTCTGAAGAACAATTTGCAAGAATGAGTCAGCCCACATTAAGAAAGAATATTATAAGTAGCTCACATAAACATATGAGGATAATTACAATCAAGATGATATTTGTGGAAAATCAGGAGCATCCAAGACTGTTGTTTTATATAATGGAAAATGACAGCTACCAAATTGGCAGTAAATAATTTCCAGGTAACTCAGTTAATCCTAACTACCACCAAGAAAAGCAGGGTTAAATATATATTTTACAAGTACAGAGGGCAAACCCCAATTTTCCTTGACTAGTTTCCTTTTTAATTTTATATATGCTATCCAGATACTCAAAGTATGTAAAGGCAGGATAATGAGATTTTGTTTTTAATCCCAAAATAAAAATACAGGGAAAAATGAGAAAAGCCACTAATTTGTTAAAGATACTATTTTCTTTCTGGATTTATAACATAAATAGCATTTTAAGTAACTTCAACATTCCATTAACAACTTTTCATTTTATTCCAAAGCCATACAGGCACATAGTTTTGGCCTACAAAGTGGACCCTTAAACCTGTGTCTCTGTGTCTTGTGTTTTGTAGGCAGGTCTTTCGTTATGTAATGTCTCCTCAACTTCTACTCCTCAGATATTCATCACATGGCAAGTTAAGGAAAAAAATATTCATAATTATGCATCATCCCAGAGCAGTAAGCAAGCATCTCATAATGTTGTTAATGCTTTGTCACAATTAAACCTGAGAAACTGCAGCAAAAGGAATTAATATTATTCAGTGTCATCCTCCAGTTCAAATGCTAAGCTGAACTAGTATATATGCATGTTATCTAACCCATAGTTTAAAGGTGCTCACACTCATCCTGCAATTTTAATTTGCCTTCTGAATTCCTCTTACTGCTTATATGCATCTCTGAAATTTTTGGCAGCTGGGATAATCACCCATTATTTATCCTTAGCTAAAAATATAATAGATGTCTCTCTGGCTCATAGGCTGACCTTACAAAGCTTTCATTCATTTTTTTCTTTTCCATCAAAATTATTATCTTTCCTGAACCCAAAATCAGACACATTAATCAAAATGCAGTTGAACCACCAGTGTGCAAGCAGAAGCTCTCACATCCCCAGCCTATGCCATGGTGCCTTGTTACTAGGCAGCCACAGGGAGCACGACTTCCAACATATATTTTAATTATTCATTCAGCCTCTAGACAGACACAACTGATTAGAGGGTGCTTATACCAAAATGGGCATCAGGATTTGATGCAAAGTGGGAGAATCCCTGGTGCTTTACCTGGATCAGGTGTAGAAGTGTTTCCTGCAGCTGCATCTTCGTCATGGAGGTGCTGTTGGCCACAGCTGGCTCTGGGGTTTGCAGAGGCAGGAGAAGGTTGGCTGAGCTGGCAGCAGGGTCTTGGCTGGCCCCTGCCAACCTCCCACTGTCACTGGCTTTTGGTGGAGCAGGTGTGGACTGAGTGAACACCATCGGGGACATCAACAGGGTAGGAGTCACAGTGGCAGGAATGCGTTGAGGTGAGATTACCTGTCCATACAAAAATAAAGTCATCAATTAAACCTATCCACTTAATTCTATGGGAATGGAGACGATGAAAACTGCAAAGAAGTTGGCAACAGGCGCAGAGACTGCTGGAGATCGATACACTGACAGAAAACTCCGGCTCAGGACCACCTATATATGGTCTATTTCCAGATTAAAAGGTCTTCCATCCAACTTGAGATTGCAGCAATGGATTCAAGTGTGATTAAATCTATCTGATAGGCACATGATCTTAGGACAAGAGCATTTTATCACAGAAATCAGACCACTGTTAAATATCAGTACTTAGAGAATGCAGTTGTAAAGTCTTCTACACAGGGACAGTAAGTCAGTAAGTTTAATCTTTGATAATATACCTACATGCAACTATTACTACTAAAGACTGATCTTTGTACCTTACACTAGAAAGTATTTTCCAATTAAAATTTTCACATTACTTTACATAATATATATATATATATATGCATATATTTTATCTTCTCATTTTCTTAAGGAGAATGGAAAAAATCCAGAGATTAAGTGATTTATCTGAGTCACAGTGATATGGCGGCACTGTCAGAAACAGAACTCCTAACCAACACAGAGTTGCCAAAACCAAAATGACCCTCAAAGAGAATGAAAGCCTTGATGCTGCAGCAGTTCTGCAAGTTCACTCAGTATCCTAACTATGGCAACCTGCAAAGATGGGTGTCAAATAATTTTTAATTTCAAAATTTGCAATGCATCTTGGAGCTGTAAAACATGTGGGATTAGCAAATACTACCAGATGTAACATACAACATAACAGAAAGTTAATTCACTCGGTTTGCAGATATTAGGCCTCTCTCCAGGTAATTCTACTAATAAATCTTAATCCTAAACAGCCATCTTCTTGCTATTCATGTATCCAACCTTCTGCTCAAAGAACAGAAAATACAAACTAATTGATATGAGCTCACCGAAGCTCCTTCCTTTTGAACTGGAACATGATTTATTGCTACTATATAAAGGTGAAAAGCTACTGAATCACTTCAGTCTGTGTCCTGGGTTACATTTCAGTTTTGAAGAAAAATTAAAATTAAGACAATAAAACTGAGGCTGCTCCCCTAGGTATGCAAAACCCACATAACTTAATATTAAAGAACATTCCTATTTTGTAGCTTGTCTTACTCCTAATTATGATCATTCTACCCAAGACATTCTTGAACAACGTTAGTGAGACCAAAACACAAAAAGAAACAGAAAGAAATGAGGAGGACAGTTCTCATGTTGTTTTACAGAAAATTTAAGGAAGCAGAAAGACTAGGGGTTAGGAAAGGCTCATGGATACTAGAGAGCATGCAACATGCACCTAATGCAAAAACCTCCCCTACTTTTTCAATATTTACCCAGTTAGGTAAATATTGTTTCTGTTTCTCAAATAGAGAGCACTACTTCAAAACTCTTGACCTGCAGCTTTTTTCCAACCCCATGTCATGTAATCGTAACAGTGATCATCAGACCTTGTGTTACAAGCTCCTGAATGAGCAGAGGTTTCACTAACTTGCTGTAGGTTTGCTCCAAACAGTCAGGTAGTGCTTATGTTTGCTCACCTCTGCTTGAAAATCAACACTGAATTTACAAGAAAACCAGTGTGAGTCCAAAGTGACATCCCCCTGTGGAGCGAGACCTTCGGAGTGGGCACAGATGTTCTCCTGTAAGTGAGAGGATTCTCCTCCTGCCTCTGGAAGACTGACTGTCCCCAGACACTTATCATAATTTCTGCTCTACTCATCCATGCTGCTGAAGTAACTTCTCTTTAATTTACCTCCAGCAAAATTGGCAGGGTTTGCTTAAACAAGATGACTCTCCCTAATGTGATTTAAAGAATGGATATACAAACTGCTCTGCAAGGGCAGAAACCTCCCGCAAAGGGAAGGTTGGGAGCAGCTGGAGGAGATAATCTGTCCCACTGACATGGCTGAATCTACCACAGACTGTGTCAGACCTAGATAACACATCCCTCGAAATCAAAAGACATTTTTCTCTAGAGTCCAAGGCAAATAAACCAAACCTGAGACAAACTGCCCTCTTAGTAACATGCAATGTCTCCTGTCAAACATGTACACACGCTGTGGTTTAAAAGACATGTGAAGAATTATGTCTTCTCAGTGTAGAAGTGCTTTTGGTAGGACTTGCCAAGCATATGGAAACTATATGGAATGAGCAATATTGCCATCTACTGGTGACACAGCCAACATCTACAGGTCAGTGCAGAACTTCAAACACTTGGGTCAGAAGAACAGAAAACATGCAACTCTTTTTCAGTGCACAGCATTTGTGTCTCTACACAATATTAAAATGTATTTTTTGCTAAGTGTTCATGCTCAAAACTTCTCTCATATAACAAACTTTTACATAAACCACATGGGTTGTTTTTTTGGTTTTTGTTTTTTAATATAAAGGAAAATTTTCATTTCATATTCAGTTCAGATCACCTTGAGTCACTGGGACAAATGACACCCACCAAAAAATGGGATGCTGATCTTGACATTAATTGCAATTCCTATAACACCATACTTTTGCAGAAAGCACTGAAAATGCTCTGTAGGGACATTAACAGCCTTTGGACCGATCTTACAGCTTTGAGTCACAAGTCATAACAGCCCTTCCAAAATTCTGTTGATCAACTTCTTTCCCACAGAATCTAACTTGAATTGCTTGCTCACCCGGCCTCTACTAAATTATCTCCAGCTTTATCAGGTCAACACCTAAATCTCTGAGTCACTAAGAGTAGGAGTCTACCATCAGCTGTGCAACAATGAAATAAGAACAATGAGCAAGGTGCAAAACAATTGTTGCAGTATATAGAATTCCTCCTCTGAAGCCCAAGTGCTCCCTAAGATATCAGTCTGATATTCTGCGTGGCTGCTGGCAGACAGATGACATGGTAGCTGGCAAATTCACATAACACCATGAGCTAAGGAATGCACCAGATCTCCTGTAATGCAAACTGATACCTCTGTTGCTCCTGCGTGAGCAGAATCCCACGTGCACCAAGTGCTCCTCTGGAACATCAGAACATCAACACCCAGTGGGTGCTGTGAGCCTCAAACAGTTTTTTGGTGGCATTACTTAAAACTGAGAACATCTAATCTAAGAATGGCTCAAGAACTTTAAATGCAGTTAATTAAAATAAAGCTGGTTACAATGCTAACATGGTTTTGTCTTTCAAGTTCAATTTAGAATATTTAATTGATGTTTAGCTACAGAATCTTAAATTAATTTTTGAAACAAGTTTAATGCACATATTTGCATTCCTCCTGTGCATTTACAATCTCCTGCTGGAACTGCAGTCAGGACAAAGGAGAGACAATGGTGTGATGGTCACATCAAGGATTCAAGATACCATGCACATACTCAGACGATGTAATGCCATGTACAAAATACACTCTTGACAGAAAAATGCTCCAGGAAATGAGAAAAATGAGCTGCAGGAGAAGTGGCCTTCTGTAGAAAAGATAAATTTACGTCTGGGTTCTTGTAAGCACTTTTAAAACCATAATTCTGATTAACATAAACACTTAAGCACGCATGTATCTATAATCAGGATAACACATGCCTAACACTAAACATATCCTTAAAAGCCCACTGCAGATTAATGCTTTTTTATTGTGTCTTAAGCACACGTTACTCACTGTCTGCATAAGGAATACTTCACAGAATAGGGCTGGCTCCAGACCAGACTGAATGCTTCCAAGTATTATTCTTTGGATTTTGCTTTTTTCTTCTTTTCTTCCCCCCCCCCCCCCTTATTTTTTTTGGTAACTGGCCTCTTCCTTTCCATGTGGGAGATCACAGTTCTTATACCATATGGAGATGCAGCAGAAGCCAATTTAAACTTGGACTTGTAATGTGTCAATTGTGGAAAAGACTATTGCTTTCATTTTCTTAGTGCTGCTGATGGATTTAGGGTGTTCCTTTAATATGATTTTTCCAACAACAGACGCTGTCCAGATACCTCTCTATTCCTGTCAGACTTTTTCGAATTTGCTCTTTCTGTATGCTGAAGTGTAGCAGAAGAGGCAATACCAAAAGACAAATAATTACAGAGAACAAACCTTTTGCAGCGTTTGTTGTCAGAATCTGCTTTGATCAATTTTGCATGAGCATGTGCAGATGTATTTGTGCCAATTCAATTTCGCTCCAATGTCTACTCTGCAGGCATGGCAGCACTTAAAGCCTCTGGTCTACTGCAAGGATAATATTATAAAGATTAACGTTGGTTTTAAAAGTTGTTTTCTATCTTGCAGGGTTTTTTTTTTCAAAAGGAGGCATATTTCATGTGGCTAATTCATGGCTTCCAGAGGAACACAGGCTCGCTCCTTCATTTTTAGCCTCCCTGCCTTTGCTTTTTTGGCAATCTGCTGCATGTGAAAGAGGCCATTCCTTCCAGACTGCAGAGCTTTAGGTGTCCTAAACAACAATTAGTCATGCTTTCATTATCATTTTAGTCTATGCATTAAATCTCAAAAGCAATACTAAATGTGTAGGAAGAGCTGCATCTAATAGTGTTTCGACAGCAGCTGTGGCTGTGTCAGCCTGTGAAGCCACTCCTAGACAGTCTCAATCTCCTTGGTCTGCTCACAGCCATGGAAAAGGAGACTGAGAGTCTCAGTTGCTTCCCTTTTTTTTTAAGGCAAACTTGCAGCAATAATCACAGTGAATGAGACTTGGTTCAGAGAAGACTTTTCTTTTCTCACAAGCTAGTGTTCTATCCAAACTCAAGCAGTAAAATTGTTGTAATTGCGTTATGTCAGACCTCAGTAATTGCCTTTCAATATTGCAACTAATGCTGGCATCGTTTTCTTTTTCATATATACACAAAGTCATTAGCCATAGCAGCATCTGTAGGGATTTTTAATTTGAAAAAAATATATCAGCATATTTCCTTTTTTCTTATTTGTGCATAATGACTGGCACTTGCCTCATTTCACTTTTACCTTCAAAGCAGGAATATCTGAGGTCCTTATGCTGTCAGTACATGTACCAGTGAATCAGACAACTTCTTACATTCAAAGCAGGCAAGTTCCATTCCCAGTGAAAACAAGTGAATTTTTGTGACTCTGGATTCTCTTTTTATTCTTTAGCTCTCCACTGGAAAGTCAGTTACCATCTGTAAGCAACCGATTCTGAATAATTTTAATGACTAATCCCCAAAAAACTCTTTCACACAGAGATTCAAAATCATGCTGCATTAATTAAGAGAACAAAAATAATGATGGCTATTTGCTATATCAAGTTCATCTTCCTCTGACCTCTCTCATGGAATTAGAAAACTTGACCTGTCACAGACTTAGTGACAGATGTGGCCCTTATATTGTTAAATGACTGTTTCAGCCTCTTCACATATAGAACAACTTTCTAGCATAGGGAGGATTCTTGGAGCACATTGAAGTATTCTGTAGTCTTTCATTCAGGCTTTGATAGAAATAGAAAAATAGAATAAAACAGAACAATGGAATAGTTGCAATAGAAAAGCAGCTTCTGAACTTTACACTGAAAAGGGGAATGCTTTTTCAATTGGATAAGTAACTTCCAGACTCAAATACAAGTCATACTCCAGTGCAACACAAGCCTAGTGGAAGGTCTGTCCACAATAAAGGAAGCTGAAAAGAGCTTAGATGCATCCCTAAACAGGACATGTAAAGACATTCTAGTGTAGAAGATCCTTTAGAAAATGAAGTTGTTAAAGATGGTAGCTGTCCAGGATGGGACATTTTGCAATTGCATGTGCTGCTCTTCTGAAGACCAGAAAAAAGTACTCATGAGAGAGATACAGTCTCTTGACATTTGATTTTTTTAAGACACCAATCTGACTTTTAGGATCAAAACCACCAGAATTATGGGGATTTGCTTTTTTGATGGCATTTAGGTACGAGACCTTTTTTCAAAATAATAGATAGCAAACAAAAAAGAATAGCTAATGAATAGCTAGCAGTAACAGGTGTGGGGCAAGACAACTAATTCACCAATATACAAACACTTCAGAAAGCTGCTGTTAGAAAAAAAGGGACGTTTTAGGCATCTTTAGCAACTGGAATACAGAAGAATGCATATCTACAGAGAGAAAGCTATAACTAATTTTGTAGAAAAAAATTATTAAACCCAAAATATTACACTCATTAACTAGCAATGACACACAACAGCCTGAGACTAAATATGGGAACTGAAAAGTAGGTGACTTTTCAAAGGGCCTCTGGAAAAACCCAACCCTGCAGTATTTTTTGGTCATCACTGATGTGCAAGAGATGTGGCCTTCAATACTTACAATACCACATTTTGGTAAATCAGAACTTACCTGATGCTGTTAAAGTATCACCTGCAAAATGAAAGACGTGCAACATGTGGTAAGAGACAGTTACAAGAATATGCTGGCCAAAATGAAGCAAAGACTAACATAATAAATCATCAAGTGTAAACGACTGCTAGAATTTTGTTTATTTATTTATAATTTTTAAAGTTCCCATTTACCTGAAAGAGTGCACTCTGTTTTTCTGTACCCGGTGCCTTTTCTATCCAGGAATCCAGTGGTTTCAGTGTATTTGTAGTCTGAGTAACAACAGGAAACTTAGCTGCCAACGTTGGTCTGCTGGACACATGCAACTGTTGCTCTTGTTGCACTATCTGGAGTTTTTTCAGTAACTCTTGAGGTGAAATCACCCCAGAACTGGCTGCTTGATTGCTGGAGAGAGAAAGTGGCTGTCTGGGAAGTTTGGATTGTTCTTTACCGAGTGTCTGAGCCTCTAAAGTCTGGCCCGGTAGGGACCCGTTGAAATACACCAAAGGTGGCTGGCTCATGTTATTCCCTGTCGCTGCTGGTGCTCCCACAGCACCAGGAGTCCTGCTGAACACGGAAGCCGTCGAGTTCACAGGTGCTGTCGCACCGGGGTCCATTTTTGTCACTGACCCCGACTGACTCTGCAATTTCTGCAGCAAGCTCTGAGTGCCAGCAGCATCCTGAACCACGTGAGATGTCGCAATACCGTGAGAGGTCACAGGCTGGAAGAGTCCTGTGAAAGTCTCCCCCGCGGGGTGGATGTTGCCGTTTTCGCAGAGCCGGTTCTCAGGGAACTCGGCAAGGGGGTGGAGGTCTGTCCCACGCACCATCAGCTTCTGAATGGCGGGGCAGAGCTGCTTCTCCGCAGACGGCGACTGCCTGCTGGGCTCCTCGTAGGACAGCGAACGTACCACACCCTGCCTGACGGGAAGGTTCTCCTGGTGCTGCTTGTTGAGTGGTTCTGAGACATCCTGCTTTCCAAACAGCGCTGTCAGAGACAAGTGCTGGGGTTCAGGATCCGCATTCTGTGAGGGGACAAAGGAAAAGAGTAAGCGTAGTTCCCTCGTGCCTGAGCCGCATTAAGCGGTGACAATATTTAGCCAGCGGTATTCAAGGAAAAGCTGAGAAAACTGCTATGCTCTTTTTTCCCCAAGAGGATTTTTAATAGTTTTGTCACATAGGAAGGGCAAGAAGACTGCTGCCAAGCTGCTAATGTGGGAGAAAAATCACTGAATCTGAGATATAGCAGTGGCTTTGCTTTAAATATCATGAGAGAGCATTTTCTCTTTCAGCCATCAGTGCAATATTAGTAAGAGACAGAAATCTGCCTGTGTATGAAGTAGGGCTGCTTCTTGTGCATCTGCTGGTCACAGCTGAATTCAGTTTTTAGGATTTGGCAGTGTGATTTGGCTTGAAGATATATTGAGACTTTTCTCTATTTAGATTAAATTATTTTACCTAAAGAAAACACAATAAACACAAAAGCTGTGGTCCAGCAATTGACTAGATAAACTTGTGATCAAAGAAGCATCTAAAATTTGAAAGATTAATATTTCTTTGTGGCATCAGGATAGCATGTTTGCAATTCGCGTGCTTCCACATCGTATGGGGGGGTTGGGGAGCTTTTATAAAACAGATTAGTTGTGCATTAAAATCATTCCTTACAGTGGTTCCATCTCAGATTCCTGCACTGACCTTCCCACTCAAATAAATATTCCTACAGGGTTACTTGATTACAGCAGCACTAGTCAGAAAACACACAGCACATTTTACCTTGCTTTGCTGAGAGAGTCGTTGATGCTGGTTTTCACTAGGCTTCACTGGAATCGGTTTGATTAGGTTGGGGTTGTTATAGATTGCAGAGGAACTGGTTATTTGTTTTGGCTCTGAGCAGGTCTTACACTGCAACAGAAAAGAAGTATCTTTTAGCAGGTGTGACAATACCCTTTCCCCATAGTTCGCAACTGTAGTAAAATACAGACATAAACAGGTATTCAATAACCAAAAATGCTAATTCCAGCACTGATTATGAAGTATCATGCTACTGGAAAAACTATAACAACTGCAACGTAATTTTCTGGAACCACGAGGCATATGAAAAATGAACACTTGATTCCAACATTTCCCTAGTATGAGACCTCCCTCTAATTTAAATCTCAGTACTTTTTTTGATCTTCTGCTTTTCCTGCACTTAACAGAACATAAAATAATTTTTAAAAGCACTTTAGAAACCAAGCAACAGACATGCTTTTCCTGCATCAGTAGGCAGCTAGAAGTAGTTCAGATCCATAAAGGATAAATGTGCCCATAAAGAACATTTAAAATGCTTTTTTTAAAAAAGCAGAATTATAACTCAAACTCTTTTACATAAATCTTCAGTTTGTGGGAACTTGGAGGATGCATATACCTGCACAGAAAATTAATGAAAGATTTAATCAATTTGTAAAATCAGTATGTTTTCTTATTAAATATGACAATATTAATAACAAATTTATAAAAAGATGGGCAGAGACAAATAACTAAAAGTGGTCAGGGACACGGAATGACTGCCATATGAAAAGGGCATGATTTAATTCAGAGAAAACCCACAGAAAATGCTGCATGAAAGAGACATAAAAGGAAAAGGTGAATAAGATGCTCCTATTTACACTGTAAAGTATAAGAATATAGTCAATGAAACTAAAAAAAAATTGGGTATACAAAGAATGCTACTGTCAGTAGAAAAGAAAACAGTATATTGGAAGTCATTGTCACTTGATACAATTGAAAGCAAAAAACTGGAAAGACTTTGAGAAGAATTATCTAACAAAAAGTTAATTCTATCCAACAATAATATTCATAGTTAATTATCTGAATTTGATGGGCTCTAAATTTTACACTGCAAGACAAATGGCTGGGTGAGGAATGATCAGTTTTGGTTTCTCATTCTTTCCTCCAAAAAGCCCAGCCTTGCGTGTTACTGGGAACAGAATTCTGGGCTGGGCAGACTATGTGGGCACACAGCAGAGTCACTGCTGTGAGATTATGAAAATGCCAGTGTTCTTTCCAGAACTTTCTGAGACAAACTCCTTGGCTCCTTAGGCTAGGTGAGAAAATAACCCCCACTCTCAAATATACAAAACTCATCATTTAATCGATTTCTGACACCTACTGCAGCAATAAACAAAGACATACTGGTGCCAGGGCTGCTCAGTAAAGCAGAACCAGAGTTCTCCTGGGGACTTAAGGGGCTCTAGGAGGTCCTGAATGCTTTCTCTGCAACATTTGTCCTCAGGAATCCCAGGCCCCTGAGGCTGGTGAGAAAGTCTGGAGTGATGAAGACTCACTTTGTGGGGGAGGATCAGGATAGGCAGCATGAAGCCCCTATTTGATCTATACTAAAACAAGCAAAGATGATTTTGTTTTTCAGATTGGACAGATCCTACAGGATACTACGTAGACCAAAACTGCACTTCAGCAAGGTTAAATAGCTTTTTTCTCTCAAACTGTTCTCTTTCTAATGATGCTGCTTTTTCTTCAACATACCTCCTTCTTATTGCTATTTTTCAGCATAACCCATAGGAGCTTTTTCTTTAACACGGTGGATAACATACTCTTGAATATTTCACAATGAGTTCTGCAGAACTTAAATAATATCCTTATTTCCTCGGGTATTTTAAAAAGCTTAATTCTTCAGAAACCATAAATACCTTAGATTCCACTGTCATACTCTGCATGATCACAGAACTAAGCGTATAAAAATGAGGCGAGAAGCAGCAGAGTTTAACAGAGTTAACATTATATAAGCATTTTTCAGACCAAATTCCTCAGCAAAATGAACATCAGTATACACAAAGGCCTATGGAGAATGACATTGACCTGACTTGGTATCATTGCTGTGATTTAATAACATGGCTACTAGGCTGGTATCAAACACAGAATAGTGCATTGAAGAGAAAAAAAAGCCTATGATGATTTCAAAAGAATCTGTGACTATTGGAGCTCAGAATATAAGGCCATTTTGGCAGATGGGGAGCATGGCCTTGCTGATGAGTAAGTTAGGAGCACCAGCAACTGTCAGGTAGACAGGTAAAGAAGGTACCAGATGTCATCATCAACAAACAGAAAAAAGCAGCATGAAAGAAATGTCACCATGCTCTTTAGTGATAGAACTCATCAGCTACAACATTTGACTTTGTCTTGTTCAAAACTATGCTCCTACAAAGGATGCATAAGAAATCAAAAGGTTCTAAGATCAAGCCAAAGAAAGGCTGGGCAACACTGGAACAAAACGTGGTGAACGTGAATCAAAAAGCGCAAGAACGTCACCGAGGATGTTTTGGTGAGTTTGGTGTAGGCAGAGACACTTGAGGAAAACAGCTGCTCTGTGTTGTGAGATTTCATAGTCTACCTGTATGACATGAAGCTCAAACTGAGCCAAAGGAAACAGATGATGGATAAGCATGGAAGCTCAGCACTGCAGTTCTCCTGAGGCAAATCCCATGTCACACCCCAATCTTATGCTCTGTAGCGAAAACCTGACTTTGAGACATGTGAGCTACAAAGAACTGACAAGAATAAGGAGGAGATGCTAGAAGGTCTGATACAAGGAAAGAATATCAGCCACAGCTTGATGGAACTTAGAAGAGCTTTGTGAATTGATGTCTGCGCTGAAAGAAATGAAGTGGGCTTTGAAGTCAGAGCTTGAGTGCAGACCTAAAAGGCCGTGGAAAGTGAGGATTTCTACCTACCTGATGTAGTGCAGCCACAAAATGACATTAATGAACAGTCACATGAAGGTGTACAGGGTGCTCAGCAGAAGAGAGTAACTAAAGAGGATAAGAACTGTCTCCCAGAAGAGCAGTAGCAGCAAGGCTTTCCAGTCAAAGCCCTGCTCAAGTGAGACATATGGAACCACTTCAGACTGTTTAAGCACACTAATGTCAACTTTGCATCATCTAGGCTGCCTATGGCAGTGCTCTCAGGGGAGCTAGACCTTCTGGATCCTACCATCAAGTCTCTCACACAGTCAACAACCCAAAAGCTAAGACACCTGAAAACTTTGAAACTATAGTCCTGTTTTGTCAGGGCTGTACCGGTGGAACATTTTGCTTAAAACCAGTGAAGATGCAGGCAAAGAACAGAAACAGAAGTCCAGAGGTCATGCTTACACACCACCAGAAATTATGTTCTCATCAAATGGTCGTGTGTCCTTAGTAATGAAGAAGGAAGGTTCAGTTATACTGGACACATCAAGCAGACAAAGGACATCCACTTAATTTGACCTTTACTGAATCAAAGATGGTGTGGTAAGTGGGTAGATGCTGGAGAAGATCTGTGCAGCACAGAGCTAAAACCAGAGCTTGTCCTGCTGTACAGGGCACAATGGTTAAGGAGAAACACATTTTGTCATGCTTTGTTCTGTACCCTCAGAGCTGTTGTACTGTGTATCTCCCTGGCTATCATTATGAGGCCAGCTAACACCACCTTTTCTTGCCAGAGATCAAGAGAAGGCAAGTGCATAAGAAGCACAGTTTTCAAAAAATAATCCAGTGATTTAGCATCTTACAGCTCCATTAAAAACAAAAAAAGGAGGAGGGGCCTGTGTATTTTATTTTGCACGTAACCTCTAAATGTGTAACTTAATTTGGGAACAAGATATACCCTTCAAAATCAGTTACACCGCTAAAAATTGAGCAAATTTCCTTAAAAGAACACCAGGAAAATTGGTGTTCTTCCAATACTTTAAAACACCCTCTTCATTGAAACAATACAGAATTCAAAAAGGAGCACAACGTATTTCATAACTCGTTTTAGCACATCAGCATTTTAATTCATAATACCTACACTGGCAATAAAGCAGATGTTATAAAGCAGCCAAAACATGCTCCAAAACATATTGACATTAAATACAAAAATGGTTGTCACTGCTTTTATCTATCACACTCTTTTGAAATTCATATTGCTAACAAGACAAGAAATCACACATATCCTGCTCTTAAGAGGTAGGACACTCCTAGTACTCATGTTCCAGATGAAGAGGAAGTTATGTTAGTTTTTATTTTCTTGGCAATCCCTAAAATGCACAAAGATTAAAAGATGAAGTAAGAAGCAAGTTTTCAAAAGATCTTATCTGCAAAGGGAAAAGTCCTAAAAGCTATTATTTAAACAACAGAATTTCCTCTTCTTTGTCTTGATTTTCTGTGTGCTAATGTAGAAATGGAAGGTAACTTCTTTTAGATTTATTACCTCCTTTTCACAGAATCTGAAGACAGCTTAATATTTTTCCAGTTTTCCATTTACAGTATTTTAAGATTATTTAATGGAAACCTCTTAAACATTTGGTAACATCTCAGATCACACTCTCTAATGCCAACACTAGATACAGATTCAGTATTAAAACACAGAAAATATACCTGGGTTTGGAAGTGTTTAATTAATTCTGATTTAATATTTTAAATCAGAAAATACAAAGGCCCCAAGCTTCAAAAGAAACTATACCACAACAAAAAGGGCTACATTTCACCATAACTCAAACAGTTTGCCATTATCTTTCTGAGGATTCTATTTGTAGCTACATTTCAGAAAAAAATAAACACATGAAATTTAAAGAGAGAAAAAGAGATATATATATATTTCTAGACTCAGAACACTTATGAGCTTTATTATTGCATGACAGCACATAAGCAGTACAGGAAACAGCAGCAGGAACCTGCAGGCTCTGTAACAATTTGCAGCTTATATATGAATAGTTAAAATTATTAGATTTTTATTCCCCAAAGTAAAACGTTTTTGATTGCTCAATAATAGAGAACATTATTAGTCCATTAGTTACTTCTTTATTTAGAAGCCTCAGAAGACCAAAGAAGCACATGGGCTGAAACCATACTACATTTCAACCTTTTCATTTCCTTCCATTAGTGTCTGAAAGTAGCTAACAACCACAATTAAAAGCAGTAACTTCACTGTCAAAGGCCTCCTCTGAGCTAAGTCATTTGTACAAACCTCAGAAACTGTTACCAGGTGAACACATCACCCAGAAAAAGGGCACAAGGTGCTACTCAATAAGCACAGGAGATCTAAGGATAAAAATGAAAGGCAATTCATACTTGTTTTTACCCTCTACCATTCAACAAATAATCAATCATATACATGTTCTCCTTCCAGAAGTTTTTATTGATGGCATTTATTTCTTTTGAACCCTTAGCAAATTCTGTCAGAACTTTTCTACCAGCTGCTCCACAAAATGAGAGAGCAAACTGTCCAAAAGCAGCTTCGCTTTTGAGTAAATAGTTCAAAAAGGAAACAAACCAAAATCAAACCTTTTATGTTTCATAATGTAAAGCAGGAGCATGTTGGCATCATAGCATTGCCCAAAAGAAACGTCCTCTTTTCCTAAACAGCAAGTCTCACCTTGGTATACTCATCTTTGGCCTTGGTAAGCATCCGTAAGATATCCACTTCTTTGTTATTAGCAGAGTTCATAAGCATTGGGGACACTCCTGTTCCTGTGCCCTGCTGTGCTTTGAATTGTTCCTGCTGAGTGAGGCTGAAAGTTGGAGGGGAGAGGAGAATATACAAGACAAAAAACCAGATAAAATATAAAAAGTCTAACCACAACTACCGTGCAATGCTTAATTGAAACTCAAATATTTTTGTTTTCCCCCCATCTACATTAAAGCATGTATTAAAAAGACCTCTATTAAAAGATCTATATAAATCCATAATTTGACATGAGATCAATTTGCTCCCATCTTGAATACACCAGACCATAGAATAAAATTTCTGTAACTGAGTCACAATTTCTATATCCAGAAGGAGCAGGGAATTTATAGTGTTATTCAGTTCTGCTGGTGGTGGAGGATGGCAAACACACACAAATCAGGCATTAACTACTAGCAAATGACCAATTTCCTGCCCCAGCTGTTTTACTATTATTGTAGAATGCTGAGAATTAAAACACGCAGCCAATTGGCTGAGCAACAGGGTATTTTTTATCTATATGAAATACTGCTATTATAAACCACTACATGTGGTTTACATTTGCATGAATCCTCTGAAAACTAGGTTTTATTGTAGTAAATTACCAGTTTGAGAGCACCTAATCACCACCAACTGAAACTTGAGCTAGTTAACTAAAACGAGCTGTCAAAAACCTGGGTTTCCTGGGGTTCATTGCTTATTTCTGTAAATTCATCCCCATCAATTATTTCTTGGGTCACAACTGACTCATTTGAGAGCTGTAGGATATACAGTAAAACCAACAAACCCCACTAAACGAACCCTCACCACTGTCACAGTCAGTGTTTCACAATGTTTCGTCACCGCAAAATGAAAAGCAGCAGGTAGTACTTTAAAAAAGGATATACAGAGGAAACATGAGTACCTTCCCATCCAGTATTTTATCACAAATCCTACCTGGAACATAGCAGTAGAAGAGTTAGAGCACTTTGCTATGAATTGAGATGTGTGAGGATGAGCCCTGTGTGGACTTGTATGTGACATTTATGTGCCCAGGGCACATAAATGGGCTTTTGGGCACTTGGCAACTTTGGCAATCAAACTTGATGTCACTCCCTCAGCAAGCCTCTGGCTACAGAAGCTGTTAGGACTGAGACAGATGACCTGAAAAGGAGAGTTCCACAGGTCTTTGCACTGTGCTTTGTTAGCACCTAATACTGTCAGCTTGACTGTACCCACTTCCCATGGCTTCACTTGGGATGATAAAGACGTGGCTCTACATCATCCCTCCTCCTGTCCCTTGCAAGATTTGTAATGCAGTGATATGTCCAGCCCTGTATACCACAGGAAACTGGAATATCCAATCACTGCCTGTTCCTACCCAACCCCTTTAGTATATCCTCCACATTACAACTCTAAAAAATTTAGATTGCATATATTGATAAAATCTGTGAGACTTCAGCTCTTTCCTCCTCCAAGCAAACATTAAATCCTGCAGAACACAGTCATAAGAAAAGGCTCATTGCAAACAAGCCCATAATTAGGCTGCCTGAGGGCAGAGCAGAAGAATGAGCCTTGTCCATCCTGGACACATGAAGAAAGGAGTGAGAACGGAAAAAACTATCCATGACATTC
This sequence comes from Chiroxiphia lanceolata, assembly GCF_009829145.1. Lineage (NCBI taxonomy): Eukaryota > Metazoa > Chordata > Aves > Passeriformes > Pipridae > Chiroxiphia > Chiroxiphia lanceolata. Next base: position 62,373,014 of record NC_045641.1, read on the forward strand.
TCATATTAAAAACTAGCTGAGAATATAGTCCTGTGTGATCTCCAACTTGACTGCAAAACTAAAGCTTCTGTAATATGTATAAAATAACAACATCTTTATGTACATGAAAGTAAGAAATTCAAAGATAATTGAAGTCTTGCTTTATATTCCAAAAACAAAGTGAATTTTGTGCATATCACTAAGAAATGAAGAAGCAGGAATTCAGTCATGATGTACAAACAGGACAAAACCCACAGAAATTGCATTAATATATTATGCCTTCAAGATAGCCTGCACTTACCTTGATTGAAGAAAAAAGGTAACAGTGACATTGAAAAACAAAATCTCCCCAAACCGAAAAATATATTAAACCCCCAAAGAATACAATTCTTCAAAACAGATCTCTGAGTCATCAGGAAATAAATCATATCAACTGTTACACTCGGATGTAGCCGGAAAGCTGCACTACAAATTAGGAAAAAGTATTGCAATACAGTGACTTATTTCTGATTATACAAAATGCAGGCTTGACAATTGCAACAAAGTTTATAAATACAGGTTTAAAGCAGAAAGGTACGATCATTCTAGAAATATAATGTGCATGTATGTACAGAAATACATACATAAAAAAGCACATAAAAAAAGTCTTGGTTACCCATCACTTACTTTTTCATGAGCTCTGCAATTCTTTGGCATTCTTCCTTATCATAAAACCAAATCCCATATATGGACACTGCAAATGCACATCAAACACAAACTATGAGAATCTCCTCAGACAGCAATTCTACCTGGTAGATATTTAAAAGTGACCTGTAAAGAAATTTTAAAATTTATTTCTGTCTTATGTTTTCCCCATCTATAAACAAAAAAAGACACCTGAGATCCTATAAAAATCAGAAAAGATCAAAGGCACATTTCTAAGCATGTAAATGACAAGCTCTTACATATTCAATAGAGGCAAAGGTATTTGATTCTTTTCTTCAGAACACTAAAGCAGCGGGGTTTATTTCTTTAAAATCTTTGTCATTTTTTTCAGTTGTCATATCACATCCATTAGACTCCAGTGACTAGCTTACTGCAGGGAGTGTTGCATGCATACATAAGTAGGAAAATCTGTTTAGCTTTCAACAGTGTTCAGGTCTGTCCTATCAAAGTTGTTGAAGTAGTAGGAACACAGCTCTGCCTCCCCGTAGATTTCCTATAATGCTGCCCATGATTTTCACCACAACAGAAGTAATTATCTGCAGCCAACCCCAAGATTAGAATTCTATGCATAAGTTTAGATCTTCACTAAAGTAAGGGTCTGCAGCAACAACAGATTTGAATTTACTAGTAGTTCAAGATTTTCAAACATACACACTGCTAATGAAACCATCATGATCATAAGAACCATAATGGGACTGTAGTTAGTGCAGGTTCTATAATCATCCTAAACAGGGAGCTTGTTCCACTCACAGCCATGTGATATAGCTCTGGTAAGATAGCCTGGGAATAAATCTACAACACTGTCTCAAAACAATCTGTCCACATTTGTCAGGGTAACTGTCCTAGTTTTAACCTCAGGCATCTGCTGTGAGAAGAGGAAGGCAGAAGCACAAAGGCTTAACACAGATCTTCCCACCTCTATCACCACAACCCTGTGCACCATCCATGTTCATGGCACCAAAGAGGTAGGTGCTGTGTTTCTTCCCCCTTCCCCCTCCTACCCTACAGCAGGCAAGAGTTTTCCCTTAACCTTACTAAGAAATGGCAGTTCTTAACATGTCTTCAAACACAGTAGTGGCCAGATTTCGTTTGAAAATTGGTTTCATTTGAAATGGATTGAGTACCTGCTTAAAAACAACTGCAACACTGACCCTGATGATGTAATATTTCCTTAGATCAGCAGAATCCAAAAGCAATAACTCCTTCAATTCCACTGAGCCAAACCCGTGGCACATGAAGTGTACATTGGCTTTGTTAGTGTTTGGAAAGAAAACGAATGCAAGACACAAGTGTAATATTTTTCTCCATTCCCCCTCAAATTTTTCAGCTGTGTATTGTCTTCTATAGAATCAAAAATGGTTCAAACTGTTTAATGCAGCACATTGGTGAAAAGTCTAAACTATCCCAAAAACCAAAAGGCACCCTGTAGAAATACAAAAATTGACTTTTAAAAGATGTACTGTCCTTTTTATGACTAATGAAAAGTGTGATGATTTCTATTATTCACCTAAAAAAGGCAAGTAACATAATACGCACCAGTGGTTCTACAAATATGCAACATAAGAGCTGAACTGCACAAATAATCTCAGTGTTTTTAACATAAATATTAAAATATGCATGAAAATATACATTAATATTCTAGCACATTCCAATAGGCATCCAATAGTAAATTGTGAATCTGTAGAAGAGTGTGTGAACTCACAAGGTTCCAAAACACCAACCTGTTATGCAAAACTACACATTCTTCTGATGAAACACATTTGAAAACTTATTGTCCAAATCACAACTAACCCTATATTCTTCAATCCAACAACACAGCAAGCAGACTGAGAGCCCCAGACAAATCAAATTTGTTTTAATCAAGATTCTTCTTTGTCATAAAAAAAATCTCCTGTGCTGAAGAGTAATGATGAAATTTTGGCCATCTGCTTCATCTTCTCAAATTTTTTTATGTCTGCCACAGCTGGTGGCACCATCAATATGAAACACAGGTTGAGCAGCTTCACCTTTTGGCCAACTGATCAAACATGTTATAGACTATTTATGAATATCTAATAAATCTGAATGCTGACAGTCCCTTGGAAATGCTGCAGGGCTTCTGACCATTAAAAGTTGAAAGACTGGAATCAACTACTGTTGGAATCAACAGTAAACTGTTTACTAGTTTACTTCAACTCAGTGACAAACACAAGTAAACTGTCTGATAACCAGTATAACAGATCAGTTCGGATTCTACAGAACTACAACTAATATTTTGAAATAGAATTCCAACAAATACAAACCCATTTCAGATCACAGAATAAGGACACTGAGTCTGTCCCACCAAACCAAATCACCACCCTTAACTCCAGCTTTAAGTCAGGATACTGCAGAGCCAGAGACCTTCAGCCTAGATGTCAGCTGAGCTTCAAACCCACTCACAGTTACCTTCTCACCTCAGTTAAATGGTACTTTCAACTCAGATTAGGAAGCACGGCTGAAAGCGAGCTAAGACCAAAGCCCAACAACCTCTGAGCTTACAGCTCACCCAGTCGGGAGTGAAATCTTTCAGAAGTGGACAGTTCTACCCTTCTTCCTTCCACACTTCTTCCATCTGCCCAGAACAGACAAACACTTCAGAAATACACTGAGAAATAACCACTCAGCTGCTCCATTTGTGGCAGCACAACATACTATGAACTCTTTCATGCGTGTGAGAATGAGGTACTGGTGAGAAGGAAGTAAATTGTGGGAATCTGAGATACCTGGAGTAACCATGGTGTAAATTCACACTACAGTACTACGTTCTGCTATAAGCTGCATTTAAGGGAGAAAAAAGTATAAATAGTAGCAGTAAAAATGTGTATTAATGGCCTCCACCTTGATTAATGATGAACACAAAATGGCAAAAAGAGTTCTGATGTGCGTGACAACACATAAAACCCCACGAGCAGAAAAAGAACCCAAGATGATTTTGAACTGTAACTGTCAAGTGGTGAACCTGGCACACTTGTACACACACAATAACAATTTCACTGCAAGCTTTCTACCATCCTGAAAACACTGCATGTCTTATCAGGATTAAATCTAAACAGATTACTTTTATCTGCCTTCCCTTTCTATCAGACTGTTTGACAAAACTGAATTCCTGATCGAAGTATCATCTGCAGAGTGGTAATTTCACTAAAATATTCACATCAAAAATACATCATGAAACAGCAGAGGAAAAAGTAAATTTTTTCTACTGCTGCACAGAAGAGGAAATATTAAGTCACTTTTAGGCCCAGCTTCAACCAGAAAGTTACCGAAGAAGAGATTATTGTAAAAAACAGAAAAAAAAAATCAAAGTCAATTGATGACATTAAAGGAAAAAGAAAGCACCAAAATTACAATGTTCTTAACAAGATTACACAAAGCTAGAAGGATATAATGCAGCTATCGAATCAAGAAGATCCAATTAATATTGAATGGGAAGCTAAATAAATGACTAAAATAATCTAATTGAAATTATTAAATATTAAGGGATATCAGTCTTTGGAATTTTTAGAATTTGAAAAAGGTAGACTACTCATAAATCAAAACTGAAGAATTTTAACAAAATCTGTGAAGCTCCTTTAATAGCTCAGTGGTTGAATTTCAAGAAGTACACTATTTAAGTTTTAAATCACGACTTCAGAGCCAATTCTACAGCTTCCGCCTTACAATTTTCATTTTTTGGCTATGGATTTCTCCTGTCCTCACAAACACTAGAGCACTTGATACTATTTATAAGCAGAAGCTGACAGCTGCTATCTACCAGAATTATGGATAACAATTTCTAACCTCTCAGTATTTGAAGCATTTATTTAGTTATTATGATAATGCAGAATTTCCTATCAACTTGAATCATTCACGTTAAGTATTCTATTACAAAGGACATTTGTAAGATTATTTGTTTTACTCCTTATTTTTCCAGCTATTAGCTTTTTTTGCCTTCTATTGGCTAGATGTTTCCATTACCAAAGTTCTTCTTTCAGCATACCTGGAACACACGATTTTTAAGCTATTGCTGCACAGACTGTATAAAGTATTTAAGATTGGTAAAAATTAATACGGAAATAACTACTTACTAGAGACTCCCCCATACCCTGCTGGTATTATAAATACATAAATAAAATTGTTCTTAAACGTTCATATTTTATATCATGCTTCTTAAGGTACTTTATTCCCTAGGTATGGTCTAGACTCTTGCTCCTGAATATGTAAATCCATGCTTCTGCTATATTAAAAAGCAGTTTCTGTACACACATCTTACATGGCAGCCAGACACCTTCATGTTGGTTGTCTTTTCTCTTTGCTGTCTACCATTCCTGTAATATTTGTCTCTTCAGCAAACTATCAATGCTTGCATACCTTCTCCTAGTACTTTTTAAAATACTGCAGCCCCCAATTTGCAGCACCTACCGAAAAAGGAACCAAAGTGAGTTATATCCACAATAATAATTTTTAATCTACCAGTTCTTCGCCTAAAACATGAACTAAAGCATGCCATGTTAATTTTGTGCTCCTCTAGTCCGATGTAAATGTGTTTCTTTTGCCCATGATGTTTACAGTCACAGTACAAGCATATGATGTTCCACCTGCTTTGCTCAGGCTCAAGAGGTGCAGGAAACTTGCCTGTTGAAGCTCTACAACACAATGCAAGAGAGGACTGCAACAAAGGAAAACAAATACAAAAAAACCTGCAGCTGAGGCAACTGCACACTGTCTTGGAAAGCTGAATTCCATCTCTGATGCTGCCCCAGAGATGTTGTGCAACGCTACACAAGCTGTGAAATGTCATCTTAAGTGGCTGCACTGACTGTGTGTGCCGCATTTCCCAGTGTTTGATTTGAGATCCCAGACCTCTGGGTAAGATTTGAGTGCATGACCTGCAAAAACACCAGCTACTTACGAGCACAATCAAATCCAAGTCTGTAGGAAGTGGTTTTGATAATGTGAATAATAAGTATACTGGAAAACTTTGGCTCAAATAATAGAAGTCAGGCACCCCTTATTTAATTGGTCTCTGTAATTTTAACTACTCTGCCCTAGGATCCCAATTTGTAAAACGGGGAGAATAATGTTTCTAACCTGAGCAAGGTAAAAAAGTTCAGTTTGTTCACAAGTTATCAGCTCTTATACTGATTATTTTTGCAGAAAACAACAAGAAAAAAGCAATTAATAATTCTGTCCCTAGCGCAGTGGCATATAACAAAGCAAGAGACCCATGTGTCAGTTATGAGAAAAAAGCCAGAACACTGAGTAGCCACTCTTCATGTGAACATCATTCTGACTGTTTGATAACTGAAACAAAGTCCTTATTGCAAAAGAAAATGATCATGTGATATAAAATTCCATGAACAGAGAGATCACACAAGCAACACTAATTTTGCTATTTCCTAGTTTAAGAGTCAAAGTTCTTCTAGCTTCTAACTAGAAGCTAGTTAGAAGTTCTTTCAAACACAACATTTTGCTTAGGTCTTTAGGTACTTAAAACCAAAACACTAGAAAAAAAATTTAAATTTTATCCTGTTATACCATATTGATAGTAATGTGGCCCATCAACAGGACTGGAATTTTTAGATCTCTTCCTCCTCTACATTGTGCAAAGCTGCACAATACAACATATATATTAAAAATGTATTTGCTTCTAAATAATGGAAATACAGCTCTAGATATATATTGTTATTTCAGGAGGTTTTTAAAGGGGAACCAAAACTTTTATGACTCCTCAGGCACAAAAACGTCAATAAACTGAAGCAAGGGAAGAGTTTTTCAGGTTACAAAAACGTGTACTTTGATATGAGCTTAACCTAAATTCCTAAAAAGCTCTGAAAAGACCCAATCTGTTAAATCATCAGACACTTGTTCTTTCATTTAAAGGTTGATAAAGCTCCTAATCCACTTACTTGGGGAACTGCTAATAAAGAGAGGGAAAAGGATGACTTGGTATTTTCGTTATTTCAAATGTTTAAAATATTAAATACAAACAGGCAAGGAAAAAAACAAACACCAAACCAACCAAACCAGTTAAAGGGAAAAGAATCCTACTTGGAGACATGTTAATGCAGAGCAATGATCAGACACAGAGAGCGAAAATATGCAACAACAAAACCCCCAAGAAAATGAAAAAGCCCCTCAAAACCCCTTCCCCCAAAAGCAAATGTTTTGAGAGTGGGCAATGATTGGCAACACTACTGAAGTCAAGAAAAAGTTCCTCACCACCATCTGTTTAATTGTGCCTGGAACTATGCCTTAAAAATCAACATAAGAAACAATTTTTGTTAATGGAATGGACCCTGAAATGTCCTTGCCATCTTCTACCAGTCACAAAAGTTGGGTGACTAATTTGCAGACTTCCAGATAGAGCCAGCAAATATTTCTGATTTCAGGAGGCAAAAAAAGGGACAACACAGAGATAGTGAATTGTTTACTAAATAATGTCTGTGGCACTACTGTGACAGCCTGACTTCAGGCAGATTTTTAATCAAAATTTATCAGAAATTCTTTATGGTAAAAAAATCAACTCTGTAGCAGAGACACAAAATTAGCTCACTGGAACGCCCCCTAAAATAGCCTCAAAGCTAAAGTTCTGTTAGTACTGTAGGAAAATTTAAAGTCCATTGATCCATATATTTCCATAAAGCTCAGCAGATGTAAGAGTCCATCAGCAGGTTCTTTACTTTTTTTGGAAAAGAGCCCAAATGCAAACTGTATTTGCAAGATTTCCTGTAAAAATGCATTCTGTTGATGCTACGAGAAATTTTTAGTCACGACACAGGAATAGCTTCTATGTTATGATCCATCTGGCTTAGTGCATTTATTTTTTTCCCCACACCACTGGTTTTCCAGTCACACCTCCTGCCATTGCATCATCAGTTCCAAATAATTTTTAGATCAGGATGGTGTGTGACACTGAAATTAAGGCAGGAAGTCTGTAAATGCCAGGCTATCAACTTCTTAAATAACAAGTTGTTCTTAATAAATCTTTTATTGTTCTTATTTATAAGCTGCTCTTAAGTAACAAGTGGTTCTCATTACTATTTCACAATAGACTTCAGAAATGTCCCCATCAAACTGGAGCTGGAGCTCCTCTGCCTTTTGTGATGGAAAAGACTAAAGAGTCTCACTCAAGGAGTGTAAAAGCTAAGTGAAGAGGTATTAAGATAAACAAATGGTGGGTGAAAGTTCTGTTCTAGTTCTGATATAGAAAAATGAGAGATAGACACTGACTTTAGAAAGGCAAGTAAGTAAGTCTGCAGCAAAACTAAAAGCTGCATCCAAATAACCTCAGACAACAAAAGCAACCTTCCTGTGAAATAAAGGAGAAAGGCTTAGTGGAAAGAAATCCATAGCCCCTCAACATCTGAAACTATTACCTTTATTAGCTCTATATTCTCTGCTAACTTTCTAAAGCAAACAACAAAACATCTTCAATACACTGAAAGGAAGCCAGGCCCTGATCTACAGGAATCATCTGAACAAAAATGCCTTGCACAAATCTAGGCTAAATATAGATCCATGTTTTCTATCAGCAGAAAAGCTTACACTAACATAAGACTATCACAGTTAGAAGCATTTAAACTAGAAACCACACTCTTTTCTTGATTCTCTGCGTCTCACATTATACCTAGAACTGAAAAGCAATGAGAACTTTCCTGGAGACAAAAAAATATTGCTCTCATTTGAAAGAACAGGAAGGAGAGCTGCCTTCTGCATCTCAATTTCCATCCTGCCTCCCATTATGTTAAGAAAAGCAGCAGTTTCCATGTTTCTCTTGGAGTATCTGGGCTTCCAGTCCCGTGGGGATAAAGCCTCCTCTACTGTCTGTGCCACACACGGTTGGTAGAGGACTCCTCAGGATCTGAACATCACGGTTTTCATTTATAATTTAGTCCAATCTAAGAATACGTTCCCAATTACTTTTAAAGTGCATCTCTGAGGTACCTGCCAAAGGTTAAAGTACACCTCTAATTCCAGAGCTAGAGCCGAGTTCAAGGTCAAGTTATTTTCCAAACTCTGATGATTCCATTTTTCCAGTATAATAGAAGAGAGAGGGAAAAAAAGAAGATTATTTTAACCTCAAATAGGTGTTCAATAGCATGTGATTTTTTCCTGAAACCTGAGTTTTTGCTGTAATCAGTCTGATGTGCTGTCACTCCCACAAAATAATGAACAACTTCAAAAAGGACTTCATGACGAAAATAAGCAACTTTAACTATAGAAGATGTTTCTAATTCTGACTGTTGTGATCTCATCTCTTATTTCTTCACTGCATACCTTCAGATCCTAAGTAATGGAAATACACTTGCAGATCTGGACTAAGTTCTTGGTCTGTAACAACAGAAGTCTTAGTTACTGGTATATACTTGTTCTTATAACAAGAAACACCTTAAGATTAAGAGAATTTTAAAAACCCCACTTCTGTATTTTTCTGTTTCCATACTCTGTACACACCACCACTTTGGAAGCAGGCAATTTGTTCATTTTTCCTACACCATCTCTATTCTGAAATGGTTAGAAAAAGAATAAAAAAAATCCACACAGAAATAGGCAAAAGTAAAGTCAACTACTCCTCCTGAGATTTTAAACGTTTACCTCATATTTACAGCATATCTTACATATTTCCTTTTATTGCTTTGCCACAGCCATATTCAACACATCAAAGAATTCTTCTCTACTACTCTGTAGCCATTCCTTCTCTTGCAGTCAGCTGTTACACTGCCTTCAGTGACATCTGCTTGTCTGTAGAGCTGCAGTTGGAAATTTTTAAGTACGTGCAATTTTTAGTGATCTAACACAATTTCACAGGCCCAGAAAGGCTTTTCCTTGTTCTCACATAATGACAGGCAAACAGTAATAGGTTTGCTCCAGCTGTGGGTTGGTTCACACTGTGCTCCCAAGATAAATTTCAGTAGATGACTGCGCCCCTGAACCCTTTATCATTCACATATGGCCACTGCATTTTTGCATGCTTGAAAGCTGAATGATCATTAAAGTATGAACAGAAATGTTTCATCTATATTTTTCTTGTGAAATTGCAGTTTAGTAATTTCTTTCATGAAGATACAAACACCACCTCCTCGAACTACCTCGTTGCTTTTTTCTTCTGATTACTGTAATTATTTTTACACATATTTGTATATCTTTTAAAATTGTATTTTAACTACTGAAGTCAGTGTTCAGATTACTTACTTGTTTACTGATTTTTCTGCATTCTTGAACACAAGGCATTCTATGTGAGCATAAGTACAAAGGGAGAAACAGCCTGTACCCCTGAGATCAAGTTTGCCACTGAGAAAATGCAATTTCAGCAGTAAACATTTCCTTACTTTAGACCTGTAATCCAACAACACCCCCCCCCCCATTTATCAAAATAATTTTATATTAGCAGCTAGACATTTCACAACAGCAGCACTGGGAGGTACCCTGCAACTCTGAATCCATGAATATACACTAGACATATAGTTGAATTTAAATAAAAATTTGGAATTTTGCACTGGATTATTTTTACTACAGCAATTGTATTATTTTCACACAGAAAGTAAAAATGCATATTTCATTTTGCTTCAGAACTTAGAAGTATTTTATTAGCTCATCTATAATCCTTTAGGAATAAAATATATCTTCTGCTTCCTCAGTCTTTCCTCTCCTTCAGCTTTTAACTCTCAGTGCAGATTTGAACATCTACTTTGTTTTCTGATAGAGAATGTTAGAGAGAGAAATATTCATGTGAGAGAAACCAGAATAAAAAAAGAGATAATAAAAAGAAAGCAGTAAAGCCCTGCAGGAAGGCATATGATACCTTACATAAAAATCCAATGTTATTTCTCTCCTTTTTCTAATTATTATGAAATTTCATTAACTTCTTAATTGAGAGATGCTACACATTCCCATGTAGAGAATGTAACACTGTATGTTACTTAGCAAATAATACTAAAATTTTACAGAAAGGCAGTTTGTTTGGCAGAGACAAAGAACTGGTGGAGCTCATCAAAGTGAAAGTCCATATCCTGGCTAAGACAATGACCAACACCAGATGATTCACAGCAAGAATCTTCCTTGTCCCTTTATTGCTGACTTCTGACCTGAAGCATATGTCTTACATCTCTTACCTTTTTTTCTCCTGGCTACAGAATCTCTGGTTGGTTTTATTCATATAAATAATATCTCTGCTTTGCAAAAGGATTACTGAAACAGGCCCCAAAAGACCTAGGCCTATGTATGTCCAAAATAATGAATCTAGCAGGTAAAACCCACTGGGGTATTTTATGATTGATTTTAAGCAACTCTTTATGACATGAAAAGTTTATATTTTATTAAAGCAAGCTCTGTGCAGCAAAACCAACAACTGGGCTGCAGCCACAACCATTAAAGCAGAGCAGACAGCAGGCATCAAGCCCAATGCTGTTACTAGTTTGTAAGGCAGTTAAGTCAAAAAAGCAACCCTGCATTAGCAGCCTGAGTGGAATTCCACTGGAGCACTCGCACTGTGTTTCTGTATATAACACATTCCTTGTCCTTTAAAGGCTATGCTATCTTACACTTGGGAAGGGTTTCTTTCCTTTTGCCTCCTGTAATTGAAAAGCATTGTTTACTGCCGATTTAAGGCTTGTTTTGACGAAGGGAGCGCTGATGAGGCACTCAAGAGCTCCTATTAAATCAATGTTAGACAGAAGTGAGCAGCTTGTATATGCGCTGTGGGATGCGCTCGCTCACATATTTATCTTCCATGTTTTCAGAGAAGGTTACAAATATTTTTATATATATACACACACATATAAAAGAGCACAAGTGAGCAAGCTCACATTCCAAGAGAAGTTTTCTGGCTATGTCAGGAGCGAAGTCCACCCTCTGCTAGACAAACCTATTTTTTTTCAAGCACAAGAGGATATTATCAGAGAAGTCCGTGCTGATATACAGAAACCAGAGATCGTCGTGGCTCGGTGAGGTGATGAGCTGACGGGTGGATGGCGCCCATTATCTTCACTCCTCAATCCAAGTTTTCCTGAAAAACGACAGGGGGAGGAGAAGGCTCCAACTGAGCATAAGGCACAGAGGACAAGGAAAGGATTAGGAGTGAAGAGCAAGAAAAGGAAGGATAACGCAAGAGATATTGCAGAGGTTTCAAAGAGCTAGCAAATAGCTTCTAGATTAAAAGATCCAGTTGTCACTAACTTAAAGTAGCGTTCAAGCTTTAACTTCTGCACAAGGCTATTGCATAAAATAACTCAGAAGCAAGAAAAAGTTGACCAAAAGGAATGTGCCTTTTCTGTCTATAGAAAACATACTTAGGTTCAGCTGTTTCAGCGCTCCTTGGAATTTTAACATGTTTCAAGCCTTGGTTCGGCAAGCGTATCACCCGCTCCCCAGCCACCAGCCAGGGGAGCCTGACACGAAGTATAAGGGGAAGCTGGTGCATGAAACTCAGCTGAACTGCTTCTACATCAAACCTGGAGGTAAGATAAAGTTGTGTGCACAGGAATTGTACTGTTCTCTACCTGCTGCGATGAGTATTGCCCTCCCTATTTAAACAGAGCAACCTGTATAATGTAGGAGACTACACTAATAACTTAGAGTAATATTTGGTGATAATGTACTGTGAACTCCTGAATGTGTGTTCGTGCCACCACAGGATTTAGATAATTCTGGTAGTTCTCAAAGCTGTGGAGTTAAGTAGATGAATGGCTTCTCTTAGTAATATATTGTATTTTGAGCATCTAGTGAACGTGGCTTTCCAACTCCCACCGTGACACGATAAAAAAAAAAAAAAAAGGAATGCAAGTATAAGGAAAAAGAAAGATAAAGGTTTTTGGGGTTTTTTTTGGACAAAGAGGCTGAGAAGTTTAAAACATACAAAAGCTGGAAACACTAAATACGTGTGTTAGCATGTGAAGGGATTAAGCTGAAAAGGCGGTTATGCAAGAGATTGCTGAAAGCAACTTGCTCTGTAATATTCTCATTTGCAGAAGAAATATGCAGGCATTCAGGTACGTGTTTACCCTGATCTTGAAACACTCACCATTTTATGCTATACAAGGTGTGTGTGTGAAGTAGAGGGTATACAGGTAGTCACATGAAAATAACCTCTCTGGAAAAAAAAAATAATTATCTGTTCCAACTTGAACCCTTGAGCTTTGCTGCATCATATGCCTGTCTTATCTCGAAAAGATGTCCGGAATTCCCAGCACTGGCAGTACACTCTCAACACTGAACCTCCAGACAAGCTAATATCTTGCTTATATGCTGACATCCATAAATGGGAAACAAAGACTGTGTCTAGCAGATACATGCAGTATTGCTCTCCTTCCACTCTAGACAGGAACTCATCCACAACAGCAGGGTGCTTGATACATGTTTTTAATTCTGCTCCATGTAACTTCTCCTACGAATTTGTTTGCTCAGGCAGAGATATAATTCCACCATACACAAAATAATTACCAGCCATCAAAAAACTACATAGCTTTGTTATCTTAGCTCCTTAGCCCGTTTCTTCTCACTTGGCATATAGTTACTCTGACTTTCAGACTGGACTCCATCGTCACACAGAACTGAAAACCTGCTTTAGGATTACTGCACTTCTTTTCCTTACACTCAGTTTTGACCACCCTCAAGGCACAACAGAAATACATCATTAGAGCAAAAAGATGGCTGCAGTCATCACAGTTACAGCTGCAAAAAGCCACTTCACGAAGGCAAAACCATTCTAAATCGTTTGCTTTGCTCAGTCAAAGGCTTTCACACCAGGTAACAAATCCTCAGGGTAGGAAGGGTGAGGAAGAAACAACTAAAACATCCTTTCAAGAAAGTCTGAATAGAAATACCTATTTCTATGCTGTGTTGGGTGGAGTGACAAGGGACAGGGTGTTACACATCCAAACTTATGTCTTAAACTTAAGGCCTTCAGAACTGGTATCTACAAATTCCCCTGAAAAACATAGGTTTTATTTAGTTTTAAGGAAAACAGATAAGGCAGAACCGGAAAAACTAAATTTAGAAACACTTACTAGTACAAACAATTTTTCTTTAAAAACAACAAACAAAAAGGGATATTGCAGTTCCCCCTCTTCTTTTGTTTTTTTTTTTTCATTGGAACCCTAAAAACCTAAATCACAGAACATTTACTCTCCACAATAAGCAGAAAAAACCCCAAACACTCTTAAGTAGAATTAACCAATATCTGCTAATCCTAGAATCACAATAATAATTTAGTTTGGTTGGGACCTCTGCAGGTCATTTATTCCAGGGCTGGCTTCAGTAAGAGAGAGACTTAGGAAAAGAAAAAATTGTGATCAACTAAAAGTTTCCACAGAAAACAATATCCTATGGCACTTTTTCAGTCAATTTATTTTTAATCAATTTGCATTTATGCATACTTCTTTAAAACAAATTCTCCTGTTCCTCTCGCTACATTGAAAATCCACTTCTTCCATAGATTTGAGCCGAGTTTAGTTATAAAACCAGGTGTATCAGCTTTTGTACTCTAGAACAGGCAAGCCAAATAACCACTAGACAGCAAAATCACAACTCCTGATCTTAAAACTCACTTGCTTTGAGCCTGAACTGCTGCACATCCATCCATACTCGACTGCAAAGTAGTATTAAGTTATGCCATCAAGTTACAATAATACTTTTATATCTCAGCAGGTGGGCATTCAAGATTTTCAGGCATCCTTGAAAATTAAAATGAGGTAGAAAGCACAAGGATCTAATGTATAAATGTACATATTTTATGGTTTTAGTTATAAAAATGTAAATTGGTATCTATACCACTTCCGAGGCGCAGTTTATTATTTTTCTTGACATTCTGAAGCAAATTTTACCATTTTCTAAGCACATTAAAATCATCAGTTAGTTGAAATACAGACCACAAAGGGAGGAACTATATGGGAAACATAGTAGGAAATTAGTAATGCCTTTAAATATGCTTTTGTAAGCTAGCCTATGAACACATAATTTTTGAGTGTAGGTAGAAGAAAGTCAATTAACTGAGTACTAGAGAGCATCCCACATGAAAAAACATAAATCATCACTATGCACTTGATAAATAGAGGCAGTAAGAAACTTGCTTGCTTCTCTCAAGAAAATTTGCACTTGACAAACTCTAAAGCAGTTAAGCTGGACACAAACTGTATAACAGGTTTCAGGAAAAAAAAGCAAACAACATGACAAAGCTCATGCTGCAACTTTCATTTTCTGGGTTTAGAATTAACTCTTAGTAAAACATTAATTATCTTCAGCATGTATATTTTCTTTTGAAACTTAAGAAAGGGAAGTAATACCTATGCTTGTTGGGTATGTGTTACCATTCCAACACTCTCAGCAAAACTGAGGTTTCACTTTAAGGTCAGGAACACTCAGGGAAGACAATCGTGACCTCTGCTGTTGTTCTGTCTTGCTGGATACATGATGAATTTTTATAATGCTGATCAAAGGAGAGAAATTGGAATGGAGAGAAGGAGGAGAGGTTTGTTTATATCTCTGAGACAAAAATGTCTCCAAGGACAGAACCGCAGGTAAACCACAAGCATTCGTATTCTGAACAAGTGGCAGTAGTCAGCCCAGGCAGACTTCTTAAAAAAACCTTTACCCAAATCTGTTTAACAAAAAAAAAACAGGCTGAGAAGAATATACCCCTAAAGAGGGCAAGGCCCTTCTACCAAAATCACTTTGAATTTCTATAGTTTTAGCTTGCACTTTCGTTCCAAATTGACAAACATTTTTCAAAGAGTTTTAAACTACAGAAATATTTTCAACAAAACATGCAGGTTGTAGCAGGCCAGAATAATAATTCTGCAATCAAACTTAACCTCAAAAAAATTGTTTTAAGTTATTCAGCTGTGACAAAAACACTGCATTTGCTTAATGATGCAGCAACAGAAAGCCATGTCATACTTCTGAATTAGTAGACCACTGATTTTAGAGAAAAATAATACAAATCGAATGAAGTTAAAAACACTTCAAGGTATTTGTTTCAAAATTCTGAAAAACAAATGAGCATTTGGGGAATAATCAGCTGAATACACGTTGCAATTTACTGCTTTCATCATGTCAGGTTTTTTGTAATTGGACTAGATACTGTATGTTGGCAGGCAGGAGGCTGATAAATAAGGCTCTCCATTCTAAACTGAACCAAAAACCAAAGAGAAACTCTACTACCTCATAAAAACAAAGCCTGGAATATCTATTTCGCCTGTCTCAATGGAAACAACTGAGCAAGTAGTAGTTTACTGGTCAATTTGCAGAAGGCTGAATCTAAATATATACACAAATAAATTTAACCACCAAATGCTGCTTTCATTCTCGATTAAAAACACATTTCAGAAGAAAGAAGAGACCTGAAACACCATGTTACAGAATATATAATGTAATATAGACTGGAAACATATTTCAGGGTAAACAAGACACTATGATGCCCAAAAGAGGATTGGTTTCCATGATATATTAACTTTTACATATCACTCAGATTCTCCTAGTGTTGTCTCCTACTTTTCCTTCCAAAGTAAATTTTTAACAGCCTTCAAACTAAGAAATGCTACTTGCAGGGTCACTGGGTCTTCAGAAATGCCTGCAGAGGCAGGACACTTGTTATCCATTTAGTATTTTTTACCAGGATGTATTTACTCAGAAGGGTGAACTAAAATGAGGCACAATCAGTCTCAAAAGAAGATGAGTTGTTCTATTTAAGAGGGCCCTTGGATGCTGTAATTTAGAATTCAAGAATGAAATATAATAGTTTGAGAAGAATATACACCATTGTCTTTTCCTAAACATTTTACAATCACTTGTCCCCAGGGATACATTTGGAAAAATTGTCATACAAAATAATTATGACCTACACGGGAAGGAAAAAAAACCAAAACCAAACCACAAACAAAAAACCCACAAAACTTCTTTGGACAGCTGGCAAACTTCCCTCTCCCTTCCATCCCATCTACTGGACATCTTTGCAGTGTAGAAATCTGGGAAAATATACAGTTTTCAGGGTTCTGACAGACATATGGACAACTGGACAACTGAAACAAGTACGAGCTTATGTATGTCTCACATGTGCCTGGGCAGGTTTGACAAAAACAGGCACGTCTGGTCTGCTTTTGGACCACTTACTGAGCCTCTGCTAAGGCTCAAATTCAGGAGACACATCTGACTAGAAAGGCTTCATTCTGCTTCAAGCCCAGGAGATGACATGATCAAAGGCCTTGCTACAAATGTGGCACAGAAATGAAAAGCAACTGCTCTGCCGATAGGTACAGAAACTTGTTATAAAGTATTTGTCAATCTGCCACACAATTTCTTTCTCCACTTGTTATAGCAGAAAAGCACCCAATTAACCTGTATCAGATCATTGTCACAATTAGCACACTATTTTAAGGTAGGATCTTGTGTTCTTCTCTGGCAGCTGAAATGCTCAAGGTGAAGCTAACTCTGAGATATACAACTTACTATTGACCAAATTCTCTGTGTCCTGTAAGCATGAAAAACAGTATTCAGCAATGAAAAGCTAAATCAGTCAACTGAGGATATAATTCACTGACCCAGTACAAAGGCATAAACACCTGGTACAATACACAGTGAGGAATAGCTGTAATTATTATATAGCTGATCAGTGCTAAAGAGAGAAAATTAAGTCTATTTACTCAATAATTTACCATCATGTATTTCTTCTCAACTATCTCATATTATTCTGCACCAAGGCTTAAGCAACAGGCTCTAAACATTGGTTTTCACAATAAATATCACCAAAAACCAACGAAAAAAGTAGTAATTATGTAGTTAAGATTATTCAAGCATAGAACCTAGGAAATTTTTTAAACCCCTTAGAACTGTTAGATGATCTAAACCAAAACAGGACTCCTGTCTTGCTCTCATAAAACAAGCATCTAAAATTGCAGTTAACTACATAAGTTTAAAGGTCACATTGAAAATTCCCAATTTGATACATAAACCTTGTCTTCTTGGTGGACAAAGATTTCTGCTGACATTAAAAACTGTAATTTGATCTTCCCTCCTGGCTTTGAAATGAACAACCCCAGCTCCAGCCTAACAGATTTCTCAAACTAAACTTTTCTGTAAAATAGTGGATCAGTGCAAACATTAACTGGCACGGATCCCAAATCCAGCCTGAAAAGTCCTGGGATTAGACTGTGTCTCCAACATGGTGTTTAGACAGTATTTCAACTTAAGATGACCAGGATCACATAGAACAACAGAAGAAATATGAAAAACCAACAAAGTAAGATGAAATATTCCTTTTCTTAATTTAAGTATTCCTAAAACTTATATTTATTGTGTATAATTTTGGGAAAAAAAAATCTTTCTGCTGTAATAGTATATTGGATGCAAAGCAAGCCTTGCAAAATGACAGCTATTACAAATGTTGGCGGACTTGTCCAGTACACAAGCACCACCTTTGGCTGCCAAGAGGTTTTATTTTAGGCTCTGTGGTACAACCAGCCATAGATATTCAGCTGCACTAAAATCAAGTTGGTTTCAACAAATACTCGGAATATTGGGAGAAGCAAAACACTGGGCAGGAGTTCTTTGTTTCTCTAAATGCTTGCTTTTGTATTTTCCTGGTGTTTATGTTATGACAAAAGCCCTGTTATATAGGAGGGCCACTTTATCAATTGGAAAAACAGAGGAAACTGTTAGTTTTGTTAGATCTAAAAGGAGACATGTATGAAAAACTGCATAAGAAGTCACCAAGTCAAACAAAAGGTTAGAAAAAGATAACTTGTTTCCAGATACTGTTAAGTATTACTGCCAAACTGTCCACTGTTTTGCCAAGCTATTACTGAGTACTCCTTGTTAGTATCTGGAAGCAGTAGAGAAAAATAATACTACGACATCAGGGCTTAAAACCCACAGGTTTTAGGGGCTGGGGATCTCTTAATTTCTTATTTCATGACAGCACTCAAGGGAATGATACAGTACAGAGTGCCATGAAGCCAAAAAACTGTCAGATCTCAGGGCTCAGAGATTCTAAACTAAAAGAAAGGGAGTTCTACTTCCATGTTTGCCACTGGCAAATTGTCAGTGTAGGTGCTGGGAGTCCACCTCAACCAGCAGCTCTGCCCTATGCAGCTGCTTGCCCCCTCCACTTGGTGGGATGGGGGAGACAATCAGAAGAGCAAAAGTAAGAAAACAGGTTAGTATTTAAAATATATGAGACCCTGCAAACCCAAAAGACTGACATCTCTTGGGAAAAACAGCTTATTCTCTCCAAACCCCACGATTTTCCTCCTAATAAAAAAATTAACCAATCACAGTTTACAGGTAGTAATCAGACTTACTTCATGTCAGCATAGAGTTATGACAGCTTCTAATTACTCTTTATACCAACTGTCTCAACAAAAATGAAAAATGAATAGACCAGGTTTCAAAATATAGGTACTAGTGTATACACACATAAACTCCTAACGGAATTTCAAAATGAGATTAAAGAAGATTACACTTACATAAGAAAGACCCTTCAAAAACAGATGGGATAATAGGTCTCATGGTACTTAAAATCCTAACGTCCTAGGTTAGCCTGAATATGTCTGCATTTCTTTTCAGTTTCTTTGTGAATTCCAATACTTTGTCAACCTAGAAAATACTCTCAAAAATAGCAGTTTCATTTAGGCTATTTAAAATGTTATTTCTCTATTGTTTTTACCACATAGTGCGTGTGAACAACGGGATTCCCTCTTGATATACTTTCCGACTCCAAAGTAGTTTATGAAGTAAAAAGGTCTAGCAGATGATCAAATTGGGCTGCTTTTGCCTTTACTTCATCCAGAGGGAACACTTCTGCGTCACAGTTCACATAAAACACTTTTGCAATCTGCTTTTATGCATCAAGGACAAAGCACAGATGACACTACAGCTCCACTTCCGAGCACAGATATGAACTGTATATTTACAACTGCTCATTCTCGTGTAATTGCTCACTGTAACACTCTGTATGCAGATCTGCATGCACAAGTAAGCTTTCCCATGGCTTCCACTTATTTCCGAGTTTGCCTGACACTTGCTAATTCTGGTATAAAGATAATCGTGCCAGATAAACACAGAGCCCAAAGTAATAACTCTGTCTTTCATCAGGGTTTAAATTAGACTCAACGTTTATGTTGTCAAGAGTTACGCCTAATGGCTGAGAGGAGGCACACTGCCTTCCAACTTGCTCCAAGGACAGTATTTTGGAGCTGGAGCACAAAACAGGGTTTGAATTTGCTGCATTTGTCTGTTTTTATGCAGAAAGCCAAGACTACAAATACCACTCCAAAACTTCCCAACACTGACTGGGGTACATTCAGAAAACACACACTCTCTGCCTCTCTCAGCCCATCACATACACACGACAATAAACATCTACTCTTTGTCAGTTAAATTAAGAGATTACTACTAAGCAAGTGCTAATACTTTCTTTAGCAGAGTGGCATTTTAGGAAGCACTGAGCAATTCTTCTCTTTCAGCACACCAAAAAAGCAAAATACATTCCCTTAATTTCACCTGTTAACCAGCTAATTTCAGGTCACCAGAGCTGCAGTCTAAGCACTTCGACTGCCTTAACCAAGAACAGACTGAGGAGAAGCTGACTTCAGTATTTAACCCCACGTGTCATATACTTACATCTGGCATTTCTGTACAGTAGAAAGGGGTCCTGGAGCTGGAAATCGAGGTCTTTAGTAATAGGCTCAGTTCGATTTTCCATGCTCAGTCTGTTCATAATTGTGAAACCGTGCCTCGGAGAAGCCGATCTGAAAATTAACAAGCACAAATCCCATCAAGCCGAGGAAAAAAAAAGAAATCACTAGAATTTCTTTCCTGTATAGTTCTCCAAATTTATTAATAAGAGGTACCACAAAAAGCTAATTTTGTTGCCAAGGAAATAGCAATTGGCTCTTGCAGTATTTTGTGTAATCCTTTTAATTATGGCAAAACCCCATATTACATATGAGAAATAAACAGACTATCAGCATCACCTTATCCAACACCACCATCTATCCTATAGTTTCTTGCTGGAGTAGAAAGCAGCAACTAAAATAAGTCAGTCATGGGCCAGTGCAAGTATACTTTTCAATACTCTGGTTAACAATTGCAGACAGTAACAGGCATCCCAAAGAGGATTTTCCACGCCATCTAAAGCATAAGAACAAAAGTGAGGGTGCTGGGAAACTGGAACAGGTTGTCCAGAGCAGCTGTGGATGTCCTGGAAGTGTTCAAGGCCAGGTTGGACAGGGCTTTGAGGAACCTGATGTAGTGGAAGGTGTCCCTGCCCATGGCAGCAGGAGTTAGACCAGATTATCTTCAAAGGTCCCTTCCAACCTAAACCATTCCATGATTCTATGACTCTAAATCATTATGCATGTTCATGGGGGTTACACTTCAAGTCATTTAGATAAAGGTGAGCTGTTAAATCCATCATGATCCTGACAGGAGATACTACTTCCAAACTAGGTATGACAATAAAGGAAAGATCATGGATAAATATTTGGGAAAAGTGCCATCTCTGGCAACTGCTGGTGTGGGGATCTCTCTATGAAACCCAAAGCACAGGAAGCTGCATTACAGCATCAGAGTCAACAGAAAAATAATAAAAAAAAAGTGGAATCCTTGACAAGAATCCTTAATTTGCAGCAGTCAGTGCTTCACTTAAAACAAACAAACAGTCCACTTCCACTGGTGTTAACCCAGCTGGAAGTCTGACTTTTTGACTGTTCCTCAGAATTCACTAGATGGGATGGGTAGTAAATCAGTTATCTCAAGTAAAATGGTCACATCACTTTACATTGTGACTAAAGAGAAACAACCAAGGCAACACCAGTGGTCGTCAACCTATGATCTGTTGGCAATGTCTTTTTCACAGAACTTTATAACTCTGCTCAAAGCAACAGAAAATTAAAGTTAAAACTGATGATGCATGATATTACCCACAGTTTACAACCTGTTCCATTCTGTTGCCTGTAGGGCAGCCAGGCATCAACCCCTGTTCTAAAAGGAAATTTCCTCAGGCAACAAAAAGAACAGTGAAAGATCACAGATGCAAGGAGTACCAGGTTACAAGTTGTCAGTTCTTGAGCTTTACAACTAACACACCAGGAAATACTGCTGCTGTTCTGCAGCCCATAACTACCCACATCCACCTACTGCTTGCACAACAAAGAGCTGGTTCTTTCCTCTCACGGTGGTAATTAGAAAAGCATCTTTTCTCCACTCACCTGAAAGCAGCTTAGAAAAATTACTATTGACCATTTCCACTGCTGGTACGAAAGATCTCTACAGATTGAAACCAGCATTCCCACTTCACCCAAAGCTCACAGGCTCCTGGGCCTCTCTGTCACTTCACACATACATCTCTCGCCTTCTCAAAACAATCTCTTGCTTTCTCAGCTCTCCTACCAGTTCCTCTTTGACATAAAAGTTGAGGAAGAAACTTTCTGCTTTGGTGTTAAACCCCGGCAGCTACTGCAAGATCTGCTGACTGTATTCTTTTCCAACTTCAACAACAGTCACAGGGAAATGCTGGGGCACTAACATGGAAACTACAACATAGGGCAGGCTTCATAACAGAACAAATGTGCTAGAACAAGTGACGTAAAAATGATGCTCTGAAAAGCCACAATCAGAGGTGCTGCTAAAAGAAAGCACTAAAATCAGCCAAAATGTTGGATGAAATATGCATGAAAAATGAACAATCAGACATAAGTAGTATGAATGTATCCTAAGTAGGGAAAACAATACTTCCTAAGTTGTACCATTCCCTTACTTTAAATAATATCATTATTTATTTCACTATTTGCTTTTTGTCCAGATACTTTTTAAACTGCTACATCCTAATTAAACCAACACAAAAGATTTCTACAGTTTACCCATATTGAGATTTAAATCACATTTGGAAGTCTTATCAAAATACAAGGTGGTGCCTCCTTCCCAGTGTTTTCTTCCCCACATTTGCTTCTACCAGTTTCAGTTTCTTTTCACCCTTGAACAAGGGGGAGCATTTACTTCATGACTTCATTTACTTCATTCACACTCCATCCCAGCTAGCTTTTCCATATCCACAGGTTGTGGAAACATCCTGAAGACATTAAAAGGTAGTGTCCTCACCTCGTGTAAACAAAGAGCGTTCCCTCCACATCAGTCTTCTCCTGAAGAAAAGGAAAGTTAAGGAAGTTGAAATCAGGGCAGTGTTTTGCTCACTGTCAGCAAACCCCCCTTTATCTCTGTTTAGCAGGACCATCAGTTTCACTTCTCTCATCCAAGCCACAAATACATAAACCCAACTTCATCAGCTGGTGGTGAGAGGCTGGAGCCAGCACAGGTCACCACGCATCTGACCCAAGTTTTATGATAAGATATGGAAAGGCTAAATGCACTGGATTAACTCCCCACTACACTCGAGGGCAGTGCACAGCCCAGAGTCAGGGAGAGGATTTTTCAAAGGGCACCAGTCCTCAGGGGAAATGTTTGGGACAGGTACAGGGGAAATGACACAAAAGGGAGATTGTGCAGATTCTTCAAACACGGGCCCTAAGCCCCACCATTACAGCAAAGCAAGAACCACCTGGAAAGAGCCTGAAGAGACTACCAAAAGTTTCCTTGAGTTAATTAAGGTTTTAAATCTTACGACAATCTTTTTAGCATTGTTAACTCCTACACTCACTCTTTTGTACATGTTTGGGTTCCATTATAGGTGTTTGAAGGGCAGAGGAGTGTCTGAGTGTCCCGGGGTTAAACCCCAGCCTCCACAGACCTGAGTTAAACCCCAGCCTCCCACAGCGGTGGGTTAAACTCTGTCAGGCTTGGTGCTGTGACCACATCCCTGGGGAGCCTGTTCCAGTGCCCAACCACCCTGGAGGAAGAACGTTTTTCTTCATCCAATCTAAACTTCCCCTGAAACACAACTTCAGGCCATTCTCTTGAGTTCCATCACTGGTCACCACAGAGAAGAGATTAGTGCCTATCCCTCCTCTTCCCCTCATGAGGAAGTTGTAGACCACAATGAGGTCTCCTCTCAGTCTTCTCTTCTCCAGCTGAACAGACCAAGTTCCCTCAGCTGCTTCTCATATGGCTTCCCCTCAAGGCCCTTCACCATCTTCATTGTTCTCCTTCGGACACTGGTTAAACCCCACTGGTTAAACTCCCACAGCCCTGGGTTAAATTCCAGTCTTCCATTGCCCTGGATTAAACCCCAGTCTTCCATGGCCCTGGATTAAATCCTAGTCTTCCATGGACCTGGTTAACACCCAACCTCCCATGGCTGCAGGTTAAACCCCAGCCCTGGGTTAAGCCCCAGCCTCCATAGCCCCATGTTAATCCCCCGTCTTCCACAGCCCTGGTTAAACACCCAGTCTCCCGTGTCCTTGGGTTAAACACCCAACCTCCCACGGACCTGGTTAAACCTCAACCTCCCATGCGCCTGGGTTAAACCTCATCCTCCACCGCCCTACCCCACATAGGACACAACTCCTACAACCCTGCAACCTCCCAAAGCCCACTGCCCCGGCCCTACGAGGCTGCTCTCAGCTGCGTCAGGCACACCCCTTCCTCACTCCCACCCTCACACCTCGGCCATGGCCGGGCGGGGCCGGGCGGGGCGGGGCGGGGGCGGGGCTCTCAGGGCGGGGGCGTGTCCCGGCCGCTCCCCGCCCCGGTCCCCGGTGCGGCGGGGGTGTGTGCCTCGCCGGGCGCACGTACCCACTGGCTGGCGCGGTGTCCGAAGGTGTAGAGCGCCACCTGGCTGGCCACGTCCACGATGCCGCTGATGTAGGGGTCGTGCTGCCGCAGCGCCGCCAGGCTGATGTCCAGCCCCCGGCCCACCGCCGCCGCCATCTTGCGCCCCGCGCCCAGGCGCGAGCAATCCACCACCGAGCGGCACCATCGCCACCGCCACCAGCGGGGTGGCGGCCCCGCAGCGGAGTGCAAGGCGCCGCAATCGAGCGCCGAGCGCCGCCGGCTCGGGATTGCCGCCGGTGTGTGTGTGTGTGTGTGCGGGAACAGGGGCTGTGCCGGGGGGGCGGTACCGGATCACGGGATCACAGCCACAGCATAGTCAGGGGTGCAAGAGGCCTCTGGAGATCACCCAAGTCCAACCCGCCTGCCGAGGAAGGGTCACCGAGAGCAGGTGGCACAGGGGCGCGCCCGCGTGGGCTTGGAATGGGTCCAGACTCCGCGCCCTCCCCGGGCAGCCTGTGCCAGGGCTCTGCCGCCCGCAACGAAAGGAAGCTCTTCCCCACGTCGAGCTCGAATTTTTTTTTGTTTTAGTTTGCGGCCGTTGCTCCTCGCCTGCCACTGGGCACCACAGAAAAGGGCCTGGCACCGCCCGCCTTGGGGACATTTATGTGCATTGATGAGATCCCCTGTCAGCCTTCTCTTCTCTGGGCTGAACAGGCCCAGCTCCCGCAGCCCCTGCTCGTGAGAGCGATGAGTCCCACGAGCCTGCCCAGCTGGAGCAGGAGCAGGGGGCACCACAGCAGGTGGGCTCGGGAGGGCAGGGAGCTGCAAGCCCGGATGGAGCTGGAGCCACGCGGGCTCAGCCTGGCACATGCACAGGAGCGTGTCTGTGTGTCTGTCTGTGCTACCGGGTCCAGGTCTGGGCTCCTCAGCTAGAGAGAGACAAGGAGCTGCTGGAGAGGTTCCAGCAGAGGCCATGAAGATGATGGGGGGTCTGGAGCATCTCTCTTATCAGAAGGGACATGTTTAGTCCAGAGGAAGGGGTGACAGAGAGGATCTCATCAATGCATATAAATATCTCAGAGGTGGCTGCCAAGAGGATGGCTCCAGACCCTTTTCAGCGGTGCCTGGTGACTGGATGGGGTGTAATGGACATAAACACAAGAAGTTTCACCTCAGTGGCAGGAAGAACTTTACACTGAGGGTGGCAGAGCCCTGGCACAGGCTGCCCCGGGAGGGCGTGGAGTCTTCCTGTCTGGAGCCATTTCAAATCCACGTGGATGCATTCCTGTGTAACCTGCTCTCGGTGACCCTGCCTTGCCATGGGGGTTGGACTGGATGACTTCCAGAGGTCCCTTCAACCCTAACAATTTTGTGATTCTTTACGGACACTCTGTGTGCCTGCAGAGAGAGGGACACGTGTGGGACTGAGCAAAGCCAGCAGGTGTGTCTGTAACCACAGGAATCTGTCGGGATGTGTGTGTTTCCCATGGGCTCAGCCGTGCCACCAGCACAGTGCACGCTCAGCACTCGGGACAGGGAGAGAAGTTGGTTCAGAGCGATGAGCACACACCGTCTGTGTTTGCTGGCACACACTCACAGGCTCCTGCATCGAACTGAAGGGAACAGGATTGTAAACTAAACCATATACAGCCCTCCTGTAGATATATATATGTGTGTGTGTGTGTATGTGTGTGTGTGTATGTATATACACTCATACATGTGACAAGCAGCTGAAACCTAAACAAGCATAATATGATACGGAGATATACAAACCACAAGCAACAGATGGACAAGACCAGGAATTCAGTTGCCACATTTTCCTGTCAGACACACATATTTATCATTAATCTATTGATACCAACAGTTTACAGCAAATACTCAAGCTTTACGAGGCATGCAAATAAACTCAGCACGTACTTATACTGAAAAGATTTCCTTGACTGTCTGGCCTGAATCCCCAGCAAGAGCAAATTATTTTTACTTCATCACCTCAGACTGACGTAGCAGTTTTGGAAGGAGTCACCACCTCCTCTATACAGAAGCAGTAGGGCGATATATTTACTTCCAGAGAATGGGATACCCTGGAATAACTCAAGGCAAAGGTAATGGATGCTGTCTAAATTGTTTACAATATCCCTGACACGACATCTTTAGAAGGGGAGTATCTGGACAAATGGGATGAGGACTGCCATTTTATTTTCTTCTCTCCTTTTCACTCTGGGCCAGAAGGAGCCTGTGGGGCAGAGTGAGGAGTAGCATCTGGTCTGAGAGCAAATGGGCAAACCCAGGTGAAAAAGCTTCCATAGCGTGAAGTGGGGATAGGAGCAAATTGAGAATTCATAGTATTAAATGTTGGAACAGTGAGTCTCTTGAAGGGAGCTAGAAACGGGCATGTTGTCAAAAAAGGACAGAAATAAAGACTGGGTTTGGGGACTTAGGAGAGAATGTGTAGGTTTTATTTTATCACAGGCGGCCACTAAAAATTGCATCACTAAGAATAAGGGCCTACAACTTGCTCTGCAAGCATTCAGTGAAAGAGGAAACATCTGAACACACTCTTTAGTTATAATCCATCTCATTCTTGGTTCCTCCTTTTCTAAAGGCATCTTGTTTCATTTGGGGCTGTGGTGAAACACCACTTTAGAGTTTAGAATTTTATGAGTGTTTTTTGTTATATTCTTGGTAGGAAAAGGCTCTAAGCGGTTCCATTGGAAAGCTCTGACTGACTTATAGATCCTGTAATATCAAAGAAGATATATGGGCCCATAGTGGACAAGGAAAACTGCTGTCCTTAGTCTGGAAATGACCAGAGTAGAAAGGCAAAAAAGTAATATGTAGGAAAGATAAGTTATGTTGCTCAAATGGCTAACAGATGCACAATAATTTCTTTTTGCTGATTAGATAGTTCTCAATTCACAGTTTCCAGGCACCCCTAATCACATTCCTCCTCGTGTGCTGGGGTTTCTCATTACCACCATCTTCAGTTCTTTGGCAATTCTCCTGCTTACACAAAATCCCAACTTGTCACCAAGGCTTAGAAGTGTGAAACTCTTGAAGTCCCACTCCTGGAGTTTCTCTTTCCAGATGCTTTTGCTTCCTCCAACAATAATACAAAAAAGGTGCCCTGCTTTTCCTTTTTCTTTTTCTTTTCCTTTTCCTTGTTCTTTTTCTTTTTCTTTTTCTTTTTCTTTTTCTTTTTCTTTTTCTTTTTCTTTTTCTTTTTCTTTTTCTTTTTCTTTTTCTTTTTCTTTTTCTTTTTCTTTTTCTTTTTCTTTTCCCTTTTCTTTTCCCTTTTCTTTTCCTTTTCCTTGTTCTTTTCCTTGTTCTTTTCCTTGTTCTTTTCCTTGTTCTTTTCCTTTTCCTTTTCCTTTTCCTTTTCCTTTTCCTTTTCCTTTTCCTTTTCCTTTTCCTTCTCCCTTTCTTTTTCTTCTTCTTTTTCCTTACCTTTTTGTTTTCTCCTTCTCTTTGTCTTTTTTTTTTTTTTCTTTTTTGGTGGTGGTGTGGTGCATATTGCAAAAAGTCCCATAATGAAGAAAGTGTTATAGAAATTGCATTTCAAAGGCTATTTATTTGAGTTAAGAAAGTTACTCATAACTGTTATCGAGTAGGATAAAGCAGTGTTTAGAAGATATATTACAGCCCTGTTCCATCTGAAAAAAAAATATTTAAAGCAGAAATAAGGTGCCTTTCAGTTGTTACAACTTACTTTGTTTCTTTTGTTGCCTCTTTTTTCAGACCAAGCAGTAAGTAAAAATTAAAGCCTTGCACATTTGTTGTGTTAGAGACACTGACTGGCTCAAGGTTATCTATCTCCTGTGCCCTTCTCTTGACATAAGAAGGCTGTAGAGTGTCCTGTTTCCTTGAGGTCCATGGAGGAAAATTCAGCTGTGAGGTTAAATATCTTGAAGTAGGCATGTCAAAAATTTTGCCTGTCTGTTTTCAGTGCCCTGTTTGCAGATGCATTTTCAGTACTATTTTCCTCCCAGATTGCTGTGCCCCTTCCTGACACAGCTGGACAGACAATTCCTTCACCCTCTGTTTTTGAGTCAACAAACCTGTCAAGCTTCTGATCAGGCCTTTTTTATATTTTCTGCTGCACTGAGAGGTGGTTTCAGCTGGTTCCAGCTGTTTTCCTGTATAAGTGGGATGTAATTTCTCCTTCCATTTAGCCTGAAGTAAATATACTTAATAAAGCCATTAGCTCTGCCCTGCTTTATGGGATCACTTGATAGTAGACTAAAACTTTTCCAATGAAACAAGATGCTGTTAAGAACAGAAACGCTGTGAATTCTCACTGCATCTAAAAACTTGGGGATTTTTAGCAAAAATGTCACATCTTAAAAGATTGATTCTTTAAACTGTGGTTATTTGCTTACAGTCAGTAATCCAGTAGTCCATAATAACTATAAATCAGCTTTGAATGATTTTGCTGTAATTCTGTTTATGAAACGAAGTGATTTTATAGCTTTCAAAATGTCATAATTTCATGAAGTATATTATTAGAATGTCACTTTTTTATCTTCTACCTACCTGGATACTATTATGTTAAAAAAAATCCAATACCCACACCTATGCTTGTGACATGGTATGAAATGCATTTTGTGTGGGTAATATTCGGAGTGATTTAAGGCAAAATCCACACAGCGTGACATTCTGAAGGTCTCCTTTAATAACACAGGTTGGGATGGTCAGGCCAAACCCTTTCACAAGGGTTGTTCAAGCAGTTATTTAACCTTCAGATTCAAGAATCTGTGATGCTTGTAAAGATTGAGCCGTGCTTCCTGCAGCAATCACACCCTACTGACACTGAGGGTATGATTTTATGGGGAGCTATTTGGTGGCACTGCTGGGGACATGCAACCCATGTGCCAGGCATTCAGTCCTGCCATTCTGGCACCTTGGTTACTGCACTGGCACAGGTGTGTACCTGACCTCAGTGTGAACCAGGCAGATGGGGGGAAATGAACTGTGTGAGAAACAAGTGTTCATGCTCCCCCTGAGATCACAGCCTCCCCTGGCTGCCTGCCTACCTGTTCACATTCACTCCGTTCTCTGAGCAGCACTTCTTTTAATAAACAGCAGGAATCACTTGAGCCAGGGGAGTGCTGAACACCTCATTTGCTTCACTTCCTCTTCCCCAGCCCATTTTGAGTTGTTATTGCGTGGTAGTTGCCATTTCCTTTTTATTTCTTGCCAAAGGCTGCCATAATTTTCTTTCTGCCATAATTTTCTTCTCTCTCTGGCTGGTGGCACCACTGCTTCCCCTTCTAGAGAAGCAACATTAATAAGGTCCTCTTACTCCATCCAGGGCCACTTAAATACCTTTGTGTGATGCTTTCCAGCATGGTGGCTTCCTGGGAACAATGAGTTGCTCTCGTGGAGCCAGAATGATCTCACAAGGTTTGATTACCCATGCCCCCCATATATTCTGGGGATATAGCTCTCACCATTTGGGAACCAGTGCCCTGTGGTTTGTGCTGCGTCCCTTCCCAGGCACATTTGAAATATATGGTGTTTTCAGCCCACGTTTATTAGAGGCTCTCATTAGTTAGCACTGGAACACTTTCCTCATGCTCAAAAGTCGAAATTCTCGGTTGCACCATTGGGCCACTTCTTAACTCCAGTCCTAATGGTTAAAATGATGTTAGTCTTTTTGTTAGTAATTTATTACTTGCCTAAGGTTCCTTAATGAATATCAGGTCAGACTATTATGGTTTCATCTGCTGCTGTTATTAAAATATTCTCTCTCTGCACTTTCATTCCAATTCAAAACAACCTTCCCCCTGTCCCCAAATAAACCCCAGCGCATTAAGTTATTAACAGGCACACGTGTGTCTGTAATGTTGTTCCCTGGTGAAGTTTATGAGATTGTTTTGAGATTTTCTGCAAATGTTAGTCCACACAGAAGCGGGATAATGTTCTTTGGCATTGTTGGGTTTGAAATTCTGATATTATACATACTGTGTATGAAATAATTAGCTATAATTTACTATGATTTTCAGTTGGAGGTTGCATTTTTCCTGGGCTTTTACTGAAGGACTTTTTCTTTCTCTGACTTACATTTTGCTAATTCTCATAGTAAGTAACTCTATACATTTTCTTTTGCTGTACATTTATTGGCAAGGTATTGAGCTTTAGCTTTTTTATAGGCCCAGCCTCTGCCAGCTTGAGGAGAGCAAAAGGAAAGTTCTCTGCTATCATTAGTAGAGCTACAGTTTTTTCTTTCTAACTTCCTATATAGATATTGTTCTTGTGGAGTGAAGAATTCTTTTTGATTTAACTTTAGTCAGTTTTCTGAGGGCATAATCTGAGATGAAAAAATAAATTTAACACCAGGAAAAGACTTATTCCAGGAGGAGGAAGGGAGAGGCCGTACCAATATAATTGTATTGAAATATAGTGTTATTCAGAAAAAAAAAATCTTCCTTGTGTACATTTAATCAATATTAGATTTTCAATGTTTTGAGTAACTATATGATTTCAGTGTCTTATCTTTCAGAAGAGCAGAAATGAGAAAATGATAAACCTAAAAAAGGTCTTTGTGGAATATCTGTGGAATGTTTTTCCCAGGTAATCTAGTTGCCACAGTAAAAGGTGTTGCCTTTATCCACAAAATTTGCCTGACTTCTATAGCCATACATTTGTGAGTATGATTCTGTCAAGTCTCTTAATAAAATTCTAGATTTCATCCTCCAGTCTCTCTCTAATGCTGGTAATGTTCAAAACATTGTTGATTTTCCTGCTGTAACAAAGAAAAACTATTGTCAAAACTTACTGGTTTCCCCTCCTTCTTTCTTTATTTAATGTAGCAGAATTCACTGACTTCAACAACATTTATCCTAAGGTTTACCTGTGCAAATTCCTTTGCATCCACACCCATACTACTTTAATTACAGTTTAAAAATTAACACTGGATTTTATTATGAGAAGGCAACTATTTTGTGCCAGTATTTGATTTTTTTCAGTAATTTTTTTACCGCAGTTGTACGTGCTTAAGTTCAATAAAATATTATTTATAGCCCTTACCTTCTTGCTGTCCAGATAAACTGACATAAACTGTTTTGATCCATCAGCTTCATTCTTTGCACAGTTGATTGGCTAGAAAAAACACTAAAATACTGAAGAGCATAAAGTATTCCTGCTGTTTCCTGTAGGTTAATAAGATATAATAGCAATTATATCTTACCTAAGATAATACCTTTCCAACCACATCTTTCTGGTAATCACCATTTAATTTGGCAGAATCAAACACCTGTAGCTCTACAAGAGCTATTTTCCAACTAGTTCCAGGGAAGATGGCCCCATTTAATTAATTCCTAACATGGAAAGTTTCATTAGATAATTACATTAAATCAGGACCTCGTTTTTACACCTCACTTAGCACAGCAGCTCTTGCCATATGAAGGCAATGGAGTCAGCACAGAGATGTGACACTGGTGCTGCTGCAAAAGCAGCTGATACTGCTGGGGGAGTGTTTGGGCTGAGCCCAGTCAGGAGGCTGGGATGGGCTGGAAGGGGGTGCACTGGGAGCTGTGCCTGTAGTGCCAAAGTATCCTTTTACAAAAATGAGTTCTGTATGTTCAAAATCAGCTTTTGGTTGAGTCAACTGAAGTAAGGAAAAGGTCTGAATAGCTGTTATACCCGTAGCTGTTATGTTACAGTGTTAATTTATGAAGAGAATTTGCATTATTGCCTTGTCAACTGACAGAAGTATCTCCTTGGTGGTTGTTGTCTTGTTTGTTTGGTCTTTTGTTCATCTGTTTTAAATGAAGAATGTTGGTGCTTGTTAAAGACTAATACAGCATTTCACAGCTTTAGGCACAAGTGAGTGATGTAGGAGTGTTGTAACAATACTGGATTGTAGAGAGCAGATAAATGATGATAGAAGGAAGGGTCCTTAAAGTTAAAACAATCCAGCAAATACAGTGAGATCTCTGTCTCAAATATTTCCCCAATCCTTTTGTATTTTTGATAGCTGCTTGTGAATATTGCCCTGGGGAAATCCTTGTGATGCTAATGGCTATTCAGATCTGCTCCTGCAGGTGGGCAAAGCTTCTGAAGGTTCTCACAAATATATCTTCTGTAGCTAAAGTTAGGCTTAAAAGCTACTGTGTCTTTTAATGTGAGATCACCTAACTTATTATAGAATGATCTTGACATTTTGCTATAACATGTTGGGTGATCGTTTTTATTGGTTACTGGCTTTATTTGGCTAGAAAATATTAGTGAGAGATTTGTTTTAAAGTAAACTTCCTTTCAAACTGAAAATTTCTTTTATTATACAGTATATTGCAATAAGGATCCCCAATTATCTCTATGCTTTAAATGCAATTACTTGCTTCTTCCTGGAGCTTAGAACTGTTTCATTTTGATTTTATTTCCACATTTTGGTCATTATTTTTGTTGCTTTAAGGTTTGTGGGTATGGGAAGAAAGCCCTGGGTAGAAAAACGAGCTTAGATTTGTGTAACTGTATCAGAAGATGAAACTTGATAACAGTTGAAGTGTTGCCCTTGGAAACAATGAATGCAGTGTATCCCTGGTTTTCAGGAGGCATGGATTTGGGCAAAGGCACCTTCCAGCAGGCAACCAATAGAAGAGATAAGCACTTTGAATGAGATTTTGAAGTGGAAACTAAAGGTATTAGCACCACAAACCTCCAGTGAATATGTGAGTCTGGGTTTATTACACTTGTGTGAATTCTGAGAGCTGTGAAGGCATTTGGCTGTCCCTCTCTTACAATCTGATTTTGTCATTTTCTGGTGAAGCCGTGCTGTGTCTTCTGTCAGATTACATTTACAGGCATATTACCTCGCCTGACTGAAACGTGAACTACATGGATTTTTCGAAGAAAAGCTTCTATAAGCAGTAACAGGACAAAGTTTCCCCCCTCCCCTTTATTTTTCCTGCTGGTTTGCCCAAATCTGTTAATTTTATTATCATCCTAAATTACTCTTAGAATCGTCAGATAGACTTGCCTTGTGATCTGCAGTGAAATTGCTGTGTCACTGAAGCACTGGTAAACCTAACAAACTGTGTAAAACTAAACCAGGTTCAGGACATTTTGGTTAGGTACTTCTGTTATTTACTTTTGAGTTACTGCTCAAATTTTACATGGCTTCTGAGGGAGTTCTGTTATTAAAATATCAGGTAATGCAGTAATTCATAGTGCTCTCAGAATCACAGAAGGGTTCAGATTCTGGAGGTTGTGTTGTCCAACATGATTATAAAGGAGAGGCAAGGATTTGAAGAGAATTAATGAGAGTTTTGTGTTATTGTTGGTGTGCAATACATGAGCATGCAGACTGGGGGAGCAGGATGCATGAATCACAACTGATGTGATAACAGGACAGAAGAACCAGGAAGAATGGGATGGAGGACAGGAGGCAGAGCTGAGGTGGAGCAAGGCTGGCTGTGGTGGAGTGGAGGGCAGGATTAGCATGGGAGCAAAACCGAAGGAGGTTTGCAGCCAGAATGAAACACCTGCTAGGAATAAAATGAAAGGGAATTGTGTAGATCTCAGGGCAGGAAAATTCAGGTAGATTCTATAACATGTGGTTTTGGTGGAAGGAAATGCTGAGCACAAGGATGGGTAAAGAGGGTGCTGTCATTACTGGAAACTGCCCTTCTGCCATGACCATTTTTTAGGTCACTTTAATTGCTGGTTGTGACATGACCTAGTTGGAAGTGGTTGCTGTTACAGAACACAATGTATGGAGAGTCTCTCCTCACGCAGCACCGAGCAATTAGGAAGCAGATACAGCATCACATACATTTTCTGTCTCTTTGTCTCCGAGTGGTTTCTGAGGGATACAGAACAACAGGAATTTTCTCTCGAGGGAGAAAGGGACACAGACTTAACAGCCGTAGGAGAAGCTGACTGACCATCAAAAGAAATGTTGTAATGATTGAGGAAGAATTTATGAAATGATAAAGCCTGCTAGAAGCAGCTCTGTTTTCCCTAGTACTTGGCAACAGTTGCCACAAGATGTAGAAGCCCTCTGTACAGTTCCAAGAAAGATGATACAGTCAAACACTTTCAAATGTCCAGGTATCATTAACTCCAGCTGATAAATAGCAGTTACATTTTATCCAAAAATTCACACTTTTAGGAAAAGTATGTCAATAGAGACTGCTGTTTGAAATGTGGTTTAAGAAACAGAGGGAGGAAAAGGCGTGAGGTGCTATTTTTAACATTCTGTCTTGGATATTGCTGTTTGCAAAAATTATATAAACCAAGCTGTTTTGTCTGAGCTTTAGGTTGTATATGTATGTGTGTTTGTATACAAAAAAGCCACAGGCCCAAAAGGAGAGAGCGGCTCATTTTACTTATCACTAAAAATTTCAGGCAATGAAATGATGTAAAGCTTTTCTGAAGTTTGTTTTCCTCTTGCATTTGGTTATCTGCATTAACCCCATCAGCAATGACTCCATTTTCATTCAGTCTAAGTCAATAGGATGGCTTGACTTATGGGTTTTTCCTTTCACATGGCAAATGCTATACCTAGGAGACAGCAAAAACCACAAGTTTTATAGTTTTAATGATTTTCAGGTGTCCTACAGCACTGAGGATGATGATCTTTGTTCTGTGAATGAGAATACTGTACTTAAACTGCTACACTAACAAGAAAAAAAAGGATCCCAAATTTGCCTTTTCTGTAGGTGTGCCTCTGAACAGATCTTTGATTTAAACTGAAGTGGTAGCAACAGGAATGGAGATTCCACAGCATTTTTGGGCAACCTATTCCAGTGTTTTGTTATCCTCATAATGAAAATTATTTTCCTTGTGCCTGATTGGAATTTTCTCCTTTAGAACTTGTCTGCTGCCTCTTATCCTTTCACTCTGTACCTCTGATAAGAGGCAGACACCAACTGCTCTGTGCTCTCCCCTTGAATACCTGAAGACAGCAACAAGGTCTTACCTTAGCCATCTCTTCTTCAAGCTTAACAAGCTCAGATTTCTCAGCCTGCCCTCAATACATCGTGTGCCTCAGCCTCCTAATTCTCTTTGAGGCTCTGGACTTCTTCCAGTGTTGTGGTGTCTTGTACTGAGTAGCACAAAACTAGACGGGCTATTCCAGTTGTGGTCTCACAGAATGCATTCCCTGTAACCTGCTGACAACATTCTTGCTAATTAGATCTGGGATGTGGTTGGTCTTGCTCAGTCAGGACATGCTGCTTGCTCATGGTCAGCTTTTTGTCTACCAGGACACCTGATTCTTTTCTGCAAAGCTCCTTCCCAGCTTCTACTGGTGCATGGGATTATTCCACCCCAGGTGCGGGATTTTGCATTTGTGATTTGTGCTAGTCCAGGGAAACTTTAATTCTTGTGGATCTAGTCTACACCTCTGAAATTTGGCTGCAAAATAGTAGAGAAGACTGTCAAAGGCCTTGCTAAAGTCAAGGTAAGTGACACCCACTACTCTCCCCTTGTCCACAGAGCCAGTCATCTCACCACAGGAAGTGGTCAGGTCGGTGTGGCATTGTTTGCCTTTGGTAATTCCAATCTGGCTGTTCCTTTTTATCCTTTGTGTGCTTGAATATGGTGTTTGAAATTACTTACTCCATGATCTTTCCAGGAGCTGAAGTTAGATTGACTGCCCTACAGTTCCCGGGATCCTCCTTCTTGGAGATGGATGTGATGTTTGTCTTACCAGTCAGCAAAACCTCCCCTGATAGTCACAACCTTTTACAAATAGGAGAGTGACCTTGCAGTGACATTGGCCACCTCTCTCCACACCTTCAGATACAGATCATGTAATTCCAGGAATCTCTCTATGTCCAACTGGCTTAAGTGCTCCAATCCCACACACTCATGCTGGGCTTGAAGACTTCAAAGGCCTAAAGACAAACCTCACTAGGAACTAAAAAACCAAAATAAAACCAAACCCTCCCCCCCCAAACCTCAACAAAGCCAACATAAAGCAGTCATTAAGTATCTGAGCCTTATTCATGTCCTTTGTCACTGCTTTCCCTGCCAGACTGAGCTTTGGGTCAACATTCTTCTCAGCCTTCCCTTTGCTGCCAATGTGCTTAAAGAAGCCCCTCTTTTCTTTCATCTCTCACTTTTTTCAGCTTCCTCTGAGCTTTGGGTTTTGATCTCTGTGGTCTTGGGCCATGTCTGTGTATTCTTCCTGTGTACCCTGCTGCTGCTTCCACCTTCCATGTACTTCCTTTTTCCCATTTGAGCTGAGATGGGAGTTCCCTGTTCATCCATGTTTTCTACCATGCTTGCTTCACTCCTGCCTATCAGAATGACCTGTTCCTGTGCTCTGTAAAGGGGATCCACAAGGACCAACTACATGTACTGTGTCACTTTACCCTGAAGGGCAGTCTTCTGTGGGACCCCCCCCCTGCATATTCCTAAACAAACTGAAATACAGTCTGAATTCCAAAGCTGTAATTCCAGTATTTCTCCTGCTCACTTCTTCAAGGAAGTTGAACTGCAGAATATCATGTTTGCTGCATCCTAGGCTGCCTTCAACCTTCACATTGCCCAGCTCTTCCTCCTTTTCTGTGAACACCAGGTCGAATGCCTCTCCTAGTGATCTTGTTGATAATCTGCATCAAGAAATTGTCATCAACATCTTTACATGATTATTCATGAGAAGGATTTGAGTTCATGAAATGTCTCTTTCAAAATTACAGACTAAAGAAGTTTGAATAAGTTTCCCAAAGTACTGGGTAATTATCCTAACAGAACCATTTCAAGTTCTTCCGCTCCTTGTATTAATAGGAGCCACAATATTCCCATGCTGACTATGAGAGGAAAAATCAATATCAGCAAATGTGCATTCATATTGATTTATTTTCCCTTTTGGTTTTCTAATTTAGTAAAGGTTACTAATGCAACATTACATAAAGATTCTCAGGAGAGTAAAAAGGCTAATAAGAGCAGGTATTGCTCTTTGTTCTGGTCAAGTGGAGTGACTTTACAGTTCATAGTCACCTGTTGAGTTGCCCAGTAAAGAAAGTCTAGTGTGGACTTTTGAGCCATGTATCAGAGGGTTTCATTCCAGGGAAAGGGACTAAAAGTAGCCATCAAGGTGACTTTTGGGAATGCAGGTGCAGCATGCTGTTACAATATACATATTAGAGAGGAGACCTCTAAGGAACAAAATACTAAGAATTTTGTTTTCCACATAGTATTCCAAGAAATGTTGCACATGCATTTGACTGTTCTGCTGTACATGTCTGTTCAGAGCAGTCAGTAACCTTTGTCAAACCAGGGTTTTCAGATCATGTGCAAATTCTTACGTAAACATTTGATTTTTAATATATTATTTCGTGTGTTGTATGAGGAAAAAGGAATGCATTATGAAAATTATCGTCTTGTTTCAGTGACTTGTTCTAAACAAAGTGAAGAGAAAGAAATGAGGGGAGGAAATACTTCTTATTATTTGAAAAATGAAGGTTATGACTGTCCAGAACACCAGAAAGTTGTCTTATAGGAAAATGAGTAATCTATCCACATACATGTAAAATCCTTAGAGATGAAATTAGGATATGATATAGTGCAAGCTATTGAGTGTTTGAACTGATATACAGCTTCAGAAACAGAACTTTTTCATTTCTTTCACAGTGTACACTTAGCACAGCTGTATCAATCTTGTAGCACTATCTCAAGATATTCCCCTTGTAATAAAAGATTATAAATTCCTTGTTATGTTACAAACATGGAAGTGCAACAGGTTACAAAATGGGGACAGCATTATCTGTGTTCTTCTGTGCATCATCTACTGACACAGATTCATGATTGGAAGTATTCCACATAGTTGGGGTTTTTATGCCTTCCCTTTTTGAGGATAGGACATTCATGAGGACACTGTCAAAAAGTAGGACATTTTCTTATCCTATTGAAGGACAAGGAAAACAGCAGATTACTGAAAAATAAGACTGAATAATTAGGTCATTGAAGGTCCAGGCTCATAGAGGCTTTTAGTGTCCCAGAAGAACAGTTGATAATCTGCAGCTGAAAAATCACACTTTGAGGATGATTGTAAAAGTTGAGTTCTGTCTTCCAAGGCCCAAATTCCTAGTTTTTTTCAACTTCTGTTGAATTTACCTATCAAGACATTCGAGTAGAGCAGTAAACGTAAGAACAGCCTTTTTCCCTTTCTAATCGATGGAAAATTAATTTTCATTAGTCACCTTCACTGGACCATCCACAAGCTCTTGCTTATGAAGGAGAATTACATCTTGATTTGGAGTACCAAATGATAGGGTGGCTATCTGCAAATAGCCATGACATCATAGTCTGAAAACAACTGTGTTCAGACTGCTCTGTCCCAGTTGTCCATCAGCAAAGACTGTGAATCCTGATGGGAGTCAGAGTAATACGAGTTTGGTTCACTATAAAGATCTGCTTTTTACCTGGGGGAAAAGATTCTACTGTAAATGCAACCTCTTTACTCAGTCCTTTGGTTCCAAAGGTAGAGAAGATAAATCAATATCACAGAAGGTATTCCAGTGGTTCTATCAGAAAGTAGTACTTGAATATGATGTAAATATTATAACTCCATGGAAACAGAGTTATGAGGTTACTCAGGCTTAATTCTTATATCTTTCACATAGTCTTTTGGAAATAATTTTCTTGTTCTATATCTCCTGAAATACACTTGTTGTTACCACACAGTTTATTCAAACAGCTGAAACATTTCTATTTAGAGACCTTATTTTACCATTTGAAAAACAGGAGTAACATATAACAAGTGTAAGTGCTTGTCTTCTCATGGCAGCCCTGGAGAGAAAACAGGGGCTACACCTGCAGAAGATGTGGAAGCTACTTTCTGTGAGCAGGAGAGTGTAGAGATCCAGGTGTTACCTTCTAGTGTAGCTTCTAAGGTCAGTGGCTCCTCTGTTCTGGGATGTTTCTGGCCCTATAGCTTGTTCTTTTTCCATACTGAACATATGGAAACCACAATTCTTTCATGGAACTTTAACTTGACAAGATTCAAGTCATGTACATGACAGAAGGCCTTGAAATCTGGGCAATGTTGCTTGTCAGATTGCAAGTCCTGGCTCTGAAGCATTTATTCCCCATTTTCCTGGGGAATTTCTACTATGTGAATTTTTGAATGTTGCAAGATAAAGCAATTCTTACCCTTCTTTTAGAAATGACTTGGTTTTTTTTTCCTCCTGAAACTTGCAGAATAAATTCAACTTGCATCCTGAGAAATTTCAATCTGAATAGTTAAATCTTTGCTATCACAAATGGAAAAGAATGTCTTGTTGTAGTGTTGCCTTATACTTGCATGTGTAAAGGAGGGTTATATTTAAATGAAAATCAACTTGCAGGATACTATTTAGTAACACTATAGTTCATGTGTACTAATATGGATTTTCAGTTTTTTCGTAACAAGATCTCAAAAAACTTCACAAATATTACCTCAGTGAGATTCAGAAATACTATATTCATTTTATTTTAAAAAAGAATATGATGGGAAAGGCTGCAGTTGGTCAGTATGAGTGAAGAGGCAAGATGCATTTGAGGTTAGAGATGAAATAATTTATCAGGTCCTTCCTGTTAAACTTTGAATCTGCAAATTTAGGGGAAAATTTAGTAGTTCTGTTTTTGCTTAGGATGGGTACATTATTCACTGAAGTGAATGTGACTCTTTAACTTCAATAAGTTTTGAATCAGGTCTCTTATTGTTGCTTGCACAGTCATAAAATCTTGCTTAGTGGCAAGAATTTATATGTTTTCCTTTTATCCTTCATGTTCTTTTGTAGGTAATGCCTGGGCATGTCCTTCCCAGGTCCCTGGTCAATAAATCAACAAGTATTTCACATATTCACCCCATCATTTTGGCCCACTTAGTGCAAAACCACAATCACCTGTGACATCTTGTTTTCTAGAAAAATGCTTGTCAAGACAAAGACTAACTTGGAAAGAATTCCAGATAGTTTCTAACAGAGCACTCTCTCGGTGCCCTTCCTTTAAATAGACTCTATTGACTATAAGTTAAAGGGACACTATCAAAAAAAAATTTGCATGGGGAAAGTTTTTAATGCGTTTTAACCCTAGGCCTGCATATTTTAGAAATATTTTTAAAAAATCAATACTGTTTGTTTCTATTTTGCTTAGGCTTCTTATTACAGTGATCAGTGTCATTCTTCATTTGCAATAATTTTCATCTTCTAATGCACTGGTCAGTAGTTCATCTCATGTAGCTTGGTGAAGTTATTAACCTCAAGGATTTGCCCATATTAATGAAATACCTCTGAAGATAGCTAATATATCATCTGTCTGGAAAGCTTTCTGCTGGTGAAAAAATAATGAGGTTTTGTTTCAAAAATATTTCCAGTATTTAGAAAGTTTGCCAGTAGAAATATTGACAATATTGTTTCTCAGTGATGCAGTTTCCCTCATTGAGATGTCTGAGTATTATTAGGGTCTGCAGTAACACCATTTTTCCCCAATAATCCTCAAGCTTCTTCAGAGGTTTTTAGGATGTGTGTTGCTTACCTGAAAAACGTATTTTCTGATCACTAATTTTTTAATCTGAGGAATGGAGGTTTACCTGCATCTAGCTTTCCCCATCACTGTTTATCCAAATACCTGGGTAATACTAGTAAAATGTATGAAACAAATAAGTCAAAGCTCAGTCTGAGAAAGAGATGAAGTGATAGATGGAAAAAATAATACAAGGAAATCACAATACACACTGCATCCCGTCGTGAGGAGATCTGCCTGAACATTAAGTGTTTGCAGCCTTTTGTTCTCCTAGATCTTTCATTACTTCCAAAAATCCATAAAATTGACTGCTACCCAAATCTTCCTGAGGTTAGCAGGAAGGTAGAATGCCTTCATGTGACTCTTGGGCTTAGTTATAGAAAGCCACGTGCGTACCATGACCAGGTTTCATTCTTTTGTCTCTCTAGGGCTGTCTGTCCAGAATCTTTGGGGAGAGGAACACAGAGCATAGAGGAGAGAAAGGACTATTTGGTTCACAGCATTACAAGAGGCTGAAAGTGCTGGGGGGATATCTAGCCAGTGATACAACTAGAAATTAGCAAGGAGATGTCAAGTACTTCTTTCCTTTTCTGCAAGTTTCAATAATAAATTACTCTGCACTCGCAGATCTACTCCTCCCACCCTCCGCTGGGAACACACGAGCTTCCACAGTGCCTCACAGATGGGGAGGGGGGAAATGGGAAGATGTCAGTACAAACATCCTTACTAGTGTGTCGTGGCTGGGAAGTAAAGGGTGGAGGACATGACAGTTTGGCTAAGGCAAGATATGTCTTGAAACCAGCATGAAGGAAGAGATCGTCTTTCTCTCTTTCTGGAACTCTAAATGTGATCTGAAACCAGAAAGCTAAGTAGGGATAGGAATGAAAAACTACAAAGAAAGTATGCAGATGATGCAATGAATTGATACCTTAAATAGTGACAAATACCGAAGAAAAAAATATGTTGGGTGGTTTTTTTTTTCTTTGTTTGTTTTGGTGAGGGCTAAGAAGGGACAGCTGGTACATCTCTTATTCAAAGGTCTAAGATATACTCTAGCTTATCCTTTGGAACTGAATAAGAGAAAGTATCTGTAGTAAAAAAGATCTTAAGTGTTTCAGAAGTCATTGATCTTCCTCTGAGTATTCAATAGTCATTGTCACTTGGGTATTAAGGATGACAACACTCTTTTCCTCAATGTTTTGGTAGTATGAGAGTAAATTCAGGAGCACCTTCTTTATGCACCACTTGTAGTAAATTGCACACATTGGCCTCTCACAGGCTGACATTTTACTCCCTGAGTTCATGATTGCAGGGATGTTTTTCCCTCACCTTACAACACGTGGCTCAGGTCACTCGGTGAGTGTATTTTCTGTTCAGAGCTGAAGATGGTTTGTGTAGAGAGGGGAGTGCAGTGTGCCTTGTCAGGTGTTCTGTGATACAGAGAGCTGCAGGGAAGTGGTGCCCTCAGTCCTTCCTGGGATCACTTCTTACATTCAGAAGAAACAGGGTGGTGGAAAACATCTTCATTCTCACCCTGCTGCATGTGTGTTTTCTGGCAGGAGAGGATAATTCAATTGGTGATGTGCACTGTAGTTTTTTGGGTCCAGTTCTGCCAAGTGTGTAGACCACAACAGGCCAAATGCGGCCTTTTACTTTTGTCTACGAAGAGCTTAATTTGGCTCTGGCATTAGTTCTAATTGCTTAAAGTCACAAAGCAACTTTTTTTTTCTTTCTTTTAACCCTATACAAAAGAGAAGGCTGCTAGTGCTGCAAAATAATTGAGTCAGAGCCTCTTGCAATCAAAAGATGATTAGCTTCTTGTGTTTGTGTGTGTTCTGATGTGAACCAATCTATTATGTCTGTTTCGTGTTCCTAGGGATGCACTATTTTTTATGTGGAACTTGCAAAAGCAAGACGCAGTTCACTGATGTTTATTAGTGACCTTGTCTTGTCCTCTGAATTATGGACAGTCTGCTTTGAACATGGGGAAATGCTACTAGCAGTCATTATGTGGATGTTAGGGTTTTTTTGGTGCTTGTTTAACCACTCCAAGGCCCTGCTGCAGTTTTAGATGTAAAAAAGGCGAAACTGAATTATGGGTGTTTAAAGCTGAAATATTTATAGAAGCAGTTTTTTATTTAAAAATAGCATTTGTGCCTGAGAAGATCAGATGTACCACTTCAGTATGAAAAACAAAACCAGATTTTAGTTGATATTATTAATAGAAAATGCATGAAATTTGATAATGTAATTTAACTGAAAATATTTTCTTCCAGTCTAGGTTTTGAAATGGCTTTTGTGTTACTAAATATTATAAAGAAAACA
The DNA here is from genome assembly GCF_009829145.1 of Chiroxiphia lanceolata. Taxonomy (NCBI): domain Eukaryota; kingdom Metazoa; phylum Chordata; class Aves; order Passeriformes; family Pipridae; genus Chiroxiphia; species Chiroxiphia lanceolata. Next base: position 62,416,139 of record NC_045641.1, read on the forward strand.
ATTCTTTACATTTTGGGTTTTTTTTTAATAGTTAGAGAATGCAAAGACAGATAGTTGACTTACTGTTTATTGAAGAGAATATGCCAAGTACCAGAAGATATGACTTAGAAATGAGACCTTTCAAATTAAAACAGGCAAATGACATGATAAAAATAATTTTGTTTACTATGGGAAGATGGAATCCCCATCTATCACCAACAGAGTGCAATAAACTATGATGAAAATATGTTCTAGAAATAGATTAAAATTAAAACCTGGATTATTTAGGATCAAAAGTTACCTTAATTGCCTGTGAGGGAAGCTTATGTGAACTTTCAAAATCCATCCTTATTAAAAATGAAAAGCAACAGTATGTGAAATCATGAAGTCATTATTGATTTGCAGTCACTATTTAGGTTGATTAACATTCTACCTGAATGAATTTTAGGAATTGCAGGATGTGGCCCCATTGATTTTAAGGTGGTGGCAATTATTAGTGCTCCAGTACCAAAAGTGTATCCAAATTTGGGTCATTTGGAAGTGCTTCCTTATTGGATAAACCCTACATTGATGGGATTGAAAGAGTAAAAAAGTATTCTGAATTTGTTTTCTAAAGCTCAGGGAAAGGATGTAATATACTGGTTTTTAGCTCAATGAAAGGAATTCTTGCATATTCTTTGTAAAATGTTAAATTGTGACAGGGAGTAAAAGAAATGACTGTTGTGAGTTACTGCTTTGACTCTTCAAATGCTATCTTAGAGCACACTTTGGGGGGAAGAGAAGTGCCCTCAGAGCAATGATCCATGACTCTAAATAAAAAATGTAAATTTGAATGCATTTTGAAGAGGGGTATTCCCAATACTGTGACAACTCTCTTAAATAAAAGTTTGAAGAAAAAAGTCTGCCTGAAACTTTGAGTACCAACCAGAGAAACTGAAGCCTGTCTGAATGAAGAGAAATTCCTGCTTCATGTTTCCTTAGAATGACAATTCTCCTTGGCTTTGCAGCCTTCTCCCCCAAAACAGCGTGAAGCAGCACTCCTGATTAGTCAAGAGAAGGCAGCGTGCAACCATTAATATTAACTCTATCACATCACACCATCTGGCTCCACCAGCTTGGAAATTATGGCCTGTATTCCTTAGTCACGGCGGACAGGAAATGGAAAATTAATTGGGAGTAAATCACAACTGTGATTTACCTTTTACCCCTTACTCTTGACCCCCGTAGCCCACCATTCATTTTACTTTTGAAAGGCCTAATAATTCTAACTCTATTGGTTGATCTATTAAAAAGAGAATATTTGATGTATAATACTAGAGAGCTAAGTATATAAAGGAAGACAAAAAGTAGCTGGAAGCTGGTATAGAGCTCAAGTTTTCTTTTTTCAAAAACACAAACTCTTTTTAAACTACAGAGTTTAAAGGAAAGTTTGAAGGAATATACTCTTCTGTGAGGATTCATTTAACATTTATTCTGAGGTGTATTTATGGACAGTGAGGGAAATGTTAGCCTGTAAGAATACAGTTGGGCAGCCACCTACTCACCTTTTTATTTCCTAACACAGAATTGACCCGATTTATTGGAAAATACATTTGATCTTACCTCCACAAGTAGGTTTTGCTACAAACAAAATTTCCAAGAAATCTGCAGTTTACTGAGGTTGAATCCAAGCACAAAGACCAAAATCTTATTTGCTGTCTTCATAGATATTCTAAAAATTGATTGGCCCGTGCTTTGCAATGCTTTAAAGAGTCATAAATGCTATGTAAGCATGATAATTTGGTTCTTCAGTGTAGCCCAGCTTTTGATTGTTCTACTTACCATATTACCAGGAATTGAACTCTTGCAAAATCAGTCATAGTTACTAATTGGATGAGACTTCAAGAAGAATTTAGGGTGACAGCAGATGCAGTAAAGCTAGTGAGCAGATTGCATTCTTCTCCTGGAATAAGTACTGAGCTAACAAAGCCGTATGTTTTGGGTTTCACTGTGTTGCCTAATGTGCTACCTTTCTTAACTGTAACATACAACTGATGGGTCAACAATTTATGGTCATTATGTATATCAACATATCAATGAACCTTTTCACAAAATTTAGAGGACCAAGCGAATTTCCTTTTTTTTTTTGTAATGATATTCTGACCAAGTTCTTACAATAGCTAAATCACTTCACATGGCATTTTTCAATTCCAGTTCCAAGGTGCGGTGCGGCGTTAATTCAAAACGAAGCTTTAACTCAAATGTCAGTTCTATCTTTGCGACTAGTAAAATTATTTTTAAACAGTTTTTGTGTGCTCTGAAGTTTTTTGGATGCAAGGCACTCTGAGTATCGTCAGCGACTATATTTGATGCTGCTGCAGACTATGGAGGCTTCATCTCAAGGGCTGAGAAACTTAAAACACGGGGAGTCACGAGGATGTTCTTAACTAGTGCCAGAACATCAGCTCGAGCTGATTGCTCCTTTGTGTCACTCTTAGGGCAAAAGTGTGATTCATCACTTCCATTTTGCTGAATACTGAAGTGCAGATGCATCTTTATGGGTTAGATTTTACTTCCATTGAAGACTAAATGGCATCCTGATCTCGTTTGTAATAATGTAAATTGGGAGTAATTTGGTAAAACTGATAGACATACATCAGTATAGTTCTTGTGTGAGATCTTCTCAGATTCAACAGCTTCTCTGGAAATAGGATTGGTCTCAGGAAATACACATATTTAGTTCCCTTGGGAATTATGTGGATTTCCCTTGAACTGGAGAGCATCTGTGGATTCTGCTTGTTATTCACCAGTAGAATATTTGTAAAATAAATTAAGACATTTAGGCTGTGTGTTCTTCCTGTGTGAGAGTTCAGGCATGATGTAGCTTTCAATGAATGATTAGACTTGACCACCAGCTCACTTCCATTTTGACAATAATACCATCTGCCATTCTTTCATAGTGTGCTTGTTCTTCTATCTTTGTAACTCTCTGGATGACTACATTGTTTTGATATGCTAGGCCAGTTAAGCTGCAAAAATCTAGTTTAAAAATAGCTGTATGATTTTAAAATGATTTTTAAAACCTGGAGGAGCACAGAAGAAAAAATTGTTTATATATGGTTATAGATCTATTTCTGCAGTTCTATTTCTGGTAAACAAGCTATCTGATACACTAGAGTAGCACAAAAAGGAAGACTTACGTAAGTGTAGATATGGAGTCATTTTGGGCTGTGGTCAGGGTGATCTTACAGACATGTCTTTGGGTCACTAGGCCAAGCAGCGTTTGTTTTGGTTCTTTCAGGGTTTGTTGTGCTTTTTTTCCTTCTTTTTCTTTTCTCTCTTTTTTTTTCTTTTTCTTTTTTTTCCCCTCTCCAACATTCTTCTTCTGTCAACATGTTTTATTTTGAGAACAGAATTTCCTCTCTGGTTTCTTCCTCCTTCAATTAATTGACATCTTTTACTGCTAGACATCCTTTGGGCTGCAAAACAGCAGTACAGTAATGTACAGCTAAATACAGATATTCAAAATGTGAAATCTGTCAGTCCATCCCCTGGGCACAAGTCTATGCCTATTCATGTTAGAACAACAGTCACATGCCTTAATAAATCAGGTATTCTTTGTGCAGCCCATGTACTGTGGATTTTCTCTGCTTTATAGTGCATAAGCTTCACTGTTGTGCTTGTGCTGATAAGAATTCCTTCCTCAGGCTGCAGTGGAAGCCAGCAGCCCCTGTTGTGCATGGTAGCAATTGCCACAAACACTACAGGTTTGAATGGAAGAGAAATGGAATCAGAGGGATGTAATAGCCCCGTATTATTTAAATAGTCATTTTCTACATTCTCAAACTCCACCAACCTGGAACTTTCAGACTACACTTTGCTTTTGGGTCTGACAAGGAGCACTGACCAGTAGAAAGCTTAGAAAGTTGATACCTCCATTTTCCTGTCTTTTTCCAAAGTTCAAGCTGTGTTTCTTCAGGAGATGGCAGCAGATGACACGGTAATTGTAAAAGTCAGAGACTCTCCTATGAGACTGAAGAGGGAAAACTGCCCAACAGTTACTCAGTTAAATAACAGAACAATCAATCCTTTTGCATTATGATGATACAGATGGAACTGAGTAAGATTTTGAGCCTTTTGTGTTCCTTTGACAGAAGAGAAGTACCCTTGAGACTAAAGGGAGATGGTCCAGTGCTGGACAGCTTGCAAGCTGAAAAAAAGTTTTCTTTACATCAAGCTGGATCATCCTCTGTTTTAGCTGATGACCACTGCCACTTGTGCCTCTTGTAAAGAGCCTGGCTTTGTTTTGCTCTGAAAGTCTAAAAGAAGAAACTAAGGAACTAGATAGAGAGACTTCTTTGAGGATTTAGTTGTTAATGAGATGGGTCTGAAATGTTCATCTTGTTTCACCTAATCGTCTTCTGCAGTCAGAAGACTCAAACAGTCTTATGGAAACACAAGAAATGAGATAGAGAGAACGTCTGAAAAGGCAGTCAGAGAATAAAGTGGGCAGTGTGGCCTCTTCTGTTTTCTTTACAGTTTATAGCTTGTGCAACACTGGGTCACGCATTTGTTCTGGTTTTTGCAACTTGAAAGATTACTTATGATAGGTATTATTATGTTTTATCAGCTTATTGGTTTAATGTCGAAATTCTATCAGCATCAGGGCCTGAGTCCTTTACAACTTGTGTTCTTTTTCTGTTTTAAGAAAACAGTGCAAAGAGGTGAGGGAGACAGGAAAGAAGGATAATGGCAAGGAATGAAAGGATGCAATTGCATGTGCTTGCTATAGGTGTAATTGGCAGGAGCTTTCCATTCTCCTTTGATTTCGTTTTTTTTTTTTTTTAGTAGAAATGATTAGTTTTTCTTCCCATAGTGTAAAAGGAGAAGTAAAATAAAGACTGAAAAATTCAATGGTGCTCTAAAAACTGGTGAGTTCTGAATAACAGCTCAAACAGACTTAGCCAGTGATGTAACCTATTCTGAAACCTATCTATTTTCCCCTCAGTGTAAAACTACCACTATTTTAAGTTCAAGCAGAAGGTGGTCTTTCTGTATTTCTCACTTACTGTCACCCTGAATCAAAGAGGATGTTAAACCTGATCTGGAAATCTTATTTCCTGTGATGCATTTTTTTTAGATAAAACTGTCTTTTTTTTTTTTTTTTTTTTCTTTCTTTCTTTCTAGTTTTTTCCCCTTCTGGTGTGTGTTAGGAGCTTAGCTTGGTCATTCATGATCTCATGGAGTTCTGGAGAGGCAGCTCTTATAAACTAGTGTACACATCAACGGCATTATAAAATAATGAACTCTTAACCACTTATTTTAAAGAAATATAAATAATTCATTCAGAACATGTGAAACTAGTGAGTAAAGATTTTAAAGTTGTTTACTTGTTTCATTTTGCCTGTGTGCATGTTTAAGCAAAGACGGAAGAATTGAAAGTGGAGACGTAAATAAACTGTTCTAATTGCATGCTGGAGGGGTAGTTTAAATAACAGCATAGCATTTTTCTCAGCTTCTAAAGCTTCAGATTTTTTTTTGAGAAACTGCAAACATAATGAGCATTTCTTACACTATGTTGAATCAAAACCTACCTTACTGTATTATCTCCCAAATCAAATAATGCTCTCAACTTTGCTGCCTGTCACTTCACCTATTTTACTGCTTCTGTTCCACCAAGGTTCCCCTGCAGCTAAGGAAGCTTTGGAGGGCACATATTCAGGAAACCACCCATTACATATTGCTACAAGTGTTTGGAATATTCTGCAGCAGTCTTGGAGTTCACAGTGACAGCCACACAACCGTTTTTAAATTAAGGCTATTTGAATAACTGTTTTGTGCAAGCCCAAATCCATGCAATTGGAGCAGATTTAATTTATACAGTGTTCAGGAACCCTTCCACGAATGCCTTTAATATCTCTCCAGCAAAACACACTTTCAAACACTTTGTTTCACACTTCCAGAACTTCTGTAACACTTTAATAAAGTTCCACTAAATGAGCCTTTGGATGTCCTCAGAGAATGATTAGTCAAGATGGAACCATAATGAAATATACAGTTTTGAAGTTGATGATATAACCAATTCAGTTAGGGTTTGTATAGCTTTTGCTTGTGGTGTTTTGATGATGATTTTTTTGGAAATAAAGAGAGCTATTTTGAGCAGTCTGTTGGAAGTAATTTTGTTTTAAAGGGCAGTTTGCAAAGAATTGAACACAATGGTTAGGTGGTACTGAGGTAACTGCTCTGACTGTGGTATCTAACCACACAGTTCTGGAAACTGGGGTTGAAAGCAAACATTGCTACATGTGGAAGTTGTTTCTAACTTAGTGCCCATTTGAATTGACCACAAAATCATTATTCAGCTAAACACAATTACTAGTCATTTTAACAGGAGGTAGTGGGAGAACTGCAAGTTGTAGAACAGACTTTGAGATTACATGAAATAAGGTTGCTAGAGCTGAAACAGAGGCTGATTGCTGGATGAGTTGTGTTTTTCTTCATTTTCCAGAGAAATAATGGTGAAAAAAACCAGAGGAACACCACAAAGATTGCATTATAGCCAGATACAGTTACTAAGTAGTTTAGTCCTTCAGTATAGAAAGACCCATAGTTGAAAATGAAGTGTTGACATTGTATGTCAGGCCAGTATCACAGTAACTGACTATTCTAACCAATTATTCTAATCATCTTCCTCACGGCTGATATGTAAGATGATGTATTTTCAGACCATTTTATCTCATTAGTGATTATTGTAAATCCTCCAAAATCTGTCAGAACTCCAAGTTGCTGGCTTCCATGAGTTTGTCAATAATTTTCTATGTTGATAAAGTAGATTTAAAAGTTCTGAGTTTTAAAATTCCAAAAGACAAGGAAGGACCTTGGCCTTACAGCCCACTCCAACATTATTTTGTTTTTCTTTTTTGAACTCGGTTTATGAGTTTTATATAATTTGAATTGGTTCTACTAGCTAAACATGTTTTTCTGCATTGCCTTCTTATTTTGACTTTATGTAGTTTTCATTGTTTGGTAATTAGATCCACTGAGGTTTCCAAATGTCAACATCATGTAATTCTTCTAGTCACTGTAAAGTCTTCCTCAAAAACTTGCAAAAATTTACTCCTTGAAGAATCCATCCCTTCCAAAAAAGTCTGTCTTTGTGCTTGCCCTAAACCTTAACTTCCATGTGGTTCTTAGTTATGAACAAATACATACTACATATTCCTATTTTGTAGGACTACGTTAGAAGATTAGAATGGTAATAAGTTCTTAGTTTTTGTTGTGTAAGCAGTGGCAAGTATCTAAGATACCCTCAACAGTTTGCATGATTACTTTCTCCAAAGGGTAGGCTGATTGGATTAAAATTTCATTTTTCATTGTACATCTCCTTGTAGACATTATTATGTCATATCTTTTGTTTAAGTGATGATTTTAGACTATTATTTGCAGTAACAATTTTGCTTTTTTCTCTCTCTTTTTCTATTTTTTTTTAGTTGGCAGTAGCTGATGACAAACGGCTGAGTCTAAATTTCTTTGGATCCTTATATAACCAGTCTAGATAGGCTCAATTATTTCTTCTTTAAAATAGAAACAGTGCAACATTTCTCGTTCAGTTCAGGTCTTTCCTTTAAGCTTTTATGGCAGAGTCACCAACTGACCTTTTTCCTGCTTGAGGAGCAGAGAATAGTTCTGTATTGAAATTCTGCAGAGGTGTTAAACCTTCCTTCCTTAGTGTTCTAATTAGCACCATGGCCAGGTGTCCCTGACAGTGCACAGTGAAAACTGCCAGAAGTTCTCTTCAAGTCTGATAAGCGTAACTGCATTTATGTTTTACTTGGGACAAACGTCTCTTCTGTTGTTTCTGTGCGTTCAAGCGTTTGTTTCCCGTTGCACTTTAAAACTGTACATGGATTCATGAGTACTAATCAGACACCAGACACCTATTTACAGGGATAAATGGGGAGCTCTTCCATTTCTGCAGTTGGTATTGGAAAAAAGCACCCCTGCCACCACCCATTGAATCACAGATCACAGCTGACAGCTAAGATAGGCAGCAAGATTTGAATCAAATCACACGTTCAGATGTCCAGGTTACTTTCTAGCTTCTGCAGTCTAGAAAATCAAAACCTATTTAAAGGCTATCAATTTAGTCTACTTCCTTCTCTTCCATGTCTAATGACCATTTGTTCTACTTGCTAGCTACTTTCTTATTGACAACTTACAGGTTGTCAGTTATTTCATTCTTTCTTTTTCCCCCTTAGATTTGATATTTTCTGTGGCTTACCAATGCTAGGCCTTCATATGCTTTAGTGGGCCATACAATTATCTTGATAAATCTTAAAATTTTCCTTCTAAATTTTGTAGTTGCTTGTCAACCCTTAAATGTAAATGTAAAAGCTAATGACTGAAATTTCAAAGCCAAGTAACCACTCCTATTAATTTGAATGTGAAAAATACAACTAAGTGTTCCAAGTCAACTCTGAAAATCAATCTTTTTCACTGTATAAAATTTCAAAAGTTCCTGTTCATATGTCACTATTCAAGAAATGAAATCACCTAGAAATTCTGATCGTCAGCCTTCCTTTTCCCTTCCATCCCAGATTTTATTTATCTTGAGAAAGTATTCTGTATTCTAGTTAGTGGATCATTTTGAAGAGTCTGCAGTTTCCTGACCACACTTTGAATACCTTTACATAGAACTATCAATTGCTTTAATTTTAATTAAAATGAAGCAACAAAGACAAGTCAAATAAAGAACATTTTTATAAATCCATACTCATAGATGTGAACAGGTATTTTTTCCGTTAACAAATAGGAATTTCAATTGTAGAGGATGATACTCGTGGTTTTAGATGATATGTAATTCAGAAGGATCAAAAATTGTAAACAGAGCAGAACTGAAATATGAGAAAAAATTGTTATCATCAATATTTCAGTTTAAAAAGTAACACTGCAGTCCTGCAACAATGGCAAATTTTTCTATTTCCATTATATTGTGTATGGACCAACCTTGCAGTCTTGACAGAAATGACAGAAGTTGTTAAGAGTATTATGTTGTTCATGCACAGTGATTCTTTTAGTGTACCCAGGCTATTGCTTTAGGCTGGAATGCTCTGAAGAAAACAGGCACTAGACAGAAACCAGAATTATTGACATTTTTTAAAAAAAAAGGAGGCTCAGACTTCATATAAAGATTGCACTGTGTTTAGATCCCATTTATTTAAATCAATGGAAAAAAAAGAATTCCATAGTTTTCAATTCAAGAAAGTGCTGATTCTTATGGGAAGCCTTCTCTGTTTGTTGGTGGAAGTGCAAAATCTTGAATACGTGGGGGAAAAAAGGTACCTTCCAGCAAAGTAATAAAGATCTCTGGCATGGTTTCTCTGAGCTGGCCCTGGAAGGAATTGCTTTTGTATTGTGAGCATTAGTACTATTTCTGGGATAAAATACATTTTTTTCCCGGCTTTTGAATAATTTACCTTTTTATTTTATAGTAGAAAGCATTGGTGCCAAAGTAGTGTGAACATAATCTACTGCAATTAGATAGACAGATAACCTATGCAGTAGGCCCAATGAAAACCCTCCATCATTTAAAAAGTACTGAGAGTGCTTAAAAGAGCCTTACCAATAATTTTATAAGTTATAAAAATAGTCCAATGCAGAGTTATTGCATGCTCCTGTCTGTTTTCATTCCGTTGCTTTCCAGCTGTTAAATACAGCATGACAGTAACTCTTTGAATCAAGGAGAATTCTCCTGCACAGTCTATTCGGGGGATTTCTGTTCTGAAGACAGATGCAGGCTCTGATATTGGATTTTGAAGAAGCTGTTGTGCCCAGTGTACTCTATATAAGGCTGGATAAGAGGGAAGGACTACTATATTGTACATGGAACAAAACATTCCTGACGCGCAGAATGGGCTGTTGCATGTTCGCATCGTGCACCCTACAAATCATCTTTGACACTTTATAACTTTAAATAGCTGTTTTTCAGAAATCTCTGACTTGGTACTTTATATGGCCCTTGTTACTATTGTTCTCAGAGCAACTGGAGAGCAATTTTTTTCCTTGTAGCATTATGTGGGAGAGAAAACTAGTATCTCCACCTCAGAGCTGGCCTAAGGCTGAGTATACATTGGATCATTTGTCTAATCTGTAGTCATCTGCTTAGAGGAGGTCTACAGGCACATATTCAGCCCTTGTGTCTAATCCACCTTACCCCTAAATCTGCTGGATGCTCTATCAGGCAGGGACTAAGAACTTCCTAATCGGTTTTGTATTGAAATAATAATTCTTTCATAAGTTTTTTTAAAGATCTTCTCTCACTTATCTATTCCTCTTTGGGCTGTGTGGGGATTGAACTTTGAAGAAGGCTAAGTGTGTCCCCCCTTCAGAAGGCCTTAAAGCTTTTCAGAGCTTTACTCCTTCAAAAAAATTAGAAAGCCTTTTAATTGGTTTAGGTTGTACACTTTGCCTTTAGAGTCCTGGCCCAGAACATATCCCATCGGAGAGCTCAGGATTCAGAGGCCATACAGGGAAGGGCTGTTGTCCTCTCTGAAGTCTCCAAGTACTGCTCTGAAATCTCTAAGAAAATGAAAAGAAAGTGTAGAAATAAACTTTAGGCCAATTTTTTTCCTAGTTTCTGTGAAGGGTAACACCTCAAGTTCTTTCCTGATGGAAATAATACTAAATGTGCATTCCATTAATCACATTTTTAAGGAAAAAAATCTTACAAGCGCTTTTACTTCAAATGCCATTTCTTTAACAAAATTGTTTTCGTGGATTACATCTTCTTTGTGTACTTGGACAGTACAAATCCTTTAGGGGAAGGTGTGATGCTCACTCTTATGTCACCTGATTCTCTTTCATTAGCAGGATCTTTCCATCTTAATCCCACAATCAGTTTCTATCCACTTCCCTGTATAGAAAATTATTTGTGTCAGAACTGCTGAGTAAGGAAACCTCAAGTTATAGTAGAATTTAATTTATGCTGAAGAAATTAATGCCAGCTAATATTCTTGTTTCTTGTTCTATTTTTCTTCTGCATTTGGTTTTTGGTAATTGGCCCAACTTGTGTCCTACTGTGGGAGCTTGGCAGGGAGAGAGGGATAAAGAACGAAGAAAAAGATTTGTAGGTGGCAGGGACAGCTTGTGTATGTGGCTGCATGCATATGTGAGCTGGCAGAAAGCAAGGCTATGTGGATTTTAACTGTTTAACTAATACTGTACATAAACCTTTAGCTAGCTGGGAATGTGACCCAAGAAAGGCAAAAGAAATATTTACAGATGCTCCACCTGTATTTGATTTCTGTACAGGAGTGATCAGCGTGCACTTAATTACTTCCCCAGAGACTATGTCCATGCAAGGGTGAGTCATGCAACTCTCATTTGACTCATGGGTAGAAAAAATGGAGTTAGCAGAATCCAAAATGGCAAGGATTTGTGGTCACAAGGAGAAAAATAAAATGTACATTTACACAACAAATGTAGGCAGTGAAGGATTTTCTGTTCAGTACTTCTTATCATGGCGAAGGGAAGACTTGGGTTTTTTTAAGAAAAAGGCAACTTGAGTAGAAAATGAAAGCCAATATATTGCCATTCCACCTCTAGCTCTGATCTTGCTTGATCTGGTAAGTTAAATGGGGTAAGTGCATGTGACATTATTAGAGAAAAACTAGGCAATAGAGGACAGAGTATTTTAATTGCTCAGAGGAACTCTTCCTCCTGAGTCAGAAATAAAGCTGCGCCTCTACATGCTGTCAATGGCAATATGGTGTTGGTTAATTACCCTTTGAATAGCGTCTAATGCAGAAGTTGTGATGATCAGTGGTTATTAGAAACCAAAATGACCTTTATTTAGGACAAGTGCTTTGGCTGCATCCAGTTTTCGGTAAGTGCTTTACATCTATTCCAGGGTTTTTTTGACTATCGTTCCAAGTGGATGTGTTGTTTTCTTGTTTCTTTGCCTCAATCTGTTAGGTAGTGGTGTTTTCTATTATATTTTGAGTTCCAGCTGAGAGATAGCTTGTTTAAAGTGGTGGGGAGAAAGCCTCAAAAAGAGATGGAAATTTGATACATCCCACTGAAATCCATTTGTAGAGAAGGCACTAAGTTTGTTCGAAAGTAATTCCTTTATAGGGGTATTACCAATTCTAAATACTCTTTTTTTTTCTGGTTGAAATGGAAAACCACTTGAAAGGAAAGAACCACTGTGTTTTAAGTTCCACAAATAGTATTGCATGCATGTGATGTTAAATGGGTACTTGGTTATCATGAGAATCTACAGCCAGGGGTTTGCACATAGGACACGGTATTCCGGACATTCACCTCCGTGTACGTCAGAGTGGATTAGCTCTTCAGGTTGTGGCAGCTTCTGCAGTGGTTCCTGAGGGGTGTTTTAGAACTCTGCATCTCTTGTTTAACATGGCAGCTCGGAGAGTCCAGATAGGTTTAACATGTAGTGCATTCAGCTTGCATTTTGTTTTAAAGGAGTCATTTTTGCTCTCTGCGGAGGCTCCAATTGTAGAGGGCCAAATGACGGGCATAATTAAGGCAAGTGGTGGGATACCAGCGGAGCACTTTGGTGTTTCCACCAAGGATTTTGCAAATCCTGGCTTGATTAATCTATTTAAACATCTGTGCATCCTCTCGTCTGTGCAACTTATCCCCGGGTATCTCTGCCTGCCTACCGTGCCTGTGTGTCTGCCTGCTCGTAGCGGATCAAACACAGCCGCAGCCCGCTCTGCCGCCTCGCTCAGCGCTCGCACACGATGCGAGCGGTTCTGTCCTCCTTGAAATGCAGCTCACACTCGCATTCCGTAGTGGAACCGCAGGGCAGAGCCCACGATATTGAGAAACCGGATCGAAGCGGGGCCGGCGGACGGCGGCGCCGGGAGCCGCGGGCGGGCGGCGGGCGCTGCGCCGGGGCCGTGCCGCTGTCCGGCCGGGCCGCCCCTGCCCCCGGGCCGCCGCCCCCGGCCCGGCCCCGCTCCCCTCGCCTGTCCCCCCACTTCTCCGCTCCAGGCAGCCGGCTCCAGCTCGCCTCCTTGACGTCATGTCTGTAGCGAGGCTTCAGCAGGCGCAGTGGAGGCAGGCAGCGTGTTAAACTTTCAGATCAAGTCCGGCGGCTCCCAACGCCGTGCGCGGGGGGCTGCGTGCAGCCGCCGCAGCTGGAACATCTGGAAGCGTTCAGTGTGTCTGTCTGTCGGCGAGAGGGAGAGAGCGGGGAGCGAGCGCGCTGAGGGAGGGGAGGGAGTAAGGGGCTGGGACTGTGCTCTCTTCCTCTGCAGAAACAGCTCCCTGCCAACACAACGCGCTCAGAATGGCTTTGAAGAGGAGGAGCAGCAGCGTTTGAACATCTCTCTTCTTTTTTTTTTTGCCTTCCTCCTTCTCTTACTCTTGTAGTTGGTGGATTTTAAAAAGACATTTAGCCCTCAGAGGTTTGTCCTGGATGCTTTTGCTTTTTTCCTTTATCCCCCCCCTCTCGCTCGTTTCCCCCCTTCCTGTTCTTTTTTATGGTTTAACAGCCAGAGGTGCTGTGCTAAATTCTTGGAAGGGGCCCGGATGTACTGAGGATGCATTGCAATTTCACTAAAGGAGGCAGTAGTGGAAAGGATCAGTTTTTGGTGTTTGATGCAATAATGGGAATCAGGTAATAATAAAAGGGGAAATTCTACAGCTCCATTCTTCCTTGAATTTTACCAAGCCGATTTTCGGAGGGATTAATCTGGACTCGTTTTAAATGGTCAATGAAAACAAGAGGATGTACATTCCAGAAGAAAACCATCAAGGTAAGCCTGAGATTTACCTCCGAGGACCTAGCAACCATTCCCTACCCTGCCCTTTGTCCGTTATCTCTCGGCTCAGTTCAGCCGCCGCTACCACAGCCAGCGGCAGGCGGAGGGGCCGGGGCAGAGGACAGCCTTTGACACCGGGTTCCATTCGGAGCATACAGCTCCCCTCGGCCGAGCGTGCTGCGAAGAGACCACCCCAGCCCCTCAGGGAACGGGTGTTGGGAAACCCTGGGCAAAGAAAAGTTGCTTTAAGTCGCCGTCGTCGCCTTCTTAGGCGGAGGGGTGAGGAGGGGCGCCCAGCAAAGGGGCTGCGCGCTGGGGCCGGGGGCTGAGGGGAGCCGCGGAGCAACCCACTCCTCCGTGTCAGAGGAGGATTAACTCGCGGTGTGGCCGGAATTAAGGGATCTTTCCCAATTAACGTTGTCCCGGTCCTCCGAACACCCGTCTGGGTACGGCTTCGTAAGACACCGGGAGAGGAGCCCTTCCCTTCTCTTACGCTATTTCTAATCTCTCACACGAAAGGGGAGGGGAAGGGAGAATTATCTGTTTACACGCATATACACCATACACGCGCCCATACTGAGAGAACGAGGGACATCGGGGGTGCCTGTATTAAAATTAAAGTTGGTTTTTACTTGGGGCACTGATTTCTCGCCGAGCTCCTCTCAGGATCGCCCGCATCATGGATACCAACCCGTGCTGCTGCTCCTCGGCATTAGCAAACGTCCCCCGCTATTCCCTGTAGTAAAACTTTGTTTGTCCAAACTCCAGAAGCCTTCCCCCGCCCCCACACCCACACCACCCCCCGCCCAACCCCGATCTGCCGTTCCTGAAGTTATTTTTATCCTATTACCTGCATGGTGTCACCCCCTCCTCTCCCTTCCCTCCAGCCCTGGCTGCACACACACGTCGGTGTTGCAGAGCAGACAGAGCCATTTCCTCCCCTCGGCGAGAGAGGAGCAGCGCTCCGCCGGGAGCGGGTGCCCGGCTGCCTCTCCCTCCCCAGCAGAAGCCCCCAGGGCGGCCAACTTCTTCCTCATCTCGCCCTTCGCCCCCGGCCTTGCCCTCAGGGCAGCCCCTCCCTCGGCCGGCGACAACTTGCCTGCCTGGAAACGAGCCCCCGCCCGCCGTGACCGAGCACCTGCTCGGGGTGCGGGGGTGCCCCGGGTGAGCCCCCCAGCTGCCCCTACCCCCGAATCCCTCGCAGGGGCGGCCGAGGGTGCAGCTGGGGAGGGGCGCTAGCGCTGTGGCAGCCCTCAGTGGTGGAGGGGCAGTGGGTTTCGGAGATAACAACCCCCTCCTTCCGATTAAATACAGCTTAAAAAGAATAAAACCACCCAGCACCCCTAGCCACTCTGTCGAAATGAGTTGGGAGGGGAAAGGAAGCAGCCCCTGATCCAGAGTGCTCCTTCCAAGTGGGAGCGAGTCCGCAGCACATGCATTCAGCAGGCATAATTGGGCTGCTCTTCCTGGTCCAGAGCTGATAAAGTGGATGAAGAGCTCAGCCTCCATAGCAATATGCCAACGCTATGGCAACCTAAATCCAGCTCCCTCCTTATCAGCTGCAGTGATTATATAATTGGAGGAACAGTTTTGCATCTGTCTCTTGATGCGGATTGTCATTACTCCCAGGTGAAAGAACAACTTCTAAAGCAAACAGAAAATCAGCCAGGTGGAAGAGTTCTGTTCCCTGATAGTGCTCAGGCTGCCATTTATTTACAATCTGTTTTTATTTTGTGCAAACAGCACCTGAAAGGTTAAATTGATCAGTAGTCAAGAAAACCTGGTGGTGAGGAGACAGGAGCAAACCAATCACAACGTGGAATGGAGCCATTAAAGCAACCACAGATTCCCAGTTGTGAGGTAGTGGTAGAAAGGGAGTGGAAGATGAAGGGAGGTCTGTGATCCTTGTCTACTCCTTGCTTCTAAGAGAGAAGACTGATTTGGATAAGTCTTGCGTCTTTCTCGGTTGCTGGCAGCAAGGTAAATGTTCCAGGTACTAGTGATGCAAGACCAATTTTGATGTCTGTTCTTGAAACGTGAGTGACATGACTAGGCCTCTGCCAGCAGTTGCTCTCTGCACAGGTCTGATCTCAGCCAGCCCTTTATCAGCCTGCTGAACAGCCCTTACGCTCAGGTATCTGGGCAGTAGGGGAGCTGGTGTAATAGGGCTTACTTAAAATAAATAAATAAAGCATAGAGAGGCCATTAGTTACACTGTGAGGGCTGTGGAGAGGAGAAATTGCATTTGAAAGTGCTTTGTTGACTTCTTAACTGCTAATTTGGGTAGGTCTGTAATACACTTGTTTTATGCTTTTGAACATGACTTTGTGCCCTAAAAATCTTTGACCCTAAACTAAGAATTTCATAATTTTTTTGGATGTTAAAACATAAGCCTACTGTGTTTTCATTACAGTCTCCCATTGCACGAAGGGGGAGTAAACAGTATTATTTGTAGATGCTGAGACACTTTCCAATCTTTATTTTTGCCCCACAACGGAGTGTATTGTCTATAACCGTTAATTATTCATTAATACCACAGAGCACGTGTTTGTCTAGAAAATGATGAAAACCCACCTGCTAAGCACCAGCAAAAGCTTTCAAAAGTAACTACATCACATCTAATGCACACGTGGGACCGGATGGAATCCTAGATGGGCAGCTTTAATGCGCTGCCTCACAATACTTTGAAAACTTGCTCTCCTAATACAAAATGGAAAATCAGTTTGCAAACCCACGTGTTGCAGCTCTCTCCGGGGAGGGACCGGAACGAGCCATCCTGGCCCCTGGGTGGCCGCTTTGGCTCTCCAGCGTGGCTCGAACACCTCGGGAGGTTTCGCTGCTGGCCCTGCTGGCGTCCGGCGGGATCTGTCCTGGGGAGATTTGGCGAGCAGGCAGGAAATGAAAGCAAGGCAGCAGTTTTGCCGTGTTTTTCAGTTCCGGGGATTAGGTGGGGAGGGGGAGCGGGGGGGTCCCGGGCTGCCTCTCCCGGAAGGTGGCACTGCAGGGCCGCGGAGCCCGGCGGCGCTCGGAGGAGCTCGGCAGGAGAGGCACTTCCCGGGATGCTCGTCCAGACCCTGCTCTTCAGGAGGAAAGGCCAGATGTAGCACTGAGAGATAAGTGTCTGTCCCGGAATAAAATTCATTAGGATTGAAGAGCCCCCGTTAGGTCATTTATTCCGTGTAGTAATGATTCTCTGAGTGAAAAGCCATTTCTGACACCATGTCTGAACTACCCTGCCTTCAATTTTGGAAAATGCCTTTGGGCTTTGTCCTTATTGCATATTTTGAACAGATTTCTACCTGCTGCTTGTAGAAAAGAACCCCCTCAGGTATTTGTCAACCATAATTAGGTCTTCTTGCAACCTCCTTTCCAAACCTGCACATACACTGTTCTTGAAATCTTCCCCTGTAAGACACTCCTTTCATAGTCCTTGTATCTTCTGTATCTGTTAAATTAAGAACTAATTAGTATACCCTTTATTTCTCAGAAGCCTATTGATAGCGAGAGGGTCAAGTCACAAGCATAGTCCCTAATGCATTTTCTGACCTGAAGTGAGGGTCAAACCCACAAATATTCCCCTCAACTTTGCAGGTATAAATAGAGATGATTGTGCACACTTCACAGCTGATTTCAGTTGAAGGATTGAAATCTGTCTCATGCTGTGCTACAAGACAAAACCATTGGCTATATGCACTAGAATTTATTGGATGTTTGCTTTAATTTTCTGGTCTATTTTCAGAATGCCAATTTTATTTCCTGTTATTTTTTGGGGAAATGCTTTTATGTGTAGGAGAAACCATGCTCTTTCCATGGTGACAAAGTGATCAGATTAGCAAACTGAGTTGTCATTTTTGACTATTTGTTCTTGTGCTCTTGTTTTGCTGTCAGAGTGGGCATTAGTCGTGGGGCATAAAGAATACCTCTAAGTGGTCTGAAACAGGTTATCTTCAAGATTTTTGTAGAAAATAGTCTGAATCACTGTTTAAGAATGCAGCACTTTAATTCCATCCCCCCCTATTTAACAATAAACAGTTGTAATTATGGAGTATTATCTTCTGCCTCAAAGTACTTGGAACTTTCAGTAGCTGCAAAGCATTTAATGCAATATAATATGAAATAGCAGTGTAATATAAAAATATTTGATATAATGCTAACTAACAGTACTTAAACATTGTGCGTAATACAGTGCACTGCATTTACTTGTGAAAGGTGACTGTAGAGTCTTCAGCAAAGCATTTCCTATCCTTACAAGGAGTATTTAAATATCCTGGAATTTAAAGTATATGCTTTTGAAAGATTGTCTTTGAAATTATCTTCAGTCCCAGTCACAGAAACCAGTCTTGGTTAGGTCATCATCAGAGTTCCTGTTGACTGGTTCTACCTGAAGTTTGCACTGCTACCACGAACACTTACCTGGTGTGCTCTCTGCAACCAAGGCACCTTTATGAATCCACTCTTGCTTGCATCTCTACTCTGCAATCAAATATGTTTTGGGGGTTACATCTGAGTAATTCACTGCAGCAGATGTGACACAGTGTTGCCATGTAGAACTAATTTATCCTACCAAGATATTTACTTTGAATCATTTGTCCTCATCTTTTTGTTTCCTCAAAACACTTCAGGGAACATGTCGTAGAACTGTGGTGTTACTGTGTATGCTTAGTTTTGGCTTATTTTCTTTCAGTTTTGTGGAAAGTGGTTCTATGTCCATGCTTAAAATAGGATTTATCTGAATGGCAATCACTCTTAAATTTATTTTTTGGTTGTGTGTGTGTGAATTGACATTTGTGGCAATTTGACTCGCTGGGAAGTGTCTTGTTTAACCCTTTCTGGGAAATAATTAGAGGAACAGAGTCATTCAAGTTCAGGAACAGCAAATACAAGATCTCTTCTGAGCAAGTGTGTTCTCTAAATTTATTGACTATCAACCAACATAACAGATGTGACTGCATGCAGTAAAAGTCTCTCTTGAATTATTGAACACAACAAATCAGATCAACACCAAACAAAGCTTTTTCCAGTGGCAGATATATGCTTTCCAAAACATAATGTTATTAAATGGTTCAATTGCCTGTCTTTTTTTTTTTTTTTAAGACTGCAGACAAACCCAATATATTTTTTGTTAATCATTTGTCTGAAACATTGGTTTTATTTAGACAATGGGGATGATATGAATTTGAGAGCAAGTGTATTCATCAAAATGTTTATTACTGAATTTCAGCATCATCAGTTTTAAAAAGAGAAAACAATATTAAGGGTTCAGACATTGGTTGCCACAGAATACTTTTGGTAGTTAAGTTGGCATTTCTTGTAATTTTACCAGTGGAAGTTAAATTCTCTAAAATGGCTTTGTTTGTTTGTTTGTTTGCTTTATTGGAGTAAAAGCATCACTGTGCATTTAAGCCAATTGAAAACTCTTTTTTTTTTTTTTCCCCTCAGCCTTCTTTTTTTTTTTTTTCCTTTTGAGGGAGGCAGTCACAGTCAGACTTCTGGGCAGAGTAATGGTTCTTCTACCAGAGGGCAGGTGTGGTTTTAGGTGGCAGAGTGGTCCTGCTGAAGCTCTGATAACCAGTGGTGAGGTTACACGATCACAAATGGACCTGTTGCTCTTGCAAGGTTGTTGTGCAATAAAGCAGGCTGTAGTTGCTAGTATACATAAATCTTTTTCTGAAAGAGTCCTTGAAAGTTTCTCTCAGTTTCTGTGGATGGGATATAATCATAAAAGCAGTATAAACTTCTTTGAGAACTTGAGATGGTTTCAGGGTAGGTCTCTTCCAGCTGGAAGAGTCACAGGTATCTCTGTACTGTGTGTAGAGATTTCCAGAACAAAAGGGCTTGCTGAGTTTCTCCCAGAAACCTAAATAAAACATTAGAGATTGTATGGTTTGGATAGGTGGACTTGACAGTCCATGAGGGGTGGGGTGGGGGGGGAAAGGAGAAAAGATTTATACATGTGTTGTAGGAAGTGACAGGAGATTTGATGCAACCACATTTTGTCTTTATTTGGTCAAATTGGCAGTTGTCGAGATATCAAGGTTGAATTATTGTGATCCACAGCTGAGAGATTATTAGCAGAGTTCATCCTCAAGAGATTAAATTGAGGAGAACCAATGGCTTTGAAGGTGGTCTGCTCTGTATGTCCCCTTCCCAGGCATCTTTCCCAAAAAGTGGTAAAAATCAGTGAGTGGTTCACTTTAGCGTTCCAATACATGTTAACATGTCTGGTTGATAGATGAATCCTGCTGTAATTTATAACCATTTAGCTGGGTCTAGTTTCTTTCTGTTGGGATGTATATATACCCACGCATAAAATCACTGTGGAAGTGATAACTGTAGGGCTTGAATCCAAGCAGGATTGGGATCCCAACATTGGTTTAGATTCCTTTTTCCTTACAGACTAAAATATATCAACATAACTGTTAATAGATATTCTCTAGGATGTCTAGGATGTTAAAAACTTATCTAGGAATGCTAAGACTATGTATTTGTAGAGGACTTCTCCGATTTTCCTTTTTTTTTTTTTTTTTTTTGGGACGTGTCTATGTTTTTCCCAGTCTCAGATATTAAATTCTAAATCTCAGTGGCTGTCAAAACATTCAGAATCCGTCAAAAAACACCAGCAAGTTGAATGTCCTTCAACAGCTGGGAGGAGTTAGCAGAGTACCAGCTAAAGCCCTGTCTATGGGGATTAAAGAAAAAGGATTATTTAACCTGGCAGCTGGAAAGAAATAAAAGAAATCCACGAGATTCATCAACTGCACACCAACAAACGTAGCACATTTAGGAGGGAGGGTAAATTTGCTTCTTTGATAGAAAAGAGAATATTAAAATAAAGTAATTTTTAAGGGTGACTGGAAATTTATTGGTTTTCAAACCAGACCCAGTAAAAATCTGGCTAATTCCACAGGAACTCTTTTTGCATTTTGCACATAAATCTGGAGTTAATTGTTTTAAGGAAAATGTTGTCTGATATCCATCTAACCTTAAAGGACACCCTGTCATATGTTTAAAATGTGCTTCTCTAAATGGTATTGTTGTTTATCTAAAATTTTTCAGGTTTTCAGCCCACTATGTGTATGGTTGCCTGTGGGTATTTTGGAAAAAACAATTAAATATGACTGAACATGACATTATAATTACAAAGTAAATATGCTGTAATTGAGTAATTAACTCAACATTTCTTCCTAAAGGCATTGTAGGAACGAATTCATGTTACTGATCAGATTTCAGATTCTTTATTCCGAAGGAGAAAAAAAGGCTTCCATTCTCCGATATGGATGGCTAGATATAAGAGTTCTTAAGAGTCTTCATTTTATAAATGGAATATGTGTTTTTTAAAATTTAATATGTATTATTGATACATCAAATATTTTTCCAATATGTAGTCTTTTACCTGTACAAAAAGAATACTTGTGTCTCTTTGCTTGCAAGTCAGTTCAGTTCTGTTAGGTACCAGCTATACTCTGCTTCATGTATTATTAGCAGAAATAATAATTCTGAAATTGAAACGTGTGTGATATAGCTGTTAGTAGTAGAGTTCCTGAGTTTTAGCTACAGAAACACTGCAATGAACTGTGTGAGAAGCCAATGTAATCCAGGTGAATTCAGGAATTAAAATTTGTGTTTGTTGAAGACAGAGGGGAAAATGAATTGTTGCACTTAAGTACACTGCATAGTGGATTGATGTTGAACCTTAAGTCTGATACAGATTGACAAATGCCAGGAAGCTGAAAATTAAGACTGATCTGTAATGCCAAACTTTGCTTTTTTTCTATCTTGTAACTTCCATATAATTCCCAAAAGAATGTTTTCCATGCAGATCCTATATGTAAATATTAGGAATTTGGATTTAGTTAGCTACGAAGGGGTCTGATTTCCTTGGTATGAATTTAGCATATTGACAGGAAGGTAGTTGACAGCAAAGTCAGCAAATGAAGTCAGATAAGCCCAAAGGCCATTAAGAAAACAGAGGAAATCCATAGTATTCATTACTCTCTGGAGTAGTGAACAAATAGACTTATGTGTAGGGAAGAAAGGTTCACCTGAGCACTGAAATTCCCATATGATACTTAAATTGCCTATTACTGCTATTATAAATTGTATATTGCCTATTATTATTGCCTATTATAAATTGTATAGATGCATAGAGTGTTTTCGAGTGTAATTTAAATTCGAATCGGTGTCTTTAGAGAGAAGTAAAATGCATTTATGGGGTGAAAATTGAGAGTGATCAGGTTTAATTGTGGGTTTAATGGAACTTCAGTATGACCTGTATTCAGGAGCAGCATCTGGGTGTGGATTATATGAAAGTTTTACATCGTTTTCACCTATGTGAAAATTTCAAATGAAAAACCTGAGATTTGCAGGCGTCAGGTTTGGTGCTGGCAGTGTCAGAGTTGAATTCCTAAATCAGTGAATGGCTTGAGTGATAGAACTCTGATATGTTGTCTGGCAGATTCTCACTGGCTTTGGCACAACTGCACAAATTCTGGGAGGGTGAAATGTTTGTTAGCTGGTGTTTGGGATGGGGTGGTCCTGCACGTAGCAGTACATGCTGCTGAGTTCTCAGAAACATTTCTCTACAGTTCTGTTTAAGAATTATTTGCTACTTGTTTAATGTGATGAAGCTTATTGCTTAAATCAAAAACAAGGGAATTCATGAGGGAATAGGTTGAAAAAACAAATTCTTAATTCTAGTTTTGGCTTTACATTATGACAAAGAGAGTTAATAATTTAATTTCAGTTTTGGATTTGAAAACAAATGCAATCGCACAACGGTGACTGGAATAGAGGATCACTTGTCATTTCAGCCATTATGGCAAAAGTCAGAAATAAAAGCAGAGAGTGAAAGATTAACATGAGCATGGCTTCAAGGCTTTTATCTGCTTTAAGGCAAAGGGTGTCAAGAAAGATCATAAGAGATGAAAAATTGTGTCCCGATTTGCACACAGTGATAAAAGCTGTTATGCATGCCAGGAAATCGGTCAAAAATAACTAGAGGGACTTGCTACTGGCAATTCTTAAAAGCAACTGAAGTGTTTTAAAATAAAATTTAAAAAAAATCAGGTATCAAACTTGAGAAAAATTGAGCATGGGGCTTTACAGGTGCCTGGCAGCATCTCTGGGAAAGTGTCGTAGCACATGGTCAAATGTGAAGTGCTTAAAAAAGGATCCCATCTTAAGATATGCATAATTCAACAAAAACACTGTAGGAAGTTTTTAATGCTGATAATGCAACTTCTGTTACTTTCTATGAAACATTATGCTTAGACATCTTCTTAAGTGCTTTTAATTTGCGATGTGATTTACACAGCTTCTAGAGTATTTCTGTCAACAGATATGCATTTGACTGGAACATACATCCTGCTGTTTAAAGGCAAAGCTTGCATTTAAATAGGTACATATAGGTCAGCAGTTCTTTATCTATTTTTCCAGCACTTAGCATTCTTATTGAGAACGTTGCTGTTATCTTGCTTTGCCTTGATTTTGCTCTTATTTCACCAGAACGCTTTTTTACTTTTATTTTGGGGTATGCATTTTTGAGATTCTGTTTGCTGTGCCTTAAGGTGGTTTCTCATGAAGAACGTCTGTGCACAGAATACAGAGCTAGGTCTGACTGAATGTTGCTAAGGATGTTGGCATGCGTGCTGTAGGGACAGAGGATTCATTATTTATGAGAAATATGGATGGGGAAGCCCTGCATGGAGTCAAATCTACAAATATCAGAGGGAAGGAAATTTATTCTTATAGCACATATCAGTGGTGTTTGATGCTTCAAAAGGAATTTGATGTAAGCTCGTCCAGATGGCTTAATATATTGGTGGATTTTATTACTCGTCTCCCTATGTCAGTGTTGAAATATTATTTTAAAATACTATTTAAAGATAGAATTACTGCAGAAGATGGAAAGCCCCACTTGTCATCTTAGGATTTAAACCTCTAGTTCATGTAGCTAGTTGTTCTAATAACAGCAATAGAAAGTATCTAAACCTGATTCTGCAGCTACTGAACAGAGATCTGACAGATTGCCTAGTGCTGTTTGGAAGATTAATGTAAAGACTGGAGTATGGATATTTAGAGGATCAGACTGTATTTTAATTTATTTTTGTGTTAGGATGTAGATGTCCAGAAAATCTGTCATACCTCTAGAAAGGCTATATTTCTTTCCTTTTGGAAGATTGAAAAAAAATTGTTTTCTCTGAAGTTATTTGCTTATCTTCTTATATATTTGTGTGGTCATGATCCCTGTAGTACAAACACCTTCCAGTGTTAAAAACTCTGTTGCTCTTCACAACATGCCAGGTCAATAGTCTTGGAAAATTAATTTTCTCTTTCTTCATCAACTATGTCGTGTGTGCTTATGTGAAGATATTACTCTAGGAGGTACAGGCAAAGAATTTAATATAGCATTTAATTTTGGCAAGATCCATGTTGTGAAATGGTGTGTAGTTACTGATCTCATCAAGCCTGTAGCAGACACAGCAATGCTGGGATGTTCAATGCATGTGTCTGGGTGGAAATCAAGGAGAGCAACCCCTGCCCTGGTCCTCCTGAGTGCACAAGTCCTTCCTGACCACACAAGCAGGTTTGAATCTTACGGTACAACCAGAACAGCAGATTGTTTTTTTGTCCTGGTCCAGCTGTGGAGATTGAAGGCAGGGCTCCCAACGGGTACCCCTGTACATATTGTCCCATGATTTGCATTATCCCTTTTCAGTTCTGCTGACTCCCCTTTCATCTGTCTTTGGGCCTCCCTTCTCTCTCTAGTCTTCTCCAGAGCAGATAACCCGCCCCTAGTTACTTTTTTCCCCATCGTCCCAGTTTTTCTACATCCATATCCAAATTTGGTGTTCCTGATCCTGGTCCTCAGCAATCCTGGCCTTATTTGGCACTACTAACAGAGATACCTGGGCGCTGTTGGCCTTCTGATACTCCCCAACAGTACTTCAGTGCTTCTTTTAACTGACTGTGAAGTTCATTCATCTCTGATTCAACTCCCTCTTAACCGTGTGGGGGTCTGGCCATCCCTCCCAGTGCCACCTGTAACTCTTGTCAGCTTCTTGCTATATCATGTCTGGTAGTTTCTCATGTCATATTCAGTAGTTTTCCATGTCCTGTTCAGTCACCCAGGCCAGGGCTGAGTCATCTGCCTGCAGCCCTAATACCAATTATTCTTAGTAGTCTTAACTTTAGTAATGAGTGCTGCATATTAATAAGTAAAGAGGATTCTCTTCTTTGTAAGTGCAATCTTTCCCTGGTGGTCATCAGTTTTATAGCTGGGGAATGTAATGGTCATGGAAGGAGGCCAGTATTTTGGGTAACTGGAAACAAATGATCAGACAGGATTATGGGGAATCAATGCAGAGATTTTGGTATGAATTTTGAACCAGATAGGTTATGATCAGGATGCACGTGGTTTCACTCCTGGATGTGAATTGCAGAGATAATGTTTTCCCTGAATGTAGATGTTGCCATGATCCAGTGGGAAATGGATAGAAAAGGGAACTCTTACCTGGTCTCTCTCTGGGGACTGCATGTAGTAGTATGTGGTGCACACACAGTGTACTTGGTGCTAATGGATAAGAGGAGTTAGACCTCTCTCTTCCTCCCAGTTCTTCACATACCTATCAGTAGGCATCCTCAGGGCTCGAATAGGAACCTAGATATACAGACATTTCTGATTTTTATCTGCCATCTTCCCACTGTCTGTATCATGAGACATTTTTATTTTTGTTTTCAAATAGCTGGAAAAAATTGTCTTACTCTCAGGAACCATTAGAATGTCTCTGAGATGTCTGCAGTTGCACTGTGCCTACACAGTTGTGAATATATATAGGCAGAAGTATAATTTGCTTAGTGGACCAGAATGAATAAGTGACTGTGATTGGAAGGATCTGGCTGTGCTATGAAAGATTTGGAAAGAAACAGAATAGTATGAAATAAGAGAGAAATGGTCTGTGTTTTCAGATTGTCATTCTTCATGTAGTAAAACTAATCATTTGGTGTAGATTTTGTTTTACCTCACTGTAGGTGTTTAAATTGTCTAGTTGGAGCTAATTATTTAAAGCTGGTGTGTAGTCAGTGGAGAGGAAGGCAGCCATGGCCACAGAACATTATGGATATCGAAATAGTGGGGTAGGCTGCTTTTTTTGGAGCTACTTAACTCTACCTTGACTATATAGCTAAAGCTTTGATGACAAAGTTAGACTAAATGTCAGATTTTTAGATTGCTAGAACTAAGGGTATAAATTCCACCTTATGCCTGTGTGTTGATTTCCAATTTTGGTTGTCAGCAACAGAAGCATAGTGTCAAGAAAGGAGTTATATGCCTATGTCAGGCTTTAGTAAGTCACCTGTCTCTCAGGTGACCTGTGTGAATGCAAATACATTAAAGGCATGCCTCCTGCCTCAATGGATGCTGTTAAATAAAAAGAATTGGCAAAGAAAAGCATGATAAGAAAAACAACAGGGAAAAATCCCTGTTGGAAATGCACGGAAGCTGCTTGTTGAGGAATATCATTGTTTCTGTCTAGGGTCAAAACCATTAATTATTCCCAAGACTATGCTTAGGAGTGGGAAATTTCGTGAATGCAAAACAGGTGGCTTCAGGATGGAGATGGGGCTTTCCAGGCAGTGTCAGAGAGGGATGGCAATTGTGCCAGAAGACACAGCATCAGAGGAACTGTGGTGTCATCAGTTCAGTCTTCTCCTCCTAGCTAGCGAGTGTGGGTAGCTGAGCTGGCTGGAATGTACCACATTCACAAGGAAAGATTAGTAGTTAGGTAATAGGAATGTAGAGAGGGTTCTCTGCAGTAATTCTTTGGTTTGTGTGTGTTGTGCTTCGGGGTGAACAAATACAGCGTGCCTGATTTTGATCATGTCATTTTTGAGTCACTGCAAACTTATATACTAGCAGGGTCTCAAAGGGAAGATAAACTGAGGTGCAAAATTCATTTAGTCTTGCTAGCTTGGCAACTTTGTGCAACTTTGGACATGTTGGCAGATGAGCTTCTGCCTGCCAGAGCCCAGAATGTGCTGGGTCTGTGATTTCAACCAGAGAGAGAGCCTTTGTCCCTCTGGGATGCAGGCAGAGGAGGAATTCGATGGTACTCCATTCTGGTGACATCAAAAGAAAAGGTTAACTTGTCTTGGCAGGGCAAGTTTTTATCACCATAAATAAAGGGTGGCACACACGCTTTCTTTATATCCTTATACTACTATTATCTCAAACAACATGTATCTTTTCAAAATTTCTTCCTCTCTGCCACAAGCAGGGATACAAAGTCTTTATGTATCATCCTGATATCTCTTCAGAGCCTCTATTCCCAGAATTTGCAGCCTTGACTCTCTCATGCTGCCCTGTGCATAAGCTCCATAGTGACTAAACACCTGCTGTGCCCTGGGAGAAAGGCTGGGCTATGACAGCTGGGATATGTGAAGCACCTATTCCAGCTTCCTGAAGAGCATCAGTGAGTAATTTTGCTTGCAGGGATTGTCATCTGTGATGGGGCAGATCAGCTCAAAGCAACGCTTGCCCTTCTCGTGAGGTGCTGATGAAATAATTGAACTTTGTGGACTCGGTTTTGAAAGCTGAATTTTGAAAACAGGAAGTGAGGGGATTTTTTAAATGAAGCAGCAACCTTTAAATATAGTATTTCCCATTGGTGGCTTGCAGTTTAATCTTTCTGTAGAAATCAAACATATGCTTTGCCTCTATGGAAAGCTATTCTCTAATTTTGCATAGGGTTGTCTATGATGTTTTCTGTCATGGTTTCACCATTTGCTTTTGAATGCTCATTTACTGCCTGTGCCTGGTAATGATACAATGACTCAAAACTTGAGACAAGAGAATGTTTCAGGAAATGTATAGATTTAAGTGGGAGTAATTTACTTAAAAAAAAGTAGCTGTTTTTGTAATGCTACTTGTCTGATCCAGCCATTGTGCTACAAATAACTTGAAATAGGGATAACAATGGGGATCCCCAGTCTACATGTGAAAATGTTCCATTTATCCCGCTACAAGCCTCAATATGTTGCAAAAAATACCTTTTTACAGGGATTCTTCTGACTGATGTATTTTAAATATCATCCTAATGGCTTTGTTTCCTGCTGTCCTTGGGCTGTCTGTGGAGAACAGATTTTTGAGGACATCTGCCAAGCTGAAGAATCTCTCACAGCAGTTTGTGAATCCTCCCATTTGATCACCAAAAGGGACATTAGAAAATTACACAGACCTGATCTGGGGAGATAAAGTGGAAGTGAACCCTGACATTTCACAGTTAAATTTCTCTGGTTAGGCCTCCTCACAGTTACCAGTGTATACCTTATTAGACATCTGAGTTTGCTTAGTTACAGCTACCAAATATTGAATATAATAAGGGTTATTCCAGTAAGTTAAAAGGGTCATGGGGTGTCAAAAACCTTTCGTGTGCTCATGCTGATGAATTCACATGATTTTTTTTTTTTGTTCTCTTTGTATAAGACTAAATGATTCAGATATTTTAGTCTTTCATTGAAGATATCCTACTCTACATTTTCTTATACCTCTTTTTCTCAGTTCTCTGAACGATTTCATTACTCTTTCCGAGGTGTGGATTCTAGAACTGGGGCCTGTGGTGGTGTGTTCCATAGTAATGCTCTGTACAGCCACATTCCCTGGACTTCAGGCTCACACACAGGTGGAAACTCAGTCAGGGCCACGTTGTCTGTGTGTTGGTTCACTCTGACCATTACTTAGAGCCAACAGCTGCTCTCAGGACAGACCAGCTCAGTCATGAAAGAGGAGTTAAACCTGTGTGCACACTCTGCCTCCACAGAGGGAGGGCACAGTACTGATGGCAAACTCCAGAGGTAATGAGAGATGCTTAAGCCTTGTAAATAGGCTGGATGTTTTAGGGTTTTCTGTTATGCTTTTGTTGATTGGTTTGGGGTGTTTGGTGGGGGTTTTTGTGTGTGTGTTTTTGTTTGTTTGTTATTGTTGTTGTTTTCTAATGAGAGGTAGAAACTTAGAATCTCTTGGCCAGTGTTCCTATGCTGTCAGAGTAAATGGTTTATAGGAAATGCCTTGCTTCTTTTGTGATGCTGATCCTGCAAAGTGCACAGCACCTCCCAAGAAAGGAACACAACAGCCTCAGCTTTCACCATCTTTGGTGTGATGTGAAAACTCTGAAGACAGAGCTGAAGCAGCAGCTGGAGCAGTAACTCAATGGCAGTTCTAAAATAGTGCCTACTGAGTTCTAAGGAAGTGGTCTACAAACCTGGTGTGGATCTGCTCGTGCCACCTTAGCTCTGCTATGTGTAAATTCGGTAATGATCAATGAATCTGCTTTTATATAAGCAGGAGTTCTTATTTTTAGAAAGAATCTATAAAGACTGTCTCAAACATTCGTCTGCATCTGCTGTAGAAAAGGTCACAGAGAAGCTGCTTAACAATGTTTGTATAGTCAACCAGTGACATAAGAACTATTTCGGGGTTACATGTTATAGTGTTCAGCCTGAGATGTAAACCAGATGCTGGTTTTCCTCATACAGGTGCTTACAAAGATTCTCTTGCAAATTTTCCCCCTTTTATTATCCACCCCTCTCCCCACCCCCTTTTTCTGCAGTTGCAATCTTCTGATTTAGTGCCTTATTTAGCTTGGAAATGCTCTTAACTAGCAGAGCAAGTCAAGAGTGCTTGTTTTTGCATCTGCATATTGCATGTGCTTAATATTCAGACTTGGAACATCCAGCAAGAAGATACCAGTAAATAAAAACATGGTAGGGAAATGTCTGCATGTTGGAGATAGAATGTGTTACCTTAGGTACCAAACAACTCAGGAAAATTATTTTTCCCTATGCACAGTGCTATAAAAATATGACTTTACATCTGTTAATGCTTTAATACCTCTAGATTACAAAGGTCTAGTTTGAGTAAAGGAATGGCTTTGTTTGTTTGTTTGTTTGTTTCTTTTAATTGTCTTTTAATATCACCCTGACATTGAACCATGCCACTGTTTTCCTTTGTTGTACGACATGGTTTACATTCATGTGGTTAGTAATTTTCTGTGGTTTTGTTTTAAGGGGAGTTCACAAGGCCTTCCTTTTCCTTGCTTTGCAGAGCATTTTATATATGGAGCATTTCCTTGACATTTTGTGGATGAAAGGAAATAGATAGAATGGAAGAAGCTTTTGTTCTTCCCTCAGTTCAAATTTTACCATTGTTTTGCATGATCTCTTGCTAGTACCTTAATGATACCAAGTTACAAAGAACCCTCCTGTTTGAATACTTTGACTTTGTATAAAATTATTCAAAAATAAGAACATTAGATGACTGAAATCAGGGGAAACACCAAACTTTTCTATTTTCACTTAATTCTTAGGATTCAATATAACTCTTTGTATAGTTCATTTCAAAACTTACCTCTTCAGTTGCTTTTTCTGATGTCTTGTTGGTCTTACTCCAAGCAGCAGAGGAAGAAAAAAATTGCATTTTAAAAATAGAAAAATGTGTTTTTTAGAACACTAAGATTAATAGCTGAAATCAAAGTCAGTTTTGACACTTGAAACATCTTATAATGCCTTTTCCTTTGAAACTGCCTGCATTTCAAGAAGGGAGTGCATCTTTATTAGGATATTGCAGACATAACCTAAAATTAGATAAATGCAGTTTAAAATAAATTTCTACCTTTATGAAAAGCAACAAATAGTTTTCAAGCAACTGTTTTTCGTGGGTGCTAATGATGTAATTTACAGATGTCTGGTTTTCACTGAGTATAATGCATCTCTGATAATTAGAGAGATTATGTATTTATAGATAGATAGATATATTGATAGGTAGATATATTCTTCTAATTTGTATGCCCAGTACCTGAATGAATCTTTGCTTTGGGTGCCTACTGTGGTCAGTTCTTACAGCCTTACAGATGGACTCAGAGATAGCACTAATGGTGCAAAGTATGACACTGAATAGCCCAAGAGCTTGATGAAATGTGACCCCTTTGAATGAGAGGCTAAAAAGGAGGAGGATGTGGACCAGATGGCCTTCAGAGGTCCCTTTAAACCTAAGTTATTGTATCATAATGCGGATTAATGGCTTCCTGACGTGGGAATCATCACTGGGAGGGAAGGCTGGCAGGGAGTACTTATGGCTTGTATAGGAAGTTTGGATACACACTCTGCTTTTGCATGCTTGCTGAGCTCTTTCCAGCAAACTCTGCCTGCTGCCTGGGTTTGTGCAGCTGAACACTGACTCCACAAACACAAAGAGGAAGCAAAAACCCTCAGCCTGTTAGAATTTGCACTGTCTCTTGTTTGTCAGGGCTGATCTCCATCTAGATCTGGATGCTAAAGTTTGATTTCTTTTTTTTTGTGTGTGTGTTGGGGGGTGGGTGTGTGTCTATTGAAATTTTTGTCTGTAACTCAGATAGAGACCTATACAGAGATCCCTTTGTGCTTTTTAGTCATCATCTGATGTAACTGAGAACAGACTGCTATTTTTGGACTGAGAATACTATGAGTTGTGGAAGAATTGTGATTGATTTTTCTAGGATGAGGATATTGAAATTGAAGGCTTTGAATTATTTAGATATCATACACTCATACACATTTCCCAAATTGTCACATGTTTTTGGGCCAAAAGCAGCTACAGAATTGGGCTAAAAGCAGCTGCAGAGCTGCTCTCCACCTTGTTCACAAGCACATGTACATGCATGTGCTCCCCACAAATAAATGGGAATCATCTCATTTAATCCACTTAAATTTGTTGTGCAATTAAACTCATGTTTTAGATTACTTCTGTACAGTCTGAAGATTGGCACTTTGAGCAGCTGTTTTCACTTGTATTTCAGACATCTGTCTTAAGGATAGAAAAAATGATCCTGACTATAGAGAAGGTTTAGACAAGATCCCTTTTTTTAAATGGTTCAGGTAGGGTGAGGCAAATCACATGAACAGTTTCTGTATTCATTTTTATCCCACTCTGAATTCTCAGGCAAGGAATCTGGAGACCATCTAATACAGTGAAGATTATTTTTAAAGTGCAAGAGCTTAATTTCTGCAAAGAAGTTATATTTAGATTACTCTTTATGTGAAAAGTAATCATTCACCAATAAGAAAATAGTGAGCAGTTAAGATGACAAGCTTGTCAGAAGAATCCAACTTATTGAGTTGCAGTTTATATCCAGAAGAATTTTACTGAAGCCAAGGAAGTTTTCCCAAAGTTGTGCTTGATCTCAGGATCTGTAATATTTGTAACAATAACTTAGACAAATGGTGGGAAAAAATACATTTAAGAAAGAAAGCTCTCTCTTGGTGTTTCCATTTGAGGATCTATACCTGGAGTTTGCCCAAGAAACATGTTGCTCCTTCAAGAAACTAGCATGTTGCTGCAAAGGTTTTGTGCTGACAGGTAGCCTAAAAATTAGGTACCCCACTTTAAAAAGATGTATTGATGCACTATACCATGAGATGTGCATCTCTAACTGCCTCAAAGTGAGGAACTTGGTTTTTTTTAATTTATATGCCATTTGTGCTTTGTGCTCTGCTGGAGACTGCATTATCAGAGCAGAACTATGGTTTTATGTAAAAACCCTTGCTAGCCATTTCTTCAAACACACGGCTAATTGGGTTCTCTCAAGCATATTTGAGACAAATACTAATACTGCTACTGGTAAAAAAAGATCTTTATGACCCTAGTCCTCCGTTACTATTTTCGAGTTGTATGAATGTTTCAGTGAGCTGTGGTTGAAGGAAAGTGTTCCCTGGTTTGACTTCTGAGAGCTTAATCTAGGTCCCACCAGAAACTCATCTCAAGACACCAAAAAGGATTCTGTGGGAGTTTTTGTGTTTTCTTGTAGCTTGAAAGCCACAAAAGAAAAAAAAAAGAAGCAAATATTTTGAAGGAAATTGCCCTCTAAACACCTCTTCACCCTAAGAAATTTATCTCGTAATAGAATTTGTAATTCAGTTGAGTTGTATTACAGACTTCTCTGGCTCAAACTTTTCATATTACACGCTTGCCTTGGGGCTTATAATTTAGTAGGCTTCATGCTTTTTTCACTTCTTCCTCCTCTCTGAAAAAAAAAAAAAAGAGACCTTACTTCCCAGTCTAGTTCTCTTGAATCCGTAGTTACAGAAGAGAAAAATCCAAAACTAGATTTTTGTGACTGCTGAGACTTTTCAAACTTTGGGCTTCCTAGATTCTTCTGGGTAAGGTTTGACAAGATGGCTCTGGTGAAGGAGGCAGAACAGACTGTTGCTTTACTTATATTGTTTCAAAAGGGAAAGTAAAAATTTTAGAAACACTCTTAGACGATAACTTCTCATCACCTGCTAATTAGAATGGGGAGAGGCATGGGTTCTATCTTTTTTGTTAATGTACACTGAACTGTAAACCCCCAAATTTATCAGTAGATAGGAATATAACTTGCTTTCGCTACAAGTACAGGGTTGTGTCTTTTATTAAAAAAATTAAAACCAGTGCAGTACAAACAGTGCCCCCTCTCCCAGTACTCCCCCCACCAAAAAAAGAAAAGCCCCAAAGCAAAAAAACACAACTCACCCCAAACACCTGAACTGTGTTCATTGAAAACCATAGCATTTTCAAATAGAAAAGTAAGGGAAATCTTGAAAATTTGCACATGGAGGAATATCTTATTAGGAAGCAGTGAGTTTGCAACATACTCTGAAATAAAGTATATTTACATGGAGAGAACTATGTACATGGTGATGTTAAGGGAAGAGTTGTCCCATGGTTTATTCCAGTGTTGATAGTGAATTATTACTGCGTGTGTTCTTGCTGGGCCTTATTCATGAGCCAGGAATCCCTTGTGCTGCATGTTCTACCAATGTAGAATCTCTTTCTCAGAAAATTCAAAATCTAAATAGTGTTGGCAAAATTACAAGAATTTACCATGCAGTGTCAGTAGTTAATTTTCAAGCGTAAATATTTAACTTGGAGGCATTCAATACTGGAAGTGAGAGGAGGTTGTGCACTTGGGCTCTTCATTGAAATGGACTTTTTTTTTTCCACACTGCTAGAAGTTCATTGCTTCTTCTGTTAATAGCATGAAGGAAAAAAAAAAACTACCTCTGTTTTGAGGGTGGAGATAAAGGAAAACAAAGATTCAGTTGCAAAGCGTGCAAAGCACGGTTCTTGAATAAGATTTTTTTGTTGTTGTTGTTTAGATTTTTAAAACTGTTTAGTCTCAACTGTGGCAAACAAACCATCTTAAATCATGTATCTTCTCTGTGAGTGTGTGTGTTCTGAAACCCCAAAACAATTTACAAGAAAAATTCTTTAACTCTCTTGTCTGGGCTAACAACTACACACTGAGTTTTAGTCTGATGTGATGTTTAAAAGTGTGTGTCTCCATTGTAATTTTGTTATAGAAAAAGGCATAGTTCAGGTTGCAATCCAGCTTTCATTATAATTCATATCTCTAATTACAAACTGCCTTCAGAAAAACACTTGTTTTTGTGAAAAAACCCTAGTGTTACTTTAGCAGTTAGTTGTCAGAAATAACGACTTGTCAACTTTTTTACAGTGGGCTAATAAGGAAAAATATCCAAATCATGTTTTAAAGCTTGTGAGATTTACATATGTGCAGCCTTGCGTTCACTAGGGGAAATTTCCAGGCATGTCAACTGAAAATTTAATGGAGGTTTCTGGAAAAAAACCTGCTACTCATACAACTAAATGGGTTTATTTCATGTCGAGATTTTAAACTCCGTGTATGACTTGTTGTTGTTTTCTTGAAATGCTGAAAGGCTTTTAGACTTTTAATATTTGCAGAGTGATGTTTTAAAAGCAAAGAAAGAGACCTCCAAGCTGACTGAGCTGAAGGTCCTCACCTTCTCCCCATTGTGAAGAGATGAGCATGCACATAAAGTCTTACGAGGTGCTGATGTTGCTGTGATAATCTAAAAGTTTGAAGCAGGGTTTACTCAGATAGGTCTTTTTTTGATAGATGAACTGATGAATAAACATATAATCTTTCTGTACAGAGGCCTTCCTTCGTGTCAAACTTGCTCTAAACTAACAAAAGAAACTACTACTCACTATAAATCTTACTTCAAGTGTATGATTCCAGATACATGTTTTTCTGGCCTGGTCTAAAAGGCTTGGAGCGTGGGAGGTACATCCTGAATTTTTCTTACTGCGAAAAACATTGCTTCTGCTTATACCCTGTGAGCATGGTGATAGATATTCCCTTCCTGTTCTTTGAAATAAAACATACATACATATATATCTAGCAACCAGATATATAATATGTGTGTATATAAAATACGTATAAAGGCTGTTAAAATACATTAAAGGCTGTTATTGTATCATCCTCCCCCTCACATCCTCAGGAACAGCAGTCTGAGTTCTGTCACTCCCAATTCTGTGACTTTGCCTCGTAGCTCATGTTTTTTAGGCCTTTGTCTGGTCTTGCTTGCTTTGGGCAGCCTAAACTGAGCTGTGTCTGTCTCAGAGTGTGGGAACCCAAAACTGCCCCCTGTATTTCAGCTGAAGCCCTGCCAATGCTGAGCTGAAGAGAAGGATTCCTTGTAGTGTTGGATAGATTTTATCCCTGTTTATATACTACATTGTGATGGTTGCATTTGATGGGAAGAAGGCAGTGTGACAGTATCAACCTCTGTTTTGTTACAGATCCATTATAAACCTCCAAGGCTTTTCTGAAAATAATTTGGGCAGATGATTCATTTTGCTTAAATACTTTGCATTTGTCCCTGCTGAACTCCACTCTGTTTTAAAGACTTTTGCTTCAATTGTTGAAGTTCATTTTAAATTCAAATTCTGTCCTTCAGTGTATTTGCTTTACCTCCCAGCTTCACAGTTACCTGCTTTAGTAACACTGTTCACTGTTTAATCATCCAGATCATTAATTGAACAAAATCAAAACATTAAATAGAATCAGATCCAGGGCAGGCCCTTGGGTACCTCTGTGTGACACATCCTCCAGTTTAGACTGTGTACCAGTGATTGCTGCTCTCAGGCATCCACTGGTTTTGTACTCACGTTATAGCAATTTTATTCTTGCTCATACATCCCTGGCACCTAGTATTCTTATGAAATTATCATACAAGACCTCATAAAACTATTAGTAAAGTCAGGAGACAGGGACCCTGCTGCTTCCATCTTGCCTGTGAATTCTGTTACTCTGGAATAAACCGGTTTTCTTTGACACAATATATTCATGAAGGATTTATGTCACTTGCTCCTTTTCTGCCTGTCCTCCAGGTACTTGGAGACACTTATTTTACTTATTCCAGATTTCTTTTTTTTTTTTTTAAACTGAAGTTAAACTGGATTTAATGCCTCCCTTCCACTTTTTTAACTCCATTCACCCTTTCTCAGTCCTCTGAGAACTCTCCTACCTTCATTCCAGTCTTACAGCTGGAAATAATACCTGTTTTGGTTTGGGGATTATTTGTGTTAGTCTACAGCTCTTGATGGATTTTCTTTTGTAAAATTGATGCAAAAAGGTCATGTAACACTTAATCCTTCTTGCAATCATCTATAAAATGCTCTCCTTTTTCCATTGGTTAATGGATCAATGTTTTCCACACTCTTCCCCTTATTAACAGATGATCTCATACACTGACTTTTTTTTTTTTTTGGTGTTATTCTTCATGCTTCTCCTTTGGACACCTCCCACTTGAATATTTTATAGCTGTTTTCCTGTGTGCTGGAATAGGTCTCACACATGATCTTAGTAGTGTGACCAGTTTCCTACTTTCTGTTTGCTTTCTTTCTGAATTCAATTAAGACATTATGATTTAACCAGTCTTATCTTTTGCTGTATCCATCTCTCCTCTGCTTTGGGGAAAAATACAGCTGTGCAGCACAGTTTCAAAGTTTGCATTTTTAGGATTCTGATGTTTTTAAAGTGATGGAAAAAGAGAATGGTGACACCCCACATTAGGATAGGTCTATTTTCATTTAAAGAATTAGCTAAACACAACTTCCTATACAATAAATATGTGGCTAACTACATGAAGTCAAAAAAGCTCATAAGTTGTGATTCCACTGTGTCATTAACTTGCCCACATCTCATATCAAATGATCACTGCTTAGCTGGGTTTTTCTGATGATGCTTTTGAGATAGTTTAATAGGTGGTTTAACAGATAGTATTAGAATGCAAATGCCACTTCTAAAGTTATTAATGGTCATCACTGTATATTTTAATAATGGTTTTGGTGATTTAGTTGTGATCTTACAATGTCAGGTACTTTGTGCAATGTGGTTCATTTCCTGTTGTGTAGCAATCTTACCTGTTACTTCTGTGACTTAACTCTGATTTTTGAGACCTGTGCTTCTGTTGTTTCCGCATCTGTTTTAGTTCTGCAAATTCTCATTTTTGCAAAAATGAAAGTCTCTCCCAAAGTCTTTGTAATCAAATTTGTTCACTTATACAGCCTTTTCTGTTTAATTATTCTTCAAATACTTAGACTCTTGATCCATAGCACAGAAGTACTTGGGAGAGCAGAATTAGAATTCTGTGCACCAGCTGGACACAGTCAACAATACAAATTCTTACTAAAGGATGGTAGGGATTAGCAGGGTGATGATGCTGTGGATCACAGTGCTTAGTGACTTATTGCATTTGGGGGGGGGCTGAATTTCCATTTCCTAGTTCTGGTTAACTTCTAACTTAATAACCATGTAAACAAATATGATTCCAGTGATTAAGGTAGCGTGAAACTTTATTTGTAATGGGGAAATTTAGTGAAGTATTTTAACTGCTACATTGCAAAAAGAAAACAGAAAATCCAGTAACTGCAGCTCTCAGGTTACAACAAAGTTTTGTGGTGGGGGAGAAATGAATGCCATAGGTGAAATTTCAGTGTGATGCCTCATGAGTCCAATATGTACTGTTCTCCTTACTTCCTAAGAAATAACACAAAGCATTTGGATTATAGGGTAGAATTTCATTGTCCCTGAAATTTTGGCTGTGCTGTCCTCGAAAATATTTTGCTCAGTTCTTGAATGTACTTTCCTTGAAGCTGTGTGAGCTTCACTCTTAAATTCAAGCTATTTCTACAAACTGCCTCTAGAAAAGTCATTTGTCACTGCCATTAGTCGTTTAGTACAGATATTGTCTGCAGCCTCTGAGCTTCATAAAACAGACAGATCCTTATCAGTAATCAATATTTGTAATATTTGTTAATATAAATCTGTCACTACTGACTCATCATTTGAAATGATTCTGAGACAAAGCACTTTGTTACAGGGCTGGTGATCATGGTAGAAGCAAACCCTATAAAACTACCAGGAGTGGGATCCTTAACTTTGCTGGCACATCAAAGTCAAAATGCATGGACTTGAATCCTCATGTGGAACCTAACTAATAAGCAATAATAATGAAGACTCTTGACACATTTCCAAATTGCATAAAGGTCTTCATTAAGATGCAGCAACTGTTTATTTTCAGGACCACATGGTCTAGTCAGCGTGATAACACAATGGAGAGGGATTAGCAAGATTGCCTTTAGTGGAAAACACCCACATCTTTCTTATCCACTCTAATGGGTCAGTAAAGAAGAGCTGGAGTTGGAGAATAATTAGAGTAATTTTCCATTTATTTTTTCCTTTCCAGTATGCCTTAGGCTAGGGAGGTCAAATAGATGCTAAAGAGAAAAACTGCATCTGGAACTAGTCTGAAAATAAATATGTATCCCATGAGTGGTGCTGTGTACAATTTGCTTAGCCTTAAAAACTAAGTTTGTCTGCCAGTTGATTGCCTGCTTCATCGAGGAAATCTGCTTAGCCTGTATGATTCTGAGAGCACTTTTTCTTCAGTTTCAAAATCTGAGGGATGTGAATTAACTATTTCCCATTTCTTGTTTCTTTCAGCTTTCCCTTTCACATATCAGAGTCATATTACTCACCAGCTTCCTTTTGGCTGGTTTGCAACTAGGAGATTTTTCAGTGAGCAGAGACAAGCTCTGGATTTTCCTGCTATGTAATGAAACTCTAACATCCTTGAAATCTTATGGCAATGCCTGACATAAAATAACACCTAACTCTATCATGTCCTTCCTTGCGATTCAATGAGATGAATTTAAAAATCTTATATGCTTTCTAGGTAGAGGCATATCCTGTTGCACTCTGTGTGTCAATGTAATTGTATTTATTCTACCTGCTTTAGTTCATTAGTAGTGCAGTCAATGCTCTGATACCTTGGCACTGCACATCCAGCTATGAAATATGCATCTTAGGTAATTATTTCTGTTCAAGAACAGCTTGCCAATTCCCTGGTTTTGAATGTCTTTCACCTGATATTGTAAATGAAACACTGTATCAAGTGGTCTTTTTTTGCTTTGTCTGATAGTCTATAAGGAGCCCAGCTGACCTATTTAGTAACACCACATTTCTACACTGATCTAAAGTGGAACATGGTCAATAGTAGACTTTGAGCTTGCATTGAAATAGGAGGTGATCTGACTCCTTTACTGGGTTTCTCCTATCTGCCCCTTGCACATGCACTTTTTCTGAAGCAGAGCCTGCTGCTCAGATATAAGGCAAAACAGAGGCCATGGAGTGTGCAGTGGTTTGAAACTGAGCTCTCGTTGTGTAGCCTGTTGAAGAATAAGATCTGTAGACCCCTTGGGCTCCCTTTTACCTGTATCTCAATGGGCCACAGCCAAACTCAAAAGTCCACAACAAATAAAAGTAGGCTCTTAAATATTATATAGGGCATACCTAAACATGGTGTTCTTCTTAATCACAGTTTGCTGTTGTGACTGTGTAGATTCCATGTTGCACTTTTTTGACATGGCTTATATTTTCTTCTGCGAAGTGTCTGTAGTAAAACTCCTTTAATCCTTCTCAAGTTCTTACAGAACTCAACTGAAGCTCCAAGGAGTAGGGGAATCTATTTTGAAGTTCAAAAATTTACTCTGTTTGAAGTGATTGAATTTTTAATTTGAGTCACTGAAAAAACCTCGTTGAAGAGACACGGGTGACTCAACTGTCTTTACTGAAACAATGGAACAATTACACCAGCTTGAAAGGGTGCCTTTCATTTTTTGTACTGCCAAGACCTTCTAAATATCAGCCACATGTCACCTGACGTGTATATTCTATTATTATGATTGGACAAAAGACTATACTGCCTCACTTCTGGCTAAAAGAGCAGCAACACTTGGGACTGCTAGGTCTTAGCATTCTTGTTAACATGCACTTTTTAAGCAAGTGTTACTCTGTTGATTCAGTATTTTGTCTGTCTTAAAATCAGTTTATCAAGATAAAGGAATAGGTTCTGATTTCTAAATATATATTGGTTGGCCTAAACTATCTGTGAGCCTTGCCTTTGTTTTCCAGTTTCTGCTTCAGTGTACCTTCTGGTCAGGCTGTTCTTAGGATTATACATATGTACAGTTTGCAGAGGGAATCAAGCTTATTGTTACAATTTCACTTTATTTTGAGATAATCTTGAAAGCATAAAGATTTTTATGGTGGGACTTGAGACTCTCATTTGGGTGCTTTGTCATGTACTAAATAGCATAGTAGTGCCTGTCTGTGTGTTAAAGTGATGAGAACTCTCCTCACCTTTTGCGCTTTCAAACAGTCCCACTTGCGAAATGCGTGGGTAAAAGAGAAAATGGATAGTTTGTTTTCTGTGAATCCTGGAGATTGTATTGATTGGAGGCACTTCTAGCAACTCAGTATCCATTGGTCTTGTTGAGAGTCTCTTGCAAGATGAAGGATTGCATAGTATTATTACTTCAAAATGAAGAGTTTGAATTGAAAGAACAAGCTGATAGTAAACAGATATCCTACATTTAATCTTATCTCTTGATTTTACTGATACTGAAGGTTTTTAAAAACACTGGTTATCTCTTTCTGCCGTTTAGAAAACGTCTTCACAAATTTCTGTCCGTTTGATTTTATTTTCACTTTTTTTCCCCCCCCCACAGGTTCCAACTATGGGAGTCCCCGTCCAGCTCATGCCAACATGAATGCCAATGCAGCTGCAGGGCTTGCCCCGGAGCATATCCCTACTCCGGGGGCAGCTCTGTCCTGGCAAGCTGCAATCGATGCTGCCAGGCAAGCCAAACTGATGGGCAGCGCTGGCAACGCAACCATATCCACAGCCAGCTCCACGCAGAGGAAACGGCAGCAGTATGGGAAGCAGAAAAAACAGGGTACCACCACAGCTACCCGTCCTCCCCGGGCACTGCTGTGTTTAACACTGAAAAATCCCATCCGGAGGGCCTGTATCAGCATCGTCGAATGGAAATATCCTTTGTGATGTTCCCGCTCAGAAAACAGCGAATCGTTCGTGCACATCAGGTGCTATTCAGAAGCGTGGGGGAATCAATACCTTAAGTTGAAAGGCGCTGCTGGGAACTTAAAGTACATGAATAGCTTTTGATGTCTTAACTGAGGTCGTTTATGCTGGGGGAGGGGGAAGGGAGGAAGATTAGAGCTGAAGCCTTAACTACACCTGTGTGTAAGAAACCACTAGAAGTTTAAATGATGAAGGTTAGGAGTTGAATTCTGCTCTTTCGAAAACACGTGGCCCAGACTGAAATGCATGGGAGATACTCAAAGTATCTGAGGTCAGAATTGAACTGACTCCATGGGATTGATAGCAGCTGCTGGCTTTCCTTTCTGGGACTTTTGTGGGTTTTTTTGTGGTTTTTTGTTTTGTTTTGGGTTTGTTTTGGTTTGGTTTGGGTTTTTTGTTTGTTTGTTTTTGTTTTTTGTTGTGTGCTTTTTTTGTTTTGGTT
Organism: Chiroxiphia lanceolata; assembly: GCF_009829145.1. Lineage (NCBI taxonomy): Eukaryota > Metazoa > Chordata > Aves > Passeriformes > Pipridae > Chiroxiphia > Chiroxiphia lanceolata. The sequence goes on from NC_045641.1 coordinate 62,457,611, forward strand.
TTTTGTTGGTTTTTAGATATTTGTTTGGTTTTGTTTTCTGTTTGTTTGTTTGTGGTTTGTTTTGGGTGTGGGTTTTTTTTTTTAATGGTTGCTTTTTTGCAGGCCCTTAGAGGTACCACCAGTCAACAGCTCTAGTACTTCGAATTTCACACTTTTTTTTTGTTAATCACGTGGCATCACGCTTTCTACAGTATGGAGAAAAGAATGGGGCAAAAGGAGGAGGTAAAAAAATCCCTAAGTTTATGCAGTAAGATTCTGAACCAGGGCTCAGGACTGTTAATTTTATTGGAATTCCACTTAAACGAGTAAGGCTCAGTAATGTATGGTAAGGGATAATGCTTATCTAGAAGAAGGGAAAAAGAAACACATTACAGTAATCCTGCAACATGTACAAATGCAGTGCAGAGCCAGATCTAATTGTCTGAACATGAGACAGACTGTGCCACAGACAACAGATAACCACTGACACAGAACTACCCAATGTGAGGATCAGTGCTGCTTCCCTGGAAAGCCATTGAGAGCTGGGCCAATGCTTTAATTGCAAGGAGCAAAGCCCTTCTAGTCACCCAAATCTGATCAGTGCAAGCTGGAATTTGGTGTGAAACACAAACTGAAATAAAATATATCTCCCTTGCATCCCCAAAGAGAAAACAATACTAACCCTAATCACAAGCTAATGGGGTGCTTCAGTAAATACTGAAGAAAATGCATGTTTTTAGGCATAGATAAGCAAGTCAAGGGAAAGTAGTACAGAACTTGGCAGTAGTTAGTATGATAAAAAATGAATTAAGGCATTTAAGATAATATGCTAATATTATTCCTTTGGGTGTCTGGTGGGATGTTAGAAAGGTGAACATAAAAAAATGAGTATATTAAATACTGCTGACATAGACATATTTTTCAGATGAAGAACTTGTTAAAAATGCCCCTGTCAATTCTTAGATGTCCTTAAACTACCTGCCTACCTATTCCTTTCTTCTTCAGATGCTGATTTTTAATCCCCTGATTAAGTTTGCTACTTTTTATTGCTTCTGACATAGCTCTGATACCTTAAGCATATAATGATTGATAGTGACTAACAGGATGAAGCTGAGTATTGGTTTAGTTGCCAGCACCCCAGTAACCACATGCCTTTAGAGAAAGCACAGAGTGACATTTGATAGATGAATAAGATCAGCCATGAATGATGTGTTGTAAACCAGGATACAGCACTGCTGAGATCAAGAGAGGACTGAACAATGCAATTAAATCAGTCCAAAGATGCTGAAGCTTGCATTTTTTGGTTTTGTTTGGTTTTGGGTGAGTTGATGGAAGTTTGTTTTTTTTTTTTCCACCAGAACCTCTCATTGCACATCTAGTGTTGATAAACATGAAACACTTCAATGACAAGTAGCAATATCAAAGGATTGTGATAAGGTTTAATTTTATTCTGTATTCTGACTTTTCCTAATTGCTAAAAACTAATGAGGAAAGCTTAGCTTAATTTGCTGAACCACTAAAGTTTAAGCATAGTAGATATTAAACAAATATCATATGGTACTTCAGTGGCATTTCTTACCCAAACGTTATAGTGTTAAGAGCCTGAAGGTGCAGTTGCATTTATGAAAAAGTAAAATGAATTAATTGCCTTATTTTGCAAAGATTTAGCTGCGTATTTAATTTTCTGCTTTGTCTGCACTGTATTTGTAGGTGTTACATAATTTTATTTTTACAGTGCAATGAAAAGAAGTAAAAGAAAATATGCATGAACAGTGATAAGTTAACAGATGATAATCCTGCCAAAAGAACAACAACAAAAAATCTAGGAAATAAAGCAATTAAGACCAGAAAAGCCTATGGAAATCCAGGTGTTTAAGCAGTACACATTATATAAACAGCCTGAGGTATATACCTGAGAATACTCACCGATATCACATGGACTCTACCTACCCTGACCTGCTCTTGTTCCTCCATAGTATCATATATCTCCTACTATTAAAAGGCTTAAGCACAGGAGTCTGGTGATTTTGGAACACGTTGAGTCTTCCATATGTGAAATGTAGAATATATTTGAGTATTAACAGCAGTCAGGTGCCTGGAATTTGTGTTTATCTTGCAGTTCAGCTGCACATTAAAAGATCTTCAGTTTTTTTTCCTGCTGAAGCCTGCTGAGAACAGTAGTCTGCTGACCAAAATCACCCATGCTGTGTTGACATTTGGCAGCGCTGCAGAGCCAGTCCCACGGTAGATAAATTCAGGCTGAAATGCTCTCTGTGGCACAGGTTATGCTTGGCATTCTCCCTGTCCTATCCTGCTCTTCATTCTCCTCCAGAGTACTGGTGAGTTATCCCAGAGCTAACCTCCAGGATATGCTTGCAGGCAACTAAATGTAGACAGACTGTAAATCTGGTCTCTAGTCTGAGTTGGGAGACACTTCACAGCAACTGAGATCAAGGAGTCCACTGAAGTAGATGAAGTACAGTGCCAACAAACCAGTCAGTAGAAAAATGCCCTTTGATTCCAATGGGCAGTCAAAGAACATTGAGGTCACACAGGACTTCTTTGTTGAACATTCCAAATGTTTTTTGTTGGTTTTTTTTTCCCCCTTACAAAGTTGCTGCAAGGTTGAAATGCCCACGAATTGTTGCTAGTTTCTTTATCATAAGGAACTCTTAGCTTCCTGATGTCCCTAATATACTGTGCAGGCACACTTGTAGTCTCTGTGATGCCAAATAAAATGTGAATAAAATAAAAAGAAATACTCCCTCAAATAATTTTTAAGCAAAACAAGTATACCTGGCAGTGTAAGCACGTTTTGGACAAAGCCGGTTTTTTTTGGCTTAACAAAATTTATCATCTTTGAAGCATCTAGCAATGTATACATGTATTCCTTGGGCCCTTACATTTAACTTTGAGATATGAGAGAGAAACTGAGAAAGGGGGAAAAGAAATACAGCAACAACAACAAAAGAAAAAGAAAAAAACCCCTCCAACAAAACCCAAACCAAAATGTTTGTTAAAATTATTTGAGAATTTGTAAATGCAGACAGAAAAAGACCAAGAGAAACTAATCCCAAGAGGAACAAAGGCAGTCCTTCTAGAGCAGGTTTCTGTTAATAAAAATAGTACAGCCACACTAGAAGGAAAATCATGAAAATGCAATCTAAATAAATTAAAGAAGAAAAAAACTTTTTAGAAATCTGTGTTTACTCTGGCACGCGACTGGCCTACACTGCTTTTGACATATTAGGAAGATTCTTGGCTGGAAGCTCCTAAAAGCACTTAAAAAGGCATATGCTTCTTTTCAGAGTATAAGGGGCTTGGAATGCTTTCTTTAAACAGAATTCTTATAAATTTTATTTTATTTTTGTGTGCACATTTTGGAACAATTTCCTTAACTCCATTCCTCAGACCATTTGAAATAATTATTTTACTGACTATTTTTGCCAATTGTGTGGCCTTAGCTATCTATATCCCCTTTCCAGAAGATGATTCCAATGCCACCAATTCCAATCTGGTAAGTCCTCGATGGTGTTTTGTCTTGCTGTTTTGAAAGTCCTTTTGAAAAGCGATCATAGAGACTGTTGAAGCTGGGGAACATAAATATATCCACCAACTGTGAGAACGTACTAAAAATTGGGTTTGATTGCTATGTCTTGTTTATTCATGTTAGCATCTATTACAGTTGAGCTGGATTTAGAAAAGAATGTTCCAAAAATTGTGCAGGTGTGCTGTGCGTGGTGTTTAGGTTAACAAATTCCTGCGTGCTGCAAAAGTGCTTGGTATCTTTTAAACTGCAGGTATTTGGGGAAGAAATCCTTCAATCAGGGATTATATGGTGGTTTTTGTCTTCCAATGTGCTGTTGTGAAATTGATACTATCCTCCTCTCAGGTGATACCCGAGAGCACAGCTTGATGACTGATTTCTGGGAAGTACATTCATGCTTGCATTTCAGACACATGTAGTTATTTGGCTGAAGAGTGTTTGTGGTTATTTTTTTTTTTAGTTGTGTTTTTTTTTTGTTTTTTTTTAATTCTTCTCTCATATTGGGGCAATATAGCTTTTCTTCTGTCACCACTGATGCTAGTGTTGGTACTTTGGGATAGAGCTGTCCATATAAAAAGGCAAGAGTGTTTACTTTTGGCTTAGCACGAAACCATAGCCAAGAATTTTGTCCAGTAAGGGCATAACACAAAACAACTCTGGAACACAGTTCTCTGAATTAGCAGAAAACATTTTTTTTCCTCTCAAGCATGTGAACAAATCTCCTATTTGTCCGGTTGAATCAGAATGAAAACTAACTCCCAGAGTTTAGGAGCTGGGATGTTATTTCCTGATTAAAATTTATTGAGACTTAAGAAATTTTAGAGCAATAGTGGAGAAAAACAAAAGCCATACTTCTAAAGTAGCGACGACTGGGATGGCTGACAGAGGTTGTAATTCAAAAGATTCATGCTGTTCTTGGAAGTCAGTAATTTGATTAAATATCTCTTGAAGTTTAATAAAACACATTACAAACTTCATGAATTGCTGAAACAGTACTTCTTTGCTTAAAAAAAAAAAAGGAGAGGGCGAGTAAAAAATTTGTAGTTGAGTGCATTTGCGCTGTAACTCCTTTAAGAAATTTAAAAATAAGACCAGGAGGTGATAAATGATTGCTAACTAATCTCTATATTCAAAATATACGTGAATTGGTCTTTTTTCTCTTTGGCTGATCGTTGTTAGCATGACTTAGTGTTTAACAGTGGTGAATTGTGGTATGGATATTTAAAAAACTTCGGTGTGGCACCTCTCAAAAATTAGTGTCTTTAATAGAAAGCAGATTTAATTGATCCTTTGGTGAAAAAGACAGTATGTTCATTGTGCGTTCTGACTTTCAAGGCTGAAGGAGGAAAATGAAGCAGATTTGAAGGTCAGAGGATCACAATTTGTCTTGAGTTTAATTGGGTGTGGGTATTTGTCTTAATTCAGTGAGGAGGCTGCTGGTTAATACTGGGTTGGAAGTATGTTCGTAGCTGAATGAGGGATATTGAAACTGTTCTACAATGAAGAAATATGTGCACCTCGCTATTCTGCATCTGTTTTGCAAGACATCTTTTGCATCATTTGGTCAGTCTATCAAAACTCTCATGTTGTTTGTGAGTAGGATTTAAAAAAACTCAGCCAAGCAAGAATTATCATCTCAGGAAAGTTTGGAAATGTTATAGCCTTGAGGATGAGGAGGCATTGTTAATTTATCTAAATAGCTGTTTCACAGAAGTAGAGGGAGAACAAAGTTAAATGAGGAGTCTGCTTGAGTCCACTTTTTGTTCTTTGTGTCTTAATGGAAAAAAAGATTAAAAATGGAAAATGGGATGCTGATGTATCCCATGAGGGGCTTGTACTGGTGCAATCAAGGCTCTCTTCTACACTACAGATGAAACCCTTGAGCTCTGACTGCTCAGTAGCCTTTGGTCCTGTTATCTCTTGTTAGTCTGTGTTTGTGGTTGCTGGATTTTGTGTGTTTTGTGGGTTTGTTGTTGTTGTTTTCTCAGTGATATACATGTCTCTTGGCATGGATATACTGCTGTTGAGAAACACACTTCTGGAGTCATGTGCTGCACTTTGTGAGTAAAGTCCTGAGAAACAGAGAGGGGAAATGGAGGCAAATGGGTGAGATAAGGGTGGAAAAAATGTTAGTTGTGTTTTAGAATGGGATGAAAGAATAGATGAAACTTGGAGTTAAAGGAAAAGGTATTCCATAAGGCAGGAACTGTACAAGAGTGGGCCTTACTGTGAGAGAGCCAAACCGTACATGGAAGAGACTAGAAAGAAGCTGGGGTTAATAATATGTTTGTGTAAAAGCTCATCTCGTTCTCACTTCATCTTTTTCATCTTTTTCTACCTGTGAGCATGTATTTCACAATCAAATTTATTTTGTACCTGTGAAGTCCTTGAGCTCCAAAGGCCTTAATCTGATACAGGCAACGAGTGTCTGTGTGCAACCTGTGCACGGGGGTCAGCAGTGTGCACAGAGGTGTGTACTGAGCAGAAGTGTGATCAGAGGTGTACAGAATCCTTGTAGGTGCCCAGAAGAAATCATCCCTGTGTGAGAACTCTTGATTCACTTCCATTTTGTAAGTTAGTCTTTTTAGGGTTAAAGCTACCGCAGAAACTCCCTCATCCCTGGTTTCCTGAGCCTTCCCTAACTTCTTGAGACACGAGAAACTTTCTGCAAAAAACATGATGGGCAGTAACTGTTTTACAGGGTCTGAAAGTGACAGAACAACAGTTTTCCAATAAGCTGCCACGTTTCCCTTAGGGACTGAATATTCCTCCTCTAAGGTTTCCTTATAACTTTTCAAACAAGGTGACTGAAGGAAAAATCCAGTCAGTTGTTTTTAACAAGATAGTGGAGTAGAGGGTGGTGAGGGAAGAGAAAGGAATTCTGGATTGTGTGAGTGGCTTCTTTCCTTCTCTGTATAAAAGTAAAAAATGATACCTACATAATGTTTTGATGAATAATTTCTCTGTGTGAAGTTCATACCTGTAACCAGCCATTGGTCAAATAGGGCACACGTAGTGCTGCATGCCTTCCACAGAAGTCTTGGAGGCTCATTTACCTGTACAAAACCGTGTCTCCATTTTAATAAGCTTTATCTACAAGATGTATTTGATATGATGCCACAGTGATGAGCATCGGAACTAACTACAGAAGAGTCCAGTGAAGAATTCCTTCCCTTTTGCAGGAATTGTGAATAGCTGTTATGTGTTACAAGTTTAGGCCAAATACCACACGGATATTCTGACTGTTTCTCTGCAATCTGTCTTCCTATAATAATAATTCCTGCAAATCCTCAAGCCATTTTTATCAAGTCTAGGGATGGTAACTTGGACTGTGAAGCACTTTCATCTTCTAAATGCCCATTTATACTAAACCCCAAATTCCACATTTTTATGCTACCTGCAGTGTCTTTGTCACTGGCTTTAAGAAAAATGCCAGAACAATATAATATACTCATAATAGATGCTTGAGATTGGCTTCAGCAATTTTTATATGTTACTTCTGCAGTGCGTTCCTGGAAAACTATTGAACTTGCACAAATGGAGGGGAGTTGTATTAGGTGCAAAATTTTTTTGGCATTAATGAAATTGCTGAGACTTTGTTTAAATTTACTTGTAAAGTAAATTTCTGTGCAAAGAGCCATTGTGTATTAATGCAGTCGGGAAGATTGGAGCTAGTTTGAGGGGAATTAAAGTTAGCCTGCATCAGAGGCTGCAACTGATATGGAGGCTTTCTGCTTTTGTCCATGCAATTATGTATTAGAACAGAGATAACAGAATAAAACTATAGACTGCCTAAGATAGGAAGCTGAGAGGAAAATGTTTCTGTCACTTTACTGGCAACTGCAAATGGCACAAGCCTGGACAATGTCACAGCATGGTGATAACATAATGAGGTTAAGACCAAAGTTTGCAACACGTTCCAGGGAAGGCAGCTCAGTTGGTTGTTTATGCTTTGGATAAAGAGCAGGAGAATATTCCTAGTGTTGTTTTGATAGCTCTGCTTTCCCTTTCTTGTCCTGATTACAGGAAGGAAATCCTGTTGTACACTAGTTAAAAAAATCTCTTGTGTTTATATGTGAGCTTATAATGGGATGTCACCCTCGGACTAATTTGTTAAACCTGAAATAGGACCCTGTGAAAGGAAAGATGGGATTTCTGCTTGCTTGTTAGTGCTTTTGTCAGTTTATGTCTGCCTACAGAAGGGGGGCTTGCCTTTCAGGAAGGTATGGCTGCTTTATTAACTGGTGATTATGGTACTATCCACTTAAGCTGGTGATTCATGTATTAAAAAAGAAGAAAGTGTCTTTAGATTTTTATTTTTTTTTTTTCATTTTCAGCAGGCTGACACCATACATGTGGATGTGACTATCTATTATGTTTCTATATATTGGCATAACAAACTTAAGCATTTTTTTGTGTCCAGAATTCTGGAGTCACCAGACTGAACAGTCTCTCAATTTTTGTTGTGCAAAGTCAGAAAGTGTTAGAGAGCAAAGTGTGAGTGAGAGGGTCAGGAAAAGAAAGAGTGGCTTTTCTGCATAAGGGTGAGGAAGAATACTGTACAAAGGCTTTTGGTTCTGTGATGTCATTGCTATCATGCTCCTGTGTGACAGTTTCCAGCTAGTAAGTGAATAATGAGAGATGCTAACATCAGGGGTGAGGTGCAGGGTGGGATAGAGTGCATACCAAGCTAATAAACTCAGATAGGTTTATTACCTTGGGCCTCATGCCAGCACTGCTACAGCTGGGGGAGGTTACAGAACTTGAAAAGTGAGGAATAAGTGACAGAAGCTGGAAGAGGGATGCTGAGGAGTTTGGAATAGGATGGGAGTCAGGATGAGGAGAAGAAAGGAGATTTTACCAAAAAATCCTTCAGGACTTCTTCCAGAAAGATTGTGAATCACTGTGTGATTCTAAGGAAGTTAAATATGATGGAATTTAGGCTCAGCATTTCCCAAAGTTCTCAGAAGTCCTGCCTCTTGCAGAGAGAGGCTAATATTCAGCATGTCTAGGTGTAGCAAAACACAGGGTGGAAGAATAAGCTTTGGGATTAGAGCAAGACATTCAAGCTGGTCTGCTGGTCCTAGTGTTGGTAAACTGTGTGGCCTTGGATAAATTGCTACCTCAAGTTTTCCATCACACAGACCATTAGAAGAAATGCTGTAGAAAGACTGTCAAGGAAAGAATAAAATCTGTAACAATCAGTTCCAAGACAGTGGTCACTAACTGGAAAAATAAAGGTAAAAAGTAGCATTTTTTTTTTCCTAACACAGTGGTGTAATTTCCTGGGCTTTACTAAGATGGAACTGGTAAAGTGAAGATTGACATCTGTGTTACTAACAGGACCAAAACTACTGGGTTCCCTGAGTCCTGATCCAATCCCAGCCTTCTGCTTCTCTTTATACCAGTGGCCCCAGTGTCCTCAACCAGTCGGTGCTTCTTTTTGTTTGCCACCTCTTTGTCTGCTCTGAGATCTCTCATATGTGTTTGTCCCTATTTTTTGTTGCTTTTTAGATTGATTATCTTTGCTTTGCCAAGTAATTTTCCTCCTTCCACTACAGCTTCTACCAGACCTGTCCCTTTTGCTTTTTCTTTTTCCTTCTAACTTAAGTCTCCCTTCCACAGTGGTTTCATATGTTTCCCACCTGTTTCCTCATTTGATCTCAGTGCTATGTTCACTCAGCTTCAGCTTCCTGACCACTTCTCTTGTTAATTCTACTCTTAAATTCTTTTCTACTCCTAAATCTGGTCTCTGTAATCAAGTAATTAATCCCAGTGCACATTCTAGGCTTCTTCTTTCTTGTTTTCTAGCTCCATTCTCAACACGTTGGTCTCCTAGTCTGAGCCTGTCTTTGGTTTGGCCTTAACTCTTTTGCTTTTGAGATCAGTGTCCTTCCCAATGATGTCTGGATGCCAGCAGTAGAAATACAGAGAGAGCAGCCTCACTTCAAAGCTCAGTTGCTTTATTCCAGCTTGATTCAGAGCAGATGAGAACAGTTATTGTATGGGTCCTTGAAGGCCTCTGTAGCCCTTGCTCAGCTCTGTGGATGTGACTCATGTTCTGGTCTGCAGAAGCTGTAAGGTCATAGAATCATGGAATGGTTTGGGTTGGAACACATCTTAAAGATCATCTAATTCCAACCCCCCTGCCGTGGGCAGGGACACCTTCCACTAGACCAGATTGCTTCAAAGCCCCATCCAACCTGGCCTTGAACACTTCCATGGATAGAGCAACCAGCAGCCTGTTCCAGTGTCTCACCACTGTCTTACCACCCTCACATAGATATTTTTTCCTAATATCTAATCTAGACCAGTTCTCTGTCAGTTGGAAGCCATTCCCCCTTGTCCTATTGCTGCAGTTCCTGATGAAGAGTCCCTCTCCAGGTGTCTATGAAGTCTCCATTCAACCTTTCCTTCTTTAGGCTGAACAGCCCCAATTTTCTCAGCCTGTATTCATAGGGGAAGTGCTTGATTAGTATTTGTAATGGCAGTTTGGGTTTTAAGTCTCAGCAGGTCTCTGAGGAGCCTGTGCAGAGGGAGGTTTTCAAAAGCCAATTTGACCACACTTAAGTGGGTGGGCAAGGCAAAAGATGCAGCCCTGGCACAAAGGCCTGTATTGTGGTGGTCTATATGAATTGTTACGAAGAATATGTTCTCTAAAGGAAGTAGTTGCTGAGTATTTTTTATTAAACTAGGATAAATCAGTGGATATTAATAAACTGGTTTTTTTCATACCGTGCACAAATGTTCAGCCTGAGACAGAAAGCAGCATGGAAAACTCATATTAGCTGGTAAAATCACAATTAAAAGCAATTGAAAACAGTATCTTAATAATTGAAAGGGTTGGGTAGCTTTAACAGAAGTAGTACTAGAGATTCACCTCCATTAATATCTTCCATATTAAAACGTAACATGGTGTTTCACTGAATGAGTGAGATATTGAAAAGTGGCATAATAGGCTTTCAAAATTAAATAATGAATTATATCTAATGCTGTAATGAAATCAAGTACATTTACATTAGGCAGTATGTAACATAATAAAGAAAAGAGGATTAGGAGACCAAGGGGGAAAAGTAGGTTTCAGATATGATTTGAAAGTGAAATATGTGCTTTTGAGGCAAAATTCAACTATTCAAGAAGGGCTGACCTGGTTTAGAGGAACTGCAGAGGAAGGACCTTTGTATAAACAGCTCTAAGACTGGTAGAAGAAATGGATACTCATATTCCTTATAGTAAGACCTTAAGTGTAATTTTTATGTAAGTAGGACTTAAAGAAATAGTAACTTGAAATTTGCAGGTTGTACGGTTCTGTGTAAGTGATTTTGAAATTTTAATTATATATTTTGATTCTGATTGATGGCAAGTTTACTGGTGTAGTCCAAACATTAAGCCTTTTATCCCGTTTCTTTAGACAGCTCTGATTACCATTTTCCCTTTCATTATGTATAGGCTTTCTAAAATCTTTGACTTAGCAAGTGTGTTAGATTTTTTTTTTTTTCTTTAGGTGGCAATTATCCTTGTTTATCAATCCTCAAGTTCACTGTAGGATTTTTTGTGTGTGTGTTTTGTTTGGGTTTTGTTACTACTTGTTTTACCTGTTCAGGAAAGAGGAAAGAAATGTGGAAGCAGGCCAAATAAGAGTATTTAAGTACTGTTGTTTTCACTGTAGTCTAATTCCTGCCACTGCAAATGTAACAATGTCTTTCAAAAGCAGTGGAAATTTCCAAAATGGCAGGTACTTTTTGTATTCTCCTTTTGATACAAGTATCCTTATCATTCTGTAAGTCTGTGGGATGTCAGACTTTTGTTTGTGAGTTCTTCAGAATCCTTTTAATGACATTAGGAAATAAGCATCCAGAAAATCTAGGAATACAATGGAACACATATGACCTTTAGATTCCTTCATGTATACTTTGTGTTATACTACATTCTTGGGTTTTTAGTCAGGCAAACTTCCCACTGACTTCACTGGAGTTCACTTGACTGTCACCCAAATCCAACCACTGATTTAGTGCATGCCATTGAAAAACAATCGTTGGAACACTGGGCTTTGCTGACATCTACAAAATCATTGACTCTAAAGGCAATGCTCCATGTACTTGTGCAAACCAGAGAAAAACCCCAACAACTTTTCATAGTTCCCTTAGAAATGAAAGAATGGATGTGCTGCTTGCCAAGGGGTGGAATCGCCGAAAGGGAAGAATATGTTTTGTGTGTTCGTCAGAGTTTTGACGAGCTGTTCCTCTCAAGGACAATTCCTATTTTTCCCCATATTTTCTAACTCTTAAAACATGAGGGTTGGTATGTAGTAGCAGCTCTTCAGTCCTCCTGACTGAATGACAGTCTGTACTTCCAAGCAAACTAAGACCACGTATGAATTTGACCCTTTGCCTACAACCTCATGGAAGAAAATCTCTTTTCTTCTTGTATGATAACCATGAAAAGCCTTTACTTAGCAAAGATATTTCTCAGTTAAGATGATGATGTTAGGAGTTGACCAGTTAGGGAAAGTAAGCAGCACGAAATTAATGTCTCTTCAGTATGTTGCATTTCTGGTAGATGCTGGGAAGTTTGCATAGTGGATTATCTCCTTAAGATATCCTTAGCTAGTTCTGTTTCAACTAAGCCTAGGCGAGGGAGCTGGACCATTTTTGGACAGCAGTGTTTTTCTAGCTTTTTGCTATAACTTTAATAATTTGTGATGATCTGTGGGACACTAAGGAATGCATATTTTGCTCCACTGAGACATTTTAATGGTGTACAGCTTCAGACTTTTATACATGTGTGATATAAATTAATGTCTTGGTGCTCACAATGAGCTTATCCATGGAGACTACTTTAGGCTTGGATGCTGAACAGCTGGCCAAAGGAGCACACCTGCTCTTTGAAAGCTGTTACCCTCCTGAGGCTGCTGCTATACACTTTCTTTAGAGTCCCTCTAACAGTGGTGTCAACACTTCAGCCCCATGCATTAAATTTGGCAATGGCACCAGCAAGATGCCCAGCTCCCACAGTATGAGCTTTCCAGAAGAGAAATGGCATGTATGGATGTGTTGGCAAGCACACAACTGTTTTTCAGGCTGTCCTCATAAACTTGCACTGATGGAGAATTTGGAGTTTTGGAATTCATCCTCTTCTGCTGGTTTGCTATTGTCTGTTGCTTGTAAAATTTGTATTTAGGTAGCTTATATTAGAAACTGAAGTGAACATCTTTTGCATGTGATTATCTTCATCTGGTATGTTGAAATGTTTTTCTAGTTAACAATAAATGTGCTTAATCTTTCACTGTTACTCTTTGATCTGAAGCACGATGAATGCTTTTTATGTGGACATTTTTAGATGTTTTAGCTTTATTACATCCCCTCAAATATAAAACCTCACGCAGAAGCAGAACTTGCATGTAATTTTATTATTATTATTTTTATCCATTGAAAACCACTTACAGTTCTGTTATCCTTAAATAGTCTTATTGTCTGAGTCACTTTAACACAAGAATCCCTGTTCAGATGAGATTATGCAGCCAAACATGTGGTCACAAAAGATTTTTAAAGATCTAGTTGCATTATTGTTTCACAATCTAAACTTGTATTTAAAAACAAACAAACAGAAAGCTTCTCCTCATTATGGTCTCCAAGATAATGTCTGAATCTGAACAAAAGGCACATCAATGCCCTTCAGGAGTAGTTGGCTGAGATGAAGGACTGCGAGTTGAAATAACATAGAAGAGAATGCACAGCTCCTGTAGCTGTAAATGCTAAATCCTAACAATGACAAAGGAAGATCTCAAACACACATGAGATTGGTATCACTGTGGTGACAGGTGTTGGGACATTTAACTGTTAAGGATTGTTTTGCAATCTGTACAAGTACAAGGAAGTCTGCTGTTTCTGCTCTTTAAAATCATTGCCATCCTTGCAACAAAGGAGAGGAAACAGGATTTCCAGCTTCCCCACTTCCATTAAATGCCTCAGGTGCCTCCTGAGTCCAAGAAGCTAAATGAGCATTTGCTTGTGCAAATACTGAATAATTATGTGCAGCTATAGGAACTGGAGTGGCACTGTATTTTCATCTGGAGTTTTCTATAAAATCCAGTGCTGTATGTCAAAGTAGGGAGTTAAAAGTTGGCATCTGCAAGTAGATGTCTGGGCTGGATGTGCAACTGTGGCATACATCTTGTGTTGCATTGATTTCTACCAGCAAGAATCTGATAAATCTTTAAACCAAACAACTTGTATCCTAATTTTTATAAATCAATAACCATGATATATTCTTCCCTTATTCAACCTGAACCAAATCTTAGCTGTGAATCAAGTCACTGGCTATTTTACAGCTCCCATCTTTATTTAGTGTTTTCATTGTATCCCACTTCTCATTTGACAATTATACAATTTTTATCCATCTCAGGAGTGTGTGTTATGTTTTCCTCCTGACACAAATAAATTCTTGTTTATAGCAGTTCATACTCCAGCATTACCCTTTACTTACTCAAATTAAATGTTTAACACATTTTACAACACATTTAAAAATTGCATTGCGGTTTCCGCTTCTTGGGGGTTTTTTTGGTTTGTTTTTTTCCCCAGTATTGTATATAAATATTAATGTCCAGATCTACTTTGTCTCCACTTTTCATTGTCCCTATGATAAAACCAGCACTGCTGCTGCTTTGTTTTCCTTTTGACACATCAGGATGTTGGATTCAGGTATTTGACAGCTCATAGGGGAAAAAGGAAGAAGCAGAAGAAGCATAGTTGAATGTTTTAGCCTTTTAGAGGCCATGAATATGAGGATGTGTTTGACTATTTCTGATCTTTCTGTACTCAAATCTTATGAAGTGAAAGAAAGGGAAGGAAAATATGTATGCTGAAGTGTATTTGTAACTTTCAGAAGGTCTAATTCTGCTAAGTTTTGGACCTGTACTTAGCAGTCGTTGTACAGAGGATTTGACTATATGAAGGACATGGCATTTTAAAGGTATAAAGAGCAGGAGCTAATCTGGGGAAAATGCAATGTGGTATTTTAGAGGAGTAACTGCTGATACAACCTTGGAAGTACTTCTGATAAATAGCTCTTGAAATAAATTCAGTCCTGGCTGGCAGTTCCTTTTGGAAATGTTTACCTTTGCTTTCACATTTCAGTATGTATTGAAAAAGGAGACCACAGAGATGTTGATCCCCCTTCCAGAGGAAGAGAGATCACAGCTTGTATTCAAGGGATCACAGCTTGTATTCAAGCTGCTGCTCATGTGTTTCTCTCCTCTGTTCACCTTGGTTACTTCAAGTCATTTTCCATGGTAGACAGGTAACATTGTTGGGCTCTGGTGTGAATCTAAAGGAGTATGTTTAAAACAGTCAGAGTCTTTTGTGGTTCATTCCCTCCTTTCACCATCCAGACCTGAACTGACATGATTCCCAGCTTGCATGGCCACTGCTGCTTATTAATAAAACAGAAAGAAATGTTTTATTGGATGATAACTTAATAAAATAGACTTTTTTTCCTTTTCTTAATAGAATAATAATTTGCCAAGCAGGATTTTTGAATCAGTGGTTCTTCATTATGCCTTGGGCTTGTTTTTTTTTTTTTTTTTTAATGCTTCTATTGAACTAATACATTGAAGCAGAGCTTATGAAGAGCTTCTGAGATCTTCATGTGGGCCAGGGTTATGGATGTTTCTGGATGATGCTCATATCAACTCATACCCCTGAAAGGCTGTGTAATTTCAAAGGTAGGCCTTGTCCCTGTTGTTCCCAGTTTTTAACAAAAGTACACACTGGTACTGACATGGATGTCCAGGGTAACAGGCACCAGGCTGGAGGCTTCCCCTTTGTGTGCAGACACAGCAGTAGCTGAGTGTGTGGAAGGAGTGCCTCTTCCTCTTCCTTGCACCTTCCCTCCTGTCTCACTGGGATGTAGCGGGTCCCTTGGGCAGTCTGTGCAAAAAAGAAGGCTGTTATGCTCTTGGAACAGTGGCAGAACAAGTAAGGCCTTTCACTACCCTCCCATGGGTGACTGTTTGTTTGAGCTTTGATCAGGAGAGTGTTAAAAATTGCCTCTAATCAATGCATGTGCATATATGGGCAGAGGGCTGAGTGCAGCCGAATCCAGTGACAACCACGGTGCTCTGTGTGCCTCTGGCTACAGAAACTGATGTGCCTTCACTGTTCCAGCCCACGAGGCAAACTGGGCTCTGCAGAGCCTTTGACCTTTTGAAAGCATGAAAATCCATAGAGAGCTGAAAATTATTCCTTTTTCATTGAACTGCTTAAAATAAAGTGGCCTATGACCTCTTGAAAGTATGTCTGACCCTGTGGGACTAGGGAGAGACCAAATGAACTAGACCATAGCAGGACCCAGAGGTGAGCACAAACTTACAGTCTGAGGCAAATTCCATAGATCAGACTATATTGTGAAGTGGGAGGTGATGATTTCAAGTACCCAGTCTTGCTTTCCACTGGTCTTATAAACTAATGCAGTAACTTCTCTATCAAGCAAAGGGAAGATGTGTATAGCATATTTAGAAGGACAGCCTCACTTCTCATTTAAAACTGCTTAAGAATAGTGTAACCTAAAAAAACATAGAGGGTTTTTTCCCTCCATACATTCTTCTACTGCTATATGAATTTACACCAAGAATGGTAATGTATTTCCTAACTCTATGTAAATTCTGACAGATCGGGCTTGAGTCATGGCTTGATTGTCTCTGTTACAAGGACCGTAATTTTCCCTATTTCCTGATAATCCTTCTTTTTTTTTTTCTTTTTTTTTTTTTAATTTTCCTGAAAGGATGGCCATTGGAGGTAGATAAAGTTTTAAATATTGCTCTCTCCTAGCACAGCATCGAAGTTAATAGCTCATTGGGCATCCTTTGGAATCTTATTAGCCATGTTACCCAAAGATTTGCCCTGATGCTTGTGTTCAGTTGACCTTGCATGTGATCTGAAAACCACCCAGAATAACTGTTATTCTCCAATATGTACTGACAGTCTGATAAGTTTGACCTGCATTCCCTGACCCCAGACATACACCTTTGTTTTTGATTATGCTGAAACACACTGTTCAATAGTTCCCAGTTCTCTGATAAATACACTTAAGCCTGCACTGCTTTAGCAAAATTGGAAACATGCAGGTTGATCTCAGTTGGTAAGTAAGTCTTGCTTGAACAGCTTGCAAAAAACATGTTGTGTTTCTTCTGCTGTTTGGCTACTCCTGTCATGTCTCTCCATCTTCCCTCCATTGTACCTGCTGGAGCCCTGTGTTATATACAAGTAATCACGTAGTTATGCTGTTCTGCTATCAGTAAACACATTTTAATTGGACTAGAGAGCAAGAGAGACTGACTGTGAGCTTTGAGTCCGTTGTATTTAATTGCCATATTAAAACCTGTTATTTTAGATACCCTGGTCTAAATCAGAAAAGCGAGAACTGAAAGCTTGCAAGCAAATCCAAATCTTGCTTCCTAAGACACAGATAAGAACGTACACTCCCTCATCATACACAAGTGAGTAAAGGGGTGACAATTGTAAAGCAAACACTGAGGGGAAAGTGGCTCATAGAATAATGCACAGGAAAAAGCACCGAGTGAATTTTAAAAGCCCTTGTTATGCCTGGCCAACAAGGATTGTACAACAATTTGTTCAGACATTTAATGTCAGAAAAAGTTGTTCCTGCTTGAGGATATTTGCCATTTTCTTTACAATAGCAAAATACTGTATACAGACCTAAATGTTTTGGAATCTAATCTCGTCATATCCATCAAATGACCATGCTTGAGGTATTTATTGATGAGACTGGATAAATCCTAGTTGAAGAGAACATCACATGTCTTGGAGTGAGTAAAATCCTGGGCATGATGCCAGACTCTCAGGGACAGTTTTGCCTTGATGGCATATAGGGATTTATACTTGTCTTTATTTTCATCACTGAGTGCCAGAGCAGGGAGAAAAGAGGCAGGAGGAAAGTAAAAGTACTGTATTCTCACATAGATGTTATTTACTTAAAAATTAAAATCTACTCATTACCTCATTGTTTTCTGTTAAAAAAAAAAGTAGACTCCTAACTTCATTTTAGATGATAGTCTGTGCTAAACATAAATCAGACACAATACTCCCTCTCAACCTAAATTATTTTTTTTATGCTGAAATACTCATAATCCTGTGACAGTAGAAGGTAGTTTATGTTAAATAATCTTACACTAGACTGCTGATAAATAGGCTGAGTTCTTGGTAGATTTTCTTGCTGCCAGGTGATGTTTTGTTTCAGCGAGCAAAAATTCATTTTCCAGTCTGCTTTCAGTGAATCATAGAGAAGTATATACACTTTAAAGATGGAAAATGACCAACACATAAGCAGCCCTTTATGACTTTCAGTAAAACCTTTTGTTTTGATCACTTATTATGAATTTTTCTACTTGGGAGTTGATTGACTGACTTGTGCAAGGAGCAATGCTTTCCATCTATTCCCTATAGCCTCACAGGAAAATATCATTCCCGGACAAAAGTTGAGTCAGGAGACAGAAATGACTCATTCTTTGTACCATTCCCCTCTGACATTACTTCATGAACAATCAAGAGGTTTAGTCTGAAGTATTACTGCTGTATAAGAATGCAGAAAGTTTACATTAACTCTGGGGGAGAATGAAACAAGAATTTGAAGTAAGGTCCCGTGAGGGTTGATAATTAGATAAACTACATCAAGCTGAGGAAATCTCCTAAACTGAAAATAATTGAAGACTGGGAGAAGTATGCAGGAGAGGTACAAGCCTGTCCTGTCATTGGTCTTCCTTTGGGTTTTGACTGTGGTCGCTCCTAGAGGCACAGTACTGAGTTAGATGAACTCTTTTTTTTGGAGGGGTGGGGGAGTCTGAAGACCAGACTTTTGGGATTCAAAACCCAGAAAGAGTCCAAGATTTTGCTCTATGGTTTTGTGGCCAACCTTCTGCTGGCCACAGAGGGGAAGGAAAGAAAAGGAAACTGTACTTTGAATACATGTCTTCAAAGGAGATCAGTAGTCTTTGACTTCTGGTAGGGCCATAGGATGGGTTGGGTTGGAAGGGACTTTAAAGATCAGCCAGTTTCAACCTCCCTGCCATGGACAGGGACACCTCCCACTAGACCAGGTTGCTCAGAGCCCCATCCAGCCTGACCTTTTAGTGAATTTGGTTTAACAAACATAATTGCAACATAATGACAATTGTAAGTGAAGCTGAAGATTTGTGGCTTGTTATTATAATCAAATCTGAGGAAAGAGGAAGGTTCAAGGTTGTCAGCTGAGATGCTCATCCTGAGACAGTAATGTAGGAGCCACAAAACTCAGGTAGACATCTGAAAATGCCCTTCTGTCTCAAATTGCTAATTTTGTTGGTAATAATGTTTGACTTCGTATGTATTGTGGACTTAGATCTGAATTAATTTGGGAAATGAAATCTGAATGTGACTGATAAAACTGTTCACAGGGAATTTTCTACTTTCGCATCCCTTCACGTGGCAGAATTCTTCTCAAGAACATCACTTTAATTTCCTCTTATTGGTTTTTAATTAGGCTGGTCATCAAAGTCTTGTAAACCAAAACCACCAGTGATTCCTGGCATGTGATAATGCTGTTCATGCATATATTAACTTGGCATTGCTAACAGCAAAACTAAATTCTGTGCTTTCCTGAATCTTTCAGGATGCGTTGTCCAAAGTACTGAAGGTAAAAATGGTCTTCCTTTTAAATAAAGAAGTATTTGCTTTGGGAATTCAGTAATTGTGAAAGAGTATTCAGGAAAAATTCTTCATCTCAGGGTTGTACAAAGAATTAGAAGAGAGGCATTAAGCTGAGATGGTAATCTCAGCTGGAAATTAAGGGGGAGGGAGGCAGATAATTTCATGGAGTTGGTTTGTTCATTTATGAGTTATCCCTCTATTCAAAACATAGAGTTTTAAATCTGATTTTGTTTTCACATTGTAGTTAAGCAAGAAAAGTTGGAAATCTGTTAAGTGTCACTACGAATAGTGCATTAGAGTCTTGGCAGTGTAGGGTCACAAAGAAGCTGACAATTCAGCATCAGACTTGTGACAGTTTTTACTATATTCATGGTGTCCTTCAGTAGCTTTATTTCAAGGAGCTTTCAGTGGAGAGTCACATACAAGGACTATGAAGGAGATGGCAGGACCCAAGGCATTTCAGCCTCTCTCCAAGGAAAACAGACCTAGCAGCATGGTCTAGATACTGTCCCTATTTTCATCAATTCCCTAACCAGTTTGAGTCCAGATATAAGTGTCCTAGATATCTGAAAAAATGGATCTCTCTAAGGCCTCAGAAACCTTACTGGAACAGAATCCTCTTAGTCTTTCCAATAAAGTTCCTGACTGGGGAACTTTCTTAGAAGACAGCTTACAGGAACAGGCTGTGCTTACTCCTCACGCACAGTATCAACAAGTGCCAGCTCTAGTCACAGAGGGGTGTTCTACCCTACTTTAACAGGGTATCTGCTTCCCTTTTAGTCTTCTCATTTTCTCTGTATAGGAAGCACAAGACCAGTCTGATATTTTTCCAAGGTGGCTTAGCCAGTTTACCAGCTGTGGAGAGACCATGCTGCACCCTATAGAAGCCTAGATATGTGAGAATTTTGAGATGACTGCATTAATTCTCTGTATTAGTAACGAAAGGGAATTTCCCTGGGCTCAGGAAATAACCTGAGATGAGCTGTGTGGCATCTAGGTCAGTCTCTAGTGTTGTCTGAATTGAAGGTCTGGATGCTGATTCTTTCTGTTGGAAAATATCCTGCTGGTTTTGCATTAGTTTTTGGCATTGCTCAGATTCTCTAGGAAGACAGTTCAGCAAAATTATTCTGAAAGCCAATAAAAATAAGCTGAAAATGGTTTGGTTTTTTTTTTTCAGAACACTAGTATATCACCGGGATGCCATTAGAATCCAGGCATTGATGTATTTGCAAATCAGGATACTTTTCTCTGTACACAGGCTTCTGTAAAATTTTGCTGTTAAATTTATCTTTTGTTGGTAAGGTTTCTTTTATGGACCGCTAGTGGTTGCTACTGATTTCCTGAGGATGTTAAAATAATCTGGTGCAACTTGGAATTGCAGTTCTGAATTTCTAAGGACAGGCAAGCAAAACTGCTGTTACATAATCTGTGGATGGATCTAGTTGACTTCTAATTGGCCCCTGTGCTCTCTGTATCAGCAGATGTGATTGGCATAGGCCACTCTCTGGATCAGTGAACTTCTTGGAATCTTGGATTCTTTTCCTTTTTTTTTTTTTTTATGGCCTAGAATTCTGACCAGAACCTGTCTTGTTATATCATTCCTCATTTCACAACTTTTCTAAGAATAGAATTGTCATGAAAAAGTAATCATCCAGTCACAACTAATAAGGAAATTAGTGATATTAGTTAGTTGTTTCAGGGCATTTGCTGTCACTTCCTGCATTTGAGTTAGGTACCTGCATTTAGGACAGGCATCAGCTCCCATTTGACACTTACTTCTTAAAGAGAACAATTTTAACAATGTCATGAGAAGGTCACAGAGCCCACATAAGTATCATCTGTGAGGGGTTATAGTGTTTTGCACTTGTAAGTGCATGTATCATGACAATGCCTTTGTCATTTTAGTAATAGTTAATATAGTGTTTCTATCAAAAGCAGTTCAGTTCTATTAGGAAACTAATTATACACTTTTGAAAAGACTCTCATGGTACATAGGACAAAGGAGTTATAAAATAGTTATGAAAATCCTTGAGTTGAAACTTTCCGGTAAGTGACTCAAGCTTATAGTCCTAATTCAACCAGCACAAATAAATCCAGTAAAAATATATATGACCTAAATTGTATGAATAACACTACAGGCTCTGTGTATTATCACTGATAGTCACTTTTTAAAAGATCAGTTTAAAACTGGAAAAGAAAATGTTTCTGTTCCTCTCCAAATTAAATTGTCTTTAGCAGAAAAATAGTCATTAACAATAAAATTATGTGCTTGTTTCTTGAAATAACTTTATTGGGAAACAGAAGGAAGCTGCGTTTAGTAATATTGTTCTGAATTTTTTTAAAGCAGCATTGAAATACATCAAATAACACGAGCAAGATAATGTGTAAATATGGATTTTTGAATTGTTAACAATTGTGAGTTGGTATGTTGATGCTCTCAGAGGTGCTATGTTCCTTCATTACTGATACAAAGGTTTGTGGTATAGTTGGCAAAATAGTAGTTCTGACCACAGATCAGTGTTTGGGACAATGTGTCTGTGGTGTGTTTGGGAGGGTGGAGGGGAGTCTGTGGTCATCACTGTTCAGGTGAAAGCAGTACAGTAGCAGTCTGCTTCTGATAGGGGTGTCAGGACTGAAGGAGTAGGTTGAATTTCAATGGGCTGGAGCTGATTCTAGAAGCATTTTGTGTATCCTGATGGAAATGTCTTCCATACGGATTCAGGTGAAGCTTCTTGTCTCAGGTTTGCTGTCTTGAGGGAGTGCAGCCACACGGCAAAATAACACTTGAGCAGCACAGAACATTTGCATTTAGCAGCATGGAGTAGTGCATAGATTGATCTGTGCCATCTATGCCATTAGACTGCAGTAAAATTATTTAAAGAATCAAAGCTGCTAGGAGCCTTAGAGGTAGGCCAGACCCCATTGTGCTAAGCATTAGAGATTAAAAGATGATTCCTGCCCCAAATCTTTCAGCACAGTGCTTGGAAGAAGCAATCCTGTGTAACTCAAAAAGTTTTCTCCAGGTGCTTGGTTATTTTTCACGAATGTGAACAGAGAATATGTCTATCAATACAAGCTGTTATCTGAGTGAGTTTATCTGAATATCAAGAGCTGTCTTGATACCAGAGACATGTATAATAGCAAGTGGCATATATCATAGCGACTTACTGCTTGATGCATCTATTTTTAAGAACACCTGAGTTTACAGAGCATTTTCAATTTCTTAAGCTGTGCAAATTTACCAAAACAGAAGGAGGGGGTTTCGGATTACTCTGTCATCTCACTATATTTGACAGCGCAAAATGTAAATTTTTATTTTTAAGGTATGTTTCCTGACATGGTACAATTGGAAGAAAAATTATCTGTTGCCCCTTGCGTGTCTAGAAGTGTGATAAAGTACCACTGCCTCAAAACAAAATATATGAGAATATAAGGATGTCATTGGAATTTTTTTGTGCTTTGTAAAATTAGCTCTGAATTATGATAGATATGTTTTCACCTGTATCTAATGAATGTAAGATAAAAAATGAATTAGAGGAGTACAAAGTAAGTTTAAAGCAAAATAAACCAAGCAAAAATGAAAAACCTATAAACTGTGATTTTGTCCTGGCTTTATGAACTCTTTCCCTGGAATAAATGTCATGAGTCTACTATGTTACATTGCTGGCAAGTGTTCATCACCTGTGTATCTAGCCCCATACTGGAAACTGAGGATTAGAATGGAAGAACATTGCCACTGTAATTACCCAGTCCGCTTTCTATACAATTTTTGCTTAGATTTTTTTATTTAGGTTCTCCTTGTGCCCAAACCTCCTTAGTTTTTGTGATTTAATGTTTGAGAACCGTCACAACTTAAGCTGATCAAGCACCAAGAATCATGGATACAGCCACAGTAGTCTGAAATTAATCTTCGAGTGGCTGGTTGGAGACTGTGGCCAAGGGGTTATGTTTTTCAATTTGCCAAAAGTTTCCAATCTTGTGGTGTGGGAATTAAAAGTAAATCAGGAAAGTGGTAGGTTGAGAGAAGGAACAATAGGCATCAGGACTCTATTCTCTCATTGCCTTCAGATACTTTACAGGTGGATAACAATTCCAGATTGAATGAAGCTAAGTTTTTTAAGAACTGTGGGCTATGATAAATTTGTAACTAGAATTTGGAATGGAATCATCAAGATAAGCTGCATCCGTATTTTGTAGCCCTTGCAGTACTGCTTTATCCTCCCTTTCTCAACCTCTGGCAGCAAATGGGATATATACACTTTAAATTTTGTATCCCATTCCTGAAGTCTGAAACTTAGAGGGAGGTTTTTGTTACAGATTTACATGGTATAAGATATTGATGTAGGACCAGGATGGAGAATGTGTGTTTTCCTCTAGATACAGAGTGATTGAAATAAAATAAAATAATGTAATGATTCAACTTCAGTCATTGCAATGAGTCACTGTCCCAAAGACTTTTTGTTCTGACACAGCAGTGGATTAAGACAGACTCTTCCACAAGTCATTTGGAAGAACTGTGCAGCTGGCAGAGAAGAGGTGTGAGCATGTCTATCTCCTTGACAGGCCTGACACTCTTCCAGCTACATTAGGTAAAATTAACTGATTGACTGGGGGCAGCTTCTGGTTTGTGCCAGGATAAGGAAGAAGACCTTGAACATGATTTACCTTCGTTTTGTTTTTCATAAACTTTTCGTGTGTAACTGTGTTAAGGACAAACATACTTGCTAGCAATACAAGTGCTTTTGTTTTCTTCACATGTAACTGTGTGCAGAAATTTGTGAAATGCTTATAAAGATATTAAACTGTAGGACTTGTGATAAAACAGTGTGGCAACTGGACTTCAATGCAGGGAAGTAATGATTATCATAGTTTAATTATGCCACATACTTTGACATAAGAGGTTTGCCTGTGGGAATCAGTGAAGTTCCTTACATCTCTATAATTTCCACATGTTCACAAATTTCTAATCTCATCCAAGAGGATGATGGAGATTTTTGTGCTTTCCTATGAAATTTGAGAACCTGACCACTACCCAAAATAGGTTATCAGACTAGAACAATTAATTGACTGTACTGGATACTAAATGAGTTCTTAGGATAAGTTCATTATTCTATTCTCTGATTTCTTATGAATCGGGGTGGTGAAACTTTCATCCTGTGGTTGAAATTCAGTAGGCTGAATATTATTGCCTTTGATCTGGAATGTCAAAATTTGTATTCTTGACAAACTCTTGGCTGTACATTGGTATTAGGAGGGAAGAACATAGCCTATATGTTAGTATAGTAGCTGTAGAATAGAATTCTATAGTAGCAATAGAAATATAAGAAGAATACAGCTATTATTGCACCATGTGAGGTGCAGTCTAAGAGGGATTTTGAACTTCAGGATGGGAACATGGGATTTTAAAAATGAGTGTGCAGTAGTGCTGTGGTGAGCTCTAGAGTGCTTCAGGAGTACATTGCCATTGCCAGACTACAAAGGGTATTGACTTCCTTGGGTAGGGTACTGTAGTGGTGTCTGAACAGATGAGTGGAAGAGGAAAAGTCATTATAATGCAAAACCTTGTCTGAGGAGGAAAAAATTTTTCCTCGTTCCAGTTTACTTGGATCTAAAAGACATTTTATTATTTTGTGTTTCTTTTAAAATCTTACTGAATTCTGAATTCCAGTATTGATATAAAAGCTTATATTTACTTATTCGGACTTTTCTGCTTCGCCTATCAAATTTTCTAGCTGTACCATGAAAAAGAAAAGAAAATACGTCAAATCAACTCTGAAAAACACACTTTCTTAAAAAAAACCCCAATGGAATTTAGTAGTCTTTATTCTTCATTCTGGTAGAAGCAGCATGGTCAGCACTTCTGAAAATTAAACCACTGCTTTAGGTGCCGAAGTAGAGGAGCAGAATGGTACCTTCAAGGAGTTGCTTTACAAACTCTTGCCTTTGGTTGCAAATATGATTGAATACAAGTAATAATAGCAGAAGTAGGGCACATCATGCCAGACTCTAACTAATGAAAAGTCCTGTATGACAAGAGATTAAAATCAATTTAAATATAATTTAAAATTAATTTTTTTCAGTATAATAAGTATGTGATTTTGGAGCACATAAAGGAAGAGGGAGGACTCAAAATTTTGTTGTGGGGGCCAATGGAGGCAATTTAGGAATACGGAATCCAAGTTATTGCCATATGGAACTGTTTCTAGGTTTGCCTATGAAATCAGACTCTTCTTCCTCCCTGCCAGTGGCAGGAGTGAGCACAGTGCCCCTGTCCTCCAGTTGCTCCAGTCAATGCAGGTCCCAGGAATGACTGTCCCTCTGCTACTCTCAACTGCCCCATTGCTCCTTTCTGTTCCCTGTGCTAAAACTGCTGCTGTCAGGGTCATTACTTAGCCAAAAAACTGGTTGAAGCTGGAGATAGTAGGCTGATAACTATTTCTTATAATGATGGTATTTTTTACCAGTTTCTAATGGCAGAAATTCATAGACCAGCCCTCTCTGCAGAGGACCAGGAGTAATTCAGCTATTAAGCATGGGAACTCTAATTTATTAGCAGATGTATTGAAAGTTAGGTGGAAAAACAAGAGAAAACTTAAACTATAAAATTAGCCCAGAGAAAGGCTATTTACATGCCTTTTGCTACAAGAGTAAATTAAATAACAAAATAAAGGTACAAAGTTAAACACAATAAATCACAGAGGAGAACTAATTCATTAGAGCCTAAAAAACTTTTAAAAAATGGAAATTCTGTCCAAACACCATTAGTAGATTGGAGCACAAGTTATGACACAACCTCAAGATAATATTTATTAAAAGATGGTAAGATAAATACAAATAATGAAATGCTCTGAAGATGTTATGTAAGATAACTGATTATTTAAACAGAGACTTCTGCTTCTAGTGGCAGATGACCTAGAGAATTTTTCATTGCAGAAAATATTGTGGAAATTGCTCACTAAAAACATTTTTTAATAGAGAAATTTAGTATAGCCTCAAACGAAGATAAAACTTTTGGAATAGTTTTGTCTCTTTCATGTATTTGTAGATTGATGTGGTTTGATCTGCTCCTTGACTGGCTCAGGATTATTTGGAGTTTTTTGGACTGGAGTGGTGGCAGTTTGCTGAGTTTTAAACATTTCTCTTTAAGTACCTATGGTAATAATGAGCATATAGAGGGGAAAATGAAAGCACCAGAATCAAACTATTCTCACAGAAGCAATTTGAACATATGGACAAAAACTGAGAAGTTTGTATCTATGTTTCAAAATCTAGGATGATTTAAGATATTGTTTCCCGTCTCTAGATCTAAAGCATGAAGAGAAATCTTAGAGAAGAGTGAGGAACATCATGCATCCACAAAAATGATCAAAGACCTGCACTTGCCAAAAAAAAAAAAAAAAAAAATCCCCAAACTGTGCAAACTCTGAATTTGAATCTAATTGAAATGACAGAATTCTTTAAAGACCTGAAGTCTGCTTTGAGCCCAGGGGCTCCTAGATTATTCCATCTGAGATTATTTTAAAATTCTTTGACTCTTTCTGATCTTTTTTACAGTAAGCACATTTTACCCTGGACTTGTGCCAGATGTACTCAAAAGGATTGCAGCTCCTCTGGAAATGCCTCTTGGTGTGGTACAACTTGCCACACAGAAGTGTCCCTTTTGGGGAACATGCTGCCTGGCAGGGGTGAGGTTAGGATTAGGATTCTCATCCTGACTTATGCTCAGGAGGAGTCTCAATTGCTATTTAGTCTTCCTTTATTTGGGAATTGAGTATGATGAGTTGTGTTTGTAACTGTCACTGTGTTCATTTACCTGGGTATTGTATCTGATTTTGAAGAGTTAGCCAAGATGAAGTTATTTTCCTTTTTCAGTCATCTGGGCAAAATTATTTAAACCAGGGCCTTGGTTTATAATGACACTCTATGTTCATTAGGACAATATCTAAATCTGTTTGAAACTTGGCCAGTAGTGGTCCTCTCTGCATTGCTTGGTGCCTAGCAACCATCATCAGGGCCAGTATTTTCATCCACTTTCCCTTTCAAGTGTTTTCCAGTTTCTTCTAGCTAGGATATGAAATAAAAACAGCCTGAGAGACACTCACCTCTGCATGTAATAGCAATAGCTGATTTTATGTACTTCAGGGCAAGCTTCCTGTGGTAGGAAACCCTCCAAATCATTCTTTATTATTCTAATATTATGATTTGGAATCCTTGAATTTAATCTCTTGGAAACATTTCCCATGCGTGTGGTGGGAAGATGCAAGAATTTGCGTGCTCTGTATCACTTAGAAAAAATCACAAGTCATCTGTAGGGAGGAAAAGAAATTAAAAAACAGTGCAAAAGGATCATTTTCCCAAAGTTGTTCTTCATATATATTATCAAGAAGAAATGGTCTTGAATGCTTTCTAAATAAGCAGACAGCTTGCAGATGCAAACAGTTTTTCATCTCTGTGCTGCTCAGGCAATAATCCTATTTTCTCAATATTAATAACTACAGCGGCTTTAGGGGAAAATCTACTCTTGCAGCAGATGTTAAACCAAAACTGCATAGCCTAGACCTTATGTGCAAACTACTTCCTTTCTTTGCCAGGTTGCAATTGGAAGGTGTGGTGTTCCAGTATTGTCCTTTTTTTTTTTTTTTTTTTTCCCCTCTCTGAGGAAGGATATTGTGCCTGCATTACTTGAACGGTATCATGAGACTCGTAAATGTATTTGCAAGTGCCATTTGTCCGTTGCATAAGGCTGCTTTCCCCCATCCTGGCTTAGCATGATTATTCCTCTTTTGGCAGTATATAGCAGAAGAAGGAAATAACTGTGTTGCTTTACTTTTAAATTGGAAATCTTTAAAATGAACCGTATACATTTGGGGCGGTACCATTTGGGTTCTTTAGGTGTAACAGCTCAACTGGAGCTTGCAGTTCCCGTAGGTTCTGCAGAGGCAGTTCAGGCCACGCCGCAGAACTCGCGGTTGGCTTGGACAATAGCAGTGCTTGCTCTAATGAAAACACAATTAAAACCAGGCAGGAGCCTCAGGACTCCTACTATAAGTTATTTAATTACAGCTCATGGACGGCCAGTGAGATGAGATCACTTCTGCCCATATGAGACTCTTATGGTGATGAGTTTATTTCGTGAAGATGAAACGGTTTACAATAAAAAATCCCAAGCAATCACCAGTCTTTGGATCTAGATCCTCAGGCTGTGTAAACTGGTGTAACCACACAGATTTCAATGAGACTGGGTTATGACTGTTTGAAAACAGGACTTTCATGTCAAAAACAAACTGAACTGTGGTGAGGGCGAGGAACAACCAACAACTATAAGCTCTTCTTCCCTGGGCATTTCCTTATTTTACTGCTTTCCTTCAGTCTTTCCACCTAAATAGTCATCTTTCTTCTTTAACAGTCATACCAAGGAACAAAATCTCTTTGTGCAGTTACAGTACATGTTGGGAGACTGCCCTCAGGCACTGGTTGATGTAGCACAAATATAAACTAAGGGCGTATTACTTGAGTCACTTGAGTATCCTGTTTGAGTGAGAAAAGGTCTTCTGCAAGTATTCTTACAGATGGTGACTGAATTTTGCCTAATGGAGGTTTGGGGTTTCTTACTTGGTTACCTCACTTGGCTGAAACACTGTGCTCCAAACTGGGGTTCAGGATTTATTTTAAGCAAAATTAATGCTTACGACCGTGAAATTAAATGTTGCGGGTTAAAGTCTGGCTCTCTTATCCA
The DNA here is from genome assembly GCF_009829145.1 of Chiroxiphia lanceolata. Classification (NCBI taxonomy): domain Eukaryota; kingdom Metazoa; phylum Chordata; class Aves; order Passeriformes; family Pipridae; genus Chiroxiphia; species Chiroxiphia lanceolata. The sequence continues at coordinate 62,486,574 of NC_045641.1, forward strand.
ATGAGATATACATGTGTGTCACCTCTTATTGAGCCAATGATTGTTCTGTCTTTTAGGCATAGATACTGCAATGCCAGTAGGTATTTGTAATTCATTTGGGACTTACCTGGAATGTGTCTGAGCAGCAGTAAAATTTTACGATATTAAGCTTATACATGGGGCAGTAAAAGGTCATCTGGGATATCTGTTGTGTTTTTTTCCTGTGGAGTACCAGTTCTGCTTCAGAAGCACCTTAATATATTAAAAATGTTGCTATGTATTGCAAGTTATAAAACATAGGTAGTGATGTTCCCTAACTTGCTTGCAAACCTTAGTTTTGGGATGGCCTACTGTCCTGGGTTTGGCTGTAGGAGAGAAATTATTTAGTAATAGAGGGATTGATTATTCCTTTTTTTTTTTTCTGGTTCCATGGTCTGTGGGCTCCTCAGTGCGTGAGGAGAAAGGAGATCAGGAACATGATCATCAGAGTGTGCTCATTAAAATGTGGGGAAGGAAGGTGCCCAAGATGGTTTCACCATATTTACCATTATATTGCTCAGGTGTGTATGAGAAGATTTTACTCTTGGGCCATCCAGAGTCTTGTGGTATCCCATTTACACAGAGAGGGAGGAACCAAGGGAGCGGGTGACATTTTTTTGACAGAAGCCTCATTTTTAAGACAGAATAACCAGCAATTATGTCCCCTAATTCAGATCTAGTCTGGATCCAACATAGAGCTGCATAAATGTCTAACTGGAACAAGTACGTGTGTCATAATAGTCACTTTTTATAACAATGAGCACTACCAGTTTCTGCAGGAGAAGCTTTTTAGTTTCAGGGTGGAATTTATAGTTAAGACAGAAAACACAGAACCTGAAACAGCCACTGACAGCGCGGTGTCCAGGGCCCTCACCTGATGGAGTAATTCAGATTCAAGGCTTCAAACAGCTCAGTAACTTAAAGTGCTGGCTTCTCTGCGAAGCAAATGCCCCAACCACCAGGTTACAGAATCATTCCTGGCTTTTTTCCTATCAGAGATATTCTTGGTGAGCATAATTCGATACAGTGTGGAACAGCTGAGGGTACAGTTAGGGCAATCACTAGAGATGTACAAAAGAGATTCAAGCCTGGTCTGAAATGAGTCAATCATTTATACAGGATGAGGTATCTCCAACAGGAAACTTTGGGAGGCAATAATTCTGTAATATATTTGCTAGGACATTAAGATTCACATTCTTAAATAAGCAGAGTAAAGATCTGCATTGGGATTTCCCAAACCTGAGACAAATGCTGTTACTGCTTGTTATGCAGTGGGTAAGGGCTCTATTTTTTTCTTCTAGACTCCAGAATACCCTTATCTGTAAGAAAAAGTTGCCAACCCTTGCATTAGGAAACCAGGGACTTGTTACATGCTTAGATTCAACTCTAGATGGAGCTTTACATGGTGCCTCAGTGTTAAAGATAATAGGTGGTTCCACTGTGTTTTATATGTATATTCTTTTGCTGCTGTTTCATTATGATCCTCTGTGGACAAAGGATGCCCATCTTTGCACCAAAGTACTTGTAGATGACTTCTCTTTGCAGTTCTCTGTATAAATGGTCACAAAGAATGATGAAAGCCAGTAATAAAGCAATACCATTTGCATTATTAAACTGCCTTTGTTGTTCCTCAAGGCCTCAAGTGTAACAGGAACAAATTTGGAAGAAGGCCCGTGTATGTTTCACCGGGATGTTTCAATTACTTTAACCCTTATTCAATGAACTACACTAAACTAAGAGCTTAAAAGCCTTATAAATTGTCACAAGAATTGTGAGCAGCCTTTTTGAACCCAAAGCAGGCTAATGAGAAACACTGATTTAAAGGAACCAAATAACTTTGGCTCAAATTAGTAATGAGACAAGAGAACATTTTACTTGCTTCAATAGCTTGTGTGAAATGAATTGGTGGCCCCAGTCCAGTTTCTAGTAAATGTTTTGCTGCTACAGTAATAGTCTCTCTATAAATCATCAGTAGTGCCCACATCAGAAAAGTCACCACTAGTATTTGACCATAATTGGCTGAGTGAACATGGTCATGCAGGATCGTCCTCAATGCCTTTCAAAGGAGTTTTACTTTGCTAATGTTAAAAAGCATTGGCAAGGAATGTGGAGGGGGGAGAGGGTGTTTGATGTTGCTGCAGGTGTTCTTTGGGTAAAACACCTGGATTTCTAATTCTGTAAAAGTTTCGTTTTTGTCCAAACTAAAATTCAATAGAAATTGAAGTGGGGGAATGTAAAGTAAGTATTGAACTGTACAGTCTTGACTTTCTTTTGTTCTAATGACTGATGTTTCAATTATTTTTATGCTGCTGCTTTTTCAGTGGCATGGACGATACTGTCAGTAGTAATTCTATTTTTAGGTGCTCACAGAAGAAGTGTTCTGCAATTCTTTACTTTGTTCTAACACTCACTGGTGTTTTCTTTACCTTTAATACAGTAAACCTGCTGTATACTCTGAGATTTGTTCTGAGTTGGCTGCTATTTTAAGTTTTCCTTATGAGACACGCTGTCTTGCCTGCTGTCCTGTTGTTTGCCCTAGGGAATCTCCACAATATGTGTCCCTTAATGGGAACTGGTAAGATATGTTTGGCCAAGCTGCCAGTTTGTTAGCAAAGAAACCCCCTTCAGGGTCTTAAAAATCTGAAACCTATGTAACAGCATGGGTATAAGATCCACAGGACTGTGTTATTAGAGCACATAGGACAGCCATTACAAATAGGTGAATCAGTTCGGATAAAATTAGAACTGCCTCTGTTCTTCACCAAGTCCTTGAACTAAACCTAGATCAGATTACTCTTGAAGTAACTGTCAAGTCTCTCTCATATTTTTAATTGGAATCACTCATTCAGGACTCTGATATTTCCATTTTATTAAATTTAGTCCACTTTTGTTCACTTTCATGAACTCTGCACTTCCTTGTTCTAGTGAAGGCCCTTTGTGCAATCATGGAAAGGTAGCTATTCCAGCCAGACCAGACCTGGGAGAGACCAGAAATTTCCCCAGGGAAAAATATTGAACCAACCAAATAGAGCAAAGCAAGAAACATAAATTCCCACATCTGCTCATGCCAGATTTCCTTCTATGTCAAAAGACCAATGAGGTTTGGTAAAGGTTTGGGAACTCAGCTGTTTAGTGTGCTTAACAGAACCTCAAGTCTCCAATGGTTTGCCTGTCACTGTTCAGAGTTAAAAAGGTTTTCCTTGATGGAGGGTACAATGCATATCTAGCAGCCAGTCACTTTTATAGTGTGCTTCAGACACAGTAGTATGCTATTACCATTAGCAGACTGTTCTTTTAAAGGTCAGATGAAGTCAGAGAGGCATATTCCTCAGTGATAATAAAATAAAGCCAGAGCTGACACTTCAATAGTGCCAAGGAAAACGCAGTCTCCTTTTGTGTGCATGCATGCACATGCACCTGAATCAGAAAACAAGTCTCTGCATTCTTTTACAACACCACAATAACTTCATAAAGAGTAGGTTCCACAGAGAAACATAATATTGGCTCTTGAAATGAGAATTTTGTTTAGCTTTCTTGAAACACTCATTAATAAGCATCGGTGAATTACATGCTGTGGCTAGGAAACTGTGGCCCATGCTGGTTGCATTTGAATGATCATTTGGCTTATGGAAAATTAAAAAAAAATCATTGGAGATATATGAAGATTAATTCATTAGGAAGGATAAAATCATGGTAGTTTTTGTTTTGTCTCATGCCACTTAATTTCTATATGCTATTCAAGGTATTAATGAGTAAGGCTTTGGAGCAGCATGACAGATGATGCTGAGAACGTTACTTTGATTAGGTTATTTCAGTATTTACTCTACAAACATATTTAGTTTAATTGGGGCAGTCAGGTAAAAATCAGAACAAACAGAAATAAAAGAATGGCCCAAAGGCACTGCCTCCACAGCAAATACTTGGTTGGATATTGAAAGGATGTTTTTTTTACTCAGCACTACTGATAATGAAATCCTAACTGGAGTAAACCATAGCAGTCTAACTCAGTCACATCAGCTGGGTTGTGTTACCTAGCATACAGACTCACAGTCTGGTTATGAGCTAAAAACCATGGGATCCTCCTGCAACATAAAAAAATGAAGCCTAGGAGGTGCACAGAACTGGACAGGAGTTGCACACCGACTGTACAGAGGCATCAGTGGAGCACATGTAATCACTTGGTGCTTCTCACACTGGAGGTAGGTCAGCAGTTGTGTGTCCATTGACTAAACCAAGAAAAAAAGAAAATCAACTCCAGAATAAAGTTAATAGTTAATATTACCTGCATCATTATGGTCATAGAATCATAGAATTGTTTAGATTGCAAAGACCTTTAAGGTCACGGAGACCAACTGGGAAGAAATTTTTCCTAATATTCAATGTAAACCTCCCCTGGTGCAACTTGAGCCTATTTCCTCTTGTCCTGTTGCTTGTTACCTGGAAGAAGAGGCCAAACCCCCACCTTGGTACAACCTCCTTTCAGGGAGTTGTAGAGAGTGATAAGACCCTCTTGAGCTTCCTTTTCTCCAGGCTAAACAACTCCAGCTCCCTCAGCTGCTCCTCACAGCACTTGTGCTCCTGACCCTTCACCAGCTTCGTTACCCTTCTCTGGGCTTTCTCCAGCACCTCAATGTCTTTCTTGTCATGGGGGGCCCCAAAACTGAGCTCAGGATTTGAGATCACAGTAGTGCCCAGTACAGGAGGACTATCATGACCTCTGTCCTGCTGGCCACACTGTTGCTGACACAAGCCAGGATGCCATTGACCTTCTTGTTCACCTGGGCACACACTGGCTTGTGTTCAGCTGCTGTTGACCATCACTCCCAGATCCTTTTCTGCCAAGGAGCTGTCCAGCCACTCTGCCCCAAGTCTGTAGCACTGCGTGGGGTTGTTATGACCAAAGTGCAAAATCCAAAACTTGGCCTTGTTTGAGAGCTGTTCTTCCTTCCCATCTCCATTTAACATATTGGTAGATAATTCGCTTCAGAAATTAAAGCTGCATCAGTAATGAAATATATAATCTGTAGGAAAATAACTGTCACATCATGTTCATTGGTCATTTTCAAAATCAAAAATAAACTCTCTTAGTACATGTAACAAGACCTTCAACACTAAAAAGAAAATAAAAATTCTAGTAAAGCTGAAGAGAGCATAAATCCTATGAATATGTATCATTCCTACCTCTTGTTGCAGGTGTCTTATCTCACATTCTTGCCTGTGAATCTCTCAGCTGTTTTCACACTCATGATCTTCTGACTTCTGCACCTGCATATCTCTCATTTGAACCACAATGTGGAGATGACTGCTCTGCTCCCAGTTCTGGTACAGGTGCTATTGGCTCAATGAGGCAGAACATAGAAGCTTCTCTTTGGGCAAAATTCCATCAGGGTCCTTCCCCCTTCAGTACTCTGACGTGTGGGAGAGGATGGATGCTCACAGAAAATGTTAGAGGGGCTGGAAATATGTGCAAGCCTGGATGATGACTGGCCAGGGGGAAGTAGTCATGCAATGTAAGATGCACTTCAAAAACCGGCCTGGCAAAAGAACAGTGGGTGGAACTTGATGAAGAATCATCATAGAAGTATGATAACTTCAGCCTGTGCTCATGAGAGTTGTAAGATGCTTCTGCCCTTAATCTGGAAGGCTGACCTTGAAGATAGTCACAGAATAAATTGGGTTACTGGGGACTTCTCAGGGTTGTCTGGTCTAAGCCACCACTCAAAGCAGAGCTAGCTTTGAGGTTAGATTGAACTTATTTCTCAGTGCCATGTCCAGGGGAGTTTTGATCATCTTTAAGGATGGAGATTCCACAGCCTGTCAGTTTGACCACAGTTGTGATTAAGTGTTTTTATTAATATCCTACTGGAAATGCTGTGGTAAGGTTTTCTATATATATAAACTCTGGTTTGAGTTACATCCTGTGATCACAGAAAGTAGATATATTTATGTAGTTGGAAACCGTTTGCAGTTTGTTTTAATAATTCAGAATACTTAAATACTAATTTCTTTTCATTCCATTCTATTTTTTTTTATGGGAAACTATATTTACAAAAATAGAGGAAATATTTCCATTCTAAATAATTTTGAGGCATATAACACTAGGAGAGAAAACAAATGAAGTGTCTGAACTCTTAGAAACTAGTTACCTTTTTCTTTCATACTTAGTCTTCAGTGTTTGTGTGTTTCTTTGGAGTACCAAAATGGAAGGTATTATTTCTTAAAGAAAAGTTTGGTTCTTTTTCATTAACATGAGTTTTTTATGAACATATGAAGTCATGTGATTCTGAAATTGCACTAAAAAGCTGAACAAAATCCAGAACACTGAGATGTAATATTTTTATGCTAATATATACCTGTGAAAATCATACTGTTCTCTGCAGCAGCAAAGCCTATATAGAGAGGAAATTGTTATCTAAATATCTTTTCAATGTGCCAGCAATGAAGTATCTGTGTGTTTAACTCTGTTATGTAGGCAGGGAAGGACTAGGAATCAAATTTCAATTTTTATTTTAGATTATACCTGTTTAATAGGTTTTATGCCAAACGTTATAGAGGAATGTGTCATTTTCAGTTGCAATCCCATAGAGGTAAAAAGAATGCTGCAAACATTTATCTTTCTTTTGTGTTTTGGATGTCCAGCATTTCATGGTGTCTGCCATTTTCCATGGTGTAAATACCTTTACATATATAGAGATACTTCTTCCTCGGTTTTGCTTTCTTCAGTGAGATCCTTCTAACCAAACATCTTTCTTTCCATCTTTTGCACCAGCTGCTTGATTTGCCCTTTGCTCACCTGTACTGCTGCTTAAGCTGACTTAATTTTCCTAAGATGTGTCTGCACACTCTGCCCTTCCTTTAGGGAACTAAACATTCGCTTCTTGTTAGCTTTGTTTGTGTTCAGAGCCACCATTGGATGGTGTCCGTGCCCAGAACATGCTGGACTCCTCCTTTCCATAAACCTCCTGAGTAACAACAGTTTTCCTTTTATCAAAATGGAACTGATGTGAGCTGCTTGTTGTTTGAGCAATCCCAAAATGGAGAATATTATGATGCTGAGCACCATTGCTCTAGGAATGAAGATGGAACAAAGAGTGTGAAATAGAATATCTGAGATGATGGCATTTTAGTCACATGAGGAAAGCTATTTCCTAGTTAGGAACCGGCTCATAATCTTCAGCATAAATACATTCACAGATTGAATATTTCTAGATCTTCCATCATTTCTGTCAGTTCCTTAACTCTCATTAGAGGGGGGTATAGATGTGTCCTGGAAATTCAGGGAGCATGTATGTCTCATCTAGATCTGATGAAATAGCAAGCATAATTAGAATGCTTTTAACATGTTTGTAGTTGCCAGTAGATCATTAATCAAAGGTTTGGCAGGAGTCTACAGCAGATTTGGGTGTCTGAAAGAGACCCAACAAAGTCTTTTTTAGTGTTTTTGTCTTTTGTGAATTCTTTTTTTTTTTTTTTTTGGAGTAGACAATGAAAAAAACATACAGAGATCTCCAAAATCTGATTTGGAAATGTAAATTTTATCTTTCTTTGAGGTCTGACATTTAGTTAGGGAGCAGTCCTATTTCCACGGTAAAACATCCACAAAACAGGAAAGATGGATGTATCAATTAATCCTTTCTTCCTGTCAAATTTGAATATAATTGATTGGTTAGAGCTCTACAGGCCTCAGAGATCTGTTTCACCTGCAAGTTGCTCATCATATACACAGCTCTTTTTACGTAATGTGTTTTTCAAATCAGGTGGTTTTTTTCATGAAATACCTCTTGCCTTTACGTGGAATTTGTAGATCAGTTATGAGTTTTGATTTAAGCATACTTTTGTAGCAGGAATACTGTTTCCTTTACACTTGATAGTGCATAAAATACCCTGGCTTGCATTTGGTGATCAACCACATGTGGGGCAGGAGTTGGTGACTGGCTGCAGGGCTGTGCCTTGGAGATATGTGTGAGCAAGCTCCTGTCATGCACATGGAAACTAAAGGTAAGATGTTGCTACTCTAAGGGGTAAAGAAACGAGCTTTTCCTTTCAGGGTGATTATGATAAGCAGATGTTCCTTGCTAGATGTACATACAGACATGCATCTCAATAGAGGTACACACAGCTGGTCAGAACCCTAGATTTCTACAGCTGATTTTGATTAAATGATAGAGAATTAATGATTTGACTTTGTTCTTCAAATTAGCATGCAACCAGATGAGGGTCTTGGTGGTTTTATTTTCCCCGTGATGGACATTCACTGAAAACTAGTATGTTTTGTTAAATATGTACTTTATTATTATAATATATATATAATAATAATGTGCTCATGAAAGTTGCTGGCCACTAAAGTTATGTGACATTATTGCTACCAAAGAAGATCTGATACAGGAGAACAACTTGATGATTAGACTGAAGTAGTAAAAATCATAAAAAGTAGTAAAAATCATTAGAAGTAGTAAAAATCAACCTCTTGAAGAGGAGGTACTGCCCACAAGTTCTCAGGAAATAAGTATTACAGAGAAAAATACTGTGTTTAAAGGATAATTTAGTAATTTTTAACATTGCTGGGGAAATAGTTTATCATACTGCTAAGCCTCATTTTAAATTTGTACTTTATTTTATGCAGAAAAAAAATAGACTTCCTTTTTTCATTCCTTACTACAACCCCAACCCACCATTGCATACTTTGAAGCAGAGAAGGTAATAACTCACAGAAGTGAATAGCAATGTCTTCTATATAGAACTGTGGGATTTGTAGTGACTAAATACTAGAGAACCTCAGCTGTAAAATGGTGCCTATGTGAGCAACAGCACAGCACCCTCCTGGAGTTTGTCGGATCAGTCATTCAGTTGTTGATTTATCAGTACTGGCTTCTGCAAGAAAAAGCTCTGTGCTGAATCATGGTTGAATTCAGCACACAGTTGAATTCTGCTGTGTGTTTCCCACCATCTCTCTGAAATAACCAGTAGAGCTCCAGACAAACTCAGGGACAGAATTTTCCCCAGATGTTCAAGTTCTGCTGTTGTGCAAGGTCCCTGCTACAAGTTTTGGTACTGAGGGAATGGTGGAAGTTGAGCGTCTTGGCGAAGTAAAAAGAGCTCATTTGTATGAATACTGAGGAATGTTCTGCTCTTATGTACAAGCAGTGACCAATTTACACTATTTTCACAGTCTGTCCTAGTTTAACTGATGTCCACATTTCCCTTTAGAGCAGGAGAAGGACTTATAGTGCAATATCATATACTTGGAGAGTCCCATTTCAAATATTGTAGACAGCACAATTGCTTTGGTTTTATACCCTAACAGAGTCCAAAATCCATTGCATCTGTGACTTGAACTAGGGTTTGCTGGTTTCCTAGGGGTTGGAATAAATGGAATATTAATCACAACTGAAGTAAACTCATCATCTAATAGATGCTGTAGATTTATACATTTCCACAAAACTGACTTGAATATGTTCTCCAGTATCTCCTTCCTTGAGTGCAGTGAAAGCATCCCTGAGGTTCTAATAGCTCAAGGTCATTTTTAAATTTTATTAGGCTTTCCTGGTCCTCTCATTTTGGGAACAAATATGGCCAGCATTAAAGGAGCACCAAAGGAAATGTAAGCTTAGCAAAGTGCTGATAAATGCTTGCTTTTTGGAGTCTGTTTTTTTTCACAAGGGTCTGCAAATCCCTTAAAAGTGATTACATGACAACAGTGAATAGGGTTTCTTTTTCATCTAAATGTTTCCATCTGAAAATGAATTCACTGAAAAGAAAGGTTTTGTAGGAATCCAGTGCTTTTGATGAAACTTAATTCAGAAGGGGTTCTGAAATCTTGGATGGGATTCCTGGCTAAAAGCCCTTCTAGCATGTCCAGTGTTTTGGTGGATGAAATGCTGATTTGGGACATAGGAAACAGGGGCTTGAATTCTCTCCTCTTTCCTGCTGACAGTTTGGGACTGGGCTTCAGCTGGAATGATTCAACTGCTGGAAAAGTATGTCTTTGTTCATTGCAGTGAGCAGGTAAAACTTGGTTATCCTCATCCCACAAGAGACTCTTAAATGCTGAGGACTACGTTTTTCTGTCCCTGTTATTACTTATTCATAAAAAAATAGGACTATTACATCAGGAGGCAACGGAAAGGAACAGTTGTGGCTAAGTCTTCAGCTGAGTTTAGACTATCTAGGATTAAAAGCTTTATTGTGCTGGGTAGGGGTTTTAAAATGCCACATTATACGTGGTCATTGTAGACCTCATTGGTGTTACAGCTGGAGAATGCGACAAGGGTGGAGAGCAGAACTTGCCAGAAAACAGTTATGTAGCTGAAATAACAGAAATTAAAACATGTAATACTGTGACAGGTGCTGTTAAAATAACACATTTTTCAGAAACCACATCGCTATTTAAAACCAGGTATTCACCACCCAAAAAAAAATATCTGGTATGATAAAATTAGGAGAGTATTTTCCTCAACTGCAGTTCATCTCTTTTGTATTTGATGTATGTTCAACAGAAAGTTAAGAATGAGGTTGTTGATTGTTTTGCAAGGAAGGGCATGAAATATTATGGCCTTGTGTGGTTTCCTTCAAGACTGAGGTGCACAGTATTCAATCAAAAGGGTCAGTGCTGTGTGTTCAGTCTGTTGGAATTGGAATCAGTTATTTGGGAGAGGGAGCATTGTATTTAATGTCAACACACTGCAGAAAGTTTTGGTAGAAAACTAACAGCATTCTTGAGTGTGTGTTTATTAATTTATACTGAATTATTAATCAAAGTGTATAAAGGCAACAACAAATAGAAACAAAATGCTTCATCACATTTAGAAAGGAAAAATTCCAGCAAAACACTTGCGGCACCATTTCAGTCGTTTTAAAAGCTTTTCCTCCACCACCCCTTTATGAATTTCCTTAATGATTAGAATAAAATATCTTTCAGACAAGTTTTTCCTATATGTTCTTCGTTAGCTTTGTTCTATAAAGAAGGTAAAATTCACATCCTATTATGAATGACCAGTGAGGTGCCACACCTTGTGTTTTCCAGTGTTGAAAAGAAGCAAATAGAAGGGAAGGAGAAGAAAAGAGGAGAGAGAGACTGAATATCACAATAGAAACCAGAATCATAGAATCATTAAATAGTTTAGGTTGGAAAAGACCTGTAAGATAAATGAGTCCAACCATTAACCCCTCACTGACAAGCCCACCACTAAACCATGTCCCCAGGTGTCACATCTACACGTCTTTTAAGTACCTCCAGTGGTGATGACTCAAATACTGCCCTGGGCAGCCTGTTCCAGTGCTCAACAACCCTTTTGGGGAAGAAATTTTTCCTAATATCCAATCTAAACCTTTTGTGACACAACTTGAGCCAATTGCTCTCACCCTGTGACTTGTTACTTGGGAGAAGAAACTTTCTCTGCACCTCACCACAGCCTCCTTTCAGCTCATTCTAGAGAGCAGTAAGGTCTCCCCTCAGCCTCCTTTTCTCCAGGCTTGACAACCTGGAGTATGAGTGACAACACTCATTTGTGTGAGTGACATCTTGTACGACCTTGTGCAAAACAACTTTCAATTTTTCCTAACTCAGCCCTGGCTGATTTGGTCAAGGAAAAAAGTGTAATATAACAAAACAAGTTATACCGAGATTACATTAGTTATAATAATCTGAGATGAGTTTTGTGACGAAAGAAAGAGTAACACCATGAGTAACACCTCTTGGAACTGTATTTTTTGGATGGGTTCTTCAAGAAAAAGGGTAAGTGATAGCACTTTCTGTCACTCTTCTGCTAATAAGTTGTGAGTTTGTTGGCAAATTTCAGAATTAGCATGTAGACAGATATCTCAGAGGTGTTGAGTTTCTAAAACAATTATTAAAAAGTGTGGTTAATTAAAGGAGAGAAACCCTGTTAATGGCCCTACTGAGAGAATGGCAGAGAAAACTCAGCCATTATCCATCGAGTTTGGCAAGAGCCTGTCAGGCAACCAGCACAAGTGTACAAGTCAAGGAACGAGCACGTGAGTAGACACATCTCATCAGCAGAGAGCGTGCACAGCTTTGGAGAAAATGGTTTGCCTTGCCCAAATGAGAAAAGTCAGTGAGGTCTGGAGAAAATGCGGAATTTTGCTGCTGGAGATGGGGTAATGGAACACTGAGAACAATATGGAGTAATAATGCAAATATGGGGAGGAGCAGAAGGTCTTTCGCAGGTGGTTGTTACTTCGGGTACATGGGGAAACCTGGAAGATCACATGGAAGCAGAACAGGAAACATGGGGTGAGTTGAGCTTCTTGCCATGGAAGGCAGAAGACATCTGGTGTAAATCTATTGGAACCCTGATTTTATTAGTTCTCCAACCTAAGGAGCCATTTGTTCCCTTTTATTTGAGGAGTGTGTGTGTGTGTCCACTGTTCTTCCTTTAGGTAGAGCTGAATCTGGTAGAGGTTTAGTGCTTGCATCTCTGCATAAGGTTTCTCACCCCAAAGACAGATTTGGATTGTAAAAGTTTAATTTTAAATACTGTGCATATTTGAAGACTCCATTATTGAGAAAGCAGATAATTGTGAGGTTTAATTTGACTCTGTCTTGCTTGTCACATTCAAATTTTCTTTGAAAATTGTAAATTAGAGATTTGTGCTATGTCAGAGACCTTTCAAAAGAATCAGAAATATCCATATTCAAGAACCTCATGTTCTTTGGATGCTGATCAACATCTCTGTTTTTCCTTTGTCTCCTATTAGTCGAAGTAAAAGAATGTATCATGCTACCTTTCTTTTCATTTTTTTTTTTTTTTTTAGTCATTGGGGCTGTGTTTGGAAGTCAGTGCTTAATTTATCATTTCATCTTGATTTACTCCTCACTTAAAGTCATAACTAAACCTGATCAAATCCTTCCTTTTCTCTACAAGAAGTAAGATGTTTCTGTTTTGATGACAATTACACAAAGTCTTGCATAGAATTTCATCAAAACAGGTATGAATTTGTGCATACACAAGGCATGGGATGTAAGTGATCAAGCCCTTCATCTCATCAAAAAACAAAAGAGATCAAAACTTCAAATGCTTTCAATATATAAATTCGTTATTTTCCTGCCAGCCTTACCCATATTCCGTATGCATAAGTTTGTTGTTTGAGTTGGTTTCAGTGAAGTGGTCTAGAAAATTTAGAAATAATATACTGTAGAAAATATAGATCACTTTGTGATCTTAGCCTTTCAAAATGGTTTTCAAAATGCCTTCATTGCTACCTGAATTGTTTTGAGGAAAAAACCCCAGCAATGCTGGACTACTGTGAGTGTTGGGAAGAAATTAGGCTGAAGCCGTACGGTGGAGAGACAGGAATGAGGCTGACTGGAGGCTGATGGGTCTCCTGGCCTCTCTTATGAAGTAATTCCCAAGTAAGTGGTGCAAAACTACTGCACTGGATCACAGGATGATTTCTAGATCTTTCTAGATCTGCTTTTGAGAGCTTCCTGGGAGATGGGATGTGCTGATCGCTCCTGAAGGACAAAGTTCTGCTCAGTTCTCCTGCGTCTCTCTGAGGGAAAGCCACCCTTCCAGGTGGCTTGTGAAATGATTGACACAAATGCAAAGGTACCTGCTGGAGCTTTGCATGTTCATTATGCCCACTTTCTGCTTTCATAACTGACTCAGACCTCAAAACTTGAAAGACTCCTGAAATTGCAGTTCTTCTCAAAATGTGACTTTGTTTGAAAAGAAAAAAAGATGTGATAGGTTGTCATGTTTCTTTCTATATAACTTCAGATCAAATATATTTAGATTACAGATATTTTTGCTGTCAGCCTTGCAGACTTAGCAAAGAAAGGCAAGCCTGATTCTTTCCTACTTTGTGCATCATCACCAATCATATTCTGCAGCATAGATTTGACTCTCAATGAAACTTTTACAAGCCCATGGTTTTACAGGTGCCATAAACTTCCAAATCTGGCTCTTCAATGGAAACCTATAAATTGATATATATGCCAAAAATTTACCTGGCTGACTTTGATCAACACATTCCTTCCTCATTGGATAGAAAGAAGAAAAGAAATTTAAAGCAGCACCTGAGACAATCAGTTATAAAGAAGTTGTGTAGCTAGTGTTCATGTTGACAGAGGTATTTTTATGGGTTGCTTTGTAAAGGAGAAACCATAAAGAGGTTCGTGAATCTTTCAAGTTTATACGAGTCAATTATAAGTTTTTAGTGGATATAAGATGCAACTCAATGATTTTAGGGAGAATTTTACTCAAAGTTTTAGGTTTAATTAGAGTTAAACTGGCAAAAAAATATTCACACTAAAATGTGTACTTGTTCATTTTAGTTGTGTGCTTTTGAGTCAGAAATTACCTATAACTGAGCAAAACCATGGAAGAGTCTAGTGAAGGAAAAGGATATATATGTCCTCATGCAAAGGTAGTCCAGAATACCATTTTTTCTGCTATACTCTATATAACTTCTGCATGCAGATAAATGGTGACATTTTAGAGAGATGTGGCCTTCTAGTAACTAAGTGCTCCTTCCCCTCTAACTGAGGGTGTAAGAGGTGGTCATGTTATTTACTTATTCAAAACAGAGAAAGCAATGCAGAAGGCAATTCCAACACATTTAGAAGAAAAAAAATACTTCCCCAAGAAGATATACCACTTTACTTTATAACACATTTTTATGGTGGTATATATGCTTTTACCTTTGCATTTGAAGTGAAGTTTTCTCAAATTGAACAATGGTCCAGTAGAATTAGAGGGATGAGATCAGTGCCTGTGTGTTCCAGTGCTGCACAAGATCGAGATCTACGTTCTTTTTGGCTACAGGTCTCATCAGCAGTTTTTCCCCTAGTGTGCAGTCTCTAAATTTTGGATTAATAGAGAGGTTTGTTGTGTCTCAGGTGCTTCCTGCTGTGGGATGCTGACCAGATGAATTTCCCCGCTCCTCTTATTTGTTATCTGAACACAAAGCTTTTATTTCTATGTTGCAGGGTAATGGGTAAATCTTATGGGAGCTTTTTCATTGTATTTTGTCAGGTAGCTGTTGTTCTAACTATAAAATATCATGTAGATATGAAAGAAGAAAAAAGAGAATAAGTCTAAAATGCTTCTGGAGGCTATAATGAGAGATATACACAGAATTGTTTGAATTTAAATTGCATAATAATGCCAATATTCCAGAGGTAAATTAATAATCACTTTTTCTTGAGTGTATTCAATTTAGCTCATGCTCCTGGGCTGCAGCTCTATTCCCCAGAAGACTCATGTGAATGCGTGACAATTATTTGTGTATAAAATACCAGATTTTCTCTTTCATGGGAAATTTCAAAGTTCAAGCAGAGAATAATTTCAAGTTGGGATATACATTCAACATTTTTTGAATTAAGATTCAAAATACAGCAATCACCTTAATGATATAGAAACATTTTGATTAATTTCATTTCCACTTCTATATTGTGCTATCTCACTGAGTATAATATATATATTATTTTCACATGTACAATTACAATTAATTGTTTGGTATGAGAAAGAGTACATTAATTGCTATGTTCAGTATCTGAAGTGGAAAGCTTTGACAATGCTCTGTCAAAAATTTAATTGATATCAACATGCTGCAAAAAACCTGCAATTTTGTTAGTTATTTTTATGTGAGCGAGAACTTTTGTGCCACTGTGAGGGGTTTTTTTTATGCTTGGGTTTTTGGTGTTTTTTTTTTTTTTTAAGCTTTTAGAAGACACCAAAAGAAAGACTTACTATGGGTAACGGAAGTGCAGCAAAAATGAAAAAAGGACAACGGGAGACCACTGGATGATGGCTGTTCCCTTATTTTCCCTTAGTACTGTACATGGCAAAAGCAGAAATAAGAGCTCACCTCTTCCTTCTGCCTTCCCAGCCCCTCCCAGCTGCCTCTGTGACGCCTTAAGTGAGGGAATTGTGCTCCAGCACATCCAGGAGCCATCGCTGGGCTTTGCTCTGTGTACCTGAGGCAGCGCTCAGGGCTCCATTTGGGTGCTGTTGTGGGATTGTGGGATTTGCCATGGAAGGCTCACTGGGGAACCACTTTTCCCTGACTAGTTGAGCTCTCTGGAGACAAAGGGAGTCTGGTGCGTGGCACAGAGAACAGAATGTCTTTATAAAGTCATGCCACTTGGTGCTCTCCTTCAGGGGAGCTGCTAACAGGCACCTCCATATATGCAAGAACTTGGCTCAGGCTAAGGAATCTCTAATTATACTTTAGAAACAAAGCTAAGAAACTCAGAGAGTTCAAAATAACTCTTTTGAACTTCAGAGGGCATTGAATCTCTGGAAACCATCCCTGGGATAGCTATTTGTGTTTCCCAAGGGGATGGAACAAGAGGGAAAAATCAAGTCCAGTTTCTTTAATATTTGAGTTTTTGGCTTCCTTAAAGTTTATCACCATATTTGCAATTGCTTTGTGCTTTTATGGGAGCTGAGCCCACCAGGACAAAAATCCAATTCTAGGCTGAAATCAGGAGAGTTAAGACACGGTTGCATTAAGTGTTCTGTGTGTCTGGCTGTGTTTGTATAAATTGATCTTATCTGATACTCAGCAAGTCAAAATGTATAAAATTCAATGATGGATGCCAGAACAAAGGGAAGAGGATAAGAATGATTCTTCTAACTTGAAGAGGCATTTTAAGTCCTTTCTTAAAACAAACAGTCACTAGTAAGAAATCCAGCTCTCATTGTTTTAGCTTCCTTTGTATTGTTCATGTTCATCTTTGGAAGTAATTTTCCACTCAAATTTGGCCTTTTGTTTCATGCCTTTGTAGGATGTCTAAAAATGTATTTTTAGAATATTCTTAGTAAAATCCACTGCTTCTTTATGTCACTGTTTCAAAGATCCTTGTGCATGGGAATGTTATTGCACTGCCTCAAATCCACCATGCTACTATTAAGTGTTTAATTTGACATTTTTTGCTTACCATTTATTCGTAATATACATTGAAGAATATATATTATTTATTGAAAAAAATGGGGGGAAAAAAGGAAAAATGAGGTAATCATGATGCTCATAGTGCAATTGTGTGCTGTGTCTTTCTAAACACAGGGTCACATACAGCATAGAATTTAGGAGGGAAATATTGTCTAGACTGGGTGCTTGAGATAGAAGAGGACTGAATATTTTGATCAGATTTTACTGCTACTGAAACATAGAGATTGTGCAACATCCAAGATGTTTTAGAAATTGCTTTTTTGTTGCCAAGTTACTAATTTGAAGCAAAATGTTCAAAAACTACCAAATGTTTCATTTTAGCATCTTAAGCATTGGAAGTTTATACAATTTTAATGTGAAGTTACTTTCCATTTCATAATTCCTTTTTGGTTGATGTCATTACATTTTGTTTTCAATTTAAAAAAAAGAGAAGAGGGAGAGAACAATGTTTCCTAATAGAAAGAATTAATGATTTGGGGTTTATTTTTTTTTTCAGATTTTCCTTACTTGAAATAAAGAAAAAACAAAATAAAATTCCTTTTTTAGTTAAACCAAAGAAATTGTTTATTTTGTACATCAAAATAGATTCAGATTCTCTATTTCATTCATTGTCTAAATTTTCCTGTAAAAGGAGTCAGCTGGACAAGCAGTTTGGCCCAACCCTCCTGTATTTCTGCCATGGGCTTATCCCTTGAAACCTCCAAGGAATGATTCTGGGGAATCCAGTAGCACAATCCCATGCAGATCTTGGAGTCAATAACTGTAAAATACGACTGGTTACAATCAGACTTCATTTTTGATATTTTAGTTTAGAAGGACTCATATAATTTTCTCTCCTCTAAAATACTTGCTCCTGGGAAGAAAGGTGTTGCAGATCTGTCTTTCCATTTGGCCTGGGGTGACCTGTGGTTAGATTTGGGTTTTTCTTTTTGGCCAAGTATCCGTGTAGTGACCTGGAAGAAGCAGAGAAGGCCACCTCTTGTCTTCTTAGTGACTTCTGTTGAAAAATTGTTCACTTCAACAGCCTTTCCTTGTTTGGTGATGAACCTTTGCAATATTTGCTTTCATAAACCCTGTTGCAGTGAGATGTGACATGTCTTGTATTCCCATCATGTCTTCAGTCTGAGAATGCCAAAGCCCTTGATGTTGCATAACACTGCAAGTTGCATTTGCTCTTATTTTATAGGATCCATATGCAAACGGAATATTTAGGAATGGAAATGAAATCCATTTTTTCCCCATCCCTTAGCTACAGGGCAGTTCCTACACTGGTGATGTAAACCAGAGGAGCAGGCATGCTTTGTGACTCTGCTGATGCAGAGATTTAGAAAGGATTTAGTCTTTTATCTGTCAGTTTCTTTGAATATTCGGAACAGTTTATCTCCTTTCGTGCTTTTTAGTTGCATGTTTTCATTGATTTGGAATATCTTCCCACTGTCATGTTTCAGTTGGTTTTGTTGCTTAGAAAAATGTGCTAATTTTAAAAGGTGATCAAAGCCTGCGGAATAGAAACACCCCGTAACTGCCGAGATCTCGAGGGAGTTTTATTTATTTATTATTTTGCCTGTTACATATGAACATCTAGGGAAAAAAAACCCAAAAACCAACCCACAAACCAAAACCCGACACCTTTATTTTTAGGCCTTGCTAATTCTCAGTCTTAGTTGCGGGCTACCTGGCAACAGCCGATTGCCATGACAACGGAGCTGCTGAGCCGGGCTCAGCCTGCCTCTGCTGTCTGGGTCGATCTGAGGGATACAGACCTGTTACAGCCACTGCGGGGCACGGTCCGCGGGCTGCTGGGCTCCCCTGAGGCACTGCCGTGTTGCCAGGGGCCTCCTGTGTGCTCTAGAGGTGGAAGGAGAGGGAAGGAAAGGACTTGTTTCCCGGGGTTCAGGTATTTGTTGGGAAATAGAGAGCTAGTCCTGTCAAATTCATCTCTTTTGAGTCATTATCCAGACTCTTGATGCACTTTGTTCAGTTCACACCTGCAGTTGCATTGATACCTGTTTGTGTTCCTTACTCAGCTTACTGATAAAGCTCTTCCTTTAACCCTTCATAAATTTTTCTCTCAGCCAGGGGCACCCAGCCCGTGATGCTACAACAGCTCCTGATTACATTCAGACGGTTCATGCCTGCCATTGCACGCTCTGCAAGACACAGGTGGTAGTTTTGTCACTGATGCCACAGTTTTACCTGGGACTTCAGTGCTGAGGTTGTCAGTCAGTGCAGAATTTTGACCATTTAATGTAGTGAGGAGAAACTAGCACAACAGGAGAAAGCTATTTGTCCTTTTGTAAGTTAATGCAATACGTAATGTTAGTTCAGGTGTTAATTTTTTTTTTTTAATTATTGTTTGTGTGTATTCCACTGATCACTCAAAACATAAAATTTAGCATTTTCTGGTTTCTGGGACCTTGGCATCAAAGTTTGGTAAAGTTGTTGGACAGAGACCGTTCTCTCCCCTGGATGTCAGGGCACATTGCTGACTTTGCTAACAGCTTTGGACTGCTGTAACATCCTTGCCTTGGTTTTAACTCAGTGGAATATGACTCAGGCCTGACTGCTTTTGTTCAAAGGGTGGATGCAAACTACAAGTGATTGACACCTTTGCATTAGAAAATATTTTTATTGAAATTGTTCTCCTATGGGTGAGCAACTGGTGGCACAGCTGGCTTTCACAGCAAAGTTTCTACTTTTATGACTGTGGGATTCTCCTTAAGAATTGAGGACTGCTAAGGAGGGATGGGATCCACCTTACCAAGTGGGCAAAAAGCAACTTTACCAATGGGCTGACGGCCTGGGGGAGAACTTTAAAATAGGAGCAGGAGGAGAAAGGAGCAACGAAGGGGTGGACTGAGCTTATAAGCAAAGCATGAAGGGTTTTGTGGGCAGGAGAAAGCTCTTAATCCACAACACTTAAGGTGAGCCCACATCAAGCCTATGCATGCAATAAGGAAACATCTACAGGGCAACATTACAGGGAAAGCTTTTGTGTCTTTTCCGGGAAATCAGCATGGCCAAGTACCCACCTGAAGAGTCTGCCTGCTAATGCACATGGTGTAGGGGAAAAAACAGGAGCAGTTAGGGTTCTGTGTACAGTTTCAGGGCTACAGTATCGCCTGAATTGCAGGTGTGGTGGGATAGCTCACACAGGAGCAAGGCACTAATGGATGCCTACAAACTCTTTAGGAGGGATGGGCCAGGACAGTTTAGGGGGAATTACTTTTCACGAGAGGGAGCATTTAAACAAAATGGTTATACACAAGTCCATGTGACCTGATTGGGGTGCACTCACAAGAGCCAAGGGAGCTGCCTCTGTCATTGGGAGACCACTTTTGATTTACCTTTTTAATTAGTTTTAACAGAAAACATCAGTGTGTTATCCACATTATTCTCATACAGAATCCAAAACAGAACACTATACCAGCTACTATGAGAAAATGAACCTTATCCCAGCCAAAATGAGAACAAACAGGGGGGCAATAGGGGGTTTCCTGCAGACTGGAACATGCTGTAGTTTTTTCCTCTGTAGTGTGAAAATGAAGGGAGGTTAATCATGTCAATAGAAGAAAAAGTAAATTCAAGGATACTCTTGAACTGATAATCTGAAGCTGAATTTCTCTTGGTTTCCAAAAAATCTGAACCTATCAAACAGGGTATGTCAAAACTAACTCAATATTATCCACAGAAAAGCAGACTTTCTTTTTTCTCAGAATATGTCTTTGTTTCCATATTTCATTTTCCTCACAGAAGTTTCTGTGGGGACCAAAAGGCCACTCTAAGTCATCCTCATTGGAATACCTGCTGGTTTGCCATTCTTTTTGGGTTGATGTCAGAGTAACCAAGTTGATTGATGAACAACATGTCGTGAAGGTCTTTGGTGTTGTCACTGCCCTTTTGAATGTGTAAGGCAGCTATGGACAAGATTCCTCAGAGCAAATGAAGCACCTTGTACCACGTGTGCTACTGGTCCAACACAGCAGGTACGAAGTGGCACAGTGCAGAGCCAGCACTAATGCAGATCTGGGACATCAGGCACCCTCCAAAAACATTTACAAGGACAAATTCCTCCCTGGGCCTGCTTTCAGAACTCAGTGTCTGAGTCTGAGGGAGTCAGGATCAAAGGGAATCTTTGCCTTGTAATTATGAAGGGACTGGTGCCAGCGTCTCTTGGGTCCTGCTGAGTTTCCACCGGCATGTTCAAATATTCCCCATCTTACCTGGGAAAGAAGCATGTCATTTATACAATGTACTGGGCAGGTAGATCACTGATGTTTGCCTTGGAATTTCTCATCTTTAATCTGGATTTGTAGGTTTGGGATTTTTTTTTTTAATTTATTTATTGTTTGCATTTTAATGTCTAAGATTTTCTAAATGTTACTGTATATTAGGCTCAGTAATACCACTTTGAGGGTTTTGATAATGTGGAAGTGAAATGTTTTCTTTTTTGCCCAACAATACTCAAATATACAGCATTAAACCCCAGATATGCTTCCTGTCATGTCATTCTGAGGGCCTGTAGTTGCCCATAAAAGCACTTATTGATATGCTCATTTCCCTTATCTGTCAGAGGAATAGAATACTTTATGACTGGTCTGGTATTTTAGTAGCTGTCATCTCATATCTCTTTTAGCAGTAGTAAAATACAAAGTGCTAATGCTTTCAGTTTCTGACTGAAATTCCTGTGTTAGAGAAGTAATGAATTTGTAGAATACGTGTCTTGATTTAGAAGATGCTGAGGGGAATTAGAATGTGCATGTATATATATTACAAGAAATGATGAGATCTAATATTTGTACCATTTAGTTTGCCTTCTACACCATTCATCATTCATGGGTAAAATGCTGTATCGTGTTGCATGTAAAATATGTTGATTACATGCATCTTTGAAGCAGCTGCACTTGGTAATTTGGACTGAATTTAAAAAAAATTGCCATAAAGCTACAGAGAAAATTCTAATTGATACTTGCTGATTGAGGGTATTATGTTTAGCATCAGCAGGAATTATACCAGTTTCTTGGTCTTGATGGACTCTGCATTGTTGAACCCCGTGGATTAAATGCTTTTCTTAATCAAGATAGTGACCTACTTATGAGAGATTACTTTTTAAATAAAATTTGTGAAAGCACAATTATTGTAAATTCCTTAGCTATGTGAGATAACAATCACTATAATCTCATTCTATCAGTAACTGGTCTTTACTTTGAGCCAAGATTTCACTGGCAGATTGCTGAAGTTCTCATGTAAAGATTGGTGGAAGTCATGATAAATAGGAATTTTAAAAGAATTTAATTAGTACAAAAGACTTAAAAGGGTTCAATTAAATATTTATAAAGAGATTCTTCTTCTTTTTGATCCAAAATTTACAGTACAATTTGGATCTTCTGGGTGACATTTGAAATCTCTGATAATATTTTGCCATTTTTCAATCCTATTCAGGCCTCTGAATATGCTAAGTGTATCTTGTGTTAAAGAATTATTTTACTCAAGGACCTCCAAGAGTCTTATTTTAACACTTTAAAGCTGAGATTATGATTTTTGGTCCCTCTGCTTTGGTATCAGGGCTTCAGAAGTCAGTCTAAGCTCTCAACACAAGGCTTGGGAACGTTGTGAGTCTTTTTGGTGCCTGTAGAAGTTGTGATTGGAAGCCTTAGATGAACTTGGCAGTGAAAAACAAAATGTCTCTTTTATTATTAAGAGTGAGGGAGCTATTGGAAAGAACACATAAACAAAAGAGAAACTCCTAATCACTCAAATGCTCTTCCAGGATAAGGAATTGGCAGTGCTGGGCTGCGTTGTGTTCATAGTGATAAGATAGAAGATGACTGACACCTTTGGAAGACAGGGAGGAAAGGATAGGTTGCTGTGAGCTTTGCAAAGGAAAATTCTTTTAAAATTGAGATTATTCATACAGTCATCATTATTTTAGCACATAACTCTGTTTTGTGGAGAGACTTTATGAGTGTTCATGTGTTGGTTTCCCCACCACCACCTCAGATATAATTACCCTGCTGACACAGGAAACACTTTATTCTCTCAATAATATAATCTGTGCAACAAGATGTCAGCAGTGTGGAAGATGGTTTAGAATACATCCAAGCTATGACTTTTTTTGCAATTGTTGCAGGTGTTTGCTTGTAGTTCACCATTCCTTTGGAACAAAAGCCTTAAAAATGTGTTAGAAAACTACAGCTATTACAAATAGGACTATTGTTGAGGGGAAGGACTGTGTTGTCCTGGTAGGCTTTTAAAAATGTATTCAGAATTGCAATTGCAGCTGAGCCACAGTTTGTTCTCTATTGGCACCTCAGTTCCTCAAACTGGTTGCTTGAAAATAAGAAATACTGCTTCTCTCTCCTTTCTGTGGGTCTGGCAGCACATTTTATTCGGGGTTTCCCCTGCAAGTCATATGCAGCTTCCTACCAGTTCTTTCTGAATTCTACTTTGTCCTATTCTGCCTCCCTTACCCTGAAGCCTCTTGCCATAGCTGGGGTATAAATACACCTTGCAAATATACAGCACTTCAGCCCTGTGGGGAGCACTTAGGAGAAGACAAGGGTATGGGAAAGTTTGGGCAGAAACAGAACCTGAGGTGCATTCCAGCAGCAGCTTTGAGCAGTGTACTGATAGTTTTCTTTAATTTTCCATCAATTGCCTTTAAGCAACAAAAGCAGAAAACAAAGATGTATTGGGATTGATCTTTTTTATTCCTAATCCATTAAAATCACTGTGTGTGTAACTTGCCTGAAGAGAGAGCCAGTGGGATGATTCACAGTGCTAAAAAGAGGAATAAATACTGAAATTCTTTAGGAGAATACATCTATGCAACTCTTCATTGTAAATTACAATTACAGAGCAGAGCCTGAATCCTTTTATTTTTAACCGTGAAGGGTTGACAGTGTGTTATGTAACTTCAAAATATTGCCCTCACACTTTCCTTGAACATCTTACTTAAAATCCAGGAACAAAAGCATATAAAAAAAGAAGAGCTTTGTGTTGTGTGCTCTGTAAGCATCATCAGGCTGGGCTGAATATGCAGGGCTGTATGCTGTTGCTATCACAGATGCATTTCTGCAATCAAAAATTTCCCCTTTCACAAGATGAAAAGATATTTTGTTAATGTTCATTACAGTGTATTAAGACATTAGTGCTCAGATCCTTTCAGTGCATTAGAGAGAGCATTGTCATTCTATTTTCTCATCAGATGAAATAATCGTTTATCTGAAATTGCATTACCTTCAGAGAAAACAGGGAAGAATATGGGCTCAAGCTTTGACAATCAAGGCTTACTTTAGATAATGTAGTTAAGCACTTGAAGGAGCAGAGTGAGACATCTGAGCCATTGCCACACAGCAAACCAGAAGATGGGCAATGCTTGAAGTTGTTCTACAACACTGCATGTCTATTTTAAGACAAAACCTAAAGCAAAGGTCAGTGTACTTGTGATAAACTTTCAAGTTGACTTTGCTTTAATAGGTGAGAGAGATGAGAAGCTGTTAAGGAAAAATAAGAACACTGTATTTTCATGACTATTTTTATTTTTTAGAGCCGCAGATGTTTGTGGCACTCTACAGTCAAATAAAGCAATGGGGTCCTGATGCTGAGGAATTAAAACTACAGTGAAATGTTACACAAAGGGATGACAGTATTCACAAGGAGATTAGAAGAAAGTGTTTTCACAGGAGTGAAATATCTTGAAATGTGTTTATTACACACATTTTGATGTCTATCTAATAAAATGTCAAAGCAAAGCTATGCTTAGTACTTAGTAAGATCTTAGTAAGATCTTAACTGGTATCCCAGAATGAGGTTTGAGCTGAAGGTCACTGATGGAAAGATACCTGAAACATTTAGAGCCATCAGGTGTCTGAAGCTGGAAAGATGAAAGACAGAGAGAAAATTACAAGCAATGGGAAGACATGGTGGGGAAAAAAAAAGAATATTTTGCCAATCACCAGCAAGTAAAACTCAGACTAATTGTGGTTGCCATCCCAACCTAAGGCAATAGATCTGTCTCTCAATGCCTAGTGCAAGGCTAATCAAAGACCCCATTCACTCCCAGCCTCCTATAAACAAGTGTCTGTTTTCTCTCCCACTTGCCTGTGATCCAAGAGGTAGTCTATCACCAGGTAGTGGAAGTGACTGAGCAATCAGTGGAGGGAAATAAAGAGCAGGAGACAGCGATGACCTGGGTTCAAGCAGTCGATTGAAGGGGCATTTAGACCATTTAGGCTCTATGGAAATGAGGAAATTAAGCAAAGTGGGAGAATTTTGCAGTAACAGCCTACTCTGCTAATCAAACCACACGAATTTTACAGCGCACTGTAGTAGGGAAAATGTCTGTTTTATTTCAGACAACTTGTAATGGGGCTTTTCTGTGTGTTCTGTGGAGGTAAACATGCAGAATTTGGTTGGATATTCACTTGAGCCTTATGTGACTTTTATGACTAAAATGATCTTGCTACTTTTCCCTGTGAGACAGAAGGACAGAGAATATTTTCCAAGAAATTTTTACCTATTATGCAGAAACTGAAATGAACTGTTCATAGAAAAGAGAATCTTCTGCAGAGGTCTGCTCTTTCACAGAAAGACTGTTTCCTATTTGATAACTGCTGTGTTGAATGTCTTAAAGGAGACTTCATGATGATGTGTAGTTTGCTTATTTTTTTTTAAATCCAAATGCATGAAGATCAAAAGTTGAATTCAAGGCATTTCTGAATGACTTCTAGAGTACTTGAGCTTGGATAAGAAATAGAGTGGGATTATCAATTGGCAGAATTTTACGTACTGTTAAATTGTTAATGTTTGTCATCTGCTTAGCAGTACCTCTATATTGAAGTGGAGATGGGAAATGGAGTAACGATTGTATATTGCAAATAAAACTCTGAATTTAAGTGGACTATGAAAGGCTATGGGGACTGGCTGTCAGATGTAGTTTAGTCAAAATAAAGACATTCATCAGCTTTAGGGGGCTATTGTGAAGATATGTGATTTTTCAGACAGGAGTGCTGAACTGAAAATAAAAACATTGTTATGGATGTGTTTTTTCCAAATGCATTTTAACCTCAGGAATCTGTTAATCCTGGTTTTTTATTTTGTTTTGTTTTGTTTTTTTTTTTTTTAATTAATCTGTCTAGAGATGGTCCTGAGTATCTTAGGAATCTTAGGAAAAATGATGTGCTTTGCTTCTCTGATAAGCTTATTTTTTTTAATAAATAATTTTAGCTATTTTGAAACCTATCTAAATAAATCTAACATGAAAAATTACAGCTGGAATGCATATTATGTGCTGCTGAGGGGTGTATTTCCTAACTAAGAATAATAACAATCTACCAAATCCTTTTTATTGCATTATACCAAAGATAATATCTAAGGACAGTCAATCACTTCCTCCTCCACATGCATAGGAAAATGCTCCTTTCCTGGCTCCATCCAGAATTCCTTAATCAGTTTTCACTTGGTCGTTATTTAAACAGACACTTTACTAACTTTGCACTGACTGAAGAAAAAAATGAATGAAAATGTGGGAACTCATCCCTCGAGGCTTTTTCAGGGCAATTTAATACAATGAAAGTATATTTTGGGATTAGGAGAGAATTCCATTGGAAGAGATGATGTGTTTTTGAAGTGAAAAAAAATACAGTTAGCTGCCACAGAGTCATTCTCAATAACAATTTGCATAATAATAAATACTTTACACTTCTATAGGTCCACTGAGCCAAGAATCATGAGATGCTTTATGAAAAAGGCCACATATTATTATCCTGACTTTGCAGATAAGAAATTGATTTAAATAGTATTTGAAATGCAGGTGGAAGGTCTCAAATGAAGCAGGCATATCCAAGTTCACAAATAAACTTACTTTTTACACAGCGAGACCATCCTGCCAACTCTTGTGACACTTCTTTTTAGCACACAAACTTCAGCAGATTGCAGTGAAATTTTTCTAAACTGACAACCATTTGGGCTTTATGGGTGGATGGTCTTAATTAAGCAGATTTGCAATCCTTGCACAAACTGAGATTTAGGTCTACTTGGTAATTATATCTTTTCACTGATGACAGGGCAGTCATCAATGCTTTTGGATGACTGGACTGATTCACACTTGGCTGTTTGCTTGACCTCTGTATGTGAGCTGGTTTTTTCCTTTTTTTTTTTTTTTCCCCCTTTCCTTTATTATTCTTTGAGCTTTTAGGTTTACTTAGGACTTTTTCAATGCATCTTTTATGAGTTTCATATCTTCATGCACAATTTAATTTAGTTAAATATTTCAGTCACTAATTTCCACACAAGAAAAATTACATAAATCATACTTAAGGGTAGCTGGATCTGAATCTGTCAGAAAAGTTAAATTCTTGCTGCACACTTCTACTGTCCTTTTAACTAATTGGACAGAACTGGATTCGAATTGACATTTCCAGATTCAAGTTCATGGTTCAATATTAAAGGCAGGTCCTCCGACTTCCTGAGCCAGCAAAAATGAGGAGTCAAAATTTAAGTATAAACTCCACAATATTCCTTATTTGCAGTCCATGGGAATGCATGAGAGCACTATTAACACCCTTCAGCTCCGCTGTTGTTTCAGCTGAAAGCACATTATATATCTTGGGTTTACATTCTCCCAGTTCTCGTTCTGTTGGTGGTTACTTACTGTTGCTGTTTTATTGCCCTCAGTTCTCTCACATTTGTCTTCCTTGTCCATTTAACCTCATGATATCTCTGAGACAGGCACTGCCCCAGCTGATGTAGAAATAGGATCTTTGAAGTGAAATATGATCTTTGAAGTGATGGGAATTGAACTTCCGTAAACACTCTCAGTGGTAAAAAGATAAAGCTTCAGGGAATATAATAATTCCTGCATCTTAGCTGATATGGAAAAATATTATGCAGACTAAAATTTTTGCAAAACCTACTCAGGAAAGTACTTAAGCATTTGTTTCAGTCTATTTGTAGGGCTGCTGCACAGGTCTAAAGTTAATAATTTTCTTGAGCACTCCTCAGTATCCAGAGCCTGAATTATATTCTGTTGCTGTGTGATTATTTTTTCAAACAAAACCTGCATTAAAATGCAAGTTTTCATTACTGTTATTTGTTGTTATTTGGCAAACTGCATAGAAAAGTCACTGGAGAAATAAAAGCCAAAAGGACAGGTAAAATGGCATAATTGGCAAACACCGAGAGAGCCCCACTGAGACTAAATCTCATTAATGTTGTTGTAGAACTGGACTGGGTAATCTTTTTCCTGATTTCCATTTGCATAGAGAGACAGCTGTCACGTGCATTAGTAGCAGAGAAGAGTCCCAGCCATGCAGTTAAAGTATTTTCTTTATTAACCTTTGTGAAGGTCTATTTATGCTCCCTATTGTTCACTTGTACCCAGCAAAGTCACAATGAGGAAATCCCTTCTTAAAAACAACAAACTTCAAGCAAGAATCCCTCTACATCGCTGTGGAGGCTTTTGAAGCTGTGGACAAACTTTGTTCTGAAGCCAAACTGAGCTGTGTTTGACCTACACACCAGAAATGGCTCTTTGCTATTACCTGTACTGTGAAAATTAATTGTGTTTCCTATAGGCAGGCTGCAGGATCCAACACCTTGATATGACCAGGGCTGGCTAATCTGGGTTAGCTAATCTGATGGATGACATAATTTACAGTGATGTAACAGTGATTGGTTAGAAGTTGTGCCATGTAAACAAGGACCTGGTGGTTTGAAATGTTAAAATAGATTGGTATGTAAAATATAAATGACACAGCTGGATAACAACTGGATATACAGTTTATCACACAGATTTAAATTCTGTATATGCATGAATGTAAAATATAAAGTATGTAGGAGAGAACCTCCTAGACTTGTAAATACAAATCACTTTGTCGTTAGGTAAGCATTAGCAGTCTACATTCAATTCGGAGAGCAACCTGATCTCACATCAGATTAGGTTATTCTTGGTGAATTGATAGTATCTGGGATTAGGCATTCTTTTTCATTTGTAGAAAACTAAAAAGAAACACTCATTCATCATCAGAGAGGATGGCTTCTGTGGAGCTGTATTATTATATAAACCTACCAGAAATTAATTCACAAAGGATGCCTGCAGAATGCTGCCACAGGAAATGAGGACCAAGGAGACTTCCTGCATGGCTCTGTCGAGTTAGGGGTGCCAGGAATCAAAACAACACACATATCTGCTTGTTTTCATGGGTACCAATAGAGAATCTGCTGAACAGACCCTTAGATTTTAACATAATCTCTCCCAGCTTTTATTTATCTGTTGTTCTCCAGTCTACAGGTAGTGTGTTGAATTCGCTGCTATGGTAACTTCAGATCTAAAGCCAGCAGAAATGTTTCTGTTTTAAAGATTTCCTTTTGTCATTACCATTCTCTCCATACTTTCACCAGAGTCATATTCGAGAATTACATTAACAAGTACATAAAAATAAACTAATATTGTGGTGAGGTTTTGAGTGAGAATTAACTAGGCTAAGAAACAGCTGGATAGATGAGTCCAGATTGAGGAAGGTGAGTTACAGAAATGCTCATTATATATCTCCAGTGATGTGATGTTGTGACATTAGTGGATCCTTTCTAAGAATCCTATTTGCAGATCACAGGGATGCCAGTTGGGTCTGTATGGCACTAGTACCAAATGGCAGGCTTATTGGGATTGTTTTGGACCCACTGTTATTAACACAAAAAGTTTAAAAGCAACTATGTTGGCATCTCCTTGTTTGGCTCCCTTTCCTAGGAAAATAAATAACCGTAGTTCACAGATTCCTTTACAAAATATTTTCAATTTCAATTAAAAAAAAAAAACCAACTTATTTAGGAGGAGAAGTAAGTTCCATCTCTCTGTTCTAACCTAATTCATTCACAAGTAAACTCATTAAATATATATGTATGTATTATATATATAAAATTACTCCCTGAAAGCTGATAAAAATGCAGGATGAAATAAAACAAAATTATAAAAAACACATTCTCTAAACAATTGAATTTTATGGGAGAACTGATCAAGAGGAACAATCCTCACAATATATTTATTACTTGATAATCTAAAAATAGAGACTGATAAATTTAAACCTGCAATTTCCAGTACTGTATGCTCAAATTAGCATGAAATTGAATTGTCTTTTTCCTGCCTCTATTGTGTTGTTCTCTACAACAAAATTCTCTCAGTTAGAACTAACCCTTGTCTCATAATATTTTCCTTGATGTTGTACAAGTCCTACCCCACTTCACTGAGGTGGAATTTGCTCTAGTTCTCATCTGGTACCAGAATGATTGCTGGAGGAAATAGGCCATTTTTATTTTGGCTTTCTTTTTTTAATAAACCTTCTCTGATATATCCTTAAGTTTCAGATCAAGACAACTTCATTTATCTTTCTACAAATCTTTGTGGATATTATTTGATCTACACTTCAGAAGAAATTAGTAGGAATAGGCAGAAAGACTGTCTCCTGCCCTATGAGATGTTTTAGCATTTAAAATATTGACCCATTCTGCAGATGGACAACTTTTTTGAAGAACAGAAAGGTGCTCCTGCTAGAGCAGTAGGACAGGCACTCATTTTCCATGTTAAGGTCTATAGCTGAGTGAAACAAAAGTGTTTAACCTCTCTCTCCAGTTAGGATGTAGTGAGTTATTTGTTGCTCGTGCAGATTTCTCTTACTGCCAAACTGAGCTTGGTTGAGCCATTCTCCTTTTTTTCTATATCCATCTTTGTTGATACAGACATAGATGTTCATTTGAAGTTTTGACATCAATTTATCAACATCTCTCTGGAAAAAAAACAACAAATACTTTGTGGAAATATTTTTAGCCATCTTCCAGGGATACTATGGCTGAAACACCTTCTCACTGGTGACTGGCTTTGGACTTTCGACAGGACTCTTTTTCTCTCAGAAGTTGCAGTTTTCTCTGTGTCATGGAGATCATAACACCTGCCTGCCTCATATAGAAATTGTGAGGGTGAAGGAATTTATGTTCATACCTTGCTGGTGTTCTTCCTAAAGCTAAGTGCTGCCTAAGAATGAAAGTCCTGACCTTGAAATTGGATGTAGTACCGTACAGGCAAAACTTATCACAGAGCGAATGTGCCAACCCTCTATTTATCACTTACCCAGCTGTTTTGCTGAATTGCAGCTCCTTTAAAATTACTCTCTAATTCGTCAATAATTCAGCACAGAATTTTTATGAAGAAAACACTAGATGCCATTTTGAATAGCTCCACTACTAAATGCTAAGCTATTCAGAGGGGAGAGTGGGAATACCACTGGGGTGCCGTGTCTCCGTTACTACGGGAAATCCAGTTAACACCAGAGAAAGCTACGACGCAACAGGGCTCAGGAGATTGTTTCACAACAGACCTTTGGTAGACACACAACAGAATGACGGGAAGGGAGAGGGAAGCCTGTGGGGTAAATATATCGATGTGATCTTCTTGCAGCTTTGCGGGCTTATCTGGGTATTTAAAGCCCACACAAGGAAAGCGGATCAATGCATAAACCGGCGTATTGCGCATGAGCGCGGGGTTGGCATCCCGCCACGCTCCGCCAACGCTGCAATTAGTCAGTGTGTGCTAAACAGATGTGTGTGTGGTATCCCTGTGGAGGGAAGCGAGGATTAACCCTTTGGGGATGGCTGGCACAGCGCAGGACCCAAGCGCTGTCTACTGAGCGCATCTGCTCGCCC
Source organism: Chiroxiphia lanceolata (assembly GCF_009829145.1). NCBI lineage: Eukaryota > Metazoa > Chordata > Aves > Passeriformes > Pipridae > Chiroxiphia > Chiroxiphia lanceolata. The sequence continues at coordinate 62,518,203 of NC_045641.1, forward strand.
CGCAAAGCGCTGTGGAGGGGTGGTTTGCAGCAGTATGTTCACTTTTTCGTAGTTTTGCTGTGGCAGAGTCATTTCAGCGGGACTTGCTGGTGTCTTGGAAGACTTGTCCTCTCTCCTGCTCACTTCTTCTATGAGTGTTTTACTGTGTGACAAAACATTCATATCTAGACAGAGGCAAGGATGTGCTAGGCGTGTGCATTAATGCTGTAATAGCGGTGGTTGAGACAGTGCATGTTAAATCATGGCCAGCTGAGATGGGTTATATATTGCAAATGAATTGACTTGTACAGTAATTCACCTGCCTTCATTTTTGGTTTGCACTGAAGTTCTGATGGGCTGACATATACTTTTGAAAAACATCCCAATGTGTTGTAAGTTTTGCTTTAATGAAAAGATATTTGTGAGATTATGAGAGGACTTTGGTCAAAAAATACTGTATGTTTGTAGTTCCAGCCTTTTGTATGACAGAAGATGAAGAAACCTTCTCACAAAACCATTTTCATGCAAAATACCTGAACCTTGGAACCCAGTCACTTCCCTGCAACGCTGCAAAATCAGCCCCAAGGTGGAAGCTGCACCACCTGTGGCTTGTACAGGTCTGGGTGCTCCCATACAAAATTTGAGGTCTGTCAGGAGCTAAAGTTGTCTTGTTTTTCAGTTACAGTTGTGCTCACTTGTCCACTTGGTCCTGGTGATGCTGGTCTTCCGTCAGGAATATCTTTCCCCAAGCCCTCCTCTTAAGTCTCTGAATATTTTAGATTTGTCTACCTCCTTTTGTCTTAGGCTTCCCAGGGGATTTACTTATTGTTCCACTCCTTGAAGGGAACAGCCCTTAGAGTCCCTGGATGGGGTAACAGTTGCATTTCTTTTTCAGGGACCACCTCATAGCTCTGACATGAGCTGCTCTGTGCAGGAGCCATTTAGCTCTTGATGGGAAAAACTCACATTTGCCTCAGAGTCTTGGGGCCATACCAGTGTTAGCTGTGGTTATTTATATAAGGTAATGCCTAAGAACAACAGCACCATCCTGCTTAGACTACCATTTTGATGCCAGCAGAATTAGAATAGAGCTCTTATATATAAAGCACTCTCCATTTCTTATTTTATTCTGTTTGTTTAAACAAGGAATCACTCATTTAAACATTAAAATTCAGTAATCCTAAATAAATAATGTAGTATTAAAATGCAAACAGATTAAAAACAAAGGCAGCATCCTACGATGCCTCTCTCTCCTACACATTCCCTTGCTCAGAAGGGAGGCTGGGAAAGACACTGCATTAATAAACATAAGGCCAGAAGTAATCATTAAATAAATATAATTTAAAAAAATCCCCTTGGTATTTAAAAAATGCTGAAGGCCTTTGTTTAATAAAAAATGGCTAGGAATATAAAATGAAATTGGTGCTTTAGAGTAGTGAGTTCCACTATCAAGAAATAAGTCATGATAAAGTACAAAGACCTACTACTTCAACAGGCAGCAGTAGAATCCCTGAAAAAAGAATGGTAACAAGTCAGTACAGAGGTTTCTCTTTTAAAAAGGGTCTTTCCAGTTGGGGTTTTAAAAGTTCCTGAGATCACCTTCAAGGCAAAACACCACTCTGAGCAGCCTGCAGAAAGCAGTCAGGGCAGACTAAATCTTTGTGGAACAGAAGAGCAGATGGACTAATCCATCCTGAACGAGCTGCAAGCTTGAGAGCTGCTCCAGCCAGGGAGTGACTAAGGCACGTGGTGCTGATTTGAGGTTGTCACACAGTAAGTAAAGGCACCACATACGCAAACTATGCACCAGGAAATCATTTTCAATCATATATTCACATCTCTTTCTGGGGAGAGTCAAAACTGATGTCAGGATTCAGCTCACTTGCTTTCAGCTTCTGTGAAATGTTGGACCACAAAAGAGGGAGCCAGAGTGGGACGCTGTAAATTGTTTAGTTCCATACTGATGTGCTGGCCTGGTATGTCAAATCAGCAGCAGCTTTAAAGAAAATAATACCTGTTTTTACGTGTACTGAAGATTGTAGAGTGGGAAGTATTTTCCAAGTGCACACGACATGAAGACTCTTGGGAGTTATAAGACTCAGACTCTTATTTAATCTAAATAGCTGACAGATCAATCTGAGCAATGACGTATATAACAACAGCTTGTGCAAAAGAAGTGGAGCTAGCTTTAAAACTAAGCATCTTGGCTAGCAAAAGCTCTTTAATCACAGCAGCATGGAGTTCAACTCAAGTTAACTGCCCGAGTTTTCTGAGCTTCTCCTGAAATCTCTGCAGCTTGTTGGGCATCCTGGGATTCCCCAGCAGAACGTCTGTAAGCTGCGCTCAGCGTGACTGTGGGAACGTGGCTGTTCAGAGATTTTGCACCCCTTGTGAGTGGGATCTCCATGTTCCCAATCGTTCTCTACAGCAAAACCAAAGCATCAAAGTTTGTATCACTCGTTTCTCCTCCTTTGCCAGATAAGTCAGAATGTTTCTGGGTGACTGTGAGCTCATTTGTAGTGGAAATTTAAGGTTCTTCTAAATGACTGTGTTGGTGGTATTCCTGGCATTGTATAGGCAATACTTGATAATGAAGAGCATTTTTGCTCATAGATGGTGTGAATCCAGAACATTCATTTTTTATAGACCTTTTACATCTAATTGACTTTTATCTTACCTATGAAATGGAAATGCATTAAAGAGCATCTCCATTTCACTTATAAGACTAATAGCCTATTCTCTATTTTATGTCTTTTGAGAATTCTTAATTGTCTTCCATAATTAGGTATTGGGAGTGTAAACATATGAGATTATAAGAGCACTTTTTTAATGCAAGTTATACTGTAAATATCTGGGCATTAGGTAGCTGCAGCAGTGTTTACTATTTTTCCTTCCCTTTCCTAATTTTACTTTTGTAATTCCTGTTTCTTGTTTAGTTCTGCGTAATTTCTTAAAAGTTAATATATTAAAATGTCTAACAGTTTCTAACACTTGCAAATTACGTGGTCCCCAGAGGTTTTAATGCATCTGTAGAATATCAAGACACTCCAAAGGGGTATCACAGGTTTTAATGTCGAATACTTAGTGTTTTGTAGCCTCTGGAGACATCACAACCCATAATTTTCCTATTTTTTGTCTTTTTGACTTCCCCCCAAAAATTCCACTAGCAGGTTCATACTGCTATACTTTGCGAAAGATCTTGCTGACCTGAACTATTCTGCAAGTGGAGGAACATCTATTTTGTCCTCTAGAGCAAAACCAGGTAAAAGCGGAACTATCCCAAGGTATTCTTTATTGAAATGCAGATTTCATAGTACTTGAACAGTTTGGATGCCTGTAACATTTGGCAAACACAGGGGTTTGCCTTAGAATATTTCATTTGGAATCATAGTGGCTCTCATTTCTATTTGAAATTACGTATTTCAATTATGTAACTGGTGGGAATCATCATATTACATCCAACCTCACATGTGTTCCATATCAAGTAGAAGGCTTGGATAGAAGTCTTATATTCACACTCTTAATCTCTGTTCATTTTGAGGGACTAGTCAGTCCCTCCTGTTTATCCTAAGTGAATAGATCATCCAAGCTTTGGAGCTGTAAAAATGTTACTCAAGTAGAAGATCAGATAATATTTGGACAGCCACATGACACCACTTTGCTCCCAAGGACATACTCAGCTGTAGGAAGGAACAAATTAGCTCAAATAAGCCTTAAATTGGACTTGATGGGCCATAGAGAGAGATCTTCGTCCCAAGGTACTTCAGATTGTTGCTGTTGCTTTATAACATATGCTGAAGCGTGCACTTTTGTCAGACTTCCCCTCGTCTCGTGCTCCTCTTCCCTCCTGTGCATAGCAGCTGATCTCCACAGCAGTTATTAGGGCGTGAGCAGGGAAGACTTTGTGTCCCATGATGGATGGGCCGGTGCACCGTGCAAAGCACCTGCTGTACATCACACTTCTTCTCTTCCACTTTTTTCCCCTGCAGTTGTAAGACTTTGACCATATTTTAACACAGTTAATAACATGCTCTAAATACAGCAGGCCCTGCTTGTGCGAGGAACAAGACCTGCTTTTGATTTCTCTTTTCGGCTGAAAGAGCAGTTTTAATATTAGCAAGTGGCTGCTCCTGTGATGTTTTCAGTCTGTTGCTAATTTGAAGTACCTGCTCCTGCCAGTGGCTGAGGGCCTGTTGTGTCATGGGTAGCGTGCTTGGCTTCCATTGATTTCAGGAGAAGCTGAGGATAATCAGTACCCTGCAGGACAGGCTGTGAGTGAATGCTCCAGGCAGTGGGAGCACAGAATCACAGTGCTAATGAAAGCAATAGGTGACTGTCTGTGAAAATACAATTCTTCATATTGAGTTTCTCTTAAGAGATTAAGAAAGGTTTTGCTTGAATTAAGTGTTTATAACAAAAAAAAAAAAAAAAAAGAAAAGGAACAGGAGAGAAGATTATTCATATTTCAGGTTTCTGTTCTTAATCTGCAATACTTGGACTGCTCAAAGGAAATGTCAGTGGGGATCTTAGACAAGACACAGTGGAAAGAGTATTTTTTCCTGTGGGCTAATAGCACAATTATTTTGACTGAATTAATAAAAAAAAATTCCCCCCAAACTCAGCTTGAGGCAGGATGAAAAATTTCTAGCAAGACAGTTATATGTCAGTAATAACAGTGGAAAATAATACATTTTAATATGAAATATTTAACAGCCTTAAACTTGGCATTGCTGGCAAGGTTGTTTTGCCACCTTTGGTAGCTTGCTCATCCAATAGTAGAGAGCAAGTGGGGACCCAGCAGAATGATGTAAATCTAACACTGAAGAGAACAATTTTTAGGAAGGATGTAGAGGGTTAAATAGAGCTAATGACAGGAAATTATAACAGGGTAATTTTAGACCTGAGGGGAATAGATTGTGGAACAGAGAAATGGTGGGAACCGTATTGTTGACACATTTAAATATAGACTGGACAAAATGTTAATAAATGTACAATAGGGAACAATTTGACATTGTGCTCAAGGAGATGGAAAGGATGCAGTACTGACTTTTTTAAAAAGGACTGCCAGGTTGTGAACTTTATTTCACTTTAAACATGTTCATATTTAACATAAATACGAGAGAATTTCTTTTATTTATTAAAGGAAGTTTCACTCTTTTTTTCCCCTATTCAAACAGTACACTTCTGTATTCAACTCCCTGTTTTTGGTTGTCTGGCAGGGGCTTAGGGCTCTCTGCTGACTTGCCCTTAGTGAGTGCATGGATCAGTAGTATTTTTCTTTTTGAACCTCAAAGGCATTAACCAGTCTTAGAAAATCACAAGTAGCCCCAGAGAAGGGAATGGTGTTCAGATATGATCCTCTGAATCTGAAAACCCACTGAAACTATGGAAGGGAGGAATGTTTATATGGAATAACCATCAGGATCTGTTAGATGTCGGTCTTGATATTTTCTGTGCCTCCTGTCAGTATCCCACAGTCATGAATCACCAACACTAAACTGCTGAAAACAACCAACACTATCAAAAAGGTCACGTCTAATTTGCAGGCAAGACACAGTATGGGAGTGGTGGAGTTGCCAGCTAAGGAAAAGATACAGTCAAATGAATACCCTTTTTATATGATTGAATTGTGCTAATTTAGTTTATCCTTTTGAATCCAAGCAAATTTTCAGACAATGGTGTTTGCTTTAGTATAACATGTTGAAAGATAATTAATGGTCCCTGACGTAGAAGTTGTAGGTCAAGTGTAAGAACTGAATGTACATTACTGAACATTAAAACAACGAGGATACCTTGTAATGCTGTCAACTCCTCACTTTCGGATTTCACCTGTGATCTGTATTGTTACTCACTCAACAAGGGCTGCACCCTTCAGGATATCCTCGTTATTTTAAAGTTCATCAGAGTTCTGCTGCCCTTCTGGAAACATATGGCTTGGCTTTGGAGTTGGATGAGTTTATGAGAGAACTAGTAAATTACAGATGATTCTTGAGAACTTTATGGCAAATCAAAAAGAATTACCTTTCTGTGATATTGTATGTTTTGAGATTCATAGTCACAGCGCTTGGGAGAAAAATGTGTGCTCCTGCTCATATATATTGTTCTGTTCATATATATTGTTCAATATCTCTAAATTATATATAGCAGAAACTTATTTTATGCATCTCCTCTCTTTTTTAAATGACTTAACTAGATCGCATGATAGGAAACCTCCTTGAAATTCTTATCAGAGGTTTGATAATGTGATATTAACCCAAGAAGGAAAACAAAGATAATATGATGCTGAACTTATTTTGGAAGAGACCAAGCACTGACATAGTTCAGTATTATCGTTTCACTAATGGACAATCCCCTGGAAGCAGATTTGTGGAAACCTAATACTCAGTTTCTAATTTAAAAATTTTTTTTTTTTACAGCGCTCCTTACATTTATTATGGTCACACTTTTTCATGAGAGGATATCAGATGAGATTCTGTGATTAAAAATGATGGTATTGAAGAGTTTTTCCTTCTTTTAAACTGACTTGAGCGTTAAGTTGCTCGTCCTAAAGGAAAAGCAGTGAATATTTAGTTTTTCTCCCTTTTTGGGAAGTGAGCATCCCATGCCTCAGTTCTGAAGCGGAAGGAACATTTTTTGTGTTGAAGGGGCTTTGGATCTATAAACATTCAATCCGTGGTCTCTGAAAGAGTCAAGGTCCCTGTTATGTCTGTTTGAGACAGTGGCTCTTCCAGGTATGTTTTCCACCTGGAACATTTCAGCACTGAGGGTTGAAAGAGGATCTGCCTCACCAATATCATAACGTCATGCCTGCATGGGGTGGTCGATGCATTGAAGTGGGTGTTACCACTGCAACTATAAAAGGCTTTATGGAGGTTTCTGCCTTGGCAAGTGTGGAGGGAGAGGGTATAGGGCAGGTAGTTTAACCTGCTCTTCAGCAAGTCTGAGGGAGTCTGAAAGTGAACCTGTGAGCATGTACTCCAATGCTTTGAATTCTTTGTGTATTTGTGATGGGTGAGCGCTCGTAGCTGTAGTTAGGAAGGGCAGGAAAATGGGGACACCTTGACTTCACAGGACATTGTAGCAAACTGGGCAAGACTAGATAGAAGGCTGTCTGTTGCTAAATAGTGATTTCTGTAGCAGGAACAGAAGCAAGTTGAGGAAAGAGTAGACAAGAATAAATGGGTTTTGTATTCTGTGCTTTACATTAATTCTAAGAACATGTGAGAGCAACTATGCAGCAGCCAGTTCTTTGTGTCACCTCCTGTTCACCTGCCCTAGAAATGTTTTTATTAAATGACCTAGATATATTAATAATATCAATTAAAAGTAAAGAAGCAGGAGCATAACTTTGTGTGTGAATTCCTTAGCTGGCAGGACAAGAGGGACAAACAAGCCTACAATGGATACTCACTTTTGGTTTCTTTTCTGATAGTATAATTGCCATTTGTACAATCTTGTTTGAAGTAACTTCTACTGCTCTTGAGAACCTTGTGATAACAGGCTTTTTGTGGCACAGCTGTTTGTTGCATTCATGTTTGCCTGCTGGTTGACATGCAGTTGAAGGAGACAACCTCAGTCTGTCAGAGCAAAACCACCATATCTCACTCTCATTTGCATTCCACATGCCATGTTTCAATTTTCCATCGTTAAATAATAACTTGTAGCTATGTAGAGTCTTTTATTAGGGATCTCAGAAAGCTTTATGAATATTGCATGAATGAATGGAGCCTAGCAACATCATGCCTGTGAAGTACAACTAGGTAAGAGTCATTATCTCTGTTTTATGCAGGAGCAAGATAGGACACTAAAGCACAGGCAGATTAGGCTCTAAATTTCATCCCCAGATTGTGAAAGCACTGTCTCACAGCAAAGTAGTCAACTGTTGAATGTATATATTTGCAAAAGACTGATACAGGTATATGCAGGTAACAGGAGTGGAGCTTCAAACTAAAACCTTTTATCTTCAAGGTCACGTAACGAGTTTAATCAGAGCGAGGAAGAGAACTGATGTTTTTAGTCTCCCTGTTCTGTGTTTGAAACCTAAAGCTATTCATTCTCCTTGAAAGACTTAAATTAACAGGGAAGTTGATATACCCCAGTGAGGACTAATCCTCCTCAAAACTTCATGTGGGCTTCTCTGATTTGTTATCTGTGTTTGCTAAATGGTTTTTTTCTCCCTCACATTGTCTTTCTAGTTGGATTGCTCCCCACTGAGTTGAAAATAAATGTCAAACAATATGACTTAAAGAAAAATCCGTGTGTTCCTGAACTGTCTGCTTTCCCCAGGAAATACTAGCCAATTAATAAAGCAGAATGAGGGAGTTTGCCTAGGGAGCCATCATGAGATAAGGAGTGTGTATAAATACATGCACGAAGAGACACATACAAACCCATTAAAAGAACATTTCATTTGGACAGGATCTACTTATCAGCGTGGATATTTATGAGGCTCTGTAGAGCATGGACAAACACAAATCATGTGGAGGATGCTATTTGGAAAGGCTAATAAAATTTTCCTTGTATATGTATTTTTGTTACTACAGAAGGAATCATCATGAAGACTGTGAAGCTGTTACTGGTTAAGTCTCTGCTGCAGAAGTTCTGAAACAGATGTTTTTCCCCAAAACACTTAGGAGGATGTTATAATTCATTTATATACTACCATTTCCATACTAGAAGAAATTTCCCTTTGTCATCCAGCTTGACTATCTCCCTCTGACCACCTTCAGTAACAGTTGTAACTTTCTCTGTGGAGATCTGCTCTAATTTCCAATGACACTTAGTATTAAGATATTTCCTTATAGCTAATGAGATTTCTGGCTGAGATTCAAACCCAGATTTTATGCATTGACTTTGCACAAGTTGCCTGTGTTGTTTCCAAGTGATCTGTGCACATCATATGCAATTTATGTTCATCTTCTGATTACTCATCCTTATCTCAGCCTTCTCCACCTAAAGGCTAGTAAGTATTCTAAGGCAAAGTTATCACAGCCATGCCATGTGGGAAAACTCAGTAGTAAGACTCACTATTACAAATGCCAGACTGTTCGAAGGAATATCTCACTTCCTGAAATCTTAGGGATTACTTGTGGCAGAAGCAATAAAAATCTTCTTTAAAGTGATTTGTGAATTATTAAATAAATTTCTTTCAAACTGCTTTATTACTCATAGGAATTATATCAATCAACAGTGAGAGCTAAATTACTAGATCAGTCAGAAAATATTGTTGCAGCTGAAGAATCAATGCTAATTGAATCATTAAGGCATTATTACATGAAACACAAATACCTCAGGATGATTATTCTTTCCTCTGCTTAACCTATAGTCTACCAAAAAGACATAATACCAACAATTGTAATGCTTATTTGTTCTCCTAAGCATCATATTTTCTCAATATAGTATTTTTCTCTATTGGTGTCCTTTTGCTTATAAGTCTCCTACTAGTAAGTTAGAAAAAAAAAACCAAAAAAAAACCCAAAAAAGCTGGGCTTAGTTTAATGCAATGCAAATACATTTTCTCTGCAGTTCAAAGGCCAAACTTGCTTCAGCCAGACTCCCACTGACTGCAATAAAGTTCAGAGCTGGGAGCATTTTTAGCTTGACCTGTTTTTGCATTTTTGAAGAGCCTTGTCATTCCTGGGTTGGTTGAAGCAAGGTTGGATCTACTGGAAACTGTTTACAGGCTGTAGTAAGACAGATATCGATTAAGGGAACTCAGTGCCTTGGCTCTCCTCTACTTCCCTTTTCACTGATGGCCAGAAAAGTTGGCTTTTAGTGCAGGTGATGAAGGACGTGGGTGCTGTCCTCATCCTTGGATTTATCAGGCTCTGGTCACGCAGGATGAACATGGATGATGTGGGATCTGATTGCTGTACAAGCCCTCTAACATGTGAACATCTACAGTCGGTTTGCTGGACTTTTTTGCTGTGAGATTGAACAAACATTTCTCCTGTCCTCTGGCTCCTGTAATGTCATTGTATCATGGCTGAGGTGTAGTGACAGACCGACAGCCCGTGGATTACTGACGTATACGTGGGTGAGAAAGTGAGTTTATGTGAGTGTTGGTGCATATGTGCTAGCAGTGGTGATGAAGATAGTGTTTTGGTGGGTAGATGGAGGCTTGCTGGGGTAGATGGGAATAAGAGCATCTATGTGACAAAGTGTGTGAATATGTAGGTTAGAGTAGGTTTGAGGCAGTGTTTTTGTTTTGATCTTCCTACTCCCTTTTTTTCTTTTTTTCCCATGAAAAAAACAACTTTGGGTTTAATGTATGTGCTTGCACTCATAGCAGGATTTTGATATACGGGGTATGCTTGTTTCCCATCTTCTTCCAGTAGTCAAACCTGCATATTGTCTGCCAAAGAAACCCAGGGTGTTTATAAGAATGATTTCTCATTCTTATAAATCGGGAACATAATTTTGGTGTGTAAGTTAATTTCTTTTGCAAACTGACACCTTCCACTCCCATCAAAGAGTTTTTCAGTAGTGTTTTTATATGTTTTTGTATAGTCATCACCTATGTTTTTATATGTAGTGTTTTTGTATGTTTTTATATAGTGATCAGCTAAAGAGCTGAGTGGAGCTGGAAAATAGTAAGTCAAGGAACCACAGAACCCACAACATATTCTTTAATTTTAAAGTTCATTGGCTACATTAAGAAGATTAATGAATAAAAGAGCTTGGTGCCAGCAAAGGCCTGGAGTGCACCTTTTGAATTGCTGTTAATGTAATTTAATGGGTAGAACAATACAGCTGCATCACTTCTTTTCTGGTTGTTGGATTTTTTTTTTCCTATTTAAGTAAACATACTGTTTTGTATTCATGCCAATGGCTCTGCCACAACCTTTCCAGGCAGTTTGTGTGCCAATCCAACGGATCAGCTGGGAAATTTACGGCGTACTTTTTTCTTTCTCAGTCCTTTCCACATTTCTCCTCCTCATCAGGGCCCCAAGCAAGTGGTCTCCAAGTTCTGTAATCACAGGACTGCAGATGCTCACCATCCCAGACTACTGTGTGATATGGAGCAAGATGCAGTGGAGAGGCAGCAAAACATCGTTCAACCCTTCTCGTTCACATCAAAATATATCCAAAGATTTTTTTTTTCCCCTCCCCTCTGCCCCCTTCCTTCACTCCAGTTCCCAGGCCTGTATAATCCAAGGCAGTGCAGTGTGATAGACACACATCCACATCTCACCCGATGAATTTCTTGTCCTAACCACTGTTTGCAGAAGTTGGATTCTTCTGTTTGGCAAACAAACAAATCCATGTGAAGTTCCCTCTGTAGTGAAATAGAGCAATTATTTTGAAGTGCCCACAGTAACAGAATAATTTTAGAGGAGACATTTCTGTCATATCAGACAGTTAAGAAATAATTCCCTAGGTGGAAATTCAGCTGGGATACGAGGCTAAAAAATGCGCTCTGAACGTATGGGGCTTTTTAGGAGAGACAGAGATTCGATACAAAGATTCTGCTACTGAAAAGTGGTCCCTAATTACAACCACAAAATGTTTCAAATGTAGCCAAATTGTAGAACTAATGCACTAACAATCCTTGCAGTACTTTATTTTTTTGGTTTGGATAGTCTCCATTTGGAAATGGCCTATTCCCACCTCATTCACCTCGAGGTACTACTAATAGAACAGTGAAAACAATATGATCGAATCAAAAGATTCACAGGCGTTGGGGGGATTTAACAGTGATTTTCTAGCTCATCTGTCTTGTGCATTTCTCTTTTTATCTTTCCAATAAAGACCTATCAGCATTTTCTTCAGATCCCCCCCTTCATGGGCCCTGTGGCTAATCCTACTGGCATTATTGAGATTTATTCCATATTTTCAGTAGGAACAGGATTTGATCTATAAAGAGTGGACAAAATGTTTAAAAGGAAAAGGAAGAATTCTGAGATCTCTTTCAAGTTAGTTACAGGTGAAAAGCTCTAACATACATAAAAGTGAGGCCAAGGATGAAATGGAAAGAAGGTTTTGTTGCTGAATACTGAAGAGTCTAAAAATACCAAGAACAATATCTAAAGATAAGGATGAAGAAATCAACACAATCTTTTCCATTATCTGTGATTGTGACAAATCTCAAATCCCAAATTCCTTTTACAAGTATTGTTCAAGACCTTCCAGGCTCTAAAGCTTCTTAATTTCTCTTAACAAAATAAGTATATTTTCCAGTTGATTTTAAGAGGTTTTATTCCCTCCTGCAGTGCTTCATGTTTGAGTATCAGCTCTCAGAAATATTTCCCCTGTTTGTACATGAAAAATGGAAAGAAGAGTGAAATGTGCTTAGCAAGAAGAATGAAGTTAAGTCCTGTTTTCAAGCTGCACCTTCAGAATGTCACTCCATGCTCATATTTAAAATGTGGCACTTGGGCCACATTCTTAATATCATTCTCATGAGGGCTGCTGGGGAGATTCAATCCTCACACTCAGGTAAGGTTAAAGATGGTCTTGCCTCCTAATGAAGTCTAACTTTGTGAACTTAATGCTCTTCCATTCTCTTTGCTGCCAAGCTTCTGTTCACAAGTTACATCATCTGCTCATTCCTGCCTCTGTAGATGTACAGTGCACGGGAATTGGGTTTGACACATACCTGGATGATGGTTGGCAGAGGACATGTGAATCTAAGGAATGTTCAGAACAGAAACAGTCCACGTATTTCTCTGTTTCTCTTTTTACTCTGCTTTCCTGATTTTTCATTCTGTCCCTTGGTTCTCCTCCAAAAATAAATCTGGACACTTCCTCAGTTTCTGAAGTGCTTTGATATTAAAGGCTTCTTCCAGCAAGTAAAGTTAGCTCCCTATAGTAAATCCTAAGGAAATGCTCAAAGAAAACAGATGATTAATTTTTTCAGTGTTGGATTCTCAGAACCTCTTAGATTGCAAACAGATCATCTAGGCCATGCAAATCAAATCTCCCATGAATTCAAACCTAGTTTCTAGGTAGTCTGAAAATAGTTGTCAAATTTTCTTACCATTTTCATTTAGGTGGGCAGCTTCTGGTCAGCAATTCCGTAAGACCTTGGATATTGACCTTCCCTGCAAAATTTTTCCCTGGTGTTAAAAAAGCTGTTGACTGAGATTAGTGGCAGCAACAGACTTTCTGCTCAGTCTGGTGCCAGTAACTGGCTGTGTCGAAATCCTGTATGATGAAGTTGTACGTAGTGAGATCTGTCTGGAAAGTGCCCTTTGGACCAGCTGTGTATACTTGTGGAGAATGGTTTGAGAGGAATGTTTTGAATGGGTTGTGAATGAAAAATAAGTTTACTGAACTAGGCCTGATGTGAAACATTCAGATCAACTTCACTGTTATGGAGAGATAGTAGGAAGCTCTGACTCTCCACTTGTTTTCCATGACTGTGTCCTGTAACCTGTGAGTGATCTGTGCAGCTTTTGCCCCTTCCTAGATGCAACTGTATTATGGCAGTGTAAGATCACAGTCCAGTTGCTCTCTATTCTGCATCCTACTTCCCAGGCTTTGGAATTCAAAGGGAAGAAACATCACCTACATCTGTCCAGGGGCAGTTGTGCCCCTGACAATACGCAGTCCTACTCCAAAGATGTCTGGAGCAGTTCAGGATAAGGAAAAAAGGAGAACAGGCCGATGGCAGATAATGTGGGATATGAAAAGCAGTTCAGGTTAATTTATTCAGACCAATGGTTTAAAAAGCAACCTGTGTGTGAACTGTGTGCTGGGTGCCCTCCCTTCTGCTGCTTCTGGCTCCTGTCCGCAGATCTCTGCCCAAGGGCTCAAGTTAAGTCAGAAACTCCTCTGTCCTCCGTCCTTTGGGCCCAGCCCTCTGTGTGTGTGTTTGTGGGCTTTCTCTCTTCTCTCCTGCTTCTTCCATCCTTCTCCCAAGCTGGATGATACTCTGATATATTCTCTATGTCCCTGACTCTTGGTGGCAACCTTGGTGGGGAGTGCAGCGGCTCCCCGGCTGCTCTGGCTTGACCCTGTTAGCTGTGATTTGCCAGAGCTCACACACTGTGTGACATACAGCAGGCTGCAATTATTTTCTCCCCCTCTGCTTGCTGCAGCACAGACCCCTGGCTGGCTGGATGCTGGCCAGGCCAGTTCTCTGCCTGCTGGTGGTTTCCTTGTTTAAATACTGTTCTCAGTGGAAGAGCAGTTTGGTGATAGCGAATCTGTCCCAAAGCATTTACTGTGAGCTTTCCAAATCAGTTCTCTTAATACTCTCTGTGAATTGATTAGCTTTTGCTTTTTTACAGGATGGTGTGTCAGTGCATCATATTGATGTTGGGACATTGAGATGCTTCATTATGCAGAGCTGCATTTGCTGTCTCTGTTGCTGAGTGAATATGTGGTTGGATATCGGTCACAGTCCTCAAATCCTCCAATAGTTTTTGCTTTGCTTGAGCATGGATCCTGTGACAGCATTAATTAAAACTTAGAGGTTCCAATAATTTAGGTACAGATTCTGCCGTCAGCTATCTGTGTACTTTTCACAAACAAGCAAGAACTCTGTATTTATTTTAGTTTCATCTGTCCTCATCTTCCTTTGATTTTTCAGAAAGGCAATTGCTATTGAAATTCAGTGCAAAAATAAGGAACAGAAAAATATAGAAACCTTCTTTAAAATTCAGCTCTAGATAAGGCCCCGAGTTTTCCCCTTCTCAGATTTTACTGGGGTATCCCTTACTCACAGAGGCTCAGTTCCCACAATCCTATCTCAAGAAAAATTCAGATTTAGACTTCAACCCTCCTGAGCTATTTTGAAATCCAGAAGCACCTAAAATGGCTTAGGCAGAGTCTCCATTTTGGGATAATCATCCACGCATTTTGCATTCCTCCTCAGATTGTTTATGCTGAACATTCTCTTAATCTCACTGCTGTAGTGCTATTTTCTTTGTAAGAAATAATAAATCAAGCTCGTGGTGTTTTCTTCTCTGCCACCCACCTTTAGTCCAAGGCCTGTGCATAGTGAGCAGACCCAGCTTCAGTGATGGTGCAGGAATGCCTGGAATGTCTCTGATCTGTTTCCAGGGAACATTTCTCCATGGCACAACCAATGAGCAAGAAAACTTTCTTTTACCTTGTAGCAAAGCCCTTCCTCTGCTCAGGCTCCTCAGTGCATTCAGCTTCCAGCTGCAAGTGAAGGGTTGTGTCCTTGGTGCCATGGGGCCTGACAGGTGATATATGCTGCCAGTTGGCATCCTGCATAGGAAATAGGTCATTATGGAAAGGTGGTGGCACTGCCTGATGAAGGAGAGTTCTTTTCTTCTCCTGGCACCAATCCTGTTATCTGCATGGAGGCTTTGCTCTATGCAGTGAGAGTTGGGAGTGATGCTCGGGCTGTGCCTTTGATCTCTGAACATTCCTGAGAGCGGAGTGTGAGGTGAGGAGTGAGGGCAGATGATGCTTCTCATCCCCTGCATGGAAGCCAGAGAGCAATGCTTAGTGTTATGCCCAGAGAGGGGGAAAAGACTAACTGATGCTCAAATGTTTGCTTGAATGTAGTTCTGTGCAAAGTCAAATATTTGAGATACTCAGATGATAGAAAATTCAAGTGATATAATTAGAAGAAAATCTAGGACCAGGCCTTAAGTAAAGTTTAAAAGTGTGATGAAAATTAGGCTTCTACATCTTTTATCATCCCAGGTGGGGAGCTACTGAGATCAGTGCTTTTTAAAACCCCACTGCCTTTCTAAATATTTAAATATGAGTCAGAAGCTTATTTTCGGAAACTTGGTTATGGAAACACGTAGCAGAGCAATACAAATATTTTTTTCTTAGTCCTCCTTTTAATGAAGATGGCACTGCTTTGCACTTCTTCAAATTATCTATGATGTCCAGCAGTTTGACTTCAAAACAGACTTCCTCAAGTGCTTCATTGTCTTTAATACTGAAAGCTGTATCATATCCTTGCTAGGCAAAATGATATTATTACTTTTGTTTTAAGAGTAAGGAGCAGAATGATTAAACTGCTTTAATCATTTGCTAAATGATTAAATCTGCTGAGAAAGTTGGTGATAATACTTCAAAAAGAAGGAATCTTAGCTATCAATTTTAATTTTTTGAAATTTTCAGCTGTTTCTGCCTTTAGAATATTTTAAATGGTAGGTTGGGTTGGGTTGGGTTTTGTTTTTGTTTTGTTTTGTTTTGTTTTGGTAGACTATAATTTGTTTTATTTGAAAGACTACAAGTGAAATTATTTTATTCCTTTGGTTCAAAGTGAAATTCTAATTGCATACAAGTATAAAAAACAGGACTATTTATGGGTTTTCTCCTTTTTCTTCTTGGCTACCAAATACTCCTTTTGACTAAGAAACAGAGAAAATGAAAAGAAGTAGAAAATTAAGGTTAAGGATCTTGTGAAAGGGATGCTTAGTTACATACTCCTCAGACTTGGACATTGAAAAAAATCTAGGGGAAAATTTTAAAGCTGTAAAAATTAATTACTTTCTCTTATCCAGTTTGCATCCTTCTGATGATGAAAGAAAGTTTGAAAGTTCCTTCTGGGTTTTTCTTTTTCTCTTATATTAAAGTTTCTGTTCCTTACAGAGAAGTTAACTGATAAAAGATAATGAAAAGACATTTAAATTTCCTCTTTCCAAAAGTGAAAAATATGATTATAATTACAAAGAAAATGTTTTCTAAAAACAATCACACTGACTAAAATCAAAGTTTCAACCAATATCCAAATAATGTATTCTTTTTTTTATCAATATTTTTTTTCTTTTAGCTGAAGTCTGAAGCTTCTGTCTAAATCAAGCCAGGAAATTTCATTTTGAAGTTATAATTTTTGTTTCAGAGAAATAAAATTTTCACTAAGCATTGCCTTTCTGTCAATCTTTTGGACAATATTAAGTAGATATATTGGTGGATAAATGTTCACTCAATGAAAGGATGATGTACAAAAAACTTCCATTTGAAAGCTTTAATTTAGCTCCATTGAAAGTGGTGTCATATCCGTGGATTTTTGTAATGGATCTTTGAAATCATGTAGTTTTTAGGGGAATGAGGGACCAGAGAGTTCTGCAGAGGGAACTAATCAAGAGCCTTTAAACTACGTTCACAAACGTGTCTCTACTACATGTGTGAGCTGTGGTAGGGGCTTAGATTTTTCCAAATCTAAGATCATCAGAGGAAAGAGTAAATGAAATAAATTATTGAAAGATGGGGCAATAGCAGCCCAAAACAATCTGCATTAAAACTACTGGAAAATATATTTGTGCTGAATTTGGTAAATATTTTCAATTTTATGAAATTCAAAAAAATTTAAGCTAGACTTAAATTACGTAATTCTCCTTGAAACAGATTGTATCTATTTATGTATATAAAATGATAGGAAAGATGTCATCCAACTTGAAATAAGCTTCCAGCTTTTAATTTTGCTGGGGGGGGGAAAGAAAAAAGTTGTTCCACATCAAGCTTAAAAGAAAAATGTTTTCAGCTATACCTAAGCTGAAAAACCCAGCAAGCATTTCTTTAGCTCTAAGGAGAAGTTTGCTTTCTATCTATCAGACAAATATCTGAATTAGGATACAAGATCCACAATGTAACTTCACTGTCTCCTGCTATTTCCCTTCTCCAGTGTTGCTGTGAGTTCCTCCCTTGTATCACTTACCTGTGCTTTCTGCTTTCCTATGGAACTCTCCGTAGTTACACAAACAACCAGAGGGCAGCTGCTGGCAGGGGACCTGAAGGCATTAAACAAAGTTTTTCACCACGTCACTTCCCCCCCATCTTCATAGTGTTGCCTGTTGTGGCCAGTCAGAACTTCTTGGTGAAGGCTGAGAACATCTGGCAGTAAAATCAGCTGCTGTTCCAACAGCACAAACTGCAGGAGTCAAATGAGAGTCTCTCTCATATTGATGGATTTGAAAGGGCCATTGCACACCCATAAAAGATTTGGGTTCTGTTCAACAGAAAGCAATGGTGTAACACACACATTAAGAGCCAATTAAAGACAATGTCATTATAAGCAATATTCTTGTTGGATGGCTAACACAGCTCTGTGACTCTGTCTTATCCTCTTATGTTATGTTGAAAAACTGATTATTCTGGTGCCAAAGGATAAAATGCTCTGGAATTTAGTCCATTTTATCTTATGTCTCAAGTGCCAGTGCCTGGCTGCCACCTCTTCTGTGATATTTGGAGTTCTGCATCTATGGACTGCTTCAGAATCAAAAACATGCCCCTCTCAGTAAGTGATAAAATAGTTCCTTGGGCTGGGTACTCTATGTGCTTTCCCAGCTTTAAGGGTTTAATTCTACACACATGTAACAATAAGGTTCAATAAGAACTTATTAAAATGAGATCACAATCATTTCCAAGAATCAGTTTGCTCAGGCCACCGAAGCAGTGGAATACACAGCTTTAACTTGGCCATGTCTTTATGCAGATATCTGAGCAGGAACTCATCTCTCCCTGTTGCTAAAAACAAAACTTGATGGGAGGATATAACAGCCACATGTTTCCTTGTCATAAATTTTGTTTTAATTTTGCCTATCTTAATTTACATCTTCATTGGAAAAGGTTTCTGGAGGCTTGCATGGAGCTTCCAGATGGGAGAAAGAGGAAACCACATATTCAGGTTCCATCTCTGCCTTATGATATTATAAAAGTTCACTTATATTTAAACACAATGTAGAAATGACGTGGAGGGAGCACGAACAATGCCTTGTGTAAACATCACAGACTCTGTAGCTGGTTTTGTTTCTCCAAACCATGGAAGTTTCTAAGAAATTTCAAATACATTTTTTAGTTCAGTAAGGACATCCCACTATTTCTCTTAGGAGAAAGGCAAATGTTTGATCAGGAAACAGAAAAATAGGAAGGGATATGGAGCCCTTTCAAGACTCCAAAAATAAACGTTCCTGTTCATTCTGCTCTCAAAAGGTATGTGCTCACACAAACTAACAAGCACTCCTTTGGGAGAGTTAGCACATGAGGACATTTTTGTGGCAAGCTTATATTTTTTTGGCCTAGCTTCTGCTTTGGCACCTGTTTGACCTGGCAATTTAAGCTCCTTTCTGAAAAACAGGGTTTGTCTGTCTAACGGTGTTGAAAATTGGAATCTCAGTGGGAATTTGTGATCCCAGCAACTTGTAAACAGCCTTTGTCCTTCCACATGTGTCCTCCTAACCCCTGCAGATGTTAAAATGTACAGGAGCCTCCTAGAGCATGACTTGTGCCATTTCACTGGCTTTTCTTTTATCACCACAAGTAATAACAAAAGCAGTGAAATGAAAGCTGTAACAAGCTGCTGCTTTGGCATAATGGCTTGGACATACTTTATCCATAGTTAGTGTGCACCTCCTGCACTCAGACAAACACCCCAAGCAGGGACAAGAATAAAAAATATGCCCAATACATATCTGAAACCAACACAAATTATCTTTGACATTTATAAGATGCTTACTACACTGTACATGTGTTCCCCACATCTGGAATGTGCTGTCTGTTGGTCGTACTGCTTTGAATCTCATCTTTCTTTAATACTAAAAAAAAAAAAAAAAGTCTTCCTGCAGCGCTGGGAAAGGTAAAGAAGAGGAGGTGTAATGGTTTTTAGATAAACAAATAATGAATTAATTCAATGCCAGGGATCTGTTTCTCTTACCTCCTTGTCCTTTGGCCTCCCCATGTGATGAAATAATTTTTTAAGTTTAGTATAGAAAGAGTAAAAGAAAGTACAGGTCACTTCAGAAATTCAGTTTCTTTTAAATTTACTGAATTTCAGTTTTAAAATGGTGTTAGGAGTTGTATAGTTCCTTTTAATTTTTCTCATGTCTGCAGTAAGTAATACGTGTCTTTGCATCCTCTGCTCCAAAATACAATAAGTTGTACTATAGATCTGGATCAGTTTGGATCAGAACTATGGATTTGGATTAGTAAGTTTTCTTCCTTGTAGTCTTGCATACTTCTCTTTTCAGGGCAATTTCTGACTGCACTTTTGAATGGATTTGTCTGCCTTAAATTATTTTTAAATCTCTGTATTTCACTTGAAAGGTATCATTTCAGCAAGTAGATTTTTTAACTTCTAGAGATCTTTAGCTCTTTTTGCATTTGATGTGGATCAGATAACTTAGAATAAGAGAACCTCATCCAGAACCAAAGCATCACATATTCTTTTACAGTTTGGTACTCTGCTATTTCACCTCTCTTTCCTCCTTCTTGGAAGGTCATGTTACAGTCTTTAGTGTAAATTTCCACGTATTGTTTCGGTAATAATGGTTTTCAAACTGTTATATTTTCCATGTTGTCCTTTGCTTAGTGATTTGGTTGTGCCCTATGAAGAGAAGGACTCAGATGTGTTGTACTGAGTGCAGACTTTGTTATGGCAAAACTGCCAACCTGAGATGAAGTTAAGCCCTTTTTGAAAATATTTTTTTCCCAGGCTTTTGCAGGTAATTTGATGAGTTCAAACAGAAGTGGAATTCTGACTTACAGAATTTCCTCAGCCAGTGTTCACAGACAACCTAAGGCTTGTGTATCCCACCCACCCCACTTAAAACACTCGCATTAGAGCTAAAGAAGTGCACAAGCTCAAGCTTTATGCTGGGCTTTCACACATAGAATTCATGTCATCACCCCACTCAAAAAGAAACTTGCATTAACACCTCCAGGAGCCTCTTTAATGACATGTGAGCTAATTTTAAAAGATTTTTTAAATGGTCTAATTTTCTGTTGAAGTGTTTCAGTCTATGAAGGGATGTGTTAAGCACTGTATTAACTGAATTACATTTTCCCCATCCTGCAGAATCACTGCCAATCTTTGGAAAGTATAAAAATACCATTTACATAAGCTTTTGTCCATTCACAAAATATGATAGCAGGAGTCTTGACTAGCATACAAATAAATATAAAAATAAATCAAAATACAAATAAAGGGCCAACTTGACCTCATTTTTTAACAAGTGCAAGTTCACCTTGTCACTGTAGTTACTTCTTATAAGAAATAATGCAATATCTCTGAGGGTAAAAAGACTTTTTCAAACAAGAATATTTTTGATAGATATTCTTTTTTTTTTTTGTACAGACATCTCTTTTAAAATATTTTGGCAGCTAGTAATTCCCATGACCACAAATCACTTCCAAGACTAAGCCAAATAATTTAGCTCTTACATACCACAGTGTCCTTAGCCCATCAGGGTTGAATGCCCTTAGCAAATATTATGGCTTTGTTGGGCTGGAAAAGAACAAGTTGGAAAACCAGCAGGATTGAGAACTGCTGCATCTCAGACTGGGAAAATAATATTCCCATTATCATATTCAGGGGATTATAACAGTTGGGTAGACTTTCAGGTCATAGAAGTATCTCTTTGCTGATCATAAAATGGTTCAGGACACATATTTGTAAAATTTTGTATGCACCTGCTCAGATAGTACTTTTTCAGATGAAAAAAAGTCTGAGTTCACTGTCTACACTGCGACAGACAAAATAAGTGAACTATACTTTAAAATTAAGTGATGGGCTCCAGGTTTTCCATGTGATATGAATAAATCCACCCAGTCCTCACAATGCTCAGGCCTAGTCCCTCTCTCTGTAGCTCTATGCCTTTCTGTGTTCCAATACCAATCCAAAGTTATTCCCATTATTTAAGTATTTAGTTCAATGCTGTTTGTTCATTTTTAAGTATCCCATTATAGCCAAAATGAAAGATGGCTTCATGTTAGCATTTTGGTACAGAGAGTAGTGCAGTTTTGAAATGCATCCTCTGATTGTCCCCACTTGCCACCTCTTGGTACATTTCTCTTGCATGGTTTTGGTTCATATGAAATAAATTCTTCTCAGAACAACTGCAACCAAAAGCTCTGATCTGCCTACATATCCAGAGGATTTAAAGTCCTAAAGGGAGCATGGGGGTCTGAACCAAGGATCAATCTGCTAGAGCGCTTTACATCACATACATGGTGGGGATGTTTTGATCCAGGAAAACAGATTAAATTTCATCTGAAGTAACAGCAGAACTTCATATGGGGGAGATGTAGGGCCCTGAGCATCAGCTCTGCTGACCTACTGATCCTCTTCTGTTGTGTTAGAAAAATTTCTCGTGTAGACATAGTCAAAGAAAGCAGGTTTTGAACCAGTGGGTTTTCAGTGTTGTCACAAAGCTATCACCAGCCATTCTCTTTCTCATTCTGCTTTCTGCCTCAAACTGATGGGACATTGTCCTGCATTCTAGAGCCGCACTTGAAAACAAGGTGTGCCACGGAATCAAAAAGGGAAATATTGTCATAGGACAATAGACTGCCATGCTTCCAGCTCTGCAGGTAAAGAACAGATCTCAGCTGCCACTATGAAACAGAATTGAATTACATAGAAAACGTTAACATGCCTTCCTAGTGGGAGTGCTTGTAGTGGTAACGGGTAATTGCCAGCACTCCTGCTCTGGAAGGTCGTTCAGGATTGAAACACAGATGCTCCCATCTTGTCCTTGGTGTAAGTACAGTTGCAGCATGAAGAAAAGGCAGCCTGGTTTAATGGGAACCTGCTGCTACTGAGCCTGCAAAAGGAAATTCAGGATAATATGTTTCTGAGTGTTCTGCTACTATGAAAAGAAGATTAAAGGATAAGTGGCTTGTACTGTTACATTGACTTGAGCCTACAAAACAAAATGGAAGATTTTTTTTTTCCTGTGGCAGTTTTGATATGCTGTTTATCAGTAGTGAATATCTTCCATTTGAGCACTAGAGTCTTAAAGCAATAGAGAGGAAAATATATTTTGTTCTGTTTGGAGGAAGGCAGTCCAGTGCAAGAAGTGTGAGGAACACAGAAATTGGTATCCTAATTAACTTGCTCCATGACTTCAGGTAAGTCACACTTTCCCAAATTTTCAAACGAAAGTGCCTGAAATTAGGTCATTTCAATGATGAAGCTTGGCTAACCAAATGAAAGAAACGAAGGGTCAGAGCCCTGCACACAGATGGAATGTTTTTCTGGTTGACAACTTCAGTTGTGGGGAACCTACAGTACTGGGGAGAATTTGCTGCTTTCAGAAAAATCAGTGGTTGTTTGCTGTTGTCTGCTAAGGGAGGCCTTTTGAGTCAGCTGTTTGAAAATCCTATTATAAACATGCACCAATCTTCCTATGCAAGAGAAATGTGAAGAAATACTAACTTTGTAAAGCATGTTTGGTACACTTCTAGTTCAGTTTTGTCACCTAAAATGAATAGGGTTCTCATTGGCCAGAGAGTGGAGGCACATGTAATTGCCCCAAAATTACTGATGATTTACAACACAAGTAAGGGGCAGCCGTGCACAAACGACCTGTAAATGACATTGCTAAAAAGCACTTTTTTGATGTGCAACATCAGCTTCCTCTTGCTAGGATACAAGCATGTAATTTCTCTTTATGCCTGCCTAGTTCTGCTCTGTTGGAATCCACTTATAAATCCCTTGCTGCTTCACTTGGAGAGCTAAGGTAGATTCTGTCTGCTAAACTGCATACGTGGACTCTTGAGGTCTCATTCTTTGAAATCCAAGCATGCTTTTATTCCCCTCCCAAAGAACTGACTATGCCTTTCCTGTCTTCACTTCTCTCACTAGGAACATAAACATGGATTTAATTCTTAAAAAGCACACAAATTCTATTCTTTTCCCCATTGTTACTGACAAATGCAATGCTAAGTGAGTTTGGTGAGACTTGACCTAAAGCTTCAAGCAAGATTCTTATGGAAACTACAGCTTTGTGTGTCTCTGGCCAACAATGCTCCAACAAAGTGGAAAGTGACCCTTCCAGACTGCGTTCATGTAATACAGTGAACTGGAACATTCTCTCTACATGGGCCTTATGACCCTTTTTTTTCTTGCTGTCCTGATGAGTCCTTGGCCAATGTGCTGCAGGCTGGTGAGAAGTTCAATCTCTAGGGTAAGGATAGCATAGAATTAAATGCTCATGCTCTGTCAAAATGCTGGCAGTTACAAAACGCTCCAGCCAGTAACTTGTTGGAGAGCAAGCAATGAGCAAAATTACTTCAATATGTAGAAGAAATTTAGATGCCCTGAGGGAATACTAATTCAGAGAGATAGTAATAGGGATTACTACTTGATTTATAATGTGTCTTGAAAGAAATCAACAAGACCAGACCTGCTGCCTACACGTGCACTTAGCCAGTCACAATACAGAAAGGCAGACAATAATTGTCTATCTTGCCTTCATGCTACCTCCTCCTCCTCCTCCTCCTCTTACCTCTCCTGCTCAAAGTACAGGTGGATTCTTTTCCATTTCTAAGTAAACAACTTGTCTGTGACCCTGTACCTTTCTTTACTTTACCTGAAAACTTATTGTGTTAATAATTTGCAGCTGCTGCCCCACGTGCCACCTCCTCCCATCTGATAACGCCTATAACTCACTTCTGTCTACCTTCTTCTTTGTTCTGTAGCAACTGCATTCATTAAGGTCTAGGAAAGTTTCTTTGTAGACAAATCTCCTGTCCCCTTTGCTACCCTGAACGCTTTTGTTTGGGTGTATCATTCATAAATGAGTTTTCCTCTGCTCTCTTTTCCGTTTCCTTCTTTGCATCTTCCAGAATTTCTTCTGGCCCACTTAACCTCCAATTTGGAAAAGGAAATTGCACTTTGGCATGTCAGCCTGGAAATATTGCTGACCTCTCACTTAATTTCAGCTTTCTGACATGCTCTGTGCTCAGACCTCTGCTCTTCTGCTTTGCAATGTTTCTTCTGCCACATTTTATGGAAAAGAGTCAAAAGATGGAAGGATAATCTGTGAGTCACTTGTGCAGTGATGACTTGCAGATTTTCTTCCTACCATCCTAATTTTTTTCTATCCTGACAATCCAATTTCTTCTTTAAAATGGTGAGAATTCATTTGAAAAGAACATGGAATGCCTCAGCTCTTATTGCAAAGTATTTTTAAAATATTATCAATACTTATAAGAAAAATTTCTCCACTTTCATCTGCAGAGTGTATCTAAAGGATTTTTTCTTTTTTGTCAGAAAATATAATCTTATCACAGAGATTTTAGAAACCTATTCATGACAGCTCAAACAGGGAGATTATATATCCTTTGAGCTCTGGTTCTCCTATTAGAAGCCAACTTTTTGCATATGTGCTTGTGTTTTTTGTGTCCCACACTGAGCCTCCTTCCCCCCATGTTGTTTAAACTAGGTTGGACCATGGAGATGCTGTAATCTGATGATTTAGGACACTGAAAAATACTAGTTATTTGGGACCTGGGATGTCCTGTTGTGTAAGTGGGTGGTTGAGTGGGGAGGTATAATTTAGTACTGCCCTGGACACTTCTGTTTTGAAATGACTAAGTATTCTGGAAGTCATCTGAAGTTTCTGACTGAGATATACAGTTGCCTTGTTATATGTATCTATCAGTGACTGTCTAGGTGAAGAAGAGAAACTCTCAAAAGAGAAATGAGAGAGAATATTATATAGTTTTATTTTAATATATTTGCTGATAGCATTGCTTTGAATATATCTTTTGTTTTGATTTATTTTGATCTGCCCATGAATTAGTTATTGCCATATGCTCTATAAGTAGAATTTGTGTCACTTTTCAACAGCCATCATTGGACTATGAGACTTAACAACATTTTCAGTTTTTCCTCTTTGACATTTTTAGGATAAGTATGTTTTTTGCTGTGGCTTGGGTTATTATGTAGGCAGAGCTGCTGTCAGATAGAGCTACCCAGACAGCTCATCCATGGTTTGTGACATCTCATTACTGCAGGCCTGTGACCTTCACCCAGCTCTGTGACTGTGTCTCATGCTCTGATTCCAGCCTTCCTCAGTTCTGTGGTTCCAGATATGTGTGCTGCCTCTACCAGATGCGAACTGCAAAAACCTCTTCTGTTCCTTTTCGAGTTTCTCACATAGTCTGCCTAATGTGTGTCACTTCTGACCTCTGTAACAGCTTTGCTGTTTGAATCACGGGCCGTCCTTGAAGGGACGTTGTCACTCCTGTCGAGTCCTACCAAACCTGGGAATAGTCTGCAGTCATCAAGAGTGCATTCCAAACCACACTTCCCTTGCAGAGCAATTCCTCTCATGAACCTGGATTTGGGGGCATCTCTAAAACTTTGGGTTTGTAAAATTAATAAATGCAGACTGAGACGAGACCATCCCAGTCTCTTTCTCTTGCAGATGTTCTACATGCAGGGTCTCAGTAAGAAAACGAACTCTTTTGATCTCGTGACATTTAAGCAGAACAACAGATACAACTCCATTTAATCCCTAACAAGTGTTTTAAAACGTTGAGAGAAAGCTGTATTCTTATTCTAGTTTCATGGCATGGTATAATGGTTTCATGCTACACAGGTTCTGAGTTTTCTTAAGGAACGCAGGAGCAGTTCTATGAACCCACAAATAATTGAAAACTGAGATTTAAAATATGGATAAGGTCAAACAATTAATGCAGTTAATGAAATAAAGTGGATTATTTGCAGATAATCTCAGACTTTAACATGTAAAGGATCCTCTTTTTAATAAGGTTAAAAAAATGGGAAATATCTTAGAAATATGCTTTCAGAGTTAAAAATTGTTAGATGACTGATTAACTGACATTTTATCATTCTTCCAGGGAGTACTGGAGCTTTCACAGCTCATAGAGCATAAATCTGAAAGGCTGCATATAAGGCTTCAACATTTCTTCAAGAAAGCAAGCTATGAATAATAAAGGACACATTCAGCCTCCTATTTTGATTTATTTCTGAAATGTAATACATTTCATGAAATCCCAGAATACATATTGCAGTTGGAGTGAGTTACTTTTTTATTTTATTTTGTTTTTTATAGGCTAGGAGTATTAGTCACTATCATAAAAATGAAATGTGTAACTTCTAACTAAAGAAGCTTAGCATGTTTATGTTGCTAGCAACATGTGTTTTCATGGAAAAAGTTGCTGAAAGCTGAGCCCATACTGGGAAAATTGCTAATCTTCAAACAGAATCCTAAACAAGTTAAAAGAAATATTTTACTGCTTGTGTTTTTAAGGTCATCTTGCACATACTGAGACAGTATTTCATTGCACATTGGAGATGTGAATGGGTTTGTGTCTCCAAAACATTGTTGTTTTGTTTCACAAGGAATCTTCTCATCCCTACACTGATCTAATAATTGTAAAAGTCTCTTCTAGCCTTACAACACCGAGTGAAATTATAGCTTTGGTTGAAATTGGTGACACAACTACTGAGTTCAGCACAGCCATGCCTTCTTCACCTGAATCCATTATCTTTATGTACATTAATGATTCTAAAGCCAATAATGATCTCTTATGTCTCAAAGGTGTGATGGCTCAATTTATCATCTTTAAATATCTGAACAGTCTCAGATGAAGCAGATGTGATGTATTATTCTCATTACTTAAGTGCACATCTTAAAAATATGTCTCCTCTTCTTTTGTATTTACCCAAATGAGTGTGACGATAAAGTCTCCTCGCAGCCATGGTGAGCCTTCACTTATCCCATCTTCCCACCACATTCTCCTGGAGAAACTGGCTGCTCATGTCTTGCACAGGATTCTCTTTACTGGGTAAAAACCTGGCTGGGTGGTTGGCCCATGGTGGGGGGTGGAGTCAAATCCCATTGGTGTCCAGTCACACATCACACGTGATGTTTGTTCCCCAGGGCTCAGTGTCGGGGCTAATCCTGTTTAGTGTCTTTACTGATGACCTGGATGAGAGGATCAAGTGCACCTTCAGTCAGTTTGCAACACCAGGTTGGGTGGGAGTGTTGATCTGATGGGGCTAGGAAGGCTCTGCAGAGAGATCTGGACTGCTGAGGCCAGTGGTATGAGGTACAACAAGGTGAAGTGCCAGGTGCTACCCTTGGATCACAACAACCCCCTGCACTGCTACAGGCTGGGGGCAGAGTGCCTGGAAAGCTGCCCAGCAGAAAAGGACCTGAGGGTGCTGGTCAATGCTGGCTGAACATGAGCCATCATTGTGCCCAGGTGGCCAGGTGTCTTTCTGGCTTTTATAAGAAACATGTGGCCAGCAGGATCAGGGCAGGGATTGTCCCCCTGTACTCGACACTGATGAGGCCATACCTCGAATCCTGTGGTCAGTTTTGGGTCCCTCAAGACAAGAAAGTCATTGAGGTGTGTGAAGCGTGTCCAGAGAAGGGCAACAGAGCTGGTGAAGGGTCTGGAGCACAAATGCGATGAGGAGTGGCTGAGGGAGCTGGGGTTGTTTAGCCTGAAGAAAAGGAGGCTCAGGGGGGACCTTATTGCTCTTCACAATTCCCTGAAAGGAGGTTGCAGCCAGGTTGGGCTTGCCTGTTCTCCCAAGTGATAAGTGATAGGACAGGTAGATAGGACAAGTGGAAATGGCCTTTGGTTGCACCAGGGATGGTTTAGTTTGGATATCAGGAGAAAAATTTTTCACTAAAAGGGTTATCAAGCCCTGGAACAGACTGCCCAGGAGAGTGATTGAGTCACTGTGCCTGGAGGTATTTAAAAGACCTGTAGATGTGGCACTCTGGGACATGGTTTAGTGGTGGGCTTGGCAGTGCTGGGGTAACAGTTGGACTTGATCTTAAAGGTCTTTTCTAAACTAAACAATTCTGTGATTCCCTTTTGGTTTTGTATCCATTTTTTTTTCATATTTTTGTGAGCTGATTCTTTATAAAGAAACTTATTCTGTGGTGTTATGAAGTGCCTTTCCTCGTGAATCTGAATTCAGGTCATAACTCTGGATGTTACTGTACTAGTAATATAAATTAGCAATACCACATTTTACCAAATGTTTATTTAGTTCTGTACTAACAACATTTAACACTCAGGTTACATCACTGACATATTTCTATGAAATAAGCAAAAAAATATTAGAAATATTTTAAGTTCTACAGTGTAAATAGAGAAATTGAGTCAGAGAAATAAAAATATGTGGCTAGCAAGGGGATGGGACTTGATAATGGAGCTACATTCTCAAATCCTCTTCCTGCTTCCAGGCTTATGCTGATTTCCCTGGGCAGGCTGCACTAGGACCTGTACCACTAGGGTCTTCCTTTGAAGTGGGAAGAACTCAGTTTATAAAAAAATACAGAACTGTCTTGAAGGTCTGCATCTGGACATTAGGCTAATCAGATTTACCAGCATTCAGGTTACAGTGGGTCTGGAGTGTGCTTTTTGGCTTATCACCTCTCTCGTTAGCTGAGGCTTTAGGTTTCTCACAGTTTAATTGTATTTGAAAAGAGCTGTTTATATGAAGCCCCAAAATGGACTTATTTTCCAGTGCTTCTCCTTTGTTGCATATTAGCATTTAATTAGCAAAGAGATCCTATTACCTCAGCACTAAAAGTGAGAATAGCTGAGGCACCTGCTCAATATAAAATCAGATGCACAGTCAACCTTTAATCTGGCCATAATGCTGTTACCTAAATATTGTTCTAACTCCTATCATAAACCATGATTTGATTGATTTTGAAATGTTTATACCCAGAGTGTCTGGCACAACTTGTTTTTGAGAGTACACTGAAGTCAGAATGTCTGAACCAAAGAGACAACCACTCCTAACAGGCTTTATTTGGGGTTTTCTTCGGTTGAAGTGGTCGGGCTGTAATGTCCTTTCTTCAGAATGGGAACTGAGATGGAATCCAAGTTGAACTTAAACCAAGAAAAACAATTCTCTAAGCATACTTTAATCACCCATAAATGTTCTCATGGCTCTGAGGACCATCTTTCAGAGGAATTCTGAAAGAATAGCAGGCTTTTCCCCTATGATACTAGCAATTGTGGGTGCATAACTAAAAGGCAGATGTAACCCAGAAATATATAAGAAAATATATTATTTTGTTTGGTTTTTGTTTTGGGGTGAGCGGCATGAAGCCAAATATTAGATGGACATTTTCACAGTGGGATACATAAGGAATGACAAATCAAAGGGCTCCTGGGATGTCTGTCCCTTCTGCAGCTTTAAGGAGAGCTTGGCTATTTATTACAACTATTACCACAGCAGTTAAAAAGGCTTTTGGTAACATGCCCTCTGCAAAATCTCTTGACTGTTTTTTCCACTTAGTTTTTGTTGCTAAGTTCTGTTTCTATACATGACATCTTTCTGTTTTGTTTTGTATTATGATGTCTCAGCAGCAATATTTCATCACGGAGAGTTGTTTTAATACTCATGTATTAATATAGCAATGGGCATCTCACACATCCCTGTATTTTAAATTTGGTTCTCAGATCATGGTTTGAGAACACATATTAAGGTTGCTGGGATGTTATATGATAAGACATACCTCTGAAACTTTCTGACAGCACACACAATATGTTTGATCCACCTTAGAAAATTGAGATATATAACTAAAATTTTGATTATGCTTGCCCTTACAGCTTCCAATTCAGAAAATCTATTTGTCAGAGAGAATTACACAAGTGATTTGTTTTTATAGTTTAGGAACAGGATATGTCTTGAGAGGATTAGGTTTTGCAAGAGTTTCAAGAAGTTTGCAAATGAAAGAGGATTTCTTTGGTTTCTATTATTATTTATTACAACATTATCTAGAAAAAAGACTCAAAAAACTTGTCTTTTGAAAAACTTACATTTTCCTTAAAAAAAAAAAAATGTTACCAGTATTTTCTTTTTCTTGGAAGATAAAGCAAGCAAAGTGTTTAATTTTGAGTCTGATTAAGCCGAAACAAAGTTTTTCATGGTGTTGGACTGAATAGGAACATATTCTTTTTGCTGTTAATTTTCTGAGCTGCTTTAATGACTCACAACAGAAGTAGCTGAGGTACCTGCTGCCTCTCTCCTCTTGTAGGGATTAGCTTTGGTCTACAACAGACTCACAGCCTGTTTTCTGGCTGTACACTGAGCATCCATCATAGGAGATGTAATCCCTAAAGCATGTCACATGTGACTTGACATGAAACAGCAGAAACACATCTAAGAAGCAATATCACAGGCTGCAAGATTTCACAGTAATATTAAATCAAACTCAAAGAGTTTTCTTTCCAATGGATGGTGTAAAAAATTAAAAAGTTTAAAAATTTCAAATAATTTTTAATATCTTCAGACAATTGCTGAAAATATTCAGTTATTAAAGCCTTAACCTTCAGCATGTTTTATGTGCTGCAGTGCCTGAGAGGTGGTTCTTGTTTGTCATTCTGAGTGGATAGGTATGAAAAAATAAATGCAAGAGGAACCACATTTACTGGTATGAAATCTTGCAACACAGACTAGAACACCTATTAGAAGACTATAAATATAATTCAAATTCCTTTGACCACTGTGCCTTGGCAGGTAGGTGCAATTTCTGAAGAATACAGTTGCTGTTATTTTATTGATTTTTGTGGATAGTTCAATGAGTAGCTACTCTTGAGGCTTTTTTCTTTCCTCAGATATTTGCCAATATTATTTTTATTGTATATTAAGGGTTTATATTATTGTGTATTAAAGGTTGGACTTGATGATCTCGGAGGTCTTTTCCAGCCTGGTTGATTCTATGATTATATAAGTTCTCCCATTTATTCAGCTCTTCAACTCTGTTTACTGGGACAGATCTAAAGCTTTTCCACTAAAAAGTGAAAGCTGATGGAAAGTGCTAATTCACTCCCTACAACTACGTAAAAGGAGGTCGTAGCAAGGTGGAGGTCAGCTGGCAATAGGACAAGAGGACATGTCCTCAAGCTGTGCCAGGAGAGCTTCAGGCTGGACATCAGGAAGAATGTCTTCACTGAAAGGGTTGTTAATCATTGGAATGGACTGCCCAGGGAGTCACCATCCCTGGAGGTGTTCAAGAAAGGACTGGATGTTGTCCTTAGTGCCATGGTCTCATTGACAAGGCAGTGATCAGTCAAAGGTTGGACTTGATGATCCCAGAGGTCTTTTCCAACCTAATTAATTCTGTCATTCTGCAATTCCCTCAAATGCATTTGCCTCTGCATTTGAAGAGTTGCCTATTAGTTCTGGCCCAAAATTAAACATGCTGACCAAACACCAGAAATGCATTCAAGATTTGTTTTAGGGGTGAACCCACTTGATATTCAAGGGGGGAAACACTGAGCATGTGTTTCCTGAGCCATGCATTTGCCTGCCATGTACATTAACAATTGTGGAAAGCTCACTGTTGATGTCTCAAGTAACTCCATGTTTTCCAGCTGTTGTTGTCATGCCACAGCACCACTGGTGTTACTCATAAAATATGTCCTGTGGTCCTCTTTAAAAAAGCCAAACTCACCTGGTGCACGGACAGATGGGAATACCAAACAGCCTTATTTGGACACAAGGAGACAGATTTAAGGAGAATATGTGACAGCTTCCAGCTGATCCCAACACCAACCAGCTCAGATGCAGATGTGCACAGCCTTCACGTTAAAACATCAATGGGTGCAAATAAGGTGGTTCCCTTTCTAAAGCATATAAACCATTTTAAATTTTGTTGCATGCCACAGTGTTCATGATTATATATTTGTCAAATTTCCTGGTATTTCTTTGCTCTTGTATGCATTTCACTACTGCTTTAAATTTGTCGTGTCTGGTTTGCTGTCCTGATTCCTGCTAGCGCAAAGTATGTTCTGTACATTTGTTTTTTGCTGCTTTAGTGCAATGTGGGCAGAGATTCTGTGCATATAATTCTAATTTTCCAGTTCTCTTGCATGAGCTGTCATTGAACAGTTTTCACCATCACAGTGACCTAATTCCACCCTCAGTGAACTAAATTCATTTGCAAAACTAGAATTTGGGAACCAGGACTGTATTCTTTTCCAAATAGGTTATTTCTCTGCCTCCCTAAATACTTAAGAAAATTGGGACCAATTGGGAACCTCTTCAATCCACAGACAAGAAATTCTTTTGGTGCTTGTATATGTTATGTAAAGATCAGATTTAATTTAGGTATTTGGAATGAGAACATCATCCTTCAGGATAGTTTAGAAACAGAGTCCTCTTTGGTTTTACAGCTTTCTAAATGTTCAAGTTGAGCAGGAACACCTGAGAGTGGATGCCAGCTTTTTAGTCACTTTGAGCAAACGAAATTATTAGTCCTGTTCTTGAGTGAGACAATTGAAGTGCCTGCTAAAGCAAACAAAGCAGACAGCAAGATGGAGATTTTTCAAGTTGTCTAAAACATTTGGAGTCCCAGAACAGGTGGCTTTGAAAAAGCTGTCTTGAAAGTTGTCCAAAAAAAAAAAAAAAGGAAAGAAAGGAAAAATAATTAAAATAATTGTGTGAGAATCTGAGTAGATCTAGTCCTTCAGGCTTCACTTCTGTATTCCTGGCATTCTTAACAGATCTCTTTTCTGTTCAGATCAGCGCTGTAGCAGGACATTTGGCACTGGAGGTGAAACAGGATCCAGGGAGTCTCCTTCTGTCCTCTCCTGCTGTGGGGCCTCTTCTGGCTCATCCTCTCCCCCCTCATTGTGTTTCCCAGCTGAGACCTGAGCTGTTGCCTTGCAGGAGCTCCCTCGCTGTTCTATTACTAATTTGTGTGCGGAGTCCTAATTACAATTTACCCAAATGTTTTTCCATTTTCTATCTATCATATTCTGAGTCTATAAAAGAGTGGGTGAGAAGACTTGTCAGTAAGTCACACCTCTTCCATTTTTTAAGCTGTATTTTTAGTTGACTGACTCAGATGGACGTTTGCTGTCAGAATATCAAAAAAGCCTTACCCAGCGTGTGTATCTCCTTCCATGATCAGTCATTTTGAATTCAGGATTTGAGTTCATGAGGGGATGTATTTGTATCCTCAGCTTACTGATTTATTTCATCTTATGTGTTGTTTCTCTGTCCTGAAGGTTGAGGGTAGATTTCATGAAGGTATGAATGTAACATGTTGCAATCCTAGCAGTTGCTTTTTCCAGTAGTGTCAGTACTGAGCATTTGCAGTTTGTGGCCTGATAGCTTTTGATATGTAACCTGAAATTTAGCTCTAATTATATTGCACGTATTGATGAGTCTGTGGTTCCTCCAATGACAGTGAACTTTTTCATTGATCAGGTGGTTTATCTAGAAGGGTTAAAGATCTTAGAGATGCAATAGGATATGGAAGAGATCCATTGCTGCTCTTGTTTAATTGCTCTCATCATTCCTCCATGTCTAGTGCTTTTTACACTGCTACTTGCTTTTCATTTGTAGTATTACGTTGTGTTCTTTGACAATGATCTATGTTATTGACAAACATCTGTAAATTGTTTTCTCTAGTAATAATATTTTGTTCATCTTTTACTTGCCTGCTTGCATATACCCACAGTCACCCTGCATTTATACACACACCAGCGTACAGAAGACACACCTTCATGAGCACACACAAGATTCCTTTTGTGGAAGATGAAGCTGCTAGAAAGTCTTCCTTATCCTTTATATGTCAATCATTTCACATAATGGTGTACCATCTTTTCCCAACATATATTCTAAAGAGCTGCTTCAAATTGAAAGCCCAGCTCTGAACACCTTGGAGCTGCAAATTTTCACATGATCTGAAAATTTGCAGCTCATGTGGTCTTCAACACAGAGAGGCTCAGGGTGAGGCTCTGGTGTGAGGAATTGCTGCTTCCCAAAGTGTATGTCAGTCTTAATTTAAGTCACTTCCATTATGGTCAGAGTGCTTTAAATGTAAACATCCCCAACAGGAAACAATTAATTCCTCATTGATCTTTTCTGGCAGCTTTCTTCCTCCCTCCAGCCGAGTGGAGTAGTGCACCTTTGGGTTTGCCTGCCATGTAGCTGGCTACTTAAAAACCACTATTGACATTACTGAAGCTTCATGGAGCCTGTCCACCATGGCCAGTTACGGCCTGAGTGTTTTATGTCCCCTCTGGTTGTCACAAAGAGGAACAAAACACTGATTGAGAGATTGCAGGGACAGATCTGACCTCAGCTCTCCCAGGGAAGGTAACAAGAACTGTGTAATATCACCATACTGGCTTTGTTTGATCTAGTCTTTTTGTGACCTCTTATGGGAGCCTGGGAAATTCCCCTTTTCCTTTTGTTCTGTCTTTGCTACCAAAGCTGTGCTAAATTTTTGCCCAACTCTGTGCTCTCTCCTCTATGTATACTTTTTCTTGTGTTCCTATGTGTTAAGAAATGCCTGTTACTAAAGGCTTTGAGGTTATATTTGTTTTACAATGTTTCTACAAGCACATCACTAACTTTGATGTCCAGTAAAATACACAAATGCAAGTCCACTCACTGCACTCCATGGCACAGTAAGGAAAGTAGCAAAAGAACTGAAATGCAGAGAGAAGAAACTTCTGTCTTCATTTCTCTCCTTCTAGAAATCATGGAAGATCACTGGGGTGACCTTCAGAGGGGTGTGTTCCCTGCTAAACCTTACTGGTTGCTCATTTGAAAAGAACACAGGAGTTTGTGCTAATTTGGCCAGCACAGGTTGCTCTCCTTAAGCAAATCACCTCTGAGAGGCTCCCCCGAGGCTGGGGCGGGGGAACCCAGACTATTGTGCTGAGTCTCAGAGGGCTGCCCAGGTGCTCCTCATTCCCATCAGAGGTGTGAAAGAGCCAATCCTCCCCGGGGCAGTGTGGGACTTAAGGATTGGGTTCCATTTCTTCACTAGGATGAGCTTAGCAGCAGATCTCAGCCGTTTCTGCCTCCTCTGTGTGAGCACCCCTGTGAGTACAGAATCTGACTGGTAACCCCTGGGCTAGTTTGTTTTCTGCTACTTTTATTTCTCCTATCGGGATTGCTGATGCTTTGCCTGTTAGGAGCCTTTGGTTGTTCTCTCTTATATGTGTTTCTGGTGTATATATATTTTATGGAAAGCCTATATTTTTTTCCTGTGTTATGTTCCATTTACAAGTGTTTCTTTGCATGGGCTGCACAGTGAATGCTGACAGCACAGCTGCTTGTATGCAGTGAATGGGTGGGGGAGAAGATATTGTACATACTAATGAACACAAGGCTTGATTTGCTGCTATCTAGTGCCTCTCACAGCCTTTGTTGAGTGATATTTAGTACAGTTGGTTGAAAGAACTGTGACTGTCAAAAGGTAGTACTAATAGCTACATCTGACCTTA
This sequence comes from Chiroxiphia lanceolata, assembly GCF_009829145.1. Lineage (NCBI taxonomy): Eukaryota > Metazoa > Chordata > Aves > Passeriformes > Pipridae > Chiroxiphia > Chiroxiphia lanceolata. The sequence goes on from NC_045641.1 coordinate 62,554,095, forward strand.
AAATTATACTATAAACTGCGGGGCAGTGTATGTAGTATAGCCAATTTTAATTAAACTCTTTTCAAAAGCTATGTAACTTGTTAAAATGATGGGAGGCCAAATTGTCAACTTGCCAGTCAAGCTAAAAGGGTTTCTGTCTAACTAAGTGCGCCCATCTGAAAAATATGGTTTATTGAAATTCGGCACCTTTGAATAATTATATACCAAATGTGTCTGCCCTGTGAAGCAACACCACAATGGATGGAGTTGTGCCTGGCAGACAGAAGCTTCCTGAGTAATAAAGAGGCTGTGAGACGAGTACAGCTTGTGCATATGGAGGGCAAGGGGGTGATACATGGTGGGCTGGCTGCAGGACCATCATTATGTGGATCTCTGTTCATATAAAGAAGTCTTTTGAGCTTTTAAACTTTGTGACTGGCACATTTGAGATCATGGCTACCTAATGTGTCTCACTAAGTCACTTGCATGGCTACCTCTGTGTTACAGATTTAAGGTAATGCCATGTGAGTGTCTCTATTAGATGCATTTTAATTGCGGTATGAAACTGCAGGTTTAATTCATTACCAGTTACTGTAAGTTTGCTGATTGGGCTCTATGCAACATAGTATTAAAATTGTTTTACAGAGAAGTCTATGGAATTCAGAATTCTTAATTCCTGAATTGAATTAACCCATAGGTAACTGAAAACATTCTTTTTGTCTTGCTCTTCCAAGTGCAAGGTTATTCATAGGGTCCATGTTAAGAGTGGTATCCAAAATTCTAAACATTTTGATAATTTTTATCTTTACCACACAACCCTAAAGAAGAATAGTACTGTCTACCCTGATAATCTCAGGAAGAATGGGCTAGGGAATACTGTTGTTACCAATAACTCAGAAGAAAAGTGAAAGAGCAAAATGCCTTCTTTACTTTGGTAACAACTTTTGCTGTTGATGTTTTGTGTGAAGAATATTCTCAGCTTTGGATGATTCTACTGTTCATTTTGCAGACAGCAGAGAAAGCAAATGAGCAGAGGTGCACAGGAAGGCTCTGGTGTAGTAGACAGATGTGTATGTTGTCCCTGATTCCTGGCTAGCACTATAGCTCCTGGACCTTTTTTCTTCAGCAGTACAAATCCTGTTTTCAGGGCTTTGGTTTGAAAAGTGCTGCTGGGACAGTTTCAGGCGATGAAGAAGCACAGCCCACACAGCACAAGTGAGGTAGAGCCATTACAGCTGTGCAAAGAATGAAGTATGGAACAAACTGGGAGCAGTATATGCTGAACTTACCTTGGCAGGTGTCAGATCCATTGTCCTACTACTTGAGACAAGTAGGGGTGGAAAATTTTTTATTAAAAAAAAAATAAAAATGTACTCTTATCTTTCCGATTCCAAAGAAAATTATTTGGAACATTTAAGGAAGCTGTTTCAGTTTGGTAACTTTGCAGCATTTTCACCAGCACACAACTTGATTGCATAATGTTGTGGGGTCATACTTCCTGTATTTATAGGCTACGTCAAATTCTCATATGAACAATGATCCCTGTGTGAACTATTAAGGGCTATGAGGAAAGCAGTTCCTTTGCTTCCCAAGGTGCTGGAGAATTGTTACCATTTCCCAGAAGGACCCAGAAGTTAACATGTAGGTACACAACAGCTGGAGAGTGTAGCAGAGATCAAGACAGTGTTTTTCTGGAGTAGTGTATTTAAGATCACAGTATGCTGCAAACTTGAGGAAATGCTGAACAGGAAAAAAGTTCATGATATTGTGGCTACAGAGAGGTTGAATATTGCAGAGCTTTTGTTTTCTTTGAAGATAATGGACAGATAAAAGCAAAACTCTGGTTCAATTATCATTTGTGAACTTCACCAAAGAGGTAGGCTTGTGCTTTTCTTGCCTTTGGTTATATGTTTCTGCCACAGCTCTTGTGCAGCTCTGTGGTGACTCAGGTCGGGGTGAAGGCCAAACCTGTAGGGGAGTCATGACTGGTTTGCAGCAGAGCTGGTCCCTGGTCAGGTGAATGGGAAGAGCCCAAGGATGAGGAGCTAAGTGAGCAGGATATTGGTGTTAAGCTTCATGAACAGTAGCTTGAATACTGCAGCATTCGAGTTATTTATGGTTGTGAATTGTGCTTCTTTTGTAAGATTTGGGATGTCAACCATTCTATCTTCAGGAAATGCATTCCTCTCTTCTAAATCACTCTTTTGGCTGGGTGCAATAAGCTTCACATGTTGTCTTTAAGTGTTGTTACACATACTCTTTCTCTCTGAATTCATGTGGGGAGGACTTCAGCAATGAGTGAAAAACTGGGTTTGTAATTTTTTTTTTTCTTACTCCTTCCCTGTTTCTCGGAATGTGTTGTGATGCCAATGATTCAAGGATACTCAGAAACAGTTGAATCTAGAACAGTGTAGGAAGCCAGAGTGCTCTTAAAAAATGCAAGAAACCTTAGTAATACAATTTTTGCTAATTTGGCCCCAGAAAAATTATGGTTTCCTTGCCACTCTAAGCAAAAATATAATAGCAGAGTGCTGCAGTGAGGTTTTTTAAAAGCAAAGAAGTCTTAAGTAATAAAAATATACCCAAGGACACTTACTATTACTGTAAGAAATATTACCATAAATAAATAACACTATAAATGGCATTTGTAAATAAATTATCAAAGTACTTTGTGTGATGCATTGTGCTTGCTTTTGTGTTATTCATTTACTTAGTACCTAAAAAAAATTCAGGACTTTTCCATGTTTTATAATTAAAATCTAGGAAGTGACAATTTAGCATATAAATTTAGAGATTGAAGGCTATATTTTACTCACACAGAGAAATATCTTCACTGACTTCTGTTAAACTGTACTCAGTGTCAAACTGATGTTGAAAAAAAAAGATGAAAACAAGCAAAAATATGAAGAATGTTGCTTTATGTATGGTTAACAATCACTAGGTGAAAAAGAAAACATACACGTTTTTGGATAGGTGAAAAAAACCCCACTTTTTTGGACTTCCTCTAAATTGATTTTTTTTTTTTTTTAATTCTAAAATATTGCATTATATGTATTGTAGGCTTAATTTTTTTTTAGATTAAATGCTTTTTTGAAATTTAACAACAAGCTGAAATATTCTATTCTGGACACTGGTATTATGACATCGTCAATTTTTTCTTATTATTATTCTTTCAACCCTCAAGGTCTTGAGGTTTGGGGTTGGTTGTTTGTTTTAATCCAACCGTTCGCAGAGGGTTTTTCCACAGACTAGTTCTACCTCTATCTTCTATTATCTCTAATTGTTTTACTCTTCTTATTTCATGCAAGCCAGAGTTAGTTTTTCCACTTGTGGTACACAGTTTACATGAAGATGTAGCACAGTCTTGGCCTGCTACCTGAATAAATGTGTACCTTTGATTTCTTGGAGGAAAGATGAATATAATGAGGAAACATCTAAAAATAAGTGATTTGGATACCAGCTTTTGTGCTTCATGCATTCCTCGAGAAGCCAGCTCTTGTTTCAACAATATGCTACAATTGAAAGATTAGGAAAAAAATCTGGTGCTTTGAAAGAGAGAATACAATATCGTTTTAGCACGCTAGAGATGAAATTTTGTAAGAGTATTAAATTCCCTTTCACTGTAAGGAATGATGGGCTTATGAAACAGCAGCAGAAACTTGAAAGTAGAATAGTCGGTCACTGGCATGCAGCCACACACAAGCTGGTGTTGTTATATGTGTTTTTGATGGAAACATTGGAGAAATTTTTAAATCAAAGGAAAGCAACAATTCTAAAACAGTAAATATAAGTTTAGTCTAGAAGCCTGCTATTGACGGCATATTGAGTTTGGTTCTGATCAGCGGGTTTTATTTTGATTTTTTTTCTGTCTTTTTTTTTTTTTTTGAGAAATATTTATATCAGCTATTTAGATAACTGGAGAACTTGCTAGCACCACCTGTTGGATGAGAAATTCCCTTTAAATAGTTCCTGTTAATTTTGGTACCAAAGAATCAGTATATTCATTTGAAGCCGAAATATCTCCAAACAGTCAGCTTTCAACAGGGCATTTTGTTTTGTCTGTCTTTCAATAAATACAGTAATTTAATAATTAGTCATGAGCACTGAGAAATATTAGGGTTTCATTGCTGCAGCATGAGGGCTTTCTTATGCTGGGAGTATACCTAAAGCTGCTGATTGTTTGGAAAATCCTCACTCTGAGCATGCTAATACTATAGCTGTCACTCTGTGGGGAGGGGAGGAAGTACTTGGAGCTTGAGGCATCCATTATTTTTGCCGAAAATTGCTTTTTGTTAAACCATTAGTACTTATCTTCTCATGAATAAAAGGTATTTGGGGTGAATAAAAACCTCAACAAAACAAAACCCTCCTGCCTGAGCTGATTTCTTTGACAAACCCTTACGCTGAGCTAAAGCTTTAGCTCTGCAGTAACTATATTTAAATTAGAGCTATGCTTTTCACTTCTTTTTTTAAATAGATTATTTATCCTTCCATATACATGAAACACAAGTGACTCGACAGGCATAAAGAATAGTTATTTATTTCCACTCCTACTCTCTTGTTTCTTCCCTATTAACATTATCTCCTTGGTAACACATCCCATGAATTTTGTCTATGATATGCCAGCTACTGCCGTTTGTTTAGTGTCTTTCTACTTACATGTATTTAAATTTTGTCTGTGAGGTCCCATCCTAAATGGTAGATTTGCTTTTTCTTTTTTTCCCTCTCCTCTTTTTTCCCCGAGTGTTTTGGAGTTTTTTTGTCTTCGTTGATCCCAGATGTAACATGACCCCAGCATCTGAAATTAATGACACTGAACTTAATTGAGCTAGAATTTCTCATTTTTTCTCTTTTAATCCTATTTTAATACCTACAAGTGCTCAGATGCATCTTTTTAGTATATTAAATAATACCTCACCCAAATGTATGTTTATACACAAACTTAACAGAAAAGACTGACATCCTTTCTTCCTTGCAGTACTTTTGTGCAAGAGCCCACAGGCTTTTGTTTTAAATATTTGATAATGTGTAACCAGAATCCATCTGAGACCAAAACATTATCACTTTTCATACCAATTATAGCTGATAAGGTTTTCTCCTTTGCAAGGGCCTGAGCAGACATATTTATATATAGTTTTTGGAAAACTATGGAGATCTGTTATGTCTCTATAATGTGTACATTCTCTATAGGGGTCCTCACAGCTGCTGAAATACTGGTGAGCCACTTGGGATGGGATATTAATCTCTGTGAAATTCTATATTGACTTTAATACAGGTTGCTTGAACTTGTTAGTGTTGGTGGCAAAGAGAGAACCCCTTTAACTTCCATGGCCAAATAAAGTTAAATTGCATCCTGGAGATCTTACTCTTTCATCTATTACAATGTTATTAAATGGCTTCCCAAAGAAATACAGGGACCTGGAAATTACATCCAGGTCCTAAAAAACTGTCCATTTGGAACCAGCTCTCTTCCCTGTGAAAAATTTCTTGTTCGTTGTTTCCGACTTTTGTAGTAATAAGAAACAGTACATTGGCTAGTTAAAAATTGACTTAGCTCTGCTAAAAACCTCTGTGGTTCCCTTCCTTTTATAGTAATGAACATAGGCAGAGAATTATTCCCAGTTCTGTGAAGCAGGAGCTCTGGCTCCTGTGGCAGATGCTTCCTTCATTGCACCCTGTCCAGCGCTATAAAGCAGAGATCTTGGAAACAGCTTTGGGTACCCCAGCAGTACAGCCCAAATGAGCTCCCAAAATTACTAGTTGCTAGCAGGAGTGTTGTCATTAATTTATGTTTTGTAATAGAAAATTGAGACAGTAACGGAAGTAATCTTTTTTGTAAAACACATAAACATGAATAGTCACAAAGCGAAACTCTGTCCAGTGCAGGCTCAAGAAACACAAAGTGTCAAAAGCAGGAGATGTTGCAGAGGGCAACTTCTGTCATTTAATGCGGAGATAATCCTGGTGAGATAACAGGGTATTGGCTGGGTTAGGGGAAAGAAAGCTTGGCATGAATAACCTGCTAATAGGTCTTGTATGTCCCAGGTGCTAAAAGCAGCTTAAAAACCTGCAGCTGTGCACGTGTGGCTGTGCCTCTGTGCGGGCACATCTACAAATGTGTGTGTCCTGGAGACAGCCAAGGCATCACAAATACAAATGAATAGTCAAAACCATTTTTTTGTTGGGCAAAGTAGGTTGTGTTGAGCTACTCCATTTGTCTCACTTGATTCATTCATTGGTGATAAAACTGACACTTGTTTGTATGGGAAGCATCCAGAAGACTCCAATAGTTTCTTGGCAAAGAGGTGAAGAAATGGCTCTAATGTTAAGAGGCTGGGAGTACTGATGTCAGCCTCAGGTGCTTGATATGTTAGGAACTCCTCCACGTACAAGTAAAAATGTGCTTAAAGCTATGCTTTTGACAAATTGAAGACTTGTGCATTTGCTTGTGTCATTTGCTTTCCATGCCAGGTGGTGATAAGATCCTTTATTCCAGTAACTTGTACACCTGTGGACACTTTTCACCAAGTAATCCTTATTTCCCTAGTGAAATAGTGTTTAGTGAAATAGCCTCTTGCTTTTGAGTTAGTAGAAATGTTTCCTCAAAGTGTGGATGCTTCAGTATGGAAATATAATATTCAATTATCTTTATCCTTTGTGACTGGTGTGGTGGTCGATGTGCATGGGAACTAAAGAAAGTGGAAAGAGCAGGAGGCACAAAGAGAAGAAACAATTTTTAGGGTTTTTAATCATTGTTCTGCCACATAGCTTAAAGAAGATCAATAAATCATTCTGAGGGCAGGTATTTAAGAAAGCTGGAAAGCCACAAAACTGCACCCCTCAGTAGCTAGGGAGCCCACTACTTTTGCTGCAGCAAAGCTGGGAATGGGAATGTCAGATTCTTTTGTTCTTGGAAGATTTTTGAGATGTATAAATCAGGTCCATGCAACTTGGCCACTCTGAACTTTGAGTAAAGAGCCCAGGTATTCAGTATTTTGAGTAGGGTGCCCAAAAATCTGTGCCAATGCTTCCCAGGATTGACTTGTGAATGACAGTGATCTCACAACTAGTAAAGGAGTGGGAATAGAAAGAGACGTTACTTACTGGGAGAAAAAATGTTGATAATGTAAGGTAGCAAAGTTGAAACTTGATTGTATTTCCAAATTTTCTGAACTTGCTTGTTTCCCCTCGGTTGACATGTCTAAATTCTTAATGTCAGTTATACACAATAGAGGAGGAAGGCGAGAAGGGGAAATTACCCCCCCGTGCTGTCAGCGCTGAGAGCTGCACTATTGACAGGGAGCATTTACGAGCCGTGTTTAAAGGTTGTTTGCTTTATCAGCTGTGTTATAAAAGAGATACAGTAATCTTTCACACAAGCTAAACCTGACAAATATAAAGGCTTTGATGGAAACAGGCACTGTCATTAGGTTACACATTCGTAGCAGGATTTTGTTATTATGATATCACCTCTTTCAAGAGCATAAAGACTGCCCAGACGGCACACTCAGATTCCAGGCTTTGCTGCCTCTCCCCTGCCAGGGCAGGAAGGTGGTGTGCAGAGCAAACCCTGAGGAGCTGGGGTTTGGCTAAGGAGGAGCACTGATGTAATGTGCTACTTCAGTACACCTTCTGGGGATGAGAGAAATCTGACCTCACAGCTCTGTAGGAGCCCTTATCGTGGGTTTTTTCCTCCCTTTTTTTTTTCTTTTTATATTTTTTTTTCCTCCTAAGAATAAATTGTCCTCAAATTTCAGGAGACCCTTCTGGTACAACATATAATTTTGACTTTTATGATTACTTGCAAGGGAAGGTATGAATTTGGCCTTCTGACTTGAGGTGTGCGAAAGACTTGCTGAGCTGTGGTATTTTCAAAAGTCCTCAGAATTTTGTTTTATGTTAGGCTTAATCTAAATCTGAGCACAACCATTCCAGTTGAGCTGTTGGTTGTTATCACTGAGACCATAAGTTTGACCTGTCATGATTTTGTCCATGTTCAATAGGAAATGTCCTGCAGGCTTGGGTGTCATGACTCAGACAAACAGCATTATATCTATACCTGAAGGATTTAACCTGTAAGCCCATCTAAATTTGGCAAGCTGTGTGTGCACGTGTTATCCATGTGGATTTTGCATATGTTTTTATATTACTTTGGACAGTGAAAAAAGTAGAAGCCTGAGAGAACTTACAGGGATAGCATAAGATTATAGTTTGCATGAGTGGCAAGTGAAAGGGCTCATCCAGGTGTCAAGGAGGATTTGAAGAGCATTAATGGGAATGAAGAAATTGGGTCAGACAATCTGCAGCCCAGGCAACAAAGACAAGACATTTTGCTGCCTTCCAGCTTCAGGACCTAATCTGATGGTAGTGCTTTTAGAACTAGGGATTTAATCCAGGCAATATAGTTATTATTCTTCCTCAGGAGTCCCAGCAATGCGAATGTACAAACCTGTTTTGCTGACAGAAATTGCACTCACACTGTGCAAGAAAACACTTAACAAAGGGTGACAATGGAAGCTTCATAGGAACCTGTTTACAAGACTACTTAAGGGACAGTTTGAGTCAAGTCCAAAATTGCATTTGAAAAAAGGACATAAAATAAATAATAATGTAAAGTTAGTGTAATCCAAAATATTTACATTTTTCTTTTTTGTTTTTAAGATATTTCTGGCCATGTATAGTAAAGCATTTCTAATTCCTGTTCTGCTCAATTCTCTGTTTGAGGGAATTCCCCTGTTACATGGCTGTGGCTGAACAAAATGAATTGTCCAAGTTGATGTCCTTAGTGGACTAAAATAATTGCTTTTTGTAAAGCAGAAAGTGTCCTTTGTTGTACATGTTGTCCCCAGATTAACATCAGCACATGTCAAATGAATGTCCAAAACATTTAGAAATTGTCATGAATACTTAAGGTATGTCATGAAGGCAGGCAAAGCAGAGCCATGTTGGGATACTGTATTGTGAGAAATGAAGGCAGGCAATCAGTCCTCTTCAACTGAATAAGAAAGTGCATAAGGACTTGATTACAAATTTTTCACTGGGGTAACAAAATAAAGTATGACACTGTTCACCTCTCAGTGCATTGGCTACAGTTGTGTTAGTGACAGCTTTCTTGGCTTCAAGTCAATACTCTTCCCTCTGGACCTCCTGAGTTACTGGAGATCTGCAGTACACAGAGATGAATTTCTGGCTGTCAGCAATGCCTCCGAGCTGTTCACAGGGATAGGAGCTCTGTACACATACATATGCCAATCACATTCTAATTCAGGAAAGAAAATTTCCCTGTTTCACTTTATGTGAAGTTGCAGCTGTGTGATGGATTCACTTCTAGCCACAAAATGCTTAGCATTGTTCCTCGTGGTGGTTTGGTGTGTCAGGACCTCTCTTCTGAGTGCACGCCCTTGCTGGGAAGGTTCCCTTGCAGTTCCCCCCTGCCCAGACTCAGCACAGAACAGCTGTTGTTGCTCCATTTCCCAAATTTACCACCCTTCTATTCCCAGTGTTTGTAATGTGATTCTAAATTGAAGACATTTCTGAAGAAAATTGAAGTATAATGTAAGAGGAAGATGTTTTTAATAAATTGAGGTATTCCTACACATTGAACTTTCTTAACCTTCTTCAAAGAGCACGTGTTCCAAGGATTCTCAGGAAATTTCTGTGGACAGTGGCCTGGAAATTGATTTCTGCCAAGATCAAGTGTTTTGTGTTAAAATCTTACTGTAACCTTTGTTTCCTCTTCCTGTTTCTTTTGGTAGCTGGATAGTATATGGATTAGCTCCTTACAGGGTTAGCCCATGACCACTGGCTTTGCAATATCTCAGGTATTTTTGGAGATGATGTTAATGAGATTGTTGACTTCCTAGCTACTAATGTGCAACTCAGGCTGTCTTGAACCTCATGTACCTACAGTTAAACCCCTTTACTTTAGTTTAGGTGATATATTTCAAGGAACAAGGCCGTGATTTCTGGAAGTATGTCATCTTCTTATTTTTTTATTTAAAAACTATTGAAGCAAAAGCTGATGTTTGCTCTGCTGCAAGTGTTACTACTACCATAAGAAATTAGAAAATTTTCTTTCTTCCCTTTCAAAAACTACTGGTAACTCTTCTGTCTAGGCATTACATCAGACCAATTTGTAACCAACACAATTACTGTTCTCTAGGGGAACATAAATGCCCCATATTACGGTTTTTTCACTTTGGGTACCCTGCAGATCAATTCTGTATGAACAGTACTTATCTGAAAGTATGCAAGATCTTCTGAGAATATCTATAAATCCTCCTCTTCCCAGCATTGCTAGTGGGGCTAGAAATAGAAACTGAGAAGATGAGGAGTGTGGTCTGCTAATGTATTTGTCACTTTGAGAGTAGTCTGCTTTGATAAGCTCTAGGTGAGGCTGATTCTTAAAGCTGTTTGGAAATTGCAATGATTTTTTACTTTCTTAGGTCTGTTACTCTTTCTTAAGTTGCTCAAGAAATACAATAATAAGAGAATAAGTAGAAGATTATATATATATATATATATATCTTCTTCCAAGTGCAAAACGCGTCCTTGGGGAGCTTATTTACCTTAATTGTGGTGTATTTTGGTAGGATTTTCTGATTTGTGGTAAGTGGGGTTTGTTTGTTTGTTTGTTTGTTTTTTAAAAAGTAAATAGAAATAATTACATTGGTTTTGGGTGACACTACCTTAAAATTCTGCTTAAATCCTTAGAGATTGGTGTTTTCTGGACTGCTAGGAAGAGAAGAATAAAAGCTACTAGAAGTAGCAAGATGCATAAAGTCCTTAATGAGTTAAAGAATAAAACTCCAAGAAATATTTTGAATTTGCTCACTTAAGTTTTTTAGACCTATTTTTGGTTGTTTGAACATGTTGTCTCTTACATAAGGTTCATTCAGAATATATAAACTATTCGATAAATATTCCCAAATGTGAAAAATCATATCTTCACCCATTTTGTTTCTGTCTTTCACATTCAAAAACAGGGAGCATTTCAGATATATTTCTGTAATTGCTGCATGAAGTTCTAGCATGGATTCACAAGCATACAAGCATACAAGCATATTAATAATATTGCAGGGAAGTTAGCACTTGGGCAAGAAGAGACAAATACTATTTGGGGGGGGTGTGCATTTAAATAAGGTCTGTTGTCTTGATAAATACGGGTGGTACTCTTTTTTGGTCATGTCTGCTACACTGCAAAGCTGTGGCTGTGACGATGTGATTTGCAACACAGTGACTTGATCACAGTTACTCCATGATGTATTTAACCAAGGATATATATCTGACTTGCTTCTGGTAGCTGTGCTGGAATTCAGGTTTGGCTACACAGAGCAAAGTTGACTTCTAGCCAACTGCCCAGAGAGGCAGAGGTTGCACTTGAGCCCAACCTTATGTTCCTGAGTTTCTCTGCCAGTAGAGGAAAAAACAGAATCAAAACCTGTTGAGGAGCTCTGGTCTCAAGTGCAAGGCTGAGCTCTCTGGTACCATAGATATCCACTTTGTCTTTCTGTTGTTACAAGAAGTTGAAGGTGAGCATGACTCTATACAAGTGTAGCTCAGGCCCCCTCTGTGGGCAAAGTTATGGCTTCCAAAAACCAGCCCGTCAGGGGAGCTGATTGTCCCTCTCTGCTCTGCGCTGGTGTGGCCTCACTTTGAATATTCTGTCAACTTCTTTCCCCTGACCACTGAAAACTACTGAACACTTAAAAAGAGAGATTATGTTTTATTCAGTTTGCTGCTACTTAACTCCTACTAGTTTTAGATATAACTGCAGTATAATTATGTATAATGTTGAAAGCCAAGACTCCAAGAAGACCAGGGGAGTTGATCTGAAAGAGGTATGGTGTTGGGGCAACAGGTTTCACTCCATGCTGTAGTGGCATTTTATGTCTGAAACACTGCAGTGTGTAGTAGGATTAGCCTGGTCTACTTAGGCTAAAGAAATATCTTCTGCTATACTTTATTCCCTTTAGAGTGCTGCATAGAAATAATAATATATTGACATATCTTTCTCTGGTTTATGAAAAAAATTCTCAGCAACTCTTTGGTGACAACCCCAAGGAAGGATAAAATGGATGCTCTGACACTGATACCTGCAGTTTGACCCCTAAATTCCACTGATCTGGACCACTACATAAGAGTTGCTGCTGTCTCCAGTAAGGAAAAGGAGATCTCAGATTCTGTACTACTTGTGTCATGTTCTACTTCTTCCATGCAAAATTAGGAGCCACGCTGACATGTTTCCAAGCATACACAGAATAAATAATAGGGAAGGGGAAGTGTTGGAGAGATTTAAAACAAAGCAATGAAGTCTTTCCAGCCTTGCCAAGTTAAATAATTTTAAATACTTTTCCTTTCAAGAAACAGAGTTCAAGACCAGCATTGCAAATAAGCAAATATCTTCTGAATATTAATCCCTGTTCCCATTCCTCTGCACCTATAACAGGGAGGGGTGCTGCTACTCCCTGTGCCCACCTGCTCTGGAAGTGGTTGCAACTTGTGCATAAATCCTGTTCTTTGACATCTGTGTGTTTCCTGACCTCATTCTGCAGGTATTGCAGAGTGTGGAAGAACCCAAAACTTAATTCCTCTTTCCAAAGGGAAGTTGTTTTACCGAACAGCAAATGACCTTGGATAGGTCCACAGCATCTCCCAGATGTTACCAGTGCTGGTCAGTGGGACTGTGTTGCTCCCAGGCATTCCCATACCCTAACTGTACTTGAGGCTGGATATACCCAACTTGAAGGTGATTTCCAATGTGATCACTATGGGAAACATGCAGGATTTAATTAGTGTCTCCCTCCTCCCCTTCGCCCTGCCTGCAATTAATTGTTGACATTAATACTAAGCGAGGTCAATCAACTGTTACAAGAGCAAACACAACTGAGTGACTTTGTTCCTTTACCTGCAAGGGGGAGGGAAATCACTGATGATCTACTGTTGTAGGTCTTAAAAAGAATCTTATTCTTTCCTTGTTATCACCATAATTTTGACTGTTACGCGTTGGGGATGGAGTGCTGCATGAGGAAAGCTTAAGTGCCAAGGTGCTTCATTTCTATTATGAAATCAACACATGTTCAGTCTGTGGGCTGATATGATCTGAGATTACTTAATGGGATCACAACCAGCAAAAAGCACTAAAGCTAATTCTACTTTATGAGAGAGAGGGCTCACATTAGAGATGAATGAACCTGGTTATGGACCTGCACAATCCTAACAAGTAGTGTTTGCACACAGGAGGTAAAATACAGGTTTTTCTCAGGAAAGAAGCACAGCAAATCTTCCAGGGGAAAAGAAAAATATTAAAAATCTTAAGGTGCAGGATAAAATAGCATCTACTGAAAACAAAGTTGACAAAAAACAAGGCTTAGTGCTAATTAACAAGCATCAGCCTGCCTCTGAAAGTTTACATGAGGAAACATAGGCTGCTGTGTGACTCACAATATGCATCAGATGAAGCAAATTCCAAACCCATTTTGCTGGTGCCTGGAGATAGATGACAACTTTGGCAACAGCAGTTTGAGAGTCACACCCTGGGTAAAGGAGGTGCTCCAGACAGCAGCCACTTCTTGAGGAAGATGCTGTGCCTGGAGCTGGCAGCAGCTGTGGTTTGGGATGAGGCTGCACAGTGATGCCGCCTCTCCGCTGTGAGGTGAGCTGTTGGGTGACTCCTTGAGAAGGGGAGGAGGAAGCAACAATTTCTTTTTGGAATCCAATATGGCATTTCACTTTACAAGATACCAAACCAACAAATTTCAGATCAATTTGATGTTAACCTTTGTTCACCTGAATTGCTGTGATTCCTTCTGAGTGGTCCTATTCAAATGGTGCATGTCCCTGTTCTCTTCCTGGCTTAGGCAGTGTCTTTAGGCTTTCTCTTTTTTTTTTTTTTTCTTTTTTGATCATTGCAATGTATTATGAGACTCATATATTCCATGAAAACAAAATGCCTTTTATTCCAAGTATAGCTTTGAGTTTCAACTTGACATTAATGACTAAACAAAAAATATTGGCATTTTAAATTTTCTGGTACTTCATGTTCTAGAAAATATGCATGATGTTTTGGCTTTTTGACTGAGTTTTGGCACACTACTTTGATTAAAAAAAACAGTGCTGAAATATCAAGTGACGTACTGAACTTCCCATTTTCGACTAGTCCTAGGCTTTGTTTACACTATTCCAGCCTTAGTGTACTCAGTCTGTTCTGCAGCATTACAAAAACCCATATTTCATACCAATCAGGACTTAAGGATGTCAATAATAATTTATATGTACTCCTACCAATCCTACCAAAACAGAAGGGAACCTGAATTGCCCAACTAGGAGAAAGCAGATAGTAGCACATAACAAGTGCTGTGACAGCATCCCCAGTACAGTATCAGTGGTGTGCCCATGTGAGTGACTTATACCCCGTGATCTCTTTAATCAGAAAAGAACATTTCATAATTGCATCTGTTCAATCAGCTCTATCTACGTCATCTCTCACAGCTCTCAAACCAAACTGCTGTTGCTTTATCTTTCCTTTTGATTGTCCCCCTCCCCCACCTCCCCAATAGCAATTGCGTCACATTTTCTCTTAATCTCTGTGACTGTCACTTTATGTGACTTGATGTTGCTTCCATGCTGGAATCATATATTTTCCTGAATATATTTTCTTGAATATCTGCCTGTTGTCAAGTATTTTAGGTAAGGTCACCAATCTCTGCTTTAATGGCTGAATGGCCACGCTTTTTTTTGGGGGAATAAAAGTTCTGCCTAGGTGGTGCTTTTTTTTTTTTCTTTTTTTAATTAGTACATTGTCTACCTTCCTACTTGTAGTAGCAAAATACCGTTGAGAGACAGCCACACATGCAGTAAAATGAGAAATACGTGTTGCATTCTCAATTTCTACTGCATCTCTTTATATGCTGTCAGTTTGACTGCAGCATGGTTGTAAAATTGGGATCCTCTGCTGTGGTCTTCATGCCATTTTATGAGTTTTAGTTAAAATGTAACTTTTCTTGAAAATCCAAACTGTCTTTTGATGCCAGTTCACAACTCAGTTGACCTAACTCTAATATAACAAGAGATATAAATATAATAAAATAACAAGAGATATAAATACAATAAAACAAACAAATCCCAAGGTAATGCCTTTAAAACGTTTTATTCCTGGTATTCTAGAAAATTAGTCTTACACAGAATAGTCATCCAATAAGCAAAGATGGGAAAATTCGACTGTTCCACTGCTCCACTTCAGGGGTTTTTTTAAATGATTCCTGAAATCTCAATCTTTTAGTTGCCTTATCTAAACAGAGAGCGGAGTTAAGCATGGATGTGTCTCTAATCCAACATATCCATTTGTGCTTCCTTGGTCAACTCATTTTGTGCAGGATTCAGCAGTCTGTGTCTAAAATGAGATTCATCTACTTCAAGGTAGATGTCTCAGAGTTGGTTGAATCTTAGCCTAGAACTGTTTCTTATTTGCCACCAACTCAAAAAAATAATAAAAGAAAAATCTCTGTGACTAGTTCAGATGCAGACCTATAATAAAGATGAATCCTCTCTCTTCTCTACCAGAATGCTGGGAATCTTGTGAGGCATTTCACATAATCCCTTGTGACAAAATGGAAGAATAGTTTCTGCTGGAATAAAATAGCTGTGATCACCTATGCCAGCAGGCCTGATTGCTGGTTGAAAACACTTCCATCCAACTCATTAAATTTTACTCGAAGGAGGCATTGAGCAGAATATGTTATCTGAGCACTTCAACACCTCTCTGCCTGCCTGAGTGTGCTGTGTGCTGGTGCTGTTGCCATTTGTGCTGCAGCTTGGAAGGGAGGGCAGATTCCACTAGGGGAAATGGCATCTCATAGTGTCAGCCAGCATTCCTGGTGTCCCCAGCACTGGCAGAAGTGGTAGAACTCTGCAATGTTGTGGGAAGGGATATGTTTGGCAATTCATTGTGCTTGACACAAGTGGGAAAAGGCTTGGGAAGGGTGGATTAGATGCCATGGGCAGAAATTGTAGATGGAGCAGGGGTGACTAGGAGTAAAGGAAGAGTCCTTAGATTTGCCCTTATGTGGCTGGAGGACCCTGCACTGCACTGCAAATGACGGGCTGGTGGTGGTCATTGCCTTCTCTGTGTAAAAGAAACAGAGTACTTTGGTAGAAAAGGGGTGGTTGGACGATTGCAACAAAGTATGAGCTCATCTTTCCATTAAAAAAGTATTGACAGATTCCTACAGGTTGCTTCTGCCTATTTCTGAGCTGAGTCAGGCTTGTGTTTGGAAAAGCAGGGCTGCTTCCATGCAAATGGCCTTTGTCTGGTGACTCAGTTCACGACTGTATGAATTGCTCCAACAATTGGATCACTTGAGGAAATTATCCTCTTCAGCTGCTGCTCCAAGGACAAAAGCTTTCTTCCTCGTTTAAGCATTGTTTTCCTTAAGCTGGTCATAGACTCATTTAATAGTTTATACTGCAGTTTCTTAAAACACACTGGTTTGGCTTTTTTAGTTATTCGGGATTTTTAGAAATAGTTAAGGGGTATTATTTGGCTACAGGAAAATATGAAGTTATAAAAGTTGGGGTTTTTTTCTGGGTGATGAAACAACAAAAAAGAAATTGTGAGTAACGTAGCCATGAACAGTATTTCAGTTATGTGCCAAGTGTAAAATCCAGCCAACACAGCAAAGAAGAACAGAAGAATTCCCAAGAAAATAAAACCTTTTTCTTGCACTGCATTTTGTGCAGCTACTTGTACAGATTTTTTTCTTACAGGATAGTGACTCTAGTTCTGAGTTAAACGTTATTTTACCTCCAACTCTTTTTATCTCTTTATAAGACCTCTGTTTTATAACAAAGCAGAGAACTTGCTGAACTACAGGCAAAATCATAAAAAACCAAGACCATACAGACCCGGTCTTGAATGATAATAGTCTTTTGAAAGGAAATTATGATGCTCAGGTCTTGAATGTTAGTAGTCTAGTTCCACTTTGAGTGAAGTCAGTTTGTGGTTTTTTTTTCCACTGAATTCTGTGCAAGAGGAACCAATTTCCAGGTCAATGACAGTCTGGAGGTTGAGATAGAAGAGGGAGGGTTTTCTTTGCTTATCTTACCGTATTGTGGGGGCTTTGGCAAAATTCAACACTGTCTGCTGCCTAGCATACTGTCACCTAGCATATTTTTAAAAACTGTATCATAGAATTGTCCTATGACACCTGATGGTAATGTGACAACATAAACCATTAATGTGTTTTGGGTTTGGTGGTGTTTTTTTCCTAAGCGCAAGTTAATATTTCTAAAGGGCTTAAGTAGTACACAAGCTAATAGACATTCTAATAGCATAGCTTGAAATTAAATTTTTAACTAAAAGTGATGGTTCTTTCTGGAGGTAGGGAACAAATTTAAGATTTTAACTTAGGAAATCGATGGGGGTTTTTAATGGTTAGAAGATCAAGTATTTAAAGTTGAATTAATTTTAATTAGTTACAATATAAAGTTGTTTCTTTCCTAAGTAGCTTTGTTATCCATATAATTACCATATGCTGTATCATGTGTAGGTAATATCTGTAACATCACTATCATGCTAATTACAAGCAGTAAAACTACTAATTCTTTCAGTAACTTCTCTTTGCCTCCTGCAAGTGAGCAATGCAGGTTGTGCATAGGTGTAATCAAAAAGTTTGAGAATCAAAAGGTGTTTTGGACTAGCAAGCTGAAAATGCGTTATTTCAGTTTAAAAATAACATTATTTAAAAGCATATTCGCCCTGGTTCTTTGAAGTCAGTAAATACTGAAGCTTGTAACCCTGTCCTTTCTAAGAAATAGGATCTGAGGAAGATACTTGTGCACTATTTAAATGCAGCCAGCTGTCTGGGGTGCAGATGGATCTGAACACTCCACAACAGCACAAAGCCACGTTACCAAAGAGTTTGGGTTGGGAAGTAAGGCTGGGACTGCAGTGAGGATTTCAAAAGGCACCTTATAATCAACTGAGTGTGGCTGTGCCGCCATATACAGAAAATATTGTCACATCCTACGTTGCCAATGCTAACTATGTTCTCTGAAGGACTTCCATTTAGCAGCTGACCTCATACGACTTTTTTCAGCTTCTAAGACCTGCTGGTACAGCAGTGCCAGGTGGGAAAGGCTGTAGGCTGTCAGTGGTATGCTGAGATAATGAAGTCCCTGTATGTCAGCTTTGCAACGAAAATCTTTTGCAGCAGGATGATGCCGGAGATGTGACAGTTGCCGGGGACTGTGCACACATCAGAGGGGGCAACAGATAAGGAGGCTTTGGTCAATAAACAGTGTGCACATTCCCACTGAGGCTGTTCTGCTTGTAGCCTTCGTAATTTGGTATTGTTATTTTTACAGTTCATACCCACACAATCAAAACTAGTCTCTTTTAATGCCGTAGAACATAATTATAGGCCTGACAGGCTCTGACAAGTTGGTTGAGACATTTATTCTTGCAGCCAGCAGATGCTTAAATGATTTTGTATTGGAAAATGCTGTCTGTGGAATGTTCTGTCTTAGTCTCTGTTACTAAACCCAGATTCATAATGAAGTCTAGCATCAAATATTTATATAAAATTACTTTAATCTGTAAATAGTTTTAGCTATAAGAGATAAAAGCATCTGAGAAAATTAGTCAGGAGGGTTTCAGAAGTTTGTGTTGTGAAATAGTGATGTGTTTCTCTTCTGGTCTCTTAAAGTTGCTACCCATCTGGCCCTTAATAGAGAAAGAAGTCCACAGTATCCATTACTCCATGAATGATGTTCATGTTCTAATGTATTAATAGCAGTGTAACCTATCCCTCTTGGGGTCGCTATTATTAAAATCCTCTCACAAGAGCCATTTGGAAAAGCAGAAGGCTTTATATAATAACCATGGATCAGTCATAAATAAAACACTTTCCCACAGAGTTGTTCCAAAATCAGATTGGTTCTCGCCAGGAAAAGCCAAAATTGTATACACTGACTTCTACCTCAACAGTCCTCTCTACCTCCTAGTTTAAACTGTGTTTAAGGAAGCAAGCCCTCATTTGCCATGAACCAGCTTCAAGAACTTGGAAAGCCACAAGGAAGAGAGGAATGTCTTCAGCTATTTGAGCTCTTACTCAGATGTTTTGACAGTGACTGAGTTTCTTTTAATGAGTTGAGTCATTATTTGGAAGCTTCGGTAGCTGGTGGTTCATCTGCAGCATGGTTGAGTCTGAAAGTGACTGTAGCCTGATCCTATGGAATTGCACATTCCCTAAGTATTTTAAGAACAGCAGATCTCCTTGGGTCCACTTCTAGCTTACACACTCTGATAAAGGGCACTACGGAGGCTCTGCTTATCCCTACCATGAGGGAGGCATAAATCTCAACCACTGACTCTGCTCACAACTTTGTTTTTCATAAGGTTTCTAAAAGTAATCCCTTTCTAGCCACTAATCTGACCTAGTTACTATAAACTGATTTCACTGGGATGAAAGGGCCTATCTTTCCTCTGGGTCTACTGCAGTGGGACTCACACATACTACTTAATGTTTTTATACTCTCATCTGTGACTGCATAATTTGGAAACTATCCACTGAAGTGTTTGTATAGTCTATGCAACTGCCATATCTGTATATATATATCAAAAATATTTAAAAACTAATGGTCTTGGTCAATTCTTCTCCAGCTGGGAGAAAGGAGCTGCCTGTTTTAGTGACAGAGTTTTGTTGTTATTTGCTCATTTGTTTGTGCTTGTGGGTGGGTAGAAATTTGTCAAGGGAAAGCTCGACAGGAAAAAGAAGTACCGAATTTTGTTCTGAAACTAATGAAAGTATGATCACTTATTTTTCTTGTAAGTGTTATCTTACAAGATAGGCTTTGCTGCTCTGAAAATTATGATATCATTAGTTGGTGTTTAACTGTGTTGGTGAGAAGCAGGTGTTGTAGGAAGGCTTGGACAAAGGAAAAGGGTCATTCTACGTTGTCAAAAATAATCCCAAGAAAACTGTTTTCTTCTGAACAGGGACCTTCCCCTCTGTATCTAACAGACTGTTGTAAAGGAAGGTGAGTATTACAGGGAAGTGCCTCTGTGATTTGTGCTTCCGACTGCATAAATCTCCAAGGTAAGCATGGCACTGTCTACAGACACTTAGGTGATATTCTCCTCTCCAGTCTTGTTTTTTCATAGACAGGCACACAATTGGGCTTTCTTGATACAGTGGCTATTTGGGTGATGTCTTAAGGAATGCAGATGAGACTAAATAAACCTCAGAAAATCTAAGGACAAATGTCTCTGAGTGGAGAGAGAAAAAAGCTGCTTCTTACCGATGTTACTCAGTCTTGTGTAGGTTGTTCAGCTGTAGGTAGATACTGTGCCTCCACATGCTGTTTTCATAGAAGCACTGAGAAAGCTGAGGGATGGTGCTGTTTACATGTGATGAAAAGGAGACTTGGAGCTGTGGGTTGGCTCACAGACTGCCAGCACGACAGTGTTTGTTATCTTGCTGGCTCTCCCAGCAGCTTCGAACAGACAGCGGGTAATGTGGAGGAAAGATCTGATTCTTGAGGACTCTGGAAGCAAAAGAGCGACTTCCCAGACTGCTCCTGTTCAAGTGAAGCAAAACTATTGCTGTTGATCATTGCTCATTCTCTCCAGCAAAGGTCATGGAGTAAGTGTGAGATTTAGTGCTTTGATTTCTTTATTGAAGCCTTGGAAGGAATAAAGCCATCAGGCTCTCCTCTGCTGATTACTGCATCAGAAGGAAGCCCAAAACTTTCTTCCGTAACAATAACTGTTTTGATTTTTGGGTCCTCCATGTAACACTTATTATTCATAGCTTTATTGCTATGTCTGTTGGATATCTTGGAGTTCTTATATCTCTGTAGACACCTGTGAATTAGCTCATAAAGAATATATTTTGGGGGGGGGGGCATCTGCCTTTAGCGTCCATGAAATTCACTGGCAAGAACAGTACTAAACAACTCAAGAAGGAATTGTAGAATTATGGTCATGTTTGCCTATGAAATGCATGGTTTGGATTCCCACCATCACTTGCAATATGCAGGTGCTCTTCATCCTCATGCACAGTACACTGACCTCCCATGAGAATGTTTACTTACCATGCAGTTCCTTATTTCATTTCAGACACTAAAAGATAATGATGTGGTCATTTCAGAATGTGTGTTCTGTATGAAAATTATTCTAGAGTCTGACGGCAGTTATCCTGAAGTCTTGCTCAGGGCTACTGAAATGTTTCCATTTCTGATGGGAGCTGCAGCTAAACCTCTTAATGTGATAAGAGACGTTAGGAATATAAAAAAGCTCCAGCAGGTATTTAAAGTATCGGAAGGTCTGATTCTATAGGTCTGTAATTACATATTTACACTGCTTCATTACTCTAAATTAAAGGTGTGGTAAGCAAAGCAACAGCCACACTCGATAGAAGTCAGGAGAAGGTTTGCCTGCCTTAGCTGAGCAAGTGGCTACATTGTTCAGAACAACAAGCTGGAAAAATACTATTTGTTCCACCTTCTAGGAAAAAAAAATAAATGGAAGGAATTGAGGAGAGAGAAAAAGAGGGCAGGGAGAAAGGAAGGGAAAAGGAGGAGAAGAATATATATATCTTGCCAAAGCTCATGTTAAGATTCCATAATGGAATACAGCAGGTAAGGAAATGTAGAAATTTTCAGTGATAACAACGAGCTCCCTGCACAGCACAGACTATGTATGAACTTGCATCTTTCACTAGCTTACCAGTTATCCAAAACAAGACATGAAGTTAAGGTCAAATTGCCTTAATATGGTTAATATCTGTATTTCCTAGCAAAAGAATGTGAAATTAAACACAAGAATATCTTCAAAATTAAACAAAGGCAAATGTAGGAGAACTAAATGCAGAAAATATTTTAAAAGGTTTGCAGTGTTAGTCCTGGGAAGTTACACAATCATTATTTTGGCAACTCTGTAGCTTGTCTGTGTGTGCCTACTGTAGACATAAGAATACGACCAACCCAGAGCTGTGTGATTTACCATTTAATTTGCCTTGCAGCTAGAGAAATGTATTAGAGATTGTCGTGGTTTAATCCCAGCCAGCAACTAAGTACCACGCAGCTGCTTGCTCACCTCTCCCCTCCCCAGCTGGTGGGATGGGGAAGAAAATCTGAAAAAAGGTAAAAGCGCTGTGGGCTGAGATAAGAACAGTTTAATAATTGAAACAAAGTAAAATATTATTGTAATTATAGTAGGAGAGAGAGACACAAGTGTTGCACAATGCGATTGCTCACCACCCACTGACCGATGCCCCGCCCATTCCTCAGCAGTGATTGATGGCTCCTGGCCAACTCCCCCCAGCTTATATACGGAGCATGATGTTGTGTGGTATGGAATATCCCTTTGGCCAGGTCAGGTCAGCTGCCTTGGCCATGCTCACTCCCAGCCTCTTGTGCCTCTCCTCACTGGCAGAGCATGGGATGCTGAAAAGTCCTTGATTTAGGGTGAGCACTACTCAGCAACAGCTGACACATCAGTGTGTTGCCAACATTATTCTCATCTTAAATCCAAAACATAGCTACTAAGAAGAAAATTAGCTCTATCCTGGCTGAAACTAGGATAGGGGTTAATGCACCTAGAAACATGTTTGTTTTTTGCTGTTCAGGATTAGGTCATCCGAGGTTGTGCTTGCTCCGTGCTCCTGGAGGACGTAGCTACATTGTGGTGTAGGTTGGGAACTGCTCTGGTTCCCAGTGTCAGAAGCTCACAGTAGGAGTAAATTATATTCCTGATGGCTGGGGCCCCCAATGGACCCAGAATGGCATCCAGGAATCATCAGGCAAAGGCAAGATACATCTTTGACAAGAAAAGCACAGAGCTATATAGCCTATTATGCTATTTTAAAGAGTAGATACAATCTTTAGGTGCACAAGCAGGAGAACAGGCTGCAGAAGAAAGGCAGAACCCTTCCCTCTCAGTAAGACCTTAGATGAACCACTGGGGCTAGTTCTGGGTAGTACATATTAAGAGAGGTGTGTATCAGCTGCAGAGAGCGCAGAGGAAGAACGATCAAAGGAACTTAGGAATGTTTAGTCTAGAGACAGGAAGACCAGTCTGGATATTGGGAAAGAAATTTTAACAATAAGGATGGTTAAGCTTTGAAATAGGTTGCCAAGAAAGGCCGTGGAGTCTCATTCATTGGAAGTTTTCCAAAAGACTAAGCAAACATCTGTTAAAAATGATGTAAGTATATTTGATTCTCCCTTGGAACATGGAGAAGGAGTAAATTATGCTTAAAGGAATGAAATAAACCGATGATTTTCAAACTCTGGGTCATGCTACTCTTGAATTCAAAGAGTCTTATAGTGTTAGCAGTGGCTATATCTAATAGCATTTGACCTTGAAGTTTCTGGCCCCTATTCATATAATTGTTGCAAGAAGATATATAACCCAAAAGGGAGTTGTGCTTTTCAGAAGATGAAAATAATTGTAATAAATGGCTTCTGAGGGTTCCTCCTGGCCTTCTGACTCTGATCCCACAGTAGTGCTACTAGAGCAATGCAAAGCAAAGCGGGCAGAGCAGATCTGAAATTCAGATTTCAATTTAGGTTAATCTCTTCTAGCACTTATTTTAATGGATCAAAATATAATGGCTGTTTCTGTCAAAATTTAAGCTAAATGGCCATTGGTCTTTAAAGCTGTAGTAATTTTTTTTATAGCTGCTCAAAATGTTTCTGCAGACAGACATACAAAAATACTCTACTTTTCTCCTGTAATTTAGAAAATGGCCATAAATGCTAGCTCTGTCCTGTGGACAAAGAATAATTATAAAATGTTCTACCCTACAGACATTTTGTTAAAGAGGTATTTGTGTAAGACAGAGCATGGCAAAACACAGGAAGTTTTGAAAGTTTACCACAAACAAATCTCCCTTTTACTAATAGAGGAAGGATGCTAATTCTGAAACTCAGACACAAATGAAAACATCTGTAGAAGTTCATGAGTGAAGCATGAACTGGTCAGTTTATTTAGAGGGACAATGCCTGAGTGAGAATTACAACCCATACATTAGGAAATGACCATGTATATACATAATTTACACTTGGGTTTTACAGTAATGGATCATCTCTATTACTGGCTTTTAATATATGCACAACAGAAGAAATATACCTTTTTGAATAAAAAAACCTAAACCAGCCAAAAACCACAAAACAACAAGCCCCAAACAAAAACAAACCAAAAAAATCCAGCAAAAAAACCCCCAACAAAAACAACAAAAAACAACTAACCAAACAAAAAAAACAAACACACAACACCAAAACCAAGCAAAAAAACCCTCAAACCCCAAACCTATAGAAATAAAAAGGAAAACTAAGAAATTATTCAGTATAATAAAAAAGCATAGAATAATTTAAATTGGAGAGTTCTTCTGTAGGTCGTCCCAACCATGTGTTCAAAGCAGCATTGACTTCAACATTAGATCAACTTGCTCAGAGATCCCTTTAATTTGGGCCTTAATTATATCCAAGGATACAGATTCCACAGCCTCTCTAAGTGACTTTTCTTGCTATAACTTGTGTTCATTGCCTCTTGTCCTTTTATTGTGTAGTTTTGAGTAGAGTCTGGCTCCACTATCCATCTTCCTATTAGATAGCACTTTCCTCTAATATTGAGCATCATTCCTCTAGATCGCTTTGGTGTTAGTGAGGTGATTAATACTGCTCATTAAACATCTGCCATGCTTTGTTGTGTGTCCAGGTGACGAGGCTTCTAATTCCATAAAGTTTCCAAGATAACTGAGCAGCGGTCGCGGTTCCTTGTAAAGATTTATTTGTTTTTAGCACCAAACATGGTATCTAGTTGTCTCATTTTACCGCAGCAAAAAAATCAATGTTGAGAATCCACCTGTACTCTGATCTCATGGTTAACCATGTACAACCCATGTTTTACACAAGGTGCACGGCTGCACCTATTAGGCCTGTATATTATGTTTTCAAATGAGATTTAAAATCATATTTTGCCTTCCCTACCCCCCACTGCTTTCTTTTCTCTGTTTAAAAAGTCTCTTCATTTGAGCTTTTTTTCCTTCTCCTAATCCTATCCTATCTTTCCACACAAAAGGATTGCTGTGGTCTCTTCATCTTAGATGCATTGGTTGAACATTTCTGTAGTCGATATAATGAATCATGGTTTTCTTTATATGTATTGATACACAAGATATCACTGAGAAACCAGGAGAGATTTTGTATGCAGCTACAGATGAAATTTTCCTCTCTAGAGGAAAAAACACTCTCTAAGAAAAACTGATGTAGATAAAATGGATTATTGTTGGGGATTTTTTTTTCCTTTCTTTGCATACCTATCCTAAGGTATTTTTGTTTAGCATCTGAGCCAAATATTTAAATAAACTCAGACCCTAGCAATTCCTATTTTGGACTTATCCTAGGCACAGAAAGAAAAACATTTAATTCTAGTTGAATCAAAATTTAAGAACAAGCTCTCTGTTTTATTGCAGGATGCTTTTTTGGTTGGGGTTCTTCTTAATATGTGTAGCATTTTATTAAGTTTCTGTCAGTGTTCTACTACGTCCATAACTGAAAAATAGAACAAGCAAACCATCACTGTGCAGTCTGGCTGGGCTTGCTCTCTTCGTGCGTTGGTATTTGCACATGTACACAGGAAAATCCAATAATTAATTGTAGCTGGGGCTTTGCCCAAGATAATTGTGGGTCAAAGTTTCTAATAGATGTGCTGACAAGGAGTTGGAGCAGGTGTAGAAGCTACA
The DNA here is from genome assembly GCF_009829145.1 of Chiroxiphia lanceolata. Classification (NCBI taxonomy): domain Eukaryota; kingdom Metazoa; phylum Chordata; class Aves; order Passeriformes; family Pipridae; genus Chiroxiphia; species Chiroxiphia lanceolata. The sequence goes on from NC_045641.1 coordinate 62,579,822, forward strand.
CGGGGCTTGTCCCCAGTGGAGGTACTCGTTGAAGTGTGACACGTTGCTGCTGATTGGATCGGTGCTGCCTTAAATGCAAGATTCATGTGGGGTTTTTTTTCTCTGAAGCAGAAAAGAGCTGATGAAGTGAGATGGCAAAAAAGTGATTATCACTTCAATGCTATAAAACTGTGGTCCCAGTGAAGATAGCAGGAGATGTTTTAAGTGTCTTGGGGCACAGGAAAGTCTTAACCACTGAATGTGGGAGTTCTGGTGTACGACTAGGAGCTGATTGTATTTTGTATAGAGCCTACTTAGAGCTAACCAAACAGGAACCTCTCTAGCTGCATCTGAGTCTTTTCAAGAAGATATTCATAATTTCATAGATACATATTTGAATCTTTATTGCTAAGAGTGTGCTTGGCATAATTATGTCTGGGTTGATTCTATTGCAAAGAGGTTCTCTGGAAAATCTGCTCAACAGTCTGGTTCTGTCATTACTTGGATTTGTTCTCTAATACAGTGACAAATACAGTGAAGACTTCATTCCGAAGTGACGTTTTTAAATTTGCCTGAAAGATTAAAATATACTTGAAAAATCTATGCTGAAGTATGCTTGGTACTACTGCTCTGCATGAGTATTTCACACTGAATGCATGTTTTTGAGAGGATGAAGTGTGCAATAATGCAAACTGCCTCAGCATGAACCTCAAAGAAATTATCATTACTGGCCTAATAAGTCTGTCACTTGCTAAGATTACCAGGAACTGAAATGAGACCAAGAATTCAACTTGTTTATTGTAACACCTCTTTAGACAAATCCTTTGTAACAGGTTAGATCTTTTTGATATTTAGATTAGATCTCCTTGATACATGATCCAGACATAGATGATAATAGGAAGTAGCTCAAGTTTCTTCTTCCAAAACCAGTCTAAGCCATGTTGGCAGAATGATGTTTCCAGCATCATTGCTGCTTCCAGCATTCAGTTTGTCTTCTGTGAATGACAAAACAAGGATTTTCTGTGGATCTCTGCACCCATTTCTTTCACTTCATCCTATTGTTTCTTTCGACCAACATCAAATTGATAAATTTGACAGTACTTAGTAATTTCTACAAGTGCTTCCTCTTGTTTTCTTGGTTGTAATTTCAGAGTCTTCGCAGAAGACAAAAATTGGAGGGAAAGCAGAGGAAGAGGAAAAAAAAAAAAGAAATACTTCAAGGTCATTTGGATACCATGCCCCCTGGAAGTTTCAAAACCTGAGTGTGCTCTTAAGTGTTAACAAGGACTGTGCCAGAATAAGCAAGCTTTAATTCCCGCATTTAGTTCCTTGAGTGTCTGAAAAAAATTCTGGGTTAATTCAAAAGGGTTATAATTTCAACCTAAATTTCATCTACAGATGGTGGAAAGCTGATGTTCTAATCCACTATGAATGCTCTTTGTAAATGTGACATTCTTGCCTAGGGTGGACCAACACATTAAGAACAAGCACCTCATTTTTGTTACTAGTGACATAAATACAACAGCTTCTGCCATTGCCAAAGGTTCTATGTCCACATACTTGCACCTCTCAAGAGCCAGTTCAATGGTACATTGAATAGAAGCAATTTCAGTCTGTTAGTCAATCTTTGATAATTTTTGGCAACCACATGGAATTTTCGGCACTCTTTTACAAAGCACTGTTGCCTAGACTTGACAGGAGTTAAGAAGTCAAAGTCTGGACTACTTGAGTTGCAGAACTGTTTTCTGGCATGGAATCACCTTAATCCTTGCCGATCTTATTTCGTTTTCCAGAATTCTATGGATTTTTTTCTACCTTTTCTTCAGTATTTCTTTTCCAGCTTGCTGGCTGTGCGTGATCATATTCTTTCCCTCTCTCTCTCTAGCCTAGGCTCTTTTAAAATGTTACTCCAGGGACCAAAATAAATGGATTGCCAGATAAAGCATTATTTCTAATTACAACCAGAAAGTACTCCTTGAAAAAATGTGGAATAACTATTTCAAAAAGAAGGTTGCCCAACTGAGGCAGTTGGGAACGCAAGTGCAAGTACTTAGATAGGGTAAGAAAAAGTTTAAAAATGTTTCAAGAATGTTTTTGTTTGGGTTTTGTTGTTGTTGTTTGAGCTGTTGGTGGTTTTTTCTTGTTTGCATCTTAAAATATAGAATCTGATTAAAGCACCACTGTCTGTTGAATTCTGACAATTTATAAAATCTCTTTTTTAAGCCTAAAATTTTATTTTCTAAGACTGGCTGTTTGATAGAATTTTTGGAAGTTCTTATACTCAGTGGTTGGGGAGGTTAGAAAATTACGAACTTCAAAGAAAAATTAAGTTGAACATTCAGGTACTGCTTGGCATTGATAATTGTAGTTTCTGAGTAACCCATGTGGACCATTTTACAAGATAGGAGTATGAAGCCAGTGTCAACGATATTGAAGTTGCTGTGCAAGAAAATGTGCTGATGCAGGAGATCAAAAGTTTTTAAGCTTTAGGAGTTCCTGCTGATCACATTCCCCAGTTCTCTGTTTGATCAGAATTCTTTCATCACATCGGTTCAGAAGGTATTTGCAGTTTCAATCCTCTGAAATTCTGCCATACAGGTAGACCACTTATTTAGTTGATTTAAATGAATGTAATTGAAACACTAATAAAAATTCATCATGCTGATGGACAAGTTAACTGTTAGTCTTGGCATCAGTGCCGGATTCAGAATAAAAGGCAATATGAATAGTCTCTGTGCCTTTCATGATGAGTTTTCCTACATTTTTTAGGACTTCATCCTGGATTACAGTGTTTAGTTTGCTTTTATACTTTATATCACAGCAATCATACCACTTCAAAAAGTTAGGAGCAAGATAAGCAAAACTTTATAGACAGATCATATATTTTTCAGTGTACCTTTAGGAAACGTGTCCTGGTTAATTCAAGAATGGGTGACTTGCTAGCACAAAACAAAATCAAGGAAAAACAAAAGTAAGCAAAGCTGCTTCCAATATGTTTGAGCACTGGCATGTGTGTTCTGGGAGCTGTAAAAAGCTGAGGTTTAGGCAGCGTGGTAAGGTGCGACTCCATTACTGCGATGTTTGGGTATTCCCTCTTACACATTATCCAGTTGCTTCCAGGTATGCAAGTCAGAAAGATATGTGGTCACTGTTTCTTGAGATCTCTTCTGCTGATGTTTGGAAACAATTGTAGAGGTAGTTTCAGGCCTGGTTTTCCAAAAAAATTAATGCCACACAAGTGAAGAAGCGTAATGCAAACACTTGAGTTCGTGTTTCACTGATTGCACGTATCCAGAGGAAACCTGTTTATTTCTGCCTGCGTTCAGTTCCAGGGTCTACAGCTCCTATTTTTAGCAGCCCTGCACTATTGTTAATCTGAGATTTTTGACTATCCTGTGAGTCAGAAGGTCTGACTGCCCAGAGATACATGAGTCAGACAGGCAGGAATAGTCTGTTCTTCTTCAAGACACCAGGAGACAAGGATTTAAAAAGGAGGTTTCATACTTAGTGAACAATACAAATGGAAACTTCATATATAAATAGAAATCCTTTTACCCTTCACATTGGATCCTTTTCCCAGGATCTCTTGTCCCAAAATTAGTGACTTGTCCCAAAATGTAGTTACTTACTACACAATCTATTTGTATATGAAAAGGGATAGCTCGTCACCCTTTATATTCTTTTATATCCCCTGTCTATTGGTTAGTTAATGTATTTCTAGGACAGACAATCTTCTCACATAGCTATTCCCACAGTCAAAGGCAGAATATGTAAGAAGCTTAGAGTAGAGGCGTGGGTCAGGGAGTAGAATTTTATAATCATTTAAATTTATCTTCTGAAATTGTCTCTCTATGAAGGGCAAATTCCATTGAAACAGCAAAGGCATGTATGTGGTCTTGAAGTTTCTTTCTGCAATGTATTTTGTTTTTTATTTTTGAATGCTGATACCTTTCTGACTCTATTCATGGCAGTGGAAAACTGTTGGTAGCCACAGGGCTACACATAACATGTAATTGAAGTTTGTAACAGTAGATTGTAAAAGGATGAATGTTACACATTGATGTTCAGCCCCAATCGCTGCAGAATTTCCCCAAGGAAGGCAGAAATGTCCAACTAACTATAAAATTTCATAGATTCTGAGCTGGGGATGAAGTAAATGCAAGATACAAATCCACACTGGAATGTTTTGTAATGGAATCACAGTGCTTTGGCAGCTCAAGAGTTCAGGAATGAAACAAGGATATTTTTACTCAAGGGTCATTGGTGTAAAAGCTAAATTACTGGAGAGTGAAATGCATGGTGGTATTCAGAGGGACAGACATTGGTGATCTGGGGTCTAATTAGGATAGATGGGTGCACAAACAGCATCAGCTGCCTGCCTTTTGGTCAATTTTAGCAGAAGACCATAAAATGAAGATTAAAGTTACCCACTCTTTAGGTGAAGAAAACATATCTATCTCTAGGAATCCAGAAATTCTTTTTCAGAATGAGTTACTATGTGATGCAAATAAAATGCTTTTTCTGAAGTGTATATTTAGGGAGAAGTGCTAAAGACTTCCATGGGCTTCTAAGTTGGGTGAGGTCTTAATATGCTGAGAGCGCCCTTCAGATTTGCTGAAGGCAAAGGAGTCTCATGAAGTGATTTGGACAAGTTAACTCATGGACCTTATCAGAGATAGAAGCCTGTAAATGAAGTAGAACTGAATTAAATATACAGTAAAATAATTCCAATTATTTTTAAACAAGAAAAGCAATTGGTCTTTTATTTAGCCTTTAGTTTGATGTCTGTAATATTTGCATTATCTGTTAAGCTCTCCTAAGACTTGAAGTGGGGCATGGTTTCTTTGAGCCAAATATCTTCCATGTCTAATCCAACTGTCTGACCACTTCAGGGCTGACCACGAGGTAAAGCCTATTACTAACAAGAAAACCTGTCTGAACCACCTGTATTCCTGGAGCTGTCTGTTCTTAATGTGTCTTCATGAGCCACTTCTTTTCCTGCCATGTGGTCACTTGGGTGTTATTTCCAACAGCATCGGTAGCTCTGCACTTGACAATGCAGAAACATCCAAACTGAAAGGCTGCCTGAAAAAAGGACATTGTCTTGTAAACAGTAATGAGTACATCATTTTTTCATTGCTGGAGGCATCAAGATGTATGACAAAATTCATCCAAGTTTAGTATTTTCCCACACAACAATAGGGAACACGAATCCAGACATCACTGGATATGGCTCATCTGAATTTCAATTGTCTCTTCTCCATCAACAAAAGTTCTAGAAAGCATTGCCTTTGTCAAGGAGACTAATCAGAGCCAGCATTTTCAGAAAGATGTTGCTGTGTGTGTTAATTCGAACAGGAGAATCTGTGCAATGGTTACTGGTGGATGTCTGTCTTTGTCCCAAAAATAGGACTTTCCTGCATTGTCATATATGCATGTTTTGGCACATGCTTGTTTCATGAAAAGTGCCTTTAAAAATGGTAGTTGTTTAAGTCTTTGAACCAATGGATGCCAATTTTTAATGATTGATCAACATGTGATCTGCAGAGGTTAATGAAAGGAGATTAATTTTGCATAATTGCTCATTTCTTCAAGTGAGTGGTTAACTAATCTATCATCTCACCACAAATGTGCCACCTGATTCTACATGCCAGTGAAATGAAATTGATAAATGTTAAATGTTTCCCATGGCTTTTACACTAAGGCCAGTCCTTGTTTTGCTTGACTTTTAATTGTCTGGACAATTTCAAAATTATTGCATTCATGTGACTTCCCAGCTGATGTTCTCCTTTGATCGGTCATCCAGTCTCCAGCCAAAGCTTACTCAAATCTCAACAATGCCCATGTCAAAGCCAGGCTTAAGCAAAAACAATCACTAGGAAAATTTTCAATCACAGGAAAAGTATAAGAAATACGATTTGAAAGCATTTTTGTGGAATCTAGATTTAATTTTGATTAGCTCATTTCTACCCCTAAACTCTCTCTCTTCATAAATTCATTAAATAAGACTGATAACTCTCTTAGTAGAGAAATTTTATTCATGAAAACATTAAAAAAACTTATTTTGGATATAGAGTTAATATCAAATGTGATAATTTCAGGTGGAAGCAGAAATAATAGATTAATCTACTGTTGAATTTATGGTTATAATATTAAACCAAGTGATCTGGGAAAGGAAACAGCACAAGTTAATTGATATTAGATGTCAGTATCATTTTAAATAGAATTATCATGCAGATCAGCACAAAAACCACAGCAATCCATAGATTTGAGGTATGCAATATTTACACTTTCCTTAATGGTTTAGTAATCTGTGTGGAGCACAACTCACATTTCATTTGTTAAGTAAATTGTCTGCAATAATTCTGAGCAGTGCTGTAGAGCTGCAAAAGCAGTCAGACTGGTATCACTGTGTTTTTCAGTAAATGGCTGATTCCAAGCTATGATGCTTTATATTTAGGGGTAAAAATTAATTTGTTAACAGTTAAATAAAGGAAATGTTTTGCACCTTTTCAAAAGCCCAGGATACTTCTGTCAGTAGTGAAGTAGCGATAGTGGGTTCAGGACTGTGGTGCTTTGGAAGAACTGTTGGAAAGCTGGGGTTTGGAGGTGCACGGGTGCTGGTTTATGTCCCTGGACAAATTTTAATAAGCATAATATGGCAGAGTAAAAAATGTTAGAGGAACACCATCTAGAAGGCCAGAATATCTTGCATGGTGTGATTAGAGTGTTCAGAGAGAAAAGTTTATGGAAATGAGGCATCACTAGCCTGCACTGCACATGGGTTAAGGCAAGAACATGGTCCCTTTGTTTTTACAAGGAGAAAAAAATTCCCCAGGATGCACCCACACGCCCCCAAACACAAACACACAAAAGGAAAAAAGACCAAACAAAAAAAAACAGGGATGAAGGACATACAGGAGAGGTAAAAAAGAGAATGAATACACTCAGGCTATGCCTGGAAAGACAAAAAATAAAGGCACAGACTCCAACTCAAGAAATGGAGGGACGACCCCTCTTCCCCTGAGACCCCATTAGTTGGATCCTTTGGAGTGTCAGGTCTAGTGCACATGCACTGCCTGATGTTTCAGTAGGAAGCAGCCTCAATTCATTCCAACACCCACAAGTTCCCTGGACAAAACTATTCTACATCCAAAAGAAGAAATTTGAATAGTGCTAATAACAGAAACCAATATATCTGCTAAAGAAAAGATGACCTAATAGATTATTTTCAAATATTAGACAAGCCAAGGATTCCTTGCTATTAAATATTATTGCTTCCATCACTTCTCTCTGTCCATCAAGCATTACTTTGTGACAATCTGTAGCTCAGAGATAATTGTTAAGTTTTATTCAAATTACATTACTAACCCTGTAACTCATAGTATGCATAATCTTAGCTATCTAAAATGATTCTGTGGGAAGGATGGTTTTCAATTTAAGCCGATATATTTAGCGTTTTTCCCCCCTCCATTGTGTAACAATTAGCAGTAAGCCCTAACTCACATATCAATGATTTGTGATAATAAAAATTATTGCTAAAAAATTTTATACTTCTTGGATATGCTGTGCTACTCTTATTTAGAAATTCTCAAGTAATCTGATTTGGCAAAAGCATCTTCTGGAAGTTTCATTATCACTTGAATGATGTCAATTTAGTCTTTAACTACAAAAGTGTCTCCTTTCCATAGTTTTGTCATGATGTGTAATTTCTTTTCCATTCTAAAAGAGGTGAAAGATTTTTAGAATTTACAATTTTGACCATTAATACTGTTTTATTTACTGGAGCTGCAGTCTGTTATATGAGAAAAGAAACTTGCTGAATTTCTCTCACTGTCTGCTTGCCAAAGTTATAGTCTCCAGCTGGAGCTACTCCAGATTTTCACTAATATAGGTAGAATTAGAGTGAATTGCAAATGTTGCAAGATGGAAAAAAGATCTTCAAACTTTAAACCTGGAATATAATTTTTTAAATTTTTGTCTACAATGATGTAGATTAGAAACACCCCTAATAAAACTAGCAGACTCAGCACTAGTGAAAAGTCAATGCAAATGAGATTAGGATCAGGTGGAATGGAAATGATCTTTTCCTGTCAGATTCAAAATCTGATTCAGGCTTAATTTATGAGTAGGTGAAGAGCCAAAAAGATCTTCCTCATGAATATGCAGGCATTGGTTATGGGTTCAGGAAGGTAGAGGCTTTGTTGTCAACTGGCAGCAGCACCTTGATTATGGATGGCAGTTGTCAATCTGTTTTATGAATTTGCTCAAACAGGACAATTTATATTGTGAAGGACAATGTGTATCAATCAGTACAATTATTATTCAGTTGGTAATCTGGAGAGAATGAAATGGAAGCCACGGGCAACAAGGAGAGACATGGAAAAAAAAAAGCACATTCTACATTTGTATTCAACCCTCACAGAGAGGGAGTGAACAGAACCAACAAATATATAAATGATGAAAGAAGCAGGATTAAAGCTTTGGATTGACTCTTGTTACTGAGGTTGGCTCTGCTACTGATGTTGTGAAAATCAAAGTGGAATTATCCTCTGTTTACTTCCATTTCCACTGTACAAAGGTAGATTATAACATTGTTTTAAAAGTGAAATTTTATTGTAAACCTTCATAAATCTCAGCATGAAACAGCGTCTGGAGCATAAAAGTAATTTTATAGCAAAACCTCTTAGGGTAATTTGATAAGGTGCTCTGATTCCAGAAGACTAAAACCCCTCTGCATTGATTCTTAGCTGAGCTTAAATAAAAATTTTAGCAAAAGAGGAAGTCAGGGAAAGAACTCATATGGAATCTACTTATCTACCATTCTTTTTTTTTTTTAGAATCCACTTGAGTGGTCTGACTTGCACACATTGTTCATAAATCCTGATAGCCACATGGTCTACATTTATAGAAGGATTGGTACCATATGGAGAAGATATAAAAGTGTGTGTTAAATGCATAGTCTCATATGATATTTCATAACAAAAAATGTAAAGCTTTTCCAGGTAGGGGAGAAGAAGTGCTACCCAAAATTCTCAAAATATCACAGCTTGTGCTCCCATTAGCACTTTGATTGAAGTCCTTTATTTGGATGTTTTCAGACAGACTCATTTTGAAGGCAAAAATTAGTAAGAATTCTAAGATTCAAAATAGTTTTCCTTCTTTTTTATCAAATGTCTGATTTCAATTCATATTTTTTGGCTTCACTTCCATATCTGAAATTTGTGAAGTATTTATTGTAGGTTTTTGAAATTAATTTGGTGTCCCAAAAGTTTCTGATTGTAGTGAAGATAAGCATGATTAAAAGAGCTCCTAAAAAGGCAAATGATATTTTTTTCAACAGATAACCTACATACAGATCTCTTAAAGTCAACACTGTTAGTTGTCTAAAAATTTGATTTAAAGATGTAAATTTAAAATTGTATTACAACTGGGAAAGCCTAGTTGCCAGTTATATAATTAATCCACTAGATCATGCTGCCACTTAGCTCTGCTATTAAGAAATGTGTGTCTATGTAGCCTCTCTGAAATGGGGCCTCCTGATGAGATAATGTATTAGGGAACAATGATGGGTTGTTATGTAATGAAACCAAACTCCCTATAATCTAGGACTGTGCTGGTTAAACAGAAAAAAAAAAATGCTGTTCAGTCTATTCTTTTGAGAGGTATTATTCTGTGCTTAGTCCCTCCTTTAAAAAACACTCTATAAAAGAGGGTTCTAGGATCCCTTTTCCAAGGTCAAAAGCCTACTGCATCTTGTTGTGAAAACCTAGGTGTCAGGAAGAATAGGCAAAAAGAAGATAAAAGATTGAATTGCAGAGAAAACAGAGACCAGAGTTTGAAAACAAACAGGTATCTGAAGATGCAGATTTGTGCCTAATGAGGTTTTCTGAAGTGCTAAGGAGGTTAGGGCCCGGGAGGCGGGTGCCTGACTCGGTTAGTTGTGTCTGAAAATCTCACTTGGCTCTATTAGCCCTTTCAGTATTCTCAATAGCTTTGAAAATTTGGCTAAGGGAACCGAAAATCTGTTTTCTCTGTTCTAGAAACCTGGCAAGTCCTGCGTGCCCTGGGTGTTGGGGAAGTTCCAGTGATTTCCAATGGGCAGATTTAGTTCCCTGTCCTCTTGGTTTATAGGCAGTGTGTTCCAAACAGTGTGGGCCCTTACAATAGCCAAGAATTCCTCTTTCTTTTGCGTGGTTTTGTAGTATCTGCTCAATGTGGTAAACTTCTTTGTGAGGTATCTAAGCTGCCATATGAACCAATCTGCAAGCGTAACAAAATATAAGGTATGTTCTTTGCTCAGGAATGCTCAGCAAGTGTGATACATGTATGTGTTTGCTTTCACTTGATCTGCACCTCAGCAGTTCACAGGGAGCCTAAAACCTGGACCTTCCCAAGCTGTTCTTGCCTTGGCTCCCACTCAATCTAGGCAGCAAAGGCAATCATATTCCTTTGTTTGGCTTTCTTGGTTCTGAGGTTGCTACCTGATATAAATTAGTTCTTCTTCCTATTTTTGTATATTATGGATTAAATTCTGTCTTCCGTTCTTAGCAAAGATTTCTGGTTGTCCCTATGTCCTTATAACTGAATGAGATCATCTGATTTTTACTTTTTTATCTTTATTCTACTTGTTAATAAGGCTAGGCACTGCGGGCTCCTGGTCTGGGAGAGCCGGTCAGGGATATTCCTTTATAAAAGGAAATTACATGGACGACACGAGTGCTTAATCGTTCAAAATAAAAGCCACTAAATAGCAAATGAAAACTGGAAGATAACACAAAAATCACTTTTTCTTGGCCTTCCCATGAGTTTGCAAGCCAGCAAAATTAATGTAGTAACTGCAGAAGGCCTAGTGATAAGGCGAGGCTTCAAACCTCCCTTGCTGTTTCATTGTGCTCCGTTCCTCTAATGCCGAGTCTGTGCTTCCCAATAAAACCTCACTGATCAAAGGAGACAGAGGGAAAGAGACAGAAAAGTAATCCATAGCTCACCCTGCTTTATACAGGATTTTCTAGCTGATTGGATTCGTAGTAAAGAGAACTAGAGAAGGAAAAAGAAAACCATTTAGCAATTCTTTTAGAAACATTTTTATGGTGGGGTGGAGATTATCGAGGCAGTAACTCTATAAAGTTCAAATGGGGGGAAAAAACCCAAACAAACCACCAAACACAGAACAAGGCACTTGATTCGTGAGGGCTGAACGTAATTACAAAAATTCTGATCAATTCTAGTCCTGAGATGGTAATTGTATTACCATAGATACAGAGGCCTGAAGCAAGAAGGTAACAAGAAGAATATATCTGTTCTTTTACCCTATTTTTTTAAAGAAAAACATGTGGCTTAAATAGGTCTTCAGTTGTTTATAATTAAGTTTTCCTGAACAATGCAGGAGTTGGCCATTTCTTAACTGTCTGGGGCATCTGTTTTCACATGCTTCAAATACAATAAAGATTTTTGTTGTGTGTTGGTTTGTTGTTGGATTTTTTTTTTTTCTTTTTGGATTTCCTGTCCAACAAAAGTAGGAATGGATGTGGACTTATAATTGGTTATGCCTTTTGGGTACAGACAGCTGGAATAAAAACTGCTTGAACTCAGATTTGCCCTTAGTTATTCTTAGATAATCTTATGGAGCTTAAATTCTACAAATGTAGAGAAGAGACAAAACTATTCTTAATCGTTCTACGTAGAGCAGCTGTGTCCTCTAAGGAAACAATACTTTAGCAATCCTTAGTCAAAATAACCTGGCTTCAGTATTTTCTTTCAATCTGTCTTGCAGTAAAGCTTTGGCTCTGCTGTTTTTTCACGGAGTTGATTTGCATGTTTTTCCACCCCTCTTATGGAACTTGAATTTTTTGAGCACTTCAATAAATTGTGAGTTGCTTTGGTAACATGAAAAACACTCGAAGTCCGACCACTGGACCATTAACCATTTGAGGAGCTAAAAGCTCCTAAACTTTTGTTACACATGAACTCATTCTGGCTTGGTGTTACGGGCTCTTTGGGTTTTTTCCCCTGCTGTTTTTCATAAAATTCTGGTGCTTTGAAACAAAGGCTGGTCATTCTTCTCCCAGTAAAGACATTTAGTATCAAGATGTTTATCTTTGTTTTGGCAGTGAAATAGAGCTACATTTTGTTGTCATTTTTACAACAACTTTGAGCTTCTGATGTTAAATCTCTGTGGGGGAAAAACCCCATATTTTATTTAAAGCATTTCAGCAGTATTGCAGCCTGCTTTTTATCCTTCTGTAAAAGGTTGTAGTGAGTGTAATCTTTTTATTTATCTTGTGAGTCACAAAATGTATGTTGTGAATGAAGCAGATTTGTGACAGAAAAATGCCCAGTAGGAGCAGGATGCCACAAGAGAGTTTTTTTGTTTGGTTTTCTACGTATCAGAAATGGTACTATTTAGTACAGTAAAGGCAAATAATGCATTCAAAAGTACTCTCAAGTTTTAAAGTACTTTACCTTGTGGGATTTTTTTAATTTATCAACTTTCAAACTTAAGCCATTATCTGGTCTGTTGCTTCAAAAGGTAAATTTTAGGCTCTCAAGAAAGAATTCTTTACTTTGTTTGTAATAGTGACAAACTGCAAAGATTTGGGGCGTACCTACAACGCTTCACTCTACACAGCCTGACTAACCAGTAGAACTATGCAGATTATGTTGTCTGTGTTTCATATATTTCTTTCACACTTCTGACTTTTCCATGTAAAATCTTGTCATTTTTAGATAAAGAATCCTGTAAAGTGTTTTGGGGGAATTATGTTTTGGGTTTTTTTAAAGCAATACACCACTTTTCAAAGACAGATTATATTCAGATAAACTTGGCAGATGTTTCAGAAGAAATATATGACGAGTGCAGAGACCTAACTAGATGAGCAAATATATTTAATACTGGGCTAGTTAGGGCAAGGAATTAAATATTGCTTATATAAACTCTTTAAGGCCTTACATGCAATAAGTTCCTCTTTCACTGTGAATTCTTAGAGGGATTGTCTTTAGAAATACAAGAGTGGAATAATTGTTTGTTTTCAGCAGAACTAGAACAAAAAAATTGATCTAGAAAGTTTTTATCTCAGAAACTTTCTTAGGAGAAGGTGATTGGGCCTGGTATGGTAGGTCTTTTTTCTTTGCTTCAGTTCCCTGTTCCTTTTATTCCCCTGTTCATGGCACCAGCTCCTATTTGAAATTTCTCTTCATAATACAGAATTCCCCTAGGAACATAGAGCTCAATATTTCTATCTAGGAGACTGACCTATCAGGGTTAGAGACTTTTCCCCATCACTTAAGTATTTTTCTGAACTGATAGTTATCCTCTCATATTTTGCATAATGTTTTAGTTGATTCTGAAGATCCATGAGCACTGCTACAGTTTTGATAAGCCATGGGAAAATATGGCCATGTTTTATGTTTCTTTGAATCCTATTTTGCTTGTGTGATGTTTTGATTATAGTCCAGTGAGTGAAATTTAGTATGTGAGTGGTGTAATAAGTATGGTTACTGTTATATTTGCTTTTGTGTCTTGGTGTACTGAGCTGTAGAAGTATTTTCTCATAATCAGATATTGTAGTGCATTGCATACAGCAGTAAATCTTTCTTTTGATTCAGTGCTAAATGACATTATTTCACTACACTAATGATTGTTTGTGACAATTTTCCCCATCTTTTCCCCAAATCAGTGAAATCTCTACAGGCACACAAAGAATTATGCAATTTTTCTTTGTTTTGCTGTATTAAAAAATGGTAGTTCAGAGTTTTGAGATATCAGGTCAGAATATGACTAAGGCAGTGTGTGTAGCTTCAAGGATTAGAAGAGTCCTGCCATGAAAGGTGTGTAGGATATATAAGCCGGGTTAGGTGAAATAACAGCTAACTGCAGTTAGTCTTCCCACAAAACTCAGAGGGAGCTCTCTCTGTAATTCAGACGTGTCCAGCCGCTTTTTTGCCTTAATTTTTCATATTTTTCATATCTCTGTGCTTTGTGCAGAAGCATCAAGAAACTGCAATAAAGACTCTTCTGCAGACTCAAGGGATTATGACAAGTATCAGATATTGCAAATGACTGTCTGAACCTTCAAGATATTTGTGGTTTGCCCATGACTAATTTCTGACGGCTCTGGAGAGAGCAGCTCAGGATGACAGTTTTCCCATGGTAATGTACCTGAAGGTACAATTTTTTCACCAGTGAGGCCTTTAAGAAAGTTCTCTTCCTTCTTCCAGGATCTCAGTTTGCAAAGCATTCCTTTGATTTTTCTGCCACAATATATAGGCGGGGAGAAAACCTCTAACCCACAACCTCTGTCATTTCTTTTCTTTTAACTGATGCTGCTCATCTGCTTGCTCAAAGTGATGTTAGGGATTGCTAATGAATAATACAGGGTCTGCCAGTTGCCCTTTTGCTGTTGATACAGCTCTTTAAATGCATTTAATGTAAACAGATAAAATGTCAGGGTTACTGAAAAGAAAAGAGCAGTGAAGTCAGTTAATTTGATGGAATACTACAAGTGAAATTCTGTCCTTAGCTCCTTAGCCACACCTGACTGAGCTCCCATCTGTCCAGTAAGATTTTGGGTATAAATGGTGGCAGACCGTACCTGGATGTATTGTATTGAAAAGCCAAATGGTAGGAGCATTAGAGAGGCTATAGTTATAGGCTTCTGCAATTGGCACTGTGCTCAAAATCTCCAGGGAGCACACTTCCCAGTAATAACTTGGGAAATCACCTCTTTCCAAGGAGGCTAGAGTGTTTTGGCAGGATTTTTGAGTGTTTTGAGGATTAGTATGGAAGTGTAGAAACTTTCAAGTAGCATAAATGTGGGGTTCCTGACTGACCAAAGACTAATTGGGAAAGTTTTGAGATTTGCTTCAGATGAGAACAAAAAGGCACGTAATTTCTTTTGGTTCTGACTGTATATACCTATGCCAAAATGATAACTCTTGAAAATTAAAGTTTTGTCTTCAAAGTGAGCACTATTTTCGTCCAGCTTGCTTACAATTTGCATTGCATTTAGTCAGGAGAGGAGGAAATGGAGCTGTGATTTTTTTTTTTTTATTGTTATTAATCTTGTTTGTCATTTCTCTTGCATCTGGGAAACTTCCACTTCTAGAATGTTCATAGTACACAAAGAACTTGTTGGCAATTCCCCACATAGCCACAGCAATTCAGGATGCAGGATATTTTCAGAAGAGTATATTTCACTTTACGGTATGATAAAGAAGAATGGGTAGCTATTTTCAGGGACAGGCATATTTCATCTATCTTTGTCCATTATTTAATTCTGAATCTCAATAAATATAATCTATGGTAGAAAATAAGACTTGGTTTTCGTAGGTTCATTAATGAAGCACAGATCCGTCCTCCCAGCCAATATTTCAATCTCTACTTCAGTCTGACATGTGCTTAAATCTCTTATTAATCATCTGGTTTAAGACAAACTTTGCTGGCATCCCAGGCAGATAAAAGGAAAGCCACCCAGAATGAGAATTTACTTTTCTTATAGAACTGAGGATGTAGTTATGCATAACAGAGGATAACCACTTAAAGTTGTCCCTGGAGTAGCAGTGTACAAATCGTTGAGATAAGACTACATTTAAGCATATTTAGGCACTGTGGTTAAATCCTATGTTTAGACCACTTGTCTCTGCAATGTGGAACCTCTTTGAAGAATCCGTTCAAACACTGAATGCCTATTCCGTGATTTTACTTTCACTGAAATGTTTAGAAAAGCTTTTCTAAATAAATTGTGCAGCAAATATAAGGCGGAACAAAATATGTGCTGGAGATGTCAGCTTTTCCTGCTGATTCTCCTTTATAAGTCACCTCTGTAACATGTTGGGATTTTTCCTCTTTTGTTCTTGCTTCTCCTCAACTAGCTGGCTGGTTTGGCATCTTATACTCGTGAGTATTTTTAGCATCTCTTGAAAAACTCAGAGATGGATTCCTGCTGCTGATCAGCCAATGTTCTCTAGTAGTTGCCATCAAAATATGTTCTATCTGCTTTCTTAGCACCCTTTACTCACCTATTTTTTTTATTCAATATCCACAATATTTATCTCTTAGCAAGTATTCCCTCTTTGGAGAAGGAGACATATGGATTCTGACCGGTACTCTGCATGTTTTTTGCCCAGACTCTTTGAATTGCAGAGTAAATACCTGTCAAAAACTTGAGGAGTGTATTTCCATGGTGATTGCAACATGTTTACTGTAGTGTCTGCCTTGTACTCTGTGTAAGTTGTCCCTTTTTCTCTTTGCCTGGCTTTTTGTGATACTGCAGGAATGTGCCATGTGCCTTATAGGAATTCTGTCAAAATAACATTTCTTTGTATTTAATGCAATGGGAATTTTTTTATTATTATTATTGCAGAATAACTAAAACTAGGAGAGGAATTGTCTTCTGAACAAAGACCGTACAGTTGTTTTTTTGGTTTTCTTTTAGACCTAACCAGTACATCTCCTGATGCAGTAGCTGCCTTATATAGAAAGCTGAGTTTGCTCGCTTTGAACTCAGAGAAAATGTTCTTAGTTATTAGAGGCTGTTCATTAACAATAGCAGTTTTCATATCAAAACTTTCAGAATCATTATCCTTCTGCCTGGCCTCTCTCAGGACACTTGCTGGGAGCTTGGAGTGGCTGTGCAGCACTTACTGCTGTGTCCCAGGGATGTTTCTTGCTGAAGCTTTTGCTAAGGCGAAAATGAGTTTGAAACACAGGCAAACAAGTAAAAGGCAAACCTCAAAGTGAAGCAAGACTGGCTTCACTTATCCCTGCCTGGAGTGCTGTGAGACTGCTACTGCACCTAACAAGTTCTCAGTCCACAGCACAAATGACCAGGTATCCATTTACAACCGGGTCAGACGAGGACAGTCTTTTATACAATTTCAGTAGGAGAGCTCTGCCACCTACATCCCAGAGATGAAAAACATGTTCTTTATTTCTTTATAAGTCTTCTCACTTTCAAGGGCCAGATTTCCGACCCCCCAAAATACATGAATTGGACTCGAACCAAATTTCTGAATTAGCAGACTTTTCTGGGAAACATTCTAGGAAGCACCATGGGAACATGGCTGTTGATGTGAGCTCTCTTCACCTCAGCTTCTGGAGATGGTGCCACAAACAAAGCATGTAGCATGGGCAGGTATTCCCCAGTTGTTACTCAGCCTTTTCAGCATTAGAGTGTATTATTTCAGATTTATTACTTTTCCTGTGCCTGTCCACTTTTATATTTCCTAGTCACGTGGGGAAGGCTAAGCCTTGTTATATTCCTTGCTTACTAACCTGATGCAACAGCACCTCCACACTGCACATTTGTCATCAGAGGATGGAGCAGTACCTTGGAAGCTCATGATTTATCAGTAGTAACCTCATGTGCAGAATGCTGTGGGTACCAAGTTTCATAGTAAGGAGCATGTTTGTGGTGCATGTGCTTAAAACAGGAAAAAAGAAGAAAAAGAAAGAATTGAATTGCCTACTGATGATACCTGGAAGCTTTCAGTCCACTGATATCACAGGATACTATGAAGGGAGGGGAGAATCATGGCTCACTGTAGTAGGGAAACAGAGGCACAGAGAAGTCACACTGTGACTTTAGTCTCCAGGTTGACCAAGAACTTCTATTCTCACTGACCTGGGTCTGCATGGGGCTGGTGCTTGCTGTAACCATGTCGAGCTGCCATCACAGCTTAATGATGTTTATCTCAAATGTTTTACTGAAACCTTATTTGTTATCCTCTAGAAGCTCATTTCTTGTCCATTCAAAACTTCCAGTGATGGCAGAGACTTGGACATGCAAGGAGTACATCACGGAAGGGAAGTTAGTTTAAAGCTGCTTAACCCTTTTCTCCTAATTCAGGATAAATATATAAAAATGGAATTTCTTACGTGAAAAGATAAGGCTTTTGATTTTCAGAAACAATCAAATGGAGCTCAGTAATATCCCTAAGGTTTTGTTTTCTTCTATTTGGCTAAGAAACAAGATACCAACTAATACATCTTACGTTTTGACAGTACCTTTCTTTAGACAGCAACTAATTTAACTGAACTCTCAGTTAATTGGTTTAAAAATATGAAACCGCTCAACTAGGGTGTGCAGTCAGCTTTTCATAGCACATCCTGGAGTCAGTTACCATGGCACTAGGAAAGATTTTGGTCTCCATGGCAACCTCAGGTCGGCTTGTCGCACCTTTTATCTTATGCAGACTGAAAGCAGCAGCGTGTGGTATCTGGAGTTAATATGTTGAGGAGTAGGAAGATATGTTACCAGAGAGGTGTTGGGTTTGTTGGGTTGAGGTTTTTTCCCCCCCTGCTTTAAACTCGATCAGTCTCTTAATTGTTGCTAATCAGGCTAATGGCAGGAGCTGGTAGTAAGGGGTGAGTGGAAGTGGCACTGCCTGATGGGTACATGGATAGACAGGGTACTCCTGGGGGCTTTCCAGCAGGTGAAGTCTCCCCCCTTTCCCTCCTGGTGAGCTGCCTGCAGGGCTGGAAAGCTGTGGCTCCATGTGCTTTTCGAGACACCTTTGCAACTGGTTGTCCTGGGTGATGCTTGTCTAGCCCTGCAATGAGATGGGTTGTGCCTTTGGTCCCCTGCATGCAGCGTGTTTAGTCAGGTGGCTTTCACAGAACAGTTTGGGTTGGAAGGGACCTGCCATGTGCAGGGACACCTTCAACTAGATCAGGTTGCTCAAAGCCCCATCCAACCTGCCCTTGAATATTTCCAGGGGTGGGACTTTGGCTGGATGCTGGCTCTGGCCAGGGTTAATGCATAGCCTGGGCTCTGCTGTAGGCCACCCTGGTGAGGAGCTGTGTCTCCAGACCGTCAGTCCCTCCTCTCTCTGGCGGCACCAGCTCTTGCTGTGTCTGCCATACGGTGCCATCAGGGTGCACGCAGCAAGAGGAGCAAGCCAGCCCAGCTTGGGAAAGGTTGGGGTGGCTTTCAAGAATGAAGCAGGGCAGAGAGTAACCACCAGCTGGGGCACTGGGAAATGATTCTTCAAGTACACAGTTTCGGAAATCACTCATCGTGTAAATGTTGGCCAACTTCGCGAGGTGAAGCAAACGGTCTCCTTTAGCTTTCTGGTCCCTCTGCACAGGGTGTGGTGGATACTTCTGTTTTTTTGCTCGTGTTTGCTTATCCCTATTCAGGCTACATCTTTAGATGGAATTATTGCCGTTAGAACTGCCCCTCTGCAGCTGTGACATCTGGGGCTGGAGGGAGAAGCTGCCTCCTTGCTCTTCTGGCTGAAGGACTGCCTGGCAAAGCAGAGTGCAGGAACATGCAGTGTCAGCAATACGACTTCCCTCGCTCTCCCTGCCTTCACACACACTTCACAAGCACTGCTGTGTCTCTCTGCTAGATTGCCATGTTCAGAGGGCTGTTGTTACAGGAGAGAGGGTCAGGTTGGAGGCCCTAGTAAAGACCACCTCTGCTTGTGCATTGGGCTTGTCTTATGAAAGTGCGCTGGTGATGTTCAGGCTGTGTTGCTGGAAATCATCGAAGAGTTCCTGGAGCTGAAAAAAAAAAAAAAAAAAGGAAGTGTAGCTCTGGTAACCTGGTGCTCAGAGCTGCTTGAACTAGTCTTTCATATTCAGTACTTGTTTACCTTGAAATTGTAATGGCTGAGAGAGCAGGCTGGTGAGGAAGACTGCAATGGAAGCAGGAATTAAGGCACTATTGCACTATTTTCTAATCCCAGAACAGACTGAAAACCCTTTATGTTGATATTTTCACGGATTTTGTGTGCTCTCAGGGCGAAGTGGCACATGAAGGTAGTTGTTTAGCAGTGGGTGTGTATGGTGTGAGGTGAAGCCTCTCTAGTTACACTGTTGGCTAAAAACAGCCAATGCACAACCCATGTCAGTAGTGATTTCTGAATGTTTGGTCTACCAGGATCCTCCTTCTTAATATTGCAGTATAGGTCTTTCTAACTGCCTCTTTTTAAAGCTGAACATACTACAAGCAGCAGAAGTAAATAAGTTTTGCTTTCAATGATGAGCAAACTGTCTTCACGTGAAACTGGGAGCCCTGAAAATCTTCGGTAGCTGATAGACAAAATGAGCATTACAGTACATTTAAAATGTCCCTATATTTTTCACACATTGTCTTGCATTCATGCTGATGTCTGTGTTGGGTTTGCATGACAAGGCTGTGGTAGCACGTGGGGTACAGAGATGGCTTCTGTGAGAAGCTGCCAGAAGCTTCCCTGAGTCTGACAGAGCCAATACCGGTCCAGTTCCAAGACTAACCCACTGCTGGCCAAAGTTGAGCCCATCAGCAACAATGCTAGCACCTCTGGGATAAAAGATTTAAAAAGGGGAGAAAGAAGTTGCTGGAGAAAGGAGTGAGCATATGTGAGAGGAACAGTTCTGCAGACACCAAGTTCAGGGAAGAGGGAAGGGGAGGAAGTGGTCCAGCTGCTAGGGCAGAAATCCTCCTGCAGCCCATGGTGAAGACCATGGTGAGGCAGCTGTGCCCCTGCAGCCCATGGAGGTCCATAATGGAGCAGAGATCCACCTGCAGCCTGTCAGGGAGCCCAACACCAAAGCAGGTGGATGCCCAAAGGAGGCTGTGACCCAGCAGAAAGCCCCCATGCCAGAGTAGGTTCTGGCAGGACCTGTGATCCTGTGAAGAGAGGAGCTGGTGTTGGAGCAGGTTTGCTGGCAGGACTTTTGACCCTGCCAGGGACCCACACTGGAGCAGCCTGTTCCTGAAGGATGGGACCCACGTTGGAGCAGTTCGTGAAGACCTGCAGTCCTTGGGAAGGACTCACATTGGAGAGAAGTTCATGGAGCGCTGTTTCCCATGGGAAGGACTCCATGCTGGAGCAGAGGAAGAGAGTGAGGAATCTCGCCCCTGAGGAGAAAGGAACAGTAGAAACCACTGACTTCAACCCCCTTTCCCCATCCCCCTCTATTGCTGGTGGAGAGGAGATAGAGAAAATCAGGAGTGATGCTAAGCCCGGAAGAAGGGAGGGGGCCGGGGGGGAAGGTGTTTTTAAGATCTGGTTTTATTTCTCATTATCCTATTCTAATTTGATTGCTAGTAAATTAAACTAATTTCCCCAAGTCGAGTCTGTTTTGCCTGTGACGGTAATTGAATGATCTCTCCCTGTCCTTATCTCGACCCATGAGCCTTTTGTTATATTTTCTCCCCCCTGTCTAAGCAGGTGATGGAAAAACCCTCAGGAGGCCCATAGATTTATTCAGGAGGATTTTTTTAAACCTCATTTGTGCTACAGAGTTTTCTGCTTCCTTAATGTGGAAAGGAAAAACTTTCCCCCCCAAAATCAAATCTTTTCTCAATTTTGTTTCTAGTTCATGACCAATGGAATGAAAATCAGGGCCTACGTAATATTTTCAGACCTCAAAACGGATTTATGTTTCATATGGATACAGGCTGTGGTTGAGTCTTATCATCTGTTCTTAACCTAATGATGAGGCCAAGGAGCAAAGTTTGCATCCAATTTTAGAGGAGGAAAGTATGTGTTGCAATGAAGACTATATTTGTGATGGTGTTAGGCTTTCTGGCTAAATTTAGGAAGTCTGTTTTAAGATTCAGAAATGAAATTTTTGTATAAAGAATTGATACATAAATCTGTATGCTTTTAAATATATGGATTTCATTTGGAAATTTGACAGCCAGAATTGAAAGCACTTAGCTGTGACACAAAATTACTCTGTTAAATATCAGGGAGAGAAGAGAGAAGAATTAGCAAAGACAGGAACCAGATGTAAGAGCATATTTTAGACTGATCCCAGCATTAGAAGGGAGTGCTTCCTTTCTTACCTGTGCACTGACCATTCTGTAGTGCAGTCAAGCATCTTTTCTGCAGCTCTCCCAGCAGGCAGCTGCCCTGACAGCATCACAGTCCTGCTGCCTTGAGAAGGCAGAGCTGGCAGGATAAAGTTCTTGTTTACATTTCAAATGTTGCTCTGCCCAATACTCTGAAAGACACAAATAGATGCATGTTGAATTTGTAAAAATCCAACAGCTTTTCGAGTTGGTGCTAGCATTGGAAGCTTCCTTGTTTATTTTCCCATAGTGCTTGTGTTTGAGAGAAACCTGTGACTGCTGTAAGGGGCAATTACTTGCTTTTCCTGTGGTGGTTTTCAGTGCTTAAAACAAAGCTTAACAAGTGCATAACATCCCTGTACAGTGTTTTCAGGAATCGTTCTGTAGCGACAGAGGGAAGGAACAAGCAAAGGCAGAGAATGCTCTGCCTTCTGCCTGACTTGAGATAAATGACAGTAATCACATAGACAGTAATCTGGCCTTTTCTGCTCTGCCCACCTGCTGCTGCTGTTGTCATGCTCTGCACTCTGCTGCCATCCTCCGTGACAGCGGCGCCTCCAGCTTGGCACTGCTGGGAATAATTAGGGGTGGCACAGCTCTGCAGCTGCTGTGGTGGTAACGGGGGTGAAGGCAGAGAGGGGGCAAGGAACTGGGCTGGAGGAAACATAGCAGCAAAATAGCTGAGCTGTCATTCCTGCAAGCAGTGAGTGTTTTAACTCTAGCGCGAGCTGAGGGCATGAAAGGGAAATTTTTCCATCTGTGGAATGAGAGCCTGGAGAACAGCCCCTGAGAAAGAGATCTGGGGGTCCTGGTCACTGGCACGTGGAATATGAGCCAGCAGTGTGCCCTGGCTGCCAGGAGGGCCAACTGTGTCCTGGGGGCATCAGGCAAAGCATCGCCAGTGGTGAGGGAGGGGATTGTCCCACTCCTCTCTGCACTGGGACAGCCTCACCTTGAGTCCTGTGTGCAGTTTTGGGCAATACAATGTTAAAGACATTAACATAGTAGAAACTGGCCAAAGGGGAGCAACGAAGGTGGTCCAGGGGTCTAGAGGTGAAGCTTTGTGAGGAGCAACTGGGGTCACTTGGTCTGTCAGCCTGGAGAAGAGGAGACTGAGGGGAGAACTCATCGTGGTCTGCAGCTTCCTCACAAGGCACAGTGGCAGGGCAGGCACAGATCTCTTCTCTCTGGTGACCAGTGGTAGGACCCAAAGGAATGGTATGAAGCTGTGTCAGGGGAGGTTTAGGCTGGATATTAGGAAAAGGGTCTTAACCCAGAGGGTGGTTGGGCTCTGGAACGGGGTCCCCAGGGAAGTGGTCACAGCACCAAGCCCGAAGGAGTTCAAGAAGGATTTGGACAATGCTCTTGGATACATGGTGTGATTCTTGGGACTGTGCTGTGCAGGGACAGGAGTTGGACTTGATGATCCTTGTGGATCCCTCCCAACTCAGGACATTCTATGACTTCGTCAAGCCTGACTGTTACAGGGGAGAGGAGGGGGCATTGTGAGAAGTCTAGCCATAGTCTGAAGTGTAGATTGCCAGAATATAGCTCAGAGGGCAGGCCTTGGCACCTTAAATACAGTCATGACCCTAACCCTTCATAGGGCAGCTCAGGGCTTCAGTGGAATTGTCCAGGGCAGAAATCCTCCAGTGGACAAGAGGCTGTTTGAAAGGGCAGGGACTGTCTGGCTTTAAACACAGCAAGAGCACATCTCAAAACACTTCAGCACATCCCAGCTGTAACTAACAAAGAATCAAAAGTTTGTGTGTAGTATTTTTTTAAAATAACTGTTAATGGTGGAATTAAGAATACAAACCCTACTGGATGTAGCTAATTGAAAAGGTGATGGGGATATGGAAACCTGGTAGGTAATGAACAAGCTGGTGAACAGATCGGGGTAAAGAGTAGCAAGTTGTAGGACATGGAGGTTGTCTCAGTCTCTGAGTTCCCAGACTGAACACTGATGTGATGTTAGGGCTAAACAGTGACCTTTAACCATACAGAGGTCAGTGGGTGAGGCAGAACCTGTTTCAAGCGATTTGAGATGTTCCTATTAATGGGATGTACCAGCACTCATGCCAGGCTGCAGCATGTGAGGTCATTATTTTTATCTGATCTAGGTGGACCTTCTATAGTTCAGCATAAATACAGTTTTAAGAAATATAAATATGTAGGCTTGTTCTGAGGACCTACTAACCTATGCTGTTTTGTGTGTATATATTTGCATATATTTATATGTATTTTTATATATATACACTTGTACATAGATTTAGTGTAAAATTGTATCCTGCCAGGACAGTATCTAATCATTTGGGGCTGATTGATTGAAGCACACATAACACGAAAGATTAATTTTCCACTGTAGATAAGCCAGAATTTATATTAAAATATGAAATAAATAGGGACAGTTACACTTTTCTGCATCTTTATTAAGAGTTATTGTTTGGAGACTTCTGACATGGAAGATGCTTAGAATCTCTCATCAGTGCCAGTGTTGGTAGGGCTCTGTGGATGGTGTTTCTGAGTCCTCTCACAGTTTCCATTGCTCCCTTTGGACTTTCTTTAATCAATCCTTACATGGTATCTGGAAATGAGCACCCAGACCTGAAGCCTTTTAGTTGTTCAATAGAACGAAAAGAAAGTTTTTCATGCTGACTTTTCTTATACATATCAATATTTCAATATCGGTTACAATTATTGTTTGTATATTGTGAAATAGTCTCTAAAATAGTGTTTCTACCAGTTTGCACCTAAGTCTAGTTTTCTACATTTATGGCACATAGGAGCACATTACACAGATTACTTGTGCAACATCTATTGTCTTTGTTCCCTCTTCATGAGGCCTGCTACCAGGTCCTCAAAAGAAATTAGATGGGTGAGAGATGATTTTTTTCACAACCAATTCTTGCTGGATGTTAGCAATTACCTTCCATATAGTTACAAACATCTCATCATTTGTTCCAGAAATTGAAGTTAAACTGACTATTTCTAATTCACTTAATTCTCTTTTCATGTCTTTTAAGAAATAAAACTGGAGAAAGGTAAATGTGATGTCTAATACCTTACCCAGTCTGGATGAGTTATCAAAATAACTGCTAAAAGCTCTAGATTTCATCAGCTAAACCCTCAGGTTTAGTCTGGAATGGCGCTCATTAGGTCTGGGCAATTTGAAAGCAATTGAATTTAACTAATACTTGTTAATGGGGGAGTTTTTTCATATTTGAAGACTTAGCTCTTGCTCTTCTGTGACTGGAATTAGATATGATATCCATCTGATGAAAGCTTGTCTTTTGTGATGATGAACACACAAAGAAAGCAGTAACAACTTGACCTTTTCGACCTTATACAGCAGTGATTTTCACTCTTGAGCCTACCTTTATTGCTAATGTCTTTACTGAATGATTTTTTGATATCTCTTGCTGGTTACATCCTACTTCGTACCCTGGACACTCTTAGTGGGTAACACTTTGTAATTTAATCCAATGTTGTTGAGCTTTTGTACTTTTGTGTGGTAGTCTGACTTGTTTTTCACTGCTGCTTTACTTCCTTTTCGTGCTTCGGGCCAGTGAACAGCTCACAGTATAGTCAAGGTTACTGTGTCACTTGTCTTTTCTCCACAGTGAAACAGCTGGCACATAAGGCCATGAGAATTATTTCATTAAAGAGCTTTCATATATCTTTTTAATGCCTTTTTTCCTTAGACCATTCTCGGGAGGTCTTCACTGACAATCCTCTGGGATTACTGGAGTGTACTCCCTTGAGATCTATTCATTTGACTTTCCTGTTGTGCTGCCTTCCCTCCTAAGTTGCTAAGACTGGAAAAAGGAAGAACTCTGAACATTTTATCTTTTCCCTGTAAGTAAGGCCACCAGATTTTTCTCCTGTTGTCCCAGATCTTACACATATGAGGGTATTCATTCACATCACCTGCCTTTTTCAGGTGCTTAAGTTCAGAGGTTATTCTCTAGGCTCTTGGAATAGTTGATGGAAAGTCATGAACTGTGTACGTGTGTACATGTGTAAGCAGAGCACGATTCACAGGCCACCTCAACTCTTGTTTGAATCACAGTCTAGCAGGGCCTTTCTCTTTTCTAGGGGATGTAAAGGGAGACTGAATACCTAATTTAGGCTTTTAAGTTTGGTGCTCAGAATTAGGTACTTTTTCATGTGATGCCTTTCTTCACGTTTCCTCCCCAAACCCGTTTCAACCTTACACTGAATTGCACTGCAGTGTCTCTTTAAGATGGAAATGGAGGACCTGAAGTGAAGAAATGTGATCTGAGTAGTCACCCTGCACTGTACAATTTTCTGCGTTCTGACTGATAAATTATTGTGTCTTCAGCGTGCTCTGGCATGCAGTGCAATTTGTCCATGTAGCAGTGATGATAGGTTGTCCTGAGATAATAATTAGGGACCCCTTTGTTTAGATTCCTCAGCCTTTTAAGGAAGTCTTAAAAAAGAGTTCTTATCTCTTTGTCAGTTTTTATTCACATTTTATCATAAAGGGAGCAAGCTTTTAGCCTTCAGAGTTTTACTGTGATCATGTTAAGAGGCAATTTAAGAAAAATAATCTGTGCCGTTTGCAGTGACAGATTGTCTTTGTGCATCACTAGAGAACACGGTTAATTGAATGTTGCAAAACGCTTTGAAAAGGAAAGCTGCCTTTCTTGACATATGTCTGAGATCTTTGTGCCATCAGAAAGCAACACTGACTTTGGCCTGGAGTTCTTTCAGCCTTTTATCAATAAGCTTATGATTTCACACTCTAGGTTTGTCCTCTGTACCTACTCACCTTCCTTCCACCTCACAGTCAGGGTGCCACCCAGAACAGGATTCCACCACAGCCTATTACCCTGTCTCCCACTCTCCATCTTCTACAAGAGTTCCTCACCATACAAGCTGAAAGCTTTCTTTCAAATTAAAAATTGACTGTCAGTGTCACAAGAGCAATGCAATTAACTTGCAGAAAAATACTGAACAGAAGTAACTTAGCTGTTCAGCTTTAAAACTGCATTATTAGCTACTTAAGTTTGATTATTTGCACCTAAACTTTCAATGGGTAGTTTCTCATTCTTGAGGGACCAAGGCTGCTTTCTCATGACAGAGGGACTACTGATAGAGCAGGAATTGTTCCATGGCTATCCAGTGGCAAAATTAGAGGTTGAAGGATGGTTGTCTCCTCTTGAATGCTTGTAATAATAGAATGCTTTCCCTTTGCCAGTATGATCTGCACCTCAGCTGCACCATCTTCCACTGCAAAATGTAAGGCTCCCTTATTGATGTTATAATTCAACTTAAGACTGCTCATATTTTTTTTTCTTGACTTCATTTAATGGTAGAGATGTTTTTGCTTCAATATTCCTTTATTCTTGCTTCGCGGGTTTGCTTTGTTATGTTAGTCCAACTTCACGACTATATTTCAAGATCAGTTTTAAGCATTCAAATTAATATAGAGGCAACCCAATGTCGCACCTACCTAGTGCTTCTAAAGAGGTTTTGCAGCTGATTTCAATGAAAGTACCCTCTCAGTTTATTGGGAGAGGTCAATTAACAATAAATTTCTTTTTCCCAAGTATCTTTTTTTTTTCCTTCCTTTGTCAACAAGGTATAGCCCACTGAGACTGATGACTCCAGCTCTGTGACACACTTACAGCATGTACTGTTCTACGAGCAATGTTATGGAGCTAATCATTAATATTTCCACAAAAATGATATTTTTAAGAGCAAGTGGATTCATCAAAACTGAACCAGTTCACGTCACAAGTTAGTTTTGATTAATTTTTCAGGACAAAAATTTTTGGGGAAGTGGAAATTTTCCAAATGTGAAATACATCTATTTTGACCTTTTTTAGATTTAAAAATAGTGCTTTTTCATTTCAAGATGACCTTTCCTTTAGAAAGCTAAGCTAATTATCATTAAAAACTTTTCAAAAATAAGAAGTTTAGTACTTAATCTTTTAAGGAACCAGAATGAATTTTTTTTCCTTAGTGCCTCTGGGACAGAAAATTACATTTCTGCACAGACACAGATGTTGCCTGCCACTGACCAGAATGGAAGCTAGAGGTCTGAATTGAAGCAGAATATATGTTTTAGTGGGTTTTCATAGGAAGAAGCTTCCAGTCTTTTTTTTATTCAAGTACATCATCTGGAAAAAAAGAACAAGTTGCTACACAACAGGATAACTACAGTAGCCTTTTCATAGTTGTAGATCAGCTCCCTGTTAACACAGATAGCAACTTCTTCAGAAACAATCCTGACCCTTTAAATCAGGAATTCTACTTGCCATAACTGCAGCACACACATTCAAGAACCTTTTTACTCCTTGCCCCCACTTTCTCATGAACCTTTCATGTGTGTTTTGTGAGTGCTTACCAGGCTGTGGAATGATGTACTATTGTATTAATGTTTTGAAAAATTCCCACAGGAGATCAAAAAGAAGGTCTTATATTTTGCAAAGTAAATAAGTATCAGAAAGATGTGTGTTTATTGCAGAAAGAGCTTTTCTAAGTGAACTCTGCTATCTTACAGCAAATACCACAGCTATTTTTGTTATGCTCTCCAAAGATATCAAGTAACATCTGCTAAAGTGAAGTCTGACTTGAGCTTTCCAAAGCACTATGTCTAGAAAATATGAAACTTCTTTAGCCCATCAAACAATGGTCATTCAAGTCTTGTCCTACCAGGGTATGATATCTACATTTTGTTTAAGGTCTCAGATAAGCCTTGTTACAGTGTCCTCATCTGAAAGCTTACCAGGCTGCTGTGTTTTGATCCCACCACCTAGAGCCTCCTTTTCCTGATGCAGAGCTGACTCAAGTTGTAAGTCCCACAATACTTAGCAGGTAGAAGTTCACTGTGTGTACTTGTCCTCCTTGTAATGTGCAACTCATTTGCCTCCTCTCTTCAAGATCAGAGCTGACCATTTAACCCCTACCTTCAACCCAGGTATTTTATGCCTCATGCTTATTTATGCCCTTTTCTGTAGATCTGCTTTTGATATACCTGCAAATTCATGAGGGGCTTTTTGAATGACATAACAACAGAAGCGCAGGGATTCTCATAATATGTATGGATTCTTCATTGTATTTATCTGGTCTCTTTCTGCCCCAACTATCCAGACTCCCCCTTTCTCAGCAGGTTTCTCAGCTCCATGAGACCTCTGAGGAATGATGTCACCTCCAGGTCTGCTCAGGAGTCTTTGAGTCTTTTTGTTTCTTGCATCTCTCTCAGTCTCCGTGGCATTTAAGATAAAGGCCCAATTTCTGACCTCTTTATCTCCTTGTGTGTATGTTCACCACTATTCATGTTCCAGTATTCTGCACACAGTTTGTGGGAAGCTTCTTTTGGCCATCCCATCAAGAGAAGCATCAAGGTTTAATGAGTGCCCATTTTCCTTGGCCCAGGATGTACACAACAGTATAGAATGCTCTTGTGCGCTGAAGCATCCCATAGATCACAAATTACAGATTTAATAAACTATACATGGATAGATTCCTTAAGTGTCTACTAGGTTTTAAGCCTGAAGCCAAGATTGCTAATTATATAGGTAAAGTTCTAAATCTGCATTTTGGAGGATCTTGGGAGTAGGATGAAGAGATGGGGGTGCAGAGGAGTGACCATAAAGGTGAGAACTGGCAAAAAAAAAAAAAAAAAAGAGGGTGGGCAGGAGAGGAAGGGGAGAAAGCAACTGCTGTGACGTTCCATTTTAATAGCATAATTAGAACTCATGGCTATAGGTTTTAGCTTCATGTTCTATGCCAGCTAAGTCTGATACGTGGAGTTTAGTCTGCATTTTCTTATCAGCTGTAGTACATTTGCACTGACCTCATGAAATTAAGACAAAATCACAGTATCAATGTCAGGTAACAATGGATCGCACTAGGCTCCTAAGTCAATGTTTACTGGATGGTATCGAGGTTCATACTGTCCCACCACCCACTCTTCATTTTACAGCACAGTGCCCTCGCCGATAACCTTGACACACTTGTTATATAAGAAAACTGAAGTCACGTACACGATCCTTTTCCTGTCTAGTCCTTGCCAGTTGTTCCACTTAGATCTCCCTGCGACTTCATATGAGATGCTACGTACGTGGAGGATCTTTGTGATGGGGCAGGCACAACAGCAGATAAGGCTCTAAACCTTTATAATGTTAAAGGAACTCTGGAAGTGGTTGTGGCACTGAATAGGTGAAGACGGAGTAGGAGGAAGGCCAAGGGGGAATATGTTTAAAGAAGGGGCATGAAATAATCCAGTAGAAGTAAATTTTATCTTATTGGGGAAGATACTCATTCTGAAGTCATGTGGCAGGTGACTTAGGAAAATAGGTAGAGGAGAACCTGCTACAGTTATATACCTTAGTACACAACAACACGTCCACCAACAGTGCTACTTGTGGCAGATTCCTGCATTACTGAGGGGAATCACACAACTTAGAGTGTCCAAAAATCATGTCATCACAACGTTCTTGTTTCCAAGAGGCATAAGATTATTTTAGTGGCAAGGTTCTGGTACTTAAAAAATCAAGTCCTAGGTTTGCAGTTAGTTAACTTTGTCTTCTAGGCTGAGACATCTGACTTCCCTTAGCCTATGTTTAACCATCCATAAATGAGAATAATTCTTACTCATCTTCCAGGCTGCTGAAATGTTTAATTAATTAGTCTTTCAAAACTGTTTTGGACGATGCAGATATGAGGCACAGTAAAGTGCTGCTATTATTTCTTAACACTACATACACCTTCCTTCTATTTTATTTGTAACTGCAAAAAAAAAAATTTGCTGCAAGCTACTGAAGCCACAAGGTGTTTTACTCTATCATCCTATACCAACCTTCCAGCCAGAAAAAAGAAGTGAGCCAGACACTGAAACGTTTACAGACACTTTTTGGTAATTGCTGCAGTTAACAGAAACTCCAGTTGCTTTAAGAGAACTTTCAGTTTATGGCTGTGTTTGAATTTAACGTGCCATGAAACCATTCTGACGTGCACAGAGCCTGAAGCTTTTGCTGCTCAAACCTTTCTCCATGAAGCTGAGAATCTTAATGAGAAAAGAAGGCCCCAAGCTAAGGATCTCACAGCAGGCTGTTGCTGTAAACAGAGCAGAAAATGCCCCCCAAGGTGAGAAATCCTCTTTAAAAGATTACTCTGCTGTGGAGGTGGAGGAATGCCAGACCTTCCTCTAGTGACCAAATCATTTGGAGCCAGGTAGGTGTTTTGGCAGCCACTATATGATGAAGAAGGAAAACCCCTCAGCACTTTGGAATATTTCTGCAGCAGTGCTCTGGCTGCTACGAGAGTGCCAAAGTAAAGCTCCTTCACTGTTGGAACTTCTCTTTCTGGACGATTTATTTAATTCTCCCACCCACCAAGCCCTTTTCCCCCTCCAAAGTACACATTGACCCAAAGGTTATTGGATGAACTACTTAGCAACGTATTGCAGAAGCAAACCAGAGCAGTATTAACTATGGCATACTTCTGATATCAGGGAACATTAAGGTCTGGACTCCATTTCACCGGGCATGTTGTGAGGGCCAACTCAAACAGGGCAACACGGGCAGCAGCACAGCAGTGTCCCTCCTCTGTCTGCTGAGCAGGCAGGTGAATCCTGCCACTTGCATCAAATTCAGAGCAACGAAGTTGCACTCAGTCAAAGTCTATTTCTGGTATTTGGGTTATTTACAAAGAGAGATTCAGTGCAATGCAGCAAATTTAGCCTGAATTCTTGGTTTGTTCAGCTCCTTCACAAAGCTGGCTCTGGTCTGTGTAGGCCATTTTTAGAGGGATGGCTGCCACCAACCACAAATGTTGGTGTCACAGGCTACCTGTCTCAGCAACACCTACTCCACTTTCTCCAGAGGGATTAATGTGAAGCTTTTCAGACCGAGAGAGGAGGAAGAGGGTTAGATGCAAAAGGGTAGTTTACAATAACCTCTATTACTCTGCACAATGTTATCTTGAAGTAGATCTATATAATAATTTTGTGGAATTAAATATTCATATATAGTTAGAACGTGTTGTTTCTCAAGGCAGTAGCAAAAAACGTGGACTGTGTGCAGAGCTGGTTGGTGCTAATTTAATGAGGGTGCAGAACTGCTAACTTCCCCCAGGTGCTTGCTGCTTTACATCAGAAACATTGGAGATGATTCTGGTTTTGCTAAATGAAAAGGTTTAACAAAATATACACAAGCTTATATAGAAAAATATATATGCAATTATGCAGACACATAAATATATAATTTAACATGTACTAAATACATATGAAAGATCTGGAGAGAGATAATAATTTCATATTTGTGTTGATGTTGTTGCCAAAAGTGAACGAACACAGTAAATTAAACAATGCTCTTTGATCGTTGTTGTAATCAAATTGGGTGTAAATATTTTAGCAGAGGCTCTGATTTCTGTCAACAATTATTAGTCAAAAATATATTTGCTCTTTGACTGAAAAGCAATTTTCATGTATGTCACCAAATTTAGCTACTTTAGGGCATGTTATCAGTGTTAGGTGTGTTTGTGCATTACATCAGCTGCAAAACTCCCAGTTCTCTTCAATAAATAAATGTGAATTATTTAACAGAATCTTCGTACCTATCCTACCTGGTTGTTCAACATGGCAATGACCTTCTTGTTCTGCAATCTTTTTCATTTTATGCCATGTGGTGGTAGATTTGGGAGAAGAGAGAGCCATATGTAATTGTGTCTGTCTGGAAAAGGATTTTCAGTCTATTCTGATCACTTATTTTGGTGTTTATTTGTCCCATATACTCATATGTTGTTTACTTTGAATACAGATGGAGCAACCAACAGAAAAACTGTGAACTGACATTTTGGCTGATAAAAAATAAAATTATTAATGGTAACCTGCAGCCAGAAATTGGCCCTTTACCTGGGGCCTAGGTCTCCCATTTTACCATGCTGCCTGTTCCAGAGCTGAGAACTTTCTCAGACCAGCCTTGTCTTTTTTCAGTATTTAGATTATTTAATTCTGCTGACCCACAATTTCCAATCTCTTCTTTCCTCCTCCTTCCCTGGGTCTCTCAGTTGCTTGGCAGAACAAAAAAGCTCATCGAAGACATTTGAATTCTTGTTGTCTGGCATAGCTGGTTTATTGCAAATGGAAAACAATGTTCTCTCAAAATAAAAAGTTTTCAGATATTTTTGACAAATGTGTTGTAAAAATAATTTCAAGTCCCTTTACTTAGGTAGGTTATTTCTTGTCCAAAAGGAAAGTTACCAGAGGCTGTGGAGTCATTAGTAACATCTTGGTCTTTCTGAGGAGAGAGGAATAAATTCAGTAAATGACATTATCCATTAGTTGGGTGGAAGATTAGTTTTAGAAATTGGGGTTTTTTCAGCCTTTTTCTCATAAAGGGATTAAGGGGGTTTGGGAGGTGGTAGCTTTGAATACCTAAGAAAAGAGTCATGAATCACCTTGTCATTGCTACTGAGCAGGGCAGTTTGGGAGGTTCAGGCACATAACTTGGCTGTCGGAAATGATCTTTTCTTGTCAAGACTGTTCTAGTAGCAGGGCTTTCTCCTGGATTTAGTGACAGTGAGTGACAATTTGCCATAAATTTTATGTAATATAGAGCATCCTTTTAGCTTCATTATGAGGTATGATAGAAGTAGGAATTCCTTTGGAGGATCTTTGAGTTCATATGCACTACGGTTTCAGAGACTTGTCAGGGGGGTGGTCTGTCAAGAAACCTTAAACTGAGTAACATGACAACCAAAATGGAATGAAAATGCCCTTTTTCTGTTCAGCAATATAAGTTTCTTAATAGATGTAGCAGAGCAGTACCATAATTGAAACTGTGAAGTTACAGCAGTCTTTACAGGCAGAGCATTTCTGTTTTGCCAGTTTTTGTAACGTGAACACAATGTGAACGTTGGATATCTCAAGGAGAAAATAAACCAGACACTTTGACTATCCATCACTTATCAATGGAACTGGAAAACTCTTGCTAGTTCAGAATACTGCATGGAGAAATCACTGAGCTCTAAAAACCCACTGCCTTTGTTAGCAGAAAACACGTAGCAGATGCCACGTTGTTTGTTATTGGTGACACCTTTAGAAAGCAGAGAATAGCAAACAGATTTTCTCTGTACTAGCAGGATTCACAATCAGTCTCTTGCAAGGCTTATGACAGCATATTTCACACATATGAGAAGAGGAAGGAGTGTTCTTTATGTGCTGTCACCGCTACCTCATTGAGAAATGCTGGCAGGCACAGGGTGGAGCCTGCAGCGTAAGCAGAAACGGAGGGGAGCACGTGAGCCTGGGCTGTGTGAAGAAGGTAGTCAAATAATTGTAAGACAACTGCAGGCGATATCTGCTTTAAAGCTGTGATAGGATGAAGCAGAAGAGGATAAACAGCTAGGGGGATAAGATGCTGGACTGAAAAGT
This sequence comes from Chiroxiphia lanceolata, assembly GCF_009829145.1. Taxonomy (NCBI): domain Eukaryota; kingdom Metazoa; phylum Chordata; class Aves; order Passeriformes; family Pipridae; genus Chiroxiphia; species Chiroxiphia lanceolata. The sequence goes on from NC_045641.1 coordinate 62,613,998, forward strand.
ATGCAGGGGGAAATAGAAAGGTTGAGGCACCCTTAATTATTTCTATGGCAGACTGTAGGCTTCATTACTTGTGTGAGTATCCTGAGTATCCTGAAAGGACTGAGCAGTGAGAGTTCAGTTTGATTAAGCTTAGCCCATTCTCTGGGCCCTGAAGCACAGCTGGCTCCCTGTGACATGTGGCATCACACTGCAGCATCATCGCTGCCAGCCTGAATTAAAAAATACATGGTTTGATGTCAGGCTTGAGTTGGATGTCCTGACTTAGTTGAAAGGAAGTAAATTTAATTTGCTAAAGCAAGACACTTTTCTGTGCAACGTGCAATTTGACCTGTCTTGCAGTGGGCAAATAGGTTACTAAGAGAAGAATTGGACTTGGTTTTGGATAACAGTAGTGATTAATCTAGTTTGGATAAGATTACAAGTGTCAGCTCCCTGTGTTTAAAGGAACTTTCAGTTGTCATCAGAAAGAAATAGTGCATACATGCAGCTGGTTTACTTTACCAAGATCTTCAAGACTTTGTGGAGGTCAAGTACTTAGATTTAGATTTTCTATAGCTCTTTTATTGCTTTTGCATATCGAGTAGCTGACCTCGTTGCTGGAGAGTTTCTGTCTGTATGCATTTAATTGTTACTCTTGGGAAAGAAAAACTTAAAGCAAAATTTGGGAATCATCACTGATTACTGAAGCCAAGTCTCCTGGTCCTGCAGTCAAACCACAGAATAATCCCTTTTATAGACTAATCAAACCCCATCTTACAATAGTTCTCTCTTATTTGAGAGGCTGTTCCAGAACCTCCATTCTTTTCTGGTTAGAAATCTTTTTCTAATTCCTGTTTGAAACACAGGCACGCACTGGTTCTTGAGGCACTGTGTCCTTTTGGTTAAATAGATCAATCTTCTTCCTCCCTGGTATATACCATGACTTGTGTATAAACAGCAATTACATCCCCCGTGGTATAATGCTATTACTGGCTAGCCTCAAGTGAAGAGATTACATACCAAACTCGCCCTGGCATTAGTGGGAATGCATTGCCTTACAAGAGAAAATAATGGTTTTTTGGAACAGTGCGTTAAAGAATTTGAAGCGGTAAAACTTGGAGTGTTGATAAAGCCCATGTTTATTCCATTCCTCTAATCAGAAGTGATGAGTCATGCTGCTCTGCAAACCCGGGCCTGGGGCCTGTCAGCAGCCTCAAGGAGAGAATCGTTTCTCCAGAAATAACGTCACTTCTGTAGTGCTGCTCGTCTTGGAGGATCCAAAAGCAGTCCATGAAAGGATCTTTAAGCTAGACAGGAAGATTGTGTGTCCACTCCTGAAGGGAAGCCTTGTCCCTGCGGTGCGATGCAGCAGTTTCTTAGCACCACAGTTTTATTGCTGCCGTGAGGACAAATGAAGTGAAGATCAAATTTACTTAAAACTGCAGGGGGTAGCCTTGGGTGTGTTGGAGAAGGTGCTGGGACAGCCCAGCGTCTCTGCTCCAGCACTGAGGCCTGGGAGGGTTTTTTTCTTCCTTCTATGTCATCATTTTTGTCTGTTAACTTTGAAGCTCCCTCAGTCTTGTCTATCATGTCTGTCATTCCTGGTGGAGCGGGAAAAAACCTTAATGGTGGTGCTGGGTCTGCTTTCCTTTCCTTTTGATTAATTTAGGCTTTTTGATTAAATGGCAGCTTTCATCACTTTCAGCAGTCACTTTCTGACAAGGCAATTTATAGATGCATTGGCATTATATGATTAGGATGAGCACAACAAATAACAAATGAGAGTGATTTATTTTGATATTTAAATAGATCTCCCTCCAAATTCAAAGTTCATGCTGTTTTCATATACAGAAATATTTTATTTGTTTGCTGAGTAATCTAATACTTGGTGTACCTTTCAAAGATAACTGCTGCCATGCAACACTGAACACAAAAGACAAGACATGCAATATCACTGTGAAATTTAATCTGTATTTCTGCAAAAGTTGAGCTAACCAGATATAAAGAAGGAAAAGTTAGAGTTCAAACAGCGCTTTTGGTGTTTCCATCTTGTGCCAAATCAGCTGATAATTAGATGTCGTGTTCTGGTTAATCAACAGCAGTTAATCTGTAGATACCAGTGTAACTATCTCAAACTCAACAGTTTAGAGCCTCTCACTGGGCGCCTGAACCCAACTGTGCAGAGACAGACAAGTGCTAGTGATTGACACAGCTGCTGGAATTGGTTAGATGTTTTCTGGAAGTATTTCACTTCTCAAAAAGTAATTTCAGGAAACTTTGAAATGCTTAAAAGATGTTCGTTAAATTAGACAAATAAAACACAGGAAGTACAGAGGCAGAACATTCTACCATTTTCTTTCCAGATTTTTGGATCTTCCAGATTTTTGGATTCTTCATTACAAAATGTTTATTTTGTTTCCAACAGCTATATTGATGTTATGAAACAAAAGGACAGAATTGGAATGAAAGGTTTTAATTGCTGTGAAGAGAAAAACTTTCTTTCATTTTTGTGGGGGAAGATTCAAGGGCTATGGAGTTCCTTGCTTCTGTTGAGAATGTGGTTAACTGTTAGAGACTAGGATTTCTCTGGGAGTCACAGGTCACACCAACACTAGCTGCAGTGTAGTCGTGTACAGTCCCATGGGAACGAGCTGAAGGATGACTGAGGAAATTTCTGGGGTTACATGCCTCTAGAGTCACAAAATCATATTTGGATACCTCTTCTGGAGAGACAGTAATATGAAGCACACGGGTCCTGGAGTGGTACATTTTGATAGATATATTTTCAATCAAATCCTGAGAAGGCAGGACAAAAGAGACACTTTGGTAGTAGATGTTGTAGCTGCACATAACAGCACGATCAGTGAATTGTCATGTACTGGCGCCTAATAACAAGCTGGTTGCGGCTCTTGATACTTTCTAGAAGCTTCTGCTGCACTCTCCAAGAGCCCAGAACAAATAATAGGATTTAGAAGCTTATGAAGTTGTCAAGACTGAAGGCAAAATGTTCTCACCTAGCTTGCTGCCTTCTCTGGGAATATTCTGAGCAGACCTTGCCCCTGTCCTCATTGAATCAGCTCCCACAAATGTGTGATTTCTTTGTGCTCTGGTTCTAGTTTTGCTTTTCCACAGGTGAATGTTGGAGCAGTGTGTAGTTCTCACTTGGTAGTTGCTTGTAAAGAACAAATCTTGGGTCCTCTCTTACCTTTTGAGAGACACTGGAGGAGTGTAATTTCTGCTCTCACTTTTGTTTTACATGTCATACTAATTGCCTTTGTTTTGAAAAAGGCTGTTTGGTCTATTTGTCTTCTATTGGTTTATTTGTCTCAGGCCTTTTAGCCTGAGATAAACAAGCAGGTTTCCCTATTTAATTTGATGAATGGCTCTAAATTTGAACAGGGATTCAAATAGAAATAAAAGATTAATGGAAGACTACTACCAATTAAAAAAAAAAACCTAAAAAAAAAGGAAGGTATTTTGTGTTTGACTTTTTTTTTTTTTTAAAGATATGGTAATAGAGCACTGAAATATCATGAAAGGATTGGCTAAGACATCCCATTCAGATGACTGTACATGTTTGTCTGCAAATGTCTACAAAGGTCATCCAAGCTGTCATGCATAGATCCAGCATTCTGCAATTCTGGTGTATTTACACTGATTCATGAATTAGGTTAACTTTTCTGTGAAATTCCTTGAGATCCCTGCTAATCATAAATTCTTTCTTAAAAGCATTCTTTTCCTCCTAGATAGTCTTGTATCAGCTGGACCTATCTCACAGACTGAGTAACCTGATGTTTTTAGCCCTTATTTTTTTATACTTCTACTGTTCAGTCTTGTTAATAATCTGTTCTCAGTTTACAGCTATAGAACTGCATGGTGCAGCCTGGAATTACTTAAATGGATAGGTGTGACTTCTACTGATCAACAAATAGAATTTTCTATGCATTGGGGTGGGAAGTCATGGTATGGAAGATTACGATTCAGTGTGGGATTTAACTTTGGTTCATTGAAGGTGAAGGCAGGGACAAAAATCTGCGAAGTTAAAAAGTCTTCTGTTAAAGAAGAAGTGGAATTGGTGGATAAATAACATAATCAACAGATTTCAAGATTTAAGAATGCTGTTAAAGATGAAATACCATAGATGTTAGTAGATGGCTTTCCCAGAGTTTGAATACAGAGGATAATGTTGAAACTTGTCCTTTTTTTGGAACCTGATATTTCATATGCAGATCTTTTAATCATAAAACATAAATTCCTGCCCAAAGCTTCCTGACAGACTTGGTGATTTCTAGGGAAGATCCATGTAGAGCCTTCCCTATGGTACACAGAGAAGGGACGAGCCCACCTGCTGCCAGGAGCCAGCGATGCCCTGCAGAGTTCTCACAGCTTCTCACTCAACAGCTCGGCCGGATAATCCTCCTCCCCACTGAGGTGAAGCTGTACCAAGGCCAGAGCTCTGGCTGTGGCTGGAGCTCAGCATGGCTGCATGTTCTCCAGGAGTGCTTTTTCCTCTAGCACACACTTCACTAAACAACTCTTTGTGCTCTAAGATGCTTTGCAGACCTAATACGCTGACCCTCAGCTTAGCCACTGTGACCAAAAGCCCTCTAGTTTTTCCTGGTGGGGCTGTAGACCTCTCTAAGAGCTGGCATAGCCCCTCCTGCTTGGAAATGCTTACCCCTGTAGGTTAAGCATATGTTTATTCAAATTCCCAGGAAGCTGTGAGTTGAAGGATGCATTTTTGTCCTGGTTTCTGTCTGCCTGTCTTCAGGTTTTTGCTTCTATGCTGCTGCAGTTGCTGTATGTGGTGGTTAGAGACACTCAGACACTGGGACATCCGTGCCTGAGAGGAGAGTGTGGGTGTATTGATGGAAGTACCAGGAGGTATTATACATGCTAAATCTCAAGAGGCTGGAATTAAAACATTTTTGTTGCCACGTGAGAGCAAATGAGTTGAAACGGGTGTGCTACTTACAGAGCCCATGTAAGGATTTCTTATTAACCCTTTTCACATTACTTGTTTGAATATGCCTTTTTCCTTTGTGTAGAGAAAAATTACATACAGTTGTAAATATTAGGTTTACAGTGGGCACAAATCAAAATCAAATTCACAGCTTTAAAAATGTGAACTTGTGCAGTTTTGGATCCATTGTTAACAGTCTTTTCCCCTTAATATATAACCATTCCCCAAATTTAGATGAGCCAGGACATAAAATAAGGACATATGTAAATCTGGACCTTTCAATCCAAGTTCATTTCTACTTTTGGCAATAACTTGTTAAAGTCAGATTTTCGGGTAGTTGCCAAAACTGTGCAAAATGTCAGCGGATGAACACGCTTGCAGAGCAATGCACGAGTGCATTCAAGTGTACATTTGCACATTAAGAGGCTGTAACTGTCTCTCCAGATATTGGGTAGGTGTAAACAAGTGACAATTTCTGCACACATGAACTGAGAGCATTCACAGATAGTGCAAAAATTGGATTTTCTGGAGGCTGGTAGGAAATGTGATCTTTGGATACCTTGTTAAGGCAGCATCATCTCCAAGTTCAGTTTACATCCTCTACCTCTCTGAAACCTTAGTAAGAATTTACTTACTCCAGTTTTCTGGATCTTTTTACTTCTGCTTAGAAGGTTGTATTGAAAATCCTTTTCTCTGTTATCCTCTGTATTAATTATCCTTGAGTGTCAGCCACAGCAAGTGGCCTCTATACCTTCCCAGCTCCAGAGAAGTGAGTCCCAGAGAAGGAGTGTGCAGACAAAAACAGAGCAGAGACAAAGTTTGCCTTGGCTGCTTGATGAGAGGGCTGATCCAAGAGCCAAATCCAGTTCTAACTCTTGGTTTCAACCCCTTCATCAGTAATAAATAATCCCATGCACCTCATTTTCCCTACCACTGTTTTAAAATACACTGTTACTTAAGAAGAGGGCCTGGGTTCTTGGGGGGCTGCTTTCCATTTCTAGCCCTGTTGCAACTTCCTAGGGTAGGTTGTGATCCTAATGGAGAAACCGAAGGGATTGAAGTTATGTTGTGACTTTACCATTGCTACCTTCTCTTGGCACAGTTTTAACACACATCGTGTTTCTTAGATTTAAGAATTGACTGGTCCCCAGTGCATTTCTCCAAAGTCATTAGGAATTACTGGTCCCTGTTCTGTTGATGCTTTGTACTGTATTTTGAAGAGTAACAGCATTGGGTAGTATTTACATCTAAAATGAAAATGATTAAAAGTTGCGTTGTGTGGGTTCTGTACTGTCCCTGCAGAAGATAAGATCTGATTTGTAAGTGCAGAAACATGTGGCTTTTCTGACATAACAGCCAGTTCTGAAAATGTGATCTGAGAGCTGAACTGGGTTGCTCTTGGTTCAAGCTGAACGTATTGTTCTGAGGCACAATTGGATTTTGATTAACAGTTTTATTGATAGCGCTGAAGATACAGAGGAATGTAGTTTCTTTTCAGGATGCAATCAAATGTCCTTTTCTCTTGTATTTTAACTAAAATATTTAATTTAGACTAATCTGATTTATTTTTTTTTTATTACTACTGTTATTATTTTTTTTTTACTACATTTCCCTTGTAGGCAGCCGTTTTTCACAGTAGTGAAAAGCTAGTCCAACTAGTCTGAGGTGTGGAGTGAGCCTCTCTTACTGAAGACCTTATGACCAACTGCTCTTACTGAAGACCTTACCACCTACAGCTTTTTTAATGTCAAATGAGATTGTTAAATGCTTAGGGACCTTGTAATTGGGTCAGGAATATTTCTTTTTCTGCTTTCTACCTGAGGTGGTAGGTAGACTTGAACAAGTTTCTCTGTTGTGGTCCTTAATTAGGCAGATTTCCTACAGTGGTCAGAACTAGTCTATCCACCAAAACCTCAGGACCTGGGGTTTGGTTGTAGGACAGAGCTGCAGGTTGCAGTCTCCTGCCCTATACAAGGAGCTCCTTGCTTCCCCCCCCCCCCCCCCCACGTAGGAACAGCACATTTCCACAAGAGAAAATTCTATTTCCACAAGAGAAAATGCTTTTCTCTGTCGCGGGACCTGCTCATGTCTGCAGCCATCACCTGGCTTTTTATATTGGTGCAAAAGGAGGTAATCTGTAATTTGGGTAGCCAGCAGCATTCAATCACAGCTCAACTGTGTTTTTGAGAGTTATGCTGCATAAGCTGCTGGGAAATTTCATAGGAAACTGAGTGGAAAATATGCCGGGGGGAGGTTGTATTTTTTTAATGCTTCTGGGTAAGCTTGGCTCTGCGCCTTGGCACTCTTAAACGCAGCATATAGCAGTTTATCACCCATCAGGAAATGAGCAGGTGCCACTTAAGTTGATACACATATCCAGGGAGAGCTCTGACATGGTTTCCTACCAAAATGCCGTTCAAGGCTGATGTAAGTTGGGCTGGTGTGAAATGTAGGAATGAGGAGAATTGTTCCATTCTTAGTCTTCTTGTGACTATAGGTTGGTGTTTGAACCCATGTCATGTGTGGTACATTAATTTATTTTTTCTTGTCAGAGCTATTTCAAATGAGGGGTACTTTGAGCAAGTGGCTGTAAGTCCAGAGGGAATGTACAGGTCTCTAACAGCAATGTCTGTGGAACTGAGCGTGCTATTTTAGCCCAAACAAAACAGGTTCAAACGTGAGTAGTTGTAGATTAAGACTTTCAATGGTAAAAATATATCTTCAGATACTTTATTGCTCGTATCGTCAACAAATATGTTGGGGTTTTCATACTGGTTTATACAAGGTCAGCAGTTTTACAGAAAACCAATAAGCCACATCTTGCCACAGACATATTTCTTGGCTTCTGTGCAGTCAAAATCTAAACTTTATGCCCACATGGATTTTTAAATTGTTACATGCATATGTAATGATTTAAAAAGGTCTCCCACAGAGTGTTTGATGTTTGTATTATTGTTTTGTTTATATTACTAGTAGTAGATGACTAAAGATATATCAGTGTCTTCCAGGGAGGCTTTTCCTTTCTGGACATATGTGTTTGTGCATGCATAACAATATACTTTTGTCTTATTTTATAACTCTTAAGCTATTTATGTTGCTGCATCTTCACACCCAGCCTTGGTTTAAAAGCATTAAAAATGACCTCCTAGTATAATTTTCCAAACTTTGAATATAGGCATGAAAAAATACTCCTCATGGAGTATTTTAAAGTGCTTTAAAAATGGTGGATTTCTTTTCCTAGTAGTGCAAAAACCCCAATCAACTTTCCTAATCCCAAGAAAATCCAGATTCAGTCGCTAAATCAGTGACTGTAAGTTCAGCTCCAATATACTGCACACAATTTGTTTCAGTAAGAGGTTGTTTTGCAGATGGAAATGATTAGCAATAAAACGTATTGCAATAATGGAGCGTGTTAAGGTTACATAAGTTCAAAAACACAGTAAAAACAGACTGTCATTTGCCTTCTCATAGAGCTGACCCAATTAAAAATGCTCACTGTGCTGCATCACGTGAGCAGCCATTCTCTCACTTCTCTCCACTTGTCTCTTTTCTTCATTCCTGCATTCTTTTTCCTCTCCTTGCTTGATCTGTCAGTTCTTCCCAATTAATGTTCACATGTCCCATGTTATCCTCTGCTCTTCTGTTTCCACAGGAAATTCTACATTCCTTCTCTGTGGTTCTCTGAGAAGGGATGTTGCAGAAAAGATAAATGCCTGGTATGATTCACCCCAAAGTGCAATCCATGCTGACTAAGGGTGCAGTGTTGCTGTACAGGGCTGTGAATATATGTGGTGACAGGCATGAAGATTGCTCTTTGTATTTCCTCCAGGAACGTCCAGGCATCAAATGAATCAGTGCAAAGGGCAGGCTCATTTAGTGATAAATCATACTTTTCCCTTTCCACCCAAGACATAGGAAAAGAACCTTTCTCCCACAGCAGGAATGAGGCAGGTGGGAATGCTGGAACTAAGGAAGATCTCTTTTGCCTGGCAGTGCTAGTAGCAGCTGTTCCCTTATCCTTCTGTCTAGGATAGCTGCTGGGGACAAGAGTGTACATGTGCCACAGACAGTTTGTTGCATTACAGTAAGCCTGAAAAAGCCATTTTGAATTGGTTTGCGTTAGCAAAGGGCATAAAAGTCTGCGTGAAGCTGCTCAATGAAGTTTGCAGTTATCAGGAAGGATCGGTCCACTGAGGAGGGAGAAGATGCAAGAAATTACATTTAGATTGGCTTCCCCCAGCTTGCTTCATCAAGTGTGATTTTTCTGAGTACCCTCTATCTTGTTAATGATGTACAATAACAACTGTACAGAAGAAAAATAAAAGGTAGCTTGCTCATTCGGGGAAGCATAAGTAGGATAAACACCAGAGATTCTGCATGGAATAGAAATAGCTGTCCACCATCTTTTCCTGTGAATTCTGGAAGGCAAAGGATTAGATGAAACTAGCAAGTGATGGAACAGGTTATGAGAACTTGGTTTCTAAAGTGTCCTGGGATTCACTTGTGAGCTCCTTAGTGCAGGGTGCTGTGGATATCGAGTTCACAGAGGTTCAAGAAGAGGCCTGGCTTATTCCCACAACAGAAAGCCACCAAAGTGTTTAGGTACAAAGATACTACTTGTGGCTTCAAAGGTCCCTCAACTAAGACTGTAGTGCTACATGAAGTGCTCTGCAGAAGTGCCACTGGAAAACTTTTCTTTGTCCTGGACTGTCGGCTGAGAAGCTGCTGTTGGCCACCATGAGAGCCAAGATAAGGGGCTAGGCAGATCTCTCACTGAACCACAGCCTAATAGGATTGCTGTATTTCTATGCTGTCTCTTCTTTCCTAAGTTGTCCTTGTTGCTCTCAAGTATTACTGGTATTATAAACAATATGAACCTATATTTGAATGTGGTGGTTGCTCCTGATTCGAGCTGATATTTTTACAGTACATCCAACCTCTTCTGGCAGGTGATTGATCCAAGTAAGTCTCTCTTCTTGTTTTCAGTAACTCTCTTCAGTCTGACCCACCCTTTGATGGGTTGTCCACCTTTGTACAGTAGCGACTACAAATTTTCACACAGTTCAGGTTTTTTTATCCAACAAGATTGTTGGAGAATGAAAAGATTTGACTCTGCCACTGCTCTGCATGATCCTGGTTCTCTCCTTTTCTCACTGGGCGTCTGGCTCTGCCTTGTGATCTTCCACGTTCAGAGTGCAATTCAGCTGCCTAAGCTTGGGCATGTGCCGTTTTAGGTATGCAGAGTATCCTGCCTGGCCTCCAGGAGAGCATGTCAGATCTGCCAGCCCAACACAGCTGCCTCAGAAAATTTTTCAAAATTTTTTCTAGATGTCTAAGTTCAGAAAACTGGTTTCAGTTCTGTCCTTAAAGCACCTGTTTTCTTTAGCAGTTTTTAGTACATCTGCATTGACTGTATGCTTTGAATTCTTTATTTCCTTCCTTCCTTAATGTGCTTCCCTATCCTTTTATACTTTTTTCTCTCTTCCTTGTTTTTTCCTTCATTCTCCTCTTTTTATGAATTTATCTTCTTTTCACTTCCTATCAATGTCTCTTCCTCTTCATGCCCTCCCCCCCTCCAACTCTGTTAATGTGGTTGTTCTTCATTTTCCATCAAAAAGGCATTTTGGAGTATGGGAGGCACCTTCAATTTACATGCTGAAATTAGCATGGGGATTATATAGCGAGCTCTGTGTGCATGTGTGTGGCTAGAAGCTGTTGACTGACACCTCCCAAAGAGCTAAATTACAGAACAAAAGAAAATCAGCTTTAACCAGTGACTTGGCCTTCCCACATGCCCACTAGCTAAGCTGCAATTGGGATAATTCATTAATGAAATCATCCTCCAATAATAGCTGTTTCTATTGAATCAGCTGCATCTCTGTACCTCTTCCTTCTGTCTGCCTTTTGTTTAGAGTGTGACTCAAATGCTGTAGCGCTGGGGCTCCTCTGGATACTTTGCTAGCCAAGCGTGTAGGCTCTGTCATGTGTGGTGGCTGTGTCAAATCTCAGCTCTACCACAAGTGAGGTCAGGGCAGCCTGGTCCTTGAGCAGGCAGGAGCCCAACACTTCCTATGAGGCATCCCCAGTAGCCGCCCCTTTTTCGCTCGCTTCCCTCCCCTGCCTCCTCCACCCCGGGAACCACAACAGCAAAGCAATTCCAAATCCACATCACCAAGGAATGGGTTAAAATGCTGTTGAACTGAGAGAGTGAGTGTGTGTGTAATGCCTCCACAGCCACCCACGGCCTGAGCCCCAAAGGGAAAGTCTTAGATCTCCTTATATGGGGATCTTCTTTTCAGAAGAAAGTGGTCAGAATTTGGACGGTGTCTGTGTTCAGTCTCAGCGTGTGCTCAGTGCTGTCACCTCCTGTATTACGGTGCCACTGAGCTCAGTGCAGACCTTCTCCAAGGCGGGAGGGAAGCGGTGGGGGTCAGGACAGCTCAAATACTGCTGCTTTTAGTAGTGCAGTGCAGGTACAAAGAAACCTGGTGGGTATGATCTTTACTTTTGCAGATTTTTTTTTTTTAGACCGGTAGATGACTGATGTTTGAATATTGTGGTATTATAGATTTGCTCCTCCAGCACTCCTGTCCAAAATTATTCTTATATTCTTCTCTGATTTCTTTTTTCCTCTTACTGCTTTCCAGGAACGGGCACATGTGTGCATAAGAATACCCACACGCACACTCAGTCCAGTAAAGCTGGCCCGCACATGAGCTCAAGAGTATCTGAATGTGCAGGGGCTTGGGATGATTGTTTACATTTCCTTTTATGGGGATCTTTGCAAGTGTAGTTTTATGGTGATTCATTTTTTGGCCAAGGCTTGGCCTTGAGTCTTTTTCAGATTTTTCATTAAAAAGGCTGTTGTGTTTAGCGATACTTTACGTTTTTCTGCTCATGCCTGCCTTGAGCCGTGCAGTGCTGCGTGTTGCACTGGTGGGGAGGACAGAAGGAAAAGCAAGGGGACACAGGGCTGATTGGTGAGTGCAGTTAGAACTGCAGGTTAAAGACCTGCCCAGTCATTGCACGCCTTTGCAGCGTGTTCCTCTGGCTGTGCATTTTCAGCAGGCTCACCATGGAATAAAAGCAGTGATGTATCTCTTGCAGACTCAGCATGGCAGCTGCCTGGCCCCATGGCATTATAAAGAATACATAGGAATGCACATGCTGTGGAGGGGAAGCTGAGGGTGAGCACAAGATAAGAAAGAATCAAAAAGGAGCTGGCAAGGTGTGTGGCACAACCAACCCTGGGCTGTGGTGTGTTAATGACTCCAACGGCTCAGATGCTTCTTTTTCTGTTTATTTGATGCAATAGATGTAAACAATGCTGCTCCCTCTGCTCCCCATCCTTTCAGCTTCCCTCTAAGTGCTAAACTGAAGGAAATCACAGGTTTTGCAGAGTCTGGAAAACCTTAAAGCTCAAGTCCAGAGCTGCTTTCCCTGAGAGACCTCACTTCTCAAAGCAGAAGAGAGCACTATGAGGATGGGCTCTGGGAACAGTTCAGCTAGCAGCTGGTGCATCCACACATTCCCCTGTAATCTTAGCCTCAGGACAGCCAGGGAGCCATGTCTGCCCGTGAGATGGCAGTGTTCCCATCTCTCAGGTGTGAAGGAGAGGCACTGCCCCCACGCTGGTGTTTTGACTGGAGAAGCCATCACGGAAAGCCTCATCCTGTGGCAGTGCATATGCCACACTGTGAGCCTGCTGTCAAGGGGCTGCTGTGCCAGGTACCCTGTACAAACACAGCACCACTTTGCTGTTAGACATGCAGTCACTACATTTTATTTCCTAGGTGAGATTACAATTGGGTCCTGTCTACCCTACCCTATGTTTCTTCAGGATCCTGGAGTAATTTCCTGCTGCCTTAAGCCCCTATAGCTTTAGTGATGCTTGCACAGCATCACATTTACCTTGAGACTTAAACACTGTATGAGAGCTGCAGGCAGCTACGGAGTGATCCAGTGGGATCCAGCTGCTGCCCTTCAATTCCATCAGTAAGCAGTAACTTCCAGCTGATGCTTTCCATTTCCATTGGTGATGCAATTGCTTCATCCCTTTAGAAGGACTTGAATTAATTTCTGAGGGATTGGACTCTTCTCATCAGCCTGTCTGTGACCCCTGTCAGTACTAATACTGCAAAACCAGACTTGATTAATCATTAGGCTTTTAAAGAAGATTTCCAAGCCTAGCTGCCTGGATTATCTGCAGCCATTGCCAACGCTGACAGGACAGCCTGTAGTAGAAAGGGATGTGGTAGGTGCTCAGCTATACATGCAAGCATGCTATTTCTTCTCTATGAGACTAAAGTTTAGGAAGTGCTTTTTAGCTGCACTGAGTCTGATTTTAGTAGTACAAAGCAGCAATTATCTTATTTAAGGTAAGAAAGATCTCTCTTCTGTTCTTCAACAGATATAAAAATCACCCAAATATTTTCAATACCTGAATGAGAACATGATTTGGAGATTGAAACTTGGCCATGTGTAACAGGTGCAATTCTTTTATTTTTGACTGTTCAGACTATTCATTTGAAAGATCCTTGTGGGTCCCTTCCAACTCAGAATATTCTGTGATTCTGTGTGATTCTGTGAAAGCTGCTGTTATTAGTTACAATATAAAAATGTTTGCTCTTCAGTTGTCAGATTCCATTAGTACAGCTAAATGTGCCCATTCCACCATGTCAGTGGTTTGAGCTGAACATTTCTTTCATTTTGTGTGATTGCTAACATGCTTCTTGGTACCCCTTAGGTTAGCTTAGATTTACCCAAAGTATATTTCTCTAGAGGGAATGAGCTTTTAGTCATGATAAAAGCAGGTACATGTCCCATTGGTTTAAGAAGGGAATTCTGAGTGCCCGTCTTCTCAAGATACCCCTGGAATCAATTCTTGGCTTCACCATTGTCTGGTTCTGGACCCTGAGGAAGCCCCTGAAACTACTATTTCTTGAGTGTGTTTTTGTACCTGATTCCTTGACATTTATATCCTTCAGATATGAAACAGATATAACTGTTGAGTTCTCCTTCTTCTTTGTCTCTTTGCCAGGATCTGCATATTTAGCTTTTTGTTAGTCTTTCCTTTTAAATCACTTACACTGAGTTTAGATGCAGTGATGTCAAGCAGTAGTCAATAAGTAATGTATAATACTTTTGTAATTTGTAGGAACTCTTGAGCAAGAGAAGACAAATTAGCTTTCACCATCCTTGTGAGCTAAAAATTCTCATTATAATGTTTTGTTTCAAAATAGATATTCAGGGAAGTTACAGTAAGGAAAAAACTTACTAAATCATGAAACTTCTCTGGCTCCCAGTATGGAATATTTTCCATACAGACCACTTTCAATTATTTGTCCAAAATCCTTCTAAATACCCAAAGCAATGGATCTTCTGAACTTTCTGTTGGAAGACTGCTTGATATCACACAAGAACTACTTGTAAAAACAAATTGATGTTTCAACGCAAGTTTTTCTTCTCCTAATTTAATGTCATTACTCATAGGTTTACTACTTCTTGCACAACTCAAAATTCCTCTCCTTTCTTAGTGTTTATAGCCTTCAAACATTTGTCATTTCTTGTTGTATTCTTCTTCTTCATTGTCTCTGAGCCAAGGTCTGCTTATTTCATTCTCTCAGTGTTTCCCTTTAAATCAGCCCCCGGATGTTCTTGTTTCTCCTCTGCTACTGCTTTAGCTCCATTTTTGTTTAAGTTAATGAGCTGTCTCAAAGTGAATGAAATATCCCTGAGTGTTCTAGAAAGAAGGACAGAATCTCCCTGTTCTCTGATGTGCTGGCCCCAAACGCAAAACCATTTTAATGCACGGGATTGTGAGAAGGTCAAAAGATCCCTGAACCACTGTGGGAATTCCCAGATACCCTATTTACTACAGGATTTCCCACATAAATAAAATACATTGTGTAATATGGGACTCGACACAACTTTTCCTCTATTTCTGGGGCAGCCAGCACTTGCAGCTTGCAAAGGCTCCTGATGTACCTGTGCAAATAAACTGTGCACGTAGAGCAAATCTGGTGGGTTGAATTTAGTGTGGAGGCTCATCTGAACCCTGTCACATGCTGTGTGAACATAGTCAGACTTGCTGTCGTCATGTTCCTGTCTGGGGTTGTAGAGATGTTTAATCATAGTTCAATCATAGGCCACCAAAATCCTTAAGGCAGCCCTACCTTATCCTCAGCTATGTTGGGGTTGCTTTGCACATCTTGAGCCCTGAAGCTATTTTTCAGGGTTGTTAGAGGGACAGTGACATTCTTGCAAGGTGTGTGGAAATCCTGGCAGTGACATTTTTGCTTTACTGTTGTAATCCACAGATATGACCCTTGCAGCCAGTCTGTGATAGTGGCCAAAACCTCTGTATAGAGCTCATTTCAGTCTCATGGTTTCCAGTTGTCATTGCAGCCTTTAAATC
Source organism: Chiroxiphia lanceolata (assembly GCF_009829145.1). Taxonomy (NCBI): domain Eukaryota; kingdom Metazoa; phylum Chordata; class Aves; order Passeriformes; family Pipridae; genus Chiroxiphia; species Chiroxiphia lanceolata. Next base: position 62,629,357 of record NC_045641.1, read on the forward strand.
TACCTTTCTTCTAGCTTTATGATTTCTGATCTAAGTTTTTTAACCATTTTTTTAAAGTTTATAACCATGTTATTCTTTGTTAATAGTGCCTTATTTTTTCTGGAGCAATGAAGATGTTAGGCAAAAAGTGGACTAACATACCTCCAGAGAATATTCCAGTAAGCTAAGTGTGCAACCTTGATGTAGTGCCAAAAACTAGATTTTGTTTACTGTCATTGTCTACTTTGACTTTGGTTGATTCTGTTCCCATCAAGATCCAAATGAATTAATTCTATGAGTAATATTTCCTGAGATGCTCTGTCAAACACTCGTACTTCATATATATCATGTATATTATATTCCCTACAGCCACTAATTTTACAATTCGTAAAAGAGAAGGTTTTTCTGGCAGTCCTTATTCTTTAGAAACTAGTGCAGCTGAAAAATTTGTTCTATTATTCTGTAGATTAGAGTTGACTGACTATAGTCTGCAAACACTAGTTTTGTGTTTCATGCGGTCTGCAAAGAATTGTGTGGGCACAAAGTGCAGTCTTTCCCTTGGACACTAAATCTCATTACAGGCACTTAGAGTACATTAAACACTTTTCTTAATAGTAGTCGTGTGTATAAGCTACTCTTCCATTTGCTACAGGACTATGATCAAGAATAAAAGGGAATATATATATATATATATATAATAGCATGAAGAAGGGGTGTTGTGTCTTAATTAGTTTGCATTAAACTGATGACCTCCCTCCAGAAAAGAATATATGCTCTGGTAAAAAAGCTCAGCATCTCTTTGGCCTTTGAAGACGTACCCAGGGAACTACGAAGGACTTTTCCACACCTTTTATACCCACTCCTTTTGCTGGGAATCATTACAGTTCCAGTCCTCTTTATGCATAGAGAAACTTCTCCATTTGTGAGTTACCAGCCTTACATATTCTTCTTTGGGTACTAGAGCGTAGAGAAAACTGTAGCACAGACTGCTCTACTGGCCTCCTGCTGGTTGGTGTGGACTTACCTCCCTCCCTGAATTCTCCTTGCAGCATGTCTCCTGGTGTTCCCTGGTGAGATCTTGTCCTTGTGATTGTGGCTTCCTCTTTTATTTGAGACTTCCTGTTTTGATCTGTTCCAGTTTGTTGCCAAACAGAACAAACCAGAGTAGTAATTAGTGCAGCTACACAGCTCGTGCTTTCTAGGTGTGCAAGTGCACTGAAAACTCAAAGGGTTTCTTGCATTTGTGTGTTTTCCTGCCCTGTTGAACAACCTGTGTCTTGTCTCACCCATGTCTTGTCAGTTCTGGGATGTTTTTCCCTTCTTGCCACGGGCTCTGTGCATCTTTCTGCACCCTTTCTTCTTAAGTCTGTACTTTCGCACCCCTGGTTTCCCTCAGAGGCCAGGTTGTTGTCTCTCTGTGCCAGAGATCCAGGGAGTCCTCCCTTCCATGAGGGGCCCACACCTCATTTTTTACCTATTTCCTCTGTTCTTCAGCCTGGAGAGGATCTTTTATCCTCCAAAATATTTATTTGTCCCATACCATCTTCCTATTTCCTTTTTTATCATAGCAATGAGAGCGAAGCTTCGCAGAGAATCAGTGTTATGACCCCTAGATTTGTCATCTCAGATACTGGAAGTTTTACTTTCTCATAGCTTTCTACATGGTCTACATTTTGAATATGTTCAAACCTTTGTCATGTTGACAAAAAAAAAGTTGGTTTTTGAATTCGCACATAGCAGAACATAAATATACTTTATTTTCTTCCCTCCTCCAACATTCATACTTACAGTAAATATTTTATTTCATTTTACCCAAGTGGGACAGGGGGTTCTTTGCAAGGTCTCTCCCCTGCAAATGAATAAAATAAGATTTGTTTTACTTTGTAATCGTTCATTTTCTTCATTAAATATTGTCACAATAACTGTCAGTGAAACTACCTGTCAACCTTAGTTCTTTAAATCTCAGTTTAGGACAAATATCAGTAAATTATTGACCTAGGAAAACTGCTTTAAAAATAAATTAGGTAAGCAAAAAAAATCTTATACCATGATAATCAATTTTGGAACAAAGAGAAAAATATTTCTTAGCAGATCCTTGTCTTCCACTACTACCAGTACTGAACAAATTCTTTCACAAGTGAAGGCAGATAAGATAGCCACATAAAGAATATCTTTACATGGCTCTGACCCACTTAGCTGTCCTCAGCTGGGAACCAGAATGCCTTTGTCTTATTTTTTGCCAGCCCGTGTTTTCCTGAGTAAACTTTTCACCTGCTGGTATCCCTAATTTTATATTATTGCTCCTATTACTGCAATCCTAATAGATTTATCTAGTGCCCATTAGTGTCCTCTCCTGTTGAACTTTTAACCCCTGCTGAATTCCCACTGATGGAAAGAGCCCATGATTCCCTGGGTTGCATTTGACTAACAGCTGCCCTGTTTGCTTAAGTTCTACCATAGGCAGAAAATGTCCTTATCTGCTGTTTCTGCACTGGCAACTGAGTTTTTCTAGTTATTTGATTATACACCATTTTCCCACTCTCCCCAACTTTTGCTATTTCATGTATATATTTCACTGAGCTGTGACTTGCAAGTAGTCAATAAGGTAGGGAGGGATTGGATAGCTCTTCCAGCTGCTAAAGCCACAGAGAAGGATATGATAAGATTGGGGTGTGATATTGTAGGAAGGACAGAAAGAGAGAGCAAAAAAGAAGCAGACCAATAAGGTGTCTCAAAGCTGTAGTTGAAAAAGGACCTTGATTTTACTTACGTGCTACCCCATTAGGTATTTGTGCCCCTGTTACCATCACGTCAGTCAGGATTTGGGGAAGAGGGGATAACCTATGCTTTCCAAAGTGCACCTAACTCTGATCAAGCAGCTGCCTGGTCTCTACTATCTAAAGGCTGATCTGGAACCTTCCAATGTCAGACACGGCCGAGTTGTCTCAGATGAATCATGAAGGAGAAGGTCACACGCTGTCTTTGGATAAGGCAAACGGGAGTTAAACAACTTGGCTCATGAAATGTCCTAGATTTGTTTGAACAGTCCTGAGAAAATTCCCTCTGTTAACAAGATTGACTGCATTCACCCAGCCACCTTGGGACAGCAAAAAGAGAACAGCGTGCCAGCGTGTTCTGCCAGTGCAGCTGTTGGGGTCTGGTATCTCTTGTTGTGAGTCCTGGCTTGGAGCTTTCCCAGGATTAAATTGCTGGCACTCGTTGCATTAACAATGAGCTAGAGGAAGGTCCAGGTTGTCTCTGCCTTGTGCTGCTTTGTTTAGATCACCTGAGCTCCCCCACTTCAGGCTGTACCTTTTTGGTCTAAAGTTAGAGACTTTTTGCATTTTGCTGTCCTCGCACTCGGTTGTTTTGTCCTTCTTCCTGCTGACGTAGGTGAAGGTCACAGATGAGCATGCCATTCTCCACGTGGGTCACTTTATGTCATCAGGAGCTGTGATGATAAGACAGGTTATTAGAAATAATCTTCTTGCCTGTCAGCTGCCTATTAAGAAAATGTTGGTGTGAGTGTGCGTGTTTGTGATTTTAGAGAGAACAGACATGTACTTGTAGGAACCGAGCTTATCATCTCTGACAGCCCCAGAGAGTCAATCCAGAGAATCCAGATCCTCCAACACAGTTTTTGCCAATGAGTGCCACCAAAGCACCCCCTGAAGTTGCTGAGATAGTTAATGTGAATGCCGACTTGCACAGAAGGCATTTGAGAAAACGCAGCCACAGAACAGGAGACAATCAGTTTCCAGCCTCCCTGGCAGTCCTTAGGTTAAGAGAGACCTCACATGTGGGACTCCACAGAGTCTCTTCTTTTAAGCTTGAAAAACCACGAGCAGTGTTTCAGCTGAAAACAAAGTAAACCTTAACCCCAAGGCAAAACCCATTTTCAGAGTTGTGTGTGAGATGCCTCAGCTGATTATGGGAAACTGCACTCCTTTGACAAATGCACCAAATTCTGTGTCACTGCAAGTAGTCCCTCTTTATGACACATAATGATCTTCTCTGGTTCATTTTTACCCCTCATCTGGCAGCCATAATGACTTTAAATCCATCTTCTTGCTTCCTTTGATGACTGAGTGTGCAGAACTTGGAGAGGCTAAAGACAAACCAAATAACTGAGCTCTGCCCCTTTTTAATTGCCTTCCAATCCAGAGTAGCAGTCTCCAAATCACAGTAGTTAGTTGGATGACTTTCTCCAATCCCAGAATGTTCAGATTCAGACCTAAATGGATTTAATATAAAGTTATGACTGACAGCTGCATCTTTTATGGTCTGAGTATCTTTTGTCCTTTTTGTACAAGCTGTGAGGTGCATGTACCTGAGATTGATTAAAATGTTGAAATGCTCCTATTGCCCACATCAGAAAATGTAATTTGTCTTCTCCAGACCCAGGCTCCTGTGGTCTTTGAAGAGCAGGCTTCAGAAGGAAAAGGTCGATGCACTTATCTACAAACTACTGTTTTCATCTGTAGATAAAAAATCTTGTACATTAACAGAACTTGTGTGTATGACAGGCTTCATCTGTGGCTTCATGTATTTTCCACTTAGAATAAGCCAAAATAATAAGTTCTTAGCATGCATTAGTAAAGAGAAACACTTTCTAGGATAACCACCACTCCAGACTGCACAAGAAACCTTGATCCCAAGGACTCTTGTCCTTTTGGGAATGGGAGGGAGAAGGGAGGTGGACTGGGCAGAATCCCAGTCCTCAGGGCATTGCTTAATGCACATCTGTCCTTGTGTTCACTCCAGTTATAAACAAACAGTGAAGTCCAAGTGTGCTTTGCACTGTTTGGGTCTAAACGTATCTCCTGGCTGCTTCCAAATGCTATGCCTGAAGGCATGCAGTCTTTCCCTGGGAAGGAAATCCAGGCTCAGGGACAAGGGGGGACCAGAAGGCTGAGGCATGCTGCACAGTGCATCACAATTTAGTTATAGCCCAGTGATGAAGCCTTATGTGTTGGATCCAGGCTGCTCTTCCTTCCTGCCTTGATTGCAGTCCCGTGGCTGGAGGGTGCTTAGCTTCCTCCAGCTGCAGCAGCAAAACCACTTGTGTTTGTTTGGGTCTTGCTTATCCTGTTGCTGATTTCATCCTGACACCAGCTGATGAACCTTGAGCCAAGATGCAATCCTGCAGCCCTGCTGCTTGGGCAGACCAGAGATCTTCCCTTGGAATGCCATTGTTTCCCTGTGGAGAGGTGGGCTGTGACTCCGAGCAGCCCGGGCTCAGCTGCACCGTTTGCTGTAACCTGCCAGGCTGGGAGGTCGTGGGCTGGCCCATGTAGTTGCTAGTGCTCTGTGGGTTGCAACTGGCCTGTATGGACACTAGTTTGGGGGTTTTATTACATCCAACATAATATCCATTTCTGCTCCAGGCTTATTTTGCAGGAAAGCATGCTGTATTAGTAAGGGAATGGTGACTTCTGGTGAGACATCACAGGGCTATATCTCTAATGCTATTACAGTGTGTGATTGTGTAATTTGAATCAAGGTGACTTTATTTGAGCCTAATTCACTTTTCTGTCTCATTTCTATTTTGTGTACTCTGGGGATGCTTCTGTCCTCCCTTTCCCGCCCTGGTTTAAAACATCTCTGATCCTATTTTGGTAGATTTCTTTTTGCTCTTAAGCCCTGAATAAAAAGTGTTGATTTCTTAGTGCAGAAAGAAGCAACACTTCTGAACCATATTCCCAAAAGACTAAAAAGATAACTCCTTGGGTTTGGAAGCTCATTTGGAGAAAGGAGATGGAGTCAAAACTAGCAGTATTTGACAAATAAAACAATGACTGAAGTATTAGGAAACATTCTAGCTGTGAGCCTGCCTGGCTTGTAGAAGAGGCTTGGAAATCAAATAGTGGAAGCTCTGTCTGCCTAATGTAAGCATAATAAAAGTAGACTGGACATTGCAGGGGAGAATGTGCTGTAGAGCTCAGCCTCGTTTGTTCATCTGCAACTGTTAAAATTTTTCTGACTTTCCTGTCTGTGCTATTAGTAGCTGTGCTTCTGCCAAGATAAGATGTCTCTTTGTGGTATTAACTATCAAATGAGAAAAATGGGATTCCTTCAAGGCTAGAGGTGAAAAAATGAGCAAATCTCTTTTTTTCCTCTGTTCATCTCTGATGGCATTCCGCTTCCCCTTGCTCCTTCATTCTTCCCTACTCTTTGTCAACAATAGGAACAGAAATCTAAGTTTTATATATAGAATTTGTGGGGCCTCTGTGCTTGACAACACATTCTCTTGTGGTTTTGAGGCTGGAAAACAATGGTTAATGGGGCATTGTGGATTATTTATGTGGGATTTTTTTTGTCCTTGGCTGCTAGTTAATATCTGCAAGAAATCAAATTTAAGTGACATCTACAAATCTTGGTCATAACGACTGTAACACCTGGGCTGAAACATGAGGGACACTGTGATTATATTGATTAGACGTAACAAGGAATTTTCCTAATGAAGGTGGGGCTTTTAAAATTTTATATCATGAAACATAATATTCTCTTGTCTCTCGATCTATACATGTATTGCTGAGAGACAACTTACAACATCTGGTCCAAAAAGTGTGTTTTTTTTTAAAACATACAGGCGGTGTTACCGACTTAAACTGCAACGAGCCTGCAAACGTAAGAGGCTCTGCACAAGTGTCATTTTTTGATTCCAAGGAACCTGAAATTTTGGAGGGTTTTGCCCCAGCTGTGAACAAAGCTCCAGCTGTACTCTTGCAGCAGTCCTTTGTGGCTCTGCAGCCCAACCGGCCCCTCAGTGAACATAACTCCAAATTACTGGACGTACGCGTGTGTGTTTCGCATACTTTAGCAGCTGTCACAGCGCTGTAGATCTTGATGATATATGACCCCAAGATGTTTGATAAAGTATCAGCCTTTAATATTAATTAGTCAGCTCAGATGTTCGTACGGCTGAGGGCAGGCCAATTATTGATAATTAGATTATGAAAATTTATATAAACTACATTTTAAAAGTGTTTAGGCAATAAAATGTTCATATAACCAAGACATTAATTAACCATGAGATGCTGAAATGGACTCTGCTCTCAATTTGTAACTCCACTCAAGTTTAAAAAAAAATCATACTTGTGGGAAAGCGGTGTGAGGGCATGGAAGCTTGAGGCTCATACATCTAAGTTCACTGCACATATGTCATTAATAAACTGTGAAGCTGTGAATGGCAGATATGAATACCTGAGAGCAACTTTCTTCTCACATGATACCAAGGCACTTTAAATTCACTGGAATGCTCTGCTAATAGCCTCAAGGTTAAGGCAGGATGAAGCTGATGGCCAGTTATATTTAGCCCAGGTCCTTGACTCCAGGACTCACTCCCCTGCTGGTGCAGCTGGACCCATCTTTAATGACCTTCAGTTCACATTGCAAGATGGATTTAATTTGGGGGATCTTTGGAAAGGGAGTTGGGTATGGATGAATTCTGGAGGGCTATGAGAGGTGTTGCTTACACACTTAGTCTAATCTGCATACCTTGCTAAATCCCACAATTTTACCTTGAGTTTCACAGCAGTTGATGATTTTGTGATTGCCCAGTCTTCTGCAGTTATATTGCTTTCAGCTTTGCTTTGGAAAACATTAAAATTCTAACCAGCATAGTTTTTGTAGTAAAGTTTGAAAATGTGTAGTAAAGCCTCAGAAACTATAAATCAAAGAAAGACATCTATAAACACAGTTCTGCTGTTCTTAATAGGTCCTTTTAAGGCAAATTCAGGATTTTTGTATTTATGTGCTGTTACTTTTAGTACATACGAGTTTGAAATAGATTCAGAGTTCTTAGAAAAAATACATTTGAAAAGAGCAGTGAGCAGCACACAAGAAAGTGCAAAATGAAGTGTGGAAGAGCTGATTTATGATGTCCCCTAAAATTTGCTTGAAAAGGAACAAAATTGGGACATGTTACAAGATGGGTCTGTTTGTTTGTTTTAAAGGAATTTATCCTTCTTAGTCATTAATGAAGCTGGAAGCAGTGCTGCTGAAAACTGTAGGAGCTGCGCTGTTTTCTCACCCTTGGGAATAGAAGTTGGCCTTTGGGAGGGAACTGAACTGTAGATATCCTACAGGCATCTCTCCTTTCTAGGCGCTGTTGCATAAACTAGTCTGGCAGGAATGTGTTGTTTCTTTCACCCTGAGTCAATGCACTACATGTTTTGCTCCTTGTTTTGCTTTATCAAAGACTAAATACTTCTGTCTTCTCTGCTGACTGTGCAACTGGCAAGTGAAGGTCTTAAAACCATGCTCAGTTAAGCTAGAATGTTTGAGTAATGTATGTTTCTCAAATTGAGAAATGGGGTAAAACGAGGAGGCCAAAGTCTTCATACTGCCTTGTTTCTGCATCATTGACCTGATTCCATGCTAGCTCCCATTGGAAGGGAAGGATGAGTGCCACAAGGAGGACCCCATCCTGGGAAACTTATAGCAACATTTGGAGGTACATCATGACCAGGCTCACGTTTTTCTTTAGACCTGCTTCATAGTCTGTGCATTCTACAAAATATCTCACTGGGATTACATAAATCTCATCAGTTGCCATTCATGGCAGAGCAGAACTGCAGCAGACGCACTCCAGCCTCCCTCTCTCGGGATCATGCTCAAGAGAGAGACTCTGAGTCTACGTCTCCACTGCTCCTGCTCATTCCTTCCACTCAGGCCTGCTGCTGTTTCTGGCAACCTGTCTTGTTTGTTAGTGTCAAGAGAGTCAAGCAGAGCCTTCCTGAGCACAGAGCTTCTCTTGGCCTCGCAGAATGGATGTAGACTTTCAAACACAGCTGCTGCATACAGATCACAAGGACCATCAGCGACCCAGTTAGATGCTTTCTTCTGCCTATACCCTTGAAGGGGGAGGAGGGATTTGGAAGCTGTTTGTGTTGGCTTTGATGGCAGCCAGGTGAATCGAGTGCTGTGCAAAGCCTTCAAAATGCAGTAAGTCTTTCTGTCTGTAATTAGTGTCCCTTTCTCAACTGCTCTTTCTGTGTCCTAAAAAGCATATCCAGATCAGTTATACTGATAATCCACCAGAAGCCCAAAGCCTATAGTCATGGAAATTTACTCCCCCTATCACTGTACCAAGATATAAGCAAATAATTATGGTTTTAATATTTGGTACTGCCACCCAGAAAAATAATACTCATAAATTTCCCAACACCAAAATCAAACGCAACCCACTTCATTACCAACAAGTAAACAATGGTTCTTGCTCCTTAAAATACCCAAACGCCTTCATAATTAGCTAATTAAACTACCATATAAATGATTATTCAATATAAAAGAGCGATCGAGAGGCAGGCAGAGGAGGAAAAGCAGTGAAATCATTACCCGCAGACATTTCTTTCTCCAAGGAAGCTACCGAGTCGTTACAGGAGAGATGATGAGTGGAAAATAATAAGAACAGCAGCAATAATTAACTTGACAGCAATAATTAACTTGACAATATCTGCAGTTTGAAGCCAACCAGCGTGTTTGTTTTGCTGGGAGAAGACCACGTGTGAGAAGATATTTACCTCTTTCTCAGCACTTCCGCGGTGTGTGTTGCAGGCGGTGTTGGCAGAACAGGGACTGGCTGGCGGGAGTTCTGGGTTGTGCCCTCCGAAAGCCTCACCTCACTGCTTATGATTTGGGTAAATCACACAGATCTGAGTTTTCATTGTCGAATGCCCAGTTTTAAGCAACAAATTCCACGTCTGTGCAGGGCTTTTGAGTGGGCCTGAGGAACGGCAGAAGAGCTGGTTAAAAACCAGCCTTTCGGTGCCGTTTTCTGCTGTAGACACAGTAGTTGCCCTAATTCAGTGCTACTGTGGGCTGAGTGGCCCACATGTAAACCATCGCTGTGCCTGATGAGCCTTCACTCATCGTTAGCCTAGGACAGAATTTCATATTTCATTTCATAGAGGCAAATTTGTTCATTCAGGTACTCTTGACATACCTAAAGAACAAGTGTTTTGATTTAAGGAGTTCCACTGGCTTCAAATTGTTATAGAATCATAGAATGGTTTGGGTTGGAAGAGATCTTAGAGATGACTTAGTTCCAACCTCCTGCCATGGGCAGGGACGCCTTCCACTAGACCAGGTTATTTAAAGCCCCATCCAACTTGGTCTTGAACACTTCCAGGGATGGGGCATCCACAGCTTATCTAGGCAGCCTGTTCCAGTGACTCACCACCCTCACAGTAAAGAATTTCTTCAAATATCTAATTGAAACCTACCTTCTTTCAGTTTAAAGCCATTCCCTCTTGTCCCTCATGCCCATGTAGAAAGTTCCTCTCCAGCTTTCTTGTAGACCAATGTTATATAGGTTGAACTTATATTTCCAAAGGCATACCAAAGATAAGTGACATTCCTTCATTTCTGCATCTTTTCAGTGTTTCCACCACCCTTGTACCTGAACATTGTCTTTCAGCTTCAAGGCAGCAAAGTTTCTCACCTCTTTCCCTGCGGGGATTAGTTTGAGGGGATTTCAGTGCCTTCCCTCCATGATCTACCCCATATGGCAAATAAACTACATAGATATTCTGGTTATTTAATTTTGGGGGGGTTTGTTTGTTTGTGGTTTTAGGTCGTTTGGTGTTTTTTTGTTGTTGAATAATAGTTAGAAAGCAACAGGACTAAAAAGGCTATTTGTTAACAAGGGAAAGAAAGGAAAAGTTGGAAATACCGTTCAACAGGATGAAAAATGAAGTTGCCTACTGGGTTATGGAGACAAATGTCCTTTAGTAATTGTATGAGTCAGATTAATTCTTTTCCAATGTTGTAAATCAGTATGCTTAAATCTTTTTCCTTTAGCATATTGGCAGAAGACATAGATCTGCTGGTTGCCTTTCCTCCCTTAAATCTAAACAATTTTATAAGGTTCTTTTGTGGTTTTGTATTGGAGATGCTGCTGGTTTTATGACCACTTGTGACGCACTGAAATGGTAACATTTCTGAAAAAGCATTGCAGAGATGAGGTACGAGTTTTGTGCCCTTCAGATTCTGTTTTCTGAGAGAACTGTGTGAAGTGTAGCTTAAATTGTGCAATAAATTGAAGTGATATCTTAATCACTCTATGTTTTAGCTTTTTTTGCCATGTCACTGAGGTGTTCGTAGTGTTTGAAGGGGAACTGTGCATTTTTGTTTAGAGACCACTTACCAAGAAAAATGCTTGGTGGCAAAGGGTAGAAAAAGAGAAAAAAAAACAAGAAATGAAGCCTAGAGATAGGGACTAGACATGAGGGATCCCTACAGAATTGATCAGTCTTGCCCAGAGTGCCCACCAAGAAGCAGCTTCTGGGCAGACAGGTGAATAACTGGATTGAAGACTAAGTGGACCAATTTTGGACTGCTGCTGGAAATTAGGCATGAAGGGGAATTGAAAAGAATAAGATGCATATCTGCCACAAACACAATTAATTGTAAAAAATGGTGCACAAAACTCTTTGCTTACTTGGAAAATGCAACCCTCTGTCGTTTTTCATAAGAGACAGAGAGAGCTATTGAATTGCTCAGAAGATGTTGGTAAGTGCTTTGATACAGACAGGAAAGACAGAATTTGGATTAGTGGCTTTTGAAATATTGGCTCTGATTCACTGTTACGCTCTTTGCAGCACTAGTAATAGCATGGGGAAATGTGGCTATGGGATCTTGGAGTTTTCTGGGAATTGCTAGGGAGTCCTTTTTTCCATAATACAGATTAGAAGTTCAGCAGCTCTTGCCTCCAAAAGTCTGGACCAACAGTTGGGAATAGTGTGCTGTCAATATACCCTCTGTTCAAAACCCTTGATGAACCGTAGCATAACATCATCCCATCATTTCTCTGTAAGCCAGGAGAAGGGAACTAGAAATGAGCCATGAGGCACCAGGGGTCCCTGCGTGCTGTTAGAGAAGAGACAGGGTACCACTGATCTTCAGACTACTTGTTTTCCCCCAAGCTGAATCTGGCTTTGTACCTTATGCTTTCCTGGTGCTGTCCTGTTTGGGCTTTTCATGCTTTGTTGACAGCTTCTGATGGCTCCCAAGGAACATCTTTTTCTTGTAAATTCCCATTAAACAAAAGTAGCCTAGGGATTAAAAACATCATTACTATAGGGTGCTTGCAGTGTTTTAACAGGAACCTGGGAACTCTGTCAGTGTGTGATAGAAGTGGGGGGAAAAAAAAAGAAAACCCAGTATCTAAATACAGGTGATAAAGTGGGATGAAAATGGGAGAAGTCACAGGTAGGAGGACAAGAGACAAAAGCCATCAAATGTGAGGAAGAAAAACAAAGAAGGATCGAAGTAACAAGCAATTAATTTGTAAAGCAGTTTCCAAGTTAAGCCCTGTTTCTGTGCTGCTCTTGCTGCAGTCCTCCATGTTATCTTGTATCCCCATCAGGGGTCTCTGGGGACAGCAAACCATCTCCTTAAAATAGGCATCTGTCCTCTGTGCCTTGCAGAATGCCATAGTCCTCTCTCATGCAAAGCTCCCTTGACTCAGTCCCCGCAGTAAACTGCCCTCAGGCCTTTCAAAACCACGGTCAGCTGTCAAGTGCTTCCAGGAGAAGTTAGCCAAATAGCTTTTTTTTTTGTCTTTTGCATAGTCCTTACCTTCCTTAAGTATTCCGAGTTCAGATGTCCCTGTTTATATTAAGCAAATCTTATTTCTGTTCCCTTCTTCCATCTTGTCTATGTAGCTTTGTCATTCATGGATAACTTTTCACAGCTAAGTAATCCTTTTTAGATATTTATTGTTTTTATCCATGAAAAAGGTACTCACTCTTTAGAGTGGAACCCTCAGGCTAAAATTGTGTTTTCATCAACATTCATGCCCCACCACTGAACACAGATCATCTGCTTCACCTTGAGACAGCTTGGCTTGTTTCTGTGTGCTCTTTTGAAAGCTGTTTGATGTGCTGACTGAGAGATAAATGCTGTAATGAAAGGGGGAAAGGAGGAAAAAATTATTTTTTGGCTATAGGATGTCCTTTTCCTTTTCTTAAGTGACTAGAGGCAGATGTCAACACTTCAGAATAGGCAGCAAAAGTCATTATTTGGTGCACAGATGGCTTTCATCATGTCCTGAAGGAGTTTTAGGGGCATTTGAGAGCTAGGTATTTTTGAGGAAAATCTGAGATGAGGAAAGGTTGGCTGCTTTTAGGGTAAAACTAGACATGCACCACAAAAAGGAAGTTACCCTGACCTTAAATTGGTATAACTGAGAGAAGACCTACAAGTGCCCCAACAGAAAAATTAGAATGGAGATTCTTTCTTCCTATGCCCTGGGAGTCTGTTTCACATTGTGCTTTGGTTTATATTTTCTTTCTTCCTCTTTGTTTGCCTGTATCATTTTTGTTTATCATTCTCTGTCCATTTAGTTTTAACATCCCAAATTAACATAGCACACTGTAAATATCATGCACAACTCTTACCTAGTAAACAAGTGTACATGTTAAATATTAGAACATGATTAAGCAACTCTGAACACATCCTGTGTCCTAGATCCTGTATGACTCATATGGCATGGCACTTAACAACCAACCAACTACAATTGAGTAAAGCAGGAAAAAAGGATAATACCAAAAAAGAGGGGGCTTGGGGTTTTTTTTGTTTGTTTGTTTGTTTTGGTTTCAGTTGGTTTTCTTTTTTAAACAGTACAGGGACTCTTTTCTATTAATAAAAGAAAGTAGATTTTTGTGTTGCCTTCATTTAAAGATCTGGGAATGCTCTGTGTTCCTTGCAGGCAGATTGGGAGTATACAAAGGGATTAAGCAACTCTCCACAGGAATGCAGGCATGCTGAGCAGAGATACAGCTTTTAAATGAGGCAAAGTCACTAAAGAGCTCGAGGTACAGAGTAAAGAAAGCCTCACCAGTAAAAAAAGGTGCAGAACATGGGAATTTCTCTAATCGAGGTAGGCTGTATTTGTCTAGCAGAAATTAGTCCAAAGAGAGAGAATGACACTTCTAATTCACGAGGGAAAAAAATGTTGCGATGTTAATATCACATCATATTAAATTGTTCTGAAAGGAAGGTTTCCAAAGGAGACTTGGGATTTTGGGTTACAGAGCAATATAGATGATGGGGTACATTTTCAGGTCTTGCTTAGGGGTGAAAAATATATCTTGCTCAGGGCTAGATATAAGAGAAAAATATATCCATTAAAATACATTGGTGCTCATAGGCTTGGGTATATGGCAGCACTTTTTTTTTCCTAAATGGGCTGAATTTCAAAGAGTGAAAATCAGAAATGGATAGTACCTGTTACTCTTGGAATCTTGTTTTCCTAAACACCAGCATACTCTTGAGCAGTTAAGAATAACTGCTAAAACTGCAGTATTCCTTTCAGAAACTGCTGCCTGGTAAAACACAGACCCATAAATGTTATTTTAGAAGGCTGCAAGGCTCCCCTTAGGAGAGTGCAAAGTAGGAGACCTGGTGAAAGGAAGGACACTCTGGGCACAGCTGGAGCTGGAACAACACCACATCCCTCTTCCTGGGCCACCCCCAGTCTTTCTGGTGCACCTACTACAGGTTATTAGAGACCCTGATCTCCCTCCTTGTGAAGGTCTTCCTTGCTCACACTGCCATGCTCTAGAGCACCAGCCTTACCAAAAGCATACCAGTGCAGATTTGTAAGGGGTTTTTGTTAGGGAAGAATGCTTACTGTCAACGTAAAGCCCCTTTTATTTATTACCTGCTCAGAATTTGATCTCAGATCTCCATTTTCATCAGTCTAACCACAGCATGAATTCTTCTGATTGCCTTGAAGGGGCAGTGTCATGACAGTGAGCTATAAGGTGCCTATTTTACAAGAGGGACCTTGTTGTGCACTCAGTAGGTACATATCTTTATATATAATTGTGTTTTGTTCTGCTTTTTTAAGAGCAGAGGCCTACTGCATTACTTTGTCTCAGTCCTGAAGAGTGCATCCTCTTGGATACTGCTTTAGTTGAACTGAATCACAATTTTACAAAGGGATTTTGTGTGTTTTGGTTCTGCAGAGAAAGAAAAAATCATAGCAACAGGTAGGAGGAGGAACAGGTTGATGCACAGGGTCTAACTCAACTTTATTAGTATGCTGGCAACTGGCCCAAGTCCGGGTTTATAGAGAATGGGAGAATTCTGTTGTGCAGAAAAGTATTGCAGCCCCTTCTCTGGTGAATGTACGTGCAGCCTGCCTTCTGTGTGAGGTGCACTGCAGCCTCCTGTACCCCAGTCAGCAATCAGCTGTGGGTTGAACAGCAGTGAGATTTCAGCAAATGAAAGTACATGCCAGCTACAGTGCATAAATTCATCCTGCTATGATATATATCTTCCCTCCTTTTAAGTATGTGGCAACAGAAGGCTGCTAAACTGTTTGTGACAACTTGTTGTTCAGGTATAATTCTCTTGCCGAGAGAGAATTTTGGTGCTTCTGGTCCCCATTGGCTGCAGTTGCATTTGCAGTGTCTTGGTATTGTTTTGATGCTACGGTGCAAATGCCACCAAATAATGTGTGTTGCTAGAGCACTACATATTAGAGTAGTTTACAGAAGTGAGCCAAAAAGTATCTTTCTCGGATCATGAAGTTTCTTTGGCATTCCACAGACTTTGTATGGTATGGACACCATATCTATGGTGTGAAATAGCAAAGTATCCCCCCAAGGTTTGCACCATCACGCTCCTGATTTTGTCAAAAGTGGTAATTAAGTAGGTCCAATTTCCAAACTTGTCTCTCAGTTTCGAATGGCTTGTGTTTTGGAGATGGAGATCCTGACACCTGCACTTTCAGCCAAACCTCTGGAAAAGAAAAGTGGAGCGCAAACTAAAGCAACAAAAAAAGAGATAAAAGGTTAGAAAGATGGCAGAAACATGAGGCAGGAGGTGGAGTGTAAGCAACAAAGTGGGACAGAGACAGCAACATCTCAGTTTTCATCCACCAGGAATTAATCAAAGATTTCTAAACATTTAGACAAGGTCTTTTCATGCTTGTCAGAGGTTTGTCTGCTGTAAATTGCTATTAGCTTGTTAGCTGGTTAAATCAGTCAAGTCACTGTGCCAAGCTCCTATCCCTTGAGGCATCATCAGTCCAATTAGTCAACAAACCACTTGGTGTCTCTGAAAAAAAAAAAAAAGAATCAGGCTGTCATTGTCCTAAAATGGGTACTTAGAAAATGGAAGACCTCAAATCTTCAAATAACTTTATCCTATGTATTTCTCAATTTTCCCAGTTGTGAAATAGAGGCAGTTTCTCTTTTGCCCCTGGGGCATGATTTATATTTTAATTCATTCATTACTGTCTGTGAAGTCTATTGCAACCTTTGGATGAAGGAGACTGTATTTATTCAAGCTAGTAGTATTGCTTTGAAGACTTCTCTTGATCTATGGAAATCAGTAGGTTCAGTGGCCTAAGCCAAATTCTCAGCAAATGCTGACTCCTTCTCTCCTGCTTGTAACAAGGAAACTCCAGCATTGCTCCAGAGACATAAGGAGTTCAGCAAACCACTAATCCCCACATTTCTCTAAGTCCGGGATTAATTACAAATATGCTCAGCAAAGCTCATAGATTGCTGCAGGGGCTCTGTGGACCCAGTGCAAAAGAGATCAAAAGAAGACTAAACATTCACAAGGTCGTGTTCCCGAATGCCCTTCAGAGGCAGATCCACTGAGGAAGAGAAACTTCTGCTGTAAATATCACCAGCCTAGATGAGAATCTGTCAGAAGGATAGTGCTTGAGATTCTTCTCAGAGAGGGGAAAATCCCTCCTCTTAACTTGGACTCTACAACGTAATCTTAGAAAACACTGAAACTGCACTGCAAGAACAGAAAAACTTACTCCATTCCAGTGCGATTGCAATGACATTTCTAAACAGAGAAGCCCTGGGGAAAAGCCTGAATTCTGTTTCCCCCAGGAGACCTATTGAGCTCCTTTTCCAAATGATGACATATGGAGGCATTCCTTGAAATCCCAAATGACTAGTAGATTTCTTGCCTAGATCTGCCTTAGCTGCATGGGTGTCAAAAACATTTTGAAAGGCTATTCACTCGTGAATAGAAAAGGACTTGTCTGCTGGGGTCTTTCTGTTCCAAACCAATGGGCAGCTGCCTCCCTGATGAGGCAAATCTGGCTGGATCTTGAGGCCACAGGCATCTATTAGAGCCTCAAGAATACAAAAGCTATGGCTAGAAGGTAGCCTGGTAGGTCATTTAGTCATAGAATCATAGAATCAGCTGGGTTGGAAGGAACCTCTGAGATCATCAAGTCCAACCCTTGATCCACTACCGCTGCGGTTACTAGACCATGGCACTAAGTGCCACATCCAGTCTCTTTTTAAAAATCTCCAGGGATGGAGAATCCACTACTTCCCTGGGCAGCCCATTTCAATGTCTGACCACCCACTCTGTAAAGAAATTCTTTCTAATATCTAACCTAAACCTCCCCTGGCACAACTTGAGACCATGCCCTCTTGTCTTGCTGATAGTTGCCTGGGAAAAGAGACCAACCCCCACCTGGCTACAACCTCCTTTCAGGTAGTTGTAGAGAGTGATGAGGTCTCCCCTGAGCCTCCTCTTCTCCAGGCTGAACAGCCCCAGCTCCCTCAGCCTCTCCTCATAGTCATTCTAATCCACAGGAGGATTTAACCTGTTGTGACTTAAGGACTGTAACTTCCCAGCCAGTGTACTCTGTCACAGCTCTTTCACCTATACTTGCATCCCAGGGTAAGGTTGCCTTAATGTCCATCCTAAACCTTCTTTGTGCCAGTATAAAGCCATTACTTCCTGCCATGTCCAAAGCGAACGCAGGCAAGCAAGTTATTCACGGCCTCTCTGCAGCAGTCTGGAGCCTTGTCATCTTTCTGCACTTCAGAAGATGCTTGTTGCTCTCCCTTGATCCATCTCCATTCTGTCCATGTATTCCTTCATTCACAGAATTTCAGCAAAACTTTCACCCCTGCTGTGTACAGCAGAAGGAATTTTTCTTGCGTCTTGTGGTTTGTACGTTTGTTTACACATCCCAGCATGTTGTTTGCTTTTTTGTGTTTTGCAATAGCATGACATTGAGTCACATTCAGTTTGTGATTGACTGTAACCCCTGCAGCCTTTTCTGAAGATCTAAAGCACTTAGATGATGAGACAAACTTATCCCTGGCAATGTCATCCTGTCAGTCAGCTCCAGAAGCCTTGTGGGATCATTCAGCTCTACTAGATTCACATCTGGCGAGCTATACAAGAGATTTCACTGTCATTTTCTTTTTCTGTGTAACACCCCAACTAAACATGATATAGTACGGTGAATCTAACAGCACTGCTTCTTGGTAATTGAACTTTTCATGAAGGGAACAATTGCAGAAAGGAAGCTAATTAAAATTAAAGAATTTCTCCTGATTATTTTATGGCATTTGCCATAGGCCAGTGGTTTCATAGTCCTCCTTTCTTATTTTTTTCATCTCCCTGTGAAAACAAATTGTGTTTGAAATAAAGCAGAGTGAGACAGCATAGGAGAGTGAGACAGAGGACATGCAAGTGACAGACATGGTTGGAACATAAGTCATGCTTGAGAGCTTGAGACAAGTCCTTATGATATGCTATCCTACGAATGTTTTTCTATATTTTTATGAGTCCTGATGGATTCTACAAGGAAGGAATTGTTATGTGAGAAAAAATATTTTGGAAAATTTCAGTTTAGACTGATTGGCTAAAATTGGAAGACTACAACAAAACACAAAAGTGTCTGCAAAAATTTAATCATCATCTCCTTTCCCATTCTTAAAATATTCTGTGAGCAAATTTTAGGTTGCTGTGTTTGTTCCTGCAGTCTGTCAAAGGATCAGAATAAACTGTGGACTGAGCAATGCTTATTACCTGCAAAACTTGTTCTCTTTCCATCTGTGTGTTACTAGCGGTACCAAAACCAGTCAAAACAGAATGAAGGAGTAATATCAAAATTATTTTTTGCTATATTTATTACTATATTTGTTCTGTTAACACCCTTTTTGCTGTTCTTTAAATAATAGCAGCTTATTCCACTTAATGTTAGTTTTTAATCAGCTCCACTATTGAGGTCACACATTAGCACAGCACTGCCTTAGCACAGTTTGTAGACAAGTAAAAAAACCCACCAAAAACTCCCAATTCTGTGCAATTTGATTTAGTGTTACTATAGAATATTTTTGGTAGGACTAGGCCAAAGCTTACTGTACTTGATTTTCAGTCAGTTCTTGCTCATGCAGTCCTTCTACGAGTCGGTGGAAATTATGTCCAAATAAGGACTTCACTTATTTAAAATCTGTTCCATGAGAAATTTCATAATGCTTGTCAAATTTGTATTTTTAACCTTTTTTCTTTTCGGGTCTAAGCTTATTATACTATGTTTTTTAAAAGCTTTGCCTGCAATTCCATTCATTTTAGGTATTACCATATGCAATATTAAACATGTATTTCCATTTGATGTTTTTGAATTTAATGTGGTATTCTTCAGTTAAACACAGTAATCACTGCATGTTTGACTGGGAGATAATATGACAGGAGAATAATTGTCCTGAAATGGCATCCAGGAGTTCATCCAGCTCCTGCCACTTCTGCACTGGCAGCAAAAAGCCCAACTTTACTATGCGTGACCTAAAATGTACAGAAAGCAGAGTAGGGGAATGGAGGGGTAGAAAGCCAGAAAATGTCACGCAGTGACACTGTGCAGCTTGTGAGGCCACAAGGAATATGCACTGAGCACAAGTAAACACTTGCACCCCATTAAAGTTCAAGTACAGGCGTCGGCTGTCTTTTATTTCTGTGGTGTGAGCTGGGTCTTGGCCAGCAGCAAGGCCAAAGTGATGGGTTTAGTGTGTTACAGATCAGTCAGAACAACTAGTCAGGATGGAAATCTTGGAAGACATCCATTACAGCAGCCTACAACATTAATAGCATTAAAAATAATTTTCAGACAGATCAATACGAATCCTGTTTGCTTCGAGCCTGAGGGTGATTGAAGCGAAAGGGAGCCTTGGGAACAGAGTGAGTGAAAACACATTGTGTAACGTCTTATTTTCATCAAGTGAACACAAAATCTTTGAAATCCAAGTCCGTTTGGCAGAATGCTTACCAGCCCTGAGCAGCAGCGTGTCTGACGTAGGGGAAATCTGGCTGAGTTCTTAGAGATCGTTTCACCGGGGGTGACCCCCCCCGAGTGATGGGCGTCACAAGAATTTGACTGTGACTGATGAAAGGGAATTCTGGTTGAGGGTGGGATTTAGATCTCTTTTTTTATTTTTTTTTTTCTCAGACAGGCCAGCTGAAATCTAATTTTCCCTCTAGACAGAGATCCCGCAGCCTTTAATATCTGCAGGAGATAGAGCCATCCCTGAAGCCAGGGAATATAGGAAGAGTATGCCTTTTTGTAAACTAGCCAGAAGATAGTCAAGCTGAGTTTAATTAAAGGGCATTATAGGATACCAATAACATTTCTGACCTCTCACTGTCCAGACTTTAATATTTTTCTTAGTTTTTATTTTATCTACATGAGAATAAATATTGTCTTAAGGGGGTTTATCATAGTAAAAGAAAACACAGGTACATTGGATGCCTCTCCTCTCCTCTAGCATGAAAATTAGTAGCTCACTATAGTTCTTTACAGACTTTTCAATTGCAAAAAGTGTCATGGGTGCAATCTTCATTTCTTATTAACGTCTGAACTTAATTAGAAATCCTTCTTCCTTGTTTTTAATGAAGTAAATGCATTAGCCTGTATTAACCCATTTTGGAGCTGTTTCTCTTTTTTCAATTTTCCTTCCTGCTGGTTTGGCACTCAGGCTGGTGGAAGTCTGGGCATTGTCTGTGAAACTCCAGTATTTCAAAACTTGGTTTTACTGAATATTAGAATGAAATGTTTGTATTATTCTGTACAGGATATTCTCCCTTTCTAGTGTCCGTAAAGGGAAATTCTCAGAAAGCTTCAGCACAGAAATAACAGAACCTTATGTTTAAACATTTTTATTGAGCAAAAATGTTTTTAACATTCCCAGATCCATGTGTTTGGCTTGCTTGAAGCAAATCCAAATATTTTGTTATGACATGACCTTGCACTAGTCTGCACCCACCCAAGCACTTCTCTGCGCCCTGTGAGGCTGATCCTCGTGTCCAGCAGGCTGAGGTTACACCAACCTGACACTTGGACCCAGCCTAACTGGATGGAAGGTGGTGTTATCTAGTAAGATTATTAGTTTACCCCTTTACCCCTACAATACATGCACATGAGAAGATGAAGTGCACGTTTGTCTTACAAGAGATGAAAATGCCTGCTCTGGTTTGACTGGGGGAGGCCGGGCACGAAGCCAAATTGCATTTTCCAGCTTCTTGTCCCTGAGTCTGTTTCCACATCAGCAGCCGCTATAGTGAGGGTCAGCAGAGTGGCTCTTGGGCATCAAGCAAGGGGCAGAAGATCTGGCAAAGTTCTTGGGGTTTTTTGGTTTGCCTAAATTAGCAAAACCTGCTAAAAACTAAAGCACTTCTTACACTTCTCCTTGCCCAGAAAAAGTCTTTCTACTCTGCAGAGCTGCAGCCCTGGGAGCTTTATCTGTTTAAAATGAAGTCAATTTCTATTCTCTGCGTACTGCACAGGTCACAGTCATGTTTTTAATTACCAATTAGCCTTCCATTAAGGAAATAAAATGAGTTTTATGTGCTGGTTGTCAAAGGTCCTTATAGCTTCCTCATTTCATGTGTCCTGTCTGCTCAAGCAGCAAGCAAACGAACAGAAACTTACTCAGAGGTAGTAAACAAGACCTGAAAACCTTTGTCCCACAAAAGGAAAGATAGAGCCTGAGATGGAGAACCTGCAAGGACTTTTCATTTTTCATTCCCTTCAGTTGTGTTTTTCCTGTCTGCCATGAGCACTGTGAACAGAATGTTAAATATGCCCTTAAGCTACTCATGAAAGGAAAGGTCACACGCACATACGCACTCCATCTCCCCCTCCCTTTCTCTCTTTCTTTCATGCATGTATGTTGGTTGCATGTTTGTATGAATGTGTACAGAGAGACCCCACTCTTAGAACACTGAACTGTGGGACCAATTTATTTGCTAAAAAATTTCAAGAGGGAGAGGTTATAAATAGTCATAAATTCAATTTATTTATAAAGCATTCCCTGTCAGGCGTCACTGCACAAACAATTATAAAAGAATTGTAGTAGATTAAAAACATAAATTAGAGCATCATAAAATGCATAAGAGTGATCGGATTCAAATGCATTTGACAGAGATGTTTTAAGAGTGGGATTTGATGAGCTCTTCTGGGTGGTCAGTCAGAGAAAAGCCTCTGCCCAGTGGTGTCTTCAAACAGAGATTCATGGTCAGATTTCTGCAGGGCCTTGCTTGTGGCTCTCTAGTTCTTAGCTCAGAAGCTGGGAGTGATTCACAGAGGGTCAAAACAGTGCTGGATGTGGCCATGGTTTCTTGAGGAGCCCATGTTTGCTGACATCTGATCCCACACAAGCTGCCCGAACACTCCTTTCTTTGGCTGCTGTTCTCATCTTTCCCCTGCTAGCCCTTCTCTCTTCTGAACACGTGCTCCATGTCAAGGGCAATGTCATTCGTTCTGTCAGTCATGCCACCTTCAAATTCGGATTCCCCTTGCAAGGAGGTTTAGGGAAAGTTTCTAATTCTGTAGTGTTATCTGAGAAGTTGTAAAGAAGATGAAGAGAAATGGGCAATTCAGCCTACAGACAAATAAAATGAGTAGCAAAATTCTCTCTGGCATGCACTAGAATTATTTGAAACCTTGTAGGACCAGATAATTTCTAAAAAGGCAAAGAAAAACCAAAACCAACCCCCAAATTTCTGGCAGAAAATTTGCTTCATTAAATTAAGGGTATGGAATAGAACTCTTCCACACCCCCTTTATCCATGAGGGGATTGTAAAAAATTCTTGGCATACAGAAAGTCTCGTTATCGGTATATTTCCAAAGAACTCACTATCCACATGTTGAGGTCTGTTGGAAATTCAGTCCTGCATTTTGGGGCCCAATTATTGGTCACGTCTTAGAAAAGATGACCAAATACAACGATCAGTGTGTCTCAGTGTGCCTGTCCATATGACAGTAGTCTGAGCTTACAAGGCAGACAAACTACAGTTGCCAAAATGTTGACTTCAAGCAGTTAAAAAATCATCAGCTCCTGAAATTATGTAATTGATTTGAAATTAATAAATCTCATGGGGGCAGGGTTACTTCTCTTTAGCAGTCAGATGCTTGAGATTCACCTTTGTTAAGCTTCATGCTCCTGCTAACAATTTTAGAGACTAGTAGAAAAATAATGTACTGAAAGCATTGATTGTGTAATGATGATCAGATTAAAGTGATATCATGATAAGAGGTCCAGACCTTTGACTTCAGGAACCAGCCCATAGATGGTGCAAACCAATTAAATCATTAGAACTGTTATTGCTGAGGTCACATAGATTGTTTCCAAAAGTAAGTGTGTTTGGTATCCTGCTTGGAAGATGCATTGTAGATAAGACCTTTCAGAAACTGTCCTAATGAATCAATATTTAATTAGTTATTTCTCTAGAATCTCTCCTAAAGTGGGATATATATTTACTGTTCTGTCTGCCAACAAAATACTCAATATTTAACACTAGCATGTTTTTTAATGCTAATAATAATAACAATAATAACAAATTAATAAAATGGAGCACTGAAATGTTATATGGCTGATAGACTTGTATATCTCATTGCATACATGACTGAGGTCAGACACCTGAGCATGGTGAGAAGCCAATTTCTAACTTGTTTGAGTCATTTTGGGAGCTGAATGAGACACAATATGCCTTGTGATGATCTATTAGACAGAGCTGTCTTACTGGGGCTGCTCTGATTTAAATGGATGCTTCTGGTATCCTGTCGTTAATCAGTGTTTGGTAGATGGACAATTGATTGTGGTGTTTCTAATGGCTTTGTTAACCTTGGGAGAAGACACTGGACTGCCTCACTGCCTCTGAAACTGCATAAAGGAAACTAGTAAAAGCTTTCTTCTAGGGGGTGAATTTAATTCCTAAGCATGGTAACAACACAACACCTTGCCAGCTTTTAATTTCTATCCAGAGATCCTAAATGAGGCTCTCTCAGTCATAAACCGTATGCTGCCTTCTTTAATTTTGCTTCCTCCTAGAAGGGTAATCTCTTATTGGTCTGATCAGAATATAAAGTGACAGTTCATTTCAATTTAATCACAGTAGGGGACAAAACAAAAAAAAAACCCCTAGACTGCAACCTTTTTTGCCTCTTCAGAACTGTTCAGGTTGGAATGTTTTTACATGGCATGTTTGGATAGCGTCAGTTGTTGGTCAAGAAAAACTGAGCCCAAAATTCTCTGAATTTAACACATATATAGGCAGGATCCTATTGTTCTATTTCAATTTAAAAAAAAATAAAAAATCTTGAGCAACAACACCCAAGAAATTTCTGCCATTGCCAACCAAAGACCATAAAGAAAATCTTATATATGTTATGCATTGTTTAATTGGCACTGGAGTCCAAATTTTAAGTTTGAATGGATAATCCTTTATAAGTATCCAGAAAGGCACATGCTTGACCATCTCTATTGTGGAGAATGAGGCATCCCACTGGGAAGCATTGATGTGCAATGGAAAGGAAAGATCAAGTCTGTTAGTTTATTCGGAGGACTAGAGGTGCATTTAGGATGAGAAAATATGCATATACAGTCTCAGAAAAAATATAGGTTGAACAGGGACTTTTGTAGGTTGTCTGGTCTGAATTTGAACTCATAGCAATGCTGTCTTCAAAATTAAATCAAACTCTACAGAATTTTGTTCAGTATAAAGGTTTCAGAATAATATTCCTCCTGTATTGTTATCCAAACGTTATTGGCATCCTTTCTGAAATGTAGGATTCCCAATAATTACATTATTCTGTGTAGTTGGAGCTTGTTTCCCCACCTAATGTCAGCAAAAGATGTAGGTGAAATTGATAATAAATCAGAACAGCAATGGCATTCATCATCTGTATTTTGGTTTGAGTGAATAAGAACATATGGCTCACTGAGAAGCAAAGTGTGTTTGTACAAGGTAACTAGCACAGGGGATTGACCCCCATGTACCTTGGCTTTGCATTACAATTGGACTCTGACACAGAATGTAGTTCCACTAAATGTATAAATAAATTCCACTTGATCCTCGCCAAAGTGCTCTAAGAAAAATAAGGACCTCAGTCTAGATTCTGCAAGGCAGCAATGCATGAAGCATTCCTTGATCTGCCAAGAAACCCTTGAATATAGGGCGGCTGTATCAGGCCTGTAATCATTCAAAACTATTTATGTCCTCTCTTCTGTTCATTTCAGGGGAAGTTCTTTAAATACGTCATGGGCTTGTTATGAATTATCATAAAGTACCAAAGGCTGGCTTGCACTGTACTTCTGTTTTATAATTGCTTCTTTCAGATTAGTGAGAACTCTGATTTATGCTTCTAGTGTTGGACACCTTTAAAGCAGCTATATGTGAGCGTTATCTCCCATTTCACCAGGTGTTAGTTAAAAGGTGGTGTTTCTGCAGTGCTTGGTGTGAATTTAACTGTGCTCATCAGAAAGCCTGACACTGCCTTTGGCTGGAGCGCAGAGAAAGCAGTGTTGATCATATTTGGAAATCTAACCTTTCAGAAGCTCTTCTGACTTCTCTTTACCAACACAGTGGGTTAATGTTTAGTCAGATACTTGTCACCCACTTTCTTCTTTGGGCTTGTTTAATCCTTGTCAGGTAAAATAACAGTGTTCTTTTGCTCGTTTTTTGGGGAATATTCTTTTTGGGGAACATGTAGAAGAAGGGATGTTGTGTTTTAGGACCAGCAGTGACAGCAAATGGAGTTATGTTCATCAGTATGCCATCTTTTCCCTTTCTCTTTATCAAATAAATGGATATGGCCACTTGTTTCTGCAATGGCAGTAATTTGAAGGAGAAATAAAAAAAAAAAAATTCAAATGTGTTCTCTCCTTTAAGTTTTATTCCTTCATGTGCTTGTATTTGTTTTCATGCATACTTAGCTGAAAATGTCTCCTGAGTAATTGAGTACATTCAGAAGTAACTCATTGTCAACAAACCTGTCTTAACATCTACTTTATTGAATTGATCCTTCAAGTGCACACATATGGGTCTTCCTCACAGAAGGTCAAAGCTATTAATGCCAACAGTAGTCTCCAGGTTAGCATATTCATACAGTGAGGATATCCTCATCTCAGATGTGATCATAACCTGTAATTCAAAAAACACAGAACCTTTTTTTCGTTTAGTCTCTCGGCCAAATTTGCCAGCACAGCAGTTCAATCTCCTTACTGCCCATCAGAAAAGATTGTTTTCCCTACTAGGGGAAAGTCCGAGTGCTTCCCCTCTGATTTGTATCTTTCAGAGTCTGTTTATGAAAGTAATGCCAAAGCATCCTATATGACAGAGGCCCTTAAAATACTGCTGTTTTACTTGGACATCTGAGTATTTGCATTACTGAAGAAATGTATTCTCTTATGTTTAAGGAAGCATTAGGGAATAATAATGCAGACTCTGACGTCTAAGGTCAAACAGGCAGCTTCATAAAGGTTCTAGTTGTGCAGGGCTTGGGGCTCGTTACTTCAAACATATAAGCTGTAGTTTTTGAAACATGGTTTGTAATAAGCTGAGCAGAATGCAAGTAGAGACAGACAGAAAAGTCTGAGAAAACCTCTACTGACTGAATTTTGTATTGTAAACTCTTTAGACTATGTGATGCAAGAACCTGATTGGGATTTGATCCTTGAGTAACTATTGCAAAGAAAATGTTACGACCTATCAGTGCTGCTGGGTGGATGGAGTTTGGAGAGCTGGGATCAAGATACAGTGAATCATTCTGACGACCATTTCTCAGAAACAGCACTGGTCTACTCACTCTCTGACAGGAGAAAAGCCTTATGGCACCCTACAATAATTTCCTTGGATTTCCTGTTTTCAGACTCCTTTTATGAACCCAGGATGACATTAGCTACAGTTTAAAAATTATAAACAAAAACAAACCTATGACTTCTTCGGAAGGCACATGGGATTAGAGGGTTTTCATACTTAATGCAGTAATCCTCTTTTGGAAATGTATCTTAGAGCCTTAACAGTAAGCTGATGTTTGTTTCTTTGTTAAAAGTAAGATGATGTACAGCTTGTTTCTTGGCAGTGTTAGTGTTGGCTAATCTATCAACTAGGGTAGCTGATGCTTATGTCCTATATCTACAAAAAAACCCCCAAAACAAACTCAAATAAAGAGTGGTAGAGCCAGTCTCAGAACACGTGTGCTCCAGAGACTGGCTGGTTTTCTAAAACTTTTATCCTTCCTCTTCTTCCGCTCATAGTTTGTTTGTGTTTTTTTTCCTTTGGTTTTCAAAACATTTCCATCACTATTGCCCAAGCAGGAAGCTCCTGCTTTGTAATTCTACAACCTGCAGTATGCTTCATGTGCCTCGGCCATGTGAGCAGGGGTCCCATTTCTAAGGCACAAATAAAAAAATACTGTTCCTTCTTTCCTACAACTCCGAAGTAAATTCCCTCTCTTTTGATGCTGTGGTTTGGATTTGTGTTTCAAGCAATACTGTTGCTATCTCCTCTCATAATGGTAGTGGGCAGCTCCCTCCCTCCCTGTCAGCAGGGAGCTCTCTCAAAGAGAAACATCAATATTTGTCTCCTCTGGTTGCTTTCAAAATTGTACCAAATTGGCTTCTTGGAAGAGTTGGAATTATGGATACTTTGCAGTGCTATGTCCCTTGGGAGATTGAAACGCTGAGTCCTGGTCTACCAGCTTTGCTCTGAGAGCAAAGCTTCAAATGAGCAGGCAGAAGTGTAGATGCCCATTTGGCAGAGGCAAATTTATTGTTCTGTGGCTGCTGAGGGCAAGTGGTGGTCCTGTCATTTCCAACCTAAGGCAGGGGATGGTTGAGTCATATCTGTGGGCTCACTGGGCAAGGTGGCATCAGAACTGGGACTGAAACCCACATTCAGGGAACCGAGTTATGCTATGTCGTTACCGAGTTATGCTGTGTTCATAAAGGCTTTTCAGTTTTATAGCATGCGGACAAAAGGGAACACAAATTAATTAGTAGGCTTTTCAAATTCTTCTTGAGTCTGAACAGGAGTAGGTTTCTGAAATGATCTTGGAGCAGCTGCACTGTTTAATCTCAGCAGTATTTTTCCTTCAGTTTTAGACTCTGAAATCATTAATTTAAGTGCAAAGGATCATAAAATCTCTCCTCTGCTCAACATTCTGTATCTTATGTTCATTTCAGAGGCTTTTATAGAATTTTATTTTTTATGGATCTTTCCATCTTAATCGAAGCATTGTAAGGAATTTATTCAAATAGCTTGTAGTTATATATGTATATATTTATATATCTATGTATAGATGTGTATATATGCATGTGTGTGTAATATTTTGTTATATTAGGACCTCAATAACATGGTCCAACAAGCAGCATTATTACAATAACAAAAGAGGTGCCAGTAGTCCCATAGGCATCTTCAGAGACAAAAAGGTGTAAGGCTCCCAGTCCCAGCCAAGTGGAACCTGTGAGTTGCTGAAATACTGTCTGCTCCATGCACTATTAAATATTTAAAAAGTAGTAATTAAAAAGAAAAAAAAAAAAAAGTTGTTCCAGAATTTTCTCAAGTATTTGCTTTCATGGCTCTTTCCATTGAACCAGTACAGGTATTTCAATGAAATTCATGGAGTGGAAAGGCTCTCCTGGCCAGGCAGGCCTGCACAGGGCTGTGGCCATGGGAGCAGCACAAAGCCAGACAGAGCTGGCAGCAGCTTTTGTCCCTGGGTGCCCAGAGGTCAAGGACAGTGTTTGCTGTTAAACTGCTGGGCACAGGATCAGCTTTAGGCCTTCCTCTTCAACTGTTCTGCCCACCAGCTTCAAACTGGACCTGGAGTTGTTAAATGGAAGGGTGGGTTCCTCAACATCCCCCTGTAACTGTTTTAGGGGAAGGCTGTTTTTTAGGGCCTACAGCACTCCTGCATGAGCCTGTGTTTCTGTTTGCACAGTGGGATGCTGGATGAACTTGAGTGCACAGGGCCACCTCAAAGGCAGACTGAAGAGTGGTTTTGCCCTTTTTGTGAGAGGGAAAGAGAGCTTGCCCACAGCTTTGGAAAGCCCTTGGCTGAAACAGGGAGTGAGCGAGTCTAATTAGTGGGTTGGGTTGCCATAAGAGAAATCTTTGTTTCCATCCTAAAAGGTGTTCATTAGCCCCTAGTGAGGCCATGTCCATCCCAGGCACAGCACTCCATAATTATCCCATACTGAGTTCAGGGCAGGTTCTTCCCCCTCAGAGCCCATTTCCATCTTTCTCCAGCCTCTACATAGGTTTTACTTTGTCCTTTCAGAGGTAGGGCATCACCTCTCAGGCAGAGCTACCGTGAGCTGTCTGTGGGGTCGTGTCAGGCCCTGGGCTATGTCGATAGAGGCAGCACAAAGGTGCAGGGCAGTCAGAAAGACCACACAAACTTCCCATCATGCAGTCATTTTATACTACTTCTAGGGTTTAAGAGATTTCATGACAGCTAGTCCCTCTTTACAAATGTGTGCACAGAGATCGATCATTTGGGTCTGTTTGGCCATGATTTGTGTATCAGGAGGTACTCGCTCAGTTGTTAGCAGGAATGGAAGGTGAAGGGCTGCCCTGTTAGTCCCTTTGAGGAGTGTGCAAGCCATTATGGAGCTTTTTCCTGTGGTCAAGCCTATGGTTAGATTCCTGATTGTTAGCACTTATGTGCCTATTCCTGGGCTAAGTAAAATAGTGCCCTCACTATTTGTAGAGGGGACATAGTAGATGCTGGTATTGTATGCTGTTGTTTCCATCTCTGAGTTCAAGGGAAGGGAAATCCTCAGTGTACTGCTGTGCCTCCATCTTGGACAACGATGGACAAATTCTGTGCTGTGGGCGTGTTCAAAAGCTTTACTACTAGAATCAGATAACTTCAGAATGATACTTTTGCTTTTTTTGGGTGTTCCTTGTACTAAGCACTGCAGGCATTGTGAAAGCATCATCTGAGGGAAACCAGCAATATTCTAAAGCACAAATATATGCCTGCTACTGTCAGATGGAGTTTTTCAGTCATGTAAAATATCACATTAATGTAAACATACACATGAACTGGCAATTGGTTTTTTTGATCTTCAGGTTTCTAGTGAGTTGTTAATTATCTGGAGCTGAATGTAAAATATTCAAATGGGCAGCTGTCAAAAGGTGGAATGATTTTTTTTGTAATCCTGCACATTTTTTATTGCTACATAATATGAAAATGTCATACCTGTGTTCAGCTGGACAGAGGAACAGGGCAGATAAAATTTGGAGCTGAGAAGAAAAATAGTGACCTGTCTGACTGTCTTGCTGTGGGTATTTTTCAAGGTACCACAGGAATGCCTAGGATGTTTTAATTTGTATTTATCTCAGATTTTGTTTCTTCAGTGTGAACTTTTAATGACTTTGTAGTTTAACCTCTCAGGGACCTAGTCTCCTTTTGCTGTTATCTAGTTTTCATGTACTTATCTCCCACGCAGCTTGCCACGCAGCACTTCTGTAGTGATTACCTAATGCTGCAGTTTCCCTCCTACTTAGGTGGAGGTCCCTACCATTTCTGCAACACTGCTATCCTTATTCCACAGTGGAGCTAAAAGCCTCAGGGATGAGAGATGGTGAGCCTCTGTACTGCCCCAAAAGCTTGATTACTTGTCCTGAATCAGGCTATGCTGTAACTCAAGTGACTTTGGATATGCTTAATTGCAGCTTGCATTTCACAGGGACACGTACATTTCTAACAGTATGACTAAAAGCCTCAAGTGTTAGTCAGCCTGATCTATAAATCACTTACCACCAGTGTTCAGCCTACTTATTCCCCAGCAACAGAAAAGGGAATCCCAAAGAAGGCTCAGTCTGACACAAGCATTAGTCTCAGGTGGGCTCTTCTTATTTTCTTCCTCATCTCTCTCCCCAGTCTTGCATCCAGCAATGTTTCCTCTCCAGAGGTAGAAGAATGGACTGGATGCAGTTAATTCTGCTGGCTGGCAATATTTGGCCATGTACACTGGAGAGAGCTGAGTGCTTGGACACTGCCCTTCTGCTTTGCACAGGCCTATGCAGGGGTCAGTCCTCACCAAGGCAAGGGCAGCAGGTTTCATAGTCTAACCAAAATGTAGTGCCCCTGTCCGGTCAGACTGACTGCAGACTACGCAAGACTGCACATAGGAAAGCTCCCTGGCAAGCAAGCCATGCGAGTTAGGTGCACCCAAGTGGCGAATCAATGAGTTGGGTGGACTACAACAAAAGAAAACATCCATATCCATGGTTTGTCACTCACACTAACCATTATCTCTCTTGTTCTCTTATCTTCCCCAGGAACGAGTGGAATATCTCTTTCTCATAATTTTTACAGTGGAAGCATTTTTAAAAGTAATAGCATACGGACTTCTCTTTCACCCCAACGCTTACCTCCGCAATGGCTGGAATTTACTAGATTTTATAATTGTGGTAGTAGGGTGAGTACCAACAGTTTGTTTTTGAAGGCACTGTACACATGGGGATACTGGCAATATTTGGGAGCTTAAGGGTGGGGGAATCTTGGTACATTATGTATGAGTGATGTTAGAGGTTGCTGTCCATCATGTTCCTCCTACAACTGCCATTTAAATGGTTTGCAAGACATAGAAATTAAACTGTTCTTTGGGAACAGGGATAAAAAGAAGAAGCAGTGCAAGCTGTTGGACAAAGTCAAATGCCTGGATATGCTTAAGTAAAAGAAAATCCCTTTGTCTTTAAATCTGTGTGAATGTTAAAAATAATATCTAGGTAATCCTTTAATTAAGATTAGGAGTTGGATGACAGATAAATTCTGCCATCTTCTGAATTTTTACTGGTGTTTCTCATTCTGAAAGACGGATGAAAAATTTAAACCCCAGGTTTTCCTACAAACTAAGTTCCTCGACCCAATTGCCCTGTTCAGCTGGTGATTTCAACACTTTTAATTTTGACCCTTTTAATGTTTTAACCTTTCTAAAGAATAATTTTACTATTGTAGATCAAATTGCTACTTTGAGCTGCAACCTTTCTAATCCTGTTATTCCTCTCCATGTTTTTCAAGCTTGGCATTTAATTTATTTGAATAAAAGCAAAGTAATACACCTTCTGCTTTTTCTACCTAAGGGTAAGAGATAAGCAGGGGATTTGAATTGTGGTTGTTTGAGGGAAGAGGTGAAGGATAAACTACAGCTGAAGACAAAGAGAACAAGTATTTCTTTGCCTGAGTAATTTGTCCCATCCTCCCACCACTCCATTGTTAAAGAGTTTCATCGCCCACAAAATCTTGTAGTCTTTTCACCTCTTTACCAAGGAAACTCTGCATCAGCTCCTAGGGAGAGTGTCAAAAGGGACACTCCTAGTCATCAAAACCCCTTCATAATTTCTTCCCCAAACCATCTATCTTCCTGACCGTTTTTGTGCTGGCCCCAAAATATTTCATCAGCAAACTGCTGTGTGCTACCCAATCCTTCCCACTTTCCATCATCACAGGGAAAAGTGGGTGGAAGGAGAATTCCCAGTGAGGGGGAGGGAGAACAGGCTGAAACCTATTCTTAGTCTCAAGACCTCTCTGCCTCCACGTGGACACAATGCTTCTCAATGGCAACATCCATTGTCTTTCTCCTTTGTTCCTGCTCGCAGACAGAGGATCTGATAACATATTAGTAATTGAAAACTGAAAAATCCCCAACCCCTCCCCTGGTATTGATGGCCAATTCCATAGTTGGTTCTGCCTTTGAATGCTCTCAAATATCCCACCTGCTTGGAAATTGCTGCTTAAGTTGAAGAAAGATTGGAGAAAAAAGAGTCCTGTGAATGTGATTATTCTGTTTTCATTTTTCTGAGAGACATTTTAAAGAGAGGATACATTACCTCCTCTTCTTCCATTGGAATGCAAGAGAGCAGGGCTCCAGAAATCACAGAGCAGCATTATATCTAGTTTGAGTACAGTCCTTTTCAATTTTCCTACTAGGGCAGTTAATCAGCAAGACAATATTCAGGCTGAAATTAATTCTGTTGCCAGCGACAGAAGCTGCAGCTCTCAGGTCTTCTATCTGCTTTTGCCTCCAGCAGCTCTCAGTTCCCCACTAGAGGGGGAACAAAAAATGTAACTGGGGAGGGATTACAGGAGTATAATAAACATGGCCAAGACCCGAAGGTCTCTGTTAAATAGTAACAATCTCAAGTGACAGATTCCACTTCAAGGCCAGATGGGTTCCTTTGATGTTTATCTGTTTAAACTCACTCCTTCAGTACCACAGCCTAGGCTGGTGTGCTGCTTTTCCTCTCCACAACCCCTCTGTAAAATCTATGTGGTGATACCATCTGTTCCTGTTCTGCCCTGTCTTCTTTTCCTAGGGGCTCTCTGAAATCCCTCAATGACATTATGTTTAAACTTCAGTGTATTTGAATCTTTTGCCAGGGAGGAAGCCCCATGGAAAATGTTTAAAATAAATTTTAAAGAGAGAGGAAGAAGAGAGCAAGTGCTGATAACAGTATTTCTTTGTGGCGCTTTTTTCTGTCTATTGATGGAGCTATTGGAGAAACCTGAGTGATCTGTACACAGCTGCAGCACTGGGCAGAGGGATTTGTTTGGTATGTGGGGCAAAGAACGGTGTGTGACTAATACTGGAAGCATCAAGTCCCAGAACTGTAGTAACTGCCAACTGTGCTTGCTCTGCCTTAGGAATCATCTTTTTCGATAATGACTGTCCTTGCTACAAAACATGGAAAGGCTAGGTGGGAAGTACTTCTTCGAGTGCTGTTGGAAGCTAAAGGAGCAAAAAAAAAAGACAGGTTTTAAATCTTTTAAATCCACCTATGCACTGTTTACCACACGTAACTTAAAGAGATAATATGGTACAACAGGCTTCCTTTACCTTAAACTAAACAAGTCGGCAAAGTAAGAGCAACATGGGCATTTGCAGGACCAGGTATAAATTTTAGAGGGGAGCCACAGTTCCTGTAAAAAAAGTTTATAACAATGTGCCTGTACACTGTCCCCTGCCTTCTGAAGATAGGTTCTCTGGCATCCAAAGGGGATTTTAGAGTCAGTGGTTCTTACAAGGCCACAGGAATATGCAACAGCAGCAGAAGGGAGCACTGAACACAACTGCTATATTTTCTGGTGAAAGGATGCACTTTAGACCTGTAGTCTTGTAGCAGCTTATCATTCTTGAAGTGTGGGAGATCTGCTTATTCATCAATTATGTCTTTTAAGGCTTGATTCTAGCTTAACTTTAAATAGCCTATGACCTTGCTATAGCAGCCCTGTTAAATGCTGCTTTGAAGAAAAACATCTGTGTGAGGGTATCAATCAGAGGCTCTAGTGACATAATTAGCTAAGAGCAGAGACCACATCCCTAAGCTGCCTAATGAGGCACAACCCACAGACAGGAATGGTTGGTCAGATTGTGTCCTGCTTCCTTCATTTTTGCTGTTCCTCTTTTGGAAAACATTAAAACTTTCAGATTTCACAGTGATGTCCTTTAATATCAGGCTGTTGGAGGAAATTTCTCTTGAGAGAAGACCAACTTGACAATGCTGTGATAGAAAAATATCTGTCTTTCCTGGCAGTGCTGTGGTTTGTCTGCCAGGCACAGTCATTCTCCAGGGACCTGTAGCATCTGCCAGAAAACGAGGTGGTATAATTTGAAAGACAGTCTTACTTGGGAAGGTAAGCAGTGAAGGTGTATTTGGGGAGGATCTGAAACTAGAGCAGACTGGAAAATGTGGTCACAGTATCTGTGTTTCTGAAGACCTGTGTGGAGTTTCTAAAGGGCAGATCCAAACCCTTTCACACTCAGAAATCACAGGTGATCTGTAAAACACTGTGAAAAAAAAAAATCTTTGTATTTTACTATTTTTTTGCACCTGAGAGGATTCTTTCAGCTATGTTTTTCTGCTGATTTTTGGACTTAAAAATACCAAGCCCTCTGTTTTCTTTTTATATGTTGGAGGCCCTTGACAAGCTCTTTTTTTTTTTTTTTTTTTTTTAATGCTGTAAAAATCACGGTGCACTCCCCACAGAGGAAGAGATGAAGAGCAGGTTACGGCCTTATCATGCTGCTGTTGGGGTCATCCTGCAAAGTGAAAACCTTTTTGAGATTTCAAATGTCAAGAGAAACAACAAAATATAAGAAAGAAAAACAGTGAAGCTAGCTTCATACTTCACAAGTAAATGCAACAAAAAAAAAAGTGTTGATAGAAATTTGTTTTTCTGCTGTTATAATTCATGTCTGTCAGATGAATTTAGTTAAGGTGTAGTCATGTCACAAGTGAAATTCAGAAATCAAGATGCCGTTAATTGTGCTTCATCATATCCAAATGAAAATGGGGCATGAATTTAGGCTGGCAGAAAGTAGTTAGGTGGAAGGAAATAAGGCTGGTTTCTTTATTTTTTTTTATTATTATTATTTATTTTTCATGGTGAGATTTTCAGTGGCCACAAGAGATTAACCCTCTTGCTTTTTTGTGCCATTCAAACTTTGATTTCTCTGTCAGCACAGTGTTCTCTCACACTATGCTTGGAGCATGCATTTCAGCTAACTAACCTCCTGAGAAGAGAAGGAAAGAACTGCACCTTGCTCTCCACACGCCTACTGGAAGCTTTTCCCAAAGGTTTTCATCAAAGAGCAGAATTTCCCATGTAAATATAGGATAGAAGGGCTCTGGCCTCATAATTTGTATCAGTAGCCTAACATCCATCCAGCTGTTTTAGTTTCAGAAAACAGTTAGCTGAAAAACTAAGAGCATTAGGTAGTTGTAGCCTCTGAATCATAGATGTCTGCCAACACCCTGACTGAAGGAGGTGGTGAGGACAATGAAGCAGGACTGGCAAGATGTACTATAAACTTGAAGAGTGGGGTAGACATTCAGCAGGCCACACTGAACACAGTCTTGACCCCAATACAATAGACAAAGAGAGTGAAATAAATGAGAGAAATAAAAAGTTGCAATGCATTGGTAAAAAGCAGGGGAGATGTTAACTATGGAGTAAATGCATTAGAAATGCAGGATTAGAAATTCAAGTTTAAATGTAGGGTTTTTAATGAGGAGCAGCAGGAATTACTGCAAGTTATTCCTGAAGCGTAGTAGGCAGATGACTGTGGGTATCTCAAAATAGCATGTTTTAGCACGTCAACACAAATAGGGAACTCTGCACTCTGGGAAGGGAGGTTCTAGCTCCAGAGGAGTGAGCTGTCCTACTGGTTTTGTTTCTGCTCCTCCTGAACTAATTTAGGACATGTACAGCTTGCTCAGGGTGCAGAATTCTAGAGCAGTCTGTGGTTTGCTCACTGTAGGAGTGGCAGTAGAAACGGCCTTGGTGCCCGATGCCAAGAGCTGCTCTTTGGTAAAACAGGGAGCCAGTGAAAACGGGGACCAGGAAAATGGGACCTCAGTTTTGCACAATTCCTGACTCAGAGTTCCTTGAGATTTCTAGTCTTGGAGATATAAAACAGCATTAGAAGCCTTTTTGCAGTAAATTCTTTTTCCTCCAGAGGATCCCAGGAGACTGGGACTGTTGTATAGATATGTCACTCATCATCTAGTATGGGAATTCTGTTGACTAGGAAGATAGAAACGTTTGAATATGAAATGGAGCACGTTGCTAGAGCTTAATCACTAGCTTACTGAAAATACATTAGGCCAAATTTGACCTACAGTGTTTCTATTATGGGGACCAGCAGAAAATTGCAACTGTATAATCTGTGTACACGGCTCAAGAAATACATATGTTCCACTAATACATGTTCTTTGCATCAGCCCTTGTTTATCTCTCTCTGTGATATCTGTAGTCAATGCAGTATTTCTCATAGGCTCTGTTTTTGTCTTCTCTGCATCCTGCTTCTCAGTCTGCAACACCTACAAACTCAGCATCCAACCTCCCCACACACAGTTTTTCCCACGCTTGTTACCTAGTTGATAAATCTTTCTGCAGTGCTTGAAGCTGAGGCTTTGAATAGATCCAGTTAGGAGTTCCTCAGTCACCGTTGACAAGTTTTATAAGACTCTTAATATGAAAATTTTAAAGAAACATCACCTGCTTAAGAAATGAATTTCACGTTTGCACTTCTCTAATCCACATTGCTTGTTGGATTTAGAGCTGGGGAAATGTTGACTTAGATGCTTCAGTAAATGAATCCTCCTTTTCCTATCCAGGGCAAGGCCCCTATGTTTGTGGCCCTATCTGTAAGATTTAACACAGGCTGCAGATGTTGGAGCTCCTTGTTAAGCAATTGTCCAGCTCAGCCTCTGCTTGATGAGGTCTGGGAGCTCTCTGTGGAATATGCCAGTCAGGACCTATGGATGAGATCCTGACAGGGGCACTGCAGGCTGAAGTCTGAGGAGAAACCAGCCAGTGCTGAATCCAGGCCACTCCAAATAGGCTCTTCCTGGCATTCCAGGCAGTTTCTGTAAAGTTGTCTGTGGAACCTCCATGGCAACTTACGGGCCAAGGGGTCTCTGCCACTCCCAGGCAAGCATTTTCTGCAGAGTGCCAAACATCCATTTATACTGGAACAGCTTTTAACCTCTGCTGAATTTGGCTGGGTCCAAGCTGGTGGTTTCAAGGCTGAAAGCAATATCATTAGCAAATTCATGAGGAATCTGTCCTCCCCCAAAGGTACTACTAATGTTTTACCAGAAAAATGGAAGCTGCTTCCTGAAAGCTAATTTCTTAAATCAAGTTCTTATTAACAGATAGGTTGAGCCTTCAGCTTTTTCACACAACAACATTGTCTTTTCTGCCTTGCTTGCTAACATAATAAAACATTCCAATAATAACACTCCTACAGTTTTTCACTTTGCCTAGCCTGTGCATCAGGGCATTTACAAACGGATATTCAAGCACACAATGTGAACATACTCCCTTATCTAAAAAGTTGCATCTTGAAGGATCCCTGAGTTTCACACCAAGTTCTACCTGCAGTGACCTTGGTGAATCTTAATTCCTTGTAAAATGGGTGACAGATAATTAATGATTAGATTAATTATGGCTGATGATTCTTTTTCCCCAAGGTGGATCATTGGTTAATAAAGATAGCACAGTATTGGTAGCCTATGGCTGGCTGCAAGGAGCCATTAGGCTGAAGGAGGAGCATGTCATGTTTATGTCTGCTCCAGAAACAAGTGTTTTGGAAATGGTATAGACATCACCAATAGGCTGTTGCATATGGGAAGAGTCTGTCTCTCCTCTACCATATGTGAATGTCGACTGAGATGTGTGACACCCTTCGCAGGTCTGTGAGAGAGTTTGGGTGATATGATGACGATGATCTCTGTTCCTGTTCAGCCCAAGCCTTGCTGTCTGCCTACAGATTGTTTCCTCTTTCTTTTTGCAGGCTTTTTAGTGCAATTTTAGAACAAGCAACCAAAGCAGATGGGGGGAATTCAATAGGAGGAAAAGGTGCCGGATTCGATGTTAAAGCACTGCGGGCTTTCCGAGTATTACGTCCATTACGGCTGGTGTCTGGAGTTCCTAGTAAGTAACAACATTGTTTTTCTTTTGTCTGTGGTGTGGCATGGGGCAGGAGTCATTTGTGTAACAATTTTGGAGACGGAGAGTGATGCAGATTATTTTTGGTGTGTGTGGGAAGCCTTTTTTTTAAATTAATGCATTCATGATAAACGTGATATTAATCAAAGGATGACCAAACCAGAGCTGAAGGGGAATGGAAGTCTCATGGTATGTCAACCTGATTGTGCAACCTTTGTAAAATCCAAGCTTTTCACGATTTCAAGCAAAAGATCCTTTGAATAATTGTGAGGTCATAAATTCTTGACCCTGATGGAAATGCTGTATGGTCATGTGTGTTGGTTTTGGAGGGAGAGAGACTTTTTTGTTAAAACTGCATTTTCTTCTTTGCATGTGATGTTCAGCTCAAGAGCAGTGGGAACAATTTAGAAGCAACAGGACATAGGGCAGTGACACAGTCATGTTTTCTGTTAGTCTTATTTGCTGAAATTATTTATAATGCCTCTGAGGAAGTCCTTAAGTAGCCTTTGGTAGTCCATCATACATTTTCAACAAATTATATCATCCAGTTACAATATAGATATGAGTAACTAAGTCTGGTAATTCCATTGTGGAGGTGGAATATGGACATGTCAATGTGGGAAGATTATATCCTCTGGCTTGAGAGTTTGTAATAGCTGGGACCTGTTTGCCTTCCGGAGAAAGGGTTAGTTAAAAACTGTCATTGTTTCCTTTTTATAGTAAAGAGAGATGTAGTTAGTAGAAAAGGAGTTAATCTTCTTCAGAATAGCTGTAGGAAAGCACTTTGTTTATTTTTATTTGAGGAACTTGCTAGTTTGATAAGTTAAAGTACTTCTAACCTTAGTCATTCAAAAGCCTTGAGTCGAGTTACCATAAACTATGAGATCAGCTTAAAAGTCATGATTTATTTTTTAGGAACAGAAGTGTGAGGTTCTTGTTCTTTGGCTTGTTTTCTGACCCATTAGGTTATATTAGAATCATGGTTGTAGGCTTTTCTCCACAGCCATAAAGGGTAGAAACTTTTTTAATGAAAGCTGATAGTCGCTGTGGGAGGAGCTGAAGCACTGATCAAAGCAGAAAACACTGAGGCAATTGACAGCACTGCTATTTGGTCTCACAAAAAGCTGTGCTTGCTGGTCTGTAAGGCCTCAGGTTGTCCTCAGCTTGGGGTCACTTTGGGTATCAAAGGGTGAGTAGAAAAACAGAAAAGCAAATGTTGTCTGTTAGGCAACTAAGAACCTTCCCCTCTCATACAGAGCTACCATCCATTCATGACACCTCTGTTAGGCATTAGTGGGTTGTTTCATTCAGTCAAGTACCATGCACTACCTTCAGTCCATGAGGAACACAGCTCTGCTTTTGGACAGATTTGTCTCATGAAACCTGTTCTCTCTGTGGTCTTCAGTCTGCACTGGAACCCACCTAATTCCTGGCTGTAAATTAAGGTTTTGTTCTTTCCTAGTCCTTCTCTGATCTAAGCCTTTTAGTGCTTTCTAGTTCCGTGCCCTCTGTCTGGTAACAGAAAAGTACTCACATTTAAACATCTATGAAGAGGAGTGTTTTGGGTGAGAGGCTGTTGATGCTGAGACAGGTTCTGAGAGTTGTCCTGACATAGGCTGAGCTTAACTTTACTTGTAGTTCTTGCGTTTTGGAGAACAACGTGTGTTCCCCAAGACATGGGGAAGTTTTATTACTCCTGCTCAGGTCTCTTGACCAGTGCTCTTGGAGAACTAGAGGAAGCTGAGGGAATTAAATCTGACACATATTCATATCCATATAAGATCTTGATCCCAGTGTAGACTAATAATCCATTTATGGGCTTTTTATTAAGAGAAGTATTTAATTTGCACCAGAACAGGGCCAGGGAGCCTGGTGCAGGCTAAAAAATATTTGGTCTAGACAACAAAAGGCTAGTGCAGTGTGAAGCAGGCGAGCCATCAACTTGACCTGACAGACATCCTCTATTAGTCTTTATGGTCCTAACTAGGGACATATTAATTGAAAATGGCTTCTTTGGTGCTGGTGTGGCTTTAAAAAGCCTACTGAGGTCTGTAGCTAATACAGCCGCAATCTTCACTGGGCATTTTTTAATTGTACAAATGCCTGTTGATTAGCCTAGAATAGATGTTATCACATCCATATGTATTAGAGCGTAACTTTTCTCATGAGGCCTTTTAGATAAGATTGCCCAAGTTAACCATAAATAGCACATTACAGGATTATGCTCTTACATAAGTTTAGTGCAGAGGTTTTGAAGTCAAATCTCTGGGTCCCGTCCAAGTTTTACCTCTGAGGCATCTTAAATACCAGTAGGTGAGTTACCAATATTGCACTTGCAGTGTTTTGTCATCCATAAAGAAATACTTTTTGCTTCCTTCCCCTTCCAAAATGCAGTACACTTTTCCCCTCTGAGGAGACAACCTGCATAGATTTGTCCTAAAATTACATGAATGTAACATGCACTGCAATTTCTTCTCACTTAGCAGACTCTCTAAGTGTATGGAAGCAGCATCTCATTAGTAAGAGGGGATCCTCTGGGTCATTGGCAGCCGCCTTCTGCATGGAAATTCCAACATCTGCTGCTTGGCTTGAGGTCCAGATCTAACTACCACTGCTTGGAAAAAAGTCCGTAAAGCGCAACGATTCTTATAAACCAGATTTGTGACACACATGGTGCATTTTTGCCTGCAAATCTTAAATTCTTCAGAATTGGTGTTGGGAAATAGGTTGTCTGAAGTGGAGGGACTGGCTTGCAGCATGGAATCATTTTTTCTGAGTCACAAGGAGTTTGTGTAGATTTTTTTCTCTCTGGCTCAATCCATAGGAAATAATGTAATTTAAGAGGGACATCTTTTGTATTCAGGTTCT
Organism: Chiroxiphia lanceolata; assembly: GCF_009829145.1. NCBI lineage: Eukaryota > Metazoa > Chordata > Aves > Passeriformes > Pipridae > Chiroxiphia > Chiroxiphia lanceolata. Next base: position 62,670,738 of record NC_045641.1, read on the forward strand.
TTCATTTAAAAACCTGTCTCAGAATATAGAGAGTTTCCACATAAGTATGATTTGAAGGGGAAAAAACATATTGGTTGCCCTCTGATGTAAATCACTGGTGCCTGCATTTTGCAGATCAAGAGACTGAAGTGAAAGTTCAAGGTTTAACACTTCCAGAAGTGGCTTGTAACTCTTTATGTCTCATGTTGGCCAGCAGCGCTGGACACCTAGGTCAACACAACTGAAAGCTTCAGAGCTCAGAATCCCTCTTCTCCAAGTCCCATGCATTCTTAGTTCCCAGGACTTGGCTGTCTCTTGCCAGTAAATGTCTCAATGAAGGAATCAGGGACTGTGTCCTGTGCAGTAAGTGGTTCACCTGCAAGCAAAGCTGGTTCACCCATGGACAGAGAAGCAAAGGTACCTTTGACAATCTTTGTTAGGCTTGAATGGTCTGAGACCCCAAATTATTTCAGTGCCTCCTAAAATCAGGAGGGCTTGGGGTTATGAATTCAACAAAGCCTGAAGACTACATCTGGATGACTGTGGTGGGCACATCAATATTTTATAATCTCTAAGAGAACAGATGATGCTTTTATGCTTTGTGGTTATATGGACTTTCACAAGACCACTTGTCATAAGGAAGAAGATGGACATTTTGTTTAAAAGATTAGACAGACATTTTTTTACCCATGTCACAAAAAGCAATTGTAGCATCATGGGATAAGCCTTCAAAGGCACTGTATTTGGGTACAACTTCAAAAAATAATGTTAAGTATTTACACATTTCCAAGCAGTGCCATAGGGATAGACTGGGCTTGGTTTGGGATTTTTTGTGGGTTTGATTTTTTTTTTTTTAAGTAGTTTGAGTTCTTTTCTGGAAAACTTTTTTCTTTGAGTGAGAAGTACAGTTTTTGTTTTGCCTATGTGAGGTGCATGGCAGAGCAGTAGATTAGATACTTCCCACAGCTCTCATCCCATTCTTGCAGTTGCTTTTTGAAAAAAATAAAGTGTAAGAGCTAATTAAGCAAACTTTTCTCCCCCCCCCCCAACTATTTCTGAAGTCATACTGCTTCTGGAAAAATGATCCACACTCAGTCTGGTTAGCCTGGCATTAATGTGTAAGCTAATGCTGAATATTTTCAAAAGCACATGGATGATTTAGGTTTCACAGTGGTGGGTCACTTTTGAAAATTAGACCTAAGCACTTTATATCATAGATACACAGGATAGATTTCACTGTTCAACTATTCTGTCACTGTCATACTAACATAGTTCTTGCAGTGCATACTTTATTTCAGTTGCTGAAATCACTTTACTGCTTGTGTACCAAAGCAGTCTCCTTATAAGAAAAATTTCACACGTGCATTGGAATACTCATCTTAATATGTGGCATCAAGATCATTATATTGGTTTGAGAAAGGAGAGAGAAGGAAAAAAATTCCCTTGATGGACATAAATAGACAAGTGCAAAATCAGCATGTCTACCAAAACTTAATCACTTTACTGTCTTGGAAACTACTACCCCATATCTCCTTTGGCAGGAGTGTAAAGCATTATAAAGCTTTCTAGGGACAGAATCAAGTCAACACTTTTGTGCTAAAAGTTTTCTGATTATTACTCTTTTCTCTCAATTTTATGTTATTACATATTTTAAAACTTGTTTTAAACATTTCGTGCTTGAGGAGAGCAAAAAGAAGCATCCAATTCATCAATGAAGAAGTATGATCCAATTAAAAATGAAAATCACTCCTGAATATTGGAAAGGGCAATCAGTTACTCCTACTCATGCTAACTCACACCCTTTTAACTTATTAAATTCCATTTCTATCACCTTTATTCGTGCTGCTCAATTATACCACCTCATACATTCTGTTCATCCTCTTTATGTTGTACTTTGTCTTAGTGTAACTACATTGTTGCCACTGGTTATTGTCTATCTGATATTTGCCAGAAATAATTGCTTCTAGACAATTTGGAAGCCATGTAATTTGAGTGGATGTTGTGCTCCTTATTTGTATTTTCAATGAGCTCCTCTGCTCACAGATTTATGTGGGCAGAAGACCATGTCATGCTTACCAAAGCTGGAGAGGAAACCTCACTGTTCCACTAGAACAAAAACCTGCCATAATTTTTTATTTTTTAAAGCAAAAAAAAAAAGCTAAGCTTGTGATGTGTTCAAGCTTCACTGGAGTCTTGTAGCAGGAGAGTTACTCAAAGGCAGTGTAGCACCAGTACTTACATGGTCTACAGGAGATGCAACAATTCTGTAACTGGGAAAGAGAGGGTATGAGCAAAAGAACTTCAGCCAAACCCTCCTCCCAACAGTGAAATGTCTTTCTGTTAGTGAAACAACAGCTTGTATCTGGCTGAGTACATTTTTTAGTTAAAATGAAATAAGACTAGAATTTTCCTCTGTGAATGCCTCGAGATGACTACCTTTACATGTATTTAAATAATTAACTGGAGTGACTAATTTTTCGGAACGGTACTTCTGTTGAAGTCCGTGATTACTCTGAGTTCCTGAGAAAATTGGGCACCTTCAGACAAGGCGAATGAAAAATTTAAACATTTTTAGATTTTGGTGTGTCTCATTACAATTAGTTCTCATTTGGCCTGAAATGCTCTTATCTATTAAAATTTATAATTCTCTTTGCAGTCCCAGCAGTGTTCTCTACCCCATATTCTTTGCAATGTTTTCTCGTTACCACAGTCGTCTTCCATCCTTATCCCAAACTCTCTGGCATTAATCAAGCTGTTTCTTTGAACTTTGCAATAGGTAGTAAAGTATCCTGCCTTTACCTGCAACGTCCTGATAGATCTGAACCATTCAGGACCACATATATGATGCCACATTCACCACTTACAGCAATGAAGATGAGAAGAAAAAAAAACTCAAAGGCTCTATGGGCAGAGTAATGCATGAGGAAAGTGTTGCCCCTTCGAGAGATGCTGGATTGGCAAAGTTGTGTTTGTTATTAATTTGCCATATTATTGCATGTAGATGAAGCAAGGAAGTCCCAGGGGTGATAGGACTGGATTTATTTCTGTCTAGTTTTATTCTGTCTGGGACACTGCCTAAGTACATTTTGCATATTAAATTGCGGTCAGGTTTTTTATGGAAAAGTAAGAGCAAAAGGCTTTAAAAAGCTTACAAGATGTTTAGGCTATAGTCTGCATTTTCCAGTGATGACTGTTCTTAACAGTAAGACTGGCAATATTTTTTCCTCCCCTTTTTTAAGGAATGTGATCTAATCTAATAATTTGAAATCGTAGGGGAATTCTGTCTGTATAATTTCATAATTCAGAGATACCCTACACTGAAAGAAAAATACAGAGGGACTTCTGTAGCAAAATACAGAGTAACTTACAGAGTTCAGGACAGCAGGGACACGTCAGACTCACCATGGTAATCCTCCTAATGTAAAACTAAGCAACTCCTCTATATCATCCCTGATTCCAGGACTCTAAATCTCTTCTTGAATGATTTATAAAAATGGGAGGTTGATGCTCATTGCCTATCAGAAGACCTCTTGGTGCTGTGAGCTAGAAACTGGTAGTATACCAAAGACTTAATCTTCCATCAGAGTTGATTTGGAGGTAGTGTCCTTAACCAGGGGGGAACAGATATAACATTTTCTCTCTTGTGTAATCCTTGTAAACCTGAATTATTCCAGAAGCCAAATTGAACTTGGATGTGATTGAAACATCCTCATAACCTCTCCACTTGATGTGTGCAGAAGGCTAGGCCAGTAAAGAAAGATCAAGCACCACACAGAGGGCCAAGTTCCTGCTGCAGGCACTCTGCTCCTGGAACCTTACATCCTGCCTGTACTGTGTAAAGAAGGGAGACTGAAATGGTGATTTTTAACTACACTCAAGTGTTCTTTCCCAAGGGAAATACACTGTTCTCAGTTACAGCACCGTGTCAACTTGGGTGTGCCAAACCACCTTACTGGAGCGTGAGGACGTGACCTAGAGCAGCCCTAGATGTTGTTGGGCTCTCTCTGTATCTCAGTGTGCAGTGGTGACATTTGCCTTATTCTGTCCCCAACACCTGACTGTCTGGCCTGTAATTGCCCTCCTGCTTGGCCTGCAGTGCCTTCCCAGCCACTGTGACAGCACAGCTCAGGCTATTGCAATGATTCCATTTTGCAGCTGTTGAAATAAAACACATCCAATGCAATTACCTGGTTTCATTTGGGATGTATGGGTGGGTGTTTTTTTTGTTATTGCCCAGTTGAACTTTTCAACTGTAATTTCTCATTGTTTTCTGCATCGTGCAAGAAAATAACAACACCTCATAGAGTTGAGGAAATAATGTAATTGAGGTTATAAACACAGAGAATTCAACAAATCCAAAATGACATCTCTTTTGAGAACCATGTAGTTTTGGAATATGGCAAAGAAATGTGAGCCATTGACTGTTTTTATATGTTGTACAGCACATGCAAAGTCTTAAGGAAATGATAACTGGCTGTCAGAAAGTCAATTTTCTTTTGCAATGTGTATGTTTCTAGCAAAGTATGGTTGACAGTCATGTTTTGCACAGGGTTTGCATTTATTCACTGTCACTGGTGGAGTAAGGGGCTTACATTTACCCTCCTGATGCATGTGAGGTTATGGTGGTCACTGCATACCAGTGGAAAATCCTGCCTTCAACGTGAGGAGATGGGAGAAGTGGCCTGATCTAAGCTTCCCACCTGTGAAAGGTTTGTGTGTAGGAGCAAGAGAATACAGTAAGCTGGAGGAGACAATATACTTGGCAATTTACTGACACCAAACCTATGAGAATAAAGGTACTTGACAACAGGGGGAACTGCTGGAAATACCTTTAGGCAAAATTTGGCTTCCAAATTCCAGTTCTGCCTCAAACGTCATTGTTTTTACATTAAATAATTCGGGTTTTACCAAGTCCAGTTCCTTTCTTTTCTCTTGAGCTCTAGAAACTGTAGGAAACGTGCTCTCAGGCAGATTTCTGATGCTCTCCTTCATTCTTGAACAAGACTTCTTAACTGTCTGCACCATCTCTCCAGCACATACAGCATGTGAGGACAAGTTGCACCACCTTTCCCATGTCCTTGCTTAGCTGTTCGTAATCTCAAGTGGCCAATTTGTTTTGCTTTCATTACAAATGGGAAGGGAGCGGATTAAAAAAGATAGAACAGTCTGAACCAAATGTCCTCATTAAGTTTGTTTCTTCATAGTTAACTTAAAACTCTACACATGCTTGCAAGTCCTTTATTTGCTTAGGTCACCATTACTCAAGGGAGTAACTTGATTCTAGCATAGCATCTCCTGTAGATGAAGATCATTCCTGTGAGTAGGGATTACACAACCAGGACCTAAAGCACTGTTCCTTGAGAGGTACAACCTACAGAATGATGTAATTTATGGCAGAAGAAGTTAGCTTGATGTAGCCAAAAGAGGTTTATCTTAGTAAAGATTATTCACAGAGGCACGTTGTTGCTGTAATAAAGATTTTGCTCATATTTAAGGAACGCCAGTGAAAACAGGGAAATATTTATTTGATCTTGGCTATGTAGCTGTTTTAAAAATAACACTAACTACAAATGTATCCAATAACAGTGTCAGCCTTTATCCTACCAATTACTGTGCATGCTGGCATGATTATTCAGCACATCTTCACAACCAAAAAATCCCAATACCATAATGTGGGACCACATCAGGGTGTAGGCAGTCCCTTCCAAATGAAGAGAACAAAGCCCATTCTGACATCAAAGAGCAGACATGGAGATAATAAAAAAATTCTAGCTTGGCTTAGTAAGAGATCTTTCAGAAGTGCTCTGGATGGATCAGACTTTCTTTCTAGTCCCCTTTTTTCATTCTTCATGTTATGCCCAGAGTCCTCATTCAGAGAACTGGGTATAGGGCATGGCTCTGAGACAGAGCCCCTGCCATCAACATTGCTTGTCCTAAAGCATCTGAAAATCAAAGAATGCCATCTGCTGTCTCCTAAGAATAGTTTGTGTTGTTGTTTAGATGTGCTTTTGTCTGGACCATAAAGGAGCAGAAGCATCCATACAGATTGTAGCTAACTGGTATCAGCAGGAGTGTGTTGGGTTCCCTGTTGCTCACTTGTAGTTGCTGGCTGTTGCTGTCACCATGATGGGCAAGGCAAGATATTGCTGTTCCACATCAAAATAGTAAGAGTATGATCTACTCTGTTTTTTTTCTCACATTCTCTCCCAGATGACATCTCTACTGCATCTGATGTCATCCCAAGCTTGCACCAAATGCATACTTAGACTACAACTGGCTGAATTCTGTATTGCTTATTAACTTAAGATCTTGTAAGCAACGATTTCAAGTCCTTTGTTCATTTTCTCTAAAGTGCCTGTATGGCTATTAATGTGTTACTGACCTGTTGGGACTTTTTAACATTCTCTTTCCGTCCTCTCTCAAAGGTGTGACTAACACACACTGGGTAGCAAACATCTCAGAAGTGGGACACAAGAGAGTTCATAGGTTTTGCTCAGGACACAAGGCTGTACGTGGATGTTCCATGACTCTGGCATTATTTGAATTAATTCAGTTTGTCCCGACCTTCCAAAAGCATTATTAGATGCCTGTAGTCATTGCTGTGATTCTCACAAAGAATTATCAAAATATCGGCAAAGCACAGAACAGTGGACCAGTCAGATAGTTCTCTCAACCAGTGAATGCATTTTAAGTCTACAAATAAATATTTTTTTTTCAGTGATTATCTGAATTTGTAATAATACGGCATCTTGTATAAGTGCTATAGTAAGAAAAAAACAAAAGAACACTGAAGTGAGAGGAAGGTAATATGAGGAAATAATATTTTAAAATTTCACTGGCTAAATAAATTTGTTGGAGACCTTCCCTCTTCTCTTTAATGTAGATTTCTCCAAAATCAGCTACTGCCTTCTGAGTTACATCTGCTTGGTATTACTGTGCGAGTTGAGAACACGGGGAGATTGTCTGGTATGAAAAGCTAATAAACTTTTCTCTGCTTAAGATGTTCACTGATGGAACAAATAATTTGCTACTCTGATCATGGAGAAGTATGGACCAAAGACAGATGACAGCCCACGTAACCTGCCCAGTTAAAATTTTATCAAAGTTTTCTTTCTGCCAAGGAAAAGGGAAGGAGATCAGACATCTTTCTTAATCTCCCTTTTTTCCAGAAGCAAATCCAATTTCTGTTTAACACATGTAACAGTAACCTATCCCACATGTGTTTTGCCCTTTGTTTCAACTATTTTTTTCTGAGTTGTCTTAGTAGCTATGCCTCTTATTTTTTCAGTTTTAGATTATCTTCTGCTGGTTTGCCCTACCACATCAATCATGATTCAGAAAACATCTGCTAACCCTCTGCAAAGAATCTTTTTTCAATTTCAGTAATGCTAAAGCTGCTCAACAGTTTTATATCAAAAGCTTTTTTGACAGAATGGAGCTCACGGGATAAAAGAAATAGAAAAAATTATTTAAAAAAATCTATTTTTGTCACTTTTTTCCATAGGACTTACTAAATTTTGTTTTCTTTAGCAGTGGAAGGAGCTATGGAAATTCAATTTCATTATTGGATTACAAAACCTCCTCTCCTCTCTAAACTTTCTTCAAGCATCTCATCTTACAAACAGATACCATTCTTGCAGAGGACTGCTATATATCTTAGAAGTTTAATCTATTGGGGGTATTTATTTTCTATTACTGTTAGCACACTAAACTAGCAGCCTGGCTGAGATTTCTGTCTTATTTTGCATTGGCTGTTGGGTTTGGTGATTTATTTTTTTTTTTTTAATAAGTGTTTTTTCTTGTTGTTCAGCACATTTCTTCAACTGGTGTTTTCTCATAGGCCATTGCTGTACATTGGTTTTTATATGTATTGGAAGTTACCAAAAGATGAAGTCCCTTTTAAGCAGGTTTGATGTCTTGGTCAGAGATCCAACCAGTGTGTCCATATATTCATATACATAAGCTTTACAAAGGCTTGCTTTAAACCTAACAGTTCTGTTGTTTATACTAAGCACTGCCAAATGAAAGACTTTAGGATAGAGTCTCACCCATGCCCTCACAAGAGCAGTGAAAATTTGAACTCAAGCTTTAGCCCACCTTTTGCTTTTCACATTCCAAGCTGAGATCATGATTTCACTTTACTTTTACTTCGAGGGGGCCAAATTCCTCTCAGATTTATATTTGTAGATTTCTGTATCTGTTACGAACTTAATTTAGCTCTTCAGATTGCAGCAAGAAAGCCTTATGGTTCCCTCTAGACAGCTTATTATATGTAAAAGGAAATTAAAAATAAATACATGTTTAGTTTCAGTGCATTCTAGCAATACATACACAATCTGTAGAAAAATCTTTGAATTGTTCAAGTTGTAAAGAAAGTTACAAAGGAAGTAAATATCAATAAAGAACCATTCTTTCTTCTGACAAATATGTATTTGTGAGAACTGTAACCATTAATTTTTCTGTCCAAATATACTGGAGCTACCTAGTGAGCTAAAGGAGGTTTTGCTTTTTATGTCAGAAAGTGTTTTTTCCTCTAAAGCATTTTATTATCTGATGCGTGCAAGCAGAGTTTTAAGTCTAATAAGGTTTATAAAGATCAAAAACAACAGTCTTACTAGTGTGGAAAAGAAAGCAATCTGGAGTTTTAGGCATTCTGAGATGGGACTGATTAACCACTGACTTGATAAGTGCCTAAATCCACTCTCTGTTCTTAAAACTAAGAGTCAGAGTTGTTCAGATTTGTCTGGCCATGTCTTTTCAAGGATTTTAACATCATACCGTGCATTTTTTTATTAACAACATTTTCAGTAGTTTAAAAAGAGAAAACAAAAAAAACCCCAAAGTGTACATCAAGGCAGTAACACAGCACTGATCCCACATTGTGTGGCTTGCATAAATTCTTTCATTACCTGATCAGGTTGCTTCTTGTTTTTAGGTTGTCAAAATACTCCAGATGATGTCATGCTGTGTCCCTCCAGAGCTCAGTCCCATCTATGCCCATTAAGCACTGTCCCAAGTTAAGAGGTAGAATGAGTTTTCTTCTCCAGGGCTTTATTGCCTGTGTTTGTCATATACAATGCTGCTCTTCTACACAGATAGCCAGCTAAGGAGAAAGTTTTAGGATTTATGCAATTCTATCCAATTTTTTTTTTTAATTCTTTTATCATGAGAAGTTAAAACTTAGTGTAACTCAGAGTATGTCAATTTTTATATGTTGGAGCATTTAACCTGTGAGAAGATCAATTTCTGCCATCAATATATTTTTCTCCACGTACTACAAGACTATAATATCATCATCCCTGGATGCACTTTTATATTTGCAGAATCCCTGTGAACATTTGTTAACTTTTAAGCTTCTGCTTTTTCTAAACCTCTTCACAGGTGATGAGTTAAAAGGAGTATTTAAAGAAGGACCTGAAACAATTAAACTACTCTATTATTTATAATGCAGAAAGGAAATTAACATCCACATACCTCAGGAATTATGAGAATAAACAGTAAAAAATGTTGAAAACTTTACAAAGGCACTTGTAGCCCAACAGTTATTAATGGTCCACTCAAACAATTGAGACCCAAGTGCTTTGAGCCCATTTCTGTTACTATGATGCCTTAGCACTTACAGGTGTCCATAGTTCCTTGTTTTGAAAATTATATCCTTAGGACTTAGTAATGTGTGTAGTCATTTCTCAGAGGTGTGTACAAACAACAACAAGCATCCTGAAACAAAGCTTTCTCATCCTTATCTCAGTTCAGAGGTTATTTAACTATCAGTTTCAGGGGTTCTTTATGTTCACTTGACCAGACTAAAAGACAGTACTTCATGTTGCCACATTCCTATACAAGTTTTCTGATTGAATCCAGTGGCACAGGACTAGACCAAAATTTCCTCCTGAACTGGAGCTTGAAAAACTGTGCTCTGTCACAGCTGTGCTTGAGCATGAAGAAATTAAAAAAGTGGAAATATGATGGGTCATTTCACTGAGAACTGGTGCAGTCTTCAGGCCAAACTGTCCTTGGGTTTGCATAGCTCTAGGAAGGGTGAAGAACAGTTCTTCCTATTTGTGATCCTTCACAGTGATTAAGTATAGATAAAACCTTTACAATGGGCCCAAGAACAGTTTTCTCAGTTCATGATCATCCTCTCAGGAGAAAATCAAAGCTATTTCCTGGGAAAGGGTGACAGCTGATCCTTGCTGACCTAGAAACTGCACACCCTTTACCTGCCTTACCTTCAACCAATCTTTACAAGTCCCCTTTATAAGTCAAGTACAATCTTTACCCCCTCATCCTCCCTGCTCTCTTCATTAGACTATTTTACAACAAGCTGTGGTCTTTGTTCAAAATTGAATGTCTAAAGGTCTTGCCTGGACCTCATCTTCAGCTGAACTGAGCTAAGATCAACTGGTTGGAGGATAAAATTGAGCTTGTAGGAGCTATCTAATGTGTTGGATCTGGAAAGATGAGCGAGGTCTTTTAATCATCAAGCAACTTCATAAGAAAGTGAATGCTTATGTACTTCGAACAAAAAGCTGTTAAAAAAAGCCCCCCAGGAGGAGAGAGAGATGCTTGTATGAGTGGTAGAAGAGGTCCTGTTCCAGCAGAGAGTCCAAATGCCTAAACCAGTGTGTACATTTATCCAAACCACCCTCCTCAGGCAGCCAAAAGCTGGGGCTGTGTGGCCACCACGCTCAGGGCAAGCTGTATTGTTTGACTGTCTAAGTTAGGTCACTCTGACAAGCAGAGGATACTTAAGATGAATTGCTTCCCAAGAGAAAAGGATCCAGAAGGAAGAGCTGGGTTTTGTTGTGGCTTTTGTTTTTGTTCTGCTGTTCCTTTCTCGCCTCAAAGGATGAGGCAAGGGTGGTATTGCAAGACTTGGCAAACATAAAGCAATTGTGTTCACATACACTTCCCCATTTGTATGAGTCTCCTTTTGTGTGTGTATTTCGGTTTGGGAAGTCAAGGAAGACATGGTTTGAAAATGCAGGAGTGAGAACAGAGTGAGCAGATGCCAAAACTTTCCTTTTTCTATTCATTCCGGCACATGGTTTTGAATTGAATGTTTGTGTATGTTTATATGGCATTACCTGCTCCAAAATAGTCACCATTCAGCTTAAAAAGATGTCTTTCCTTTTTCTTTTCGCTTCAACTAGTTTTCTGTCCTGTGTCGTGCCTTTCCTTCCTATTCCAAGAGCTTCCCTATTATTCTTGAAATAGAAATGACATCTGCAGCCCCAGGAATGCTGCACTACACCCACAGAATTTGCTTTATCTAGAAATCTGCTACTAATATTTTGAGACTCCAGCAAGACAGAAAGGGACTACCTTCCCAAACTGTTATTGTACAGCTGTCCTTAGCTGAACTGTGTCATATGAGTTCCTTTTGTAACACTGGGGAAGAAAGTCCTCCATGTTTTCCCTCACAAATCATTGCAGATGTACTTATCTAAGATATCTTGCCACGACTGTTGACCTTTTTGTGCTAAAACCGTCTGACGTTTTCCAGGCTTGCTTTAAAATTGGTATAAAACCTTTCATATTTATGAATATTTAATATTTTTCAATTTTCTTAGCTGATGTCTACATTTCTTAAATTATAAACATCCACTTTGGGGAATATTACTGGTTATATTGCTTGTGCTTTAGAAATAGTGATAACTGTAGTGGCAGTCTCTCAGCGTATCATCAGAAATAACTGTGATTTGTGGGTAGGCCTCACTCCTGGCTGGGAATGGTGCATAGACTCTGTCACTGAAGAGTGGTTCCCAGAAGTGATCTGACTCAGGCACTGTGCTGAGTCACAGATCCTCCTCTGCTTCCTCCCTGCTTGCAAAAAGTAGTAGTTTTCTTCTGAACTATATTAGCAGAAAAATAATTACCTCCCACACCCCTGGCACTGGCCTAAGTATGAAAATGCGTATTTGTGTGTATATCAGGAGGCAGAGGAGGGATGGATGGGGTTGAAAGTCCTCTTCTTTCCCTTTTCTTCCTGCTCATTTTCAAGTGGTCAATTGTATGAGACTGTCCCTGCTCATACTTATGATTCAGGCATCCCCACAGGGTAGTCAAAATATAGCCCTGCAAAACCAATGGAAGAGTAGACTTGGGATACACTTTCTCTAGAGACCTGGACAACTAAGATGATGAGAACAGGAAACTGCCCTGTCCAGCATACCAGATCAGATCCAAAATTAAAGACACGTAAAAATGTGAGTTAGAGCTGTGCTTGGAAAGGCCCAAAAGTGAGTTCTGAGACCAACCTACCATTAGTTTCCTTGGATATGTTCCACAATGCAACAATGCCAAGTGCATTTTAGCAGCTGAGTCTGGTGCACTTTTTTTTTTTTTTTGGTGCCATCTTGCAGAGCATTGGTTGAAATCCAAGAAAGCTTGTAAGTACACAATGGGGTGTGTAGGTAATCCCATTGCTTTAGGTGCAGACACTTACATGCTTAGAGATAAAGCACATTCTTCAATAACTGTCTGAATCGATGAGACAGCAACCTGCCCCTCTCATCACTGTCTTCCTGAGAGAAAAGTACAGCACCATATAATAGTTCTAAAACACCTGCAGCACCCCCAGCAGTGTATTTCCCACAGCTTTGAGAGAGATCAGTGTTACTTGGTATAAGCTTTTTTTCTTCTTTCTTCCTTAGTCTCCCTGCTCCCCAGTTGTATCCTAAACCTTTGGGTTGATGCAGTCCTCTAGAGGCAAAAAAGGGCTTGACCTGGTATAAAAAGCAATGTTTTTCCCATGTAATAAATATTTAAAATGTTTTATCAGTGTAAATAAATGCTAAATTCTGTAAGCCCGGGGAATGGCATTAGCGTGTTTTGCTTGCTGAAACATTTATGGAATCAGTGTCAGCCAACAGAATTCAGCCAAGAGGGTTTTTTTTTAAAGGTAAACTGAAGTGCTTTTAAAATAAATACTACGAGTTGTTTAAGATCTTCAATTATTAACAGAAGAAAAGCATGGGCTTAAAAACTGCAAACAATCCCTTTCGTAGCACTTTCCCTAATCCCTGTGCAGTTATGTCTGTGTCCAGCCTGGAGTGAGCTCCTCCAGGCAGATGCTGTACCTTCACAGATGTCTGGAGAGTGTCTAGCACACGGAGAGAGCTTCCACAAATGAGTAACTACGTTTAGAATGCCAAATATTTGAAAACCATTTATTTTTATATTTGCTTGTCAGGACTTAAGGTCAAGACCCCATGTTGATGGTTGGCCAAGGATTGCATTGCCAGCCCCGGTAAAGCAACGCTGTAAAAATTTGGCTCTGCTGTGACAAGGCAGTTAATGGTATCACCTCCTTGAAATCCAGAGGCCAGCTTTGCAGTCTGATCAGGTCACCACTCTGATTTAATTACGATTATAAGCTGCACAACCCATTGCTAGGAGTGCAAGCCATTCTTCCACAAGTGAGAAAAAAATGCCAAAGATGTGCAATGGTGTGAACACCTGTGTTGGGTGATACCCATGTGTTGCACCGTGCAAAGATTAAGAGCATGTATGAGTTGGGTCAGAGAAATCATTCTTTTATAAGCTGAACTGTCTTTTCTTTCTCTACACAGGGAAAGAGCCTGTAAAAGTGTGTAGAATTCTCACCTTTTGTTAGAAAAAAAATTTTGTGACTGCTTGTAAAGAGATGATTTGCTTCCATTTACTCTGATCAGAAACACATATGATCATCCCCAGACACTGATCTGCACCTCTCAGGTTTCAGAACATAGATTTGATATGTTTTGAGGCATGTGAAGTTTTTTTTTTATTAAAAAAGTTTCTCTGTTCCACCTGCCCATGGCTTTTCCCCAGTCCTTTAATCCTTTCCTGATAGGGCATTCTGACTTCTCTGGACAGGGTTCCTCATACCATTCCTTGCAACAGCTACTCGTGTTGGAAGTGGCTGCCTAAGTGAGAATAAAGTAATTTACAGGCAGTAGCTGTATTGCTGTATAAGCTTGACAACAATGCAGGGAGCCTGGTGATGTGCATGTATCTCTTGCCCTTCCACAAATAGCATACGTTACATCTCCTGAGGACATTTCCCAAGTTGCTGCATAGTTAGTATTTTTTTAACTTTTCTCTCTGAATACTTTAATGGTAATGTATTTAAGCTTGCTAATTATTGGAGTTATCAAGATTTGAAAACAGGCTGCCCTAATGGAGCACTGCACAGCACACACATCAATTCATGCTAACAGTATTCAGAACCTCATCTCCTCTTCAAAGCTTGTTTATTATCCTCAAGAAAATTTTCTCTAATTAAGCTGGCTGGAGGTCCTGTACATCTTCTGGTGGTACCTGTTCCCCTTGACTGCCTAAACACCTTGTCATCTCATGTTTATGGTGCAAGCCTTTGATTTCACAAGTACTGCTTTGTTAACACAAAGGGCATTGATTTGTGCAGATATTATCTTCTCTGGACATCTGTAGTAGCTGAAGCACTTTTATGAAGTGAGTGATAATGAAGCTGTATTTAAAATGAGAAAGCTTTTTTGTTCATCTTTTTGTCTGTTCTCGGTACCCTCTCAAGAGTACTGGGTATGTCCTATGATGCATAATAAATCAGTTAATAATAATAATTAAGGGTAAATTACGTAAGACCTGGTATTAGAACTCTTAACCTCGTAATCTTGGCTACATGTTGGATTAACAAGGATCCACTAAAATCACTAAAAAGGGAGGCCTTTATTTGCTTTTTTGTAGATTTGTTTGAAGCTACAAATATTTCAACCTGCAAAGTTTTGGGATTTTTTCTTCAGGTTTGTAGCCATCTGTAGTCTTTTAACTTTCTTGTATTGTTGACATTTTTTGGAAGTAGATGGGACAGTGTTTTGATTTTCTAGTGAATGTGACATTCCTGACTGATATAAAGAATTGGAGTGATGTTTTCTGTACGTATTTAGAATTAGTAGACTGAACAATGTGAACATCTAGAGGAAAAGCTTGACTGCCTCATGTAAGCACAGCAATTTCTTTTTCCTCCAGAGGCATTGCTTACCCAGAGGAGTACCCAGAGGCAACTGAGCAAGCAAAGAGGCCCATTCTTGTACGGGATGTTTTGATCCTGTCAGTAATGTACTTCATGTAAGAATCAGTTTGTGAAAGCCAGAATGTTTCATGCTGAACGTCTCTCCCTTTGGGTAGTAGCATGAACCATTAACATATATCTGAACTGACTGTAGAAACCTGAAAACCTCTTCTGACTAGAGGGATGTTAGTACCCAGCTTTAGGTTGCCAGCAGACAGTGAGTTGATCTTGCTGGCTGGGCAGCTGATGCCACCTTTGATGGTTTCTGCTGTTTTCCATCAAGGCTGCGGAGCAAACACAGTCTCAGCCTTAGCTGTGAATTGACAAGTGGATTGCCTACAAGTGAAAGTGCTTGTCAAGAGATGTGTCATCCTTATAAGAAAGTATTCAAATTAGTTGGCTTTTTTTTTTTAAAGTAAAAAAAAAAAAAAATGAAAATCTCAGATGATAGATTTTCAAAGTTAATAGTTATTGCAAACTCTCTTGGCAGATGTATAACAGGCATTTACAGCTCATGAATCACATTTTTCAAAAATCACAGCTAATATCAACTTCTCCGAGGAGATGACAGCATTTGCAGGAGACATTAATGACTTCTGGCTCTCAGTCATTGCAAAATCATGAGCTTGTAATTGTTCTGGTGTGGCTATTTGTAGACTACAGGGTTCTAGAGGTCTCTCAATACTTCCAGCATTAATAACTTGCCAGTGACAGTGGTTGCCATCGTTGCTACCAGTGATAACAACTTTAAGACATTTGTAAATGCAAATCCTTACTAAAGGCTTATGAGGCTGGCTTTATTATTCTGGTTTTACGAAATGAGGAGAAGGAGACAGAGGCACATGAATCTGCAGCTTGAGTCCAGTGCATCTGAGTGTACTGCTGCTTAGTGCTTTAGAAAACTTGGCGGCAAGTCACCTTCCCATTCTGGAAATGTTTAGCTTCCTCATGATTAGGATTTCTAACAGTTTCATGTCTTAACAACAGTCATGTAATAATATTTTATTCATACCCCTTTCTGGACAACCTCTGTTAAAAAGTGATCCCTAATCCTCAGAGCAAACCAACACTGCTGATTCTGACTCTCCCTCTGTTGAGAGTGAAATAAGGTGAGGGGGATGTGGAGCAGAGGGCAATTCTGAGAAGACTGGGAGCTCTCACTAAGTGTGGGTTTGGTGGTCCTTCAGCATCTCAGGCTCTGCCTGGGACTTTCTTGACCTCTGCAGGAACCCAGAATCAAAGTAGGGATGTGACTTCAGTTTGTCATCTCTCCCCACGCTCTGGAGTGCAACTCTGTGGCACCTCAGCATTTGCTGTGTGTCTCACAGTTCTTGTCCCACTTCAGTTCTGGTTGTTCTTTGTTTTCCCCATACTTTAGCTCTCCCCAGTACTGTGTGTGGAACACCTTAGGCATGTTTTTCATGAATAGGCAAAACAGCTAATATATTCCCTTCCCAGGGAGGTGGTATTTTGGTGACAGGTAAGTTAACATCTTATCTAAAAAAAGCTTTACTTTAGTCTGTGATCTAGGCCAAAATAGTAAATTTATGAAATGCTGGGAAACTTCTGGAGGGAGTTGATCTGTGAATGTATATCTTTACATCATCAAGATAATGAGTTCAGGTAAGGGGGAATGAAATAAAACTGACATACTACTGTGAAATTTATAGCCTCTCTAAATTTTGTTCTCTTGCTGATAAGTGCTTCCTTCTGTTCTCTCTGCAGGTCTCCAGGTGGTTTTAAATTCCATTATCAAGGCCATGGTCCCTTTGTTGCATATTGCCCTGCTGGTGCTGTTTGTCATTATTATCTATGCCATCATTGGACTGGAGTTATTCATGGGGAAGATGCATAAGACCTGCTACCATGTGCAAGGGGGACTGATAGGTAAGGGGAACACGTACACACGTACAAAGATTTTTGGAGGGAGGCTTTTCCTATAAGTCATGGAACATTTGTGCTGGCACAGGAGATGGGTGGCTATTGCACACTGCCTTTTTGGGGTTACACAGGGGTGGCTCCTCTGTTCTGCTTCTTGGGTATGAATCCCCTGTGATGCAGAGAGACTGCAATTGTGACATTTTAGCTTCCTCATCTTGAACACTCAGCTGTTGGCCTGTCTGTAAAGGCTACATGCAAAGCTATTGATTCCTGCTAAACAGTCATGGACTTTTTAATGTGGACCTTTGGCACAACAAGCCAACCTGAGTTCTTTAACAAATCTCCCAGAGGCTCAGGCAACGCTAAAATAGTGATAATTTTGTCGTTAGCAGACTGAACTACAGATGACATGGCATCACAGAAATTTAAAACTCATATATTTTATTATAAGTCTCATACACAAATACATCTTTGTTTTAAACCAGTGTCATTGTAAAGGAATATATAATTCAAGGCTGTACCTTTTTTTTGATCACAGACCATGCCTGTGGTTAGAAATGGAACTAGTAAGAAAACAAAATTGTATTAATGAAAAGAAAATTTTTGCATCAAATCCATCAGGAAAGAACTTTCAAATTATTTACAGAAAGAAATATTCCCATTTCAAAGTAGTTCAATTGCATTGTCACTCACTCATCTAACCATCTGCTCTTTTTCATTTAATTTATTGAACTTGAACAGCATCGATTTCTCATGTGGTGGTGGGTGCTAATGCCTAGGACCCAGAGCAACTCATAACTAAGAAAATATTTTACAGCAGGAAATTGTTTCAGAAGTTCTGTATTTTCTGCTTTTATAATGTTGGCAGATTTCATTTTCTGGAAATGATGCTAGAAGTATAATGAATTGTCACTCTGGTTTACATTTTAAAGTGTGCATATCTTTCTCCATTCTGTCCGGAAATATTTACATTATGGCACCTAATTCTAATATTACTGTTTGTGGCATTCTTTAATGATCAGAATATGGTCATAACTTTCGGAAAATTAAATTGTTTACCATATAAGATGTGAAACAAACATAATTACCTGCTCCCCTACACATACTTACCTGCATCTGTTAAAAATGTAGCCTTAAGATCTGAAATCCATATATTTTTTAAAGAATATTGCAGAAATTTTTGTGCTTATAAAAACGTTTTCCGTGGCATTTTTCGTATACCAAAGTATTTAGTTTGGCTTGTTGTATGGGTTCTTAGATCTCTGAAAACATCTGTACAGAATAAGGGGTTGATAATCAAGCAACTGCCTTATAGAGTTTCTGAGTGCCACTGGGCTACTGATAAAATGCCACACAGCTTCTAAACTCCAGAAGAGCAGAGCTCCAGATGCTCTCTGCTCTAATTCAGCAGTGGCCCAGTGCCATATCATCTTGTCTCCAGAGCACTGAAGCCTGTGTGCTGCAGGGGCTCAGCCTCCTTCAACAGAATGGCCATCAGTGCTGCACTTGCCTTCCAAGGTTAACCCAGATGCCGGGTGACTGCGGAACGAACACGCTGCCATTATGGTCACAACGTGCAACCTAATGAAACATAATAGACTTGGTCTGACGTTCCCTCTCATGTTGAAAAGCGTGACTTCTTCCTCACAGGAGGGTATGCTTTGAAAAAAAAAGTCCATCTCTGTTTTGACTATAAAATTTGACGGCTTCACTGAAATTTTTTTTTTTTTTTTTACAAAAAGAAAGTGAAGCACAACAGCGAGCAGTCGCCCGTGTGTTCCTGAGAAATCTGTCAAACTCGCTGCAAAATGCATTTGTTAAAATCAGATATCCTTCACGGCGGGTCCAATGGCAATTCGTTCTCTTCATCTCCTTTTTTTTCCCCCCCCCCTTCTCTCCTTCAAGATACACCTGCAGAAGACGACCCGTCTCCCTGTGCCCCCCAGTCTGCGCACGGGCGGCAGTGCCAGAACGGCACGGAGTGCAAGGCAGGCTGGGAGGGACCTAAACATGGCATCACGAACTTTGACAATTTTGCTTTTGCCATGCTGACAGTGTTTCAGTGCATCACGATGGAGGGCTGGACAGATGTGCTCTACTGGGTACGTATCCGAAAATGATAAGCTGAAAGGTCCTGCTCATGTGCTCACCAGCTATGTGGAAACTTGGGGGCTTTAGCTTTCTTGCTTGCTCTGTATGGTGAAGGCATGGTTGCTAGCATGGAGCTTTAATTAACTCAGCATATTATTAGGTAAAATGGGAGGGTTTATCTGGTGCAATTAAATCAAACATAAATGTTGACTTTCCATTGATATTTTAATTTTGAAAGAGGCAAGTGGCTTATTGATTTGAAGATTTGCAGTGTACCCTTGTTGAGCAGAAAGTCATGTAAAGACCCTCTCTGCAGGAGTGAAATATCTCATACATCTCCAGATTACTGATGTAGAAATATTTGTGATAGATAACCATGTGCTCTACCTGTGGCATTTATGTTACAGAGGCACTACACTGATCAGCTTATAGGTTTTATAAGAAAGGCCTCACAAATTCCAGCACTTCTTATGATTATGACTTTAATCATAGAAAAATTTATGCTAATGCTATTAACTCTGATACTGGTATCAATCATGGTTACATGTTTAGCCAAAACATGATATTATCTTTAATCTAAATGGAGTCTCATCTTGTCCTGTACCTTAATTCTGGGCATCTCAGTAGCTTTAGTTTGTACCTTTTAATTCCTAATATATTGGGAAATTCGTTACAATACAATTATACTACAGGAGTTAAAATCATATTTAGCCTTCACTTGTAAACCATATATAAACATGTTTCTGGACTCAGATCCTGCCATCAGCTTTTGCAGCAGCAAGTTGTGGTCCAGGAATGTAATTCTCACACAGCATAGCCCCATCTGTAAAAGGTTAACCCAGACTCTCACTAACTTGGAAGACTGGCACATCATGAGATGTGGTTCTCCAGGATGGTAGGATGTACTACAATGCATGATGCAACTTAACTCAAGAAGACCCAAAGCACACAGAAGGATAATCTGGACTGAGGCAGTTTGCACTGTTAATCAACATCAGCTTCTCTCTTAAACATGAGTCTGAAGCTGTCTTCTACCCAGCAGTGATTTAGAGTTTACAAGATTTCCCTTTGAAGATTTAGCTTATCTGCAATAGATGGTCTCTGTGTGGAACAGCTAGAAGTTGTCTCTTTATCCTCGTAAGTTTAGATTAGAATGGTGACTCTAGCTTCCTTCTAATGCCTGAGATAAAGGGCAGAGATCAAACCACAAGGGGAGTCTAGGTCTCAGAGCACAAATATTGCCTTTACTTGAAAAGAGAGTATAGATTAATAAAATGATGAAGAAGAACAGAAGTCAGAAAAGGAAGAGAATGAAACTGCTCCACAGCTCAGCTATGGCTATATATAATATACCTGTCTTCTTATCACACCTAGCTCACATTTCTCCAGCCTGTGTGTGAGTGAGAGAATTTATAGGCAGTACAGGGGAAATAGGAGAGAGTCAAAGGTATCAGAAATAAACATAAAAATACTTTTGGCTGTGTATACCATTTAGAATTGTGAAACCTGTCCATAAGCTATCATCAGTTTCTCCAAAGACATGTGCTATGAAAGACCCTTCCAATTCCCACCCTTTTGGGCCCATTTGTCATTTTCATGGCTGGATATAAATCATGCAGAACTCAGTTATCAGTTATCTATTAACAGGAGCCAAACACATAAACTCACTGCCAAATGATTTTCTGACGTGACTGTGCTGACAGTCTGATTTTTAGGGTGTCCCTGCACCAACCTGGGTTTTAGATGTTGCCTTTTATTTGGTATTCAGCTTTTTTAACTGATTTCCTGAGCTGTTCTTTTTTTATTTAGGGACAGTATGGTGAAATTAGTCCTGAAATTAATACAGATTGATGTTCATTATTTTTAGGGGCATCCATATAGTTAGCCTCTTAGATTATGGCTTTGGTAGAATGCTTGCTTTGGAAACAAAAGAAATAGTTGTTATCATCAGTTCCCAGTTATTCCTGGAAAAGACTACAAAAGATAAGAGTTAGCACTGCAGAAAAAAATTTCAGTAATGGAAGAGGAGGAAATTTAGGTTGTAAAGAAGAGAAATATTACCTAATGTTTAAAGACTTGAAATTCAAAGTTTGAGTAAACACCTGAGCTGGCAGACATAGTCAGTTATGGGACTGTAAGCAATCCTGAGTACTGTTGTCCCATGGGACTTTTGCCTCTTTGTGCTGTGTTGAAGAAGCAGATAGAAGTCAAGTCTGATCAGTGTTTGCCATCCAGTAAAGAAGGTATCTGAGATGGGATGTGTATTTCCTGCTGCAGAGGGGTCTGTGCTACTCTGGGGGCAGGTGTTGTTTGGGCACTTACTACAGGGCACACCTATGAGAAGGACTGTCCCTTTAATATTTATAGGTAGAAACAGTCTCTAAACATTCACACTGTAATTTCATGTAATTTCCAGACACATCTATTGCGATTTGAAACCTTTGTAGTCCCTGACTTCTGGATAGCAAAGAATAGAGAAGATGAAACATTTCACTTTCTGAAAGTGACAGAAGAATTTTAGTAAGTGAGGTAGGATACAAGTATCTGTCTTAAAGTCAGTGTGAGCCACTATTTCCTCAGTGCAGTCTGGCTCATACACAACTGTCCTCCCCAGCCTTTACCTTTTTGGCCAGAGTGGGCTTGACATAGACAACCCATTGGGGGATGTATCTCCACAGGAGTGCAGAGATAGGAGGCTCTTCTCAAGTAGATAACTCTGAAAGATCTGGATCCACAGTGAGGTCATGGAAATTAAAATTTGCTTTATAAGACAATAAATCTACACAGTTAATTAAGTTAGAAATCCAGACTTAAAGATCCTTTCTCTCCAACTACATCCTGAGGTAGAGTTTGTTGTCCATTTGACACTGAAAGTACAGATTAAAGAACTGTATAAGAAAATTTTGTCTGCAAATCAGTTTTGCAGACAAAAAATTTAGGTGATGATTTTCAGAGGTCATTCATTAAACTTAAGGATGTAAGCTAATGAATTAATATTTAAAAGTGCTGAGCATTCAAAGTTCAAGCAGACTGTCAAGTTCTTAGCTCCTCTGCAGTTCAGGGTAGATAACCAGGTTTGAATCTGGGGTCCTGCTGTGTTCAGTGGCAAAATTCTCATTAATTTCAAAAGGTCAGGATCTCACTTTTTATTTTGCAAAATCTTAATCATGCTGTGGAGATTTTCCACACGCAGTTAGAATACAACACAAGGACTCACAGATGCCTAACCAGGTCCTTGGTATCTATTGAGATAGTCTTCCAAGGGCATATATGTGGATGTAGGGAGTTTTCTTTGCTCCCTTCTTAAATCTGAAAAATATGCGCCTGACCTAAAATTCGGCAGAACAACAGATAAAGCTCTGGGCTGAATTACTTGGCTGGAAGTGTTTAAACGATGGAGCAATACCCTTGCTTTGAACTTTTCTGTAAGTGCTTTTCAATTATAACTTCTTATTTCCCCAAAAGTAATTTTTGAAGGATACCTAGATCTCTGCATTCCTCTCAGTGGGAATGGAGGGAGCTTAGAACATTTTTGCATGTTGCCCTGAAAAATACAGTAGTCATTTCATGAAACTTATGTCTGTCATGTGCCACACTTTGCAAGGTTAAACCTGCATGTTTGAAAGTTAGAAAGCTGTGTGACCTTCCACAAGCCCTGGACTCCTAATCCACTTAATAACTTCAAATTTTTATCTTCAGTTTCCTGCTTCTTTATTCATGCTTCCCTATGTAGGCTTTTCACCTATATAGTGAAGCCTGTCTCCTCTCCCATGGAATAGTAGTATTTCCCAGCTTGTGATCCACATCTTCACAAAACGATAATCAGAGACAGGAAAGCAATAAACTTTTATTCCCTAGAAGGACTTGACATCGCTAAGATCAATACACTTCCAATCTCCTCTCTCACTTAGCAGATAAGACTTGTGAGTGGATTGTTTTCTTTTGAAATGTGAAAGAAAAAATGCTAGGGAAAACAGTTTGACACTGCTATCATGTAAGGCAGGATAATTACTTAAAAGGAGCCAAATTTTTAATGTGAAATAACTATATTGGACAGGATGAAAATCCGTGCTAAACAACCTTGTTGACTCTTCACTGAAGAATTGATCTTTGTTGAAGGGAGTGTTAAGTGTTTGTAGAAACACATTTCCTATACTGCCTCAGTCTTACCAGGTTTACTTATGTCCCAGTATAAATGCCAGGCAGCTTTGTCTCATGTGCAGTCAGTTCACAGAATCATTTGAATAGACAGGCACCTCTTATGCCACATTATAATTTTTCATATGCATTGTAGAAGGATTGAGGTTATTACTCTCAAAACTCTCCTTAATGTATGATCAGCCAGCATTAGCAGCTTGCTTGGTGCAGGCACCACGGCCCGTTTCTGAAGACCCCTCAGTCTTTGAAACTTCCTGCAGCAGATGCAAATCCAAATGTTACAAATTAAGTCATTTAGTATTTTGTGATCAGTCTCTGCTGCAGTCCCTTATTTTGTATTGTCTTGTTGACTAAGGAGGAAAATTAATTCCTGAGCAGTTTATAACATCCTGTTTAAGTATTTCTAGGCATTTGTCATCTTCCCTTAATCTTTTTCTAATCTGAACAGATTCAGTTCTTTCAACCTTCCCTAATAGGGCTTCTTTTTAATTATTTTTAATCAGTTCGTTATTGTCCTTCAGGGGAAGCTTCGCTTCTGAATTAAATACAATTTGGACAGTGCCCTGTCCCTAGAAAGGTTTTCATCTTTGTGTGAAATGTGCTCTCTGCAGCTGGAGCCTTGTGACACCGCATGCAAATCTGCCCACTGCAGCCTCAGTTTTACGTGCCTGGTGTCTCCACTCCCCTGCATCTAAGCAGTCATATCTATAAATGAAAACAGAGCCCAGAGAAATTGCAAACCACAACCGTATGTTGTTGCACTGGGCAATTCCTACTGCTGGGTAGTGGAGAACCTGGTCCCAAGTTTTTCTGCTTGCCCATTACAGCTTGATTTCTAGGATCGAGTAATTTTACTTGATCTGCTTGAAGATTATTAATAATGAGCAGCCTTGAGCCTGCCATCAATTTAGAATATTGGCTTTGACCCATTTCATTTGGACAGCATTTCAGAATACTTGGTCATGTCTCTGAAAATAACATGCAGTGCCTCCAGGAACAGTTTACCTCAAGGCTCTAACTGTAAACTAAAGACTGTGGTATTATTATAGATGGACTAAGGCCAAGTCTGGATGAGATCCAGGGCACTAACCTGTCCCTGGAAGAGATGCCTAGATTGGTGCATAGTAAGTTGACTCACTCAGATTTAACTGAAAAAATCCTTGTTAGGTTTTCCCAGACCATAGGGAAGAAAATGTGTTAGTGGTCTAAAGCAGTGCAGTGGAGCCACTACACTGTAGTGAGAGACTCAATGGACAGCACAGAGTAGCATATATAGATGCAGTGGGTTAAACAGGCTGTCCCAGAAGATCCTTCCATCTCTGAATCTGTGAGATCGTACTTTCAAGAGTCATTAAATCACCTTGAAACAGGGGCTTAAAGTCACCCTTACAATTCCCATCATGAAATCAAAATGGAACAAATTGAACAACAGAAGTAATTTACTTTGCTGACAGCACTGACAGATCTTGTGAGCTTTTCTCACCCCTCCTCCCCCAGCCCATTGCAGCCAATGAGGAAGATGTGAGAAATACAGAGATATTGCCACAAAGTGGAAGACATTAAAAGCAGAGCTGCAACCCCCAATTTTCGCCAGCTGTGTTTTTCCTTCTAACCCTTTATTCTTGCAGCACTTAGGCTTGAATTACTAAGGCTTTCCACAAAAGAGAATGATCTGATTCTAAGAATATATCTGTCTACATGTTTCCATGGTGTTTATTCCCCACCCATCCCCCACCCCTCCAAGAAAATACTGGGCTTTTATTGTTGTGGGGTTGAGGTTTTTTAATCATCTTTTTGGCAGGGGTTTGCATGGACGTGAAAAATTTACAAAGAATAAGCACGCAAGTATGAGCAGCCCATCACTGTGACTGCAGAGGTTATTTCATCTCCACTGGCTGTGACAGTGGTGGGCAGGGGGAGAGGGCCCACAGTTCAGAGCTCTGAAGGGCCACAGCATTAATGCACTGAAAAAAAGCAGTTTCCGCACGTAGTTTGCATAAATGCTGACCTAAATCTGTTTTCCTTTTCCTCACAAACAACTGCACATGCAACTGTCATGGTTGCCTGTCCCACTGCCTTGGAAGTGAGTAAGAGCAGTGACTTACTCATTGGCATCTGCCACAAAAACCTGCTGCTGAACATTTGTTCAATGCACTTATTGTGTGAAATGAAGTTTTTATGAGCCCTTCAGAACTCTGCTCTGGACTTCTCAGCCCCCTTCCTCTATATGGAAAGAAACTCTCAGTTAAAAATAAGGGGTTTGGCATTGGTTATGGGAAGGTATTAATAGAGATCCTCTGCCCAGTGCTCCTGCGTGGGAATGACCTCTTTAATAGCCCTGTCTTTCTGTTGCCCTTTCTCTATTCCTCCTTCTTGTGTTCTTCTTTAGACTGTTTCCTAATTGCTGCTGTCTAATTACCACAGAGACGTTTTTTTGACTTTAATCTTTTATCCCAGAGCTATAAAATTAGGGGCTAAGCTACTGGGACACTTCTATTTGACTTAGGATTTTGAGAGCCTCTGTTTGTGAGTTCACTGCTTGGGTCCTACTACCAGTTTTGTCAAGGACTGATGATTGTTGCCTTCTGAAGAAATAGTCTTCAGAGTTGTTAGATATGGACCCATATCCACCAGACAAATTCACAAATAACAGACTTTTGTTCATTGACCTAGATCCTGGGAAAGAAAAAGACAAGGGAATATGCCCAAGGTCAGGACACAAGTTGTGTGTCTAGAACTATTTATAAAATTCATGTTTATTTTGAGCTTAACTTGTTTCAATGTCTTGTTTTCAAGGCAGAGGGCAATACAACTGAACCATCACCAATCTTACTATGAATAGTAAGTCTTTCCTGCTTGCAAAGAGAATTGGTCCATTATTATTGGCTTTATTCATTGATTTTCGTGGGATTTCTACCTGAGCAGTATTTGAGGGTTCAGTATAATGAGTGGCCATACCATCATAAGTGTAGATTTTGTCTGCACCCCTGGCCTCCTCTAGAACTGTCTCCTTCTAACTCCAATCCTCTGAACTGCACCCAGAGTGGAGACTTGAAAACAATATTGGGCACATCTCCCTAAAGATACAAAATGACCAGAAGTAGAAAAGGCTTTAGGACTCAGTCAGAGGAAATCAGAGGAATCAGTCTTCCTACAGAGAAAAACTTGTGGGTTCTGGTGGATGAGAGGCTGGACGTGACCTGGCAATGTGCTGCTTGCAGCCCAGAAAGCTGCACCCAAAGCAGTGGGGGCAGCAGGTCAAGGGAGGGGATTCTGCCCCTCTGTTTTGCTCTCATGAGACCCCACCTGCAGTGCTGCCTCCAGCTCTGGGGTCCTGAGCACAGGAAGGACATGGACCTGTTGGAGTGAGTCCAGAGGAAGGGCCATGAAGATGATCAGAGGGCTGGAGCACCTCTCCCATGAGGAAAGGCTGACAGAGTTGGGGTTGTTCAGCCTGGAGAAGGGAAGGTTCTAGGGAGACCTTACAGCACCTTCCAGTATGTACCTAAAGGGAGCCTGCAAGAAAGCTGGAGAGGGACTTTTTACAAGGGCATGTAGTGGTAGGACAAAGGGTAATGGATTAAAACTGGAAGAGAGCAGATTAGATATAGAATTAGATTAGATATAAGGAAGAAGATTTTTACAAGTAGGGTGGTTAAACTATGGAACAGTTTGCCCAGAGAGGTGGTAGATGCCCCATCCCTGGAAACATTCAAGATTGGGTTGGATGGGGCTCTGAGCAACCCCATCTAGTTGAAGATTTCACTTCTGAGTGCAGGGGGTTTGGACTACATGGCCTTTAAAGGTCCCTTCAAACCCAAACTGTTCTAGTAGTATTTATTAGAAAACATCCACTCAGTGGATTTTTAAATCATATCTAGAAGAAATCTGTCAGGACACTGTGCTGATCTTGCCTACATGGTGTTGCTCATAAGACTCATAGGAAAAAGAGAAGGGGCATCTTGTCTGCCAGTAATGCAGTTGCACCTCATTCAGGCTCTTTGACAGTAATTTCTCCAGCAAACCTTTAGTGACTGTACAATGTCTGTGAGTGGCAAGTGTGCCTATCAGATAAGGTTTATTAGCTGTGTGCTATGAGGTCTAGACATTGTACTTTTTTTTTTTTAGAATTTTGGGTGTGATTTCACAGCTGGAAGATGGATTCATCATCTAAAATTTAGATAGGAGTTCTAGGAATATCATAGATTGGAAACTGGCTACAAAGGAATTTGGGATATACTGGTCAAGTACAAAAAAAGAATTGACAGTCATGCTTCCACTTATTAAAGAAGGTAGTGATTATCTACAGCTTACAGTACTGCTTTTCATTATCTTTATTTTTAAGGACTTAATTTACTATGTAAATCAATGAACAGTATGTGCTTGTGTATTCCTGTGCATGCAGCAATCAGCACTGTTCAGATATACTTTTGGTAGAATTTGCTATCAGTCTACCCTGAGATAAATAGAAGGAGTTATACAACAGCAACACAGTAAAACAGGTAGAAAATCCTTTCTGGATAATCAACCATGCAAATGTAAATACAAAATAAGCAGAGACAGGAAGGGGTAGCCCAGAATTCTAAGATGAAATGAAATTTTTAGATTTGGAAACCCACCGTTCTAGGGGATATTTTTATGCTTGAAATGAGCACTTCATTCTTTTGGAGCGAATTTCCAAAGACTTTAAAGGATGAAAAGTTTTTCAAATAACTGAGTAGCAGTAAGAGATGGAATTGCTGCAGTAGCTATAATGAAAGAATTATCAGCCCTGTGGCTAAATAGCCTTTGGGCTCTTGGATGAGCCCAACCTTTTCCTTTTAAAGGGAAGAAAAAAAGCTGTACACACTTACGTGGGAATGTGGCATCTCACGTAAAGCTCTGTGACTTTTGCCTCTGGAGGCCTGAATTCAAATCCTGATGAAGTCACACGAGTCCAAACAATTTATGGAGGTCACTACATGGCATTTCTGAAAATTGCAAATTCACTCAACAAGCTAACCCAGTCATGTAATAAAACATTAGAGAATGGAGGGCCTTAATGGCTCCTCTTACCTATACAGAGACCTGACTTTGGCAGAGCACTGCGGGGGGATCTATGATATGAACCTCATCTAAGTAGATCTATTGCCAGGGAACTAAGAAGGCAAAGGTAATATCACTGTTGATGTTGACTGTTGAGTATGGAAGAGGTAGGGAAAATGGTCTGTCAGTCATCCATATCAAAAACGGATCAAGAGTGAGGTCTTGGCCTACCAGACACCAGGATGTGTTTGTGGAAAGTTCTGAAGACCTGCTTAGTCCTAGGCTTGTCTTTAAGAGCTCAGCCTGGGTCAGGGAATGGCCTCTTCTTTTCCCAGTGCTCTGTCGGACCCAATCAGCCTCAGTGCAGACAGAATCATCTGAGCCACCACTGGAAAAAACACAGCTAACTTCTGAGGGAGCAGTTTAGAGGGAGTTATTTACGGCAGTTTCAGCACACTCTAGTATGTCAGTTGCTTTATCATGTGGCAGTAAATGAATTTCAATATTTCACCTTTGGTTAACATCTTCCATGCTAAACTGAACTGAAAGAAATTTAATTTTTTTTTCTCTTTTATGTATTAAGCCTGGAGAAAGAGGGTGAGGTGAAAAAGCAGGAGTCTTATTGGAGCTCAGAATTTGTCTTTGATGTAAGGAATTCTTACTGTGTAACTAATGTTTTCAGTGGGAGTTCAGAATCTCTGTATTACCAAACATGCTGCAGAGGTATGTAGTCCCCTCCAGTTTTCACAGAAAAACAGAGAAGTCCCACAAGAAAGTACAAAGAGCACAGGTGGGATGGGAGGAGGTGTAAATGGTAGATTCCTGATTATTTTTGGTTTTCCTCCACTAGTATGGTTGACTACAGGAATTTCCCAGTGGTAGTTGTACTAATAAAATTTAATATGCTGAGATTTTTGTCAGCAGAATCCTCTTTTCAGATAGCTGATTTGCCATGGTAATCCATGTCCCTTTGGTACACTACCAGTGCTAATAAATGTTGCAACGCCGTGAAAACAAAAGCCGGTAAACACTACTGTTTTTTTTTAAGTCAAGGGAGAGCCTAACTTTTTTTTAGTTCTGTTTTGAAAAGTATGAAGTTAAATGCCAGTGGCCTTTGCCATCTGTCAAAATTGTACAGTAAATTTGTGAGAAGGCCCCTTGAAATTACAGATTTAATTAGAACACTAGTAAACACCCCCAATATTTCCCCTCTAGTGGTGAACATGGTGATGCTAAGTTGACAGTTGGACTTGATGATCTTTAGAGGTCTTTTGCAACCTTTATGATTCTATGATTCTCTGCCTCTCCAGCAAGCCCAGACTGCTGTGAGATCAGTAAGCATTTTCATCAGAAATAGATTGCAGTGGAAGAGTTCAGCTCAATCACTGTGTGCCACAGACATTTTGACCTGCTGGTATTTGAATGCAAGTTTTAATTCTCTTCCCAGTCTCAGACAGAGACCTTATATTTCCCATAATAGCTCATTCTGATAAAGAACAGCTGACTGTAAAAAAACAATGTGCACCCAAACCGAAAACAGCTGAAATATGAATATGAACTTTACAAACGAATGAAATAAGTTTGTGGAATCCAGTGATTATATACTGGGTCCTAAAAACACAGTGGGAGGATCCAGTGACAGTATACAGTATCTGGGGCTAGATAGCTGAAAGCTGGGTCTTTTTCTATGTGCCTCAGACTTTAGACAGTCTTTCCCAGCCTCCCTCCCTCCCAATAAAGTGGAGTAACCTTGAAAAGGTGGGGCCGGTATTTAACGAGTGACGAAAATGTGACTCAGTGCTGCTATAAAGAAATAAGCTTGGCAAATTCTGCGGGTGGCAATGCCCTTCCTGCAAACTGTATGCAACAAAAAGCAAATACAGTTTGCTTCACGTAACAGCAAAATGGCATTCCTGTATCATTTTAAAGAAGCTCATATGAGCTATTTAACGTGTTTTCTCTTTGCCATCAAGCAGCTGACACGGTTAAAAGGCAGTGCTTCTAGATCTCCGCTCTAGCATTGCTCTTGCACAGGTTGCAGCAGCCTGGTAGGGCTCTCCTGCAGGATTCCTTCATTTACAGAGTCACCCCAGGAAGCTGAAGCCAGCCAAAGTGTATCTTTTGTAGGAATGTTTACCCTCATGGCTCTTGAAATTGAGCCCAGCGCTGCTTTCACTTGTCTCCTCTGTGGGGTGGGAAGCTTGGTCAGTTCTGCAGACTTCATCCTCCTGCCAGGGAGATCCGGCAGCATAACAGTGAACTATAGCTATACCAAAAGCTTTTAATTAATAAACCAGGAATTACAGTTCACCTGGATCAGAGCAGGTGTATTGGGGTGAGGGCATCTACAGCAGATTCAACACAGTCTTTATCAGGAGGGGTGAAGAGTCAACCTCTGCAGATTCCATCTTCTCAGATCTGTCTGCCCCCTTCCCCTTCTCTCTTCCATTGCTGCAATTTCTTTGATTCTTTCTCAAGGGTTCTCTGTTGCAGATTAATCTTGATGTTTCTGTTGTCCTCATCGTGGCAGTCCTTTCTCTGTTAATGGCTCCATTTAGCTCCTGCAGAGAGTTCTGTACAAATTGCCAATGTTGCTGCCTCAGAGTGGAATTTTAATTTGCTCTTTCCATCACTACACAGCATACAGAACAACTGGGGAACCAAGCTACACATAGGAGTCCTGTTATTCTTCCTACTGCCCACATATGATGAATCTTGCCTACATTATTCATTTTTATCCAACGTTGACTGTATAGCAGAATAACCTGTCTGGAGCAATCTCTGACCAGGTTGATGATCCCTGTGCTCTTGGCTTCACCCATCTTTGTCTTGCCTTTCTTATGAAGACGCTGAAAAGAAGGTTATCGATGTACCTAGAGAATGCACACACAAAATTTGTAAAATTCCATAATTGAGGTAATACAATAAGTAGAAACTTAAAAATAAGAGCTTGGAAAAAAACAACTGAGCTTAAAATTTCCTTTTTCCTTCAGTACTTCAAAATAAAAGGAATCTGATTGTCAAAACAAATAATTTTTGACAGGAGCAACTGATCAAGTGCTGCTTGCTCCTTTGACTGGCAGTTCAGGCTGAAGTTGGGTTGAACTCTCTTGTCTCTCCTTTGCATCCATCTGATAGTGCCAGCAACAAAATATTTGGAACAGTTGTAAGGAGTGACTTTGGTTTGGAATCCCTTTAAGACTATTAGGGTGTTGTTGCTTAGAAAGAAATTCTACCCGGAGTAAGAGCAAAGGCTTCTGAAGTCCTTTTCTTGTATTTTAAGCCATTCAGAAAGCAATTTTTACGTCCATACAAGTAAATCTAGTTTATTTTAGGTTTTGTATTTTTGCTTATGACAAAGTTTGGAGATTTTGATTATTTTTTTTTTTTACCCCCATCTCTTTCCCTTTGCCTTGAATCAGCTCTGAGACTTTAAATTCCCACTCCTTATCACCTGTCTTAATGACTCGGGAGGTCTGAAAGAATATTCCAGGTCGACAAGAGGATAATACTTTTCACAATGCACTAGAATTTATAGACAGAAAAGCTTTAGTGTTTTCGTCATTTTTTTAGTCGCTATGTACATTAAATTTATACTTTTTTGCAGGGAATTTCAGAAAATGAGCTCTTTATACATTTCTTCCAGTCCTGTGCCCCAGCTTATTCAAGCAAAGCACTTATGCATATCAGTTCATTTCCACTGGTAACAATAATATTGACCATTGGCTTCAGTGGAATTATTCATGTGCCCTAAATTATGCATATACATGAGTACCGGATTAAAAACCAACCAAGCAAAGACAACTAATTAGATTTTAAGTAATGAAAGATCTGCAAGTTGGAATCTGCATCCTCAGTGTAATAATACACTGTC
Source organism: Chiroxiphia lanceolata (assembly GCF_009829145.1). Lineage (NCBI taxonomy): Eukaryota > Metazoa > Chordata > Aves > Passeriformes > Pipridae > Chiroxiphia > Chiroxiphia lanceolata. Next base: position 62,702,780 of record NC_045641.1, read on the forward strand.
TAAATCCAGCTTTAAGGATATATGCTGAGTAATAGGAAATATGATCTTTTTCTTGTTCCCTTTGTGAATGGTGAATTCAAATGCTCTGTGTATACTTACTTGAGGTCTATGTGGAGAGCAACCAGGAATTTATCAAGTAAAAACATGCTTTTTTCATGTCTTCATTGACATGATATGCAGCACCTCACACCATTCAGGCTCCAAACAAATCAGCAGATTCAGGTTATTCAGGATTTTAATGCTAAAGAAACAATTCCATGGTTTGCCCCATAGGTTGGAAAAAGTGTTTATCAAGCCTAACATACACAGAAAGTCAATTTTAGTACTGTGTCCCTCCTTACTGTACCATTATTTCCGTGTTAGCTCATTGAAATCTTCCTGGGGCTTCTTTTGAGAATTTGTAGTTTTGCAAGAAAGTTAGAAATTGTGAATAATAATGAGTAATTTCCTTGTTAAAAGCGATATTAGATATGGGGGAGTTTCCCATAAATTTAAAAATGCATAATTAATATATTTATCACAAGTATTACATGGTGAAAAAAAGTACTATAACATAAGCAGTGTACTGTTTAGAGATCAGAGAAAAACACCATGTGCAGGATTCATTACCAGAGCTAACAAACTAAATTTTTGCATATTTAGGGGTTGGTTTGTTCGTGTCACAGTTGTATTACGGACCTACAAGTTGTTTAAGAGCATGACTGCTAAAGAGACAGTTGTCAGATGTCTTAGATCTCTAAAGAGAGGTTGAGAGAAAGACTGGAGTCACACCTTCTCATTAAAAGTCCTCTACCTGCTCTGACTACTACCAAGAGTTTTCCAAGCAAAGACTCAAAGTACTGCAAAGACAAGGGTTCTTAAGCTCAAAGAAGCTTTGCATTGAGAAGTTAACCAGAAGAGAATGTTTCATTGGACAAAATAGTTTCCTTTTTGTTTGCAGAGCAGCCTCAAAAAGCTGCTGTTACCAGTTACAGTTTTTGGTTGGGTGTTCTTAGGAACTGCCAGCAACATCCTTTTTCTCAGTTGGGATGAATATTTTGCTCCTCAGCTATTTCTGCTGCTCTATTGTGTCTAGCATGAGAAAAGGTAGATCTTTCAAAGTTTTGCTTCTTCACTGGACAAATGTATACAGACACTTTCTAGGAAATTCACCCCACCTTAGTTACTTCTGAAGTAATAATGAAGAATTAATACATGGGTTTATGAGATCCTTTTTTGTTCCCTGACTGTATGAATGTCAAGCATTTGAGTTAGTGAAGTTTCAGAAACAAAGCAAAGCTTTAACTATCATGAAGGCAGTGTGAAGATATAATGGAAGCCAAAGAAAGACTGTAAGAGTAGAAGTACTCTAGGCCACATAACCCTTGCCTGAGATGTAGGATTTACCTACATCTATAAAGTAGACATTTTTTTCTTTAATATTGTTAACTCAACCATAGCTGTGAAGGGTAAAGTTCAGTCCTCTGTTGGTTTTTGGTTGGTTTTCTACCCAAGTTCTGATTAAAAGGTGTAAGGGAAAACGTTTTCCCATTGCAGTGCAAAACAGTGCATCATCTTATAAAAAGTGTTTCTAGTGTTGTTCAAGCAGAGTTTAAAGTTGTAGCTCCATGAGCATATGTGTGAATGAAGTGCCTTCACCCCAATATTCCTGGGAAGAGAAAAAAAGAGAGGGTGAAAAAGGAAAATTTATGCTTTAATTCAAACCTCTTTGCTTTGTAATTGATCAGTGATAAATATCTAAATGTCACGCTGGTACCTTCATGACCCTTTATGCCTCATGTGAGCTATGCCTGCCAGTAGCCTATCACATGATCTTTGATCACTTCTGTGCATCCTTAAAATTATGAAGGTGCTTAAGTACTGTTCCTGAAAAAGGTGCTTTTTGAAATAAAGACTTCAGGCAGGAGAATACATTCAGTGACAGCTATTATCTCTTTTCTCAGCTGTTCTCCTGCTCCTAATGTTCTCCAGTTTTAGCTTGTTACAAGAAATCCTTGGTTTCAACTAGAGATCTTGCTACTGGCCACGATCATAACTTTTGGCTAGATCATTTCCTGAGGCAGTGAATTCCACAGATAGGCTACATAAAATAGCACTTCTACACAAAATTTCCAAAGTTACTGCCCTTTAATTTTATTGAATACTCTGGTCCTCTTGATGAGCGTTACTCTGTGAAAGGTTATACACTTCATTACAGAATACTACACTTCATTGTAGAATACTTCTAGCACTTGCATTTAAAAAAGGTTATGATAAAACTCTATAGTAATTAGAAATCAATTAGCAATTTTTTCAAGAAATAGAAGCCTAACCCAGGTGTCCTAACAAACTCACTTTCTGTTGAGCTGCAGCCCTCCAGTGCTGTGCACTGAACAAGACAGATTTAATTTTTTTGTTCAGCTTCCTATTTTCCTGTGACAGCTGCCCTGCTATGATGGATTACACTTTTCCTGTAACTCGCTGTTATTTTTGAAAGACATTTGCCACAAAGTGTCAGGGTGTGAGCGTGTGTCTTGTAAAGTCAGCAGAATTGAGTGAATTGTGTCTGCCCCTCCCATTAAGTGACTGAAAGCCCTCCACTATGTGCTTGGTCATGCTCAGCCACTATGTTAATAGGTAATATGCCTCTGACATTGTCTTTGAACTATGATGCCTGTGTAAGGAATGAGATACTTGCAAAATGTGCCAGACTATTATCCCTGGGAAAGAAAAAAAACCACTATGCATATCTCCTGTGGCCTTACCAATGTGTCTTCTCCTGTGTCTTCTGAAGAACCAGAAGACATAGGCACAAAGGTCTATTTATAGAGATAAATAGATTTTTATTCCTTGGCCCCCACTGAAACTGCTGGTAGTAACTGTGATCAGCAAACTACAGAATTAAACATCCTGCTGTTATTTCTAAGCGATTACCTGTATCACTGGGAGAAAAGCCTTTGTTGAAATCCTATAGGCATGATAGCAATTAGGGATGCCTGGTGAAGAAAGAGCTCTTCTGCAGTACACAAGGTCCAACAGACCTCAAATATGCTTAAATATCCCATCATCATGATGCTGAGTGATTTCTTTGACAGTGCCCAGTGAGGCAAGGTAGTATTCCACTTTGCAGGTTGGAAAGCTGAAGCACAGTGAGCCAAATGATGCCCCCCACAGCGCTGGAGAGGGTATGCAGCAAGTCATGAGAAGGAATCTAAGATCTTTATCCCTGAGGTCTCTGAGAGATGATGCATTAATGCTCTGAAATGTGCCAACTTCCTCACTGTTGAGAGTAGTGACATGTGAGTGTTGAGATGTGAGCTATGAAAGGTCAGGCAGTTTGACTCAGAAAGCAGAATTATTTCTATAAATGACAATCTTCAGATTCCCACTGATCCTGTGCTTCCAGCTGACGTAAAAATTGTTCAATACATGCTTAAGTTGGCATCAGGATGCAATCACATTGACTACTGGAGCTGGAGTATTATCATTCAGACCTATCCTGGCTGATAGTCTGTGTTCAGAACTGTGATTTTAGAAGATGATCCACCTTTTTTGTTGAGATTCATAGGGTTAGTAGTAAACACTCTGGGAGAAGTGGTGTACTCAGTGACCAGAAAACTGAATTGTATATCAGGAGTTGTCCATCCTGGAAAGGTAACCTTATAACTGAACCATTTCCTGTTCACTGTAGGCAACAGTACAAAATCTATTCTGCACACCTCATTTTCTGCACTCCGTAGTGTGCAAATGGTAACACCCCTGGTCTTGTTGTGACCCTTTGCATCTTCTCCACTTTAACAGCATAATGAGGAGAAATCAGCTCTACCACCCAAGTTAGGCTTGCAGTGAAGGGCTACAGCTGTAATCAGCAGGACATGTGCATGCAAACATGCAGGATTAATAGCTGCAGATTTGCAGAATGGTGGTGAGTTTCCAGAAAACAGCTTCACTCAAACACAGATGCAAGGCTCTTCCTGAACAATGCTCCCATGCAGTTATCACTGAGGACAGTCCATCCTGGACTTCTAGGATACTTCTGTTTTGGAGGAAGCATTTTCAGATATTTGGAAGAATACAGTCTTAGCCAGGAATTTAATGTTTCTTAAATGTTGGTACTTAGCTGTTGCTGTTTTAAGTAAGTCTATTACTTTTCTTCCCCCCCCAACTTTCACTTTCGCCAAACAACCTATTTCTCTACTTTTCTCCTGCAGATGTTTTTCAGGAGCAAGTAGCAAGTTCACAGTGTACTGTTTCCTTATTACAGGGAGGTGTTAACATAATTTACCAAACACCTAGTGTTATATCAATATATAACATATATTCCTGTCACCCATGGGTCAGTCCCACAATGTGTGGAATAGTCTTGCCTGCTACTAAAGAAAATGAGACGAGAAAGCACCAAACATTGGCAAGTCCAGCAACAGAGAGGAAGACTCAGCTGTTTGCCAAATACTGATGGTTTCTCTATGCTTGAGAAGCTATTGCTGTCTCTGCCCCTCAGCTTCTCTCTTACGTATATCACTGTGCAATAAAAAGGGGATGAAAAGCTGACTTCCGAAATTTTCGGTCTGAGAAGTCCCAAATGCTTTGCTGTACCAGAATGCAGGTCTATTTTTCAGGACTCATTTGTGCTGATGCAAGCTGGTACGATCATTATGCAATTGTGCAGGCATTGGAAATAGCCAGGGTACACTATATTCTAGGTATATACTTTACCAGACCGTGGTGGAAGCTTCTTGCCATCTGGAAATCTCTTTGTGCCAGGGAAGCTTTGTTCTTCTCTGAGTACCCTGACATGCACCTCAACTCTGTACCTGGCACCCTGGCCTTTGCTGTTTAGGATTCACTTCTACCACAGCTTTGAGAAGTTCTACTTTTCGAGCTGACTTTCTCACATGACAAAAAAAATCCCAAACTGTTGATAGATAAATACCATACAGCTCAGGCTTTTTTATCACCATCTATCATAATTAGAGGGATGTCAAGTCGTCAGTGTGCCCACAGTGGTAAATTCTTATGGCAGTTTTTCAAAGTCATCCATACTCATTGTTTGTGTGGATCGTTTTATATAGATAGTGATGTTCTTTGTAGAAGAGAGAGGCTGTTAAGTCTCATTTCTTTACTTAATTCCAGCTTGGGCAGTTACATTTTGCCTGCCTGATTTCCCCACTGGGATCTCAGGTGAATATTTCCTTCCATCTTTATACACCATGATGCTTTGTTCTCATTAAAGCACCGATGTGTAGCATACACCAGAGGTGTCTATTTTTTGGTTGTGGGGGATGAAATGTGGCTTGCAAACGCAAAGAATAATTAATATGATTTATAAGCTAACTGAAAAATTCTATAAAACTATAAAAGAGAAGCTGTTTAATACGGTTAGGGGGTGTTAGAGATTTAGGTACTCTCTTTTGACTACCAAATGTATTCATCCTGTGAGGAAGGAGCTGGTGAACTGTTTTCACAGAGGGAGATTTCAAGCTTATTTTTTAATGAGTCTACTTCAGTTCAGTCACAGCTGAAGGAGCCTTGAGATGGAGTTCTGGATCGGCCCATTGACTGTGGACTATTGCCAGACAAGGACTTTAGTGATTCTGCTTTGGAAGAAAAATGGATAATGGACTTCCATCCACAAAGAACTGATTATATTAGTGTTCTCTCCTGCCTTCTCTTACTGAAGGTTTGAAATACTTTTTCTGAGTTGTTACAAATCTTGAGTCAGATCCCCTCTCCTGAAGTGTGTCTCAGTGCCCATGTATGGAAGAATATTTTTTCTGCGATCCCAGCAAACATGTAGGTTGCAAAGGAAAAAGCATTTTCCTGGAAAGAGAAAACAACATACAAGAAAATTTTGAAAAGAGTGGAAAACAAAGGAACGTAGGTTGGTTTACAGGCGTAGGTACTTTCAAGTCTGCAATTTATGTTCACAAATCAATTTTTAGTGCTCCTGAAAATGTTAACCACCATCTGTTTCTTTAATGATGCTACGTCTGGCTCCGAAGATAGTGTTTATGAACAGTAAAGAAGAGACTCTGGTATTTTTGATACCATCATGAAAGTGAGACTCTATTAAGTTGTCCAGCAACTTTCCAAAATTTTGAACTTTGAAGGAGACTTCAAGATAAAATAGTGTTTATGTACTAGATGCTTTTAGAATATATACAAGATCTTATTATGTGCTGGAGTTAAACCACACATAATAGAGGTTCTGGTCCTAAAACAATAGTCTGCTTGCTCTGTTTGCAGATGCTTGTAATAGTGTGAGATCATTCAGTTTGCAGTCTCCAATTCTCTTACTGTTCAGTTGCATAGGAATCACATTTTGATAAGTGATTCATCCTTCAAGCAGAGAAAGCAAGTTTGTGAGGAAGATTTAGAAAACACTTGATCAGCTCAGGACATGTTGGGCCTTGAAACGACCTTCCTCAAAAGTACAAAGCTACTGCCCTCACTGTGGTAAACTGGGAAAACTACCAGAGCACTGCCAGGGAAAGATGGTATTTGGCCACAGTTCCCACATGCTGCTCTCTGAGGTACCTGTACTTGTGCTACACATGGGAAGTGAACATGATCTGGCAACACACTGTGGCAATGCTTAGCAAAAACCAGCAATATTTTCACTGGCAGCAGAGGGTTGTGTGTTTGTGCAGTGAGTAGAAGTTCAGAAGTCATGGGTGGACCCTTTGTGGTGCTGTAAGTAAACTCCAAAAAGTAACAATCCACAGCTTTGAGCATCTAAAGAAGTGCCAGTAGGTACACGGTTGTATCTTAGCCTGTATTAATCACTGACTGTAAGGAAACAGATCAAAAGAACAATCAAAGGAGCAGTCACATAAGAAAGAACATACAGAAACACTTGCTATGATTATGTGTAAACCAACCACAGGCTCTGTTTACAAACCTTTCCATCTGTTCCTTTGCCTAATCATTTCTGCTTTCCCTCTCTGTCTTCTAACTTTCCTTCGTCTTTCCAGATGCAGGACGCTATGGGCTATGAGTTACCATGGGTGTATTTTGTCAGTCTGGTCATCTTTGGATCCTTTTTCGTTCTAAATCTGGTTCTTGGTGTGTTGAGCGGGTAAGCTGACAGTTTTGGTGTCCTTTTTCCAATGCTACAGGGCAAGACTCCATAATAAGGGTTCTTCCCTGTCACCAGGATACTTTCAGAGGGATTAAAAATGTGAATTCAAGGAAGCTTCACATCAGCTCTGAAATACTCTGACAAAATGTTCAAATATTGTAAATAACAATACAGGTAACAAAAGCGGTGTTATTCTCTGACAAAGAAATTCAACCTCAGGGCATTCAAAATCATTAATGTCAACCTGTCATAAATTTTCAGAAAACTGGCTATTGAAAAATCTTACTGCTGGTGACTTGGGATCTCTTTGGCTGGAGCCTTGCAGTGCTCAGAATCTGAGCTTGTCTCACTAATTATCATTCCACTCTTCCAGGTCAATGATGCCATAGGAAGGGACTGGCCCTGGATCTATTTTGTTACACTAATCATCATAGGGTCATTTTTTGTACTTAACTTGGTTCTCGGTGTACTTAGCGGGTAAGCAGTACCAGGAAAATGTTTTATTATTGTTTATTTTTTAAAATTTGTATTTCTATTCCTACTCTCTGGTTACCAAAACAACAGTCAGTGGCGGGTTGATCTCAAGAACCTTAAGAGAAGGCCTATGCTATTGCTGTGCCAATAGCAAAATATGGCATTCCTAATACAGAGTGAGTCTTTTGAGTAAATCCAAGGCATATAAGACAATTCTTTGCCTGTAACATGTTCCTCTACCTGTATTCTGTGGGATGAGGACAGCACCATGCTCTCCTGTGGGCAAAGCAATCCATTTGCCATAGAAGAAGGGGATTATAGTAAAATTTCTGGAAGAGTCAGTAGGATTGAAGGAAGAATGAGAGCATGAGACAAATCCCTTCACATCCGTAGGATGAGACTCCTGCCAAATTATGTCTTCTCACAGGAGAAATTTTCACATTGCTGAATATATCTAACACACAGCCTAGCAGGAGACTATTTTCCCTGGAGAGAGTCTTGGGCACGTTTCTTCTTCAGTAAGCCCATCTTCTCTATTGTGCAGATTACAAGCCTGGCATGATGCAGAGAGAAAAGATCATTTCCCTCTGACCTTTTCTAAGGATGAACAGAGAAGCAAGAGAAGTCCTTCTAGTGTTTAAGCATTCTTAAGACATGCAGACATTTATCTGTATTTCAGTTCTGCAGTATAACCCTGGCTGCAAAACATCATTTTAGTAGCTTTGATTAAAAACAATGGATATTGTCCCCAGTTGTGAAAAAACTTTACTGCCCTGGGGAGCCACATAATTAGAGGAATCAAGCCAGCAAACATTCCTCACAAGATTCTAAAAAAAAGATCTCCTAGGATCAGGCTTCTAATTCCATATTTGGGCATGACTGGGTGATTACAGCCATTCTATGTACATGGATAAATATGGTATGAGGACTTCAGTGTATCCTCTTTTTCTTTGTTTCTAACTTATTACCTCTTTGATGAGCTCTAAATGAATTTGCTCAGGGCCTGTACCTGTCACCTGAGTGGGCAGCCCTGAAGTCCCCTGTCTTGTGGTCATAAGAGAGGGAAAATTATCTCTGAGCAGGAGAGAGGACCTGATGCCTCACAGAAATTATGTCCTCACTACTTGGGCCAACAACACAGGAAGGGCAGTAGAGGGACCAGAGAAAAAGATCCACCACTGGCCATCGGTAAAAGAGACAAGTAATAAAAGTTCTTCAGGAGGTATTATTACAATCTTCATTACTCCATTGGAGGAGATGTGCTGCTAAGACAGCTGCTGCAAAAAGCAGTAATGGGAGTGGGGAAAAAAAAATCCCCAGTAATGAAGTGTCAGGCAATAGTCTGTGTTTAGATATCTGGAGAGTGATACTCTGGGTACAGTTTTAAATCAGGTGCTCCTCGTTTCTCCAGGTGGATACTCTGACCAGCAGGTAAGGATATCAGCAGTAGTGGAGGAGGATGACCAGCTGACAGAGGGGAAGTGATCTGTTCTATCAGAGGTGCACTCAAGGACCATATAGGACAGTTGTTAAGGATTATGTGGTATCTGATTGGATAAACAGTGCCTGTGAGCCCAGCCATGAGGAGTGCATACTATTGAAGCACTGCTGATTCGATTTACCTATACTTGGATTTTTATCTGTATATAATTAAAAATTGAATTTCCTCTCTCTTTTATTGTCAACTCGAAAAAGTGTTTTGGGGCCTAAATCTTTTGCCTCCTGACATACTGCAGCTAGAACACCACAGTTAGTGGTAAGAGATAGAAACAGTCTGTAGAGGGAACTGAAATCGAAGATGAAGTTCACCTTGTTTAAGCTATGAGTCACTCTTTCTGGCTGTCTTCACAGTGTTATGACAGCTGCACTGTTTCTGCAAAAACTTCCCCAACTGGAGAAAAGTAAAAAGAAACTTAAGAATTTGCAACCATGAAAAAACACAGAAATTATGGGAGAAATGTTCCAAATTTTCTTTGGGCTAAATAAGCAGTTCTTAAACAATTAACTTTCTAAAGCAGTTCTAAATTCTGCTGAGTTACAAAGTGTCTTCACTTTGCAGATTCAGCTTCTTTTTTTTTTTACTTAGAGTATTGCTATTAGTCTGATCTATGTAGATGATCCACCTGTCTGTTCTACGTAGATACAAAGCAGCATTCCTGGTTATCTTTCAATATCCATTCTGAACATCTCTGATTTCTTCCCATTTATCTATTTCAGGAACTTGAGCAAGCATGTTGTGTAGGTAGACTTTGTCAATGACAGATTAGCTTAGGGGTTTTTTTAATCACTTCTGAATATATAAGTGTAATTAATTGTACTCACAAAGACATCTTGATTGCACCTGCAAAATCAAATGCTGAGTTCTGCTCTGCCTAAAGAGCTCATCTGTAATTTGTTTTTACTCAGGTATGTCAACCATTCATGGTCCTTCTGGTGAATTTACTAGTCTCATGCTAAGCTGAATAGCATGTCAGAGTATTTATATATAGAGTTGTAATCTCTTCCTGCCTTGACTGAGCACAATATAAAATTCATATATTCCAAAGGAAATATCCAGTCAGCAGATCACACAGTAGACCTCCACAAGCACAAAACAATTCCACATCATTGCTGTGAGCAGTGATTAGAATTTGCTTGAGATCAGAGATGTTCACATCTATGTTACCTGTTTCAGTTAATTAGCGAAGAAAAAAAATTGCAGCGTGGGTTCAACCTTCAGACATGCACGCTGAAACATATAGATTCACATTTCCTTTATATTTTGCCTAACAGTGAACCAAATCCCAGGACACAGGCCAAACAAGCAGTTGCCTAAGGCAAATGGAGGGCAGGAGAAACAGCCATTTTCTCTGCTTTGGCAGGATCCTTCAAAACCCAGTTGGCTGCTTGTGATGCTTTTACTGCCGAGAAAGAGGTCAGAGTGGATGGGAGGCTGGCTATGGTTGTAACTCCTCCCTGAGCAGTTTTTGTGACCTTTCAGGATTTTTTTTTCTAGTCTTCTGTCCCCTCTTCCAACTCTTCCCATTCCTTGGTGTACTTCTTAGGGTGGATGAAATTTGAAGCCTTGTGCTCCACTTTTAGTAGTAAGCAAGAGCTTTGAACTGCATTTCCTCTACATGTGAGAAGTCATCTTGAGATCAGATATAGACAAGAATTACCTATATTCCATCATCAAGGTGACAAAGAGAAGTTTTCTTCTGATACAGCACAGGATGCAGAGCTGGGTGTTTATATTTATGATTTTGACCCACTCTAGCCTCAAAGACAGAAAACATCTCTCCAGAGTACTCTGCTATTTCATATTCCCATTGGCAGACAAATCTTATAATTTTCTGTGAGAAGTAAAAGAACGTGAAGGAAACTGAATTCTCATAAAAACAAACAGATTCACCAACTCTTATAACTGATGTTCTTGGGCTCACTGAAAATGGACAGGTTGCTTGATAGTTCTGCAAGCTGTTGTTAACCTTATCCTGACACGACAGTGCAGTCTTTTTTGAGTAGACCACCTCCAGGCTCAAGATGGCACTTCCATCAGAAAGCTCATTTGGTCCTTGGCCTCCCTGCTGAAACTGCAAACACTGACCCTTTATTGCGAGCTGTGATGGTGGCAGAAGAAATGTGCCCACCTGCCTGCAGTAGGCACTGGACTGAGGTCACCAGCTCATTTCACGTGGGATGGTAAATGATCATTCGTAGTAATTCTCGATGGTGAAGTACATTTGCCCAAGTACAGGATGGCATTCCACATGGGAGGTGATTTGAATTGCAGCAGCAATTTCCTGAGCCGCCTGTTCCCAGTGGTCTAATGTTAGTAGAGCACAGAAATTAAGACAATTTAAATAGGTTGTCTTCTTTGGAGAGTCGTCTGAGATGTGCAGTGTCATACGCTGTACAAAGGAAGGAGACATGCAATTGCAGGTTGTTTAGACGAGGCAATCACAGTATTTCCCACTGTGCTATAAAACTCTAGGTAAAATTCACTCCTCTGCTGACGGTCAGCGTAAAGACATCCTGTTAAAATCTCACATTGCTTCAGTTAGCTCTCCCCCACAGCCCTGTTGAGGGAGACAGTAAGTGTGGACTGAAAGGAATTAAATAGACATGCAGCTTAGAAACACTGAACATAAATGATCCACTTCAGTGCACAGTAGGAATTTCACTTCTGTAAGCTGGGCTGTTTTGTAATTTTTGCCACTTTGGTTTCTAAAACATCCCCTTTCAGTTTATATCCATACAAATATAAATAGTTCTCACCTGGAGTTCAGGGCTTGGTCCGTTTAAAATTGGACCCATTTGTTTTAGATTCTAAAATAACAGTTTAGGAGCTAATAGTTGAAATTTGATTTATCAAACAGGCTTAATAATACATAGATTCATTCAGTGATTTTTTTTTTCAGAGTTAATTCATTATTTTGGATAAGGCACTGTATCAGACCCAGTGAAAAGGTGTTATTGAAGCAGAAAATATAACTACTATTGATTGATTTTTTTGAAAATTCTTTGTACAGTTTTTATTGTTATTGTTCGGGGCTTGTTTATTTGTTTTACATCATAAATAGCAAAATATCACTCCCAGTATGAGAAAATTTCATTTTTCATTTTTTTCATGCCTTGAGGCTGAGTTTGGAGCCAAGGTTGACTGTGATCTACCTTCAGGCCAGAGATGCCAGTGTTTCTCTTACTTACTTCCACTTTCCTTATCACAGTCCCAGGGGAGGGGCTAAACCCTCAGCAATGTGACCAAGGCACATGCTTTGTCAGATACTTTGGCTTGAAATTCAGGGATCATCCTACTTTGATTCTGCTGCAGTGCTGGTTTTTGCACAGCTCATTTTATTGAAAGCCTGATCCCAAACCTGTTGAAGTCCATGGAAACCTTTCAGTGAGATTTGGACCAGACAGGAGGAAATTACTTCACCATCACTGTTAGAAACCAACCTCCATCTCAGTTACCTAAGGAGCAGTCAGTCACATGGCATTCATTAACATTTTGGGTAGGATTTTCATAATCCTAATATTATGCCACCAATATTAGTGTTAGGTTTCCTATTTATTTTTGCAGAAGCAAACTTAAGGCAAATCCTAGGTGGAGTAGGATTTTTTAAAATCCACTCGTTGACATTCATTAGCAACAGTAATGGAGAATGAATTGGAGAGAATGACTTTACCATTACAGAATGAACTGTATTATCTGCAGTGTGTGTCTTATGTAGTGATCTGCTTCAGCAGATATAAGACTTAATGCTTAGGTACTCTTGGTCCAGCAATTTTCACAATCATTAAGCTTACTTTTTGAAATACAAGTGCTAAAACCTGGTTTAGAACCACATGGGAGTCTCTAAATAGAGGTAGGTCAGCATTTCTTGAAAAAAAAATCTTGCTGTATAGGTGCCTCTGAAAGAGGGGAAGACAGAACCACAGCCAAAAAGAAGGCAAAGCATTCAGAATCATAACTAAGCAACATGAAATTCTTGTTCTTAAGCCTTCTGTTTTCAGTCTATATTCCCAATAGGGTTCTTTCATAAAACTGTCATCAAATGTCTACCCTTTTCACTTTCTGGCAGAATCTATTAGTCTTTTCCTACCCATAATTTATCATGTTTGTTCACCCAACTTGTATTTGAAAAATACATTTCATGTCAGATAACAGGCTTGAATACTGAAAGTCTGCAGTAAAACACTGAGGTCTGTTTTTAAATATATTTTCCAGAAATGTGGGTGAAATTGACCATAATTAAATGTGTACAAAATTGTGAGTACCATTAATTACACTTAAACCAATTTAGTTGTGATATATAATCTTAAAGACAGATTGAAACCTGGCTAAAAATTAGAGCCACCACCTCACTCTCCAGATGTCAGATTATTGTCAAACAGTTCATCATTAACCATTATTCATATAGATATTTGTGGATAACTGTTAGAGAATATCAAGTGGTAAAGAATATTAGAAAGTTAACGGCATTGTACAGAAAATTGCACAGAAATGTTACATATGTGTTTTATTTGAATAGTCAGTGAAATGTTGAGAATTAAAGGATTAAAAACAGGTATAAATCTTTTCCTGAGTATTGGTAGAAATGTGGACACTCCAGCTGTTTTACGTGTGTATCTAGAAGGGATGGTGCATTCATGTGTCTGTCTTGAAAGAGTAGAGAAAGCTGGGTGTGCTACACAGGCTGAGGAGACTTTCTAGTGGAAATCAATCTAACCCATTGTTTTTCCATGTCTTCCTTCCCTCTACCCATGTCCCGTCCCTCCCTCCCTCTTGCTAGGGAGTTTTCCAAAGAAAGAGAGAAGGCGAAGGCTCGAGGTGATTTCCAGAAGTTACGGGAAAAACAACAGCTAGAGGAGGATTTGAAGGGATACTTAGACTGGATAACTCAAGCAGAAGATATTGATCCAGAAAATGAAGATGAAGGCATGGATGAGGAGAAGCCTCGAAACAGTAAGCAACTTTCTTCTCTCTCTCATTCTCTCTTTCTCTCTCTCTCTGTGCTTTTAGCAAGAGAGCCTGTGCCCACCTGCTGTAGTGCTGAGATGGCTTAAAAGGAAGAAAAAGTTCTTCCTGAGACATGCACTGTGCTTATACATGATTCCAGTTTAATGCCTGTAGGAAACCGTGGGAAGCAGAAATATGTGTGCAATAACTGATATTCTGCAGATCCTTGGTGTTTTGCCTGTGATATTGACATAGGATCCTGATATTAAACAGAAAAAATAGGTCAATACTTGCTCTTGCACTACTGAGAAAAGTTTTAAAACATATGTGTGTTTCCTATTCATTTATTTAATTGCAGTTGAGTGTTACAGGCTGTTTACAAATGGCTGGTACTTAGAAAGCAAAGGTTTCTTTGGCAAAACAGTGCTACAGTGTGGGACAAGGGCCTAATCAACCCTGTTGTACATTAAGTGGGCCATCTGTAACACCGTTGAAATCAGTGGATTTGTGTTTCCTTTTTCCAGGCTGGATTTAAGGTCTCAGACATTTCCTGTAAGGGTGTTATTCTTCTGTTCTGGAGTTGACAAGATGTTTGTATGAAGTGAAAATTCACCAACAATCTCTTCTTATTAGGAATCCTGAAGACAGAAGGGCTTGGAGAAAGCAGTGCTTTCTTCATTGAATTACCTTTATTGAATCTTCTCCTTCCACCTTCTCTTTTACCAGTACAGGCTCCATAACACTTCAGAAACAATTAGCAGTTATCATTGCTGGTTGTGCACTTGGGGACATGTCAGACTTGGAACCTTTACACAGTTAATGGACACTGGCTCTAGTCTTAGCTTTCATTGCAGGAGTGTGCATTTTCTTAGTTTGATTTTGGAAGAGAAGACATGAAACACTTCCCTGGAGATCATCCTTCCTACCAAACAACCAAAATCCGTGGGATGATCCAATCAGAAACATATATGCTAGTAATAAGAAGATTGGACATGGGAAAGTTGTGCTTTTCTTGCTTTAGCAAGATTTTTATCAGATGTTAATAACCTTTTGGGAAATTAGCACTATCACTGTCAGAACACTTGAGTTCTTTAAAAAAAAAAAAGTGAGGTCATTAATATCAGGTTATACCCATGATACTTAGGTATCTGGACTTGCAGGAGTCACTGTGGTAACTTGCTCAGACTTTCCTCAAATCAGGTTATTTTGATTTTTATGCTGCTGTCTTCATAGGTCATATAGCTTACTTTCACAATTTAACCTAGTAATCATTTGGAAATGAATTTATTATTCATAGCCAAAATTTACTGCTCTGTGGCTTACAATACATGAATATGTAAGATGTAGATTCATTGCATGTGCTGTTGAGTGCAGCCAATCCATATTAGAGCTAACAAGCTCCTTTTTTGGTTGGTGATATTAAGAACTGAAAGATAGTGCATCTCCAGCTTGCTCTCAGTTCTTCCTGTTCAGCTTAATAAGGTGAGGCTTTTAGGACATGATTGATAAAAATTAGTCCCCTTTCATCTTACTAGTTGTCTAGAATTTTTCATAGTTGGCTGTTAATTATAGAATTACCTACTATTATTAGCAAACTAACTTGTTAGCCCTTTCTTTTCCAAACTACTAATGAGTGCAATGTCTACAATGCCATTGATTCCAAGTATCAGGTCTAAGGGCAGTGGTTGTTGACAAGACCCTTGTACACAGCACATTCTCTGTGACATTGTGGCTTTGGGGTACATTATCCATTTTTATTACATGCACACCAGGCTTGGAAACAAACGTCTGCAGTGCCTAGCACTAAACAGTAGAATTACACCTTTGTACAGGATACAAAGGAAGGCTGTGGGCTGATTTTGGCCATGTTCTGGGGACAGTGGTCATGCTAACAAAAATTTCAGCACAAGAGAATGGCAGAGACCAAGCAAGCAGGTCACTGTGAAGTTTATTTGCCTATTCCTCTGATATATGTGCCCCATTTAGAGCAGGCACCATTCTTAGTGCCTGTGGCCTGTATCTATGAATAGCAAATTAATCCTCCTTCTAGCCTTGGTGTACTATCCAGTGCTGTATCTTGGTCTCCCCACCATAGGCTTTTCTGGCTATGTAAGTAAAGGGTGCCTGTGAACCATCTCAACCCACTCAGGTTCTGCAGACCAGTTTACTAACCAGCTCTGACAAGGTCTGTCTGCTGTCCTGAAGCTGAGTCACATTGCAGCTGTACTGCTCTTGGGGCTTGATAGATCTGCTAGAAATTGGGTTGAAAGAACACTGAGTCAGAAAAACTGAGAAACAGAGACCCTTTCCTTCATGGCTTCAGCTTAAGATAATACCACAGAAAAGGTGCTGTGAGTAAGTGACAGGGTGTTTTGTTTGGGATGGGTTTGCCTGGTGTGTTAGCTACTGTGTTGAATGTTTTGGCATTCATGCCAGCAGTCAATCACTGGTAGGGTTAATCTGAGGGAGAAACATGGTATTAATTCTCTTCCAAAAGCCATCTACAAAATGAGCTCCAACTGTAAGGGACAGATGGCACAGTTGTAAATTCCCTCAGGAATCCCTTTGGCTTGAGTGCTCCCAAGACATTTGAATCCCACCTACTAGCAGTCCAAGACTGCATCACCAAGATTCCAATAGCTTCCTTGTCTTTTTGTGCTTGTCTCAGTTGCCTCATATGCACCTTCAGTGTGCTTTTCGTTCAAGTGCTCTTCGAAGCTCACCGCTTTCTGTCTCTAGTACAACATCCTGAACTCCACAGATGAATGTTTCTGCCCCTTTCCAGCACACTTCGTTCAGTGATTAATTAATGTTGACTTTTAAGGTATCAGCCCTGAGACTTTCAGATAACAATTCTCTGAAATGCACAGAGCAGTTCAGGCCTCCTTAAGCTGCTGTCTTAGCTCAGTAAACTTCTGAGGTGGCCTTTGCATCAGTTATGTTGTACTGATGCTCAGGAGACGTGCTCCTGCCTGAACTCTGGCAGTGACTCACACGGTTACTTTGAAGAAGTCACATCAGTTTTTGCTTCTTTGGTTTTCCCCCAGAGGTTGTTTGGAGGCTTGTGGGGAGTTAACAAAGAATATCAGAATAGTTTAGAAGTTTAATTAAAATATACTTATTAAACCAGAGTCTCAGCTAACCTAAGCTCTGAGATTCAGCAGTTTACACCATCTGGGCCCTGACCCAGGTAGTCTACCTAAACTGAAGCATCCCAAACACAGAGAACATATGTTTCCAGTCTCTTCCCTGTCCTTGGCAGCTGCAGAGGCAGGTTTTGCTGTCTTCTTACTTTGTAGAGAGTGCTGCCTGCTTGTCAGCATGGAAACTGCCTCCTGTAAAACAGAGAACACAAGGTGGAAGAGAAATTCACTTGCATCCCTTTTAGGTTTGACTGCCTATGACAGTCCATAGGGCATCATTGATTACCTTTTTTATATTCTGCTGCTTTCCTGAAGCTGTCAAACCTTGCCCTAAGTCTCATTCTGTGTTTACAGTCCTAATGAAATGATCAAGTCCAAGGACTACAGCAGTGAGGACCTTAGTCAAAAAAAGGGTAAGAAAGGAAGATAATTGCAGGCAGAGTCAGACAATCTGTGCATCCTTTAGCTGTTGCTCTCCATAGCAGAGGTCTTGGCATTCTGCTAAGGTAGTTTTTTACCAGTCATCGCTCACAGGGATTGAGAGACATTCACAGAAGAGGCTGCATTAATTCTCTGTGTTTTGGGGAATTACCATATTTAAGGCAGTTTTTTTTCATGTTGTTTGCAAACTTGATTTTGCCATTATGACAGATATGAGGTGAGAAATGTGAAAAGGCTTCTGGGGGCTGTTTGTGTTGATGATTTTCATCTGTGCTCTTTCCCTGATGGGCCTTCTGCATGGGAAGAAAACATTAATTTGACAGAGGGGAGAAACACATGTCATGGCACAAAGCAGCTACTGAATTTCAAAATTACATGATACCAAAGAGAACTGTCCCTCCTATTGCCACAGTTACTGTGAATTTGCCCTGGTTTTTTTCCCCCTTCCTGAGAGTGGTCTGGAATGCATCTGTGTTGCTGTGGGCAGAATCAGAAAACCTCAAGCCAACCCAGATTCTCCTCCTATTGAAATTAGTTGGCAAAGCTCCCATTGACTTCAGTGGGGTCACGAAAAAGCTGTGAATAGGCAGGGAGAAGTAATTTGATGATTCTGACTGCTCAGATTTTGTCCACCCTCTGTTTTTTTTCTATTTTCAGTTTTATTTGGTGCTACTATCTATGTAAGTATGACCTAATTAATGTCCCTGAAAGTCTAATGTCCCCTAAAAGTAACAGCCCACTGCTTGGTTTGGGATCTGACAACAAAGGCATTCTGTGATTCAAGATAATTCATTCTTCTACTTAGTCATATCCAAGGTAGTAGTGTAAATTCAAGAGCTCATTTGCAAGTAGCTTACTCTACTAAAATTTAAAGTCTAATCATACTCCAAGGCCCTATTATAGTGGAACTGATGGCTATAGATAATCAGATTTTCATGTAACACAGCAGAAAAAAACCCAGTACAAATCAATGTATTGCCTATCAAATCATTTAACAATACTTCAGATAATATGTTAAAAAATGAAAGGTATGGGAAGGGAGTTGACTGCACATATTTGTAGTTTTATACCTCAGGTAAAGTCAGAATAATGCACAATTGAAGAAAAAAAGTACAGAAAAACAGGCAAGTTCTAAAATGTATTAAAAAAAATAAGCTGTTTAAAAAGAAATAGTCTTCAATCTTCACCTTCTGAGCATTTTTTATAATACCTTAGTGACCTTTGGAAATGTTTGCTAATATCTGAGTTCACTGCCTCTAAGGAATTGACAGCAACTGAACTTTTTGGTGGACCACAGATTTTGTCTTGCTCCTACAGCCAGTGTTACTTGTGAACATCATCATAACTAGGCAGTAGAGTGCATTTAATCACAGGTTGGTGAGAGTATTCCCCAGAAGAAAATGATTTTGAGACAGGGGAGACGTTTTCAGCAGCAAAAGCAATATTTTAGAAGAAATTGGTACCTCTTGGAACATTTGAACTTTTGGAAAATCTATGTCTTTCATGGAAACTGCACATCAGGCCACAAATGAGAACAGGAGAGCTGGTGGTTCAAAGAGGAAAAGGGAAGAATTTTAGAACTCTAGAAATAGAAAACTCAGCAATTTTAACCCAAACAGGGTTTTATTCCCAAGGGGTCCAACAGTAGTTTGACTCTATTACATAACAGGGATAAAAGCATGACCACCTTTCTCTAAAAGTCCAGGCATTTTAGGATTTATCTGTCCAATTTCTGTTGACTTGACTTCCTTTTGCAAAGTCAACTTACACAGCACAAGGACACTCCGTTGATTTCAGGGAGGTTATGTACCAAATACATACCATTGACTTTAATGAAATCTGTCACTAAATCCTGTGCAACCCTTTGGGAAAGTTGGAGGTTTGAAGCTGTTGGATAGAGAGCGCTTTGTGTACAGCTCTAATCATGATACCAAATATAAAAGAACACCAACTTGTTCGATTTGCACATTTAGTATTTTCATATGTCAGCTTGCTCAGTGGCCTCCAAATCATGTGCTTAGTGTACTGAGAAGGAAGTAGCTTATTACTTTCAGCCTGAAAAAAAAAAAATCATGGTACTGTGGGATAATGTCTATGGTAGGAAGTACATAACAGGACTTTCCAAGACTTGGTTACAGGCTAAAATTTCAGGGTGACCTAAAAAACTCTTGGTATATTTTCTGTGATGAAATTTAATGGGGAAGTTCACAGCTAGGGAATTAACATGGAAGATGCAGGGGGGGAAATCAGGGAGTGTATATTTACAAGATATCTATTTTAAATCCATTTTTGACCATCACTACCTTAAAACTCACGTCTTCTTACTGTGTAAGCAAAAAGATGGTGTTCTGAGCTAATTTCTGTTTAACAGAACATACTTGAACTTGTCTATTGACAGCAAGTTAGTTCACCCTGTATTACTGTATGTTCATCCACAAAATCTGTCCCAGTGTATTTCACATACACATGGAAGGACATGGGCAGCCACCCCTTGACATGCAGGTACAGCTTGACATTTTAGAGGATTTCTGCCTATTGTCAAAAAGCAATTAAAAAAACCCCACAGGGTGCTTGCATGGGATTTAAGGTCATCTAAGCAAAAGCTCTAAGAGGCACAGGCTAAAAAATGAAACCTTTACCAGTTTAGTTCCTCCACTACCAGTTGGTAGTTTGAATGGCATCATACAACCTATTTGCATTTTGTTGCTTTCCATGTGTAAACACAGGGAAATCAATGCCAGCATTGTAAAATGATTTATTATCTGTCAACACCTCATTTAAAGAGGAAGAAAGCACAATCTCTTCTACTTTTATCATTGTCCACTGATGTGGAAAATAATCATCTGGTAACCAAGAAGAGACTAGCTACAGTGCCAACAATTCGAAGGCATTTCACAAGGGCACTTGGTAGGTATTTCACAAGGAGTTTAGCAGCTGGGATGGATTTATTCTCTTTCACCTGGAGACAGAGGGACAAAAGAAGTGCTTTTTGGTGTTCACTGCACCACCAGCTTCTTCTAGGAAAAAAAAAACTCCATGTGCTCAGCTGCAGAGGTTCCAAAACATGGTTTACTTGGACAGGAGTGAAAGCAACTCCCAAATATGTTCTGTTCCCAGTCCACACTCTGCAGAAAACAGTCCCAGTGGCATTTTTCTACCTTGTCATTTTTTGAAGTAGCTCATATGCTGCTCTTAATATAAATACTACAGTTTGAGGACACTTAATAGAGGGTCTTTCTAAATGATAAGTCAGCTTTGCTTTTGTTGTGTGGTTCTTCGCAGAGAAGCTCAGGATGCAAAATGCAGCATGGGTTTGTGCTACAGATGTCGAGCTCGAATCTATAATTAGCATGCTGCCCAGAAAAAGCTTCTGGGATATTAGTTCTCACATTAGGCTGAATCACTCCTGCAATCCTTAGGCAAAAATCATACTGGAATTCCTGGGGATTTTGCCTGGGTAAGGACTTGGGCCCCAATCTGTTTTGTCCGAGGTCAGTAACAAAACATGCAAATGTCAGCGCTTGAAAATGTTGCCCAGTGTGAGGTCTTGATGCGCCAGAGGCTTCTCAGTGCTCACACATGACTTCAATATTGTGTAACTGTCAGCCACCAAAGGCAAAGCGTGAGATATTTGGGATCTGAAATTGCTTGCAGGACTGAGTAGTCCAGTACTATTTGCCCAGTGCATAATTCCACTGGCTAAAGTGCAGTCGTATCTGGTGTGAATTTGACCCGTTGTCATTACGAGCACGTTGCTCCCATAACTGTACTGAAGGAAATGTGGGATCAGACCCAGATAAACTTTTATAACCTAAAAAGAAGAAGCAACATATATCAGAAAAGAATAAGAAAGCATTTGTGAGGCTTTATAGTGACCCCGCAGGTAGCTTTGGTAGCAGAGTACAGAGGGCAATGATACTCAGCAATGCAGATGAGAGAAAGTGAAGCTGCCATCTCCAAGCATCATTTTCATTGTGTAACTTTCTGTGCAGTTGAAGTAACAAAAGAAAGATCATTTAGTGTGATTCTGCTTCTACCTTTGCCCCACGTTCCATCAATGTCAACAAAACTATGATGCCAACATTTGACTTTTTCCTACTGGAATAAAAGCAGAACTGAGAGTAGACTTCCCTCCTGACTCTCTTCACTTGATGATTTCTTTTTTTTTGTTATGAGTGAAAAATCAAGGAAGCAGTATGGCTTTATCCTTGAATGTTTTGTCTTTCTCCCCCTTTCCAAAAGGAAATACTTAGGGGAAAAAATTAGCCTTCTCAACAAAGTGAAATTTAAAACTTTGGGGTTTAAATTATGCTTAAAAATGCTTCAGCATTGATTCTTGAAATATGTATGCAGGTTAATATTTGGAGAGGAGTGAAATCTTGTTCTGGACTCTTTTGTCTAATTTAAAAAAAAAAAAAGGCACAGGAAGGCTAAACAGTGTTGTCAGTGCCAGTGACACAGTCTCTCACACCATTCTTTGCTCTCTAGACCAGAATTTTGACCTTGGAGTGTATCAAATAAGGCATTTACAGATTTTGAACTGTAAAAACCATCAAGGGTGGTTTTGAACTATTTTCCTTCTCTGGGAATTCACCATAATCATGTTAATCATTTTAGTAAATACAGTTTTCTTGTTCCCCTGAATGCATGGATAGTTCACTCCATGTAAGTTAATCAATAGATCTGGTTTTTATTAGTAATATAATTTAATAACCCAGCTTTTAGCAGCTTTTAGGTCCATTGTTCTGCAGATTTCACAACTTCCCAGCTTTTCTTTCTCTCCTTCTGGCTGAAAGGAATCTTTGATCATGAAACAAAAAGCAAGCAACCTTTTGAAAACTTTCTTCCCCTTCCTTCTCTGCTGATAAGTTACTGCTGGGGGTAGGTAAATCCCATCTAACCAAACAAGATATAGAAGCAGTTTAGTTCAAGCCTGCAATTTCTGTCCAAGGACTGTATGGAGAAAAAAATGTTTCCTTTGTTTGAACAGAGAGAAAAAGATGATGATGCTGGTAATTCAGGAAGCCTCAGGACAAAACCTGTGGCCAGTGTTACAAGCTATAATTCAGCAGTAATTTGTTCCAACATAGCATCAGAAGGCCTGATATCCTTTGGTGAAGGAGGAAAAGCATTTCTAAGAATTAGAGGAGAGTAATTCTTGTGTTTGGGGAAGGTGAGCTAAATTCAGGCATGTGGCTGACTCCAGCAGCTTCTTGAGTGAGTGCTGGTGAATAGTGACAGCTCTGAGATAATTAACTGACCCTAAGGAGGTCACTGTGATGAGCACCAAATAAATCTCTGTGCCACTTTTGCACAGAAGAAGGGATGCCAGTGTTTTGAGCCCAAACTCTAAAATTGTGCTGATTTCTGCCCACAGGCTCAGTTTTGCTTCTTGTTCCCTTGCAGACGTCAAAAGTTACAGACTTTAGATAAGCTTCCAGGCTGTTGTAGTTCACAACTGGGAAAAAAACTCTGCCTGTAAGACCCTCTCTGGCTGAAAATGTTTTGTGGTGATCTACATGTGCTCTTGCTCTCTTGCAGCTGAGGATGTGCCTTGCGTTGTTCAACTTACAGGGTTTTCCAGCTTCACCCTTCCCCAGTCTTGTAACCTGGAGCACAAACAACATTAGACTGAGAACTGCTGGAGCAGTGATGTGTGACCAGCCACAGCATATAGAGGCTGACATTAATGTTGATAGGGCATTAAGTTTATCCACTATAAAAGCTATTTCCCTAGCAAAGACTGTCTGATGAGATAACACCTCTGTTTTGCCTGTTGGAAGCGAGACTTAGGTTGATGTAGGAATCCTCTTGAAATACTAGTATGTTACACAGAAATATCTTTGAAGGTAAGGCTTTAGAGGGAATCCATTGTTTATATAGCTGGGGAAGACTAACTTTGTGCAAATAAATTAATCTCTATCTTCCCTTTTGGCAAGTACTTCTTGAAGCTGTCAAGATTAATCCACTGACATTGTGATTACACTTCTCAAGAAAGGACACTAGTCTGTGAGAAAACTGCCTTTGCTATACCTTCTGATGAATTTATTTCCCATGGTTAGAGAGGCATAGAAAGCATTCAGTACCAGGATCTCCACAGAAAATTTTTGGAAGAAATGCCACAACCCCCTAAGCTAAGTATTCACAGAGCAAGACCGTATTTTATTTTATTTTATTTTTTAAGGAGATTGCTATAGTGTGCTCTTAAATCTTTATAAGGACAGTTGTAAAGTGGTTTTAAAAACTATGGAGTGTTGAACAGTTCCTGCTGAAGTCAGTGAGAATGATCTGTGATCAGTGTTTGAGAATTAGTTCTCATTGCAGATGTAGCCTCAAGAATCTCTTCGTTGAGAAGAAAGCACTGGTGAGCAGGACTGATAGCAGCTGAAATCCTGAGCATTTTTTCATGTGGTATAAAGAACTGTCAGGAGAGAGGCTGTGGTGTTCAGTAACAGTAGCTGAGGGACATAAAGCATGTGTTTGGAGTTAGAAACAACTGTTGGGGATGAGAACTAGTTGTATTACAGCAATACCAGCCAAGATCAAAGCCACAGTGTGTCTGGCACTGTACATACAGAAATTAAAAGTATGTGTATGTGTATGTACTTCCTTTTTACAGAAAACCAAAGCTAGTAAACATAGCTACCTAAACATATTCATCTAATGCCAATTTAGACATTTCATGGTATCCAAGACCGTCGTTGTGAACCGACAGATGAAGTATAGCAGCTGAGGCTTTTACTCTTGCAGTGTGTTAGTTGGAAGGGAATATCCCAGGTGGGATGTCAAAAATGCCATCCAGTGCCTCAGAAGAGGCAAGTGAGTGTGGTTAGTCCAGAGAGATGTAGGAAAAGTTTTGTACAAGTAGAACCTTCAATACAGATCTCATAAGCTGAATGTCTTAAAAGTGTTCTTGGTAGACAGAGGAATGTGATGGAACAGACCACTGAGAAATTGTTCTGATAAAAGCATTTTTTCCCCCTTGGTCTAAGTGTGTATTCATCATGACCTCTCTCTCTCTCTCTCTCTCTCTCTCTTGTCTTTCCTTATGTATTTTATATTATAACTTGAAGATTGACATGCAGGAAGGCAAATACTAAGGCCCAGACCTTGTATTCCTTGGTCTAGACTGAGTTCAGTTTGGGAAGGGCTCAAAGCAGGAAGTCTCTAAGAGGTCAGAACAGACTAGGGGAGTCAGAAGGTACATTAGGCAGAGCTGTGCCTGGGAAACTCTCATATCCTCCACCTTGCCCTCCCTTGGCTGCAAGGTAGCTTGAGTATCTTAAATCAATTCACAAGCAAGCACACAAGAAGGCAAAGGTAACTATTTAAAAGCAGGTGGGGTTAGAACACAGACCCTGCTGTTGTGAAGGCGGTGCAGTGGAGCAGCTCAGTGAGCTGTAGCTGACAGGAGGCCTGAGGCTCTGTGATGTTCCTGTGGCAAAGCTTGGAGACAGGGAGCCTGGGCAACATTACACAGCTGAGCTAGTATATATGCAACCAAACTGGTTGGTAGTGCTGATGCAGCTGAAGAGAAAGGACAATTGTGAATGGCATCCAGCACTTTGGGAAGCCTGGGAAGTTTGCAGCAGGGACCCTGGTGCAGGCAGTCACACCCTCACTCTACTCCTGCTCACTTCTGCTTACTGGATGAGAAACTTCCCATCCACTCTGACAGTCTGCTAATATGATAAAAATCTCTGGTTGTATTTGCTTCTGGGAAGAAAAGCAGGTCTCTCCATCCCAGTTATCTCATAAACAACAGCCTGGAGAGGTGGCGGGGGAAGGAAAATGTTTCCAACTGGGGAACTGAACTGAAAATAGCTGTGGCACTGAGTCTGCCTGCTGATTACAGCAGCTCTTCAGTTAGCAGGATTGTAGAATAAGTCAACAGATTAGAGAATTGGCCTTTCAGATCTTGAGGACTAAATTCAAATTCAGCTTTAGGGCCCACTGGTGTTCACAGGACTTGTGACGTTTCCACTTACAAAGTTCACAAACCACAGCATGATGCATCTCCTTTCTCACCTGAGGAAGGGCTGCAGTCAGACATGTCCCTCTAAGTGCAAACTATGAAGGTCTTGTAGTGGACCCAAGGGTAGGTAACACAGGGGTACCTTTAGATCAGGGTGAGGATTTTACCAACTACATTAAAATCCATAGGCTGAAGTAGAAGAAGGGTTAAGCATCAGAACAAGGATGCAGTGGCAGAGCTGTGTGGATCCTCACAGATGTGCAGATCAAAATGTAAGTGTATTATCTAGCTGTTTGAAGAACCACGAGCAGAATAACAGGGCTATGCCAGGTCACGAATGACTTGTTTTAACACAGCTGTGTGAGGGAAGCTTGCATAACACCTGCCCACACTAAGCTTAGCTCAAGCTGTTGTTATCAGTCCCTCACTCTCCTGCATGCTAGAAGTATTTGCAAACTAGGAATCTATTATTTCAAGGCCACTATAAAATGCCTGGTTTTTTGGCTCGAGGTAATTCACCTATTCTCAATGCCCTGTTCAAGAGCTATAAAAGCTTTAATTACAGGTTTGACAAGCTGACTTTAAGGGCAAGACTCTAACTTCAATTCTTTGCTTTTCTCCTGGCTGCACAGTAATGCATAGCCTGCCCAGCTAGCATGTCTCATGCTTCTGACTCATATGATATTGTGATAATAGTGTCTAGTATCAGACTAGTCATTATATTAGCAGAAGTGTCTGAAAGAACACCACATGCAGGAGCTGCACACAAAATCCCAAGCATTTGATTTACTAGGCATAGAAGAAATGTAGCAGACTAGTGTTTCAAAGCAGAGTTTTATGCACATTTTGGAACAGGAGAGGTGAGTTCCATTTCAGATCATGAAGCTGAATAGAATCTGTTCAGTGTGATCTACGAATCCACCTGTGGGGGTCCAGTGTTTTCACCGAGCCCTGGCTCTGGAGTGACCTAGATCTTATGTGTGTGGTACTGTACCCGTTCATCAGTGAACTGAATTGCTTGATTGTTTGCCATCAAGGAAGGCATCATCCAGAAGCCTTCTCACACACCTCACATGAATACTGCTATTAGAAAATGTCTGCACTTGCTGAGAATTGATCTGGGTCAGGCACTGCCTGTGCAATGGAACTGTTCATATGGACAGGGCCTCGCTGCTGTCTTTTCGTAATGTTAATGCTTAAATATTTTAAGAGCTACTTCTAAATTAAGTCTTCCCAGATGCAGGAAGCATACACTACTCTTCCAGCTTACAGAGTGGTATTTCTGATGAAAATTCTCAATCATTTGTTCTTTCCTACAGTCCCTTCACCTGTGACCCAGCCTGTACCCTGCCTATCCTTTGAAATAATACAGCCCATTTTCTCCCTCACATTCACTTTTCCTTTTTTTTTTTTTTTTTTTTTGTGTGATGCCAACAGGGGCCAGCCTTGGGGAGTATAGTTTCCTTCTTCCATACCAGATATATTCCTCAGAGAGTTCCCTGGTTGCAGGGTTGTACAAGCTTCCTCTGGGGAAAATGTCCATTGTGAGCTACCAGGGCATTACTCCCCACCCACTGCACCATCCAAACAGTCCCTGGTGTCCTGACCTATCCTCTTACGTTCTCTAGCTCACCAATTGTAGGCCACTCACAGAGTTTTCAGGCATCACCCACCTTGAAATGGCTTTGGGCAGGCAGGAACGTCATAAAACAGCCAGGGCAGCATCTCAGTCACTTTGAAGCTTAGCAGTCTAGGTGTAAAGCAGACACCTAGACTCCCTAGAGAGTTTCTGATGACCTAAGCAGATCAAGTTCTGTAGTTTTTTTTTTTTATTCTCCTGGACTCTGCAGGGAAGATGGATTCACAGGGCTGTGAACTGAAAGAACAAAGATGCTGTTGCTGAAGTAGAGATTCTCTTCAAAGCTACTGCCTCATCACCCAGCTGTATTATTTGTATGGGTGGGCAGATGCAGAAGTTCTTCCATGCACAGGAATCCCAAAAAGCACATGAGCTGCTTTAAAACCACATTTGTGTTTAAAACCTATGTCCTGGTTATTTTCATTAATAAGAAAGTCAGTGAGAAATATTAATAACTTCATGATTATTAGAAAAAAAACCCCAACCAATCTTTTAGTTGTTGATTTTGCTGTCTTGAGGGCACTTCTTTGTGGTTAGTTATTTTGTTCGTGATCAATGTTTGTATCACTTCCCAACACATTATCTACAGTGTTTGCAGTTCTCATACCCCCATTTCTAAGCCTCCAGCCAGACCAGCCTGCAATAATGGAATCCTTCTGGTTTTCAAGTGAGACAATCCTGCTTTTTATGCCCATATATAATTTTGTGGGGTAGTTTCAGGCACATTTGATGGCACTGCTGCTTGTCCTGAGTTCCTCTGATGAAAAATATAAAGAATGAGAATGAAAACTTGTAGAACCATTAAGATCATGCTGTTGTGATTTGTTTGCCATCACAAAATACTGTTGGAAGAGTCAGAGTTCCTCAGTTGTTTTGCCTTTCTTTCATTAAGTTTGTCCATTCTTGAATTGCTTCAGAATTCCGTGGGGAACCAAGGGTTTACTAAAAAATATGCTGATGTCAGAAAGTTACACTATAAACCATGTACCAGCAAGTAAATGCCTTGCACTTTGGCACCTCAGTTGTTGCTCCTAGCAAGGCAAACAATGCAAGTCATTTATCACACATGAAAACCAGTTTAGGAAGTCGTAGGAGGATCCAGATTCAGGAGAGAGACATCTTTCAAGACCTGTTCTGGTAGCACCTCTGTCACTCTGCGACCCAGCCCATCTGTCCTTCTTCAGCCACAGGGATTATGAGAGTTACTTCCATTGCACTTGCAGGGGATACTCTGCAGTGAATGGACTCCTATCACAGACTAAGATGTTTGCTCAGCAGTACAAGCAGTTTCCCAGGGAGACTGCTCCTCATGCCCTTTTCAGCAGAGTTAGACTCCCTTCTGTGAAATCTACTTTTGGGTGAGTCCCATGTCCTGTGCTTATGAGATATTTTGAGATACCACAGGTTATGCAAAGAAAAGCTTTGTCCTTCGGGCAGGGAAATGCAAAGAGGATTTTAAGTCCTTCCTTTCAAATACAGAACAGAACATGTGTGAGGCTGGCAAAGGCTGTCTCTTGGCAGGGCCAGGAATCTGACTGTGCCTGTTACGTGGTCCTCTGTGCAATGTGCATTCCACTCTCTGGTTGAAAGGAACAAATATTTGTGGAACACAGCATATTACTGTCAATACTGCTATAAAAAGAAGGGAAATGGCAGCTGTTCAAGTAGTTGACGAGTTTGTTACACTAAAATAAGTCCCAGGAAGATTAATTAGTAACAAGGTAATGCATTCATAGGTGTGCAGTAGTCTGCATGTGGTAATGACAGATCTATTAATCACAGGGCCTGCACAATTAATATATTTTACTCTCTCTCCTATTCCTCTTTGTGTATGGCATAAATCTACATAGCCCATGGCTGTATCCCCTCAACATCATATGATGTGTATGGACATATGTTGACACTCTGGAAGAAGGAAAAGTAAAAAGAAGTCTTTTTATACAAAAGGCATACTTTGCAATTTGTATTGTAAAATATATAGTTTATCTATGAACGAAGTTTGGAGGTAGGATACTCCCTCGCGGTATTGGCAGTGTTCCTACTTTGTACTTCTCCATTCAGTAAGGCCATGCTACACTGCATCAGTCCCTTGTGGTACAGTCCAATGCCCAGCTTGGTTTTAGTGTAATAGCAGGTCTTGTTACTACACAAGTATTAAGCTGCTGTGCCTTTGCTGCTTGTTCACTGATGTAAAGATCTTTTTACCAAAAGCCTTTTCCTGCTTGACTGAAGTGGATACAACTGGCAATCACTTTGTGGCTCTTTATTACAATCCTGGCTGACCTTGAGTGAAAGTGTGAATCAAGCTCACACCCCTTCCAATCACAGTCATTTGTACATGATCAAAGATTAGATAATGCAAAGTGTATATATTACATGCATTTAATGTAATATAGTAGATATATTGTATATAGTGTATAATACTGTCTGTTGTGAGTATTGGCCTCTGAGCCCTTGGTAAGCATTTTCCAACTATTTTCACGATTTTTCTGGATTTTTTTTTTTATTTTGCTAGATTTATTGATGCATTCCGTCTAACTTTAGGAGGTATGTAACCACCAACATATAGTTCAGGTTCCCTTTCCTCTTCTCCTGTAAAAGGTTTTCTTTCACAGAACTCATTTTCAAAGAAGAAAACGCAAAAGAATATCCCAGTCATACCTAGTAAATTTTCCTGACAAAATCAGGACATCTAGAGAAAACTAATCTCTTACCTCTGCAGTTTCCCTTCTGCATGCTGCTTGCATTAAGAGCATACTCACTGATTGTTCCCAAGACACTGTATGCATGTAGCAGAATGAAAGCTGTATCTTATTTAAATTAATAAGATGAATGAGTCCAGCATTTCCAAAACAGGCGGTGAGAAGAGGAAAGCTAGGCAATATTCATGTATTAATTAAAATGAGATCTCTTCACCAAAAAAGAATATGAGTCAATTGATATTCTGACAGCTGCCCATAGACTCATTCATGAAATGATGGGCATGAAAAGCACCATGGGAAGCAGGGTTTTTACCAGAGACAAAGTCATTCACTCCATGCACATTCTGTTAAAGGAAGCAGTTTGGATATTGCAATTTATTCTTGTTGGGCTTGATGGGAAAAGAAATCTTAAATCCCAGCTGGAGAATTCTCAGGACTATTTTGCTCTTTAGATTTGCTTTATAGTTCTGCAGAGTCCCGCCTGGGAGACATTAACATCAGTAATAACTATAGCACTTAGCACTTATTGTAATGTGTTTCATCTGCAGATCTCGGAGAGATTTGCAAGGTGAGTGCAGAATTACAGTCCCCCTGTTAGACAAACTGAACAGATACGTAGAAAGGCTTGGTCACGTGGCCAAGGTGACACAATAAGGTGAAATGGTGGTGAAGTGACTTCAGGTCCTTCTGATCTCAAATGCCACCATGGGCAAAAGGGGTTATTTAGACTCATATTTTGCAAAGTAATTCAATACCAGTAGAAATTAGATGTGAAGTCACGCAATGTGAATAGCCTCTGATATATCCAGTTCTAAAATTAATGCCTAGACCTGCAGAGATGTGTAGTAAGATGTCCCATTACAATCTGTGAAAGGTTTAAGTTTTGTCTGTATTTCTGGAACTGGGCACCCTTTGCCCAGGCATGATCTTCTCTGGTTCATAAATTGTCAAAGTATTAAAGCGAGGTAAAGCAATAAGTGCAGCAGCATTATATAATCCATGGAAATAAATCTGAATATTAGAATTACTTCCTCTGCCAAGATGACAAACATTTCATAAATGCAAGATGCAACAGTGGTAGTGATGTTTCTGAACTGGGAAGCAAATATTATTCTCCCAGTGTGTAAGGGAAAAATTGTCTCAGAACTGCACAGAAGGGTATTTGGTTGTGCCAGCTTTCTACTTCAGCAGTTGGCTGTCTTTTGGCAACTGGCCATCTAATAATTCATTGCATGCCCATGGGGCATTTCATTGGAGGAGGGACATATGTTAGTGCAAGGGTAGAGCTGGTATCAATACTTGGTGCCAGTGACATGGAACAGAGGCTCTCAAAGGGTCTTGCACATCTGTCTGTCTAGTCAGTCACAGACTGCAGGCTCTGCCCTTATTTTGGTCTGTCTGTTGGGTTTCAGAGCTTGAAGTAACATAACATGAAGAATTTTGCAGCTTTATTTTTAAGGAAGCTGCTACATAGCCTTTGTTGTTGCTTTAACTGCTGCAGGAATGCTATGTAAGTAATGTGAAATTGGACGTTAGGTAGTCCAGGAGAAAAAGTCTACGTTCAGTGATGAGCCACACTGTGGCAAGATGGAAGAAGTGCAAAGACTTCAGAAGGCACTGTAGAGAGAATGTCAAACCTACTGGTCCTTATGCTTTGCACTGTTTAAACCATATAATACTTGCATGCCTTTAAGAAACTGTTTCAATTCCATTGAAAAAAATTGCTATGCTTTGCTATGCTACCTAGAAAATATGTAGCTAATGGGAGATTTCATCGGCCAGAGTGCACTATGGATGTGATGATAAATCTAAAAAAAGAGATTCTCGTGTAAGCAAAGCCACCAGGGTTTGCCCCAGAAACAGGTACAGTAGTTGCTCAGAGAAGTTACAAATACACCATCACTGCAAGTGTTCAAGGTCAGGTTGGATGGGGCTTTGAACAACCTGAGCTAGTGACATTTGTCCCTGCCAATGGCATGAGGAGTGGACTAAATGATTTTTAAAGGTCCCTTCCAACCCAAACCATTCATGGTTCTGTGAAATAGGTAATACAATCTATGGCACCTGTCCCTGTGTTGTTGTTAGTGATTTGCTGTACTGGTCTGGTTGAAGTGAGCTGCCCACTCTGTGCCCATTGCCCTGTTAGCTGGACTGCTGCTCCTGGTGCAATCAGGCAAAGGCAAGCTGTCTGATGGAAATGCCTTCTCGCCCCTTCAGCAACCTGCTGTCACTTAGGATGGATAGATGTGGGGACAGAGTTGTTCTCTACTGTCAGGAAGTCCCCTGTATAAAACATTGGTACTTAGCAGATTGACCAAGTACCTTAGTCAGTGCCTTGCCAATGCTGCATTTTGAACACTGAAGCACCTTCAATGCAAATTATACAGTAGATGGAAGATCTAATGGGCTGTTTGAAGGCCGGGAAGTGGGGAGGTGTGGTCCCTCTACACCTAGCAGAGCCAAGACCCCCCTGGGGATCTCTTATTTTGTTACAAGCAGCGGGTATTTTGAAGTTGACAGGGAATTACACCTGTGAAACTGTGTAGGTCACTGAACACATGTGCCATAGGATGCAAGGCACCTGGATTTCCATTGCTAAATCACTTTGTGTTCACCTGGCAGGAAATCTGCCTTGGTCTCTTTTTTTGCCTTTGTCTCAGCTCCCAAAATTACAGGGAGGAAGTGGCCATTGAGATGGCATAGTCTGTATACCATGGTCCTAAATACAGCTCTGGTCTGGACTTGAGCCCACCATTTGGAAGAAACATCTCTTCTTGATTAAAACATTCCTGTGGTGGATTTACCACCAGCATTCTTGGTACATGGTTCCAGTAATTAATTACCCGTACCGCAAAAAATTCCTGCCTTGTTTCTAGACTGGAGCCAGGGTGTAGGCAAAAAGTCTGGGTTTTCTGAGAACTGAGTCAGATAAGAAAGCCATCTGGGCAGTATTTGGTACTTCCTCTCATATTCAGCCCCAGTTTATACACAACTCTTCTGCAACATCTTCCATTTTCAGGTTTAGTTAACTGGCCTGAATGAACCTCACAGGATCTGCACACCTGATTATCCCCTGGTATTGAAGGTGTTGTGAGGTGCCAAGTAAAGCAAGTGATTGTGCTGCTGAGAGCATTCTGCATCGGGGAACATAGTCCTAATCTCCTGTCTGTTCTGACCTTTATCTTCCTGTAATACTTCACACCATCTTAATACTACTTATTGTCCTTAACATTTTCCATCAGTGCAGTGTATTAAGTGCTTTGTGAACTGGTGGCTGCATGCTGATCCATGGGATCTCTTCACCCCATGTACCACTGCACCTGCATCTCTCACTGTACTTGAGTTTGACTTTCCACAGCAGTAACATCAGGGAAGTGTGAAGTACAATCTAGGATGTCTCTGTGCGTGCACCTCTGGTCTGTGGGGGCTGAGGACCTCTGTGCATCATAGGCAAAGGATCAACATTAAGTAGTGCATGAAAAGCCAAGCAACAGGATGGCATCGGGGGCAAATGCCAAATGTAAACTCAAATGGAAATCGTGAGTCGTAGTCCAGGGGTATCCTAGTTTTGGTAAGGGGGTGTGTGTCTAAATGCTCAATGGATGTTGTGTTATCTCTGGAGATGAGGAAAGACAGAGAAATGTGATCACCCTCACAACTTTCCTATAGCAGTTCTGACGGTTTTGGAAGAGTCTCTAGATACTGGAGCAGTTTAGGAAGAAAGCCGATGAACCTCATTCAACTGTAGGCTATTTCAGATTATGACCCAAAGGGTCAGCGGATAACCTGGGGACACTGCCATTGCCTTAGTCTCATCAATTTTTCAATAGGTCAGACGGTCAAACAAAGAGAATTTTGCCATTGACATCACTGAAAAAAGGATCTGACCCATAACCTTATACTCATCAACTTCATGTTCTCAGAAGCCAGACATAAAAGAGCATAGATTGAGTAAGAGTTATCCTCTGAGGATCTGCTAGTGATATTTCATACCTCTCTATACCTTTGTTTTACATTTTGTACTTTTAATTCACATGATGAAGTTTTCAGACAGAAGTGGATATCATGTGTAAGCTGAGTTCCTTGTCTTTTTCTTTTGCCTGTCACTGGCTGCATGTTCTCTATTGATGTCTTGTTCCTGGTACTTGACACTGACCATCTTGTCTGTGAAAGGAAGCACTCCAGCTGGTTTGCCTGATGAGAAGAAAGGAAAGTTTGCTTGGTTTAGTCACTCTACAGAAACCCATGGTAATGTTGCACTGCACTCTGTGTCCACACTGTGTGTATCCGTGTGTATGTGTGTCTGTATAGCTCAGTGCAGACTGGCATGTAATACAGCTTTGTATTCTTCTGCATGTACGTGCCTTGCTTTTCTATTGTTTGTGCAATGTCCTCTTCATGCACTCAAGATAACAAGCTGCTCTGCAAATCAGTCTCTTGCTAATGTCTTCAAAATTGTTTTCCATTTGCAAATAAGCTCAAATATGTCTTGAAAGTGCTTTACCTCATCTTCAAAAATGACTTGCAAAATATCAGTGTTTGGGGATTTTTGCCTGCAGGGCTTAGTCTGGACAAAAATTTTAATTATGAATGTTGTTTTTTTTTCTTACAGCTTACTTGACTGTTTCATATACCTCAGAATATTAATTCAGTTTATCCTTAATTTATCTTTCCAAATAAACAAGATTATTAAAACATCTGTCTTCATATAAAGGAAAAGGCACCATCAGAGTACAATATTCCATAGTTCTGTCGAGAGTGCTAGAGGGCCCATTATTTCATATGGTCCTAAGAACACAACAAAAGAACTTTAGATTTCCCAGATGTGTGTTTTAGGTACATGAATTTTTGTGATGGGATGAAGGAAAGATAGTTCATTTTGAGGGACATTTCTGCCATAATGCTTTCAAAGCAAGAACCCAGAATACTTTTGGAAGAGCCTTCTGATATCTCTCTAGCCCCTGAAAGATGACCTGGTCCCATGGCCCTCTGAGCATCTGCCCAATTGAAATACAGAACCTGTTTCTTTTACGTTGTCTCCTTTTGTACCGACAGCCCACAAGCAGATGTATTCTTAGTACTGAGTTACATATTCTTACAGGCTATTAGAAGTTTCTCCACCAGCTAGTAGTGCATGCACTCAAGTCTCATCTGATATATACATCCAATTGCTAACACAGGTCATGTTCTGAAGTTCTACCAGGTTTCTGGGAGATCTGCTTAACACCACCATCACTCAGTCTTAAGTATAATTTTTTCAATTGTTTTGTGTATTTGAAAATAGGGGAGAAGGAAAGAGAACATCTATTAAATCCTATCCATTTTCCTAACTTATGTTGAATTATTATATATTAAGGAGTTATTAAAGCTCATATAGGAGCCACGAACAACTGGTGAAGTGGTTTTTCTTTCTTTTTTTTTTTTTTTTTATGATCTGTAGAAACAAATCAAATGTTGAGATTTGATAACAGATAGAAAATGTGACAGGTGCTTGAATCCAGATGAGATAGGTTCACACCTAAGGTTGCTTTCAGTTGATGTTTGTTCCATGATACTTCTGTAAAAGCCTAGGAGATTCTATCAAGTTCTTCAATGGTGAGTGCCAATGTGAAATCTCCACCATAGTCCATATTCATTGGCTGCTTTGCTGGTAGTATCTGAGTGGGTCAGACAGTCTGAATTTCTCTCTTATAGGTCCAGTTTATAATTGTAAGGTTGAAGCACATTGATGTGACAGATACACGGTATACAAAATACATCAGTATTATTTATGGGGTATTTGCTATCAGGCTAACAGAAGCTTTTTATCTGCATACATGTCAATCCTGGTACCTTTTATTTGTATTCAATCGTTGCACAAAAGATTGGGGAGGGCAGTGAGGTGGTTGGGCTGCTGCAGGTAAAGAGGCTCTTTTTTAAAGGTTCTGTTGAATCAAACAGAAGCTTCTTGTTGGGGTCATCTGCTTTTCAATGGTTCTCATTCATAAAATTTCCAGGAACTGACTCTGAAAGAAAGAGAGCAGCTGCTTCTTCCCTTTTCTTTAGCATTCGAGCAACCTGTGTACGTTTCTGAAGTCTACCTGCCCAGCCTGGTCTGTACAGGGAGGCACAAGACTTGCTCAGCAAATTGCTTAATCCTCAGGAGCTGCAGCTGAGGGTCTTTTCATTAAGCCAGTTCCTTCACTCATGTGGCTCACTAAGAGATGTACCAGGTTCTAATGGCCAACCCTCTCTTTTTTCTTCCCTTTGACTCTTACAGTGAGCATGCCCACCAGTGAGACCGAGTCCGTGAACACAGACAACGTCCCTGGAGCGGATATGGAAGGCGAAAACTGCGGCGCTAGACTGGCGTGAGTACACACACAGACATCTGCATCAGGGCTGGGGCTGGACTCGTGGGTTAAAACCAGGGCAAGTGTCGGGCTTTTTAAGAGGAAGAAAGCCCCACTGTGGGTGAAAGGAGAGGCTGCGGAAGATCTATTGATCCAGGTTCTTATCTTAATTGCAGTGTAAACTCACTCTGGACATTAGCGAAGAGCCGCTGGGTTTACGCAGATTTTAATAAAGCACAGGATGCCCAGGATAAGCAGATCTGGTTTTGCATAATAGCTAAAAGAGAAACTGATGGCTAACAGTGTTCTTATTTTAAAATTCCTCTTAGGTGATGGATAATCAAAACCAGTATGTGTAGACCAAAGAGTGAAAATTACTCTTTGTGTTTCAATTTTTCTAACGATTCTTGTACACTTTACAGTGCCTTGTAATAGAAATACATTGATGAGAATTCCCATTTGACAGACTGCATTACACCCTTCAAATGCTGCACAGAATACTGTAGTGACAAAGAAATACATCAGTTAGGAGGGATTAATGCCTCCTTGAAATTGCACCATTGTAGTTAGACAAGGTGCTCAAGAATGTGTGAGATAGTTGTTATGAAATACCATATTATGTGGTGTATTTTTTACCAACACAGAGAGAAAGAATAGGCAAGAGGAGTCCTATATTCCCTTTTGTATGACTAAACAAGAGTGGACTTTATGCTGTGGGGGCAATATGTTAGTCCCTCCTAATTTCCTCAAAAAAGGTGTTAAGCATACCTCTGCTATAGCTTGAGTATTTTGAGACTCTGTCCTGTCTTTGGGCCTACCTTGAGCTCTTTGGTGATGCTCAAATGCTCATCATAAGTGAATAAGAAATGCTTTATTTTGTCATAGCTGTTGACCAGTTGACCCAGTGTTCAGGTTCTGACAGGAGGGCAAGTACTTGAGCCTGGCTATTTCCTACTTTCCAATCTCCTTTTACTGCTCCCAAACTCATGCTTATTGAATTGGAGATATTAGCAGGCACACTTCTACTTTTTGCCTCTATGGCCCTGTCCATGGATTTACCTGACTAAGGCTGTCTCCCTTCACAATCTCCTGTGGCAACAAGTTTCAAATGTTCACTACCAGCTGTGTAGACAAGAACTTTCTCCTGTTTTAAGATGATCTATCACTCCTTTCAGTCAATGTCCTCTCCTTCTAATATTGTGATATTTGGTGATCAACTGTTCCACATTCAGCTTATCTATCACTTTCATAACCTTGTAAGCCTTGATTGTATCTCCCACACATACCCTTGGTCCTCTCCTCTACAAACTGAAAAGGAGGAGATCTTATCTACATTAAAAGATGTGATAACTGGGATATGTTATAAATTCAATCTGCTTTCCTTGAAGAGTCAGCCAGCTACTTACAAACCCTAAGAGAAATTATTTATGATAGCTTTCTTTCACCTACCTGCTTTTGTGAACCTGCTGAGTCTTTTAGTTTAGATTATGAACACTTTTCTGAAGGAACCAGGCTAGATCTATTCACAGCACTAAGGCAGTTGTAGCCCTTTCTTTGGCACCCCAGCAAGTTGCTTGTGCTCTTGGTGCATTGCAGGAAGAATCACGTGGATGTGTGATCACTTCTTCCAGGTGGATTCAGTTTGAAGAACTATCTCTATTCTGCAGCTGTGGTTCACAGAATCACGGAATGGGTCAGGTTGGCCCTGCTCAAGCAGGGCCATCCCAGAACACATGGCACAGGATTGTGTCCAGACAGCTCGTGAATATCTTGAAGATCTTGAAAGATGATTGTTAGCAGCCTCGCTATGGTGTCCATCAGCTCTCTCATGGATGCATTCCTTCAGAGCCCATGGACTTTTGGATGTCAGGTTTGCCTAGCTGTTCTCTCACCCAGTCCTCCTTGGCCAAGGAAAAGTCTTCCTTCCAACATTTCTTTGCCTTGGTCTCCTGGGTCAGAGATTTCTGAGGGCTGACTTTGTCTGTAAAGACCAATTTAAAAAAGGTTTTCAGTAATTCTGCCTTCTTTGCACCATCTGTTGCCAGAGCCCCCCCTCCACTTAGTAATAGGCCCACATTATCCTTAGTTTTCCTTCTGTTATAGACGTATTTGAAGAAGCCTTTCTTCTTGTCCTTGACATTCTTTGCCAGATTTAATTTTAGATGGTCCTTGGCCTTCCTCGTGTCATTTCTACTTACTCTGACGGCTTCTCTATGTTCGTTCCAAGTGGCCTGACCCTGCTTCCATCTCCTGAGTGTTTCCTGCTTCAGTAATGACAGGAGTTCCTTGTTCATCCACAGAGGTCTCTTGCCCCCTTTGCCTCATTTCTTGCTCATCAGGATGCATTGTTCTTGAGCCTGGAGGAAATTATCCTTGAATATCAGCCAACTCTCCTTAACACCTCTTCCCTGGAGGAACTTTTCCCATGGGATTCTTCTGAGAAGATCCCTAAAGAGGCCAAAGTCAGCTCTCCTGAAGTCCATGGTTACACTTTTACTTGCTGCCCTGCTTCCTTCTTACCCGATACTGTCACAGTCACTGCAGCCAGGGCTGCCCCCAACCTTCACATCTCCAACAAGGCCTTCCCTGTTTGGTAGTATTAGGTCAGGCAGCACACCATTCCTTGTGGGATCCTCCACTACCTGTGTCAGAAAGTTGTCATCGATGCTTTCCAGAAACCTCCTGGACTGTTTGTGCTTTGCTGTGTTGCTTTTCCAGCATCTGTCAGGGTAGTTAAAGTCCCTCATGGAGGGGGGACGCAGTACCAAAAACAATGGCAACAGCTACTGTAAGGTTTCATATATTTTTAATATTACAGCTTACATTCATTTGTTCTTGCATTCGATGTTCCTAATCCCAAAGGATCCTAATGCACTTTATGAACTGTAAATGCAGGGATTGTTTTCACAGCATTAGACTTCAGCCACTTTCAGGGTAAAATGTGACAGGTGTTTAAAAACAACAGGCACAAGTGTGTAGGGAGATGTATGAGGGATAGCTTGTTCTGCACTGAAACTGCATGGGGAATTTTGGCAAGCAGAACATAATTATCCTGGCTGGAATGTGGCCAGGAGAGCCAAAGTTAAACCCAACTCTAAACATAATCATGACTTAGAATGGAGTTTGCTTAAAATAGCCCAGCGTGCTCACGGGAGAATGGCAGCCCTCAGATATGGCATTAGGAGCAGGGATGGCTACGTCCAGCAGGTTTTAGGGAAGAAGTCATAGGAAGATTACAGGAAAACTGAGCTTCATTTCTTCTTCTCAAGTTGTAAATGTTAAAGCAGGGCCTAACGTTTCACCAGACCAGGACAAGCAAGATTCAGAGAGATAAACAGTTTCCTTGCCACTTTTCACTTTGTTTGAAAATGGATGATGTATAGTAGGAGAATTGAAGTCTGTTATTGAGAAGGATTTTTTTACTCTTTACCCAAGGACAGTTGGGATCCTCAAGGCCTTGCTCAGATTGCTTTTCATCTCTAGGAGATGGATAGGCTCCTTCATCCATGAAAATGAATGGTTATATCATTGTATATGAAATTCTGGGGTGAGATACAAATGTTGCCAGTACTTCCTGCATTTGTAAAATGTTTGTTTCAAGCTTTGTGAAGCTGCAAATTCCCTAGTTGTGGGTAAATTCAGATCTGCCTTTGATGTTGAGGTTTGGAATCCTTTCTGGTTTCTTTTGTTACTGTGTCACACACTTAAGCAGAGAGAGAAGACAGCTTTCCTGACTTTTTCCTGATATTAAGTACTCTTCTCACTGACCTCTCTTTTAAACACCCCGTAGGCCAAGATTCCTGCTGGAACATATAAAATTTAAGCAAGAATTTATCTGAATGAATGTTTTCTTTTATTGGAACCTGACTAAGAATCAGAATTTGGCCCAGTGTTCAAGAATAGTGAAAATTCATGTGGGAATTCAGTTCGGCTTTTCCAAAAAGTTCCTCATCAAGTACTAGAGATGTTGAGTAAGCATTAATAATTATACTCATGCCATCCTGATTTACTCTAGTTGAAGATTAGGCCAGGACTTTCGAGCAGTCATCTGCCCTCTGTTTTTACAGTTGAAATGTAGCCAAGTTTTTTGTTCTACTGTTGAGTTTCATGTGTTGCAGGTGAGTCTTGGTTTTTACCAGTTTTCTAAAATCACCCAGTGGCCATGAGTCCCCATTGCTTTGCTATTAAAACACTTCTTCCCCGAGGGCAGAGGCTGCACTGGACAAACTGAAGCCAGACATGACTGAAGCAAGGTGGAGATTTCAAGTCACAGGCAATATATATTTATTTATTTAGTGACATCAAGCTGCCTAAGGCATTTAACCACCCCAGCACCACCACCCCAGTTATAGGCTGAGCTTGCCATCCAAATGCACTCACGATAAAAGGAATAAAAATGCTCAGGAGACTGAAGGGAAAACTTTTTCATTGAAGAGAATTTAGAATTACTGGCTGTTCTTTCTGTTCTTTTAAAAATCTACAGAGCTTTGAAAAACTGTGCCTGTGAATGACAGAAAGATCTGCTTGAGAAGCCAGGCTCAAACGTGCCTTTTGGAAAAGGAGATCTTCCCTGACAGCCTTTTTCAGCTCCACAGAGACATATGCTATGTGAGATCAGGAGAGTGCCTCTCAAACACAAGCTATCTCCTGCTGATGAATTGTCTCAAAGAAGCTTTTATTTCTATAGTATCCATACTATAGGAACTGCCTCCATCAGCTGTGCTGTCTGGAGCAATGCCAGTATTCAAACCAGCTGAAGGAGTTTCTGGAGGAATCTAACATCTAATCTCTCTTTGCTTGTTGTGTAAATCCAATCTTTCAGACTTAAACAAAACAAGAAAAACCAACTTCATTCATATTCACTCCTGGTGTAATTCTGCTGGCAACAGGAGTGCTGTGGTGCAGAGCAGTTCCCTTCCTAGGGGAAGTGTAGTGTGAACTTCATCAGGCATTGGAATCTGAAAATGGTTTTGCAGGGTTCCACAGGACACTAAAAAGCATCCCACAACTTTCACTGTATATTATCCCTGTCATGTATTGCCTTGTATTGCTTTGACATTTGCCCTGAGGTAGGAACACAACAGCTTTTATCCTCAAGGACAACACTTGGAAGTGGAACTTATCTTATTCCTGACGTGTCACAGCTTTAATAACCTGTTGCCTCGGGGTACGAAGAAACACGTTTCCTCTGCAGCAGGCATCAGTGGGATAAACCCAGAGCTGGGAGCAATGGGTTTCTATTTACAGGATATCCTTATTATACCCAGGGCTTCCCAATAGCCAGTAATTTCCCTGAGCCTCTGTGGTTACTGCTGTGCAGGACTTAGATTCCTGAGGACAGGCTATTGCTCATAATCAGAAATAATCAGTTCTGCACAGGGTGTCAGCCTATATAATCTTCCAATACAAGCAGAATGTTAATTTTCTAATACAACCATACAGATCTGGAGTGCCACAATAGAGCTTGCTTTTATACATATGTATTAGATTAAAAAAAAGACCTTTGTGGAAACTAATGTTCCATAGAGCTTCAATAGAAAAGTGAAGCACTTGAGCTCAAAGGGAAAGAGGGCTTAAAATTATCTGCTTTCATTGAAACAATAAGCCACTTGGCATTTTCACCTTGGCCGGGATTTCCATACATTTGGGGGACAGTTCAATTGCTTTTCCACCAAATGTAGTTCAAACAATAAAAAGGGATAAACCAAAATGAGCAACCTACACTGGCTTTCCAACTGAAAACCGTGTGTCCTGAAAATATTATGAGAATGGAAGCTTTCCCTGGCAGCTGAATGGTCAAGGATTTTTCCCTTTATGCATTTTTGGCTGGGAAAATAATTCCTGTGCAGTTCTTGCAATCATCAGCACAGGAGCCAGTGGTAAAGGCAAAAGAGTCAGTTTGCTTGCAGGTTTGATGTAGTTGCTGCTGGTTTTCTCTTCATGAGAAGATAGACTCCTTGTGGTATGATGGGACCAAAGTCCCCATCACATCAGGAGCAGTGGTAAAAAAAGTCTGTCAAAAGCTCTGAAACCACTTCTGACTTCAGCGGGAAAACACACGGGATCAATCCTTATGTGTCAGTCTCAGCTACTGCTCTCCAATTTATTATGAGCAAGGTGCTTTTAATATTCACAGTCAGCTCTAGGTATGTGTCTAAAGGACAATAGCATGCCCTTGTGGAAAAGGAGTTATCTTCCTCCTTTGGACTCT
Source organism: Chiroxiphia lanceolata (assembly GCF_009829145.1). NCBI lineage: Eukaryota > Metazoa > Chordata > Aves > Passeriformes > Pipridae > Chiroxiphia > Chiroxiphia lanceolata. The sequence continues at coordinate 62,745,202 of NC_045641.1, forward strand.
GTGTTAGGACTTGCCTGTGACTTGCCACAGGGAGAGCAACATTATTTACTGAATACTGAAGTGCTGGCCTATTTTCTCAGCCTGTAAGAAAGCCTGTTGAATAGCAAAGCAGCTCAATTTTAAGCTAGACAGATCCAATTTTCTTAAGGATGTTCTGTAGATTCTTACTTTTGGTCAGCAACCACCTCTTAAAACCAGCAGGCCAACAACCACCTCTTTAAACCAGCACTGCTCCTATCAGGTCAGCATTCTTCATCCAGTGGAAATGGTCATTGCAAGTTCCTGTGCAGCTCCCCAGTGTTAATTGTGTTGTATAGAGGCAGGATGGAGGCCCATTGCTTTTTTGTGAGTCGCAGAAACTCAGCTGAGGGTAGAACTCAGCCCTAACACTTTATTAGGCTGCAGACTGCATGTATGCAGCTTATATTCCTGAATATGTTGTATCACTATATGCCTTTACCCCAGTAATATGTGAAAAAAGGACCTTAGGGTCGACATTTTCTCTTCAGAGGTGCCAGCATCCTGGCTAGAAGCAAAGAAATGTCATCAGCAGGAATAGAGAGAGGGAAAAATGTTGTGCTGCTTGGCCAGTAACTGCATGAATGCACCATATTGCACCAGAACAAAATCAATGTCACACCATGACTGTGTTCTCACAATTCTAAAATCTCTAAGATACGCCCAGTGAAGGAAGCTCTTTGAATGTTCTCCAAAGTTGTGTGTAGCCCAGAGGCACAGTAAAAGTCCATTTCTGTGTTACTGCTTTTCTGAGAGCTTTTACTAGTGAGTCCTTATGAAGGTAGTTGCCTCTAAGTGGAATCATATAATATAAAAGTAGCTGTGACCAGCATGTCAGATAATTTTATGGACATGTTTAGTGACATCCACACTCAGAAAAAAAGCTGTAATGTGGCCTTTTTGTCATGCTTGGTGACCTACAAGATTTTTCCAGAATTGTTTGTTGTGTGTGCAATTACACAGTCCTTAATCCCTGTTATACAAAAGTGTAATTCACAAGTGCCTTCTCTGGTGTCCACCACGAACATGGAAATGAAGACTCTTATTTCTGAGAATGCGAGGTATCTCACTACATTTGAGTTACGCAGATTATCCAGAGGTTTATGTTGATAAAAAATCTTTACATTTCAGTGCCTTATCTGTGTGTGGTACATAACTGTGTAAGGTTAGAAGAGTTTTATAGAATTTTAAAGATAGCTTGTCACACAGTAGAGACCTGATTTTTGTGTTTCTCTTCCTAAAAGACAATCTGAGTTATGTGGCTCCTAAGATAAAAACACTCAGTAGTGATCTGAAGTGGTTTTTATACAGGCTCCTATACCATGATTTTAAAAAATAGTTTCTCAGGACATTCCATAGTTTGACACAAATGGAGATACTCTCTTTCTCCCAATGGCATAAAGCTTCCAGAATACTAGGGATGCAAGAGATCCATGTTTAAACTCAGCAGAAAATCTGGTCCACCCTAAACTCCTGCCAAGTGTCAGTTTGGAGTGTCACAAAGACACTGTGGCAAGGCCCCAAATTGAGACTATTTGACAGCTATATGACTAGTGATGCTATAAAAGCATTTTTTATAGGACATTGGTGTCCGTGGTTCTGATAAACCATCTTGATCATAACAGTCATTTGAAAAACGTGTTTCAGATTCGTGCATAATGTTTTCAGAACCAGTTATTATACAGTTTGTTTCCAAAATTCCATTTCACTCTCAGATTCTACCTCTAAATATAAATCTAATCCTCCTTCCTTGTCCTGTTCTATATATACAGCACACCCACATGTGATAAAGCCTTCTGCCATAGCAGCAAAGAAAGGTGGGGGGGGGGATGAAGGCTGCAGCTAACCTGTGGGAGCACTGAATGCAGTTGGCTGCTGCTCATAATGTTCAAAGATATAATTATCACATGCATGATGAGTATTACACCTGCTGCATCTCTTTTGCTTAAATAAGTGATTCCTTAAAATGCCACAGAGCTGCCTCACTTGGAAACTATTAACCAGAGAGGTCACCAGAGGACTTCACACTCCCTGTCCTTCCCCTTCCACCAGGCAGGTTCGCTAATGCATCTCTCTCTCTTTCTCTTTCTCTCTCTCTCTCTTCCCACCCCCGCCAAACTTTTCCTATCAAAATCCTCACCACCTCCTTTCTGGTGCCCACCTTTCTCCTTCATTGTGATTTTTTTTCATCTCTTCATTTCCCCTGTCTTTGTCTGAGCCTTCTTTCCTGTTGCCTGTAAATCTGATCCATTACAGTTTGTAGGTAGTGCTTATCAAGCCCGAGTTCTCAGTGAGAAGTGGGATAGCTTTAAGGATGTGCTTTGTAGGTGCTTCACTCGGCATCTTTCTTAAAGCTTGCTTTGTCTATGCAGCACAATTTAGCATTCTGTTCCTCCAGTGCATTATTTCTTCTCTATCAAGAGTCTTGTGTTTGTCTGTCTGTAACCACACTGCTGCCTAGTAGGTGGCCTAGACAAGCTGCCTGTGACACAGCAGGAATGATGTATTCGGTGCAAAGGCTTCTTTTTTTTTTTTGTCTTGGACCATCTGCTGGTGAAATGTTCCCATCACTCAAACCTCTTCCACATAAGGAACCTGACCCATCACTGATTACTTGTCAGTAACTGATGTCCTCAAGCAGGGACTGACCATTTTTAAGACTGCTACAGGAAGTAGTGTTAGATGCTTTGCGAATCACATTGTCCCATGTCTACTAACAGTGAATCCAATTTTAAGGCAGTACAGTCAGACCTTTGCTGACTGTTGTCAACAATGAGTCACTTTCCTATCACAGAGGGAACCTTAAGGAAAGCTTCAACGCAGCAGAAATATCTTGTTTGTAATCACTCGCCAGATTCTCATTTCGTATGATATTGGTAGTGGATTTTGCAGCTTCTTGAATCACCTCTGACTTGTGTCTTTGTATTTATATTATTTATTTCTTTCTGTGCATCATTATGGATGTACCAAAAGACAGCCAAAGTGTTCAGAGGCCTTACAGGACACGTGTCAAGCGGAGCAAGGTTGTGGTTAGAGTATTGGGGTCTATTTCTAGCTTTGCCTGTGACTTCTCATAAAAGGTTATTCGGATTATTTAGATGAATAAACCCAAGTGCACGAAATTACATATTTAAACACATGGGAACGTGGCCAAATTTTCAGGAGTGCTTAATTCTGAAAATTTCATTGGTAGCAACAGAATCAGTTATTTTACAGACCTTTTTGAATGCAAAGCAATTTATGTAGATAACAAAGACAAATAAGAGTTGATCTAAGTTTGAAAATATCCATCATGCACTGTTTTCCCTTCAGTAGCTGAAAAAAAAGAAAGCATTATTTTCTTCGTTATTATGGTTTCATAATGTGCTTATATATCCTGAAGTGATAGGTGATGTGTGAAAGCAACAAGTCTGTCTGTATCAAGTCATACATATTTTAATATATTAAAAAAATAGTGACTAAAAAAGAACAAAAAAAAGGGGTGATACTTGGGAAATGAATTTGTTAGCAGTAGTAGAGTGCCTCTTGCCTTAGGCCAGCCTTTTACCCAAGAGAAAAACTAGTTCACTGATATCTATAGGTGATAGAATCCCATCATGGCACGACTCCTGCTTCGTGACTCCCACCAAAAAAACCCCAAAATTTCTGTATCAGGGAATTCTAGCCATGCCCAGTGCCTACACTGACTTACAGCAGACTCAAGAGGAAAACAGCATTGATTAAAAAGTGAATTCAGCTTAACTTTGTTTCTTTCTATTACTATTTTCACAAAAGCCTTGGAGGTATGAGACAACTTCAGAGACTTTAATGGCAATTCTTGTCTTTCAGGCATCGGATCTCAAAATCAAAATTTAGGTAAGTAAAAATGATTTTTGCTTTTCCTCCTTGCTGCTGGTTTTTTTCCTTACTTTGTGACGTAGTTCAGTCCAGCATCTCTAGGATGCAGTGATGATTCTAGGAGATACTGCCAAACATGTTAGATTTAGTCAAGAATCAAGATTGTTTTTCTTAGTTTTATACTGAAATAAGGCACAGGGACTACTCACATTATTCCACTCAGAAGTACCTATCTGATTGCTACCTACATATCTCGAACCATAAAACACAATACCAGAAGTGAAATTCAACCACATAATTATACTGCATCCATCAACATCAACCCTGTCAGCTCAAGGCTCTCTTACATTCTGTTGCACTCCTCTGCTTTGCTCGATTGTAAATATTTCAACTGATGATGTTTGCATCTTATTTGTGAAGTTCTCCCCTTCACCCTGGGACATGGGGAGTTTTTCTGATTGTGTTTGTTTTTCTGTTGACTTACAGCTTTTGAAAAAGTGAAGCAGTCCCAAGGGGGTTTGCACTGGGAAGGCTGACTGAACTCATGAAACTCAGTTGTTAAAGTCCATTTCTACCTTTTTGGTAGGAGCTTAGCTGCCTCCATAACCCTGAATTCAAAGTCAGTTTTATAAAAAGCTAAAATAAACTAAAAAAACCCCTAAAACTAGATTAACTTTCAGTATAACTGTAATGAGTAACTGTGTCCTTCAGCTACCTAAATAACAAACAGTAATAAAAATTTCGGGATGTACATATGTGTACATCCTGCCTTTATGCATCCCTGTGTAAAGAGTGTAGGTGTGAGCACAAAAAAGCACTATACATTTTCATGTGCATGCACATTTGTGCACAAGTACACACTGAAGTGTGTGGGATTCCTAAGGATTTAATGCCAACAGTATTGTCTAAGCGTTGTGCCTATTTTGGAAGTTGGGAAGATCTTTTCTTGTCCCAAATCTACTGCAAAACACACAACCCTTTTTGAATGTTTGTGATAGCTAGTCTGGGTGCCTTTATAAACTGCACAGATGAAACACTCCAGATTGGATTACCTGTTAAAATGTTGCTGCAACATTCTCATTCACATTGTGTTCACATTGCCTGGTCTTAGTTCACAGAGATGCTGAATCCTAACCTCAAGTAGGGCCATAGCTTATCACTGAAAATAATGCACAAGAGAAGAATAAGTAAGAAAAGTTCTTTCTCTCTGTAATGTTGTGTATGTGTGTGTCCCTTCAGAGACACACTCACACATATGTATATATTATCTATATAAAACTATTAGATTTATTATACATTGGCAAGTGTTGCCTGGAAACTGGTTGCTATGCAAGTTAAATTCTGAAGAGTAGGAGGTGTGTAATTAGCTTTAAATATCTTCTGTGGTTAGTAATTACCCTCAGAAATCAGTGACACAAGGGGATGTGTTCATGGAAGGCAAACTTTAAAAAGTCTGTTGATTAGCAAATGGTACCCTTAGTTCCAGGCATGAAGGTGAGATGCTGAGGTCCCCTAAGTTTTGGGGTTTTGTTGTGAATTAGGCCTTGTATTGGAATTACTCGTGAGCATTGCTGAATGTTGGAAATGTTACATGGATTTTATTTGACCTCACCTCTCCAAAGACGTAATCCAAAGGTTCATGTGGCATAGCGGGTATCTTTTCAGTGACTATCCTGAGGCTGGGCAAGGTCCCGTTGCAGGCTACAAGCATCAAATACAAGGAGAATGATTATTTTTGTGGGAACTGGGCTAAAAAAACCTCTCAGGGTATCTGATGTCTTAATCAGATTAAGATATTGCTTGAAGATGTTGCAAATTGGTTTAGGACCAACTTTATTCCTGTAGATAAAGGAAGGATGATCACAACTGTCGACTCAGATGAAAATGAGAGAATGTTTCTCAGGGTGAACTTTAAATTTATTCTCTACCTCTCTTGAACAATAAATCAGGACTAGAGTCTCTCTTGGCAGAGAATTGCAATAGCCTGTGGATCCCTATCTGAAAAGAACTTTTCCTTTTTCAATGTTTCAAGTCGCTACTGGCGCCGATGGAATCGATTCTGCAGAAGAAAGTGCCGTGCCGCTGTCAAGTCCAATGTTTTCTATTGGTTGGTGATCTTCCTTGTGTTCCTCAACACCCTCACCATTGCCTCTGAACACTACAACCAGCCAGACTGGCTCACGGAGGTCCAAGGTGAGGAGAAGCTGATGGTTCTGTTTATTATGGTCAGTGTCAAAAAAGGGAATGGAGAGAGGAACTGGTGCATTAAAGCACACGATGTGAAAGGAGAATCTGAAATAATACAGTAAACATCCCTGCCTACAATGGGAGAAGTTTTAGGAAAAATGTAAGTACCTGGTTTCCAACCAAAGCAGTGTTGTTTCCTTGGGTGTAAGTGAAACCAGGAATTTATGCTAAATATATATTTGCAACTGGATTACCAATTAATGGATAGCTACCGAGAGCCTCACGTTCTCCGAGGTTTTCCCTGAAATGGCATTTATGATAATTTTTAATTATTAGGGAGGTGATGAAGAGTGATTTGTAAAGTTCTCCTGTCTGCAGAACAGTTGAATTCTCTCTGGAGGTGAGAGCAGCTGAAAGGCTTAATTAAGCAACAGTAGGTAGCACAGCAGCTCTTCTGTTCCCACTCTCCCCTGCAGATGACAAGTGTGATGGGAGGTTGTGCACAGGAGGGCCTGTCCCTGCCATTGGACGTTGTGTGGTTGTGTAATACATTGCAGCTGGATGTGCAATACGTAAGAATTGCTGTAACCATCCTGGTAAAACACTTCTGTGAATGAGATGCCCACGCTTCTGAAGTTCATTCTTTGAACCAAGCTTATACGAAGTTAACTTTTAAGACCGATCCCCAAAGAGGTTTCTTAGCAAGGGCCGATGATTAATTGTGGTGATCTTTTGACTAAGTTTCCTTAATCTGTTCCTTTTTGTTTTTCATGAGACACTGCCAACAAGGTGCTGCTAGCTCTTTTCACGGCAGAGATGCTGCTGAAGATGTACAGCCTTGGTCTCCAGGCCTATTTTGTGTCCCTCTTCAACCGCTTTGACTGTTTCATTGTGTGCGGAGGAATCCTGGAAACGATCCTGGTTGAGACAAAGATCATGTCACCCCTGGGCATTTCGGTTTTGAGATGTGTTCGACTCCTAAGAATATTTAAAATCACAAGGTACTTTATTGCTTCTTTGGGACTGCTCAGTGCACAACGTATATAGGTACAAGTCACTCACATCCCTGATGTTTTTCACTTTTTCTACCACTAATTGGGTAGTGAGAGTGTAGGTTAACAGTCCTCATCTTCTGCCATCTGTGATGGGATGGGGAGGACTGTACAGACTGGATATGCCTGATGTGAATGATAAGGATTGGTGAGGAACCTGGCATAGGGAGCTGGAGACACTTGATACCATGCAAATTGTTAAGCTGAAACTTGGAATAGTAATGCAGGCTGAGATTGGGCTCTTATGGTTCCCTGCAAAAGTCAAAGCAAAACTAAAACAGCAGATAGCCTTGTGACCTTCTCTGATGCTTTCTGGGGACAGAGAGGAGCCTGAAAGACTGCCTTGGGCTAAAACAACATTTGACTGAGGAGCCCATGCCAACTCCAGTAGACTCAACAGTGGCCTGAGTGGGAGACTGTGTCAACACCAGCAGCTATAGGCGAAAGATGTTGCCAGCCATTCCCCTTTGAAGGAGTCCATCGTGAAGCAGCAGCTTTACGAACAAACCAGACTTTTTCCAGATTCCAGTATTCCCTCTTTTTCCTTTTCGTTCTTTCTCCTGTCCCTCTGCATAAAGGCACGTTTAATACATGCGTAGTAAACAGGCACTACTTCCTGAGTCAGGTACCCCCAAAAACTCCAGGTTGGTTTGGCAGGGCTTTTTCAGCTTGAGGGGAGGTTGTAGGAGAGATCAGCTCCAAACTTAACCAGATGGGAACTCCTGGAACTAATTTTACCCAAGCGCTTACCCCAAGTAGCACAAGGTCTGCCTTTTCCCATGTGGGCACCAATCAGCACCTTATAAAAAGCTTGACTGAGGTGGTGAAAGAGTGAGTTTTCTGCATGCTCAGCTATGAAAATGTCTCTAAAATTGCTGTAACACACCCCTCCAGAGGAAACATCTGACAAATTTGAGGAAAACAAGGCCAAAACTGGAAGACAGTCAAGATGGCAGAGCTGAGAGGCAGAAAAAAAACAACAGACTTGGACTTGTTCATCATAAAAGATTTACCCTTAAAGCTTCTGAGCCTCAGCTCTCTGGTAGGATGGATGGTTTTCAGGGTCAGATGGCGGAGACAGAAAATCAGTTTACAGTCTCAGAGAGAGAGGCCAAAGCAAGCCTACAACTATTAGAATAGGGGGGGAAAAGTGGTCTGGTTTAGACTCGTGTTTATAGAAGAGGGGAAAACGTTCCAGCTAACAAGAGTTTCCAGCCAGAAAGGCATCTCTGCTCTTTCAGAAATAGTGGGGATCTCTGGTCTGCTGACTGTTTTTCCTGGATCTTTGGGTCTGAAAGCTATCATCACCGAGTCCCAGGCCTGGTTTCTGAGGAAACCAGGAGCTGTTTCAGGCATTGGGTAATCAGATACACCCAGGGCAACATACCAATAGCTATAAAAGCATAAGCTTCAACATAGCATCCTGGAGAGGTCATTGTTTTTTCAAGACATTTCTCCACTCCTGCACAAAATATATAAGCTAGCTAAGATAATTCTCTAATAGAAAGGCAAACACTGAGAGAATATCATTAATACTTTGAGCTGTTGGAGTACTCAAATATTCCTAAAGCTTCTGGAAGAGATGTAATGATGGAACCAACCAGCAATAGGACTAGTTATATTTGCCTTCATTCTGCAACACAATTAAAATACAATTTTTCATGGAAACAAATGTTACCTGGAATATGTCTCCTGCAATTTGTGCATGGGTCCATGTGTAAAACACAGAGATGAGGAACAATTCATAATGCATAATGTATTAATCAGATTTTGCCTTCTTTCCTGTTCCTGAAATATTGGCAAGTAGGTTGCAGTAGTTTCAAATTTATCTGTTTTGTAATTATTCATAATTTTCTTCATGATTTCTTCCCTCCGTGGGTGAAGTTCACCCTCATGTGGAAAGCCCTAACACAAGCCTCCAAAGCAGTATTTTAGGCCCACTCATGTCTTAATGCAGGAGAGAATATTCTGGCCCTAAAGCAAAACTTCTGCCTTGATGTTCTCTGGTAAATTACAAATTTTTCCATTATTCACTTAGCTCTAAATACAATGATGATTTATTGATGACATTATCAGTACTGGTGCAATAGACCACCTGAGTGCAAAGATAATACAGAAAGATACAATACTAGAAAACTGGGAGGGGTAGGCAGGGTGATAGGGTAGTGTTTTGTATCAAATGTATATTCATCAGCAATGACAAGGGGACATACAGTAGAGGTGAAAATGGTGATAATCAAGGGCATTAAAAAGGCACAAAGCAGGAAAATTACTCTGGTGAGAATATATCAGTAGGTAACCTATTCTTTATATATTTGGATGGATTTTCCATGATAAACACGAAGCGCAAACAAATTCTGGGTGCATCAAGATGATACAATTCTAGAAGAAACACAAATATAGCTCCCTAATAGAATAGAAGCAAATAAAGACACCGTCAGATGAACAATGCATCATTTTAGAAACCACATTTAGAATTTCAAGAGCAAACATTTCTTCCAAAATTATAAATACATTAGACAAGCAGACAATATAATCTGTTTGTTTTATTCTCCCTAATTTTTAAAGTGCTGTGCAGAACATCTCCCTCTTTGCTATGAGAAGACAAATTATTTTCTCATTATAAATAGTCCTTTGCTGCTTTATAAACCCCTACATATAGTCCCTTATATTTAAAAAATAAATCATATCATTTGCAACAGCAGACAGAAAGTTGATGGTTTATACCTAATCCTGCCACTAGATATGTCACTGTTAACTGTAGGGAGAAGAGACATGGTGCCTTTTTTTTGTACCTACTTTCAAAGTAGTTTTATATTGGATGAACAGTGTGGGAAGCTTTCATACTATGAGACTGCCAGCTGTTGCTACTGTTTTAAGCTTTGCATCTGTGATTGCCAGTATCACTAAGACATTGTGGAAGGCAATGGAGGGGAGAGGGGAGAGAATACATGAACATGTTAAATTCTAATCCAGTTCTGCGATTGATTATTGAGTGAGATGTTGAACAAACCATTTAACTTCTCTGCACCATTCCCCCACTTTGAAATGGGGATCATAATCACATCCTGCTCACTGGTGTTTTGCAGCGCCCCATTCACTGACATCCTCAAGGGTCTGAGATCTGCAAGTGGGGGCTGTTAAGAAGCACATTCATTTCCCTACAAGTCCGAGGCAGCAGCAGTGCTTTCTGTCATATTTCCCATTATACACTGCCTGGTCCAATTCCGTTCAGCAGTGCCGCGTTTTTCCTTTGCAGTAAGTTATTAACCAGGGTGGATGAAGTATTGAGAGACTTTTCTTTGTCTGGGCTTCAGCCATTGCTGACTTGAAAACCTCGTGTTTCATTGAGTAATCCCAGATCTCACTTTGAGGGAGCGTTCATGTTAGTTCTGCAACCACCTAGTGGGACAGATGGTGACGTCTGGTCAGACTTGCAGGTCAGGCTTCTAGGACTCTGAGATAAGGCAATTGTCATTTTCACATCTTAGTCAAGTCAAGCCTTCCTTATCCTCTCCTTTTTCTTTTTTTAAACCGGCCCCAACCGGTTTATTTACTTTTCTAATGGTTCTGTATTTCTAGCTAGCACTCAGTACACAGACAAAACAGCACTAATCTTATCACCAGGCCATCGCAGTTAATTGCTTTAAGTTTGATAGTCACATAATAATCTCAATCTCAAGTATTGAGCCATTTTTAAGAAATGCAGAACTGATAGAAGCCTGCACAGTTGTTTGCTGAGATAGCAATGCATTTAAGCTTAAAGTGAGTCAGTCATTTGCTAGAAAGACCTAGAAAATGTGTGTCCTGACTGACATTGGAGGACTTGGAGAGATATTCTGGAGCCCATCAACTTCTGCTTTAAGGATGCTGAATTCATTCGACTTCCACCAGAAATGAATTTTTCCCTTTTCCCGTGTCACTTTCCCTTCTTTCTAAAGTGTGAAAGTATGTGAGCTGTAAGCATAAATGCAAACACAGTGAGCTGTTACAGTGCACATTCCATGCGGATATTTGGTGGCACTGAGCCCAAAAGCTTCCATGCCCTTACCTTTGCTCTGTAGTTTTTCATTGCTCATCTCTTTAATTGCAGTTAAACTTTAAAGCACTCCAGTTTTGTCTGAAGTGCTGAAACTGGGCTGGAGGGAAAACATCACAGTTATCTTTGAAGCTCAGTCCTTGGAGATGAACCAGTTGCTGAACTTCAGAGGACATGGCAGTGTCCCTCTGCAGATCAGATTGCTAACCTTCATAAAGTGATTGGGCTGCTCAGCCAGTCCTGTCTTCAATGGAACAAGAAAAGTATTCTTTTTACACTGTTACTTTAAAAATGTGAATTTAACTGGGATTTTAAGAACTCTTGTCTCTAATGGTTAGATTACCTTCAGAAAAAAATTGCGTGTTGAAGGATCAGGCTTCCTCAAAAGAGCCAGAGCACTAGACATGTCTGCCATCCTTCTTACATGGAACTCTTTCTTCAAGGTAAATACGGTTAGAAATGCAGAGTCCTCCCAGTAATGTTCAGTGTTATGGGCTTTGGGAGAAGGGCCTGGAGGACACTGACCATGGTGGAATCTCAAAGTGTGGTGGCAGGTGAGGTAGAAGGAAGGCCCAGAGATCACAGGCAAACAGTACTGGCTTGCTGACCGATGAAAGCTGTTGAAGCTTGCTAGCAATGTGCTTCGAAATGAGGCAATTCGAAGATGACAGCTAATCTTCAGCCCAGTCTGAAAGCTCAGCCACACTAAAAGCATAGAAGAGAAGAGGCCATGACCAGCTAAGCAATAGAATAGGAGTGGCTGAGCAGATGCAAGTCCGAAGTGGAAATTGCTTCATGGGCAAAAAATTTAGAAATTTTTTCTGAAGCCTCTTTGCAACTCGTGACTACCCTACAGGCTGGCAAAGAATGCAAGCAAACTTAGATGCTGCAGCAGTCATGCTGCTGGCATCTCTTTGAACCCTAAAGTGGAACCAGAAGGGCAAGAAAGATCCTTTCTCTGCATCATACATGACTCTGAACTGGGCACAAGCCTGAACACACTGAGAACAGTTCTTAAGCCATCCTGTCTCTTGAATAAAGCCCTTCGAAATGCTCTGCAGCCTATTTGAGGAAGGATAGTAGGTTTGATGCTCAAAGAAAAGCAGTGATGGTGTGTCCTTCCAAATGGATGTAGATCTGGAGTCTCTTTTAGAGTCCACCTAAAAGGACCATTAATATCTTTCTCATTCCTGTCAATCCCAGAAAGCTCAGCAACTTCTCTCTGTGAGTGAGCCCAAGCATATACTCACACACGCCAGATTTTGGGCAAGTTCATATTTGCATCCGAAGAGTTGTTTCCCCATCTGTTCTTGTTGGTTATTGCAGGCCATTCTCTGGAGTGAGGTATTCTGGCTGCCATAACATCTGTGAGTGTTGTAATGAGGTTGGTTAGAATGTAACTCACTGAAGCAGCAAGAACTAATCACTGTATATTGATATAAGATGTGCAGAGCCTTAGATGGAGAGTGCTGTAATAATCTTCTGGGTGTGCGTATGGAGTGGGGGGTGGAGGGAATTGGGTATGTACACGTGTGGTAGTAAAATTACTCATTAGCTGCAGTAGGTCTCATTATCTTAGGGAAGCACATCAATGATTCACTGCTTAACAGAGTGTTTGGAAATGCCTGCTTATATGCAGAAGGCAGCCCAAACCAATATCCTGTACAGTCCATGAGCACCTGTCTCAGATTGAGGGAATTTTAACTGCTTCTATTTTCTCTCCCAGATATTGGAACTCCCTGAGTAACCTCGTGGCTTCACTCCTGAACTCAGTTCGCTCCATTGCCTCCCTGTTGCTGCTTCTCTTCCTCTTCATTATCATCTTCTCGCTCCTGGGGATGCAGCTCTTTGGGGGCAAGTTTAACTTTGATGAGATGCAGACCAGGAGGAGTACATTTGACAACTTCCCTCAGTCCCTCCTCACAGTGTTTCAGGTAAGGGCACGAGTGGTCCCAGTGGGGCCAACACTTTGTGTTTGTGTGGGGTGAGGCAAGTTCTGCACCCTTCCCCTGCAGCCTGACAGTCCCCGAGACTGGACAGCACACTAACAGCTCCAGGAGCAAGGTGCCACACTGTGCTGCCAGCATAGGGTATTCCCTCCCAAAGTGGGGAACCAAAGACAAAACCTCTGTGTATTGCAAGGCCAGCAAGTCTTAACAGGGTAGGACAAGAGAAGAGCCATTGTCATGTTCCAGGGCAGCAAGCCGAAGCCCAACCCTGCCACTGTCCTCCCTCCTCCACTGTACTGGGGAACAAAAATCCGCTCACAGCACCACAGAATTAATCAAATGACCATAAGCTGACTGCAGTTTTGGGAGTGATCCACCAAGAGCATGAGGATCATGATTTCATTCACATGCAAAACGAAGGGAAGTGGCAGGGAGTGCTGTGCTGAGGGCAGTGCTACAGGTTGTGCAGCCTGTCTGAAACAACAGACACGTGGGAGGGAAATGCCTGGAAAAAGTGGGAAGACTTGAACAGAGTTGTGTGGGAGAGCCGTTTGCCTTCAGCCATCATCTTGAAGGGGACATCTGTTTGGGTTTTTTCACACTTAGAACGCAGGACTTCTTTGCGTGCTCCTTGTTCTGTGGTTTGCTGATTGTTTTTTAATTTAATTTTCTAGACGGACCCAGCCAGAATCGCCAACCATCCTGGGGGAGGGGGTGCTCTTTAGGACAATAGATATCTTTGTGTTAATGGGGTTTTCAAATTCTCTGTGTGGTCTAACACTGTATCCCTTATTGGTGGGAATGTGTCATTTAGATCCTGACTGGGGAGGACTGGAATTCGGTGATGTATGATGGGATCATGGCTTATGGCGGCCCCTCTTTTCCAGGAATGTTGGTCTGTATTTACTTCATCATCCTCTTCATCTGTGGAAACTGTATCCTTTGGTGCTACTCTTTTCTGCAAGAGGGGCTGAATTTAAAGCCACCATTTACTTTGTCATGTCAGAAAATAATGAGTTTCATATCTCACATTTTTACCTTTTCCCTAGGTCTGAATTTTGGCTTTACACTGCCTAAAGTTAAACAAATTTGTTTAATTTTAACTACTGCTAAGGTATATAGACAGTTGTAAGAGCCAGCTACGTGCCAGTTCCACGTGCTAGCTTTTACTTTATATTTTCACGTTAAGTGTTTTTATTTTTCACTCCCCTTAATTCTGTCATAGGTTTTCTTTCCTGACTTCTTCAGAAACTAATCTATGTGTGTTCCTACTGTACTTACTGCATATTTTTTGCTTCAATTGCTTTTTTAGTAATATATTCCATGTGCTTTCATCCAAGCCTTATGTGGAATAAAAATATGTATAATCTACAATATGCTGTATACAAATGCTGTAATAGGAGTAACATATGTTTGACATAATTGATTTATGTGAGATCATACATTAATTCATGTGTAAACTCAGAGGACCCATGTTCCATTTCAGTTACTGCAATCTGTGTGTTCTTCAAACAGAAAATCCTGTGCTCTGTTATCTTCCAGCCTATGCTGGTCTTAAGTAACTTGAGTTCTCTCTGACTTCAAGGTGAGGTGAGGGCACTGTGCATATCCCAGGAGGTACAAAGCACATTGCATGATTAGGCTCTGAGTGTCTCTTTACACCAATTTGCATATAACATAGAGCTGTGGTTCTGTTCCATATCTCAGTTTGCTCCAAATTTGTCCATGTTTAGTTTCTGCTTCCCTAATAAATGGCCCTCCTGTGTCAGAGGTGACATTTCATTTTATACTGGTGCTTCTATAAAGCCACCTTGTGGACTCAGCCCAACTCTTCTGGCCTTTGTTCATAATTCAGATCTCTCAAACCCTGTTATTTGACATTTCAGTTGACCTGCATGCCCTCACTTCAAAGTGAGATGGTGCAATTCCACTTATCTGAAGGTCAAGGTAGGCAATCTTCCTGACAGCTTAAAAAAAAGCTACAATTTGGATCTCCTTGTGAAAATGTGAGCCAAGTCTACATGCTGGCTGACTTTGGAGCCATTAGACCTTGGAGCCCAGGGAGGGGGGTGTCTGTGTTTCCAAGTTGAGCCTTGAACCAGGGTTTGCTTAAAAGTTATCATGGTATGATAAGACCTAAGCTCAAGAAATTTATAAAACAAGCTGATATTCAGATTTGTAACACGAGACCTGAACACTGACTTGTAATACAAGAAAACAGTTGTGATTCCTTGCCCTTGAGCTACACAGGCATGACTGGCCATGCATGGATTCTCTACTAGGAGATGTTAGAGTTGTCAACTCAACTCTTCACTGTCCAGATTAAATTAACCTTAGAAATGCTCATCAGAGTGCTATGCTTGCTTGTCCATAAAATCCATTCATGTGACCTAAGCTGTCAAAGATGCAAAGCATTTAGTGCTCCCCTTATCTTCTGTGGGATTTGTTGCACAAAGTGATACTCTTTTGGGATGTTGGAAACTAAAATATAAACCTGGACTTAGATGTTTTATATCAGTCGTTCTGTTGTGAAATTTTGGAAACCCACAGTGTGTTAACTATGTGGATGGAAGGTGTAGGTTTGTGCATGCTGGATATGCACATCCTGAGCAGTTGTGTGAAATGGAAGTTTGGAAAATCCGAGACGCATGATGACAGGTTGCTAAAAATTTTCAGTTAAGAAACCCTTGGTGTAATCTTTTCTTGCAGTTTTCAAAGCCAGTTTTCTTTAAGTACACACAAACAGATATCCTGCTGAACGTATTTTTGGCCATTGCTGTGGACAACCTTGCTGATGCTGAGAGTTTAACATCTGCACAGAAAGAGGAGGAAGAGGAAAAAGAAAGGAAAAAGCTAGCAAGGTAAATCCATTTGCATACAGCTATCTGCAGTGATGTGCATATATTCCTGTGAGTGTAATTACACAGGATGCATATACATAGGTATATGATGCATATATATGTGCATATATCTGATACATATACATGTGAGTATATGTAATATGTATATTTATCTTCTCTGTGTGTATATAGGTTATACATATGTGATTAATGTAATTATGTATGGAATTATGTATATATAAATTTTTATGTAAAGGAATTCACACTGTAAGACAAGAAAGTGTCTTGAGCTGGGAGTCCCCGCAGCTGCAGTGATGTGAGCAGGGGAAAGGAAGTCTGGGTGACTGATGAGCTTTCAGAGCATCAGCAGAGAAGGAGTGTGAAATGGTGTCAATGTTACAATCCCATTTGAATCTCCCTATTATCTTCCAATTGCTTTGGGCCACAAAGCGTATTTTCAGACTGTCATTCCCATGACAAGATTCAGCAGCTTCCTTTTCTTTTGATGCCACATGCTGTTCTTCTCATGCCAGTTCTTTTAGTGTTTCCACAGACACTTAAGAGGCACGAGCTGGATGTGGAGCTTCTCTGTCATTCCCAGCTGCCAACAGCAGGGAAGCCTCTCCTTACTGGTTATTTCCATTCACTGTCTTCCAGGCTGCTTGGAGGGGATCTCTTGTGCAGATCTTTCTGTTTCATCCTGCATGCTGCTCCCTCTGGGAGTGCAGAGAGGGGCAAAACCTTTGTAGGCAACCAAGGGGAAGATGAGAGATGAAAATGGTCCATGCCTTTGTCATTGGGTGAACAAAGAGATCTCTGCTGACAGACCTAGAATATGCACATGCACAAACACACAGGCACATACTTCCCTCACACACACACACACTCACACACAAACACACTCACATGCCATTGAGAAAGCTACAAAATAAAGGACACTATAAAGAATTAGAGCAGAGCCTCTGCCTTTGCCTGTGGATGAGGACAAGGTGGAACCACTGGGCTCAGAATGGAGATGCCAGCTGATTGTTCTCATGGTGTGTGCTGTATTACATGAAGTCCCTAAAAGGGAAACAAGCTGTTCACCTTTGTAACTCTTTGCTTTTTATCTTGTGAAATTGTTAGAACTGCAAGTCCTGAAAAGAAACAGGAGATGGAAAAAACAGCTGTGGAGGAAGAGACAAAGGAGGAGAAAATTGAGCTGAAATCGATCACTGCTGATGGAGAATCCCCACCTGCTACCAAGGTAAGGTCTGCTGCCAGCCAGGCACTCTCTGTGCAGCGATGGCATGAGCAGCTTGGGTTTCTGAGGGAATGAAAACTGTCTGCCTTGTCTGATAAAGGCTTTGATGCTTCTCTTTCCATTTCTGTCAGATCAATGTGGATGATTACCAGCCCAATGAAAACGAAGAAAAGAGCCCATATCCCACAACAGAAGCACCAGGTATACATCTTCTTCCTCTTATCCCTGATCTGACAAAGACAAGCTCCAGTTTCTAATGCACATAAAGCCAGATTGTGGTAGCAGGCATGCTGAACATGTAATGCTGTCATGATGGGACACAGTGATGTGCTTGCCTGTGTTTGCACAGGTGTGGACTTGGTCCTTTGCAGTCCCTATACTGATTAGTCATCTTTCATTTGGTTCTGTATTGGGAAATGCAGAGCTTTGCAGAGAACCAAATCAAATCATATAAAAATCTTTGCATTTGAAAATATACATGTGACTTTGTTTTCAGTGCGTTTTTCAGCACTCAATGGTCAGGGAAACTCACAAGAGGTAGTCATAAAAGAGAAAGTGTTGAATGCCTTTTTGTGCTGTTTTCTAATCAAAAAGGACAGTGTGACATTAAAATAACTCTAATGGCATAAGATCTCAGCACAGAATGGGAGGAATCAAACTATAGCATTAGTTAGGCTGATTTTCAAGTCAATTGGGCCCAATTAACATCATTCTCAGATACCTGACAGATTGGTCGAAGAAATCTCAGAACCTCAAGCAGTTTTTCTTCAAGAGATCCTGAATGGGGGGTGAGGTTGGAGCTAGTCAGTTCAACTTCCATTCTTGGAAAAGTGCTTGAAAAAATAATTAAACAAAGTATATGACTGCAAGATAAGGTGATGACTAGCAGCCAACACAGATTTGCCAAGAGCAACTCACATCAAACCACCCTGATTTTCTTCTAGAAGGGGCTGAAAATACTTGTACGCAGGAGAAAAGAAGTAGATGTATTCTTTTACACTTTGCTAAGGCTTCTGACCAATTCTTGTAGAATTCTCATAAGCTGGCTAGAAAATTATGGTCTGGATGATTGTGAGAGAAATTGATCCAACCCTTTATGTGGAGGGTATTGATAGCCCAAGTGAGCCTCTACAACCCAAAAGCCTGTCTGGAGTTCAGTTCAGTTCATTGTTAATGACCTGAATGATGGAAGAGGCAATATGCTTATTACATTTGTAGATGACATGAAGCTAGGAAGGACACGAAGCATGCTGGAGGGCAGCATTAGAATTCAAAGAGCTGTTGAGGTCCTGGATAAATGGTCTAAATAAAATTGAAAGTGCCAGGCTCTATACGTAGACAGGAATAAACAATTCACAAATAAAGGATCTTAGGTGACAGCTAGTTAGGTAACAGTCCTTGAGAAAAGAACCTCAATCTTATGATCACAAGCTCAACAGCTTGCCAGCAACAGTTTGCTGTCTTCCAAAAGGCAAGCAAGTAGTGAGATTTATAAACAGAGAAAACAAAACCTTTTTATGCAGTTATGGGCTTCTTTTAAGCGGTCAGTGAAAGCTAATCAGAGCAAAGCAATTGTTCTATTGTGTTCTCTGATGGAATATCATATCTCGTTTTGGGTGCTCCAATTGGAAAAAATATAGAAGAGAATGGTGAAAACAATGCTAGTAGGAGGCAAGAACTAAGATTGAATGAACTGTGATAATCTGAGTTAGGAAAGGCAGGAGAAACACCTTCAAATGCATAAAAACCTGCTACAGGTAGGAAGGAAATTATCTCCATTATCAAATAATACATTTAAGATTCACACCAGAGAGAATTTTCTAATGGTGAGGCTAGAAAAGATCACAGAGATGGCTGTGGAATTCCAGCATCACTGAATGCTGTTAGGAGCAAGTCAGAAAAATGTCTTCCAGAAAAGGCTTAGATATAATAGTTAATTGATCCTGGCCTGGCATAAGCATGAACCAGAGGGCCTTTTGTGGTCCTTTCCTGCTCTGCTCTTACGTGTTTCTATGATTATGTAACAGGCTATAATAGGTTATGAAACACATTCTCTTCTATTCCATGATTCCTAATAAATAAATGTCTGATAATAGGTTGATGTGGCAGGGTAAAAAAGAACACAATAGTTCATTTTAAGTAGATGGACAAGGGTTTCAGACAAGCAAAATGGAAAACTCTTCATTGCATTTGACTTTCAGTACAAAAAGTCCCCATGTTTGCTATACTTGTATTCTTCCATATTTATAGCCAATTTATCAGGAATAGAATGTGATTCTAACTCTATGCAATAGTGTTTTAACATTGCCTGGGGGAGATACCTCTGGCTTTAATCTTCCCACTGCCTCTGTAGGCACAGGCACTTACTGGACACATATCCCCAGTTGCTAAGGGGTTTGCAGGAGTCTTTAGTTAGAAGGACAAATTAAAAGAGCTTGATACAGTTCTGTTTCAGTTTCTCAGCTGGCCTGGATTTGCAGGCCGTTACATTTTTTTTTTTGCAAGTGAAGCAACAGTCATCTGTATCGATTTTAAGTCTACTGCTAATAGAATTGGAGTTTAGTTTTGCCTTCTGTGGATAGCTTAGAAATAGTCCAGCATATGAAATATGTGACAAAAGCTACATCTACGTTCGTTTTTTGTCATTCAGCCATGCATAGAATTAGAGTGTGGAAAATTAAGTGAAAACACTTTTAACTCCTGCCTTGGGGTGCCAATCCCTGACTTAATATACTCTTGAACACAACCTAAAATTTGAATGGATGATCAGGTTTTCTCCTGTTTCCTGTTAGAAACGCAAGCAAGAATTTCCCAATCCCCACACGTATCCCTGCCCGGTTCCCTTGTGGCCATCTGACCAGCCCAGAATCCTTCTGCTGATTGCCAATCAGTCCAGCTGTGGTACAGGAGATGCTGTGCAGCCATATACAGCCCATCTGGGAACACACTTTTTCCTACCCACTTGCACATGGATCCATTTTCAGCTGTGCTTTAAGTGACACATCCTATTGTTTCTTAGATGCAGTCAGTTGGTTCTACCTATTTTCTGTTTCTGATTTAAGCTGTTAGTGCCTGTGACCTTTCCACAGCTGTGTACCATTCCATCCTCTGAAAACATTCTTCACCCTAATCCAGTGTTCAGAAACAATTTGAAATGGTCACCTCATTTTTATTTTTTTCTTTATTCTTTCAACCTACCTTGTTTGGGCTCTAATTTGTTTCTGCTTCTCAACCAGTTTTCTCAAAAACCTCTTCTGACTCTATGTGCTACACAGTGTTGCTCATAGGCCTCAGAGTACCCTGTGTGCTTGCAGCTCCTCAGATCACCTAGCCCCTTTTTTTTGGAAGGACAGACTAGTTCTTCCAGAGATTTGTGTACACTAGAAGAATTATTATGATGATATGTTTATTATAAGAAGACAGGGAGCTAGTCTTGCAGTCTAGTACAGAAATAGACAAAGAATTCGGAACGTCAAATGGAGGTAAAAGCTTGGGGATGATTCATGGGAGCTTGAAGCAAAGCAGTGTCCTTATACGAGAGTTCTGGTTTTCGTACAGTAAAAAAAAAAATACCCCCATCATCAAATTTCTCACTGATGCTGCACTGTAGCCTGTTTGTGTTTGTCTTCACAGCCAGAGAACTTCTGCTTCTACAAATGTGAGCAACTAGGCAGGTTCTATATGCAGGTAGATATGTTAGGAACTGACGTGAGGTTGTTCTCATGTTGTTCTTTGCAAACTGGGGCCTCGCTGTTTCCTTTCTTCTTTGCCCCAGACTCTACTTTAAGTGAAAGATATTTAGAACATTATTCTTTATCTGTGGCTGAGGAACTGAATGTGTTTTTCAGTCTGAAGGTGTGTGGTTGCCAGAATCTTTAATGCATTTCCTGCTGTATGGCAGACAGGAGAAAAAGAGGAGAGGAGCAATGTTCTTTATGGTCTTCATGGTGCTGATCCTTTTGCTAAGGGTCCATTTTCCTGAGGCATTGTTCCATACCCATTTAAAAGGATATTTAAGCATTCCTCTGAGTAAAAGAAGTAGAATGATCCAATAGTGAAGGTGCAGAACAGGGACTCAGAATACTAGTCTTTTTAAGTAAGAATCTCAAATATCCCACATGAGCAGTGGTTTTCTGGCCTGTTATAGAAGAAAAAGGAATTTTCTTACATCACTCATTGTCAGTCTGCTCTGAAACCTGTAGGTAAAAGGTACAAGTGCAAAGTATGGAATACTGTATAAATATGAGCATTGACATTAACACCTGTTTTACAAGTACTATGTAGAAAAGTACTTGTAAAAGAATGTTTCTTTAACTAATAAAGCCTGTATAAAGAGTATTCTAAAGTATATTAAACATTAATTGAGCTGTTAAAAAATAGACTAACTGAATAAGTACAAACTCTATGTACCAGCTCAAACATTTATGCAAAGATCTATCAAGTGAATTTGAGCTGAACTCTTGGTACTGGAAGTGTAAAGAAAGAATCCTATTTACATGTAATAATGGCATGCATTCAAAAAGGGCACTTTTCTCCTGTCTCTGATATCTAGATTAGGATCTGTGCTGATTCATCTGTTCTTTCTGATGTGTCCTGTAATGAGATCAAGTACCTCACCCTGAAGGAACAGTCTTTTCCTGGAATTTATCTCCCTTTATGAACTCGGGATGAACCTTTTAACTAGAGTTTCCTCCTTTGCATTGCCTGGAAGATGAACCAGCTTCATCTAACCTGTTGGACTCCTTTCTTAAAGTATATTTTTTTCTGTCCTGCTGATTAAGCAAGAGGATTGGAATCTTTTAAAACAGCAAAATCCTATCATGTTGTTTACAAAACAACATCTGACTTCAGCAGGTAGAAGGAATCCTCAAAGGTGGAAGCTTCTCTTTCACATAACCCTTAGACCCCCTCTCTGCATTTTTTATCCCGAGGTTGCTCATTGTTCAGCACAGGGCCTGGGGATCTGCTCCAGAGGCATCAGGTTCGAGACTCTTGGCAATCTCAGCCTCTTTCCCACCTTTTTAGTCTTCCTCCCACTAAATTATGAAAGAGGACAATTTTTAAGACCTTCTGATCGGTGTCATTCAGTGTGCCCACGCTCAGTGTTTGCTCTGTACATGCACTCATCCAGACACGATCCTAGATGTGGCAGTGGCTCCATGGAGATCCTCACAAATAGGAGAAAAACAGATCTTGATAAACTGGAGGAATGGTCTGAAGAAAAAAAGATGCGGTTCAATAAGGCTGAGATCCAAGTGCCACTCTTGGGAATAGTCAGTGGCAGAAATGCAGAGGGGGAGTGACAGGCTAGACGGTTGTCCTATGATAAATAATCTGTACTTTGTGCGTATCAGAAACTGATGGCAAATTAATGCCAGAGTGTAATGAAAAGTGCCCATGAAGGACATTTAAGCAGGAAGATAGTATAAGATATAATAAGTATTCCATCTCTCCTGCACCAGTGAAACCTCAACTGCAGGTTAATCCTGCACATAATCTGGAAGAAAGTAGAAAGAGTGATCAGAGACCTGGGGAACACAGCACCTCAGGAAAGACTGTTGCTATTTTGCTCTTAGATATTCTCACAGAGGCATATTAATTGTCCTTGAGTATGTAAAAGCCTTCTGCAAGAGGAAGGCAATTCTCAGTTTTCTGTGTGCGTGGAAAGTAAGAAAACAGATACTGGATTTAGACCATAGCAAGAAAGGTACAAGTGAGTCATTAGAAGCTTTTTTTTTTTTTTTTTGCAGTGAAGTGTCTGAGGAGAGTGTTGTGAGAATATTGTGGGTTTACCAGCATTAATGGTTTCACAGAGAGACTAGATCAATGTTTGCCAGGGCAAGCACTGGGCAACAAATGCTGCCTTGGGAGAAGGAAGTGGACAAGGAACCACAAGTTTTAGCATCCTATTTCAATAGTTCATAGCTTTTAGCTCTAGTTATGACAGAGACAAATGCCCCAGCACTGCAGAATGGGTTATATTTTGCATTAAAAGACAAAAATGTTTCTTGCAGCAGAGGAAGATGAGGAAGAACCTGAGATGCCTGTTGGCCCTCGGCCTCGCCCAATGTCTGAGCTGCACCTCAAGGAAAAGGCTGTGCCCATGCCTGATGCCAGTGCTTTTTTCATCTTCAGTCCTAATAACAGGTATTTAAGAGACTGCTTAGCTGGAAGAAGGAGGCAAAGAGCGGGTACGCCTTTCATGTTGGGCCCCAAAGGTTATGAGGTGCAGAGCTCCCTTTCAGCAATTCATACCAGAGACCTTCTTTGACCTCTCTCTCCTTTAAAGGCCCTGGCATGAAATCCTCATGAAAGCACAACTGTAGGGACCTCCCTGACAATATTCAGTGGGAGTTCATGGCACCTGCAAAGCTGACTGAAGACACAAATCATGAAAGCTTCAGAAATAAGGGACTTGGAGGCAAATCAGTAATTGGAATTCCCCTACATATTCAGATCCAAATTGCAAGAGAGCCATCATGGAATTAATCAAGTGTGAGGTAGGAGCTTCCTGTCCTAAGGGCTGCTCAAAATCCACTCCCAGTACAGAGTTCATGTGTCTCTGCTCATTGCTGCACATCAAGAATGAGCATAAAATTAAAAATAGGAAGAGGAGGAGGAGAATCCATAGCTCTGAGGGGAGTCTAAGGCGAACATACTTTCCCATGGGCTCCTGCAATGCAGCTTCACATTGTGCCACCTGTCTTTCCAAAATAGCTGTGCAAGGCTAGTACTGTGAACGGAGAGTTGTTATGACACAGGGGAATTTATCTTTCCAAGGGTACAGAAATGAGCTCACTGCCCACTGGTCTGTGCAGGATCATGTACCCCAGTATCTCTCTTGAGGGCTCAGCATCCAGACACAGCCCCAGAGCAAGACAGGGCTGTAAAAGCACTGTTGAATTCAGAGCCAGTTTTTCCACAGCAGAGCTTGTGCCACTCCTCCTTGGGTATGTGTAACAGGGAGGGACTGAGGATGATTGGGACTCGTAGACTCTAATGCCAGCTTTGCCACCCACCCACTGTCATTTGTAGAAGAAGTAAATTAACCTCTGCAATCATCTGTAAAATTACTATAATAGGGACTGGGAGACTTAACAGCTAAGAGTAGAACTAAATAGATTAATGAAGTGCCTCTAGAATTAATGCACAGGGCTGTTATGAGGTTTAACTCCTCATGTCTTGATACCAATGTATGGAAAGTGCAGTAATGTTCTCCAATAAGCAAGCTGCCATTTGATGGGAGACTGCTCCTTCTTTATCTGCTGGCTTCCCACTAAGAGCACCAAGCCTGCATGGCATGGTGTCCTCTCAGAAGCCATTTGCAAATGCCAGCCTGCCCTATATCCATTTGGCCAGGCCTGTACCCTGTTAGCAAGGTAGACCCCCATAGCTCCTGTTAAGTGACGCTCCAGCCCCAACTCAGAAAGACACTGGCACCCCAGAGCCTGTTTCTGCTGCTCTCCTCCCAGATGAATGAGGAATGGTTCTGTGAATGAAAGCGAGGGGTATAATTTTGGGTTGGCAGGTTTCAGACCACATGGAAATCACAAAAGGCTCTGTCAGGAGGGAGTGACTGTTCCCCATTCAAACACACCGAGCGTGAGTCCTGCATGATGTGGAGAGCCAAGGCTGCCTGGCACAGCTGCCTGGGCCCATCATTCTCCCTGCTGCTGGGGCAGAGGGAAGGTGCTCTGCAGAGCAGTCCTCTAGGGCCAGTCCTGCTGGCAAAAGAGGATTGAGGGGGAAATGTTTCCCAAGTCTTGCTGTTCTTTGAGAGATAAAGTTGTGCCTCTCCTCTCTCTTGCAGGTTTCGTGTCCACTGCCATCGAATCGTTAATGATAACATTTTCACCAACCTGATCCTATTTTTCATCTTGCTCAGCAGCATCTCCCTGGCAGCTGAGGACCCCGTCCGACACCTCTCCTTTAGGAACCAAGTATGCTTCACATCCTCCTTCCCTCGCTGGGTATTAAAAGTGTGGTGTAAGCAGATCATGAGTTGAAGCCGGGAAAGGCAGAAAAGACTGCATCAGAGGCTTTGGGAGTGCCTGTCTTCTGTGATTTGTGCCTTTTGTAGGCTGTGTGTGAAATCATTGGGCTTTGCAGGGAACATGAGTCAGTGCAGAATTTGGCCTCTGGTTCATTTCAGAACCATGTGTAGGGGAAGGAAGAAGAGGAGGCTGAAGCAAAATTATTGTTCCCTGGGATTAAGGCGTTATAAATGAGCTGTAAAAACATTGATTGGGATACAGATAATTCTGATTTGAGGGATTTTCAGATTCCCTTTGGAACATTTACTCTGCTGCCACATGCTGTCTTTTGAACTAAAAACCCTGATTTTTACTTTATTCACACTGGTTTAAATCAGGAGTAACATTCTTGAGTTTGATGCAGTCACTCTGGGGAAAATTGATGTCATCAAGGTTAGAATCAGACTATTTGAACACAAGCTGCAAAGCTATTATTAAAGTTGAGATAATCCTCAAAAAATATGCTATGCTCCTCTCCTTACCAGCCTGGGGGGAGAAGAGGAAGGCATTCACCACAGAGGTACATTCCCACCTTCCTTCCTGACCATTCTTATTAGCCTTTTGAAATGTTCAGTGCTCCCTTAACTTTGCCAGTGGTTGTTTCCATTAATCTGAGGTCATTGCAGAAATCAGAAGAGCCAGCAGACATATATGAGACTTCACTGCTGTCTGCAGTGGCATTTTGGTGAAGAGTTCGCTAGGCTTGAAGAGTTTGCTGAGCTTAAAGAGTGGGACGATTTTTTTGTGGTTTAATAATAAAACCTTAATTTAATGCTCCCTGAAATATCCTGGCCTGAGCATGCATTTAAACACATATGTGCATTCAGAGAAGGTGTTAGTGGCAATTTATTCCCGAGCTTATCTCAGAGTAGCTTTGCATTTTGTCCTGAAGAATGGTGCTAAATAATACGGCCAAACCTGTGCCACCAAGGACCCCACTTGTGCACAGATGAGTGTGCCCACCATGTAGGGATAACTGCATGTCAGTATGAATTAGTGCTGCAGCATCTCAGCTGGCAGATGGGCTTCTGACATGCCACAGAAGCTGTCACAGAATCTGTAGCAGAGAGATTTAAATGAGAAGGAAAAAAAAAAAAAGGAAGTCAAAGCTTGTTGTCCTGGATTAAAGAGCTGAAGGTTTGGGGCAAAGAGTTGTTTTGTGTATCTGAAGCCAGTGATGTTGCATGAAAATCTGTGTTTAATTTTTGCAGGTACAGATGTTTAAAGTGTATCATACAAGGGGACAGTGACAAGATGTTTGGGTTGCAAATGTGGTCTGCCTTTAACAGTAGAACAGTAAGATTGTGTCCTACCCTGTGCCCACACAGAGGACTGGGAGGAAAAAAAAAGAAGCAAGCTGAAAGCAAGACACCTGCCTCTGCCTTTGCTCTGAGACTTGTACAGACCAGGGCTGCTGCTGGCACAAGCCATCCCAGAGCAAGGAGACAGGAACAGAGAGCCCAGCAAAGGCTAGTGAAGAGGCTTGGACACTGCTTCTGTCCCGGGGCAGGCTGGTGGCTGTGTTCTTCTGGTGTCACACAGGGCTCAAGCAGCAAGTTTTTGGAAGTGCCCCCCCAGTCTGATCAAACAGCCTTTGAAGCCCAAGCGAGTCCTAAGACTGTGTGCTCACAATATTCTCCTGTTTGCACCTTGGTAAGGTGCTTATTCATTTTAATATATTCTAGAGTAAATTCCTATTTAAATAATAATGAATATGCCAACTGATAAATGGTACTGCCTGCATAGGTGGAGCAGTGATCATTTTCAGTGGGCATGATTTCATCTATCAGGGACATCTTTTCTACCTGCAGCTTTGGGGCCAGATTCACCACTATGTTCCAGCTCCTTTGCAGTGCTCTGGTGATGTAAAGCAGCAGCAGGTACAGCTTAATCATCCACTTTAATCAAGTTTACAGATGCTTTATATTGGTGGAGTCATGCAAGGCAGCCTGAGAATACCCATGAATCTGGCCCATTGATTATGAAATTATTCCATTGATATAATAACCAAATATCAGGACCTACAAAGCAGCAATGCAATAGGATATTACCAGTTATAATGTATGTAAATTAATATAGGGTGCAGTTAAGATCTATCCCCCTTGAAGTGGCCCTTTTTTAATTCTCTAAGTTGCAAAAATTTATAGAGCCCATGATGGCCTTGAGAAGAATTTGGGATTAAACATTACACAGTGACCTAAAGAATTTTAAGTTACACAGTAGCAGTGATACAGCCCCCCATTTGACATCCAGTCTGCAAATCAGTCCAGATTTGGATTATGCTTAAATAGTGCAATGTGAAATAACCCTGTAGTTTGCAGTAGCTGCCCCACTGCCCTGTCATACCATGCTGTAAAATCTGAGTGAGGGTGCAGGCTCTGAGATACCATAAACACCTGTGGGATGGGAGAGGGCAGTTTCCTGTTTTATGTTTATTTGTGTGTTAGCAGTAAAGGTTTACATTTCACAAATTATAAGTTTTCTACAGCTTCCATATATTGGCCTTGCGATTTAGAACTTGATTGTGGTGAAAGAGCACTAACCATGAGCACACAAAGCTTTGATATTCAGCATCTGTAGTGTAGATAGCACTAAAGTGGCTTGGAATATTGAAATTCCAAGACAGTTCAATTCTGGTCCCATTAGTCAATGAGAAAGTACCCATTTGCTGCTGTAGGTTGTCAATTGATTGGCAGTGAAAGACATTTCTGTCCCTGATGCTGCTACTTTGAAAGCCCCTTTACACTTCCAAACTTGCTGTTGCCTTCTGTGACACTCCAGGGCCACTCTTTGTGGTCTGCTATACGTGCCATGGGTATCTCCATCACCAAGTCTAGGTTTCTGGGAATGAAGAGTGTTTCAGCTTGCTTGTTATTCAGGATGCCAAGGGAAAGATGTGAGATCTAAGCTGGGCACCTTTAGCACATGATCAAATTATGGTTGCAATACATGTGCTGGGATTCTGTTCAATTGGCAGAGTCTTTGTGATTCATCCTAATCCAGGGAAATTCAGGATAGAGAAAAAAAATAGCTAGAGTATGAATTTGTAGTTTGCTTTTCTTCCTTTGAGAGAGAGCACAGGACAAGCCTGCATGAAAGTTAATAAGAAGAAATCTCATGTTTTCCACTGAGAGGCCAGGCATTCTTTGTATTCTCAGTTTGGGAGCCTATTTGGGAAAACCCTTCAACGTCGTTTATTAGATTTAAAAAAAAAAAAAAAATCCTACAGCAACCAAAAAGTTATTTTGCCTCAATAGCGTTCGTGGGATTGTAACTCAGAAAAGATTTAATGTAATGTGTAATGTGCTTCTTGTCCTCTGTGCCAGGACCTTCACTGCATTCAACAGGACATCGTTACAAAACCATTCCCTGTAGAGTCGTCCTCGTTCCCTTGTGCAAAGACATATGTATTTGATTTTGAACTGTGATTTCCCATTCAAGTGATTAGTCACCGATCTACCCTCCCCGCTCCTATTCCCTTTTGTTTTTGCAGATTCTCTATTATTTTGATATAGTTTTTACTGTCATTTTCACCATTGAAATTGCTCTAAAGGTAAAGTGCCCATCTTCTCTACCATTGCTTGTTCACAAGCTTACTAGTTTTCTGCGACTATCTGTTGCTAACACACACGCCTGTTTGTTCCTGGGTCATGCTCAGTACCACTAACCCAATTGTGCTTATTTTTCAGATCCTAGGCAATGCAGACTATGTCTTCACTAGTATCTTTACATTAGAAATTATTCTTAAGGTAACCAATCTGAGCAATACACTTGTTTTCTTCTTTCCTCCTTTCGTTGCTTCTCTTTCTTTCCTTCTTTCTTTCCTTTTCTCTTTCTTTCCTTCTTTCTTTCCTTTTCTCTTCTTTCTTTCCTTTTTTCCTTTTCTCTTTTTTCTTCCTTTCTTCCTTTCTTTCTTCCTTTCTTTCTCTCTTTCTCTCTTTATTTTGTTCTCTTTCACTTTCTTTCGCTCGTTTTTTATTATTTTTTTAACCCCATTATTATCTCTATACAAAGGGTTGTTTTTTCTTTTGATTTTAAGGTTTTGATAGTTGCTTAAAAGGTCTTCTGTGAAATTTTTATATTCAAACTCATAGTTTAGGGCCTATAGCAAAACAGTGCTTTGTAGAGGAATCTCAATGAAAGGATGCAATGTTGGGAAAAGTCAGAAAGGACCAAAAAAAGGCCATCCCCTCATAAATTTCTCTCTCTACCCTGGCCAGTCTTTGCAAAACAGGATTTATCTGCTCTGCAAGAAACTCTGAATACATACACCTCCTCTTACACATGCTACACATAAAGAGAAGGTCTCTGTTCTGTACAAGTCATGAGGCCGGGCCAGGGGGTGGCTGATGACTTCTGTAAGGTTACAGGGTGCACAGCCAAGTAGGAGACAGGGAGCACAGTGCAAAAGCTCACTTTTTAGGTGCAGAGAGATAACTGAGAGTAAAAACCACTGAAACACCAAGGACAGTAGCTGCAAATGCAAACTGCTGCATTGAAACCTGGCTTCCCATTTCCCAGGAATATTCTCCGTACCAAGGGGAATGTGCGGGAGAATGGTTTAGCTTGGAAGAAAATAAAAATAGGCTGCCTTGTTCTTAACTCTAATTTTCCCAAATTGGTAGGCTAATAATTTAAATAACAGTAATTGAGCAAAGTTCTGGCTTTCTAAATGCTACGTTCACTTGGCAGCTGGTTTTTTTTCTCAGCAAGCTAGTTCTAAGTGCTGGCAGGCTGTGCCTTAGAGTTGCTCAAATTTTGCAGCTCAAGACCCTAATAACAGTATCTATACTGAAGGCTGGCAAGCAGGGTGGCCCCTGCATATTTTTGTAGAGAAACGTGCTTTCCGATATGACTTCAAATTACCAAAGCCATAATGTCCTCCAAAGAATTGTACATATTATGCCTGTGTGCAGTTTGCATCTGTGTTTACACAATAAATCTGAACATGCACTCATCACATGGCTGATCAAAAAGGCCTGTCAAAAAAAGGAAAATACCTCAGCAGCAACATTAAAAAATAAAACCATAATTCAAGGCACCTATTTGAACTCAGAATTACTAATTCTGCTCACACTCAAGGAAATGGTAACACTCCTAATGACTTCAGTGGAAGCAGAACCTAACCCAACCCACTGCCCTATTGCTCTGTTTCCATCAGGGGAGTGTAATTCATAGTACCTGAGCCTTCCCACTGTCCTCCTGTTAACTTCAGTGGATTTATGACAACACCACTGGATCTTCTCTGAGTTCAAGTGGGAGAGGAACACAAGGCCTATAAGTTTAAGTCATAAATTGCTTGATTTCTCACTGTGTGTTTCTCTGCTGCCTTGCATTGGGCCCAATGTTTTGCACAGCAGCAAAGTTAGTGTAAATGGTAAGAAACAAAAGAATAAATGCCCGTGGGATGTTCAATGCTGTAGAAAGACAAGCTTCATCTGCCCTCATGTTGCTGATGACACCTGCAAGCCTCACGCTGCCATGGTGGAGTCTGGTGAATCTTAGCAAGGTGACTGTCAAGTTTTTTTACCTGGCAGGCAGGTAAAAAAATGGGAGGCAAATATAGATTATACACTCTCTGAGAGTTTCTTCTGAGATAACAAGATCTCTCAACAGGCTTGAGTGAACCACAGTTTATAAAGAACTTAAACTCAGCAGAACTTCCCCTCCTGATTTCAATGGTGTCTTTCTTTCAAGATTGCCATACAAAATCTAACCAGTAAAGGCCATCTTTACCACCTTTGTTATGGCAAGAACCCTCCTCCCTTCCCCAGTTAAATGTGTTTATAAGTATAAATTCTAAGCCAAGACCAGAGTTTATACTTCCTCCCCTTCTAAGTTCTGTCTGATTGATAGTCAGTTCCCTGATGTCATGGATGTTCGGTGAAAAAAATAATCTGCAATACCATGTGCCCTTCCACTCTCCTCTGAATAAAGTTGTCACAGGTAGTCATGGCTGGAAACCACCAGCCAGTATTCCATCCTGAGCTACTAGTGGGAGCTAAAAAACTCCAGTTTGAATTTCTAGTTCACAATTCTCAGCTGGGAGTCTGGCTAGAACTCATCACTGAGGAACAGCCTCATGGTGTCTGCTGCAGGTTACTTTAGTCACCTAATTTAGGTGAGATTCAGAGAATCAGACTTAGACACCTGTGTTCCTGACTGAGGTAATGAAGGGACATTAGCAGTTGTGGGGATGGGGTTTCTTCAAAGCAGCTACATTAGATCACTCACCGAGTCTAAGGTAGGTGAACAAATACCCCCATCCCCTCATCCTCTTCGACTGTGCCAGACACATTTAGTCATTTTCTGTAACAGAGCTCAGTCTAAAGTTTTCTGTTTACACTGTCACTTAATCCAGTCCTGGAGCTGTGATATCCTCCTCAAATCCAGCAAGTATTCAATATCCCTTCATACCTGGATGGGGCAGAATGTCCCGTGTGAAATACGTAAAAATTTTCCCTTCCTCTGCTGGGTGATGTTCATAATGATTACCTCCACAAAGAAACCACTTTGTCTGAAGGAATATTGCCCTGGGCTTTGTGAGGGAAACTCAGGGGAAAATGCTCCAGCATTTAGAATAAAAGTGGATGAAGATGGACAGGAAAAGGGATATGGGATTGAGCTGAACAGAAGGAGCAAACTAAAGAGAGCAGTGATCTCTCCTTTAGTTCAGCTCAAAAGCGTCAAATCCCTGAGGGATTCTGGTTTTCCTTCATGGAGGGAAGAGAGATCAACTGTCCACTGCAGCTGGTCTAAGCACTAAAAAACATTATAAAAAAGAGCCCATTTTATTTTATATGTTCTATTCAATTTACCTAAAGAGGCCTTCATATAATACAAGCATCATACTCTCAGGTGTCCTCTGTCATCACAGGGAAAACCATATGATTGCAAAGAGTGGTTTTTGAAAACAGTCATTCTGCTGCTTTGCTGATTCTAAATGTTATGTACTCAGTGCACTCAAAGTGCATATTTTCATTGCTGAACTTTCTCTGGCTGGGTCTTTCATAGTTATCTTGCTGTCTTCTTCACTCTCTTTTCTTTCAATGGGGACTCAACTTCTCCTTTGGGGCCTGGGGGTAAATTGTCTGCTGTGTTAGAAATACTGCCTCTCCCCTCCCCCCCAGTTATATACTCTGAGCACAACCAGGTGGGTTTGGTTTCTGAACAGATGCTAATGGCAAAGTGTGTTTGTGTCTCCGTGTGCCTTCCTGCAGATGACTGCTTACGGGGCTTTCCTCCATAAGGGCTCCTTCTGCAGAAACTATTTCAACATCTTAGACCTGCTGGTGGTCAGCGTTTCTCTCATCTCCTTTGGGATCCAGTGAGTGAGCTATTTCCAACTGGCTGTTTTTGTGGGGGTCGTAGGGTTGGGCTGGGAGGGATAGCTCAGCCTCATTGTCTTATCTGGGTAAGATTTTTCTCATGAGCCTGTTGAGGTATTCATAAGGTATTCTCAGGTGATTCAAGAGCATTAAAATGCATCCTTAAAAGGAGAGGTAATAATTGGGAAATGCTACTCTGGTGACCTGGATGGGAGGATCTTCCAGAAAGAGCAAATGAAAACAAAAAACTTGGTGTATTGGAAATCATGACATTTAGCTTTGTTCCAAGATCTCTGATTCTCTGTATTGGTTCAGGACAGTTCAGTGACTTACTGTTCCCTCCTAGACCTCTCATAACCTCTTTGGAAAATGGGGTGATACTGTTTTGCTGCTTCCAGAGGTGTTGTGAGTCTCAGTCAATGGAAGACCATCAAGCGCTTGGAGAGTTTTGTGATAATCTTCAGTGGTGGTGGCTGTTCTGTCACTATATTTTCTTTTGTTCATCTGTTAATTCGCTTAATAAGTTTACAGATTTATTTGACCATGTGGAACTCGGTGTGTCGGATAGGGAGTTTGCTAATTAGTTTCACATCTGATGAGAAACAAGCTCCCAGTTTTTACCATCATAGATTAGCAGCTCACATATGTTATGTTCCAGTGCTAAGTCAGGCAGAAGAATTTGTAAGGTCCATTGGGCTTTCAGTCAAGGTCTTAAGAATGGCACAGTGCTCGTTTTGACCTGCTGTTTCTTTCTTGCAGACCTAACTAGACTCTTACTATTTTAAAATAAAAACTGTTCCCTAAATCAGTAGGAGGACTCGATGTCATACAGCAAGAGGATTCTCAGTCGGGATTTTAGTCTTGGAAGGTGCAGAGAGCTCTGCTGCAGTAGATAGTTGTGTTCAGTACTTAAAATTAAGGGCATAAGTCATCCTAATCAATTCAGTGGGAGTTTCCACATCCTTAAATTTATGTACACACTTAACTGATTTGTGGGATCAGAGGCCAAACACACTGCAGGATCAAACTCCAGGTAGACAGTATACCTTTAATGCTGGAGTCTCTTGGGCTTTTCACTCTTCTATGAAAACTTAAATAGAGTGCTTCTTCGAGCCTTATCTGAAAATACCTTGTAATGACTACATCTTTGCACAATTTTTGTATCATAGATATCTACAGAGTCATTTTACCCTGCTTAAAAATACATCCTGCCCATGTTCCATTTCCCCTTCATTAATACAACAGAGATGGTGAAAATGAGGAGAATACATATTGCTGAGTCTGCCCAGAACAAGAAGCAAGATAACATCAGAAGTTGGTTTCCTTACCCCTGAAGTGCCATATCAAAGAGTTGACTCAATATCCTAAGCAGCCTAAGGCTATGCAGGATTTCAAAGATCTGCCCTCACAGCAACACCCCCTGCCTCTCCCCCCCCTTTTGATGTATCTCTCAAATCTTCCAATACTTTCTTCCAGGTCCAGTGCCATTAATGTGGTGAAGATCCTGCGTGTTCTGCGAGTCCTTAGACCACTGAGGGCCATCAACAGAGCCAAAGGACTTAAGGTTAGAAGAGTCCCAGTGTATTCTATAAACTATATATTTGGGTTATTTCAAGCTACAAGGACTTTTACAATGGTTCAAGTAGTTTTTCAGCAGAATCACAGTATGGTTGAGGTTGGAAGGGGTCTCTGGAGGTTGTCTTGTCCAAAAACACTTCTCAAGCAGAGCCACTGAGAGCAGATTGCCCAGGACAATGCCTAGATGGCTTTTGAGTTATCTCCAAGGAGACAGACACCACAACCTCTCTGGGCAAACTGTTCCGATGCTCAGTCCCCCTCACAGTAAAAGTGTTTCTCAATGTTCAGATAAACCTTCCCTGTTTCAGTTTGTGCCCATTGTCCTTTCAGTGGGCACCACTGAAAAGAGCCTGGCTCTGCCTTCTCGGCACCCTCCCTTCAGGTGTTTGTGTACACTGACCAGATTCCCCTGAGCCTTCTCTAAGCTGAACAGTCCCAGCTCTCTCAGCCATTTCTCCCAGGAGGGATGTTCCAATCCCTTAGTCATCTTTGTGGCCCTTTGCTGTACTTTCTCCGGTATGTCAGTGGCTCTGTTGCACTGAGGAGCCCAGAATTGGACCCTGTACTACAGCTGTAGTCTCACCAGTGCTGAGTAAAGGAGATGAATCACCTCCTTCAACTTGCTAGAAGTTCTTTGCCTAATGAAGCCCAGGATACCATTTGTCATCTTTGCAGTGAGGGCTCGTGATCAGCTTTGCATCCACCAGGATCATCAGGTCCTTTTCTGACAAGCTGCTTTCCAGCTGGGTTTCCCTCATCACCACTGAGCTTAAATTATGTCATTTTCTAAGGTTACAGATGGGCTTACAACTCTAAACATAACCTTGCTGTATTATATAACCTCTTTCCTGTGGACTGTTGGGTGCCCAACTATGTAAGTTGGTGCAGCAGGAAATCTCAGAGAGCTGAGCTCTGCTTTTTCCTATCCCTTTCTCCATGCTTCTGAGAGTAGAGCGAGGAATGTAACAAGTTGGTCCCCTTTCCTGAGACTTTACTTAATGGGTATTAGTTAAATAAATATGTTTTTATTTGTATTTTTAGTCTTGGGCTTCTCCCTTAGCCAGAACAGTTCAGAACAATCCCGCAAGTTACTTTTGTTCCTATCTTCCATTTGCAGCACGTGGTCCAGTGTGTGTTTGTCGCCATCCGAACCATCGGAAACATTGTGATTGTCACCACTTTGCTGCAGTTCATGTTTGCCTGCATTGGAGTTCAGTTGTTCAAGGTAAAACCACTGGACCTATTCATTCATCCATTACATTGAACTGTATTAAGGGGGGGGGGGGAAGAAAAATAGCATAAAGAAACCTGAGGAAGGGGAAGCGGAGTCTTCTGTGTGAAAGGCAAAACATTTAGGGTACTGTCAGTGTTACCTGGGCTTCTGCTACCAGCAGTTCTCCAAAACTGAACCAGGCATATGCAGAACTCTTCCATCATCTGTGATCACAAGAAATCATCAGTAACCTTCTTCTTCCCTAAACAACTTGTGGCATGACATGGTGCCAGGGAGGCAAAGGGGGCTGTTCTGAAGGATTGGTACTCACTGGCTCTCTACCTCCCACTTTGCAGAGGAAGAGGCATGCCAGATGATCATGGGAGGTTATTCATTCACTTCTTTATGTCTGCTTGTATTTCTTTGCCCTTCGCTACCCTCCTGACAACAAGTGTTCTGCAGCACTCAGTGACCATGCACCTCAGGACATACACATAAAAGTACTGTGCAAGCAGATGAAAGCCTGTGCTCTGAACTACCCAGATGCAGGAAACTCTCAATGCAGTTTGCTCAAATCTACCTGCAAAAGAGCATGTAAACATATTCACAGTTGGTTAACCAAGTAGTAAATGTAGATGCCTTGCTATTTGATCTGCCCTAACCCTTGCACTGTCAGGAAAGGAACCTTCATTCCTCTTTCTTCCTTTTCAAGGGCAAGCTGTACAGCTGCACTGATAGCTCCAAGCAGACAGAAGCAGAATGCAGGTGGGTCTGACCTTTTCCAATTAGGCTCCTTCACTGGCCACCCACCCTCAGTGCCTTGTGCTGGAGGTGCAGTTCTGCCCTGTTCTCTCTCTGCTCTCCACCCACAGAGGGTACTACATCACCTACAAGGATGGGGAGGTCAGCCAGCCCATGATACAGCCCCGGAGCTGGGAGAACAGCAAGTTTGACTTTGACAACGTCTTGACTGCCATGATGGCTCTTTTCACTGTCTCAACCTTTGAGGGCTGGCCAGAGTGAGTGCTTCTTGGACCGGTGTCCAACACTAGCAATGTCCTCATTCATTTCAAAAGAGAAAATTCAAATGCAGAGCATAGTCTTTTCCATTCTAAGTGTTAAAATAAGTCTAAAGCATTAAATGTAGAAATAATAGCAGCAGTCATTGTAGTCATTATGTACTTGGTGAATTCCTCAGGGCCTACAGGAATTTCTGTTCCTGTGATTGTAAACAGCACATAGCACTGTCTCTACCTCTTAAAAGATGATTGCCAGTTGTGGCAGTGATACCAGTATTTGTTACAATTATTATGTATACAAATGGATATAAAATGCCTGTCAGGCACTTACTAATGTTGCAGATTTCCCGGTGGAGTCAGCAGGGCAACGTGAAACACGGCAGTGCTATGTCTGCAGTATTGGCAGGCATGGGATGTCTTACAGGCTGTGCTGTCTGTGCCACAGGAGCTGAGGACTCCCACAGAGTCACCTGTGACGTGAGCATGCAAGTGCATCAGGGGGCTGACCCTGACCTGTGATGACAAGAGCAATGTTAACAAATGTTAACTCCTGAAATCCCCTTTTCTCAAGAAGCTTAGTTCCTTTCAACACAGACTCTCCTGTCTTTTGTTAGCTGAATGGCATGATTTTGTTCTAAATTGTAATTGTTCAGCTCTGAAAACATTTCACCTCTGAAGAGGTTCAAACGTGTAAAATTAATAAGAGCCATGTCTTCTCTTTTGCAAGTGTTTGCATACAGATCAGTGCAAGTCTGCACATCTGTGAGTGAATTGATACAGGCAGAAGAAAATCACGAAGTTAAACTTTATGACATCACCTATGAGGCCTCAAGGCAGTTGCAGATTTTCTCTGCATTTGGCTCTGTTTGCTTTCAGGTTGCTGTATAGGTCCATTGATTCCCACATGGAAGATGTGGGACCCATCTATAATCACAGGGTTGAGATCTCCATCTTCTTTATTATCTACATCATCATCATTGCTTTCTTCATGATGAACATCTTCGTTGGTTTCGTCATCGTCACATTTCAGGAACAAGGAGAACAAGAGTACAAGAACTGTGAGCTGGACAAAAACCAGGTAATTTACAACACCTTGCTGTCACTGAAGTTAGAAAATGCATTGAGAATAAGTGTTTAGTAGATAAATACATACAGACAGGAACATGTGAAACTCGCCAACAAAATAAAACAATAAGTTGGCTTTGCTGACGTCTTTCAGGAGTCAGGTAGAAAAAAATCTTTCTGTAAGATTTGCTCAAGGGACAGCAACTACTTTAAAATATTTGTTGTACTGTTTGTTTCATTGAGATTAGATGAGAACGACACCATTGTCTGGCCAAAGTAGATGGCCAAAGTAATTGCATATGGAACTCTTTGACAGGTAGAACATGCACATTCAATTACGACCTAAAAGAAATTCTTGTACCAAGCATTTTCATTTCAGTAAAAAACTCGAAGCTTATTGTGTTTTTATTATATTTGGAGGTAGTTGACCGCCCTGATATTTTGGTTTGCAGTTTCAAATTTACCCTGCCTCTTTCACAGCGCCAGTGTGTAGAATATGCCCTGAAAGCCCGACCCCTGCGAAGATACATCCCTAAAAACCAGTACCAGTACAAAGTTTGGTATGTGGTCAACTCCACCTATTTTGAATACCTGATGTTCGTTCTGATCCTGCTGAACACCATCTGCCTGGCCATGCAAGTAAGTAAGCAAGCAGAAAACCTTAAGGTGATCAATTACTAGACTTTGTTGGGGAAAA
Source organism: Chiroxiphia lanceolata (assembly GCF_009829145.1). NCBI lineage: Eukaryota > Metazoa > Chordata > Aves > Passeriformes > Pipridae > Chiroxiphia > Chiroxiphia lanceolata. The sequence continues at coordinate 62,783,300 of NC_045641.1, forward strand.
TATAAAAATGGCCGAGGCTGAGACCTACTTTCACCTTCAAGCCATGTGTTGAAGGAGAGGGACAAGGACATGACAAAAAAACCATTGTACCCTGTTCACTTCTGATGATGTTTCATTAAAATGAGGGATCTACCTCTCATCCTCCCTGCTGCTAATATCTGACACTTTCAACAACTCTGTTTTACCTCTTTAAAAACAAATGAAAAAAAAATCAAACCACCAACAGGTACATCACAGAGCATTTCAGTGGCCACTGTAATAATAAGTGACTTCTCAGTTCTGACTTGTCCTCTATCAAATGCAGCAACAAGCCCAGAACTGCCACTCACTTGAGATCTGAATTTTAAATTTGGATCTTTTCTATGTTAAAAAGTAGAGAGCAAATATTTTGGCAAACAAGATAATCAAGGAAACTGGAGAGAGAGAGTAGGAAAGGCTTAGTATTTCCTTTATTCTCAGTTAAGGACCATAGAACTGTCTAGAAAGAACCTCAAGAGGCCACATTGTCTATCCCACCAATTAAAGGCAGAATCAGCTCCACCAGAAGCCTTTCTTGATAGAAGCTTGCCTAACTTGCTTCACTACTGATGCTAGACTGCCTTACTACCTGCTATGTTTGTATTCATTTTCCTTGCTGTGAAAGGGTTTTCCGAACATTGAATGTGAATCCACCAAAGAAACATTTGCAGCTGGATCTGCAAGAACAGCAAATAGTGGCATATGTAGGTGGAACAGCAGTAGAGGAAGGAGTCAAACCCTTTGCCAAGTAGCCAGCTTATAAAAAAGAAGTCTTACATTCCTTTCTGTCAGGAGATGGACCCTCATACACACAAACTGTTTTGTGCATTTCCCCAAGTCTGTACTTTGCTGGCTTGTTCCTTCCAGTCTGTGTCTGCCCAAGGCCTCCCTCACATCCCTTTCGTTTTCAGTTAGTCCCAGACTACACCATCTAAGCCTGTCTCTACACTCTAAGTTTGCTTGGCCACTCGAGACCTGGTCTCTTCTACACTCCTTCTGCTTAAGAGCTGGTCTGTGTCTCACTCTACTCCCAAAAACCCATCCTTCCTCCTGTCCCAGTCAGGCTGTGAACTCTCTTCCTTGATCTTTGGCCCAAACAGTCCAGATCACCACTCCTCAACCAGTCCTTCTCTTCCTCTTCCTTCACAGGCTCACAGTTGAGTTACCCCTGCCATGAACCATCTTTCTGCTCTCTCTCCCCTTCCATTTCATTCTCTGCTGCACTTTTTTTTGCTTCACTAATTGTCCTTTCCTGTGAGTTCAACCCCCATGCATTCCTACACCAACTTTCCTTTTGACTGCATTTTTCACTGGATCAATCCCAGTCTGCCCACTCCCAGTCTCCCCTCAAAACCAGCCTGTTTCCTACCTCTCACTAACAGTCTAAATCTATATTCACAGGCAATTTTCACTTTTCACTTTCCTCTCACTGTCTCCTGCCCAATCTCACCAGATTTCCCCACTTTTTCTTCATCTGGTCTGGCTCTTTTCCACCCCCATTGAAAAGTTCTTCTCTGTTCTTTTGCCTAAGGTCCAAAAAAAAAGGAGTGAGGTGACAAGAGCACAAGCTCTGCTCTCAGCTGAAGTCTCTCCTACCCTGTTCACTCTGAAGTTGTGAAACATGCTGAGTTTCTGTGACAGTGGTGCAGGTCCAGGGCAGGTAGAGCCAGAAGCTGAGAGATGTTTGTAAGCCCACAGGAAGGACACCATCCATGGAGATTCTAGGAATTCTATATCCATCTTGAGAGAAGTACAGTTTCTCAAAGTTTTATACTGTGGCCAAATTTGAGTCAAACATCATAACAGACAGCAAATAAAAGACACATGCCAGTAAAATTCCAAGTTTCTAAACAGAGTCCTGCAAGTACTAGAGTCTTTCAAGAAAAATGATACAAGAAATTCTGAAAATGCCTCAGTATTATATTTTCCCCTGGCCTTGCTTTCAGCTGCAGTTGAATTGTTTTAACTGAAACTGCTTTGACTAAATTACCTTGAGCCAATACAGAATTCGAAAATCCATCCCAGCTGGTTAAAGTTTATTAAAGTTAAGCAACTACAAATGGGGTCTTGTAACAAGAACTAGAAGATGACCTTAGAATAAGGCAGTGCAACCAGTCTCAAGTATAATGATCTGGAAATAGGGATATGAAGAATGACGTGGCAACATTTGCAGAAGACACTACTTGAATTAATCAATAGAAGATAGGGAGTAACTTCATAAGATCATAATAAAGTTAAGTGAATGGGCAGCATGATTGCAAATTTAATTCAGAGTTGACAAATGCAAGATAATGCGTATTGAAAAGATATGATTTGAGCTGCTGATGTACTTTGCAGAATCCTGAATTAAGTGTAATTACTTGGGGAATGACTTGGTATCATTATGAACAACTCAGTGAAACCCCTGTTTGCTGTGCAATCTCAATCAAACAAAAAAGTGATCTAAATGTTAGGGAAGGTTGAGATAACAACACAATTCGAGATTGTCTTGTACCAGTATGCAAATTTATAATGAACCCTCAGTGGGAATGATAAGTGTGATTTTGGTAGCCACCACTCAAAAAGATTTTTATTTAAAAAGAGGAGATCCAGAGCCAGGTGGCAAAAATGGCTAAAGGCATGGAAATGCTAATATATGAGGGAGATGGGAATTGTTAGTAGAAAATATTTGGTGTGCTAGGGTCTTCTTTAGAGAACTTTGGCATGAAGGGAGATCAGGAGGGGTCCCGTGTGTTCCTACCCAGCTGATATGTCTGATCCTCACGCTGCTGCTGGGATGCTATTTTTCAGCACTACGGTCAGAGCTGCATGTTCAAGGAAGCCATGAACATCCTCAACATGCTCTTCACTGGCCTCTTCACTGTTGAGATGGTCCTGAAATTAATTGCCTTCAAACCCAAGGTAGGTGCCATGGGCGTAGGTTTTCCTGGCCTCTGTGTGTGTGTGCATGTGTGCGGGGCAGCTCTGAGGAGAAGGAGGAGGTGAAACTTTCTGATCTATTACCCCACCAATAACTGAGCTGGACAGTTGCTCTCTGGATTGGAGTCTCACTTATATTTAATAACTTTTTCACTGGAGAGTAGACACACGTTAAAAAAAAAATAAATTAAAGAAAGACAACACCTGCTGATAGAGAAGGTTCCTAGTTCTCTGTTTTCATTAAGTTATAGTAGTGATGCTGTGTTAAGGCTATAATATGTTTTCCATTCTGAATGTTATTCTAATGCTCTCTCTCTGACTTTCCTTAAATAATTTATAAATAGCATCTCATGATTAGTCTTCTGACCCAAGTGAAGTTAATCAAGCATGACTCATTTTGAGTTTTGAGCTTTGGAAAAAAATGTTTCTTCTGGGCGGGCTGCATCTCAATGATGGTTTGGATTGCTTTAGTTTTGAATTCAAGACTTCATTGATAATATTCAGTACCCCAGCAGGTCCTGTCTGAAAGTATTGTCCTGTGCATTGGGCCGTGATATTATGCTAGTATAGCTGCACCATGGGGTATGATTATAACCTACAGGCTCTTCCAACTAAGTTCTCACAGCTGCTGCAGGGCAAGGACAAAGACACTGACCTCACATAATTACACAAGACTTTCTTTTTTGGGGTTTAAACTCAGTGGTGTGTCACAAGGAGGCGAATCCAGATACCCAAGTACAGCTCCCTCCCGCCATTTCATATGTTCCGTGATTCTTTGACACATGGAGCTGTGTCTTGAGGGATACCTTGATACATTGTGTGGGTAGTAAATGGTGCCTGAAACATCATTTATGACATTGGTAAAGATGAGAACATTTATGTCTGGCAGTTGTGCTTGTCCTTCATGTTAAACATTTAGAGGATCACTGAAGTTAGCTCCTACCAGATCTAATCTAACATCTTCCTCATCCTCAGCTCAGAAACTTTACTCTCCATTTCTACTGAATTTGGTCTTATTTTTTCTTTTTAGCTCCATGTTGACTTTACTTCCACCCAACCTCTTTGTCCTTCTTTCACACTTTCTAAGACTTCTTCTTGGAATAGTCAAAATTTTGGGGTTTTTTACCTGAGCCCAATACCACTATCCTGTCTCAGATGTAGTTCTGTTGAAAGTTAGGAGCATCTTATGCAGTCCTATTGAAGACTGATTTTGCTTTTTGAGATCTCAAACACTGTCCTGGGAAATTTAAGAAGGATCATTATCTGTTTCAGCAGGGATTGTAATTTTCAGGAGAGTTCTACCTTTCACTCTTGAGGTTTCACCATGTCTATTAGCAAGGAATTTTCTGGCACTTTATGAAAATTTTATCTGCACACCATATGCCCAGAAGTGTATCTCACAGGCTTTGTAATGTTCTTCTGATTTCATGGGTCTACTTTAGAGGAGATTCTTAACTTTCAGAAAGACAAGATTCTCAGGAGAAAATGGGTTTAAACATTTAGGGGATAAGTTCAAGCAGGTCAAACATTGAGCTTTGTACATATATAAGGAAGGCTTTACCTGTCATGATTGCCTCTAACACTAAGGAGTTGGCATTGATGATATTGGAGGTCTTTCAACTTGTGTCTCACCTTCCTGTGTTCAATCTCCTTTTCAAGTTTTGCTGCACAGCAAAGTATTAAAAAAATCATTTGAGGGTAAACAAGTATCCTCTGGATGGCAAAACTGTGTAAGAGATTTCCTAAAGAGATTGTGGAATCTCCATAATTTGAGGTTTTAAAATTAAGTTAGGGAGGAACCTTTCATTCACAACAGTTTAGGAATATATGATCTGCCTTGAGAGATGCAAGTGGAATAGAACATCTGACAAGGACCCTCTCAGCCCAATTTTCCATTATTCTGTAATTTCCAAACTAAATCCTCAGCCTACTGCAATATAGTAAAAGTGAGAATATAGAAGAAACTTTCCTTGTGGCCAGAATAGCAGAGTCTTCATGAAGTCTTCTCAGCTATGACCCAGGAACCAACCTTCGGTTGAGTCCCTCCCATCCTGAAGGGAGTGAACAGCCAGTGGAAAGAAACAAATGTTTCGAGTCCTGGTCTGGCCTGTCTGCCAAAGGTAGTGCTATCTCTTATACCACTATTTTAATTAAATACCTTAAGGAAAATCAGCAAAATTTTAAAAATAGAAACAAAGGATTTCCAGGAAAGAAAAATAGGAATGAACTTGTGAAAGCAACTAGTGCAGCAAAAAGGCTTGCCTCCAGCAGTATATTCACACTGGATTATGTTGAGTACCAGTTCAGTGACTCAGGTTTGGAAACTCCAAATTCCTTGTTCAACTTGCTATTGTCTGTTCAGTACAAGGATTTGGCCTGCAGCCTTCATTCCCTGCTCCATATTGGCTCAACCTGCTCTCCAAAGAAGGCAACCCCCTCTCCCAGATGACCACTTGGACTGATGTGCACCAACATTGGGGCACACAATCTGCTTTTCTTCAGATTGCACACTGGGATTGAAGCTGGAGTTGCCTAGAATATGTTCTGAAGTAGGAGTCTCCCAGCATGTAGAAAGTAGCTACCTCAATCTTCTGCTTGGCCAGACCTTGTGTTCTCCTATCACTCAAGGTACAAAAAACAAACTACGTTTGCAGATGGAGGCTGTGCCTAAGAACAGCAGCTGGAAAAGTCCAAAAGGATTTTCACTGTCACCTGGGTGAACATATGTAAAGCACAGCCATCACCCTCTCCCCTCTAACCAACCAAGTCCCCTCAACAAAGAAGTGAGATGCTGAGTGATATTAGTGTTTCCCAGATGAGAAATGGCAAGATTAAATACTCATCAGATCTCTGCTGGAGACAGATTCATCTGTCATTTCCTGAGCAATGAAACACAAACCAGCCTTTGTTTAAGCTGCTTTGTCTCATTTTGAATATGTGCCCAAACATCACTCTTTTCTATCTGAAGAGTACCCTAAAATAAAAGAGCTGTGAGATTTATGACTGACAGCAAGAAAACAAGAAACTTGGTTAGCTGAAGGTGTTGTGTTCTAGTGACAAGCCCCAGGAGAATGTGGCAGAACAGAACTGAGCACAGAATTGAAGCTGGCAACATTCAGTCTGTTTTCTGCATTTTTTTTTGGTGCTTATCCCCACAGTGGGTACTGCAGCTAACCTTCAACCACAGCAAGCAAAGCAGGATCTGACTTGTGGCTCTGAAGCAGCCGCCACAGAGCTCTCCATTGCACAGTCACTTCCTAAAGGCACCTTGGAACAAATGGTCTGCAGCATCTACAGAGGATAAGGTTTTCTCCGTCGGCACAAGGTGGAACAAGCTGCTGTTTATTCATACCTTTACCAGGGAGAACTGGAAAGGGAACTAGGACAGATCCCTGAGGTACTCAGCTCTGCTATCACACTACCTTCTTAACCACAGTCACCACAGGGATGTGCCCATGCAGAACAGCTTTGGGGGAAGCCTAATATACAGAGCTTCTGCTGCAGTCCATGGTGTGGCCTTCACTGCTGCAGACTCATGGATTTATTTGGGTTGGAAATGACCTTCAAAATCATCAGGTCCAACTGTTGACCTGCTGCTGCCAAGTTCCACTAAATACAATGCACTCCAGTGCTACCTCTGTGTTACATGCATAGCAACGGAAAAGATGGCATGCTGTCTCTGACTGAATGGATTTTTTTTGCTGTATTTTTTATTTCTTCACTTGTTTCTGTGAGGAGAGATGTCCTTATTTGCTACTCTTGATAGTAAAGATGAAAAAAAAAGCAAACACAATCATTTGCACAGATAATAAGCAGGATCACATACATGCCTGCGTGGATAATCCGGGCCTGCAACTAGTTCTTGTGGTAAGAGCAAGGCTTTACTTATTGAAAGGCCAGCTGTAGGAATAAGGAGCCAAGTCCAAGTCAGGGCTCGTCTCCTAACACTTACAGAAAATATGTGAAGGGGTAGAAAGACAAGGGCTTTCCTAACTAAACATACTGTTACTGCTGAGAATGGCTGCTCTAGTCAGCAAGTCCCTTCTATAGTTGTCCTTTTCAATGGCCATGCTCTGTGAGCAGTGTTTTGGTTTGCTTAGTCTCCAGGGAGGCTATAGAGAAGAGGGGTGCTGGAGCAGCTGCTGCTGTGGTATAGATAGTGCATGCCAGGACAGCTTCTTGAAAGCCCCCGTGTTTCTGTGTGACACTTTTTCTGGTGGTGAGGATCAGTTGCCCCATTTTTTTTTTGCGGGATTAAGCGCTGTGTAAGACAGCTCATCCATGTCTGATGCAGTGCTGTCAGGAGGGTGAGCAAGAGAGATTTGGGATGATTAGGGCTGCTGATAAGGAGAACATCCACTACATACCTTGCATCTCCTTACAGAGTATTAATATGCTGCTCTGAAGCAAAACTCCCAAATGGACCTCAGTGTTTGTCTTGGCTCATGCTCATAAACTGATTCAAGACTAGTTACTTCAAAGAGACAGACAAGCTAAAAGTAACGCTGTTGAGCCAAGGCCTTTTGCTGCTTTGTTTTTCTAATGTTATATATTCTCCAGCCAGTCTGGTGAGCTATTTTCCAATTCCTGCATGGAGAAATCTGCTGCTGCTGCTTCGTGCTTTTTCCCCAGAAAACTACTAAAGGGAATGAGGTGCTGTGCTGCCTGGGGTGCTCACAGCTACCACTGTCCTGGCTTCTTAAAGAAGAAATCCCCACAAGCACCAGTCCATGAAGGGCCAGCTGCTCTACAAAACCTGCCTGGGGTTTATCTTTTCAAGTCAAAGACAGCAACTTAAAATTCCTATTCACATGAAGCTGCACCATCTGTCAATATACATGCTAATGTGAGGATGGATATTCCTCTAGGAATTTCAGATCTTTCCAGCTCCCTAGAATGGGCTGTTTTACTGATGAACCACGTATACTTTTTCTTTCAGGAAACATTTCATCTGTCCCCTTATTAGCTAGGGCAGGACCACTAATCCAAGAGCTATGAATTTTCTACTGCTCTCCCTGTCATCTCAAACCAGGGAAGACACGTCTATGGAACTACTGCCATGCATAAAGTAAACCACATGTTCATATATTTTGTCAAATCTGTGTCTGTGTGTGGAAAGGGAATCTTGGGGATTTCCTCCATGGAATTATGACTATCAGAAAGACTACAGATCATAAGTCTATTCCATTTAGCAGACACTGTCAGCACCTTTCTTCCTGGGTGTTTATGGATGTTACTTGTAAAGCAGCCTGTAACAACGCCATCTGTCCTGCCTCAGATAGTTAGCTCACTCCTTCATTTATCACTGCTGCTTTACTGTGAATTCTTGCCATTCTTAAATGTCATTTTTGTGTAGCAGAGTTCAGACTTAGTGCACTGTTTAAAACAAGTTTCACATTCAGCCCAAGGCATATAATCCCATGTGATCCAAGGAAGAGCTGTGACCCTCTGAGTAGTGGAAGTCATAAGTGCCACCCATGGTTATTTCTTAGTCTCCACTTACTGATGGATCTACGTGTCCTCGGTGTTTCTTTCTCCCCTGCTGTATTTGCCCTTCTTTATTCCTCTTTAAGCTCCTCTCAGTCAGCATTTATCATGCATTTGATGTACAGATATCTCTTCTCAAACCTGCAAAATGACTCATCTGTTTTTGTTCTCTTTTTACCACTACATTTCTTGTACATTTATGCCTATAAACAGATCTTTGAGCAGTCTCTCCTCAAGTCACACTGACTGCTTCATACCACTTGCATTCTTCCTTCTCACCAAAACCATAATCTGTTATTACTTGGTTGGGATAGAGGCTTCAGGGTTTTCACAAACTGAAATTTAAATCCATGCTATCTCCTTGCACCACAGAAACAATGTTGGTTAATTTTGGAAATCTAATGTTTTTTGTATTTCTTCATTCTAGTACCTTTAGAAATACCAGTATAGCTTAGGATGCTGCTCTGGCGTCGCTCATCTCAGTGTTTTATTCCTCCAGTTTATGCAGAGAAAGCAAAGACAAGACATTCTGCAGTGATAATAAATGTCAGGAAAGCTGGTTACGATTGAGTGGTCTTTTGCTCAGTGCCAAAAAACACTTCAGCTGCATCCAACAGACATAGGAATCAGATTTAGATAAAAATCACATGCTCTGGGCTGAAGTATGGTGGTATAAATTAATAGTTTAAGTTGTGTAAACGTGTTCGTGAGCCCATGGTGCAGGCAGCTGCCTCCCTCTCATGGAGTTTGGCCATGTGATGGTTGTCAAATGGCTCTTACTTTGCAGATTTTCTTTGCTGGTTTTGGCAGGTTCTTTAGTCTGGTGGTCACCTAATTGTTTCCTCTCCTCAGCTTTAGTATTACCTTTTTTGTTTTGGAGGGTCTGCATCTAAATGTGCAGTATTTGATGATTGAGTCATCTACTCAGTTGCAATAGGAAGGACCATCTCCAACCACCCCACTGGCTTGGGGTGGAAAAAGTCTTTTAAAAGGCAAAAGAAGCAGTGAGAAAACTGATGTATTTCAAGACCTGTGGGTGGGCAATAATATACATCATTCAACAATGAAGAAGATTGAGCTCTGCTTGACTTGGGTAAGAAATAGTGAGCATGGAGAGAAGTAGTAATGGGTCAGGTAAGAGAGTGTGTGAACTGAAGAAAGTAAGAGAACTAGACAGGAAGGAACAGCTATGGGAGGAAAACAGAGAAAAACCAAACCTGTGGAGGAGGAAAAGCCATACAAAGGTAATGGAGAGTGGGAATGGAAAGAATATCCTTAAAGGCAGAAAGAAAAAAAAAAAACAACAAATTGAAGACCTTGAAAGAGGAAAGTATTAATAAAATGGAGGACGAAATGACTGGACAAAAAGTGATGCAAGGAAAAGAAAAACAGAAACAGGGCTGAAAGTAAACATGAGAAAGGATTTTTAGAAAATTAAAAACGGAATTAAAACCCATAGCTTTTAAGCTAATGAACATCTTCTTGTGCTTCTACATTTTATAGAAGTTCCCTGGCAGACATCCCAGGTCTCCATGTTCAAACACATTAGTACCTCAGCCACAAAGCCTCCCTGTGTACTGTCTCATCAGAATAATTTGCAATAAAAGTTAAGCACAATACGTTTCTCTACTTCTGTGGGTTAATCTCAGCTCCCTTGCAAAATGCATCAGCATGTTACCCCAGAAAGGCTTTCCTTTCTCACCCCAAATTTTGTTCTGGATGAAGTCTGAATATCTGCTGTGTTTCTCTGGATCTTCCATACAACCAGTATCCCAGCTGGAATTAATCTCAGCTGCTCCAAGAAGCCCAGCTGGAGCCAGAGGACCAGAAATCTCTGAGATCTTTGTAGTGCCCAACCAGACACTGCCTTGCGTGTGTGCAGTCAGTCTAAGGCTCTCAAGAAATTGCTGAATCAGCCTCAAGGGTTTTGGAAATAAACTAAGAAAAGGGGGGAAAAAAATCTTAACCTTTCGTTAGTCACTCCTCTCCTTTCTCTTTACTATGATTACCTGTCTGTGAGGAGTTTCATGCATTTTGCATAACATACATATCAGATCTGGGAGGAAGAATGAGTGTCTTTTCAAACCCTTTCTGAGAAATTAAATACTAGAAGTACTGTATGTCAGAGCAGCACGTTTAGGTGACTTTGGTGTGAAGAAATACTTGGAATAATTATTTTGGACATGGATGACCAGGTCATCCAGGATGACCCACCAGTGGGTTTGGCACAGATGGGTTGCCACAGTCATCAGGGAGAGACTTGCTCCTGGATGCTGCTTGCCTGACAGAATTTCTATCTGCCCATGTGCCCAGGAAAAGGAAGGAAAATAGAGGCTAAGGAAGCAACTGAGCCTCTTGTAACACAGTCTGTGCTACAGCACTCTCACAGCAGCTCAGCTTTGAGGCTTTCTCACAGAACATGGAAGGACACCCCACTAGCCAAGGGTCAAAGCAGCTGGTTTTGTTATTCCAGGCATTAAATAGAAACTACTCAGGAATCTGTGCTGCCAACAGGTTGCAATGCAGTGATATTTAAAAGAAGAGGAACCAAATCCTGGTGTTTCAGAGTGTTGGCCCATCAAGTAGAGCCTCTAACAACAAATCTTTCAGTTAATACAGAAAAATAAAATTTGCAGTAGAACACCCAGGCATGGGGTTGATTTAGCAACAGTTGCCACAAATGAGGAGTTACCAAGCAGACAACTGCCTCTTCTATCATGTGAAAGCACTGGGAATCCTCTTTGATGGCTTCTAGATTTCACTGAGATGAGATCCTCACCAGCTCCTGAGTGTGCGTGGGAGGGGAAATCTGGTCATTCCAAACACTTCAAAGGAGAAGAAAGTAGTGCCAGACTAAAGTTTTTCTATTGTGCATATGCTTTTATTCTGAGATGGCATAGGCGTGACTCCACCTAAGCAAGTCATACAGTGTGAAAAACACTTGGTAGGTGAATGTAACACAAGAAACAAGGCAGATGATGAGAAATTAAACTTCCACTCTAAATCCTAGCTCATACCTCTACTTGAATCTGGGTCAGGAAGCATCAAAGTCTTCCTCGTCAGCACTGGTTGGCATCCTGTATGAAGTATACTAGTCTCTCTCCCATTTTGTTGTGGAAAATGTATCTGGCAGAAAGGCACAAGCAGAGTGGATCTCATTTGGTTTCTTTGTCGGTGCCCCCAAGAATGAAATGAGTATGCAGAACAAACTTCCCTGTTCATGAAAAAAATCTTGTCATTTCATGTGGAAGCAGAAACAGCTGGTGAGAGACAGAAAGGGCTGTTTGATCTGCTGCTTCCCATGTTAGTTTTGTGGTTTAAATGCAGGATCTTCTCTTTCTTGGAGGATAAGGCCAGCAATTCTCTGCACACAAAGAGATCCTCTATAGAGAATGTATGAAATATCTAACCCTGATCGGCCAGAGCAGTGCAATCCTCCAGCTTTCTGGAGGATCAATGGAGAATTCAGTAGGCAGAAAAGACTGTTAGAGGAACTGTATAAGAGCTTCAATGATAGAGGACCTTTTCCTTCACAGCAAATGTACCCAGAGAATTTGCATATTGCTGCAACATTATGACAGATGAATTTTCAGTCTAGCACTTGGGGGTTTTAATGTCATTATAAATGATCCAAAATAATTATATGACTGCACAGTGCAACAGTGTGGGAAGCACTGTATTAGCTATTACACTTAATTATTTAATACAGAAAATTATTCGCACAGTCTTGAAAGCCCAGTGGGATGGTGAACCGGGGTCTCATTCACAACAGCATCAGCAGCGTCAGCAACAGCATGTAAAGGGAACAGTTCCAGGGAAAAGTGACTTGCTCTCACTCTCAGACAAAAAATCCCAACCCTCTATCACTTTGTGTGAGGTTGTTTCAGAGGGTCAAAAAGTTCTCACAGATGTGAATCTTCTCTTCGGAGAGGAACGATACCAGAATACAGACTGTGAGACAGCGCCTATTAAGAGCCGTTCATCGTGTTAGAAAGTGACATTTCTGTGACAAATGGTCACCTGACTGAAGTCTGAGAGAGTTGATTTCTCTATCATGCCTTGGAGACTTCAGTTTTTTGTAGACCTTGGAGACGTGAGTTTTCTACATTTCTGCTTCCCCAAGAGTAAAATGAGAGTAACCATCCTCATTTGGAAAGTTATGATTGATAGGTAAAATAAAATAATAATGAGCATAATTTTATTAACTACTCCAATCCATATAAAATTCAGCCTTTTATGAAAACGGAGATAACTTACAAAAAAAAAAAGAAAATATGCAAAAACCTATTGCTCGTACCTACTGCCCTGTTTCTTCAACATTCTGTCTTTCTGCCAGTCAGTATCCACTACACATGCAGCAAAACATGTCTGAGCAGTCCACAGCCTTTTCCCATGCCGCATACGGACACAGGGAAGCTATTCCAAGTCCTGCCCCATATTCAGAATGTTTCTTCACCCATTACTTGCCACTATCTCATCTTACCACAACATTAAGTGACTCTTCACTCTGAAAATGTCTCACTTCTTTTCTTAAAGGTTGAGTTTTACTTCTTTTGAATCATTCTTCCCTGTGCTGGGATGTCAGTCCAAATATAGAAGACAGAGTATCTTAAGCAGCCAAGCCCATCCTTTAGCTCTTTTCATAGGACTCTTTCACATTGCTGTTTTGGTTTATTGCCTTCAAGAGTTATTTGTTGGCTCTCATCAAAACATGCTTTTTCTAGACCTTCCAGAGTCTTTGGAAATTGAAAGCATTTGCAGCTTCTTCAAAATGGAGTTTGACAGCAAAATTCTCATGGAATGCATTCTGCGATAAGCGATCAGTTCAGACGTAGCAAGCCATCACATTCACTTCAGTCTTTCCGGTAAAACTGGTGCTGATTTTGTTTCTCTTTGCTGGGAACAAGTCTGGTTTCTGACTGAAGGGCAGTAATTGTTAAATGATAGCAATGTGCTTACTGTTCATGAAGAAGAAGGCCCAATCCCCCATAGGGTATTGCTGTGCCACAATATACCTGTAGGAAGGTCAGGAATGCTTATCTTATCTTATAAGTAGACAGCAAAATTTGTAAGAGAGCTTCCTGCTATTCTGCCTCCATTTTCATGCACTTATATCAAAGAGGCCTTAGGCATTATTGTTCTGAGGCATTACTCACCCTTCCTTCAAATGCAGCTAAAAGCAATCCAGGCCGAAAAATTACATCAGGATCAACTGGTTGAATCATCCAGCTTCAGCATGTTTTACTGTTATGATTTCCTCAGGCCTTCTCAGCATGTTACCTTGAAGCACAATCTTTGCTATGTCTAAGAGATGCTTTCATAATATGCTTCCATATTGTCTTTGCCGTGCTTCTTTCCCAGCCTTTGGAGGACCTGGGACCATAATGCCTCACTTCAAGCCTTCCCCATGGCTGACAGCTTGTGTACTACCAGCCACTTCACAGTAAATTAAGTACAGAGAGATGTAAGATAACTGTGACACCAAGTGCCACCACTTTCAGTACCTAAAGGAGGCCTACAAGGAGGCTGGAGAGGGTCTTTTTACAAGTTCACGAAGTATCAGGACAAGGGGGAATGGCTTTAGAGTGAAAGAGGGTGGGGTTAGATGAGGTATTAGGAAGAAATTCTTCATAATGGGGGTGATGAGGCACTAGACAGGTTGCCCAGAGAAGTTATGGATGCTCCAACTCTGGAAGTGATCAAGGCCAGGCAGGATGAGGCTTTGAGCAGCCTGGTCTAGTGGGAGGTGTCCCTGCCCATGGCAGGTAGGTTGGAACTAGATGATCCCTGAGGTTCCTTCCAAACCAAACCATTCTATGAGTCTATGTAGATGAGCATGGAGGGACTCATGGTACCATCTAGAAAATACAATTTTGGTGAAATGAACTGGGTTGCAAGGTCTGGAAATGAAAATCTTAGTTCACAGATCAGATATGATACAGTCTTTTCCAGGCATGACTCCTCCAACATTGTCAATTATCAGTAGGTGTGGAGACCATAAAAAAGAACCTGTTTTGACACAAGAGATTCAATAGTTCCAGCCTCCATAAATGTTGAGATTTGTCAAATGGTAGCTTGAGGACCTTGGTTCAGGCAGTGGGGTTTTTTCCTGTGATGGAGATATTTGTTCACTAGAAGTAGAGGTGAAACCCATAGTTTGCTTTAGGACCTGCAGGATCTCAAACAATAATCAGAACGTGTCCACTTCAAGGTGGTCAGTAACAAGATACCTCAGTTTTGTCACAGTGACCTAGAAATAACCATTTGAGATCTTTTTCCAGATCACAGAGCCACTCAGGTCCTCCAACTCCATTCTTTCTGTGTTCAGGATATTCAAGCAGGCCCTCAGACCTCAAGGGACACCTGTCTGCTTTCACCAATGCCCTCATTGTGAGAGAGAGCATGAAAAAGAATGGGGGACAAAGGAAAATATCAATGTTTTTGAGTATCTACTTTGGTCTGCAAGTTGGTCTTGTTTTCTTATGGAATAAGCAGAGAGCTGTGAAGTTTCTTCAGAACAGTCTAAAGAGATGAAAAGCTCCTCTTCTCTTTCCCTGTCTACAGAAAGATTTGACAGAGTACAGGGGGGCCTTGTTTAATTCCCTGCAGCAGTGACTCATTACAGTGACTGGTAGGTGAATTGCAGGGACTCTGTGCCTCAGAATTAATCCATCAGTGGATGAGAGATGATAGATAGTATGCAAATAGATGCTGTTTTCCTGCAGCCTGTCAGGAGCTCCAAGCAGCTGCACGCTCCGCTTTATTCCTTCTCTGTTAGGTTCTGCTAATCTTCCTGATTGCTGTTATGGCTAAATGGTATTTTAGCATAACAGAATTTGCATCTGACACACATCTCTGTTCGGTGTCAGGAGCTATTGTAGCTTTATAAGATTGTTTTGCGTGTTAGGATACACGCAAATCCCTCAAATCTGCTGTGAGAGGTTGTGCCAAGAGTCATGGTAGTGTGTAAATGTCGCTTGATTCTATACCGTTTTGTGATGAAACGGCCTCTTTTGCAAAAATACTTTCAGGGAAAGCGTGTTTTAATGAAGTCTGAGAACCGACTCTCACAGCTTCAAATAGCCTGCAGCATTTTCAGATACAAATTCACATACTAACCAACCATCAACCAAACTAGCAGTTCACGTCATTTTGCAAATCACCAGCAAAGTCTGCTTTGGTGCCCTTTGCAATCAACAGGAAAACTTCACTAAGCAATCACATGGTATGCCAGGGTATCAGCCCCTTCCTCTCCTTCCTATATACTTTTTCCATCTGATTAAGATTGATGCTTCTTTTTGTTGTTTTAGCATGCAGGATTATTTCAGATAAGTGGTAGCAAGGTTCTCCTGTAGTTTGCTTTCCTTTTAGGCTGCATAGTTTTCTGTATGTCTTAGTTTCTCCTCCTCAATGCTTCATTTCTATATCATAAATACATACATGCATGCATGTCTTTCCCTTTTTTCCTATAACATTGCAACATCATCTTCCACTGGGGACCATCTGACCTACATTCAGATCCCACCCAGTGAACAGCCTTGACCTTGCTGTGCCCTTCATCTTTAGAGACTTTTTTCTCAGAGGGTTTTGTTAAATTTTGGCAGCCACCTCATAAGAGACAGAAATGAAAACCTGGGACTAAGCAGATAAATAACTACGCATCAGTTAACACACAAGTGGCCCTGCAGATCCCACAGGCTGGATGCTCATAACCAACTGATACCATGACTCAACAGCACCGTTCCCCTGAGGATTTCTGTGCTTCAGTGTAGATACACAGCACTTCAGCTACCACATACTCTTATTATGGGCCCCAGGTGACTCTGAGCTTCAGGTAGACTCCAGTGGGCAATTTTCCCTGCTATTGTTGAGGCTTCTTAGATACCACATTTAGGATCTCATATTCACAAAAAAATAACAGAAATGGTGTCCAGAGATTTCAATGCCTCCGTAAGTACCAAAACAAACCTTAGCTTCTTTGGTAGATAATCTCAGCAACTAGGAGACCTAAAAATTATTGGCATACTCAATCTGAAATGTTACGATGTCTGCTCCTCTTGCACAAATGAGATTCCATTCCAGTCAGCTACTGCATATTTATGCTCAGTCTTTCATTAATTTATTGATCATATGGTGATACACTATCATTTGCTACCTTTGGGGGGAAAAAAAGTGGGGAAAAAATATGCTCTTCTGGTGGAGCTATTTCATGCTTTCTGAATATTCAGTCCAATCCTCCTGGTCTCTCTCTGTCCTCTTTTCTCCCCAAAAGCTTCATGGATCTCCAAAGACATCCCACAAGAGAGGGTGACTACCATTCACCAATAAACCCCTGAGGATGCCATTATGTGGCATGCAATTATACAGCTAAATCAGGGTCAAGCATCTCCCTTTAAGGGTAAAATATGGTATTACACTCTAAATTCCTGTACTGCAAAAACAAACAGTGCCATCAATTCATTTCCAGTCAGACCTCCACCCTCTTGGGAAAAGTATACAGAACTTTCTGGTGGGAAAAATATTTTGGAAATACAACCTCTTTATTAGAGTGAAAGCTCTTTCTTCATTCAGCTTGTCTTTCATTAGCCACCCTGGTACACTCCAGTGAGGAATGTGGCTTGAAGAGGTCCTTTGAGGTCACAGGAGGCAAGTCCCAAAGGGCTGTAGTTCACTCCTGATATGTACTCAAAACTCCTGACAAGATTATGAGGTCTGAGCCAAAGCTAAGTAACCACATGGCCATTCATAGGTAAATGTCTCTAAGGAGGGTGGGTGGCTTTTCAAGGAAGGATCCCATTACCTTTCCACACAAATGAAGCGTCTGTGTTCTCTGTTTCTTTGAGCTCTCTTACTGTAAATATATCTTCCTGTTTTTCACCCTTCTGTTTGAAACACAGAAGGAGCAGGTGAGGAGGAAAGGAAGGGTTTAAAATCCATGTGTTTCCTTAATTCAACACTGGTATATTGGATGTGGGGTTGAGTAAAACTGCATTCATATCCATGGTTCCTCTCTGGAAGGCTCCTACAGGAGGAAGAGCTCTCTGAGTTCACCTTACAGCCACGATAATGCTCTTTCTGGGCTTCCAGAGCAGACAAGCCCATGACTTTCAAGCAAGGAACTGGCTGATGAGATTCAGCAGAGCATCCCAGGAGAAAGAGCTTCCTATGTAAATCTGGAGCAACACTACTGAAGTTAGCAGAGTGACTCCAGATACACCGTGGTGTCACAAAGGTCCAAAGCAGCTATTTTTTGATGGCAATATATAAGGGACCTTTTCTTTCCAGGCCTGAATCTCTCCTGAGATGTGCCAACTCTGTCAGTGCAGTGTCATTGCATCCAGTGAGGCTGTATTACTACAGCTGGGAGCAATATTTAATTTACTGGCTTTGGTGTTCATCTGAGGACAGGATTTGATGCTGCTTGTCACCTGGGTTTTGTATCAACAGCAAATGCTGTTTTCACCAGCAGCAAAGACTATTGGGCTCTACAAAAGAAGCTGCTCAGCAAAAAGAAATTATGAATTTGGTTACACCAAAAACATGCTTTGCAGTATGATGCCAATCACAGCAAAAAACCCCACAGACTTAAAAATCATTAAAAGTCATCATTTTCATGAGCAAAACCTAAACAACATGTTTTGGATCTTTATATTTGTAACTGCCCAAAACCAGACTCTGGGGATTTTTGAGTCGTTTAAATTACTGTTGAAATCCTTAATAATTCCTAAACTATGCATTTGAGAGGAAATAAAAGAGAACCATGCTACTGAACACATGTGAGCAGTGCCATTGCCTTCAGCAGGACTGTGCACATGGACAGGGGCAGAAGGATTGGGTCTGTTGTCTTCTACTCTGTTCTTTGATCCTGCAAGTTTACTGTTTGCCAAGGTCGCATCAGGCTGCAAAGGCACTTTTTGTAACTCTGTATGATCTGTGTCTGTCCTCTATTTATTCCAAATGCGTTTGCCTCTACAATTTAATCTGCTGTTCTCTCCCTCCCCTTCCTCTTGGTGAAGTCTAATTACAGTTTTATTCCAGGTCCTTCTGATTGCTAATGATACTGGACATCACCGCTGAATTCATTCTAATATTTGTTGTGTATTTTCTAGGCTGGACACTGAATAATAATATTCTCTGAATTTGCTTTTGCTCCTATTTCCTTCTTCCCTGTTGTAGCTAATTGTGTAGTAATGTGTAACCCTAGGATGATTACTCCTCCCAGTGCAGAACTGCTAAGAACAGGCTGTAGAATGAAGCCTGGTTTTGAGGAGAGGATTTCAAAGTCCACTCTACGAACTCCCTTCACTGGTGTGAAACCAGCCAGGCAGTGGCTTTTTGTTTTGCTTCATCTTTTCTTTTTCTTTTTTTTTTTTCCTTGCCCCAAGTGTAATGCTGTTCATAACTGTGAGTCTCAAAGTGTCCTGGAGGCAGTGTTTCAGGACTTAGAAAGACACTTTTTACCAGTGCCTGCTCCATGTGATGGTTGAACCCACAGTAATTTGAGGTTCCCAAGCCTCACTTTGTACAGTGCCAGTACTGAGATAATTTTTTTTCTTTCTTTCTTAATTTTTTTTTTCTTTTCTCCTTTTTGCTTTCTGCAAGACTGCCTGGGAACACAGACTCACACTTTACCCATGACCTGACTCTTTGACTAAGAATAGTAGTCACAGTGCAGCTCGGGTTCAGTCTCACTGGAGACATACTGCAGCTGGGAAACAGGGAGGTCAGATTAGCCCATGCTAACAAAACCAAACACAAATCCAAAGGACTATGGAGGATTCTGTATGTTTGTCTCCTTTAAAGACTGCAGAACAAGGGGAAGAGATTGGCACAGGTGTTCAGTGAGCGAAGACAAATTTTCTTTGCTTGTGGCATTGTACAGGAAATTTACATACAGAAGTTCATCTTCTGGGCTGAACAGAACCTTTTTCAAAAGAATCCTGTATCCTTACAGCCTACCCAGCCAAAAATTATGCAGGATGGGGATAGTAAGCAGTGCTGATTAGCATCTCCTGAACTCTGCTTAGGACAATGGGATGTTTAAGATAGCCCTTGGAGTGATCTGCTGTAGCTTGTCCTGGGCAGCTAATGTGACAGTGTTGCTGGAGCACTGTCTTTGACATGAGGGAGCAACAGGTCTTGCTCTGAGCACATGCTGAAGCCAGCTTTGCTCCCATTCTTACCCCTTCCTGCCGGGATGTGCCAGGCTACATTCACACCCTCATTTGTGGTGCAGACGTGCTTTCAGAGTAACAGAAATACCAGTCCTGCTCTGTATTCTTAAGACAAGAGCTAAAGCATTAGTAATAGAAAACGTTAGGCTAATGATTGTCATAATACACATTGTGGTGAGATTTAAATAACACATTCCCAGCTCGACTGTGCCCTCTCCTCCACTGTGACGCAGCAGCCAGCTGTTCCCTGTGGACAGAGCCTTACATCTGGAACGTGGACTGGTGGATTGATACTCACACTGGCATAAGGGGATCCATTTCTTGAGAGAACCGTATGACACCATTCCTGTACTCTCCACCAGATGAATCTAAGTCAAATGGAGAAGGGTGCTGTGTTGCTAGAAATCGAGATATCTGGAGGAGCTGGTCCTGCAAGCCTGGCTCCTGTGAGCAGCCATGCTCAAAATTATCTCTATGACTTCCCTTCAGCCCCTGTCTCAGAGTCAGAGAGGAGGAGTGACTGCCCTGGCATCACATTAGCTGAATGGGGGCTGCTCACTCAAGTCAGGGAACCCAGGCCTGGGCTACAGCTTGAGACGCAACAAGTAGACTTGAGAGGAAAACCCCCTGAGGTCTCAGGGCAGTAATTCTAATGGTAATTTTGAACTGTTTTTGTCTGTCTAACATTCCTTTTTAATCCCCATCCTGCCTGCCCCTTCCTTATGTAGGGTTACTTTAGTGATCCTTGGAATGTTTTTGACTTCCTCATCGTAATTGGCAGCATTATAGACGTCATTCTCAGTGAAACTAATGTGAGTATTACTCTACCCTCCCCAGGATACCACCACCTCCTCCTCCTCTGCCGTTCCTTCTCTCTTTCTCTCTTTTTTTCTCTCTCTTTTTGTTTTCTGTTTTTTTTCCCTCTAGTCATGCTTTTATTGAACTTGCCGTCGTCCTTCTCCTTCTCCCAGGGAAAAAAAAAGGAGGGGGGGAAATGCCTCCTTCTTTTTCACTTGTCATAGCTCACCCCAAGGCTGTGACTGGTGAAAGCGCACAGAGTTTGGGGTGTGTGTGCTTTTTTTCCCTCCAAAAGGTAGACATGTTTGAGTGTAACTTTCTGACTAACCAGGCTTTTGTTGATACCCTCCATCATGTGAAATGTAACAGAGGTTTGAGCAACCAATACTATAGAGTGGTAAGAGACTATTTAATATGCCCACGTAACCTCTTTCTTTTCTTATTTTTTTTCCTCTTCTCTCCCTCTTTCATGCTTTTGTTTCATTTCGTTTCGTTTATTTTTTATTTCATTTTGGTTTACTTTTTACTTTTTTTCCCCTCTTTTCTCCCTTTCCCTCTTTCTCTCCCTCCTCTCTCTCTCTCATTCTTTCTTCTCCTTCCTTCCTTTCTCTCTCTCTCTCTCTCTCTCTCTCTCTCTCTCTCCTTGGCTTCTCTGCCACATGCAGCACTATTTCTGTGATGCATGGAATACATTTGACGCCTTGATTGTTGTGGGTAGCATTGTTGATATAGCAATCACCGAGGTGAACGTAAGTAGCTGGCGTCTGTCCATGATCGTGCCTGCTCTAACATTCATTTGCCTTTCCCGGGTTCTTTTTATTTTATTTTATTTTTTCCCCCCTCCCCCTTTCTCCTTTCTTTTATTTTCAGAACTTCTTGTTTAGTTTTGAAGCTCTTTATTTTTTATATTTCTTTTTTTTTTTGTTTGGTTTGGTTCTGTTTTAATTTTTGGAACGACTTAAAGGACTTTTTTGACTGTTGCATCATTTTCTTCCCTTCATAATCCGCCTGGCATGAATTAAACTGTATAGCAGGAAAAGTGATGGGAAGCGTGGAGTGTAAGTGAAAAGGCTATTTGTGCCATGGGAAGCTGCTAGAATAGTCCCAGGCCAGCACTTTGGTCTACCCAGTGTTATGCTTTGCTTCCCATGGCAGTTCAATACTCTCCACCCCACAGAGAGATAAAGGTCAGTTCTTTCGAGGTGGAACTGCGGGAACCAAACCAGGAATACTCCCTGTGCCTCCTCACTCAGGCTTCCTCCAAAAGAAATAAAGACCAAATCACCTCTGTTTAGAGGAACCTTCTCCTAATGTTCAGTTTCTAATTTGAAGGAAAAAAAAAAAAAAAGGTAGATAAAATAAAAACAAAGCCAAAATACCAAAGAAAAATAAAGCGCTAGAGTTCCAACCCATTTTTTGGGGGATTTGCAACCTGATTTGCTCCATCTCTCAAATTCCACCGGCACAATTGACACTGATTGGCCCCACTGGTGCCCATCTCAGCAGACAGGTGAAGGATTGAGTGAGCCACGGAGACTGAAATAAGCATCTGATGTTCAAGGCATAAATCACATCAGCCAAATCTTTTCCTCTGTCTGTTTTCTTGGAGGTGGATGGATACAGAATTATAGGATAAATAGACAAAGGACAGGCGGGAAACGCAGAGATTCCCAAAAGAAAGACTATGATGGATTTATGAGCACAGACAAAAATTGCACTCAAATATCCAGCTTATAAAGGCCAGACAAATAGAAATATTGAAGAAAAATTGCTGTAAAAATGTTAGAGGAGAGCAAATTAGTCATGAATTTTCAAAATTATGTGGCTGTTGAATAAATATTACAGCTTGGAATTGTTGTGTACTGTAGAGGCAATCCATTGCAAGCAGAAAAGTGACAGCATAGTTTTCACTCAGTGCTGTATTTAGAGAAAAAATGTAGGCAACACTTTGAAAAAACTTCCAAATAAAATATTTTCATATCTTGGTTCTAGATTAATTTTTGTTCAACCTCTTTTTTCTTTTTTTTTCTTTAATTCTGAAGCAGGGACACTTATTCAAGCTGTAACATTTTGATTTAGAATAAATAAACTATTTTTTTTTGAAACTAGTTTATTTTCCTTGTTTTTTGAGAGAATGGAAAATAGTTTCTAACTGAAAAGGAACTTTTATTTCATATCTCTTAAATGTCCCGCTTTCTGGACACAAAAAGCTGTTTACAACATTTCCCACAGAATGTTGTAAACTATTTTGGTTACCCTTTTACTAGATAGATATTAGGATTAGGCTGACTTTGTAGGGAAAAGTTACAATGGTCAGTTGGTTGAAGTTGTTAATTTTTAAGAATGAAATTAAAGCCTTTTTTCTGCTACGCTTGTCACAAGAAAACTAAATAGGGAACCTGGCAATAGCCTTCAGGTTGTGGAAATTTCAGTTCTCATCCATAGAGACAGAACTGTACATGGTAATGGAGGAAATAAGTACAGTTAGCTGGAGATGAATCATACTAAACATCAACAAGACTTCCCTGACTGATATATTTGAATCCATACAAAAGTCCTCCAAGCAGAAAGGAAGGAAATCCTTGCGTTTTGATAAATAAATGGAGGTCTGTCATAGAGCAGAAATCCAGGGAAAATCCATTTATCCTTTTGAATAAACTCACAATAATTCCCTATAAATTAAAGAACTTTTTACATCATGGGTTAGGACACTTTGATATGCATCCCATTAAACTTCCACAGTGTGAGAGAAGGACAGTCAGCAGGGCCTCCTCTTGTTGGTGGGGAGAGACGCAGCCCTCCTCAGACCCACTGGTGCCTCCCCTTACATGTCTGTGACAGGGGAAATTAATTGCTCTTTGGAGGTGCCCATCCACTGACTGGTGAGTGTCTAGATTTGTTAGGTTTGTCTAGACACCCAGCTCTCAGACACTACATTTGAGCAGTATAAATCATATTCATTCTCAGCATCTTGTCGAGACGGTCATGCTGCTCCTGATTGTTCTGATCTTCAGTCTCCAGGGCTGTCCATCGTGGTGTGCTTAATTGCCACTGACAAGGCTCCCTCCCTTTTCCATTCCCTGTCTAAATTCAAGTTTATCTCAGCCAAGGCCCAGAATCCAGTTTTTGGTTAGAGAAGTCATTGAAAAATAAGGACGTGTGTCTGTCCAACCAACCATCTCCTGTCTTAGTTGAGGAGGCAGCAGGGGTGGCCCTGACTCTTTTAGTAAGGGCTATGAAGAGCATTGTGTGATGGTTCCCCCTGTTTCCTCTAAAGAATCCTTTCCTTCTATACAGTTTTACAGATCTCTGCACACGTCTTTTTGTTACCTGGCATGTTTAAATCTTCTCTTTTTATCTAGGCAAGTCCTTTGCTACTAGTTTCTAATGTTTGTTACTAAAAACTTGCACAGTCTTTTGATGCACTGTTAAATAAGCAGCAGCTATGGATGGAGTTTGTTCTGAAATGTTCTGAAATCCCTTTGCACTTGTAACCCTTATTGAATAAGAGAATGTTTTGTATGTTGGTTTGTCCTGTCAGATTCCCTCCCTGCTAGCAGCACTTGATATGTTACATCTGTAGAAAATGGGCTCTGGAAGTAGCAGCCCATCTTGGACGGACGGGTGTCACCTTCCCAAGCAGTGTGAGGCAGTTTATCAGACACACTTCTCCCATCTCCTCAGGAGCTTGTTGCTTTCTTGCTGTTTGTGGGTTTGAGCAAACCCTGCCGTGTGTTTCCGTACACTGTCTTGTCTTGTTCCAAGAGACCTGGAGTCTGAAAAGGAAAGAAACAATAAACCCTAAAATGCCAATCGGCTCCACTAATAGGAGATGTTTAGACCAGTCGGGCGCAGGTAAAATGTTTCTGCCCAGCTCCTTTAGAAGCTGAAGAGTGTTTTGTGGTAGGGTCTTGGGAGGTGCTGCTCTTGGAGAGAAGGGATAGTTTTCATTTTGGTCAGTTAGGGAAGATGGAGACTCCTGGCACAGGTCACAGACACGTAAGCCTGAACTCTCTGTGAAGTTCATCTGACATTTGCATTCAGGGGAAGCAAACCCAGCAGGTGCAGAGCTGCCACAGCTGTAGTTGGGGGGCAGGGGTGGAACACTGGTTGTCAGCCTCCACAGTGTGTGTGCAGGTATGAGCTTGCTTTTATTTCTGCAGTTCCCCATGCTCTGTTTTTGGTGGTTTGTTTTTTTTTTTCCTTTTGACATTTATTTTTGTTTCTCGAAAAGGAGTTTCCCAGACCAAAACCTTCATTAAGATATATGTGAGTGTGCATGGGTGGGTCTTTGTCTGTGCACTCCATTGGTTGTACTATATGTTCCTGAGTGTGTTTGGATGCCTGTGTATGGGCTACAAATCCATGGGAGAGTGTACAGGCACAAATCCATGTGTGGGGAAAAGAGAGTGTGTATGTGAGCATACGTATTTCATATGTATTTGTGTTGTGAACAGTTGTGGATGGAGACACGTGAGTTGTTGTGTAACTGAGAAATATGAACATGCTTTCTGAGCTGATGTGACTGTCTTACTGTGGGGATGGGTGTTTGTACCTGAGAGTTTTCTGAATGCAGGCATGCTCATCTGCATGCCTGGGGGTGAGTGAACACTTGCATGCCAAGCTCAGCGTATTCTCGTTAGCATGGCTGTGCGTTCAGAAACAGCGAGAAGGCATGTGCTTGTGAGGTAGGCTCCCGGGTTGCCTCAGCATTTCTGAGTCATTTAGGAAGCTTTCACTTAAAACAACTCCATGGTCTGGAGATATGTCAAGCGATGAGTCCAATTGCATCACGTTGGGCCCACCTGCTTACTGCAGCTTAGGAACCCCAGCCAGCACCCCAGACACATGGAGAGGCATCTCATACAACTGAGTAAATGCCAAGGGCACAGAGCAGGTTAAAATCTGGTGGGTTTAAAAACTTCAAAGGGGCACAATTTCTGCCAAATTCACTTTTAAATTGCCTGACTTTGAAGCTGCATTTTCAGAGCTTTGCTCTCGGTGACTGTTGCGCAACTAACTTCCTAGCCACAAAATAAGGATTGATTTTTTTTTTTTTTTTTCAAAATTTTCTGGAAATATTCAATGTTTCTGGTTTGGGGCAATCTTAAGCCACTTCTTAAGTGACTGAAGAGGGATAGGAGGACTTTTTAATCTTTTTTAATCTTTTCCTAAAAAAAGAACTTCCAAGGCAGAGACCATGTGTCAACTCTCTTTAAGTCCAAGAATGACTTTTGGAGAGTAAGATGAAAGATGATATAATATATGAGGCCTGGTATGTAGGGCCTGTGGATTCCTTGGACTTCGATTACATCCCTGTACCTCAGTCTTCCCATCAGTGACTTGAACATTGTTATTATTGCTTATGTTAAGAAAGTATTGTCATTAGAGTTTAAAAAACACTTTAAGCTCCTTCAAAGAAAACATTAAGATGGTAAAAATTATTGCTATCTATTATAATAGGAAATAAATGCTATAGGAGTTGAATAAAAGCCAGCAAATTTGGAATATATCATCCCAGAAGCAGCCCTGGGCACAGGCTTGCATTTCCTTCCTTTCCACATCAGCAGACACAGCCTGGAGTTGAGCGCTGTAAAGCTGACTGACAGCCTGCTGTCCCCTCCTCCAGGCAAAGAAGTGGCTCATTACTGTTTGTTGTTCTGTATCAAAGGGGAAAATCAAGTTTGATTTGTGCTCTGTGCTACAGTGCCCAAAGTGACAAAAGAAAAACGGTCAGGCCCTGTGCCACTGGGAAAGCTGTAAATGTAACCTCCTCCCCCTCAGCCAGAGAGAAAAGTTTTGGTTCATTGGGTTCTTTTTCCTTCGTCCTTTCTTCTGCCAGTGTCAGACCAAAGATACTGTGTCCCTGAGTCTTTGTTTGCTATCAAAGCAATGCTCACAGCAGAGCCCACTGAGCTGGATGAGTCCCTGTGGCCAGCTGAGGGGTTGCCAATCCAGCTGCAGTGGGCAGCTCATGGCGTGTGGATGTGTGAGAGTTACAGAGGCATGTTCAGGTGGGAGCATGTGTGTCTCTGGAGCATCAGCATAGGTACCAGTGACAGTGGGGATGTGGTGTGTTTGATTCTGTCTGTCTGTCTGTCTGTCTCAAAAGGATGTCAGGGAGGGGGAGGATTTGTGCTTACTTGCAAACCTGTCTCTGAGGGCTTCTGCCAGTGCCACTGAGTGTGTCTGCACGTGTGGGTACTTCTGTGTTCATCAGCTGTGTCTGAGAGTGCATGAGGATGACTGAGCAAACCATCTGGACTGGTGTCCATCCTGCCTCTTCCACTCCGTGGCCATACTTGCATGTCTGAGTGTGTCTGTGAACACTGCAGGAGGTAGAGAGGAGGAGGAGTTACCTGTGACAGGTACACAATGCAATACAGCAGATGTGATGAGCCAGGGAGGTGTGCATGGTTATGAGATGAGAACTGTTAGGAATAGGGTGACCTGAGGGCTTTTGTGAAATAATGGAGTATTTCCCTACCTAAGATGCCCTCCTACTGTAGCAGCACACATTTTCCTAAGAGTGAACATTGTGAGTGGTTTTAGGGTTGATGGAAATGATAGGTTTTTTAATGGGAGAGGTGGCAGGAGGAGAGTGCAATGCTGTGTGTGGTCTGATCCATGGTAGCATCTGGGAGACATAGGACCTGGGTTCTTCAGGAAGTAGCACCCCTAGGAAGAAGGTTAGAGAAACCCAAACCCCACTTTGCTGTATTACTTCCCTTAAAAAACATCAGTCAGATCTGTTGTGCCCAAGCCTGCTGGGTAGTGGTTTGGCATTTGTCTATCAGGAGAGCTGAGTACTTTATATCTTGTGCTTCTGAGAAGGTTTTCAGTCTCTGATAGGAAGTCAGCAGAGGGTTGCAGCTTGATTGATTCCTGAGTACTGATCCAGTAAGGCCAGATAGATACCAAAGCATTCAGCTCCCAAGTCTTGGAGACCTGTGCAGTGATTTCTTATTTAGGCTATTTTATTTCTGAACTAAAACAGCTCAGGCTTAAACCAGGTGCATAGGGCCTTTTTTTACAGTCATCTTGCTTTTGGTGTCTAGAGGCTTCATATGATTTGCCATGGGCTCCTGCTCCCATTCTTTGGAATATCTGACAGCCTATACTTAAGTCTCCCTCTCACCTTCTCCTGCACTTCTCCCTTTTAACCCACACCCTGCCTTTCTTCCTTTTCTCCCTTGCTTTCCTCTCCCTTGTCTCCAGCCACACTAAACCTCACGAGTTCGTTTTCACCCTCAATCAATGTGTCTGAAGGCAGAGAACCAGTGGCTTAAGTCCTGCAGTCCTTACTCAGGCAGAACTGCCCCCGGGCGTTCCGCCTGCGCAAGGACTGGAGCGGCCGAGCCCTGCGGCACAGCCCTGTACACACACCCCCCCACAATGGGAGCAAGGATCGGTGGAAGGACGACATACATCCAGCCTGCACCTCAGTTGGGACTGGCATTCATATCTGTCGCTGTGTCTGTCTGTCTTTCTCTGCCTGTCTGGTTCTCTCCGCTTCCACGCCCTTTGCTGCTCAGATTTTGGCCACCAGCTGCCACTGGACACAAATCTTTGCAATTCCTAGAACGTGCAAGTTCATTTACCCAAACCTTCTGGAAGAGGCAGAAAACATCTCCCTCCCTCTCCTCTCTCTCTCTCTCTCTCTCTCAAATGCCATCTGGGTAGCAGAGGCCTCCAAATTATGTAGCAAAGGGCTGGAGAAGCACAGTGGCTTCTTTTGACATCTCGTGTTGTCATACCCTTACTGCTGCCACCCTAGAAGTTGTACGTAGTCCTGAGCTATCCCTGTGTGCGTGTATTTGTATGTATATGTGACTTGTTTTCTTTTTGGAACAACTACTACTGATAAAATTGATGGGGAGGGGAGGGTGGATTTAGTTTACTTTTTTTTTAATGTATCTGGTGGTGTTTTTATCACTAGAATAATTCAGGTAATGCACCACGGTGGCCCCAGCTTCTGTGTGTAGGAAGCCACGTTGAAGCATGGTTGTGAGCTGTAGCAGTGGCAAATACTAGTGCTTTGTTTTCCCTTTGATGAACATCAAAAGAGATGCCCTAAACAACTCCTCCCTGGATTAGGCTTAGATTGATTTGAATTTGATCACCTCCTATGCTTATTCAACAATTCCAATGCACATTTTTCACCCTGTGTTGGTGAGAAAGAAGTATGGAATGACTATCTGACCACAACCATGTTTGAACAGGGTTATTTTGTTTTTATTTATGTATATATTTGTCATGAAGATGGGGCCTCTTTTTCTTTTTTTTTTTTCCCTCTTTTGTCTCTAAAATGTTGGTATTCTCAGCGCATTTTCAGAGTTCATAATGTGATTTGCCCATTCAAAGAGGTGATTTTGGTAACTGCACAACTTTTTCTGTAAGAAAATCTATATGAAATATGGACAATCAGAAAAAAGTATGTATTTTTTTTAGAAAAGGGGATACTAAATACAAATGACTTTTTCTTAGGTTTACCTGAGTATTTGAGCTGTTACGAGCAATATTAGCACCATAAGAAGGAGGCAGGTAGTTCCCACTTTAAAAGACTCTTCATACTACCCAGTTTTGAGGAAATACCTCAATACTGTGGTTTCCAGAAAACTACTTGTTAGACTTGGCTCCTGACATTGTTCCAGGTGCATGGAATAATCAGAATACTTTTTAATGCAGGGGAGACTTAAGAGTAGCACAAAAATATATTTGCTTTACTGGAAAAATGTAACCATTCACATTTTAATTAATTAAAATACGGAAAGATAAAGAATCCAGGAGAACAAATTCTTAAAAGCTAAGTGTGAAAGCAGCAAAAAGAAGCTTAGGTAAGCCCTATAGGTGTAAGAGTTGATGCACAAACCTGTCTGGAGTCCTTCTAAGTGAAAATGTTTAGAGCTCTTTAAAATGGTGGGCCACAGTGTCTTACTCACTGCACTGAGGAGTGAATTGTGCTTTTAATTACTGCAGGCTTTCACGTACCCAAAAACTTGGTGGATTTCAAGGCCTTTAGAGAAGAAGTCCTGTTTTCTTATTTGACCCTAAATTATTGTTACAATAACAATAATAGCTAATAGTAGAAACACAAAGAACCACAGATCTTGTCCTGTGTTGGTTCAAAAATGAAATAAGTGTGTGAAGTGTACATTTCAGTACAAACAGCTCTTTAAAAAGCCTAGATCTAGATTTTCCGACCAGTATTTAATTTTACTTGTCATTTTTTCTATCACATCTATCACACTTTGAAGCAAAAAAACACTACAACATTCTGGCATCAACATTTGTGATGTATTATAGCTATATTTGAGCTATATTTCATTTTCCTTTTAATTCCAATGTGTTTTTCCACAAAGCTAGTTAAAACGCTCAAATTAAAAAACATTAGAGCTACCCCCAGCTAGTTATATTTTTCCATTGGCTTGCTAGCCAGGATAAATCATTCCTTTTGCCTAGCAAAAGTTTCTTTTAACTTTCCCTGAACTCTAATAGAGATTGTATCTCTATATGAACCCATAGAAAAATCTCTGACTGATTCCTTAGATGGTCTCTGAATACATTAATGTTAATTAATGATTGCTCCCTAAGCACCCTGAAGATGGTCAAAAAGGTGCTCAGGTGAGTTCAAATCCATCTAGTTCTATCATCTCAGGCAATTCTTTGAAGCAGTGAAGGATGACTTCTGGCATTTAATTCTCCTTTTTCTAAGACCCACCTTGCTGAGAACACCCAAGGAATTTTCCAGCGTCGCTGTTCTGCACATGCAGATTGCAGTCATAGAGAGGGCACAGTCCCCTATATTTTGCTCATGCAGTTTTGCTGCAAAAGCTTCTGTTCTTCATGCGAATTACAAAAGCTTTAAACATCGGTTCTACAAGATCTCATTGCAGGCACCATCTTGTGCTATTACGCATATTCAGAGAAATGCCAACTGGTTCCCGATTGCACTGCTGGTTGCAATGAAAAAGCAATGAAGGTGATGGAAGAAGGGGAGACACACAGAAGTATTTTATTTGTTTTCCTCTTTAACTTTCTCTTCTCCACCATCTTCTTCTCCCCAGTGACTTTCCCCAAATTTTGCTGAATACTTGGGCAGCAGAGGTCATGTCTCCTATTCCCAGGAGCACTAGGGGTAGTTTTCAGCAAGACAGTAATAAGTTCCCCTCTGCCTAGTGTATCAGTGATTTTTTTCTGTCTGCCTTCAGCCAAGACACCATCAGTCCAGGGGAAGGGCTGTTCCCCTTTGAGAGGCCATTTGTGCCAGGCACTTGGCAGCAGGTCAGCATGTTGATGGGCACCAGTCTGCAAACCCAAATGCACAGACTTCATAAAGACCTGATTGTGGGAGGTTTGCTGGGAGGCAAGAGAATGTTGCCATCCAGACAGATTTGTAATCAAAGGTAAACCCATATAAACTAATTTTACCCTTTCAAATATACTCAATATAGCACCCTTATTTAGCTCCTGCTCTGCTCCCCCTACACTCACATGCACCAGCCAGGCAAACATAAGAGGGTTTTGTTTTTTTTATTTCTTGCCAGACATCTGTTTTTAAAATGACTGTGCTCCTACCTTTCCTCAGTGGTCTGTTCTTAGTGGAGACTGTCTGGCACAACATGCCAACAAAATGACTTCTGCTTCATATATCTTCCTAGACATCTGCTAAATGGGGCCCATTCCCTGCTGCATCCAGCTGTAGGGACTGGATTGCTGCTTATGGTCAGCTGATTGATGGCCAAAAAGTATGACTGGCTCTAATTGCTATTGCAGAGTAATGGGACATCCCAGCTGGTCACATCTCAGTTGTTCTCTCAAAATCCACTTTTAAGCTCAGGGAACACAGTCAGCAATGCTGCCTGCTGCACCTCACCTGAGTGACTGGGAGAAAATCTCCTTCACCCAAAGCCAGATTAAGTGGCATCTTTTCATAAGCTGAACAGACATAAAGGCAAAGATACCTCAGCTGTAAAGAAATACTTGTTAATAGAAAGACACTAAAATAAATTGATATTTAGAGATAGGGAATTTGAGGCTCAACTGTTTGACCAGACAACCATAGTAAATCACACAGTGAGCATTACATATCATCTCAACTATCCCTACATTTTTTTTAACAAAAGAATTCATCAAATCAATAATAACTTTTTCTTAGAAAGATGAGTAGAACAAAAAAAAATGTAGCTCAGTAGCTTTGTAAGATCTATCCACAGTCTCTACATGACCACCTCTAATGTTTTCCTGATAGTGCCTGTGATTGGCATTTCAAATCCCTGAATGGCTCATAGGCTTTATTGTATCCCATATGAACATACAGAAAACCAATACAAGTCTGTAGGCTGGTTTTTTTCCTAGGAAATGTTCTGCATCAACATTAAATAACTTTCTAATTCAAAAGGCAATGAAAAGACACAGTCTGGGAGTTAAATACTAACTGCTACAAATGTCAAATGGCCCATAACAAATTCTCTCTTTGGGCTGCTGGTATCTCTGTATATCCTCCTTTGAGCAAAGACTCATTGTACAAAATTGACAGGGGCTGCCAGTTCACCTCTGTCTACACTCTCTTGCAACCCACAGTCCTGGTGCTTTTGAACCAAGGCAGACTGAGCTTTCACCTGTTTTCAACATCATGTACAGTCTCTTTAAGCACCTTCATCAAAGCACAAGGTGGCTCTTTCATCTTTACATTGTCCTAGAGCCTTTGGGCTTGCCAAAGAATGGACCCTGGCAACACTGCATGCAGAGTCTTAGAGCTGGTAGGCTACTGGCTTTCCTTCCTGGAAAAAACTGCTCCTGGTCTAGTCTCCATCCGGCTCCATTGGTCCCCAGAAGAGTTATACTGAGGAGTGGGTATTTTGCTGCAGACCACAGGCCTGCTTCTGACCCTAACACCACCAGTATAATTCCCCATCAGCTATGGAGGAGTTGCAAAGATGCTACTGAAGTTTCCTTCTGGATCCACGTACTGACAACCACGTCACAGTAAACCCCCCTCATACTCAGCCTCCAGAAAACCTCTTCACACATGGAGCCCTAAAAATCCAAAGGTTTCCAGGCTCCTTTCAGGTGAGGCTTCCCAGAGAAACCCCAGTAACATCAATACACAGAGAGCACCAAGTTTCACTCTGTTCTTCTTTTTTCCTTCTTCCTTATGCTTTTCCCATACCATGGAATCCTATAAGTTAAATCAGAAGCACTTAACAAATGGCTGTAGAGGTGCTGAAATGTTCAGTGCACTGAAGACAAGCACAGCCATGGCAGAAGAAGGAGATGCCTCCGTGAGTTTGCTTAATTCCTCAAATCACAAGTGTTCAGGGAAGATGAAGCCAGTAGATGTTACTCATCCTCTCACTACTAATGGAGTATTGCAAGGTGTTGGAGGCAAAGAAAGCTCCTGCCTACCTATGGCTTAGGAGGTTCATCTTAGAGAAGAGCTCTGCTGCCATTATAATTTCCAAGGCAGGCTTTGGGATGTTACAAGAAATGAAGAAATCAATGCCTTACACAGTGCACAACATCACATCTTTAAAGTGCTTAAGACTGGTATGAATGCTTTGAACAGTCTCTTTCTTTTTTTTTTATTTCGAGGTCAAAATCAGTGGCATGGTCTTAGTACACGGGATCCTTAGCAGGCCAAGTATGTCAGAGAACATCTCTGTGTTTGCAGCCTTGCAGAGCATCTGTGCTTTCACAACACTACTACAGATAAGAAGTCAACATGATGTATTTTTTCAGTGTTTGGAATGGGAGAACCTGGATATGAAAACAACTGTTATTCGGAGTGAGTCAAAACCAGATACAGGCTGTGCTCCTTTTGGAAAACCAGTCCCACGGATTTTCCTCCCAGAAAATGAAAAAAAAAAAAAAAAAAAAAAGAGAGAGAAGAGAATAATGATCAATATAATACAGAACATAAATCCTTCTAGAGAGGTGGAGGAAAAGAAGACTGCCACAGGAAAGGCAATGAGGCACACTGGACTGCTTAGGAACAGCAATGAGGACACTGTTGGCATGGATGGTAATAAATCTGAGGAAGGCTGGGGAGATGTGGGAACTCTAAATTCTCGCACTTGCTCTCTTTCCGTCTTGCTCCATGGTCTGTTCTGTTCCCAAGGCTGTCCTCCTCAGTCTGCTCTGGGCTGGGACAGCCTGATCATCTCCTCTGGGAGCCACTGCCCTGTGAACCAAGAATTGGTCAAGTGAAAAGGCAAGTTTAATGGAAAAAAGTCCACTCTGTCACACATGGCTTCTGGCAGAGGTGTTCAAATCAGCAAAACCTCTCCTCAGCTGTTACTCAAACAGAAAATCCTCAAAGTCACTCTACGCGTAAAACAAAATGTCCTGCACGCAAATAACCTTTCAACATTTATTTTCATTGCTCAATTTATCTTCAGTGCCTTCCCATCCAGATGTTCTAGGGCTTTTTTTGGCTACCTGTCCCACAAAACACAAATAATGAAATGCAGGCAAGATGGACATGCCTCTCTGAGTCAGGTCAGTACTTGTACCTGAAGATAAGCACTGCATCTCTCATGGTGTTTAGTATCTACTTCTTTCTCAGGAGTCCCCCAGGCTTGATTACCATAAGACTTGATTACCCAGAGCTAATGAGAAGCATTATTAAACATCCTGAAAATTAAGAATAATTTACATAGATATACTTTACCAATTGTTCTGCTTTTCTGCAAGTTGTGGAAAAAAAATAGAG
The DNA here is from genome assembly GCF_009829145.1 of Chiroxiphia lanceolata. Taxonomy (NCBI): domain Eukaryota; kingdom Metazoa; phylum Chordata; class Aves; order Passeriformes; family Pipridae; genus Chiroxiphia; species Chiroxiphia lanceolata. The sequence goes on from NC_045641.1 coordinate 62,817,410, forward strand.
CTTTCAGCTGTGTGAAAAAGCAGCTCTTTCATTACTTGTCCAGTAATTGTCAATCTAGGGTAATCTGCATAACCAAATTGAAGCAATTGACTTCCCTTGTATTTACCTTAAGCACTTGGAACCATAAGATTACTGTCTGACAATTTCATGGATATATATATATATGAAATTAATTAATAAGCTATTCAAATTGATATGATTTGCATATTTGAAGCTAATTAGAAAAGCAAGCTCCAGAATTTCAAAATCTTAGAATACATAGGAAATGAAGAGAAAAAAACTGATAGCTGCAGGACTCATTTGCTTAAAAAGTTAGCTTGACCTTATTAACTGTATTCCAAATAGGCTTTTGTTGCATATGGATATGCAAATATTTCCCCTGAGGTCTGAGATCATGCGGAATCAGTGAAGTATAAATGCATATATATTGCATTTGTATGAGTTGACACGTGATGTCTATTGGCCCACATGAGTTAGTGGAGGCAGAAATGTAATGGCAAACTTCATTGCAGATGTCACATTTCTCTTAATTCCCCTTATTGCATCAAATAAAATTTTAATTCCCTGCTGCAAGAGATTTCAACCTTCTCTGCAGAGCTGGGTATCAGATGTTACATTGCTCTGGGACAAAGCTCAGGGCTTTTGCCAGGCAAATCAACAAGGTGTTCACCATTTGCCCCAGTAAAGACAGCATCCTACAGCTCAAATCCCTATTTTCCTGTAAGATTGTGCCCTTTTCTAATAGGCATTAAATGATCCAAAAAGCCTCTAGTGCTTCACCCAGATAAGAGCTATAGGTAGGCTTGATTTTTTTGTTTCCAAAAGCCCTTTGTAACATTTTTTTTTCTATTTTAAAATAGAATAAAAATTTAAAGTTGAAAAACTTTCAGTAAAAGATCATTTTCACAGAAATAATTGAGGAGAATCAAAACATATGCTTACGTAAAGTAAAAGCAGTTTCATCTGAGATTGATTTTTTTTCTCAGTTAGACATGATTTCTACTGGAAATTAAAACAAACTAAAATGTGTGAGGACAAAATGTGAGATTTTAATCTTATGTTTCTGAAATGCCTTTTTCAAAATTGACATATTTTTACAGAACATTTCACTTTCAGCATCAGCATTCTTCTAACAGAAAATATTTTTGTAGGAAAAAAAGAAAGAATTCTGGCTAGTTTTATTCAAAATATTTCCAGAAATTCTCAAAGAGCTGCCCACTTAATAGAAGAATGCACAGTTTGATAAGCTTTTCTGGCTTTTTTTTTTCTACCTGCTAATTATTTGATTTCACTGTAAGGTTGTGGGAATTGAGAATTATGCCATCTGCAATCCAGTAGTATTCCCTGTCAGAGAAACAGCAGATACATTTCTGCCTGGTTTTATAATAACTTCACAGACTGTGGTGACTGGTGGGTTATCTCTGGGGTTCTTGTGATTAAAACCACAGACAGCAGTGGCAGACAGATGGCTCTGGAAGGGGCTGTGGTAACTCCCCAGTGAAAGGACAGGCTAATACCTGCCAGCAGCCAGGGTGATTTGAAACCCTGACTTTTTCCAGCTCTCCACAAAGACTTGTGTTACTCAGACTCCTGAGGTCTCTTCAGATTTTTGACACTACAAACGCAAGAGGAAATCTTGTGTCTTCTTTTGTCATGCCTCCATGGCACTGATAAATTATAAATCTCTTTTTCTGCCATACTCTGGGTAAATTCTTGTTCTTTTTGAAACTCAGGTCCTGGCAATCCCATCTCAGTGTGAACTCCATGTGAAAGAAAAAAGTCCAGAACAGTAGCGTTGTTGGCTTGCCATTGCCCTGTTTGTGCTTACACTTCCCCTCCAAATCTTATCTGTGTTTGTATGATGAGTTCATTTCTCCAGAATGTCCCTTTCCACCCTTTGTTTTGTGTCCAAGAAGGTCACAGATGCAGTATGGCTAAAGTAGGCAGGGCTCTTGGAGGAGACCTCCACATACAAAGAATTTGAGCTGGAAAAGACTGATATCCAACAACTGCAAGGCAACCACACAGCACTGCAGTCTGCTCAGCTGAACTCTACAGTGTGGATTCTCAGGGGCATCCTTCCTGCAACGAGTAGAAAAAAGCAAGAAGTGAACATCTGTCACCCCCCTTTCTCATGGGACAGACCAATGGAGAATCTTCAGGGGTAACTTTTCATTCTCCAGACATCAAGAGCAAACACAGAAATGTCTTAGCAGACGTCCATCATCAACCAGCTACCGTGAGTGGTCTCCTAAGAGCTGCATCTACAAACCATAGTTTCCTCAGTGGAGAAATGCCATTATAGATTGTTTATCACAAAAGGCAGCATGAGCATCTGACTGTTTGTTTTGTTGAAAAATATGAATTTACTCTGTCACATCCTGCCAGCATTTCAAACACAGGTTTCCTCTCATCTCTTCTAACCTTGGGCTATCAGGCAAAACTAGAAGGCTGCATTCACTGAGACAACTCTGACTAGCAAAGCAATAATAACACTTTGCATTCAGCTGCAGAAATGCTCCTCAGATCGAGCCAGGCCAAAGTTTTCCACAACATAAATGTCAGATTCTTTCTTGCAAAAAGAGATTCCTCCTCGAGAATGAAATTAAAGGATGTGTTACTCCTCAAACATTAGGGGAAAAAATCAGTTTGTATTTTGAGCAAAGAATGGATACTCCAAGGGAGCTGAACTCATCTTCAGTCTTCAGTGTGTTCTATGGTGTAAAAAAATTACTACCATCAGCAGTGGTGGTAACGGGAATGCTGCCTGCCTGTCCTGTCATCTTGGTGGCAATCAAGCTTCTACAGCTACCAAAACATACTTACCCAGCAGTCCAGGAGCCTCCTTGGATATATTGATTAAATATATGCTGCACAGACCTGATGAAGCTCCCCTTCAGGCATTTCTAGGTGCTGCTTCTCTGCATAACCATTATAGCTGTCAGCAAATCTGCCAAAACCCCCAGGGAACTCAAACCTGTCAACATGGTCCTCAATCTCCAGTGTTCCACAGGGATGAGGTGGGATTAATATATCTCTTTGCAAGAATTTTCTGCTAAAACTTTCGTTTGAATCTGTTTCTTAACACACCTTATTGTTTTCTTCCAAATCTTTATCCAAAAGATATTCTAAGCCATGGATATGTCACAGGGCTTTGATGCTACCAGGCCTATACAAAGTGTTCAGTCTTTTTGCTTCCATCTTTACAGCTCTGAAAAGCCACATCATGCCTTCTCAGAATTTCAGAATGATTGCATAACAGCATAAATATCATACAATATTGACTGTTACATATTGCCCTTGAAAGACTGAGACTGGTTCTCCTGGAGTGCAAATTTTATCCTCTCCTGGCTTCCAAAGCACAACCTGTTAAAACACTATTACCTTGACTTGATGACAGTATCAGACACCAAATTTGACATGTGAGACAGTATGGAGGTCCAACAGGACCTGGAGGGGTTATGATCTCTGTAAATAGCCACCAGTAAACCTTACTTCCACCTACCCAGGCAGAGCATGATTAACAGGAACACAAGTTACTTTCTGCTGTGCTTTCTTGAGATTTTAAGTAACTCTCCATCAAATAAACCTGTCTTCTTTCCCAGACACTTCCTTCCCTGGGATCCTGACTTCATACTGGGCGTAAGCTGTACCTTTCTCTTGTGTGCTCACAGGTTTGCAGCAGCTCAAGCAAAGTATCTGTTCAAAATTCTGTGTTCTGGTACACACTGAGCATAGTTAAAATGAGATGCATGCAGGCAACAGTATCCTGAGGAGCTCTTCAGACACGCTTCAGGGATCACTCAGTCTTTATCCTACTGAATCTTGGGCTTCTAGAACATGCTCTTCTCTCTCTTGACCTCTTCTGCTCCTTAGCATCTCTGTTACCGTTTTAACTATAATGACATCAAAAGAAATAGAAAGATATTACCCAAACAGTTGCAGTGCACTCATCCTCTTGAGAGTCTTTACACTGACACATCCTGCCTCAGATATTTCTCTTCCCACTCTTGGGCTGCAGGTTCCCTTCTACATCACTCTAAATATGGGCCTGGACTTGTTTGTGATTTATACTTCAAGTCCCTTTTCCGTATGATGGAAGTTGCACAGAACATCATCTCTGACTGATCTCACTGTTTTGGACCTTTCTCATTCAGTATGTGCATCCTACTTGTGTCCCAAATGACAAGAACAAGGGTAGAAGGCTGGAAGTTTCTTTGCAGGTTAGGAAGAAGACACTGCATGTCTCTAATTAAACACTACAAACAAGGGTGCTTTCTCTTAAGTGGTGCAGCTTCTCCAAAAGCTCTTTCAACGACATTAAACAGGCCAGGATTTATTTTTCTACGTTATTCTGAGATTTGTAGAAATGAAATCCTGTCCACTTCACATGGGCAAGAGACACCAGCTTTAATTCCAAGTACCTGTCACCATACTTCCATCCCTGGGAACTGATGTTACTACTGCATTCTCAGGTGTCAACGGCCTGTCCTTGCCCTAAAATCAGCATACCCACATCACTTGCAAGGTTGAAGACTCTCAGAAAATCTGGCAGTAGTTCTTTTGGCTTTATAGTTAGGAACGGCCACACTTGAAAGTTCCACTAATGGGTTCTCAGATATCTGTGCTTGAGTCCATGTAGTGAATTTTTGGCACAGGTGGAAAATGGTAGGATTTGGTTCCTTTCTGAAACCTTTGTGGATAACAGAAAATGTATTGATGTATCATAAAATATATTCAACCCTCAGCTGGTAGTTGATTTCCCCCTCATAAGCTCATGAGTCATGCACAAGCATTTCTGGAACCCAAGCCCACAGTGCTACAGTTCATACAAATACCACCAGCCAGCATTAGCAGAAACTTCCCCATGCTGCTTTCGAGCCTCTACCATAGGTAGTGATATAATTTGCTCCATATTTGACCCAACTTAAAATGCAGGCCAGTTAGCTCAGGGAGTAAGAGAGGAGTAAGACAACTTCTGCTTCTCTTTATCAGCAGTGCCAAAGATACTCAGAAACTTCAGGTTTACCACATGGTGCCAACTCCTCCAAACTGAGCATCTTATATCAACCTCATAAAGTCATATGCTCTTATACATATTTTTTTACTCACATTGCTATCGTCTGCACTTTCTGATGCAGTACTAACAAATATCAAAATGACAGTTAAGGTATGATATTCCACAGTAACTCAAAAGGTTTTTTCAGCCTGTCAGTGACAGATCCACCAACACTGCCAGCCAGGAAGGATGAAGAATCCTGAAAGGTGCTGAAAGTTTTTAGGCTTCCTTCAGTTATTTTGAAAGGCCTTTGTACCTTCTAACAGGAATGTAGCAACTAGCAGATTAAGGCTCCTTCCACTATTAGAAAAGATGATTTGCAAAACTAGGAAGAGGAAGGGGGATGGGACAGAGGAACTCTTTGCTGGAAAGATGTTTGCCTAGCAACACAAAATCAAAATCTATGCCTGACCTGTAAGAAATGTCTCTATGGGCACTGCTCCTTTATTTGGTATTCAAGCCAACTTTTGCTTGTATGTGATCTGAAAACACAAGAGCAAACATGTAAAAGAGGAAGATAAAAGCAATGAAAACTGTCATTACCAAACCAATGAGTTAACCCAAAAGACTATTACATGATTAGGTGTACCTTGGGTTTTTAATTGTTCCTTTTTGCCTATATCACCAAACAGACTGTGCATCTAAACCACAATTGTTATTTAGGTAATACAGTGCCAATTGGTTCCTGCAGCATCCTTGAAGAGCAGGAGCATGCTGCAGGAGTCCTGCATGGCACTAGAGGGGAATTCTGTCACTGGCAGAAGAAGAAATACATCAGTTTCCGCTTGCTAATATAGTCATGGAAAGTGATGACAGACAGGTTTGGCATATGGGGCATATGGTAGAGGTTAGGCCTGAAGGATTATGTTACTGTTGAACTGAAGGATTCCTGATAAAGATGGTTTTATTTAATTTCCAATTCTGCTTCTTACACCTAAGGATATTTGCAGCCTTGGGTGTATTTTAGAATTACTCTCAGTATTGGAAATGGCCCCAAGGAATGTCAGGCAGAGTGTTTGCAGCAACTAGACTCTTCCAGGTATGACTGGAGCTCAGCTCAGCTCAGCCTGGCCTCCAAGAACACAGCTTTGCTGTGAGGCGAATGAAGATACATCAAGCTAATTAGCTATACCAACCCGCTTTCCACAGCTGGTGTTTCAGGGTTGCCAAGAGCCAGGTAGGCTCTCCCAACCCATTATCTCACCCAGAACTATGTATAAGGGAATGAGGATATATAAATAGAAAGTGTTTCTTTAGCACTGGGATGTTACGGGTTTACAAATCAGACGGATGCACTAGAAGCTGGCTGGTCCCTGCACAGACGTGGCCTGGATCTGAGTTGGAGAGCTAAATCAGCCCCTGTATTGAACTTGATAGCAGTGATTAAAGAAACATTTTAACAATATCGGTACCTCCACTGCCTGGATGCCAGCATATCCAGCACTCAGGAGATCCTGGGTGTGATTCACATGTGGTGGTAGTGGATAGAGCTTACATCAAATTCATGGCCAGCGTTAATCCTGGGCATCCTAGGGAATAAGCCCAGCCTCTTGTGCATTTCTTTCAAATTCCCTTTTGCCCTCTTCTGCCATTTTGTTGCTCCTGTGTTAGCCAAGACCTAGTTTACTAGGGCTCTTGATTGGAGACTTATTACAGCTTATTTCTGTCTGCCTTTCTTTAAAGCCAGCTGAACATACCCAATGCTCTTCCTCTATGGTAAGACCGAAAATACAGACCACCCTCCCAGCTTCTGTGACACTCTTTCTAACACACTCCTTTTTTCTCTTCTCCGTGATCACAAGTTCTCTCTCCAAGCCCAGCCTAGTTATTTGTGCATGAAGCTGCCATGTCGTGTATTGCTGTGAGTCTGGTGTTCACATGAGCTGTGAATATGCTGCACATGTGTATTTCTTGTGCATCCTGAGCTTTCCTTTGGTCAAGTTAACTGTCGTTCTGCCTTCTAATGAACCACCAAGAGAGAACTAGACCTGGTAAGATTTCTTGATAGGCACAAACTGTGTCTCTATCCACGTGACACTGAATGAGTTTGCAATGTGACTTCATGTCCAGCCCTCTGGACAAGAAGAGATTGGGACTCTGAAGTTCCTCTTCAATGAGGTGATTCACTTTAACATTTGAGTTTGTACTTCACACAAAAAAGAGTAAGTCATGCACACCAAACTCCTCTACCTTGGTGTGCAAGGCAGTTCCCACACCACCCCAACAGAGTTGCAGTAACTCCAGTCTCTTGATTGCCACTTTGCAGAACCTCCCTCCACTGGCAAGGACGTGCCTTCAAAAAGATGGATGAAAGCCAGGAGAAAGCAAGCAAGGCTATTCAACCACCAGCTAATCTGTAGCCATCTAGTCTTAAAATGACCATAATTTCTGAGGCATCACTGAGCTTTTGGCTAAGTGGTTTGATGCCAGTAAGTTGCAGATTTGCGTCAGGGAGAAATTTGTTCTGTTTTATCTGCTGCTTAGATTTTACCTGCTCCAGAGTGCTAGGGACAGGAATCATTTTCTCGCTACAGCAGCTGCCTCTTCTGAGCAAGGAAAGATGCAGGAATGCTAAAACCTCCGTCCAGACCCATGTCCCAACTTGCTAACACCCAAAGGGCCAAGATGACAAGAGGAGTAGCAGGTAGAATAGGAACAACCCCAGCAGTATTGCTGTCCACACAACTTTCAAATTTGGACTTCAGCTCTCTTTTAAGTAGTATTGGAGTTTGGCTTCTTAGAGAAGTGGAAGGGAGGCCGTAGGACTTCTGTAAGATTGGGAGAGATGTGTGACTTTAGAATTAGCCCTCAGGGACCATAGTGCTGAAGGCATGGAATGGCATGATTTTTGACTTCTTGGAGGCCACATTCCCTCCTTCACCTCAGAGCAACTCCCTCTGATTCACTGAAGCCCACAGTTTGTTGTCCAAGTAATAAAATGAGAATTATGTGCAATGTAGGGAGCACTCAGGCTTTTCCTTGACACAGCCTGTTCTCCTAATCCTTTTCACCCGCTTACTCCACGGGCAGTGAGCTTCGGCCTTTGCTACAGACTGGAGGAAGCTACCCAAACTATCCACTGGTGATAGATAGACCACAGACAGCCAGACAAACTGCAGCTGGGGCGCAATCCTGAAATGCTGTACCTGGTGCTGAGCTCTCTGTGCGAGCAGGGTTCACACACCCAGCACACGGCTCCGGCCCCTGCGCACCCTGTGGCTGCTCGCAGGAGCTGAGAAGTGGGCAGAGCTGAGCACCATCCTGGGTAGAAATAGGAGCACACACAGTGCACAGGTACACATCTGCATCTGGACAATCCCAGAAACATCCATCTGGGCTGTCCCTGTGACTTGGGTTTTATCAGAAGCAGACAGGCAAGCAGCTGCTGTTTTCACTGCCCAGTGACAGGAAATCCAAAGGGTCTGTTCTCTCTTGGTTTACACAGTGGTGAGTAGTTAACAGCAGGGGTGATCTGCACTGTTTCTTCCTCCTAAATGTTGCTCTTTTGGTAGCGTTTAGACTCAAACTGCGGTCTTTGCAGCCTGGGTGGGGACAGAGATGGGGGTTTCCGTGCACTTTGCTCCACAGCGGGTCAAGTGGCAGGGTGACAGTGTTATCTCCCCCTGTGACAGGAGGTCACATTCCCACAGTGCTGCTACCGGAAGCCACCAACTCCGCAGGCTTTGCACAGTATTTTAGAGGGTTAAGAAACTGGGAGACGTGGCATTTGCTGTGCCCTTGAGCTAGACGGTGGGTCCTCTGCCCAGGCCAGGTGAGCCTGCTGCCACAGCAGCCCTCAGATGGATGTTGCCTTCACACATGTGAAGGCTGACGGACGTCAGAGATGGTTACAGCCCCAGGGGAAAACGCTTAGGGACAGAGCAGATGCTGTGAGAAAAAAAACCAGGCCAGAAGAAAGACTATTTTAAAATACTGCACGCTTGAACAGTAGCGGTGAAGCCAAAATAAGATGTTTTTAAAAAAGCAAAAGTCAGTGCGCAGACTGTGGGAAATACAAAGGGGTCATGAGAAATGCAGAAGGCCCGAGCACAGAGCAGCGGGAGCGAGCGATCCCGGACCAGCCCCCAGAAGCATGGCCAGGGCAGCGCAGGGACAGCCAGGCTGACAGTGGTGCCAGTGACTCCAGCAGCTGGGCAGGGGCCAGCACACACCATGCCCCTGTGGGGTTTTGCACCCCAGACCCGCTACTGTTTCCCAGCAGAACAAGCAGTGATACCAGATTCACTAGAACTGCTGGCTGAGGCGCTCACTGGGGTAAAATGCCTGAGACAGGTCAAAAGGGAAAGTGTCCTTCTCCTCCAGTGCAATGTCAAAGGGGATTTGCATCTTTCCAATGTAAGGAGGAGATGCAGTGGAGAGGTTTACAGCATAACATATCCCTAATCCCCAAAAGCCCAGGCAACCTGAAGGGAGAGTCTCATGGCCTTGAGAGCCTCTGTAGAGTAGCTTCACCACCATGGGAGACAGGGCCGGCTTGGCCACTTAGGCCCATCCCTGGGGTGCCGGGACACTGGAAGCCCAGGGAGCAGTACCAGGACAAGGAACAGTGCAGTGAACTCTCGACGTAGCGTCCTCTGTGGCCCAGGGCCCCCGTCCCTCTCGTGCTGTTGTAACTCCTGCCTCTGTGCCAATGGCTTCCAGAACGCAGAGGAAAACTCTCGCATCTCAATCACCTTCTTCCGACTCTTCCGCGTGATGCGTCTCGTGAAGCTCCTGAGCCGAGGGGAGGGCATCCGGACCCTGCTTTGGACCTTCATCAAATCCTTCCAGGTATTCCTCTGCTCATCTCTCAGTAAGACCTAACTCCTTTTTATTTCCCCATGGTGGCCTCTCGTGGAGGGGTTTCACCCAAGTGCCTGAGCTCAAAGGCAGAGCTGGGCACAGCAGGGACACGTGGCACAAGTGAGAGTCAAGCAAATGTGACTCTCAGGGAGTGGCTGCCTGTATACAAGTTTCATCTTTAAAGCCTGAGTAGTTGCTTGAGACCTTCCTGAACAGCCTTGATAGTTCAGTTCAAATCAATTACTGCTTGTCTGTAACACTTCAATCTCCTTTTTTTTTTTTCCTATTTGAGCTGTATTTTATGTGTTGCTTGAACTGAAATACACAGATATGGGGAAGGCCTGGGTCTCAATTAAATTTCCTTTAAGCCTTATTTTGAGGATTTCCAGTGAGTATTAGAGGTGTGTGGCCTCCATACCCAGGAAGAATTCACCTTTTTGGCCCCATGCAATGCCAACTTATTAAATTGCTGCTGCTTTTACCCCTAGAGACAGGTTGAATTTCAGTGGTAGATAAAGTACCAGAGTAGATAGGAGAAGGTGAAGAAGACCAGACTGGATAAGAATCATCACCTCTGGGGGAAAAGAAACACCACAGCTATTTGCTAGAAAAAACCTAGCCACATATAGTAAAATGATAGAGATGAAGTATAGCTTATTCTTGCATTTTAAAAGTACTTGACCTGGTTTTATTGGACCAGCACAACCTGGAAGTTAGCTGGGGCATGTCCAAAGGAGGTGTCAGGGAATGACAGCACAGGAATACAAATGGTGGTCTAAACATGAGAAAACATGCAGAACAAACCAGTGAACAAAAGCATGAAAGAGTAACTTGTGCAACACACAAGTCTTGAACCAGCAACTACACATCCTTCACACGGAGGCTTTAAATGATCGATAGCTTTTGTGTTGGCTCTAATGGAAAAGGAGCAGATCCACACTTTTAAAACCTAAACCTCACCAGTGGTAACACAAGCTGGGACCAAAGCCTGCAGTGCTGTGGATCATTGCAACTTCTGTCAGCAGAATTAGCGCGTGTGTGCACTGGGGATCAGCCTGGACTTTTTCCAGTGCAGCTCTCTGTGGTCTCGGTAGCCAGACCACCAGGCTTATGCAAAGGACTCTCATTTTGCACACTCCTTGACTGCCAGAGGATCTAATATTGCACAGCAGTTTTCTGACACATCCGTACCACAAGTGACTTTTTCCATTGCTTACACGGTTGCTAACTTCCAGGTTGTTATTTGAGCAGCTCCAGTGGGAACCGTTTTGTCTGCATGCATAGGAATGAAATTCCCTTGGCACAGCTCAGCTATCCTTGATGCAGGGGGCAGAGTCACACCGTCCAGTTCCTGCCTCTACTCCCCTTGCCCCTGTGGCCCTCCAGACTCTTTAGCAGTAGCTCGATCTTATCCTGAGCTCAGCTTGCCATGGCTCTTGGCTGAAGAGGATGAGATGGATGGGAAAGGGAGTGCCTGGTACTTCCCTCCAGTGACCTTCAGACCTCTTTGATTTAAGAGTCACTTTTGGGCAGGGTTGTAGGGTGGTGGGAGAAAGTATGAAGGGAGGGATCTTCCACAGCAGGGGAGGAAAAAAGAGAAAAGAAAAAAAAATCATTGCAAGCAAGTGTCTTTTCGCTTGAAAGCCTTTAGCCATTTGTAACATGGTATTCTCTGCTCGAGGCTCCTCCTCTTGCAACTACTGGGAGGCTCCTTTGGTAGCTAAGAATAGCCTCTGTGCCGCTCTTAATTCAGCCACTCCCACTGTCAGAATGTGGGATCCCTGCAGACTTTGGCACAAGCTTCTCTCTGTGTCCCCATATGCTTCCAGGAAGCATCTCTGCTCACACAGGGCAGACTAATAAGCAACGAGTTAGATCCCATCGTAACTACCACGTGCCCTGGGCATGGCACAAAGTGCTGACGTACAAGTTGGGGCACTGGTCAGAGGAGTGTGTGATGGGAAAATGCTCAGCGGGCTTTCCGTCTGCAGAGACAGCAACAGAGCTCAGGCTGGTGAGTGGGAGGAGGAGGAAGTGAGAGGGGTGCTGAGGGCACAGCAAGGCCATGGGAATCACAAGGACAAAGTGGTAAAGCCAGGGAGGGACAGAGACAGAGACAGAGACAGAGACAGAGTAGGACAGAGCCCAAAGAGTAGAATATGGGAGGTGGGGAGCTGAAGGAGCCGTGGGGAATAAGGGACAGAGATAAGTGGGAAGGTGCATTAGTGGAAAGGAGTGGGCTGAGCAGAAGAACATGAAAAAGAAGTGGAGGGCCAGATGGCCAGGACAGAAGATACTTTCCCATCCCCATTTAAAAGACAGAAGAACTGTTACGGTTATACACCTCAGACCCTGTCCGGACACTATCCCAGGAGCTCTTAGGTTTTGAGGGTATCAAGTCCCAACCTGATCATCACAAAAGGTTAAGAGCCCAGTTCTGAGCTGGTGTCTCTCCAGTGACATTGTGGGGTAACCATACAGATTTGTATGACCCCACAAAACACAGAGGAATTTGCCCCAAACCTCAAGATGATGATTACAGGCATTGTCTAAAGGTTTTAATTTTTTCCCTTTTAATATTCAGATCGATTTGAGATGATTTATGTTGACCGTAGTCAAATCTCCATGATGGCCAGTGAAAATTTTTCCTAGATTCTTCCTATGGGATTTAGCTGTGTTGAATTTAGGATCATAGAAGGCTTTGGGTTGGAAGGGACCTTAAAGATCATCTAGTTCCAACGCCCTTGCCATGGACAGGGGCACCTTCCACTAGACCAGGTTGCTCAAAGCCCCATCCAACCAGGCCTTGATCACAGAATCACAAAATATGCATCCACAACTTCTCTGGGCAACCTGTTCATGTCTTGCCACCCACACAGTAAAGAATTTCTTCCTAATATTTAATCTAAACCTACCCTCTTTCAGTTTAAAGCCATCATCCCTTGTCCTGTCACTGTATGCCCTTGAAAAAGGTCCCTCTATTGCTTTATGTAGGCCCCCCTTTAGGTACTGAAAGGTGCTCTAAGAAGCCTTCTCCTCTCCACGCTGAACAAACGCAACTCTCTCAGCCTGTCTCTGCAGGAGAGGTGCTCCAAACCTCTGGTAGTGTTGAAGTCCTGTTATATTCTGTGAAATTGAGTGTTCAAAGTCCAGATAAGGGACTGTGCTCACATTTTCAGGATGAACATGTTCACCCATTGCCTCTGAAGGAAAGTCTGGAAATCCCTGGTCTGAGCGCTATGTATTTCAAAAGCAACAGAGTAGAAAATTCCTCCTCAAAAGCCTGAGCTTGTGAGGTCCCGAGCTGTGCCCTTGATTCCTGTTAGTGGGGGAGGAAACGGTAGCACTCAACACTTTGCTGATTGCTCTGGTCTCTTCCTTAGGTGGCAGCTCTGCATATCAGGGCTCTGCATTTCCTCTTCAGCAGCTTCAGACACTTAGTGCATTGCAGACACCGTCAGGGACACCTAGCTCGGAACAGGGAAGATGCTGATGCTGCCTTAGGTACTTAGGATGGTACCAGCCATTGTAGCAAAAGCTACAATTTGGATTTCAGCAGCCGTTGCGTTTTTTATTTCACCAGACTGGATCTAGGAAAAAAAATCACATTGCTTTTAGTGCCAGAATAATGCTGGTTATGAGAGCTTTCTCCTCCTGGTAAGCAGCTGTAGACACTGGTTTTGCCCTCGCTTTCCTCACTCCGTCAAGGGCAGGGCTGATGTGCAGGCAGCGCAGCTCCACCACCGCGAGTGGGAGCAGAGCGGAGCCTGCCTGAGCTGGGTGGTGGCGGGGAGGGCAACCAAATGTGGGCCTGTAGAGGCATCTAGTGGCCACCTGCCCAAATGACAGACTCCACGCTTGGGGCCAGCCTCCGCCTGGTTTCCCAAAGCCAGGAGCATGAGGCAGGCTCCAGCGTGCCGGGCTTGGTAGAGACACAGTGCTCTCTTTCTTTCTTTCTTTCTTTTACTTCTAGGCTCTCCCCTACGTGGCTCTATTAATAGTGATGTTGTTCTTCATCTACGCTGTGATTGGGATGCAGGTAAGATGCTTGAAAGAGCTCAACTGTGTCTGTCTTATATTAGACCTTGGGCACTGACTTATAGAGTAACTAGATCAATGTGTGGTTGTAGGGGCTTGCAAGAATGTTTTCACCCAGTGAGGTGAAATGGCAGCTAGCCTGGGTTAGAAAACATCGTCTGCCTATGCTCTTCCAATGGGAGCACAGAACACTCCAGAAAAAAAAACCAACCAAACAAAAATATTGACCCATTTAATAGGAAAACACAATATGCAAATAATAAAAGGACCGTGCCTGCCCTCCACACTCTTGAAGGATATCCATAAAGGAGATTTACTGCCTTGCTTGTTGGTTCAAAATAGTTTTTTCAGTGGATTTATGGCCATGCTGCACTGAAAAAAACCTCAGTTTTTCTCTCCCATCACTTTCACACTGGTGTAAGTTCCACTGAGTTGTAAAGAGCAGCTTTTGATCTACACCCTTGAAGGTAAATATGGGATCAGACCCAACGTACCAACACTGAGTTTGTGCCAGTTCTTCAGGAAGCTGCATCAATAAAACATCCTATTCAGTGTGCAAAATGAGCATTCACCTGTGCGAGGAATAATGTTGCATACAGACCATTGAAGAAAGCATGTGATATAGGTACAGTCTGTGACAGCCTCAGCCTCATCTGTTATGCTGCTTTTCAAGCTAAACTTCATTTTCCACTTCAGTGTTAATCAAAGTTCTCAGATGAGTCAGCCATCTGGGACCAGAGACCACAGTATAGAAAGGCATGGCATAATTGCTTCCAGAGGTCTTCAAACATGACAGGCTTTTTGGTTTCACAATGCCAACGGAATTTGTAATGAAATTCATCTGACCTCTGTGACCTATTTTGAATTTGTTTCCTGTTATTATAATCACATGTTTTCAGAGATTCCATCTACCCTGCCCCACTTTGAAAAATAAAACTAGTTTTTTCTTGAATTATCACAGGTTATCTCAATGGCCCCGGTAATTACAGCTGTAATTTAGTCTACTATGCTCATGCTGTAAACTTGCCACTTTTGCCTTTAATACCTAACTAGCTCAAATGGCCAAGATCTTGCAGAATTACCTGTGCTATACAGAAAATCACTTCAGAGTATTAAGCTAGTGTTACGTTGCCATGCAAAGCATTAAAAGTGGCTTCCAAACACCCACGCAGATGGAGTCTACAATGATCAGGGCACTGCCAGGGCTAGATACTTTATTCTGTAATTCTATTCCTTTTTTTGTCAGCTAGTTCTAAGTTATCTATTTAAGCCTTGGCTTGCATTCAAGCCTCTGTTTAAATCATCTCAGCAGCCTGAAGATCATGTATCTGTCTTTCACATTGATCTAGATTATTAGATCCCTTCCTGCCCTCCTGTCTTCCAATGAGAAAAGCAATTTTTCTCATTTTCCCTCTTTGCTTAGAGCCCACAGATCTGTTATCATCACTTTTTGTCCAAGTGGCATCTCAGAAATTTTGTGTGCTGCTCTCTTGAACCTGCTGACATGTGGAGTTCCCTCACACATAGGAACATATAGGAAAGAAAATCATTCCTCACTCCATTAAGCAGCTACTATGAAAGACTAGGTGTACCAGATCTGATGAAAATATCAGAATTTCCCATATAAAGGAGACCTACCACTTTATCTCAGCTGCTGCCATGACTTGGAGCATAACAACATTCAAGCCTCACTACCTAATGTGCTCAAGTGGAAAAAATCCAAGTTGATGCTGGTGGATGAAGCCACTCATATGATGCCCCAAGAGACACAGACTGGAAAGGCCATAAGAGAGGAACCACTACCTATAGCTCCTCCTCAGTACCTAATGCAAAGCACTCATAGCAGCTGCCACCAGTGCCTTATGCGAGAGGGAAGCTGCCGGTTTGAAAGGAAGATCAGATTTCCAGCATGGGAAGCTCCCTTGCCTATGTTTGCCTGAAATGAAAAATATGGGTTGCCTCAGCTCAAACTGCCTCTGAGCATTAAACTGTCCCCCTGCTCCCCTTCAGTGCAGCTGGGGGCAGTTAGTGCTGGAGAAGGCCCACTCATCCATGAGGAACCCCTGCGGGAGCCTGCCATGTGCAGACCCTCCCTCCCGTCTGGCACGGCCTCCCCGCCCTTGTCCCCGCACTTCTCTCCACATCATTGTTTCTCTTGGGGTGCTAATTATCGGTGACATTTCCTTGAAAAGAAGCTCCATGTTCTCCCAGAGCTGCTCTGTTCCTGCTGCTTGTTTTGGCTGTGAGATTACAGCTCTCAGTCCTTGACATCTTTGCCACGTTGTTATCGATGGGGAAAAAATAGTCCTGACTATGCCACGCAGAGACCTTTCTGCCAGGCGAGGTTTGTTAAGCTTTCAGTCTCACTGCCCGAAAGTACCAAAGCTGTCTAAGATTTTTTTCAAAGAAACCTGAAAACTCTGCTGCGCTGGGGACTTCATATCTGTGGACAGGCCGCTAAATAGGTTTGCTGATGATTGCAGCCTTCATGCCATGACTGGATGAACGAGTTGGTGCGACAAAAGTTGGTTGGGCACAGGGGGAAGCTGTAAACCATCCTTGTCTCGGCAAATCTAGTCATGGCCTTTGTGCTGCTGCATTCTGGGAGGTCCCCTGAAACACCTGCTGGTGACAAGCATGACTATTGGAAGGGCAGGCATTCGAACAATCTCCAGATCCAAGTCAACGTACTTTACATTGTTTTGGAAAGATCCAAGGCACCCCACAGAGCTGGAAGCTGAAGGCTTTGCAGCTGCTGGTCTTTTGCTATCGTTTCCTCCCAGTGAAGACAGATGAGCAATGAAGGAAGCAGCCTTTCTTCTGTATTATTGATTTCTTTCAGCTGGGACTCCCCATATGAATGCCTGTTAAAATAAGGCCCTATATTGTGTATTCACAGTGTATGAGTAAGGAAGGATATCTTGTTTTAACATAAGATGCCTCTTGTTACAAAATTAGTGCTTTTCTGGTAATAAAGTACAAGCCAGGGAAGCAGCAACAGATAAAAAAGGCACATGGAAACGTTCTTTTAATAGAAGAGCAGATTCCGTTAAATATCAGAATCAGGGTGAGGCCAAGAGCTACAGGTGACAAGAGCTGTGGGGATTTTGCAGGGCTAATCTGAAAAGACCTCTGCTTTCTGCCAGGTGTTTGGTAAAATTGCGCTGAACGATACCACGGAAATCAACCGCAACAACAACTTCCAGACCTTCCCCCAGGCAGTGCTGCTGCTTTTCAGGTGGGTGTGTGACAGCTCTGGATTGTGTCAGTCTGGGAGCACGATTCCTCTGCTCTCGGGCACAGCTTATCTCCTTCTACCGTGTCATGCTCACGAGGTGCATAGAAACATGTTGTCCTTCAGCAGGGGAGCCTGGGAGTTATGTCAGATGGAGTGGCCAGTCTCAAGCCTTGTACCCCCACCAGCTGACACTGGCCAACATTTAGTGCTGGGGAGGGAGGCAGGTGCTCCTGCTCGGAAGGAAGGGAGGTAGCCAGTTTTCAGTGCTCTCAAATGTTGATATGCATCTAAAACTCCTTTCATTCAAATCTAGCTAGTGTGACTTCTAGCAGGGAAAGGGACATGATGGACTCGTGCTTAGGCATGGCCATGCCCAGCTCAACTTAGCACATCATCCTACTCCAGCTGAGGCCAGCTGGGCTGTGGCCGGGGAGGGAGGGATGCTGAAGGAGTGGGAAGTTGATACAAATTCCACACACTCTCTTCATTTTGAAGGACTTCTTGCATGGAATCCATATGAGATGCAATCCATATTGAGATGTGTCACACACATCTCAGTGGCTGTCTGGTTGGAACATGAGAGACCTGTACCCACATTAAGCCAAAGCCAGTCAGGAATGAGGACTGATGATGGCAACAAAACCAAACAGAGGAGTAGGGTATGCCAGTGTGTCAAAGCCCAGCCTTCAGCCTAACTTGCTCTTAATTAACCTCAGTGGCAAAATTCCCATTAATGTTCATGGGAGCAGGAACAGGTTGCTAATTTGCCAGTCCCTCTCACATCAAAGGTCAATGATGTCTTCCCTCTCCCTTTGCCATGCCCAGGTGTGCCACCGGTGAGGCCTGGCAGGAAATCATGCTGGCATGTCTCCCAGACAAGAAGTGCGACCCGGAGTCAGAGCCGGCCAACTCCACCGAAGCCGATCACTCCTGTGGCAGCAGCTTCGCCGTCTTCTATTTCATCAGCTTCTACATGCTCTGTGCCTTCCTGGTGAGTCCACCCCAGCAACCAAAACCTTCCCTCTGACAGGCTGAGCCTCTGCTTCCCCAGATATCAGCACTGCGCTGGAGAAGAATGATCTCAAATAGAGGAAATCTCCCCATGGGGTCTTTCCCAGCAGCACCCTTGCAGAGACAACACCCCTTCCTGCCTCCCACCAGCACTGGGGGATGCTCTGCTCCCATCCCAATCCTTTGTGCACAGCAAAGGAGCGCTCTTCTCCCCCTCCCTCTCAATGAGAAAACCAAATTAGTGTGTTGTGGGCTGTGCTGAGGCTAGCAACGCCTCAGCCACACTTCCCACCTTCCCTCCTACCATCCTTCTGGATGCTGAGCAGGTTTTTCCTCCCCTGCCAGCAGCAATGACTGTGAGAATACACATATCCCACTTGCATCTGCTCTGTGTTGGCTATGCGGCATTGCTCAGAGCGACAGCACATGCTCTGCAGCTGGCACCAGTGCCCAAAACTCTCCCAGTGAACTGCAGCAAATTTGGAAAGTTTTGGTCTTGGGCCAGAAGAAGGGACTTTCATCTCAGCCCCATTGCCTATCGAAGATGAATCCGAGGTTCTCCCACCCCATTATGCCAGGCAAAGACCCAGGTTAATAACAAGCCACCACAGCACATCTAAGCATTCGGCAAACTTGTGCCTTGTCCATTTAGTAGGGAAGGGAAAAGTGTAATGAGCTGAGAATATTCCACCTCTGGGCTCTTCCCATTTAAACTAGGGGGCTGTCATGGGGGAACAGAGAACCTACTCCTCATAGCTTCCTAGTTTTATGAGTCCAAATCAAGACCTTAAATGGAGAACTCAGTAAAATCTACTGTTACTTGCCTCTTCCATCACGTCATCTCTGTCTTTGTTTGCAGATCATCAATCTTTTTGTAGCTGTTATAATGGATAACTTTGATTACCTGACACGGGACTGGTCCATTTTAGGACCACACCACCTGGATGAGTTTAAAAGGATCTGGGCAGAGTATGACCCTGAAGCTAAGTAAGTAACCCAGCCTGGATATCAGAGCTCCTCAGGAGAGCAGGCCCATTATTTTCTGTTCTCTAAACCCATTGCAGTAAGTGCCATGTTCCTCCTGCAGGAACACTTTTTTTTTCTTTTTTTGCAAAACTCCTAAAATAGACATCTCCACAAGGTACTGCTGGTTAATCTGTAAGCCTGAAGTGCAAGGATACTCACAAAAATCTCAGCATTTAGGTTGCACTGTTACTTGGCAGGACATTGCTTCACTTTCAGTCGGAGGGGCGATACAGACTGCTTAGGGAGGGGCAGCAGGAGACTGAGAAAAGGAGATTAGAGGGATGGTTTATTGTTGCATGTGTTTTGGGATATTGACTCTTCTGCTTGACTTTCTACTCACAGTAGAGCTGCTGTGCTCAGATCTCCATTTTGTCATATCTCGTATAGGCCCATCACAATCTGCATATTCACATGGCTGCATTACATTGTCTGCAGGTTACTCACATCAGCAGACTTGCAGGGATTTAAAGTTACACTAGAACAACTCACATGAGGGCTTAACTGACATTCAGTATTATATGCTCTGTTTGACACATGCTTAGGCTTAAAGTGTATTTAGATCCCTGTGGCATTACAGTACAGTTGACAATTGTAATTGCAAAACCCCCTTCATAATGCAAAAACCGTGGAAAGAGATTTTGGTGTAAACTAAAAGCAGATCTCTTTAGGAAACATAGTGTCAAGTTTAATTTGGGCTCAGGTTCTGCCATATGTGAGGTAGTGTCACATTATGAAAGTGATACGTGAATTTGAACACTTCTTCCCATCTATGTTGACTTCCTTGGGGGACTTTTAATATGGATAAGGAATAAGCCCAGAATTCTAATAAATACACCATTTGTTAACTAAACAGGTGCTACTATTTGTGCTTGTTTGGAGGCAAGACTGCAGTGGCTGAAGCCATATAAGAGATAGCCACTCAGTTCAGATGACGTCCTGTTCTTCCCTATCTATGAATGGGGAGCTTTTTTATTTCTCTTCCCCATCCATGTCCCATGCCTCACCTCTGGCTCTGATAGCTTTCCTCCCTCCATGAGAGAATTCTTCTTTTGAGATGCCATTTACAGAACTTAAGAGAAACCCAGCTGCTACTGTGAAGGAAGTTCAGCACTTTGTTTTGTGCTGGCTCTAGAGACAGCCCAAAGCATAAACAAGAATCAAAAGGCTTGGGGCTATTTATGTGGGTCAAAAGTGGGCAAAGCACAAGGAAGAAAACAGGCTCTTTGCACCACTGTGCCTCCTTTAGACCTAAATAAGTAAATAAGCAGATATTTGTTTTGAGCAGGTCAGTGGTGGGGGGGACAATTCCAAATTGTCAGTTCATGCACTAAGAAACTGCAACATTCAAACACTGAGGTCAATTCTTGCAAGTATTGACTTGTGTATGACTGACAGATGAGTTTTCTGTACTAGTAGAAGTTATATGAGTGCTGGGCAAATCCTGAGGAATGCAACAAATGTGAGAGGCCTGGAATAATGCATTATGTTCTGCCTGGGCTACAGGGAGAGCCCGGCAGCTGGAGAGATCTCAGTGACACTTCCAGCTGCATCTGCACTCTGCAGGTGGATCAGCAGCTCACCCCCCGTGGTCAGGATGCAACCCTCACTGTGCCTTCTTCTTTAGGGGACGGATCAAACACCTGGATGTGGTGACGCTGCTCCGGCGGATTCAGCCCCCCCTGGGTTTCGGGAAGCTCTGCCCTCACCGGGTGGCTTGCAAAGTAAGGCACCCTGCGGCTCGCGGAAGGCCGTGGTTCACAGCAGCTAAATTATAGATTCAGTCACACAGTCACAGAATGGTTTGGGTTGGAAAGGCACCTGAAAGATCATCTAATTCCAACCCACGTGCTGTGGGCAGGGACACCTTCCACTAGACCGGGTTACTCTACACTAACAAGCCTGCGGTGGTGTTTTCCAGCTGACCCTGCCACACCCACTGGACACCTTCTAGCTCACTGCCTGCCAGGCAGAGCTGGCAACAGCACGTCTGAACGGCTGTCCTGCACCACTCACCAGCTCCTCTGGGCTGCAGCCACCCAGTCAAGGGCTGGAGGGTCACTGGCAGGCGTTGTTGTCCACTAGCCAGGGGCATCAGTGCACTGCCAGCCCTCTCTGGAGAGGAGAGCGCATCCATGCTAACTACAGCTCTCAAATACCAAGAGCCACTCACCTGCCTGTACTATTAAACATGCATCCTGAGACACCTAGAAATAACAGGGAAAGTAAAGAATATCTCTGAGGTTTTCTTTGGAGTAAGCAGTGCACCATAAACCTAGTGTTTCCTCTCATTCATTCCTGCTTAAATAACTCACAAATAATAAACAGCAAGGTGAGCGTGGCATTAAAATATACGAAGTATTTTATAATTTTTATAATTTAATTTTTATAATTTTTTTTTAAATTTTAATGTTTATAATTTAAAATACAGATTTTCTGTGAAAACCTCTCACTCATTTCTTTGGTTGTGAGACTTTGGCTATGAAAAAGGACTCTCTCTAGTGAACAATTACGTGTTTATAACCTTCACTTAAGTTCTTTGTTCATCTCCTTGCAAGTCCCAGAGTTTGTATGTGAAACTTGTAGTTGTCTTTTTATGTAAGACTCAGAGAAAAATACAAACCCTGGAACCTGTGCACAGAAATATGTGACTCCTGTGACCTACTGCTGATCCTTTTCAGTCTGCCATCTAACTATTCCTTGCTGCCTCAATCTGGTTCAAACCCCAAAGGCTATGATTGCAGTGGTAGTAGGGGGGATGACACACTGTCTTTTAATTTGGTTCTGAACCAGACCTGTTGCATGAAAGTTGCAGAAGGCAGAGCTCAAACAAAATCAGGCCCTGAAAGCATAAGAGTTCAAGCCAAGACTCCAGTATCTCTTACCTCCTGGGACAGAAGATCTGGTGACTCTGTGAAATCTGATTCATATACATGTTATTAGTCTTACTGAAGTTCACCCTGCAGTTACAAAGTACTTAGCACTCACTCTCTGTCCTATATAACTTTACAGAATTACTGCAGGCAGACACAGCCTTGTTTTAAAAGGGAGAGGGGGAATAGTTGGATAAAGCAGACCAGCTTTTTAGGTTCAGCTAATCCCCTTTCTTCAAGCCTGTCACCTAAATGAAAGATTCTGTCTCTCTGTATATATGCATTTGCACCAGGTACAGCTTTAATGCAGGTGAGTTTGCAAGTGCCTCGTGAGGTATCAAGAAAGCAGTTCACTCCTGATAGGAAAAGAAGTCAAAAGTTTTGAAAAAAAATCACTGTGCATGAATTGTCAGCAAGTGCCCACTGACCACTGGGGAAAACAAAGATGAGAAAGTGATAGCCAAAACTGAAGAAAACAGAGTAGTAATGAAAGAGACACCCCAGAGCAAACACACCACGGTTGGGGCCATCAGTGGAATCATGGAATGTTTGAATATCCTGAGTTGGAAGGGAGCCACAAGGATCATCGAAGTCCCTGCACAGGACAACCCCAAGAACCTCGCCACATGCCTGAGAGCATTGCCCAAGTGCTTCTTGAACTCTGTCAGGCTCAGTGCTGTGACCACTTCCCTGGGGAGCCTGTTCAGTGCCCAACCACCCTCTGGGTGAAGAACCTTTTTCTAATATCCAACCTAAGCCTCCCTTGACACAACTTCAGGCCATTCCCTGGGGTCCTGTCACTGGTCACCACAGAGAAGAGGTGAGTGCCTGCCCCTCCACCTGGTGAGGAAGCTGTAGACTGCAATGAGGTCTCTCCTCTCAGTGTCCTCTTCTCCAGGCTGAACAGACCAAGTGCCTTCAGCTGCTCCTCATACAGCTTTCCCTCTAGACCCTTCACCATCCTCATTGCTCTCCTTTGAACACTCTATAATAGTTTTATATCTTTCCTATATTGTGGTGACCAAAACTGCACACAGTTGGTGGATATGACAAGTACTTCTATCATTGTCTAACTAAATCCATAGGCCACGGATGCTCACATAAGAGAAGTGGCAGGTCTGGAGGGTGTCATGAGGACATAAGGAAGAGCATACTTCAGTTCATGTGTTGGCAGTATGATTGTTCTCTTTCTTCTCTTTATTCTACAGCGCCTTGTCTCCATGAATATGCCACTGAACAGCGATGGGACTGTCATGTTCAATGCCACTCTCTTTGCTTTGGTCAGAACAGCACTGAGGATCAAGACAGAAGGTAAGAAGCTTGCTGACTGCAAGGGTACAGAGGTAGCTGAGCAGTGTTCACACCCAAGTGTACTGAGCTGGAGTAAACCAATAAGGATACCTTGTGCAAAATTATCCAAATTACTCATATGCAGCACATGGGACAAAAAGCAGTGTAAAGAGGTTTGGAGGAATAGTTTCTTCTAGGAAAGCACAGTGTTTCCTGTTACCTAGGAAGCTGGTGCTTCCTTTGGTATGGATCCTTGAGATCATATTATTGATCTCATTCTTCACAATGGTCTAAAGGTTTAAAGTTTTAGATCAATGTCTGCTCAAACAACCGCCAGGGGAAGGAAGAAGGGCAAAGAAGCCTCCTCCTCTGTACACTGTCTGCAGAGCTGGGCTGCTTTTCGACTGCTGCTACCACTGATCTTCCAGTCCAAGGGAGGCAAAAGAGCTTGGACTCAGGGGTCTCATCTCACTAAAACTCCTCCTGAGCTTCCATTAGCATGAGTTAATATTACATTGTAGGAACAGTGGTGTTGTAAAGACAGATGAGAAGTAAAGAGACTGTTAAAAGCTTTGCGTAGACAGCAGCTATAGTTGAGGAAAACAGACAAGATTTTGAGCTCAGCTTGTCATCTTTGTTGCACTCTGTCACCTGCTGTAATGAAAGATATTGGTCCTGAGTCAAAACTTGGTTTCAAGTATTAATGAGATGCTTTAAAAGAGCATGTAGGTCTGTGATTCACACCTCTGCCTCAGTAATGGCTGCATTACATCTCAGGTATGGGAAAGCAGAGACCAGCAGAACCTTAGCTTACTGTGCCAGTATTATACACAGCTGAGACAAAAAACAGTGATAAAATTAAAAAACTATACTAAGGCTTTGAATATTGTTCTAAACAGAATTTGACTGTAGCTGAAGAGGCTCTCCTGAAGAAAAGCCATCTGCAAACCCTGTAAGATATCTCAGGTCTAATGAAACAGACACCCAAAAAGGACTTGGTTTTCTTGTCTGAGTAGGATGCATCCTATTAAGAGAGCTACTGCCGTGCAGAGCCCCATGCAGCACACTGAGGAGCCTTAATGCTGGGGAGCAATAAGAAAAACTGCAGGAACCACACCTTTAGGAGGACAAGATACTGGTTTCGTACACCCAGAGAGAGAAGAGAGCTTCAGTTATATTACGTACATTTTAATGTACATAAATCAAGAAATAAAATTGAAGGTGACTCATTTGGAAGGAAACGGGTATCTAGAAGGAAAGGATATAAACCAAATCTGCTTCACTCACTCTCACGGGAGTAATGTGGCTTAATTAATGTCTCATTTAACTCAGAGCCCCTTGGAGGAACATGTAAAGTCTAAGTTCAGACAGTGTCATACAAGGCTTGTTATAACCTATGCTGTTCTTCAGAGAATAAACATGTGTATCCTGGGACAGTCCTCTGAGTCAAACAGCAAAAGCCTTGCACTTGCCTCTGGTGCCTTGTCAGAGCACTGTGCACACCCTCCGAGTCAGACTCTTAGTACCATGTGTAGGAGCTTGGTATTTGCTGGGAGGCAGGGATTGCAGTAAGTAGTTCTTGAGAAGTGCTGCAAGCAGCCACAGGTCTTCAGATTGCCAGCTGCATCTTTACCACCAGTTATTTGTGATCCCCAAGCTGTTGTTTCCCATTTACTGAACTCTGTTCTCATTATATTTGACCTTCACCGGATCTCAATTAAAAAAGTGTTAGATGCAATTGTTGCTTTTTGGGATGAGGTAGCACCATGGATCTGTTGTTTCTGGCTGTTGCCCACTATCAGTCAGTAACTGTCACTTTCTTACCCAGAGATGAGTATGCATATTTAGGAAGAAGAGCTCTTGCTGTGAGGGGGCTTTAGCAACAGTCAGAGCATCTCTTGGCCCAAAACTTTCCACTACTGAAAAAGCTCTGATATTTTCCTCCTGAGCTTGCCATGCCAGACATGAAATTGCTCCTCGGCAGGGTCTGCTTAGTTCCTGTCTCTGATGATTTTCACCCTGCAGGTAACCTGGAGCAAGCCAACGAAGAGCTGAGAGCAATAATTAAGAAAATCTGGAAGCGCACCAGCATGAAGCTGCTGGACCAGGTGGTGCCTCCTGCGGGTGGTGAGTTCAGGATCTTGTCCCAG
Source organism: Chiroxiphia lanceolata (assembly GCF_009829145.1). NCBI lineage: Eukaryota > Metazoa > Chordata > Aves > Passeriformes > Pipridae > Chiroxiphia > Chiroxiphia lanceolata. The sequence continues at coordinate 62,842,895 of NC_045641.1, forward strand.
TCTCTGAATCTCTCTGTTTTTTTCTCCCACCTGTCATGTCCTACTGCACCTTGTGATCATCAGGTGGAATATGGGGGGACAGGCTTTCTTCTACAGGCTGTTAACTGTGTTTCATCAGGCTGAAATCTTTTCTGCCTATAGTATCATGAATATCCCGTTCTTATTGCTGAGAAATCAGGGAAAGAAGAAAATGTGCATAAATAGGAGTTAGTGCATGGGCATCTAGTTAGTGCATAGTGAGGCCTTTACTGACATTCCAGGTGGTTCCATGGGCTACAGCACAAAACAGCACTTGACAGTCAGACAGCAGATGCAGCCAGGTGCTGAACCTTGCTCAGCCTGTCCTGAAGTCAGTGGACCATGTTTCACAGAATTTCCAGAGGGTTTTGAGAAGGGAGGAGAGTTACCTGGAGAAAAACATTTTGGCTGACTGATAGTTTTTATTGAGTGAGAATACAGCAATGGCTGCATTTCAGGGTAGAGGTGATGGTTCCTGTTCGCTCACACCCATGTGAGGCACAAGCAGACAGAATTTCAGTGCAGAGAAGGGCCAGGTCAGGTCGAGGATGTATGATCAGTCAGATCATGTATTACCCCAGGCTGTCACTAGACAGCAGCATGCTTTGACCCAGACTGGGGAGGCTGCTGCTATAATGAGATCCTTTGTGGTTAACCGGTACCAGAGACTGCAAAGGTCAGATGTACTTCCCCGTAAACCGTATACATCCAGAGGTGCACAGCTCTAGGGGTTCTCTGCCAGCAGAGACAATCTATCCAAATGCCACATGCACCTCTCCTCCTGACTACTTTACAGCAAGCTCTGGTGGTGGAGCAGTCCCGTCCTTCAGCTCTGTGTCCTGGCACCATGAAAAGCAGACGCGCCCTGCGGTGCCCAGTGTTCCTGCTGGGAATCCCAAGGCTCACAGTAGCACATACACTGTTGAAATCAGTTGCTTATTTGATTCGTTTTTTAACACCCCTTTGCAGATGACGAGGTGACCGTCGGGAAGTTCTACGCCACTTTCCTGATTCAGGAGTATTTCCGGAAGTTCAAGAAGCGTAAAGAGCAGGGGCTGGTGGGAAAGCCCTCCCAGCGCAACGCGCTCTCCTTACAGGTGACAAGCGGGCACAGAACGGACAGGGGTGGTACAGTAGAGGCAGGTGACCCCATTTCCCTCTGGACCATTCTGGGGGCTGGATTGGGCTATCCCTACTGGAAAGGAGTTTGTAGACCCCTTGAATTATCACGCCACTCCTTTTGGGTGAATACGTATGTGCCATGGGCCCACATCCCTTAGCTCTGGAAATGGAAGGCACAAGTGAGCTATAACCACAGTTTATCAATCTGCTGGGAATATTTGAAATTTGGGATCCTTTCAGAGAAGTGGTACGACGTGTCCTACAGACATTTGCTTATTCGCACGTACCTTCTACCCTTTCTGAGGGTAGTCATTGTAACAGGGTCAGGGAGACCATGTTGCCAGGTGGCAAAATCAGTTAAAAAGCAAAAAGCATACCTGGATGCCAAGGCCATCCAATGGACAGGGCATCAGGCTCAAAGAACTGGGATCTGTTCACCTCTCTGCTACATGTTCACTAGGTGGACTACCAGCTATGTGAAAGAATGAGAAAGCCCCATTGACTGTACAAGCAGCACCATTTATGTCCATTGAGGGTACAGTGAGGAAGGAGGGTGACTCTGGAATTTCAGCAAGTTAAAAAGTACTGTGATGTGGGCACAAATACAGAATGAGGTCTCAGTATACCCACAGCTTACTGCCCTGGATGGACTCCATGGGACAGATTCCAGTCAGTGAGGGGTTTGAGGACTGTCCAGGTCCGGATGCCAGAAGTTTAGCTCTTAAATCCATATTTAAGCTGCTGATTAAAAAGAAGAGATTTTTCAGAGGCACCAGAGTACATGGTTCAGCTGGAACTGTGACTGCTCAAGGGCTTCTGGTTGTGGATCTGAGAACCTAGAGTTGAAAGCACAAAGACCTGCTTAGTCAAGCCTGTGGATTTATGTCTGTGTCCTGTTGTGATGAAGCCAGGGGACTAGCAACAAACATTCCTGGCTTGTATTGCTAAGAGTTTCTCCCTCTCTAAGCTGGAGATGAAAGAACAGAATTTGTTGGTGTTTTTCTAGGAGCTGGGGATGCTATGTTAAGTAAAAGGGCTTCACAGAGCTTAGGAAGAAATGGCAATGCAGTTATTTCTCCCATATCCACTCGGAGATATGAAGCTCTATAGTTTGCTGTTTTGCAGGCTGGTCTGCGCACACTCCACGACATTGGCCCAGAGATCCGACGAGCAATTTCTGGAGACCTGACAGCTGAAGAAGAGTTAGATAAGGCCATGAAAGAAGCTGTCTCTGCTGCCTCTGAAGATGATATCTTCCGGGTAGGTACTGAACAAGTTTGTGAGTTGAGACTAGGCCAGTAGCTGAGCTCAGAGAGCTACATTCTCTTTTATGCATTTCATCCGGGTCTTCCTTCTTGTTTTGTAGGTCCTACTAGAAAACAACATAGTGAACCTAGGAGGACAGGTTCTGAGATGTTTGCACAGTTTTATCCCAATTTCTTCTCTCTCTGTCTCAAAGGAAACTCCTCAGTGGAAGTTTCCCTCACAAAATCTAAATTAAAGAACAGATTCGTTAAACCACCTCACAGTCTGCAGAGCAGCAGCCAAGCACACTTTAGTGTTTTTGTCCACTCTTTTCTGTAGCACAAGTAGCATCCTTCCAAAAAGTACATCAGAACTCAACAGAGCTCCCATAGAAGGAGGACATTTTCTGAGCAAGTTACCTAGATCTTTTCTTTTTTATTTCATTCCTTTTTCTTGTAATTGTCTCCTCTGGTAATTTTTCCTCCCTCTTGGTGTTTTCCTCCTTTCCTTACAGAAAGATGCTGCCAGTCCTTTTCATTACTCATCATCTAAACAGTACATAACTGGCTCACTAAATTTTTCATCATTTCTTCCTCCAGGTGATTCATAGTTTCTGGTGCTCTTCTGAAATTCCCTCTCATGTCTGAATGTTCCTTCGCAATTGCACTGGGAAAACCAGACAGCGGCTACCTGGTTCTTGCATTCCTACTCAGTCCTGCAGTTCCAGGACTGGTGAGAGGTGTAGAGACACCTTTGCCTCGCCTATACACTTGGCCAGTCCTCTGAAATATCGTAGAAAGCTAAAATTTTCACAGCCTGTGTGTACCTAGTCTCTGTGACAGAGAAGTCCACACAGTGCCTTCTGGAAGAGAGAACACCAGTGCCATGAACAGTTTGGTTCTCCCTTTTTTTTTTCCAAGAACAGGCTTAGCAGGAAACACCAGGGCCCTTGCACATCTTCTCACTCACAAAGGGAAAATCATTTCTGTTTTTCTGACAGAGAGCTGGAGGCTTGTTTGGAAACCATGTCAGCTATTACCAAAGTGATGGCAGGAGCGCGTTCCCCCAGACATTTACCACCCAGCGACCTCTGCACATCAATAAGTCTGGCAACAACCACGGAGATACTGAGTCTCCATCTCATGAGAAGCTGGTGGACTCCACCTTCACTCCCAGCAGCTACTCATCTTCAGGCTCCAATGCCAACATCAACAATGCCAACAACACTGCCCTGTGCCGCTTCCCCAGCCCACCCACCTACCCCAGCACTGTCAGCACAGTGGAAGGCCATGGGACCCCCTTGTCACCCACAATATGTGTGCAGGAGGCTCCTTGGAAACTACCATCCAAAAGGTAAGTTTCATAGCAGAGTAAGTCAAGGGACTGGGTATAGGAATGTGCATGCAAACACCAGGGCACTGCTGCCTAGCTGAAGTCACCCCCAGACATTGCCCAGCTTGCAGCCTGGATTGAGCCTTCTGGTTCTCCACTTGTGCCAAAGCCCACAGTGCAACAGATATGCATCAGTCGAGCACTGCAAAGCAGAAGCACTCTTACTGATCAGCTCACTTGTTTTCTTTGGGCTTTATCATGAAGAAACCTTTGTAAGAACCAAAAGGAGCCTTACTTATCCCTCCTTCACCACAGGGAGGACTTTTATCAACTGGTAACTGAAGGAGACTGCAATTCATTTCTTAATCACCCAGTAGGGAGCTTTGTGGAAGTCAGTGGTTTTCCATTCAGTGGGTCACGTCCCTACAGAGGTCACCAAAAGCATTCTGGGGGAGGGAGGCAAAGTTTTCAGAAATGCAATACTGTGCAACACAAAGAAAATCCCATTCTCTGGACAGTTCTCAGGCTCTCTACACACAGGTGTCTAATGTGAAAGGAGGATCATTTTTATCAGAGGGGGATTTCAGTAACAGCAGGAAGAAGCTGGAATTTTTTTTTCAGTGCAGAGAGTGGGCAGTGGGAAAAGGTGGACAAATGCTGCCCCTGGAAAGAATAGGACAATAAGACAGAGGAAATTCAGAGGGTGCAGAATTGCCCAAGTAAAGAGTCCCAGGGTTTTTCTATTTCATGCCTTCCCGAGGGAGGCCACAGGAGTTGCACTACACGTGTTACCATGTGCCCTCCTCCTTTGCTGACTTGTGCTGATGTGACACTGCTAACGTGGTGTTCTTTTCTCTCCTTGCTTCCTTGGGCACCTTGCTTGAATTAGGACACATTACTACGAAACACTGGGACGGTATGTGTTCTCCATAATGTCTAATGCTGGCTGGGTGTAAGGCTCATTGCTCACCCTGTTGAAAGTCCAAATTCCCATTAATGCTGAATACAGGCTCTTCTTTTTGGTGTCAGTAGGGCTGAAAGAGAGGTAATGATCACCATGACAGCTCCAGTAAATGCTCTTAACACAGGGCAGGTAGTGATTCATGGACAGTTTCTAGCTGTTTTCTAGATTTGGGATTTTTTTAGAGTTTCTAGCTGGGCTCACACATCTATGCACTCTCTGATCATGGCATAGTGAAGTACACCCTGGCGTGTTCATAGAAAAATTGTGTATGGTTTTGGCTAAACACAGACTGTTGAGCAGGAGATGCCATGTACTGATTTTTTCCTCTCTGCACCTTAGCAGTTTTACTTGCCTCCCATTTAAGGAGGAAGGTCACTCCAGCACAGTCCTACAGGCTCTCTGAGCCTACAGGCTCCCTCATACCTTGCATACACACACTTTTCCCAATGCTTTTTGCTTAAACAAAATAATGTTTCCTCTCTGGTCCCTGAAAGATGAAGAAAACCCTGCCACACTGCTCTTTTCTGCAATTGCTAGTAAGAAACTGAGATTGTCTCCAGTACCTCCATATTGGTACCTCAAAAATTCAAGCTACCTTCAGATTTTACACCTCAGAAAACACAAAGTCCAAATGAAGTGAAATATGAGTGCCCAAATGTGAAACAGAGGGACAGAGAGGAGGCAAGCAGGGAATTAAGGGCTGTTACACCTAAGGGTCTGAACAGATCCTACTGAATTCAGTAGAAGCACTCTGCAGTTAGTGATGAGGAAAAAAGGGACCAAAAGTGGAAAAGACAGCAGGGAATGAGAGTGTGAACAGGAAGCAGAGGGCAGAGGTGGTGCAGAGTAAGGGATTTGGGAGGCAGACACCAGACATCACAGAGCTGAGAGGGTTACTGTGAGTGTCTAGGAGGCTTCTCTGAAATCCATAACCAAGGCTTTTGTAACAAGAGCCCATCTCAGATTTTACTTTGAATTCAGGTGAGGTATATCTTTGTACATGTGGTCAGTGTGATGTGCACACTAATAGAGTTCCTGTAGTCACAGATGACAATAACACGTTTACAGTATTGTTCAGCATTGATTTAAGAAACTTGTCCTCTGACAGAGGACACTGACAAAGGTTGTTGCTTTGTATTTGTGAACTCTGTAGCTCTGTTCAGTCATTGATTTTTCTATGATGGCTCTTCAGCATTATTATAAACTGAGACAGATGGAGCCTGTCATTCTTGTCTTTACAACAGGTTGTCTTTACCATCTCCATATCTTGACTTGTCTTTTTTGCTCATTAGCTCCAGTTCCAGAGACAGCCAGCTGGCAATTGTTTGCCAAGAGGAAGTGTCTCAGGATGAGACTTATGATGAAAATTTGAATGAAGACATTGAGTACTGTAGTGAACCAAGTCTGCTCTCTACCGAAATGTGAGCTTTGCAGCTTTAGTCAAGGTGTTCGGGTGGTTCTTTGATTAAGGGGGAGAGGTGGGAAGAGGTGACCTTTTTCAGTTTGTAGGATAAGATCAGAACCTGCAGTTCAGCCCTAGAAGTAACATTGAAAAGAATATCTTTCACCTAGGGTTTTCCTTCTTCTCTGAATGAGGCATCTGGATCTGCAGGGCCTTTCTCCACATTCCCTTCTACCACCTGATGTTCCCAAATCTCATTTTTAGAGGGGTTCTCTGTCTCATGGTTGTTACTGCTCCTGGTCCAGTTATAGCTTGAAGCTAGCTCACTATTGCATCCTTCTGCTAGCATGATCTTCCTGGCTTCCTTGCTGGGTGAGGAGTTATTCTGTCCAATATCAGGTGCTTTTCTAAGTCCCTCTGTTCTCCTTTCCAGGCTTGCATACCAAGATGATGAAAACAGACAACTCACTCCACCAGAAAACAGCAAAGGAGAGGACACCCGGCACTCTCCGAAGAAAGGGTTTCTGTGCTCCTCAGCACTAGGTAACCTCCCAGCAGGACACAGGGGCTGTGCTCTCCTCTGCCTTGATGGAGTCTCCCATCTCGCTGGGGGACTCCCAGCCTGTGTGGGCATAGGGGTTGCTGTTTGCTGCCTTTAGCTTGTTAGACCAGGAATCCCCCAGCGTGCAGATGATCCCGGTCACGCACATGACTGTGCTGACTTCGTGCTCTCAGTCAGTAGATGAACCTGTGGCTGTTTGGATAGTCCATGTGATCCATTTGGTAAAGTCTGCCTGTAAATTAGAGGAGTTTATTTGAGCACTGTGGACTCTCCAAACAGTCACCAGGGAGTCACTGAATGGGCTAGCCTTGAATATACAGTGTTCTGGTCTGTGTGTATTCAGCAAGGAGAGGTTGTCTCTGTTGTCTGCTACCAGGAACATAGTGAATTACTGATTAATTTAACACAACACAAGTTTGTTAGCTACTGTGATTGTACCTGGAGATTTTCAAGTGCTTGAGCCTGTAAACTACACTGTCAGGTGAAATCCATGAATCACAAGATTCTATGAAAGTATCAAGACAAATGTAAGAGTCTGTGAGAAAATGAACTCCTCTAGCTACAGCATTTTTCAGCCTTTCTCCTGGGTATTGGTGTGGAGAACAAGGACATTGCAGGGAGAAACCGAAAAGAATCATGTGTATAAAATATATTTTATATATAAAATAACAGTGACAGGCTAGGTAGTGTAATGTTTAAAGTGAGGCTACTGAGTCTTCACTCAAATCCTTCAGGATGCTTGTACAATTGAGTGTTCTAAAAGCATTTACTTTATTTCAAATCTTAAAATATTAGGCAACAACAATTCCTATCCGTAAGGCAGTCAGTCCTTGATACAATGCTTGATTAACTACATCCTAGTGAATATTTTTACAGTGATATTAAACTCATTTTACTAATCGTCTATTTTCTCTAGAAAGAGAAAATACTTTTAACCTGCATTGTAACATTCATTCTCTGGGCTATAACCAATCCCTCCCAACCAAAGTCCTCTCCAACTCTGAGAGGACTTTTTCTCAACAAATCAATATTATAGATACACCCTATTTTCAGAATTCTAATTATCTTTCCTTCTTTTGAAAAATGTCATCAGGATCAAGAAGTCCCCAAAAATATTTTAGTGTGCCATGCAGTGTGTCATGCACTAAATCTTTAATATTGGATTTATTTGCTATTCTCCAGAAGTAAAGCCTTTGCACTTTTTCATAAACATACCTTGCAGTACTCTTCAATTTTTAATAGGGAGAAGAATTTCTCTTATTTAGAGAAATAAAGTTTAATTTTATAGCAAGTAAACAATGTGACTGTTTCAACAGTTCCCCCTAAAATCTTTTCTTTTTTTCAAGAGAAAAAAAAAAAAGCTTTTTTCTCTTCCCTTCTTTCCAAACTTTGAAAATGCCTCATGTCTAAGTCACCTCCCATTCACCAGTAAATTCATCATTGATTAATTCACTTGCACTTGACCTTGCTATAGACACAGTCTCATAAACTGTGGTATGTCTGGCAGCTAAGGGACACAGATCACATGCAAGCAGGAGGCCAATGTCACCTGAGCAGCCTGACATCCCCTTCTGCATGTTGTGTACAGCCAGGCACAGCACCAGAGCCTCAGCTGCCATCATCAATCCTGACAGGGGCTTTGTCTGGACCAGAGAGGTCTGAGAACACTTCCACTGTTCAAGAGGGAAATCAACTGCATGTGTTTTAAAAGAGGAAAAATAAAAATCATTTTTCAGAATTTTATCTGAAGGTGGTGTTGGTTGTTTCACGATGCCTCACTGCTTTTTGCAAACACCTGTGCTCTGGAAAGGGCAAGGTGTCGAGGGAAAGTGGGCAGAGCTGAAAGTGAGGGTGTCTTTGCTGTATCTCCAGTGGGACTGCACTAAAGGAAATGAAAAACAGATTACCTGTAGTTTGTTATGAGTGATGGACACAGCTGTGTGTGATTGTTGTTTCAGGTCGAAGGGCATCTTTTCACTTAGAGTGTTTGAAAAGACAGAAGAACCAGGGCGTGGACGTCTCGCAGAAGACAGTTCTGCCTTTGCATCTGGTACATCATCAGGTAGGTGCTAATGACCACAAAGGGCCCAGCAGTGAAATTGAAACCCTACTACCTGCAGTGCCTCCCCAGTGCATCCCAAACAACTTTTTAAAAGCCATTTGGGATAGTTTGTCACCCACATCAAGGATCCGGTTTTTAGAAATCAGATTTGCCATCATGCTCATTCCTGCTTTTAGGATTTTTATTATTCCCAGAAGAATGCTACAGGAATATGTCCTTTGCAGTCAGCAGAGTTATCATTTTCTGATGTCAGTAAAAGAATAAAATAAAATACTAGCTAAAAGATAAAAATAGCTACCCAAATTGCATGCTGCAGTGCAATTACACTGGCTTTGATGGTAGTGTGCATATGAATAAAATGTGCAGAGTCTACTTTCATACTAATTAAAGGTAACCAGTAACTGTAATTAATCATTTTAAAACATAGTCTGATTACATGTCATTAATCAGCTTCTCAAGCCCTTTGTAACTGTGTTCAGCAGCCTAGCAAATGTATGCTTAGGCACGTACCTAGATGATTAGCCAGCTGTCATACTCCAAAGCAGATTTGTGTCTTTTATTTTGATGATGCCACTTTTTGTCACCATAAAAGAAACAGGTGCAGATGGTAGTGCCAGCCTTGCAAGGGTGGTGTCCTGCTCCATGCAGTTCCCCAGGGCAGGGCAGAATGGCCTTGTCACCTCCTTCGCTGCCACAGGGGTACAAAATGCTACACAGCAGGGCTGGGAGACGTGAGAAGTTAGAGCAGAGGACGGAGTATGTTTGAGGCTTCCCTGGCCTTTCTCACCTCCACTCCCAGAGAGTTATCCTTCAATACTCAAATCCCAGAAGGCAGTAGTCTGCAGAGAGTTACAGCTGTGGCAGGAACAATCAGAAAATTCCTTGGAGCAAGGAGGAGTGGGCAGGAAACAGCCTCCCACAGTCAACACAGCAGCAACAGCCTTCCTGAAACTTCCTGCCCTCCCACGGCAGTCCAGGCAGAGGGAACACGTGCCTCCCACCCTCTCAGCCCACTCAGCTGGCAGAATCACCTCCCTCCAACCCATATAAATAGGATGGAGCTACTTCATTCCTCCTCATCCCACCACAAAAACCTAGAGGGATGGGGGACTGTCCACCCAAGTGTCACTCAGCCAGACTGAGGGGCTACCTTGCAATAGGCATCTAGCCTCCAGCTGACAACATTCAGTAGTGTTCACATGTGTACAAAAATGTCAGCCTACAACAGTGCTTAAAACAAGAACATGAGAGTGGACAGGTGCCTCTGCTAAGTGTAATAGATTCTGTTGCTGTGAATGCCTGAAGAGGTATTCTCATGAAATACTTGTACATCACAATATGTAAATGTATGCAGCTGAAGCTCAAAGCAGTCCATAACAGCTTCTTTCAGCTTCCTCAGCACGTTATAATTTTGATAAAACACTTTGTTGTATGTTTCTGCCAACAAGTTGAAAAATTGGTTGCATTGTTCTGCCTGACAGGTCTACGTCTCTCCTTGAAGATCTGGCAGTTTAAGGGATGTGCTGAGGCCATCATAGCCTGCAGGGCATGACTTATACAGAAGAATTTCTAAGGGCTTTCTTCCTCATTGATATCTGATAGGAGCCTGACATCTAATTCCTGGGAAAATCTTGGTGAACCCTGTAGGTGACTAATAATTAATTCTTTTGTTCATCTGTCACTGAAGTCATCAGCACAGCATAGTTATCAGTTCCCAAGGATTTCAGTGGCAGATGGGCAGGGCTTCACTTAACATTAGATAGCTTAAAATTAGCTCTCTAGTTTAAATTTGTTAGTTCAGTCTCACTGTGGTCAACAATGGGAAGGAGCACCTCCAAAGGGCAAGTGTAAGTCATGTGTAAGTCTTAGAGAGCATTTTCAGAGAGAGCATTTTCAGGCAGGGATTGAAGAGACAGGAGGCTTGCCAGTGTCTCTCTACACAGCTTAGACTACATGGAGCCTTCAGATAGCTGAAGCTGGGTGAGACTAACCCCAGACTGAACAAAGGGATTTTCTGCAACACAATCCACATCCTCTCGCATTTTCCATGTATTTATTTAATTGTTCATACAGGGCTGCAGTGAGCTCTGTGAGAGGAGCTTACGACTCTGACAGTATTGCTCATAGAACAAGGAGGCAGTCACCACGAATAAGGCATCACATCAGCCCTGTGCAGCATGGGGCTTCTTGAGAAATTTGTTATAAAAGAAGGCTGGATGACTCAGAGGTGGTGTAAATTATTACAGGAAGGACTTGAATGGCTGACAGTATATTGATCCTCCCACCAACACCAGATGCCTTAAAATCCAGTGGTGGATTTAAAGTCATTGCCAACTGCAGACACATGTAAAATTCACATGTGGTATCTGTTCAGGTTCCTCGGTAGACACTTAGAGAAAACACAGCAACTGGCAGTAAAAGTTCACGGTATGTGTGGTGGCAGTGGTGGGAAAATGAATTGCTGTATCACCCCCTGGAGAAGAGGTGGTTTTTAGCAAGGCTATGGGGAGCTGGGCTGCATCCTTCCTGTCAGTACCATGGCTCCAAGGCCAAAGAACTGCAGTTGTGAAAGCTTTCAATCTGGTTCTTGGCACTAGCACAGGGCACACCATTTCAAGGAAAACGAGTTTGCAGCAAACATCCAAACCCATCAAGGAGCTGGCAGCTGTTTTCACAAGCCTCGAGACTCTCCAGGCCTTTCTTGGGGAGTTTCTCCAGAACCAGCTCCTTCCAGCCCTGCTGCCAAGTGCAAGCTCTCACTCATGTTGCTCCTCCTCTGTCCACAGGCGTTAGCAGTGGCCGGCCTGAGTCCCCTGCTCCAGCGAAGCCATTCCCCCACCATGTTCTCCCGGCTGTGTGCTACGCCCCCCGCCACCCCCTGCAACCGTGGCTGGCAGCAACAGACCATCCCGACCCTGCACCTCGACGGGGCCGAGTCCACTGAGAAGCTCAACAGCAGCTTCCCTTCGGTGCACTGTGGCTCCCGGTTCCCCGACAGCACCGGCTGCAGCAGCCCCAGGAGAGCCAGGCCAGTGTCCCTCACCGTCCCCAGCCCGACCGCCGGGAGCAGCAGGCAGTTCCACGGCAGCGCCAGCAGCCTGGTGGAAGCGGTAAGACTGCAGAGTCACAAAGGACACTGTTGTCAAGGCCAACTAGAAACAGGGCCCATGGAAGAGCAGGGCAACAGATACGTTGCTGCCCACAATGCCAAGAGTAGGAGAGCCCATCTCCAAGCAGCGTAAATGGGAGATGGACCTCTGGGGAAAACACAGCAGTGGAAGAGGGTTGTGTTAGAGGCGTGACAGGGTTGACGATGCAGAGTACTAACGTGTGTCTTTGTTTCTGGTTCCCTGCCTGCTTTTGAAGGTCTTGATTTCGGAAGGACTGATGCAGTTTGCTCAAGATCCAAAGTTCATTGAGGTCACAACCCAGGAGCTCGCAGACGCCTGCGACATGACGATAGAAGAGATGGAAAATGCAGCAGACAACATTCTCAATGGTAACAGCAAGCAGAGCCCCAATGGCAACCTCTTGCCTTTTGCTAACTGCAGGGACCCAGGGCAGGACAGTGCAGGAGAGGAAGAGGAAGAGGTGCAGAACCCGGATTGTAGAATAAGTCAGGAGGAGCTCAAGGACAGCAGGATTTATATCAGCAGCCTGTAGTTGCCAGGGCTGGAAGCGATGCTGGTTTTTTATTTGTTTCAATGTTCCTAATGGGTTTGTTTCAGAAGTGCCTCACTGTTCTCGTGACCTGGAGTAACCGGAACAGCGTTCTTCATTCATTTCTGTTGGGACGAGTCGCAGAGTTGGGTGGTGTAAGAAAGCTTTTCAGGAGCGGATATAACCCCAGCACGTGTCCATGAAGGAAGAGTGAGGAGGAGGAGGAAGAGGAGGAGAGCAAGCTCCCTCTTTTTTTCAGTCCCTGCACAAGGAACGACAACTGCCTCCGGAGCACGAAGGGGAACCTCAGCTTCCTGTGGATGGCCCTAGCCAAAAGGACCCTGCGCCAAACGGGTGTCTTTCGACTTTGCTTGTAAAAATCATTTTGCACATATTCTGTATGAGCCTCACCGTCTCCATAAAGCCAAGGCCCTTTGATTCGGAAGGAGAGGAAGACTTCTGCTGTGGATTCCCATGCCGCGAGGGGGAGGAGGAAGCAGGAGAAGCGCAGGGGTGCCAGAGGGGCAGGCGGCGGAGCTGCCCAGTCCCGCCGAGACTCCCAGGCAGTGGTCCCTGCTAACCAATCCGAGCGCAGGCAGCCACTCCTGCCGACCAATCAGAGCTCGGGCAGTCACCTGCCAGCTAATCCGAGCTCAGGCAGCCTCCTGCTGGCCAATCAGAGCTCAGACAGCCAGCCATGCCAGCCAATGGGAGCGCTGCCTCTGCAGCGGGGCGGAGCCAACCTGCCCCACCCATGCTGAGGTGGTGGTGGTGGGCTCGTGTAGATCCCTTCTTGTTTTGCAGTTTGATATTTCCTTGAAAGCATGTTGCAGTTTTTATTTTGACTTTTTTTCTTTTTTTTTTTTTTTTTTTTTTTTTGAGGGAGAAGGGAGTGTTTACAGCGTTTTGTAATCACCTACCTTTTTTGGTTTGGTTTATTTTCACCTTTGCAAATGTTAAATTGGTTTGATCATGTTGTATTATTTAAACTGGGGGAGGGGGGTCTCCATTGAAATTTGGTAGAAGTATAACGATAATAGACGAGTTTTACCAACCATTATGTACACCAAGAATTTGTAATTTTATTTACTAGTAACTGAAACCTTTTTTTGTTGTTGTTTTATAATTTAAAGATAGTAGGCAATGCACTTGATATAGTCTTGCACATTTGAGTGATTGATTTGGGTTCTTTTTAGTGCTAAGTATATCTGTGAGTGTGGGAGCAATACGGGGCGAGTGTGCGTGTGCGCGTGTGTGTGTGTGTGTGTAAGTGCATGCAGCTCTCCACATCCTGGTTCGAGCTGCAGGAGATCTGTATCTGGGGCCATTTGAATGCAAAAACAAACCACTGTCTCTGCTTTTGAAAAGGGAATCAGTAACTTTGCATTTTCTGTTCCACAAGATATGCAAAAACAATGCAATAATATTAATTTTAAAAATAAAATTGTAAGTTGTGTTGGCATTAAAACTGTATAGAAAAAAAAATTGCGGGGGTGGGGGGAACTAAAAAAAAAAAAAACCCAGAAGGCGTTACGCTTCAATATATTCCGTGTGATGTTTTATTGCATTGATAATGTTTCTGTTGAAGAAACCGTTATACTTGAATTCAGGTCAGTTTCAGTATTTTTCAAATATTTTTTTAAAATGAATTGCAATTGTGCCAAGCAAAGATAATGAATTGAATTAAGTTTGTTTAAAAAAAAAAAGAAAAAAAAGAATCACTTCTTGTATATTTTGCTGCATGTCAAGTGAATCATTTCGTATTTGGAATGTGCCAAGCTTTACCTTTGAACTTTTAAGTGCTTTTCTACGTGTGGTTGGGGAAAGGGGTACTATTTTTTTTTTTCCTTTTTTAATTTGTACAATGAACAAAGTGTACCTGGTGTAAGTAACTATTCTGCAATCCACTGACAGGTTGAACGTTACTGATTTTGCATATCTTGTGTTCATTTTCCTTCTTCCTCATTCCCTTCTAACATGCACGATGACTTTATTGGTAGAGAATCTTTCTTCCCTAGACTGGGACATTTTATTCAGGCTTTATTTTCTTTCCTTTTGCTCAATTTCTCTAAAGGTCTCATCCCACTCAAGGGTGGCAAGACCCCCAAGCCCATTTGGCAGATCCATCCTACATAATCAGCTGGCACCAGCAACTCAAGGAGTGGGGGGGGGGGGAAATCTGCTTTCAAATTTATTTAATTAGATAGGTGACCCTGCTCAATTATAGCAGGGTGCTGGGATAAGAAATGCAAGAATCAGAATATTAGCAAAGTAAAGTTGTCTAACTCTGGCCTGAACTGAAAGCAGAGGGTAAGTGAGGGAGAGAGCTCTGGATCTTTATTAGGAGAATTGCTGAGACTGGTCAAGATGCAGATGCTGAGTCACTTTTGAGTGTTCCTATGCATAGTCTCAGTCCTCTTCCCAGACTTTAGTGGATGGGTCAGATTCTAAGTCACAAAACATCTGACAGCACAGCGTGTCCCAGCCAGATTTCCTGACTAGTGAGTATGAAACTGTCTTTTCTCACACTGATACTCAGCCCTAACCCATGAGAGAGGCTGAAAAAAACAGGCATGTATTGTTAGATTTTTTGCAACTGATTTTTGTCCAGACTACTGCTGTTTTTTCTCCCTTCTCAAGATGGAGATCACAAATTTGCAGATCAGTGCTGAGTTAGGCGGTGTGATCTGACTCAGAGCTAAACTTCCATTCAAATCTTGAGCTTCTGCAGATGTCCGAGAACACCATTTATTGCATACGTTGATTACATTATTTTTGTAATGCTCTCATTTTTCTTCTTGATTCTCTGGGGCATAAAGGAGAAATACCAAAGGGTGTTTTTGACAATGCACTTTTTGAACCGGCCAGTATCAGCTCAAGATACCTTCAAAAAAACCCCAAGTACGTTTAAACTAGAGAAATACAAATCCATTCGTACAACCACCTGTCATCAAAGTCGTAATTCAAGACTTCCCTGGAGAAAGTAACCAGCTGATGTCGGTCAGTCTCACCTTTTCCATCCCTTGTGCCCATATCAAGATGGGCACACAAGTGTGTCTCCCTTTGAGTTTGTTGCTGCTAGTGCTGATATGCTCCAAAGGTACTTGAAAGAAAAGAATGCTGTGCCTGGCAGTGTAAGGGCTCCCTGTCTCATTTTCTTCCACTAGAAAGTCCATCTGACTCTCCCAGTCAGAGACAGAAGGTCTTCTCTGCTCCTGACAAACAGAACACTTATCTAAATTAGTGGTGACAAAGGGCATTTTGGATGCTTGGCGGCCTGTGTCATCTTTGAGGACTTTTCTTGATGGGAAGGAAAACGGCAGAAAGGATTACGCTCCACATATTCCTGGTGAAAGCTGCAACTTCCTCAGGAGTCAGAGCCTACAACGCCCAGGGGAAACTCCGCTCTGTCCTAGGTCCTGCAGAGTGGAAAATGTATGGCTAGCAGAGAATGCAGATGGCTTTTGCAGTTTGAGGGGCAGGTGTTAAATTTAGTAATTGCTGGTGCCAGCTGTGCAAATTTCTCTTTCTGGGGAGGGCGGCATTTTTATTTATTTTTTTTCATTTGAGGTACTTCCAATGTGCACATTGTGACAGGCCTGAGCAAAGAGCTACTGCCTCCTTCAAGTGAGGCAGAGTCTGGGGGACAGTGGGAAGGAGGGGGCAGGTTTAGTTCCTGGAGTGTTTCCCTGCATATGGGAGTGGATGGTGGGTACGTACAATCACTGTGCTGTGGGTGGAAGCTTTGAAGGAACCGATGGCTGAGGAGTGGCATGGAAGGAAAGGAAAGAAAGGGGAAAAGAAAACAAATCTGCTGTTTGCCTGAGCCTCTCTGACTTGCAAGAGTACACTGCAGACTAAAGACATTTCTTCTAAAACAACAAACCTCCTCCCTGTGTCACTCCTGCTCATTAGTCCAGACAGTACTGGGCCAGCCACACCGGGTGCATTTCTTTTTTTCGTCCTTATTTCTGTGTGGCTGACTTGATGGGAAAGAAAGTGGAACTCATGATCCAGAGCTGGAGTTTCGATACCCACAGACCTTTTGTGCATCATCTGCCTCTTCAGCTGGACATGTGGACGATGATGGTGTAGATGCTGCTGCTACTGCAGGGGTCCCGCCTGGTTTATTACCCTGCCCACCACACCCCAGCACGGAGGGACAGCCAGAGAGGCGCCATGTACAGAATCGCATCTATTTCTGCTTTATTTTCTGACTCAGAACCCTGCCCCGATGACTACGACAACAATGACGACAACAACAACAACAACAACAAAGAAAGGGCAAATGCATTTTTTACATTTCTTGATAATTTCCAAAGCAATGTATCATTGCTTTCTTTAGACTGACGCCAATATAACAGTTGTATGGGTCTCAGCCAGGCTCCTGTGTCTTTTCTGCCTGATAGTTTCAGATTGCTCTGTGGAATGTATGCGCGTTTGCACACAGACACAATCATACGGGGTGGCGGCACCACGAGCCCGTGGGGTTGCTCACCTGAGTCACAGATGAAGTTGGAGGCCTTGCTTCGTACATGTAGATGAGAAACCCCGACCCGCTGGTCCAGTGAGCTGAAGTGAAGCAGCCCTGCTGGGACAGAACTGAGTATCCTAAGATATATGCATGGTCCTGTCGTGACTGTCCCCATGGCAGGGGCAGGGTGGGGGACAGGAACACTGAATGGGGAATTTGGAGCACAGCCAATATAAAATAAGTAGAATCCAGTTGGGGGTTTCTTGTAGTGGTGAGATTTTATCAGTTCCCATAATAAAAACTGTAGTGCATATAAAGAAAACATCCCAGGCCATCAGAAGCCCCCATTCCCATCTTGCTAACATGGAGTCTGGAGGCACTAGAGGCCACAGAGGTTTTATTGATACAAAGAATGTGGAAAACAGAACTGGGCCCTGAAAAATTTAATTATGTTTTCCTCCCATTTATTTTCTTCTTCAAAGAAGTCCAACAAATATAATTCTCAGTAGCTGCACAGGGTTTCTTTTTTTCTTCTTCTGAATGCTGCAAAGTTTTTATAGTTTTATTCTGTGAGCAAGCCCAGGGATCCAGAAGGTTTCCAGTGGGATCTCAGTCTGTGGAGCTTTTATCTCTGTTCCTGCTTTGTTTCTGGACAGCTGAAATCACTATGGCCTTGCTGCTAGAGCACTCTGAGGTGTGGGGGGGTGGTGAGGGCAGAAGGACAGCAAGAGACACGTCCTGTACTGAAAACAGATTGGGCTCCAATTGCTCTCAGAGAAGTCAGTAGCATCACACTGGAATGGAAAAAAAAACAAAAACAAAAACAAAAACCTTTTCTGATACAAACTTTAGTGTTCTAGTTAAATCCTCCATTGTTCCTCTGCCCCTTACGGGGAGCTTAGCTGTTAACACTTGAGCATAAAAAACAGGCCTTCTTTAGGGGCACAGGGCTCGATTCAGTTGCCTAAATGTGGGCATCTCCTGTCGCTTGAGATACCCTACAGTACCCTGTCGGGTCTGGATGTGCAGCAGCTCGTTCAGAAAGGCACAACTCTGCCCCAGGCAGGGCTGGTGCCACAGCCACCAGCCCCAAAGGATGGCAGAGATCTCAGGTGGCCGGAGACAATTAGGCAACTTAATCAAGTCCCTTTCTAAAGGGCTAATTGAGAGGAGCAGCACCTATGACTGATGTAATGAGGGAATCTTCATTAGCATTACCAAGGGCTTAGTTAGGCAGGACCAGGAGCTTGTCTGCACACTCCCATGCCGTTGTTTTTCTACCCCAAGTCAGGCACAGAGCCTCCACTCCGACAGGCTGATGTTCACAGCGCTCTGCCCAGGCCTTAGGTTAGGCCGGGTTTAGCGGCTGCATCCCAGGCCCAGTGGAGCAGGGGCAAGCCCAGGCGAGAGCAGGCATCACTCCACCCGACAATGAATTTTCCTGCCAGTGTTCAAACAGCCCCTTTCCAAAGCTTTATCCTATTCAAGACAGACCCACAAACTCAGACACCATTTGCTAGCCTCATAATTTGGATGAAGAAATACCTGTGTTTTTCTGTTAACTCTTTCCCCAAACAGGCTTTTAGTATTTTAAGCATCCTGAGTCAGTCTGCTCCCATCTCAAGCACCTAGGTAGACTGGCAGCCAATACTATCTAAATATCATCAACTTTACGATTGCTCATAGAAATGATTGTTTCAAGCTTATTCAGTCTTGACAGTTTGAATGTGGGAAGATTTTGTAGGAGGAGGAGGAGTGAGATTGTAAATATCTCTTTGACAAACATTGCTGCATCACACACAAAAAAATAAAAAGGGGAGATACTTATAAAACTGCCTTAAAAATCAATTCTGAATGATGACATCTCCCTCCAAACAATTGCCACTTGATAGAGCAAGGAATGAGTCACTTTGGGTGAATTCTGGCAAGAAGTGGTTGGAATCTAGTCCTGTTTCAGGAATGAATGTGTAATTTAGGACCTGATCTCTCACTCAGTCTGAATTCACATCAGCACAGATGACTGAGCACTGCAGGATCAAACCAGTTTAAGGTCTGGGGGGTGCTGCATCTGGCCTGCACCTGCACGGTTTGGGTGTGGCCCAGCAAGGTACCGGTGTTTCCCAGTGACTTCAGGGAAGATGGGGTTCCTCAGCACCTCTTAAGTTCAGGCCCTGGAGCACCATTTCCTGCTCTGATCATCAGCTATAAATGTTGATAAATATAAGTGTTTTGCCTTCATTTGAATTGCCCAGAGCTGTAAAATGACCTCTCTCAAGTATAAATCAGCCCAGATATAAACCTCCTCTCCCACTCTTCCCTACACTCCCTGCCCACCCTCCCAGCCCTCCCTTGCACCTCCACCCAAGCCCTTCCCTGTCTCAATTCTTTACCTCCTGCCACAATTTTATATCTAGTTTTCATGAACCCACAGAAATGCTTTTGTAAATAATGCTGTACAGTTTGTAACCGTCATGTAAGCCTGTCATCAGTGCCAGAGTCCGTCTTGCCCTCTCGCACGTTTTAAAATCAACAGAGGAAAGTTAGAGTGAGTGGCCCGCCAGTGAGCTATAGGGTCATCTCTGTGTGGGACAAATGTATATTCCTGTAAGATTGCATTTTTATCTAAGGAATGATGTTATTTTAAAATTGCTAATAAATTTCTAAACAATGTCCAGATTTGTTTAATATTGTAAATGTTATCAAAACTCCTTTTGACGTTGCTCCCTTCTCCCAGCAGTGGCTGAAAAATAAGACGGATTCCTGCAGCCCTTTGTTTCCCATCGGCAGCCCTGCTGCCAATCATGCTCTCCCACCTGTATTTAAGGGGCTGCAGAACAGTCTTGACAGTCACAGCATGCCTTGATAAACAGTAACTTAGGAAATCCAACCGCTCTCTGTGCTGTTGTCACCACAGAAATTCTGCCATGTCACGATGTCCAACGTGTGACTCATGCATAACCACACATTTAACGTTTTCTCTACTGGGTTCCTTTTTACCAAGCACATGCAACTAAAAAACCGAATGCCCGCAGCTTAAATATGGTGTAATTAGTACATACATAAGCCATGAAGCTAATGGGATGATAACAAGTAACATGCCGTGGATGTACTTTTCGATTGAACAGATTTGTTCTACCACGGTTATCAAGCAATTACTCTGCAGTGTCAGCTGAGCACTGCCTTTCTGTCATAGCACTGTAAATCACAGTGTGCTCAGCCCAAGTACAGCAGTATAAGATTGAGTAAAATAATGCCTAAAGAAAAAAGAACGTGGGGTTTCTTTCAGTTACGTGTACATATATATATTATTCCCCCTGACTCACACACAGCTGTCAGAACTGCAGGCTTTGCTGCTACTGCTAATTAGCGGTGGCACAAAAGGCTAAAACTCAGGGGTCAATGAAAACCTGTGGATGTCATCAGTGCTGGATGTTGGAATGGTAGAACGATCACCAGCAGAAATCTCGTTATCTGCAGGCTCAGGCTGGCCATCAGTCAGATATTTGCCACCACAAAACCATATGAAAGTGCCATGGCTGCTGGTCAAAGCCCAGCAAACAGTTCAGTTTTGCTAAAAAACATCCTGAGCTGGAAATCTGGCGGAGCTCCCTGGGGCTGGGCTACAGCTCTGTGTGACACCATGAGGTGAAAACCATGGCAAAAAGCGGGTGAAAGCGGCTGTGGGCGTGTTGCAGTGTGAAGAACAGCGCGAAACCTCGAGTGAAGCCTGTGAGACAGCTGAAAAGGGGGGAGAATCAGGAACGAGTAACAGGTTTCACAGCCCCCTGTGAAGTGGTCGCATTTAGAACAGCCCCTCGACAGGAAAAGCACAGCATACACCTATACTGTGTTTTATTCAGCAGCTGCACATTGCTGCTGGTGTCAGCTTTTAATGCTCATGGTATCTACCCGAAGCCAGAGGCGAGCACCGGGAGTTTCACCTCAGCGTGAAGAACTTCTTCGTGGGGGACAGAGCCCTGGCACAGGCTGCCCAGGGAGGTCGTGGAGTCTCCCTGTCCGGAGACATTCCCAACTCACCCGGACGCGTTCCTGTGTCACCTGCTCCGGGTGACCCTGCCTTGGCGGGGAGGGGGGGGGGGGGGGGGGTGTTGGACTAGGTGATCTCCAGCCCTGACGATTCTGCGATGAACCCGCACACCACGGGACCCCCCGCGAACGCGAAGGCAACCCCCGGGCAGAACCAGGTTTGGCTGCTCCAGGGAAGCGGCTGTGCCCAGCGGGGCGGAGCCGCTCGGAGCTCACTCAGCCCGGCCCGGCCCATCCCAAACAACCAGCCCCACATGGCGGGCGGGGCCGGGGCGGTGCTGAGGCGGGACCGCGGGGCCTCGGCCCCTCCTCAGGTGCGGCCGGCGCCGCCCCGCGCAGGTTGGGGCCCGGAAGGCCCGGGGCGGCGGCGGCGGGAGGCGATGGCGGGCGCGGGGCCGCGGCGGCTCCCGCTGGGGCCGCTGCTCCTGCTGCTGCCGCCCCTCCTCCTGCTGCCCCCCGGCGCGGCCCTGCGGCTGCTGCTGGACGCCGCGCCGCCCTTCACCTGCTCCCAGCCGGTAAGCGCGGGCAGCGCCTGGGAGCGCCGCGGCCCTGGCGGGGGCGAGGAGCCGGGAAGTTGGGATGGGGGAAGCGGCGGCCGGCGCCGTGTCGCTGTGCCCGGGAGCGCCGGTGCGGAGCGGAGCCTGGGAGCGGGGGAGCTTTCCAAGTCCAGGCAGGACTCGCCTGGCCGTGCGATGGCCGCCGGGAAGCGCCTGTCAGTGACATCTCCCGGGGGCCGCCCGGAGTCACTGGGCAGGATGTGAGTCTTTGCTAATCGCTGGCGTTGCCTCACGTCCTAAGTGTTTTAAGCTGTTCCTTGCAGCTGAGGGTTGTTTTGGGTTTTTGTGGGTTTTTTTTTTTTTTTTTTTTTAGGAGACAGCAGGGAATCGCTTGTGAAGGAGCAAGGAAACAAACATATGTGCTTGAGAGTTTTGAACGGGCAGATTTTGGTTGCGTTTTCTCCCTGTGAACCCAGCCAGGGAGGAGGTGCAGATTTGGGGTCCGTATAAAAGGTGAACTGACCAACATGAGCTAACTTTGGCACCCCAGAGTCTGAACTCCGAGCTGGTTCTGGTCCCTCCCTCTGCTGGTTTTTGGGGTTTGATTTAGATTTGTTTTGTCGATGGTCACTGTTGGGTTTTTTCTGCCTAAGATACATGTAAGGAGTGTATAGAATAAAGGAGAGATCTGCTTTTGCTTTTTGTCTCTGACAACGATAGCGGTTCATGCATAAAAAGGAAAATGGGCAGTTATCTTCTAACCTAGACAGTTTTGTATGTCATGATGCACTTTCAGCAGTGTAGCGAAGGCAGCTGGTCAGGTGCAGCTATAAAAGCTATAAACAAATGTAAAACAAAATCTGTCCTTTGGGATGAAAGCTTCTGTAATCTTTTCCTGTACACGTTTCCTGTTTTTTGTCTAGTCTGACTTTCCGACTCCTTTCCTAATGTTCGACTCTATTCTTACCTCTCTTTTACCTGACCTCCACTCTGCTGCCTTCACTCCTATTACAAAGACCCCAAGAAAACAGACCACTTCTGCAATTCTACTTTAGGCTGGGCATTGTGGAGTTACAAAATGCAAAATCTTGGAAAGTGGAAAGAAGACATTACAATATTGCTTAGGCATCTCGCATAACCACGATATCCCAAACGATTGTCACATGGAGATTGAGATAAATTATTAAGAGAGTTTCTGTGAGTCCTTGGATGCTTGGGCTTTGCCTGACTGTGTCTTGCTGTCTTGTACCTCTTTTTTTTTTTAGGAAATGTGAACCACAGTAACTTGTTGAGGGCTTCACCAGTGCATCCCCGACTTTCACTGAGGAGCGGTGTTGCCCCACGCTCTGGGTGTGCTCACAGATCACTTAATGTGCAAGGCTGCTACTTTGGCCTTTTTCTATCAAAAAGCAGGTTTCTAAAATGCAGATAGACTTACGAAAAAGGCGTTGTCTTAAGCCCCCGAGGAGCCTCTTCAGAAGCAATTGCGAAGCTGCTGACACAAACAGAAAAAAGTACCGTCAACTGAAGTTTTGACAGTTGAAAACAGTTTCCCCTTCCCTTTCTGTTGGTTGCACCGTTTTCGGAGCATGATTCAGTAACTCTCCCAACGTGTGACTGTGGTGGTGTTCAAAAGAGAAGCTGTTGCTGAGCAGGGCGGGGGAGACCCACTTCCTTTTTCTAACCCACCCACTGCCTTTTGCTGAGCTTTGCAGCAGGTCAGGGTGAGCAGCAGCAGCTTTTTCAGCAAAACTCTCGTGCGGCAGAGGCCGCCTGGGAGATGAAGTGGTGGAGGGAAAGTCTCACGTCAGTGTCGTTAGACACCTGTAAATTGTGAAAGTAAAACTAAATGCTTGTTGTCAGCTCATCTTACTAAAATGTCAACAAATGCACTCAATGGGCTTTATTCACCACCACTCCATCAAACCTGCTCAGCTGTAGGGCTGAATAGCACAGCTGCAAGTCCAGTTCCTTCTAGTAACTATTATTTGTATATGTCATCTGCAGGGGGGTTTTTTCTATGTGCAGGGGAAAAACATCCCACAGCTTATATAGCCATCTGGTTGTTCATCAAGTGTTAAATCACTGTGTTCAGTCACTGGGCTGTAGCTGTTTCCAGACATGGCATGCCTTGGTGTCCTGGAGGAATGCAGTGTTTGTAACTCTGCCATCTTTGAGGGGCTGCATAGTTGGGTAGTTGGGTCTCTGAAATCTGTCTTACCAGCTTGGTGGATATTCACTACAAGTCTCTGGAGAAGAATTGATGCTCATTCTCTGGAGAAGAATTGATTGCTCATCTCTCATGAAGATGAGCAGTGGTGGTGCATGTGAGGAAGGCTTTACAAATGTGTTCATTTTGCCTTTGCTGTTGACTGGCTTCTCTCATTCCCCTCTGTGGCATCTTTTTGCTGTGTAGCGTGTTGACATAAACTGTGGTCCACTTAGTGCTGGTTTTGAATCTGATTTTGCTGAGAATTTATATGAGGGCAAGAGAAAAATCTAGGAACTATAGAGAAAAATGCTGTAAAAAATCAAAACAATTTTGTAAAAGATGGTTGTTTCCTACGAGCCTTAAGCAAATCACCCTTCAGCAGTTATTCCTGTAGTGTGTTCATGTCCACTTGATCTTTATTTCTTTTTACTGCGGAATCAGAAAGGGGAAACTGCAGTAAACTTCAAATCATCCAAGCCTCAGAAGATACACAGAATCGCTCATAGGCAAGAGGAGGATTTTGGAAAGCTGGAGCCCTTCCCATTCAGCAGCCACTCTTTAAAGGAAAACTGGACACTTGCCCAGCTCAACAGTGGTTTCTTGCTAGTTACCACAACATCCTGCTGGGAAATCTTGGCCCCATGTTACTTTAATTGAATTGCTATGGGATGATGCTGTTAATCAGTTTCTCTTTTTTTTTTCTTTTTTTTTTCAGATTCTTCTGATTCTGTGGGGCATATGGTCTGTTTGGGTTTGGGGTTTTTTTTAATGTCAAAAACAAAACAAAAATCATTAAAAAAGAGTGAAGGAAACAGTTACTTATCTTTCTGTGAAAATATGGCAAGTAAACATGATGAGCTGACTGTGCCTGTCCTCTTCTGCTGATAATAGTTTCAGCATCACCTCACAATCGTCTCCTTCTCATATTTATGCCTCCCCTCTGTGTAGCTTTGCTTGTTGGGCCTGAAAGGCAATAGGAAGCTGCTGAGAAAAGAACATTTCAATTTAAGCCCCTTCTATAATAATGTGCAGAGCATGTTGCCTGGCTGTGAGTTTCATCTTCAGCTTTTCTGCAGAGCTCTTAATTTTTGTTCCTTCTCCTCCTGTTTATCTGCTTGTCTGTTGTATGCAGACTGACACATCCCTGTTCTGTCAGTGCTTCTTACACGCTTCTAGCTCTGTGTGGGCAACCAGAAACAATCATTGCTGTCATTTTATTTCTACTGTATCATCTAAATATGTGCTTTATCAATGTAATGGTTTAAGCCCAACTGGCAGTTAAACAGCATGCAGCCACTCACTCACTCCCCCTGCAGGATGGGGGAGAGAATCAGAAGGGTAAAAGTGAGGAAAAAGTGAGTGTTTGGGATAAAGACAGTTTAATAAGTAAAGCAAAAGCTGTGCACACAAGCAGAGAAAAACAAGAAATTCATTCACCACTTCCAGTGGGTGGGGAGATGTTCAGTCACCTCCAGGACAGCAGGGCTCCACCATGCTTAATAATGACTTGGGAAGACAAATACCATCACTCCAAACATTCCTCCCCCCTTTCTCCTTCTTCCCCCAGCTTTATGCACTAAGCATGATGCCATATGGTATGGAATATCCCTTTGGCCAGTTGGGTCATCTATTCCAGCTGTGTCATTCCCTTGGTTTATGGGCCACTCCTGCAAAGTCTCCACAAAATGTCCATTGAGTTCATTTAGTCCATGGTGTTGTGCTCCATCTGTTATGGTGGTCACTCAGGACAGGAGAGGTGGTGTGTTGGAGGACTTATTGGGTACTAAATCCAGCTCAGGTCAGGTCACTGCTGCACTTGCACTGCTTCTTGTAAGGCTTGTCCTCCTGAGGTTCAGGTGGTTCCTGTTACACTAATTCCTATAACATGCAATTCAAATGACGAGTTAGAACAATTTAAAGGTATTTCCATTACAGTCTCCACTTCTGGTCCTTTTGGGCCATCTTATATGGTTTAACATTGCAATGAACTCCTCCCCTTATTCCCAGCCTGGCTGCAATAAGGGATTCCTGCTATAGCCCACCGTGGGCTGCCAGAGAACAGCCTGCTTCACCATGGTCTTTGCCACAGGGGGCAGAGGGATCTTGCACTCTGCCTACTCCAGCGTGGGGTCCCACCATGGGAGACAGTCCTCCATGAAATTCTCTGACGTGAGTCCTTCCCACAGGCAGCAGTCCTTCACAGACTTCTGCAGCGTGGGTCCCTTTCACAGGGTGAAGTCCATCAGGAACCGGCTGCTCCAGCGTGGGTGCCCCACAGGGTCACAAGCCCTGCCAGCAAACCTGCTCCAGCATGGGCTCCTCTCTCCATGGGTCCACAGGTCCTGCCAGGAGCCTGCTCCAGCATGGGCTTCACACAGGGTCACAGCTGCCTTTGAGCATCCAGCTCCTCCACAGTGGGGTCCCTCCATGGGCTGCAGGTGGATCTCTGCTCCACCATGGACTCATCCACAGGTCGCAATCCCTTTGGTTCACACTGGAGTTCCAGCCTGTCCAGTACAGCAGTGATGACCTGACTATTTGCCAGCCCAGACTGCTGTTATCAGAGTGTTGCCAGGCACAGCAGAGTCAGGGGATGAGCAGCACAGCAAAGCAGGGAGAGCAAAAACAGGCCACTAACGAGCATTAGGCTTCTATTTACAGTCAGGAGAGCGAGCCCCATGGCAAGCACAGGAGCCTGCCAATTAATAGCTGAACAGCAATAACAGCTATAAATTTGTTGTAGCACATTCCAGTCAAATCTGTTGTTATCTCAAACCCTCTGAGCCTCATGTTGGGTGCCAAAAAGGACTGTTGTGGCTTAACTCCAGCCAGGAACTAAGCACCCCGCATCTGCTTGCTCACTTCCCTACCAGCGGGATGGGGGGGAGAATCAGAAAGGTAATAGTGAGAAAAATTGTGGTTTGGGATAAAGACAATTTAACAAGTAAAGCAAAATCCATGCACACAAACAAATGAAAGCAAGGAATTGCTTTTCACCACTTCACGTGGGCAGGCAGGTGTTCAGCCACCTCCAGGACAGCAGGGCTCCACGGCACACAGCAATGACCATGACTCCAAGTGTCTCTCCCTTCCTCCTTCTTCCCCCAACTTGTGCACCCTCAGCCTCCTCCCTTGGCAGGGTGATTAGGGAACCAGAAAAGCCCTGTGCTAGCACTGTTCAGCAATAACAAAGACATCTCTATGTTATCAACGTTGTTTCCAGCATAAATCCAAAACGTGCCAGCTGTTGTGAAGAAATTTAACTCTATCCCAGCCAAAACCAGCATGCTCAAGTAGGGAAACTAAGTTAAATACTTCTGTTGTCCACAGCTTTGTTAATGTGCTCTGAATAAGCCAATGCATTAAATAAGATTTTGGATTGGTTGGATATTTACAAGGGAAAAGCAGCAAGTATTCCCCCTAGTGCTGAGGAGATAACTAGTGCAATCTTGAAGTAGTTGACTTATTTTACTGCAGAACCAACTTTTTTCTTTAGTTGCTTCCTGACTTTTGAATGTCGTTCTCTGGAGTCACACTTTTTGGTATAAAAGTGCATCCTCAGCTGCAGCCCAGTCCTGGGCAGGGTATAAGAAGGATATGAGAATTTTCGTGGTCATTCCTTTCCAGGTATCCTTTGGACTCATTATACCTCTGCCAGCATTGTGGCTTTGTCTTCACTTATCTTTCTTACTTAGGCTTATATTGAGGACTTCCTGGCTGGATTAATTGTTCTTCTGGGTATTTTCAGCTGTTGGGTCATCCCTGTGGTGCTTTGGGGACTGGGAAGGGAATGGATCATCAAGTGAGTTGGTGAAGGCTGCCGTGTGGTGGGAGAATCCTTCCCCTCTTCTTGTGGTAAACCTGCTAAATTCTTGACTAACTGATGGCACCTTAAAACACTTCAATATAGTCAGCTACACATAAAAAAAATTTACTAGCACAGCAGGTGAACAGTCTAGTGTAGGGTAGGAAAAACACGTGTAGGTAGCCCCTTGAAAATCCTGAGTGGGTTGGGGGAACCGTGACACACGAGGAAAACTACTGTTGTTTTTATCCCATAGAAACCCAGTGTTTTAAAGGTAAGAGAGGTCTTCATTGTCAAGTTTAAGTTCTGAATCCTCATCAACAGACTGATGGCTCCTCATTAAGCTCTTGGTTTTTTAATGAATGTCACAAAGGGCACAGCCTCATCAAGGCTGGAAATATCATTGTGAATGCTTCACTTGGGACAATAGACCTGGAGGAAGAGAGAATTCAGTTATATGCTGTGCTGATTCAATATTCATATTGATAATTAAAAAGGAAATGCAGCATTTCCTCATTTAACCATGTCTTATCTGCTAAGAAGCAGAAACAGCAGCACTCAAATGAAAGCAGATGTTGCTGCTGTTCAGATTAATATAAGAATTTATGTAAGGGCTTTATCATGATGCAGTTTACAATAATTACTGATAATTGCAACAGAACAAGGACAAAATGACTGAATGTTAAGTGATAGGATTTAACAGAAGTCATTCAATTACAAAAAGCCCCGTGGTTAGTAGCTAGTTATTTTTGTTACCTGTTGTTGGTTCACCCCAGCCAGCAGCTCAGCCCCGTGTGGCTGCTCACTCCTTCCCCTCAATGAAATGCACCATATCAGCTGCTCTGAAGAAAATTATCTCAGATGAAACTACTGCACCTTTTTACACAAAGGGCATTGTCAGGCTAAATAGTTTACCTAAAAAAGTCTGGTTAAGTGTTAGGAGTAATTTTCATAGTTTAATCGACTTTTCCATGCTGGCACTTACAATTTTTATTTTTCCCTTTTTTAAATGATTGTAGTTTAGCTGGTTTTGGTTTGGTTTAATCAGCATTCACTTCTTTGCTTTTTAGGTTTTTCCCCTTATCAAAGGATTTAGGTTGCAGATACTATGTGGGAATGTCCTGCAGTGGCATGGGGGGAGGGAAACCTGATCTGGGAGGTACAAAGTTTCAATAATATTTCTATTAACTATACTTGTTAGTTAATATACCAATTTCTCTTAAGTCCAACAGGATCTATATATAACAATGGAGGATTTATCTGTACATTTGTCAGCAATAATTAGATGCAGTAAAGTACAGTTTAGACTAAATTGGTATTTATATTCAAATTGATCATGTTGATTCCCCTCGTTGTGGCTGACTTGACCTTTTGAGCACAGCAAAAATAGTGAAAAGTACCTATTGCTTGTCCTTATATTGACGTTAAGTACAGATTTATTTTACTTTTGGTTATGTTAGAGCTGCTCTGCCCCACACAGGGCACGGCTGCACAGCTTTTGGGGCTGCTTATACCAGGACTCCCATCTAGCATCCTATGGGACTGTCCATCTTTGGGTGTTTTCAGAGTTAGTGCCACAAACCCAGTGTTATAAAGGTAAGAGAGGTCTTCATTGTCAAGTTTAAATTCCGTATCCTCATCAACAGACTGATGGCTCCTCATCCTGTCCTTTGGTTTTCTGATGAACCCCTTTGTGCAGTGTTTCCATGATGGTAAATTCTTCCCGTTTGTGTGCGTCACTGAATTCACTGAATTGGTTTTTTTCCTGCCCTTCTCCTGCCACCAAGCAGAGGCAAATTACTGTCAATCCAGTTTCTATTCTGAGAGTAACATTCTTGTTTCTTTCCCCCCACAGGATTTAAACTGTCTCGTAAGAAATAGTAAGTATTTTTTTTTTCTTCATTGCTGTTTTCTCATCAGATCATGCTTTTTTTATTTTCTTTTTTTTTAACAAGGGTTCATACAGCATGTTTTTCCTGCTGGAATCAGAGTTGTGAAGTGAAGCACTGCTGTCTTGCCTTGCTTTGGGAGATTCCATTTTGATCCCTTATAAGCACTGGCTAGAAGAGGAATGGAAAGTTATGTCTTTTTTGGGATAGAGTTTGGGGGTGGGCACTGGCATGGGTGGAACCCAACCTAGCTTGTTTAGTTTCTATCTAAAGCTGGGATCATCATTTTTAAAGAAATGGGAATTTTAGGACAAGTTTGCCAGTAAATGTTCATTACAAGTCATTCTATCTATGATAGTACTTGATGAAAAATTCATGTATGGACTAGAATTAAAAAGGAGGCATAGAGGTGTGCAGTTGAGAGCAATTAATGTGAATTATTGGGTGTTGGGGGTCAAGTCTTAACAATGGCATGCATCTGAAGCACTTTAGTGTAATTATGGGTAATGTTCTTAAAAAAAGGAGAATGTTCTGTAGTTGTCCACTTGGTACCCAGAGGCGACTGGACAGTGGTGCAGAACTCCTTGGCCTTTCCTTGCAGTCCCTGTTCTAAACAGGCTCATTCCTGCCTCAGTGCCCAATCCTGTATTGGACTGGCACAAGTATTTTTGTAGCCAGTAGTACTTTTTGTAGTATTATTGCTTGGCTTGCCAGGTCAGGGAGATGACTATGCTGAAAATACCCAGGTTTTAAACTTTTTTTGGCAGGAGAGGGATTTGGTGGGATCAGCTTGGATCATATTTCCCACTGGCAGACAGCCATTGGAATACATCTTGACAACAAGGCTAAGCCAAACTGCAGCTCCACCATTAAAATGCTGCCTTATTTGAATATTTGGTTTAAATTCTGCCTTATGGCTCTTGTTATGTTTTTCTGCTCTAGGGGAAATACATTTTTTTTAGTGCCTAGCACACTCTTTTCTGAAAGGTACTTTATTCTTGTCAGGCTTTTTATAGATATTTTTTGGTAGAATGAGCATGTGGGGATTGTCTAATTACTTCCTAAGTATAAAACCATGCTGTTACCAGAAGGGATGGTGCCCACTGTTCCCGTCACTAACCCAGCAAAACAGACTGAAAGTGTACTTTGGGGGGCCTGACTGTGCTGTTTTTAACATGCTCTGATAAGTCAAATGTCTTACAGAAGTCTAAGTAGATCATGTCTGTCTAATGCCTGTCATACCTGATTTCACTTTCTGATGAGATTACAGCACCAGTTTTCCCTAACACTGTGTTGACTAGAGTAGTTTATTTTTCTGTCCAGAGAGCTCATTAATTTAGGTAAGGCATGACACTGTTGGAAGCTAAGTTCAGATGTATATTCAAATTCGAGGTAAAGCAGTTTTTAGACACAAAGTAATTAACAGTTGGAAGAATTTCCCTGGGTATCTGACAGATTTCTTATGATTGGAAGGCTGGTAATTAGTACGAACGTGGGTTCATTTCAGCAGCAAGGTATGGACCTGCTACAGGAGATACTGAGCAAACTTCCTTGACCTGTTTAGCCTGAATACATTGATTGAGGTAATTACTAATGGATTTTCAGGAAAAGAGGAAGTATAAGCTCCTAGAACGAGTTCAGAATATTACAGGCAATTTACAAAGTACATCCATGCTGAAAACTGCCTTTCTGAATTGGGGAGCAGTCTGTCACCCAGTTTTGCCTTCAGGATAACCCTGACCCAAAGGGCAGACCATAACTGCCATTAAGCAGAGCTTCCTCAGCCCCCCTCTGAATGGTGGTTTTCGTTTGCTGGGCAGGTACCTGCATGGAGTCGAGCTGGCTGAAGCTTCCGGATTGGACTCCTTCTGCTCCAAGCAGTCTTCATGTCTCTTCTCATGTTTTCCGTCAGGTGGATGGAAAACTGCTCCCTGTGCTTCAGATAGAATGGAAAGTGGCCACTGATGGTAAGTGGTGGTTGTTTAATTTGAGCACGAAGCAGAGGAAATAGGTGTGGTCTGGTAAGGAGAATTATGACTTCAAGTCTTTCACTGTCGTGAAAGCAGACCTTTGAAATTTAGGAGTTTGGCTGCTTAATTTTGTTGGTTTGGGGGTTATAATCTCGTCCTTGTAGCTTAGGTTTCCTATATGGGTGTGTGTCTTCATGAAGGAATAATTGTCCCATTGGTGGAGCAGTGTACTAGTAAGTCAAGTTTTCTCACTCTCCAAGTGTCTTTAATTGTTTGTTTGTAAGTGATGCTTCCCTTGCACGCTCTTATCCAAAGTTTTGCACAGATTTAAGACGGAATTAAACACATTCATGTCTTCCTTCTGCAGGGCCTGTGTCTGAGGGCTGTATAGAGTTATGGTCTATAGCTATAATAGTGTAGAAGCAGGTGTGACTGAGGTAACACAGTCATTTTGTTCAGCTGCAGTTATAAACTTTCTCATTGGGACTGTGTGTACCAAAACAAAAGCGTATTTACTTTGGGGCCCAAACTGCATGAAGCAGCTTTGAGGGGCAGAGTTAAACACAACACTGAATCTATGGAACTGCTAGGGAGTGTGGGAGAATGCAGTTGCCTTCTCCTTTGCTGCTTCATCTGCAAAGATGCAGCTCTTGCCATGCAGGACAATCTTTAAGCTGAGAGTGCTGTCAGTCAACCCTGCACGCTCACTTGTCGTGGCCAGTTATCTTTGTGTTGGAATCCCCAGTGCTTCAAAGGACTGAGACTGTGACAAGGCTGGGCACAGTGGTGATCTCTGGGGGGGGTTGCAACCTCTGCACGTGCAGATGGCAGGAAAAGACAGGCATGTCTCTGTGTCCCTGTGCCTGCAGCCAGCATCCGCTGTCTGGAAGGGGCAGAGCTCGCCGTGCTGCAGGTGAACAGCAATCAACAGGTCTGTGCCCAGTTTGACTTCCAGAACAATTTGCCTCTTCAGGTCCGTCCAGATGGAGGCCGGGTGAGTGCCAAGGGCTTTAAACTACTTCTCCTAGTTCATGGCTTTGTTTTTGCTTTCACTGTCTTACAGCAAAATTATTGATTAAAAAGTACAGACTGGTTAGAAGAGTTGGTGAAACAGTCGAGAAATTGGACTTGACATCTGCAGTCATTTCCAGTTTCTCTTTCACTCTTCCCATCCCTCAAGTTTTAAAAATTATTGCTCTTGTTTGGTGCCTACCACAACCAAGTTCTGGATGTTGCTTAGTTTTTAGAAGTTTTCGGATTCTGCCTGAGAGCTATGACATTTTATAGCTTTTTTTACCTTAGCCCTTCCTTTTATTTCCACTTCTTTCCTGTACTCTCTTGCTATGGAGGAAAGTGCCAACCTTGGGGGTGGTCCTTCAGCTTACACTCCATCTGGGAAACTCATCAGAAAAGTGCTGAGCATCCACAGCTCCCTTTATAAACAATAAGGAATCTGGAATTTTTTTCCTTACCACACAGAATTTGTCCATAGTTAGCTTGTCTTCTGGAGCCAGTGCCTCTCACACAATTTGCACAGCATTGCTGATGTGGAGAACAGTATACATTTAAGATAATATGTATGGAATGGCCAAGTACAGAACTGCATATGTATAAGTGCAATACTAAATGCTTAGCACTTGCACAGCACTGCAAGATTCATACACGACTAAAATTTTAGTCTTGAAACTGTATATTTTAGCCTAATCTCCTTTCAGTTTAGAATATAATTTAATGGAAACCACACAGTTGTTTGGCATAAAACTGTTGTATCAATTCAAAGATATAAACTCATTCCAAACAGAAGAATTGGGACAGACCAAGGGACTGGTACATTTAATACACTTAAGTTCCATATTTCTGTAGTCAGGCTGCAGTAAAAGGGTTATATGGGATGAGGGAACACAGTGGAACAGGGCCAAGTCAGCTGTTAATTTCAGTGCCTTTAAAGAACGTCATTCTCCTTTTAAGTCCATGTGGATGTGTTTTGTTTTCAGTGGAATTTCACTTTTGACCGTTTTGAAGTGGAACCTGGCCAGACTTACCAGGTGACTGTCTACCACCTGCCCAAGCTGGGTGTAAATGGAGACTACAACTGCAAGTCCACGTCTCTCACAGTGCCTGGTAAGAGATGCTCTAGTTCACTTAGGCCTTGAGCTTAGGACTGTAGTGGTTTGTGGACCAGTGGGTTGGGTGTTTTTCCAGTCCAGACCTGTGAACTGTGAGCCAGTTTGGCAGTAAGGTGGCAGTATTAAAAAAACCTTGTTGTCCTTTTTGGATATTGCTGTTAAGAAAATCCACGGTGCTAGCCTATCTCCAGTACCCCTGTGGTATGTATCCAAAATGTTTGTATCATTTTTACTACAAATCACCATCCTTATTTCTGGGATCCTGTGTCCAGAAGTTTGTCAAGTCTCTGCTTGGAATAAGGTGTGTGTGGAGGGACTATTCCGTGAAGGACGGACCCTTTGATTCCAGTTGACTGTAGTTTCTGCATGGAAGATAGTGCTGTAAAAATTATTACATGCTTTCTGGAAAGCTGGACAAAGCCTTGGTCTTGGGCTGCTGATTTCTGAGAAATTGCATTTTTAGCTTGTCCAGAATTCTGCTGCAGCTATGGCTAAAGAGAAATTCATAGTTAAACCTGAAAAGGAATATAAGTGCCCCTCTGAGGGGCTAATTGAATGAGTTACATCTCCTAAATTTTGTTGCCAAAGTGCTCATCAGTTGAGCAAGCACAAAGCGATTTCACCTACATGAGTGGGGCTGTGGAGGAATCTTTCATGTTCTCTGCAGAATGTCGCTGCTGCTTTAATTTAAAATCTTTCAGAGTTGCACCTCTGCTTGTGGGAGCTGGAAGTACAGGCCAGAATTTCGAAATTGGAAGGAGTAAAGTTTGGCTTATAGTATTAAAGCTTACACATGTGCAGTTCCATTTCAAAGGCAGAGTTAGGCATAATTTACCAAGAAACTTGATAGTGCTGAGTGCCTGACCCTTTCTTGCGTATGTGAAAATTTTCCTGTTGCTAAATGAATTTTTGTGGTTTTCCTCAAGGATGCTGAGCATCTGCAGTGCCCTCTGGCTGCACTGACTGGCTTTTAAGTATTTGGCACTTAATACAGAGCTTGAAAACTGATTCTTAACTTTTTTCTTAGCTTCTTACAGTTGTCAGCCTGACTTTGTAGTTATAAAATGCCAAGGTATGGAGTGTATCAGTCAATGTGAGCTGGAAAAGGAGAGGGAGCACTTGATTCTCAGCCCTCTTATCTTTTCTTATACCTGGTCACACTAAGAACTTCCTGGCTTTTATCCTCCACTCTTCTTCAGAAACCTAATGCGTTCTTACACATGAATTACAGGAGCACTGTAAATTTTCCAGCTTTGAAAGCTGGAAATGTAAGAGATGCAATGTTTTGTTTCAACTGTCTAAGCAGGGAATTTTTCCTTTTTCTTTATCCAAACCCTGGAGGGGAGGCATAGTTTAGGCTGAGACTTGTAAATCCCACAATGCCCAGTTGAATGTGTAATTCTGGATTTGACTGAAGAAATTCCCAAAGAGCAGGGACACTCTGCTGAATGAATCGAATTATAAATGTGGAAGAGTGCTTTGGAATCAAGAAAGATTCCTCCTGGTTTTCCTGGGTCACAATGCCTTCGGAGGGATCTATTGCTGTGGTGCAATCACAAGGTGTGGAGATCAATATGAAGTTTTAATTCCACTTTTATGACCCTTTCTGCACAAGTGTTACATTAGCAAGGCTTCTCAGATATTACTGTACTAACGAGCATGGTATGTTTTCTGTCTTTCTTATTAATTATCTCTGTTCTGAAAAGAAAAAGAAAAAACACCATTACATCAGTGGGCTTTGTTTATACACTGGAAACCAATACTGTTCTTCTACAGAATTTTGCTACTGCTTTGGAACAAAGGTGTCCACTTGTTAAGGAGAGCTTGGTTAGTTATCTGGCTTCTGATAAGAAAGTGTGATTTTTTGCTAAATGGAAGTACAATGTTTCTGACTGCTCACTTATGGTCTTTCTTGCAGACTGCAGCGATTCTCTGATGAAAAAAACCATCCCATGTATAAAGACAGGTAAAAATGTTTTAGTCATGTGGGCATGGATGCTATGCTGAAATATTTCTGATAGTTATGAAACGCAGGAGTATCTTCCCTACTTCCAGGCAGCTCGTGGGAACCCAGGATCCAGGGTAAAAGTCTAGATGATACAACTCTGCTCGTGAGCTTCACCCCATGGATGGAGCCAGCCCGATACTACATTCATGTGGCCAGTTACCTGCATGAGAAGAAGTGTAAAATGATCACACATGATTTCACTGAGGTAATTCCCACCCCAAATTATACCTGCTGTGGTGACTTAGACAAACGTCTCAGGTACTTGCTAAACCGGGACTTGGAGCCGTGATGTAGGAGGTGTAGCAAACATTAGAACAACAGTTTTCAGGGAATTGTTTTCCCAAATTTTTCATTTCCTTTGGAAAGAGGAATGTTATTTCAGGAATTCGGTGGATAAAAGATCAAAAAAGAGGTTTTACAATTCGTGGAGCAGTCTATAAACATCTGCAAAGTCAAATTTGATGTTTGACTGGGCTTTACATTTTTCAAGCCAGTGCCCAGGGAGGCTAAATAAATCAACCAAAACTGAGGTGCAAAGTTCCAATAAATCATTGAAGTACTTTATCAAATATGATCACGGGAGGCATTAGTTAATTTTTTTAGATAAAGAATGAGTGCTTTAATAACAGATGTTTTATTCAAGCTGAGAATCAATTTCTGTAGGTCTCACAGTCTGTGTTGCTGAGAAGCTCAGAGTGTCCAAAGTGTCTTCTGACACAAGAAATGTTTCCCTTCAGGCATCTGAGGGAGGAGAAATGCTGAATATTTGGTACCAGTCCCCACCCCTCCATGGGGGCAGGCAGATATAACAGCATTCAGTTTGTTTAATCTTCATTCCTTAACACTTAAAACCCTTTGTACTGAGTGTACTGGTATGCATTAAGTTATTACTGACACAGATTGTACACCTGTACGTGTGTTTCCCTGGTAGAGAGGAATGTTCCTCATTCTGGAGTGTTTGCTAAGCATTGTAAAGAATATATTTAGGTTGTCGTGATATTGACTGTGTACAGCAGGTAACAAGGGCAACTTATTTGTCTGTTCTAATTTCAGAAGCAGCAGTGTTGACAGCTGCTTTTAATTAAACAAGGAAGCTTGTTAATGTTTATACATTACATAACTGAAGATGTTTAGATTGTTTAGAAACTGTAAGTTTAACTCATTTGAAGTTATACAATGTACATCCCTAGTTGTTTCCTGTTACCTGTGCAATCTTAGCCTGCTGTCTTAATTGTGTTACCATGTCTGTGTCACAGGACACCCACAGTGATGGTGGCCAGATCCCTTACTCATTTTGTTCTCTGTGGGCTTCTTAAATAGAAGCTTTTTGCTTCTTTGGACTATTCCATGTTCTCCAGTCAACTTCTTTTCTTTCTTCCTGCTTTCATTCAATTTTCTTCCTTCCCTTACAACTGATTTCTGCAGGATGGATTACAAGAGCAAGTGAATGTCACAATCAAAATAGAGAAGAACATAAAAGCTTGCTGCAGCTACAAAATACAGGTAGGATCTCCCTCTTGTCCCTATGTCCTTCCTTCACAAACAAGGCAACGAAGAACTTAGGAATGTTACAGGGTTTTGCACAGTATTTTGTTTTGAGATTGACTAATCTCTAATTACCTGTATTAAGGAAATACTGATTATAGCTGAAAGAACAATTTTTTTTATATAGATGTTCTCTGTAGTCCATGGCTTTTCCTTAATATAGGGCTGCCAAGTCAGAGACCGTGGAGTGGGAATGGCAAGTGTGCAACCTCAGGAGCTCCCAGCCTTCTTAATGTCTTAATGATCAACTTGTTTGCTGAAGGGAAGTGGGGGTTCTGTGTCCCTGTGCTAAAATACAGGGAATGTTGAGGCAGGGGGGGAAGTAAAACAGGGAACAAAATTGCTTTTAAGAATAACTTCTGTTTTCTGAATTTATTTCAACTGCAGATCCAGCCATTCTTTGCGAACTGTGGCACAGACTGTCTGAGACACTCTGCTTTCATCCCATGTCCACCAGCTCCAAGTGAGAACCACTTTTCTGTAATCTAAACTCCCATTGGCTTACAGAGGAGAGCTGAATTTTTAATGTAATTCTTGTCTTTTGCAGGTGCAGACCCATCAGGTGAGAAGTTATTCCGATACCCTGAATCTTTTTTTTGCTGCTCTTTTCCTGTTGTATAGCATAAAAAATGATCCTCCCTGGGAATGACCCAATGAAATGTCCCTGTTGAAAATTTTATATTGTTTGAAGGTGGGTGAGTGCTTGTTTGACATAAGTAGCCAGAATTGTTGGGCTGCAAGTTGAACTTTTTCTGAATTATATGGCTGTGTTGTGTAAGTTCAAGACAGATCATAGTGAAACCTAGAGCTAACAATCTGAATGTTAATAATAGTTAGAATAGACAAAGCTATAGCTTAAATATTACTTATAATAGTTAGACTAAACAGGTCATGGTGTATGAAATGTAGCAAACCTATTGTATCATGGACTATATCACCCATGTGACTGTATCACCCAAGCCCCCACTGAAACCAACCTCGGAGGATGTGAAGATGAGCACATGACAACCACTTGGTGACAAAACACCAACCCAGTGAAGGGCGAGGAGACCCCACACCCTAATTGTGCTGTTGGTCCAGGCTGCTGTGTGAGGGATGGGGAATTTAGGTCATCAGGGCATAATTGCCCAAGGATTTCTTTGTTTGGTGTCCCTCTTTGGAGGCACCAAGCTCAAACTACCGGGTACCATAACCGAGCTGTGCCAGTAGATCTGTCTGATGGAGATGAGAGCCTAGTGTCAAAAATTTCTCTTAACAGTCCTCATGTAACACCGAGTTCAGAATTAATTGTGCTAAGAATTACTTCACCATGATTTAATGAGGCAAGTATTTGTATGCAGTGTGAACCTTAAAGAGCAATTTTTTTTTAGATACACTTCACTTGCATAGAATTCTTTGAGAAGCAGTTTTGACAAGAAGAGTCTTAATATAAAATACTTTCTGTCACTTTGCTCAGTGTTAAAAAATTTGCATAATATAAAGCAGCTTTTGGAGAGAATAGCTTGCATATATTCATTTTCATGAATGTCAAGATAACTTGTGCATAATGATTTGACATCTTTTTTTTTGGCTGCAACACCTGTAAGGAGCTGGTTTGCCCAAGATTGGGGGGAAAAAAAAAACAAACCATAGACTGAAAAAATACATGACCCAAAATGGTGTTTTTTTTTTTTTTTAAGATAGATTACATGAACAGGCAGGACATGGGCAGCGTGCCTGTCAAAGCTGGGTAAACATTGCTATTTAGAGGAAGGTTATTGATCTGTGTTTTAAGTGTGGTGCACATATGGTTCTTTGTGTGGAGCAAGTTGATGGTGTAGAGCAGCATCATGAAAGCAGGAATTCATTTTGGGAAGTGACTGTATATTTTAAGAGGGAAGTGCTGGTCTACCCATGGTTTTGGGCACAACCAGGGTCCTCCTCCCTTGGCCCCCTCTGCTCAAGAAACTTCTGCTCTTTGGTGAAGCTCTGTTTGTGTAAGGCAATGTCTGAGGAGTATTTTTGTACTGCAGGTGATATGTTTATATGGCTCTACTGGTGTATCACTGGGATCTGTGTGTTACTGGTGGGATCAGTCATAGCAGGTGTGGTGTGTATGACTAAAAAACGAGCAGGTAAGACTCATACCAGCTAGGAAGAAAAAAATTCAATGCTAAAGCTATATTTTTCCTACTTCTGTTGCTGTTTTGTTCCTTGCTGTTCTGATGCCTTACTGCTGAGATAATGCCTAATGTAAACCCCTTTTTCTGTTTTACATCTTAGCACTTGTAACGTCCTAATACCATCCACTAGATAAGTAAAGTCTTCCATGGGTTATGCTGTCTGCTACTCCATGTTCTTCATACACAAGTTCATAGCACTTCAGAGCTCATGAAGGAAAAAGGAACTTTGTAGTTCAGCCCTCATGCTGCAGAAATCTTTTCCATTTATTTTTCTCCTGCGTTGCAGCAGAGTTTTCCAGAACAGAAGCCCTGTTTGTCCACACTGTAGTCTTTTCCCTGATCCCAAAAGTCTCTACAAAATTAATTTCTGTACTATTTAGGGCTTAAATAATGTTTTTCGATTAAGGTAGAAGGGGAAAAAAACAGGACACAGTGGTTGACATCAAGCAAGCTGGAAAATTGGGTACTTAAGGGCTAATTCCTAGTCTTTTTGTGCTGTAGCTGTGAGGCAGTTACCACAGGGAAGCTGTGTAACTCACAGCTTAAGTCTTTCTTTTTCACCTGAGAGGAATAATTGGTAATCTTTTGGAAAATTTCCTAACACTTCAGACTTACAGATAAGATGTAGCTGGGGACGTTTTGGTCACCTCTTCAGAGAAGCTTCTTAAGAAAAAGCCATCTTTAAAAATGCCCTTTCTCCTTAAAGAGTGGTGGCAGAACAATTGGATGTTCTGTACTTCTTGAGACTGAATGGATCTAGGGGAGATAGAGAAAGTTTGTTTTAAGTGCATTCTGTCTTCTCTCAAAGGAAAAGTACATAGCAAAGTATTTGTTCAGTACATTTTTTATTAGGCTTCTTCCTCCCTATGGTTTTATCTCCCTGCATGACTAAGGATTCTCTATTTGACTTAATCTGTGGAAGGTGTTGTGATTTTAAGCACTTAGTCTTATGTCTCAGAACTGACTGTGACTTCCTCTCTCTTCCAGGACGCCGACGAGGGAAATCCAACCACAATGATTTGCAAACTGGTAAGATTGTCCTGCCTGTGTTTTATCAAGCAAGTGTCATGTGTTCTGGAAGTCTCACACAGTTGTCCAGAAGGACTTGTCAAAGGGTCTGCTATTCTATAGGTGCTTCTGAAAACCAACAGGTAGTCTTAGGATCTTTGCTGATACAGGCCATGGCAGTAGGAGGTTGGTTTGGGCTGGGTGCGCTCAAGTCTCCACCAGAGGATACAGATGCATCTGCAAACCTCTTGAAGCTGATGTATTATTTTTGTGTGGTGAAATTCGATGAACCATCTGGGCATTATTATAAGTCACAGCTCCCCTGTCTGTACTTTCATATTAAATTTATACAACGAGATGTTGTCCACACGCGTCACCAAGATAGCATTAAAGCTGACAGTCACTAGAACCTTTTGTTAATATCTATGTTGATTACTGCTGACTTGCACCATTACAATTTTGGGAATGTGGCTGGAATTGATATTTTTCTGTCTTTCATCAGCACCATATACCGACCTCTCCCTGCCGCCCTTGAAGCCCCGGAAGGTTTGGATTGTGTACTCTGCTGACCACCTGCTGTACGTGGACGTAGTGCTGAAGTTTGCTGAGTTCCTGATGACGGTCTGTGGCACTGCTGTAGCCTTAGACCTGCTAGAGGATCATCAGATCTCGGAGTTAGGGCCGTTGCCCTGGCTTACTCGGCAGAAGAAGGAAATGGAAGACCTGTCTTCAAAGATCATTATCTTGTGTTCTCGGGGCACCCAGGCCAAATGGCAAGCCATGCTTGGGAGTGAGCCTGTGTGTCTCAAGCAAGATCAGCAGAAGCCAATGGGAGACCTGTTCACCCCAGCCTTGAATTTGATCCTGCCAGATTTCAAGAAGCCAGCCTGCTTTGGGATGTACATAGTCTGCTACTTTGAGGGAATAAGCAGCGAGAAAGATATACCTGATCTGTTCAATGTCACATCCAGGTACCAGCTGATGGACAAGTTTGAGGATATTTATTTTCGGATTCAGGATTTGGAGAAGTTTGAACCTGGGCGGATCCATCGAATCCAGGAAATCACGGCTGAAAATTATGTCGATACCCCCAGTGGGAGGAAGTTGAAAGAGGCCGTACAGAAGTTCAAGAACTGGCAGACTGAGCACCCAGACTGGTTTGAGAGGGAAACCATCTGCTTGGATAATGATGAAGAATTGCGTTCCCTAAACAGAGAGAGCCAGGTGGATTCATTGCTGAGTGAATCAAGTGGGATTGTGAAACACCAGCTGCACCTGCGTGAGCCTGACCCCAACTGCTGTTATGTCATCAACCTCCACATGCATGAAGGTGAAAATACAGGCTGCAAACTGCAGCCTCAACTTAATCCATGTGGGGATCCAGCTTCTCAGACTGTGGTCCTTCCTGTGGATGAGGCTCCTCTAGTTCAGGTAGTGGAGCCAGTCTCTCCCGTGGAAGACAGAAATGTACTTAGTCATCATGTGCTGAGTAACGAGGACTGTATGGAAGGAGTTCCTCTTCTGGAGATGAGCTTTCCAATGAGGAACAACATCATCCTCCATGATGACTCTGACGTTTCAGCAGGAGCTGACCACAGTCCTGCCAACCTCTCAGGTGAACTGAGGGACCATCTGAATGGATTTATGTACCCTCTTTGTCAGCAGAGTGTCGTTCCTTCAGAGCTGTATCTCTGCCAGGAGGAGGCTGACGGGCAGCACCAGTTGGTCTTTGATGACCAGTGCAAAGACCAAAGACAGTCAGTGCAGTCAGACCAGGGCTACATCTCTAGATGTTCTCCTCTGCCTCCTGATGACCTCGTAGAGGAGGAGGAGGAAGAGGAGGAGGAGGATCAAGAAAAACAGGTAGTCTCCCATGAACTGTCTCCAGAGGTCTTGAGCAGTCTAAGGAGCCTCCAGAAGCAGCTGTTTTTCCAGGACATTCAGAGGAGCTCTAACTGGAGCTATCCAGCTGAGGTGATGGACATTGACCAATCTCTGGAGGACTGTTAGGTTCTGTCTGGGACCTGCTCCATTTGAAATACAGAGGTAGAAGGTGGTCCCGTGCAGAATACTGAAACTGCATTTCCAACACCATCCTTGTCCTTGTGTTGTAAATGACTTAGCAGTGGGATCTGTCTGCTGCTGGGATGCAGGGTTGCCCAGCAGACTGGTGATGTTGCTTCCAGTCTCTGTGGAGAGAAGCAATGAATATTGCTCACCTCCGTGAAAGAACAGGCAGTAGCTCTGTTCCTTGGGGAAAGGCATTAAATTGAATCCTCACTGATAGATGGCAGAAAAATTACTGTGGCTCATCCACTCGTGCCTTCAAAATGCCCTGTGGCTGAACTGATTCTATTGCACTGGATAAAAGTCATGGCCAGGGTTTGGAAAATAGATTTAGATAGCATGGCAAAATGTGCATTGCCATTTCCATACACGTTTTAAATGTTTTGTTGTAAATACTGTGTTAAAGATGTGTGCCTTAAATCTCAGCTAGGTTAGTGCTGTCTCTACCTGTTGATACATATGCCTGAAGACTTTTCTTTCACCACTCATCCATTAATTTGCAGCTGCATTTCCATGGTCATTCAGAAATCAAGTGGAGTAACTGAGCAGTAGGTGGGATAAACTTTTAAATTGTGAGTCTTCATAACTCTCCCTGCCTCCCTGCTGGGAGGTATGGGCTTGAAAACTAGCAATAGCAGGAAGGGGGAAAAGGGAGATAAAGGACCAAAAAA
The DNA here is from genome assembly GCF_009829145.1 of Chiroxiphia lanceolata. Classification (NCBI taxonomy): domain Eukaryota; kingdom Metazoa; phylum Chordata; class Aves; order Passeriformes; family Pipridae; genus Chiroxiphia; species Chiroxiphia lanceolata. Next base: position 62,885,743 of record NC_045641.1, read on the forward strand.
TGGAATTTGGAGTTGTTGCACAATTTTATACAAAAATCTGGGGCTAAATAGAGAATCTTTGAATTGGAAATCTGCTGTATCCTGCTACACAGTGCTGCAGTGCTGTTTGCTTTTGGGTATCTTGGCACCAGGGAGATGCAAACTGAAGATGTAGGTAGTGGCACACAATTAAAGAAATGAAAGACTATTTTGGAGGAGAAAAAAGCTCAGCTTCAGCAGACGCTGTTTTAGAGCAGAGGTTATATCTGAGTTATGGGAGGTTGAGTGAAAATGACTGTAACATGTACCTGTGTGGGTATAAACTCAAACACAGGTAGTTCAGGTTAACCACAGTGAAATACTGAATAGACCAAGGGGTTCATCCCCTAGGAGCAGAGTAACTCTGTCAATTCCAGTGGTTTTTAAAAATGGGGTTGGATGCACTAGAAAAAATTTTTCTCTGTGAGTAATGGCACATTGGCCCTTGTAGCACTGGCTGGGTAGCAAACTAGCTGAGGTTGGCATTTACCCTATTTCTTATCACTGTTTCTGCAGCCCAGTGGATAACAGCCTGTGAGATGTAAATACACCCAGGTCTTTCTCCTGTGCCTTCAGACAAGGTTGTTGTCTTTCTGTCCTTCAAAGTTTACTCGTCAAAAAATCTTAGGATAATTTTATTTCAGCTTTTTAAAAGTCTGATGTCTCAGAGAATAATCTGTTTTTTGACTTGCAATGAATATTTTATTATGTATATTTTATAATTTTATAAATTGTGGAGGTTTTCCTTAAATTAAAAACCAAGAATACCGTTTGAATATATTTACTTAAAGAGTTCTTTGTCCTCCATTCTGCCTGACTCCTTCTGTTAGTATTTGTTATAGAAATCTGAGGCAAAGCTGAGCCAGAACTGAACTGGCTCACAAATGCCAAAAAATTCCTGCAAAGCATGGCAGCTGTATTGAGTTGAGCTGGATACAACTGAGGGCCCTCACCTGTGGGAAGTGCACATCCCTTCAAAAGGAATGTCAAAGGAATTGTTAGTAATTCCCATGCACGACTGCTCCATGAGGCAGGACTGCTAAGGCAGCTGCTTTCTCTGCAGCCAGATGACAAAGGGACAGTCCCTGCAGAGATCCAAACTTAAGAGTGGGAGCCTTCCTGCCTCTACAGGATCTAACCCAGCAGGAGCTAAGCAAGAGGCAGCTGTGATCTCAATGCTTCTCCAGTGAGAACCCATTTCCCAGATTATGTGAGTAATTGCCATCTTGATGATCCCACTTCTAAAAGTTTCTTTTATCTTAAAGCAATTAAGATGTAAATCTGATTTTTTTTTTCCCATGAGTCTTTTTCAAGTGGTATGAATTCCTATAAATCACTTAAATAGGAAGCTCAGAAGTGTCATCTGGATTTTCTTGCCTTAGTCATTCCCTTCTCAAATAACTCCCTTGGTGTTACAGCTCTTAGAATTTGCTTTCACTCCCAAAAAGTTTGTTTGAAGGGAAAATCCAGGCGCTATTTTAGCAATCCAATATGAGGAAAACAAGTAACTTTAATGCATCTCTTGATCCCTGAACACAAAATTGAATAGCCCAGCAAGACTTAAAGGAAAAAAAAAAAAAGGAACAAAATCAGTCACAAGTTTCTAACTTTATTTTAACAATCTTGCTTTTTAAAAAATACAAGTTCTAATTAATGCCAGGGGGATGCCAAGTGTCCATCAGCCACAGGCCTTATCTCTCACTTCAGTTTCCCCTCCTGAGAGTAGTCAACTCTTTTGTCAGGATAGCAAACAAAGAGCAATAAAATTCTAAATAACTGAGTAGTGTTACAAGGCTTGTGACAGAATCCCAAGGGACCTACGTCTTAGTATGGCACAATTTTGTTTAGCAAAGTGTTACTGACCTGGACCAGTAATTTAATGTTGGGAGATTATACAGTAGGTGTGCAAGGTGCATCAAGAGAGGTATTGCTTTTACTTTAATAGTACCACTATCTCTCTTTTCTGCAAACAGATCTGTTACATGGCAGAGGGGTTTAAATGGAAGAGTGAGCTCAATTACCAAAGAAAAGGGAATTCAAAAGGTGGAGAAGGCTTATAAACAAGACATTGAAGAGCTTTAAATGGTTTTCTGTAGGAAGTAATTGCAGTAGCAGCAGAGGTGCCCTTTTAGTTGCAAGGAGGCTTCTGTATAGCCAACCACTACAAGAGCTTTACACTCTCCAAACAGCACACCTACTACCAGCCTAGAAACCATGGCACCACAAATAACAACTTTTTCTACCAAGGAATTCTATTCAACAGAAGCATCATTTTGCAGGGTCGTCTGTCCCAGGCAACCTTTTCATCCACGGACAGAGTTGAACTGTGATTTCACTGCCAATGGTTTAAGTATGCCGTGGCCAGATAAATTTCAAATATGCCATTTTTCTCAATAATGTCCTAACTGGAAAAAGGCACTCAATGTTGAAACAGCAACTTTATGTGCCATGAAGGGGTACTGAAGTAAGACTTGTTAATAATTCTGCTGTGATTCTTCTAGAGTCTCAACTATGTTCACACTTCAGCATATCGATGCTATCGTGAAGTTGGCCATAGGAGCAGCAAAACAGTTGTTGAATAGCTTTTTTTCCTTCACCTTGTTTTTGGCAGTGTTTGTTGTTTGGGGATTTATTTTTTATTTCTTCAGCTGTTTGACTGAAGCATGGAGTAGTCCTAGGTTCAGGTATCACCTCATTCTCTCTTGAGTAATTATTTCTGAGATTTTACTGTCTACTTAATGCTGAAAAAGGAAGGTGCAAGGAAACAAATATCTGTACAAGCGTAATACACCTGTAGTTACACCTCCTTTGGCCAGGAACTTAGCATCCCCTCGACACATTTCACATCACACAGGAAAAGTTCACAGTACCAAGTTTTACAATCACAGTCACTCACAGCACCAAGATTGTCCAGACAAGAAGAAGTTACCGAAGAGAAAGGCCACTGGCCAAAATTCACACAATTGCCCACGTAAGGGCTCAGGTAATAAAGCACTGGTGGGAAAGTTAAGCCTAGCCTTTGCCAACTCTCCGTTTGGCGGGAGGAGAGCAACAAGTCCCCCATCCTAGCTGCACTTCTGAACAGAACAGCACTATTGACCCATCTCTTCCAGGGGCTTTTCTAGCCCCTCAAAACCCACCAGCCACTGAGAGCTGGGGGAGAAGAGCCCCGTGGCATCCCTGCTTCTGCCTCTGGGAGCTGGAAGTTACCAGACTGTAAACATTTTGTTGTAGCAGTCCACTGGAGCAGGCAGTTGATCCCACTCTGTGAAAAGGAAGGTGGGACAGAGGCTCAGTCCCACTGAAGCCCAAGCCCTGAAGGAGAGAATGAATGTGTGTGCGGAAGAAGTCTGGGCTGTGCCTGCAGTCCTGCTCTGGGTAGCAGTTGGTTGTGCTTTATTTCCCCTTCCCATCAGGACAGCTTGAAAAAAAAATTTGGGACAGGAAACTGTCATTTTTCACAATTATTGCAGTCTTGCCCAGATAACAAAACATAAGCCTGGGAGGGGCAAAGTCCTTCCTCCAAATGTGGCCTGGTGCTCCTGCTCCCATGGGGCTGGTTTCAGGAGCAGCTGCAGCCAGGCAGGAGAGCAGACCTTAACCCCACCGAACATTCATGGAGCTTAAAACCAAAGAAAACTGTTTCTATGAGAGGTTACTAACAATTAAGTTTTTCCCCTGCCTACCCTAAACCACATGCACAAGGAGGACAGGATGCTGATACGTGGGCTTTCACCAAAGCTCGGGGAGCCCCTTTGCCTCGAGGGCTCCTGCAGCACTGTGCTTTCTGTGCTGAAAAGTGAGGTTCACTGAGCATGGGGCCCACCCTGAGCAGCGCCAATGTCCTCTGCTTTGCTGTTTGAGAGGGGGCAGCTTGCAGGCTGCCGTCTCTGCTCTCTCAAGCAGGCATGGAAGGGGGCCAGAGGAAATCTTTCCAGCCTTTCTGGCTGTGTAAAGGAAGACCCTACACTCTGTGTAAAAAGAAAACCAATGCTGATCCCATAAACATGCATATTCACAGAGAAATGAGAGCCCCAGCACCTGGGGATGCAAGCAGTAGGCTGCTGTAAACCCTGTTCTCACCAGAAATAAATGTCTTGGTGGTTATGAAATGGGGCCTAAGCCCAGGTTCATGTCCATGCTGGATTCGTGTTTCTTCAGCACGTGAAGTCAATGTAAGATGCAAAAGGTTGAAGCACAGAGGTAGACATTTTTGGCTAGGAGAAGGTGGCTCATGGGCTTGAAGTGACCAGTCGGCCAGCGTGCTTCCAGAGGTTCCCCAGCTGGGATGCAAAGGCCTGGGAAACAGAGGCAGCAGCTTTGCAAGACCTAGAGAAGCCAAAGCGTGCTTCCTTCTGTCCTTCCTGCATCCCGGAGGAACGTCTCTGCTGGTCAGGCCCCTGTCGCATCTCATTGTTGTGGACAGCAGGAGTTCTTAAAAGAGGGGACAAAATGCACTGGTCCCTGTTGTTTAGAAGGAAAAGGAAAAATTAAACTTTTATGGTCACAATGCAACACAATGTCCTGGCAGGGAGCGGGAGGGGAAGAATGGGACCCTCCAGACAGGGGAGAGACAGAAGCACTCGAAGAAGTCCTGTCCTGAAGGGCAGATGCGTTTTCCGGGGACAACTGTCATCCGTAGGCTCCTGCAGGTAGTCGGGTTTGTGCGGAGCTTTCGCTGCTGGATTCGTCCATGAGAAAGGGAGGAGAGGAGAGGGAGTCTGACAGGGAAGCCCACGTCCCCTTCCCCTGCTCGGCCACGGAGACAGGAACCTGAGCAGAAACGCAGAGAGACTCTGCCGGGAGCGGACCCGGAGGCGGCGGGAGCCCCTCCGGGGGCGGCGGCCAGGGGGGCTCAGCCCTGGGCGGTGACCGCCAAGGCGTTCACGTACCCGTGGGGTCCCACGTCCACGTCGGAGAGCCCGTGGGCCAGCGGGGCGGCAGCGGGGGCGGCGGCGGCGGGGCCGTACTTGGCGGGCGGCGGGGCGGTGACGGGGCGGAGGAGGCAGCAGGTCTCCAGCGCCTCCAGCCCGCGGCAGGTCAGGAAGAAGAGGTTCTTCAGCATGAAGAGGGAGAGCGGCTGCTGGTAGCGCAGGAGCAGGAGGCAGCGGAGCGCCAGGAGCGGCGCGTCCAGCAGCCCGGCGGGCAGCAGGAGGTGCAGGGCGAGGCGGGCGGCCCCGGGCGGGCGGGCGGCGCTGAGCTCGTAGAGCCACAGCACGGGCGAGGCCAGGCAGAGGAAGTAGACGGCGATGAGCAGGTAGCGCAGCGGGGCGGGCAGCGGCGCCGGCCGCCCGGGCTGCAGCACCAGCTCCAGAAGGGAGAAGCTGTCGAGCAGGTCGAGGCAGGTGGCGAGGAAGGCGGCGGCGGCGCGGTGCTGAGGCGGCGGCTGCGGCGGCAGGAGCAGCTGCCCGGCGCCCTCGGTGCCGATGGCCCGCAGCAGGCAGTACAGCAGCGGCGCGGACAGCGCCAGGGTGATGCGGAAGCCGGTGGTGCCCAGCGGCAGACGCAGCTCGATCAGCTCCAGGATGGAGGTGCCCAGGATCAGCGCCGCCTTGGGCGTGAAGGCGATGGAGTAGATGAGCCAGGCGAGGTGCGCGTAGGCGAAGTCGCCGCCGCGGGGGGGGACCCCGGCCCCGCGGCCCCCGGCCCCGCGGCCGCCGGGGGGGCCGTGCAGCAGCAGCGGGTGCGGCGGCGGCGGCCCGGGGGGCGGCGGGGGCCGCTCCCGGCGGCGCGCCCGGCTGTTGCGGCAGAAGAAGATGCCCCAGCCGGCCGCCAGCACCAGGTCGGTGGCGATCCAGCTGCACCAGTACAGGTCGGTGACGGCGATCAGGTAGAGGTCCAGCAGCGCGCCCTGCCCCAGCAGCAGCACCAGGGACAGCGCCTGGAAGCCCCAGCGGCGACCGCCCCCCGCCCCGCCGGGCCCCAGCAGCGCCCCCGCCGCCGCCCCGCCGCCCCCCGCCCCGCCGCCCGCTGCCGCCGCCCCGTAGAGCTCCGCCGCCGTCATGCTGCGGCCCGGGCTCCCGCCGCCGCCGCCGCCGCCGCCGCTGCTGCTGCTGCTGCTGGGGAGCGGCGAGGCGGCGGCGGGCAGCGGGGTGGCGGGCGGCGGCACCAGGGGCTTGCTGATGCTGATGCTGTCCTCCTCCTCCTCCTCCTCCTCCTCTTCCTCCTCCTCTTCCTCGGTGCTGCTGCGGGGGCTGCGGGGGCGGCGGGCCCGCGCCGAGCCCGAGCTCGACCCCGAGCCCCGCCGGCTGCCGCCGCTGCTGGAGCCCCCCGGGAAGAGGGGCTGCCGGTCGGCGGCGTGCGGCGGCAGCGGCGGCGGCGGCGGCGGCGGCGGCGGCGGCTGGAAGGAGCCCGAGGAGGAGGAGACCGAGCGCTGGTTGGAGGCAGCGCGGTGCATGGTCCTCCCCGGCCCCCGAGCCGGCGCGCCGGGCCCGACGGCCGCGCCGCGGCCCCCGGCCCGCCCCCGGCCCGCCCCCCGAGCCCCGCGCCGCCGCACCGGGCCCGGCAGCGGCAGCGGCAGCGGTGCCGAGAGCCCGAGCGGCGGCAGCCGGGGGGATGCCCGGGGGCGGCGCCGCGCTGCAGCAGCTGCAGCTGCCGGAGCCGGGGCGGGCGGCGGGGGGTGGGCTGGGGATGGGGCTGAGGCCGGGGGAGCGGCTGCGCGGCCGGGGGAGGAGAGGAGGGGGGCGAGCAGGGGAGGGGGAGGAAGGCTCCCCCGCCCTTGTCCGCGGGGCTGCCACAGAGCCACATCTCCGGGAGCGTGGCCCCGCCGCCTCCTGCACCGCAGAACACTCGTGGATGGAGCTGGCCGGGCTTGGGCGAGTCGCCCATGGACATGCCACAACATCCCGGCAGCCACTCCATGAATGCTCTGCTTCCATAAAATCGGAAGTATTTCAGTCTACCCTGATCTCTCTAGGCTGACCAAGACAAAGGCCAGTTGGCCTGGCACAGAGCCTGCAGTGAAGCACTCGTGGCTCCTCATCTGTGCTGCTGGACACTCATCTGCCACTACATTCAGTCTCTTGTAAGTAATTGTTGATCAAAAGAAGTGTCTTTGACCCCACCAATTTCCTGGGTTGAGCCAATCCACATGCTGAGAGCCCTGCCCAGCTTGCCATGATGGAACAGTGGCTTTAAATTGATGTGAATAGCCCTAAAGTTCCTAATTCTGCTGAAAGCACCAATTGGGACCTTTATTGACTCACTAATAACGGCCTCAAATTGAGCTTGGCTGGCTGGATCTGCTCACCACCAGCACTAATGACTTGGTATGTCATGTTTCAAGGTGGCTTGGTGCTCAGCATGACTAGTCTCTCATTCCTACCTTTGCCTGCCAGTGATGAGCCAGCTGCTGCCTGTCAATGACGTGATGCCCATCAAATAAACTGTACCCCTAAATGTCTGTATTAACCACACTTTGTGACAAAGATCAAAAATAGCTTGCTTTTTGATTGTGTTGCTAAATCAACACATGGGCCTGAGCAACACAGATGCTTAGTACTGGGAAAGGGCATCCAGGACAGCAGTGACAACCATCTAAGACATGCTGGTGCAGGCTCCCTGAGAAGCCCTACTCCAGTCAATATCCCTGGCTGCTCTTGACAACAACGAGAAATCAGTCTGGGGTACTAGGAGAATTCGTGCTTAAACTTGAAACAAAGAAATAATTGAGATGGGAAGGGGAGAACTTGAACTGGGTTGACACAAAGATTTCTTTAGACACACAGCAATGGTCAGGAAGAAAAGCAGAGCAAGAGAAAGAGTCACAGCAAAAGCATTGCTGCCAATGGAGCTCTGAGTGAGGGGCACAGTCAAATCAGTTTCCTTAAAGCATGGTCAAAACGGAGGGAAAAGGAGAAGGTAACTGGAAGCTATGCAAGCTTTAATGTAGTTACTTGGGCAGCACAGTACTGAAACAGTACCACCCCTAAACTGGGGTAGCAACACGCAGGTGTTCCCACAGTCTCCCACACTGGTTGCTACCCTGCTTCTGAGCCCAGGCTGCTGCATCCCTGCTGCCGTAACCTGCATGGCTGGGTTGCAGTTAGGATGGGGGACATCTATTTTCTGCTACACTCACATTATGTTTTCGATGCTTGGATACACTTGCCAAGGATCAGCCTTGCATCAGCGCTACTCCTGTCACTGCCTTCCTCTAACTCACCTTGTCATCGTACCTCGCATCAGAGGACACAGAACACGCATGCGCTCTCTTCCTAAGGGCTTTCTCGATAACTCCACATTTCCATTAGCAAACAAGAGTACTTCATTCTGAGAAGGTCAGTAATTATACCATATCATAAGGAACATGAGCATCCAAAAGAACAGTCTAGGCTGGAGGGTGGTGAACAGGCTGATGCATCCAAGCCTGGTGCCAGGATGGAGAACGCGAAGCTTCACCCCTGGGCGAAACAGGCAGGACACCCACACAGATACTCATGGAAGGCCCAGGATGCAGCAGGCAGTACCATGAGCTTTGTAACTCTGAGAAGCATCACTGGCATTTGGAAGTTTAGGATCAGGTGAGTCCAAGGAGGGCTGTTGCCATCTATTTTCCCAGCAGGTGACTGCGTGGCAGCCTGAGGCCAAGGACCTCTCACAGCTGGCTTCCAACAGCCCTGTATTTAGTCCGGGCACCTCGTGGGCCTCTGCCAAGGTGCTCGGCCTGGGCATCACACCTCTGGCACCCCCTCTGCCACATGGAGCCACAGGGCTGCCCTTCCCCAGGGGCTGCTCCCCATGATCCACATCCCACATCAATGCCTGAGAGGCACCCCCATGTTGCTGCCTCCACGGTGACATAGGTGACACTAGTCCCTCTGCATTGTGGGGGCCCACAGCAACCCATCACAGGAAAACAGCAAGATTTCGTGTGATGGAAGCAAGACAGCAGGGCTCTCAGCCGAGCAGCTTAGCCTGAGCTCATTCAAAATGCAAGAAGACAGTGAACAGTGAGCCCCCCCCTCCCCTTCTTTGCCAGACATGCTCCCACTGTGCTGGCTTTGCTCTCCAGCCTCTCAGGGTGTGTGGACTGTGTCAGGGATGAGAGCACTGCACCTGGGCTCTGCTGCCAAGCACTGTCTGTTTTGCTGGCAAGGCTTTGTCTCTCTGACAGACTTTGCTGCCAAAGAAAAATCCCTGACCAAACAATTGCTTAGACTGCAATTTTTGCACAGCCCCGCCAACACTTTGCTTGGGGCTCTGCGGATGGTCTCTGTTTTCTAGGGAGCATGAGGCTCGAGGCCAGGCCAAGGAGGATGATTCTGCCTGTGTCACTCTTTTATGTTTGAGCAGGGCCCAGTGCTCCTTGACAGATGTCTGAAGTTGCCCAGTTCAGGATGGCTCAGAGTGGCAGCAAGGGTTTGTGAACACCAACTGTGCCTCCTAATTTGGTTTCCACCGAAAGGCTGGGCTAGATGGCAGTGAAAGTGTCTCTGGTCCAGGGCAGAGGATATAACCATTTTCTTATGTTCTGGATCCTGGCCTTTATCCAAGGTGGGCACATTCGCCTGACACTTCTCAGGGCAAGCCAGTAGTTGTGTCACTGGCACAATTCACACATGGTCAGTCCTGAGAATTAACTCGATTGGTCTTGCTCCTACCACGTTCACCTATTCCACTGGAAGAAGAGTTTTCCACTGGTATGAAAGGACGTGGAGTGAAAACCATGCATCCATCTGGGCTGCTCAGGGCAACAGCCCTCACGCTGAGAGGGCTGGTCCTGCCCTACCTGGGCAGCAGACGGTGACAGCTTTGCCTCGTTGGCCCTCATCCTCTGGGTTTCCTGGGCAATGCGATTCCCTGTGTGCCACAGGCTGGACATGCTCAACTTAGCTGCCCTGGCAGCCTGCCAAAGACACTCATACCTCCTCCACCTTCAGTGGAGAAGCTTTGTTTCACAAAGGCTGTCCAGTGTCTGTCCCACCTGTTTGGGTAAGTGCAATTGGGTGGGGATCCCTGGGCTTTGGGAGGGATGGGCTGTTGCCCACAGCTGGTGTGCTGATCTGGGGAAATGGGCTCTGACATGGCAAGCAGGTGGTGTAGTGAGCCCAGCCCAGGGGAGCTGGGGTGGAGTTGTGTGCTAAGTGAAGGGGCACCTCCTGCACTCCAGGATCACAGTCCTGCTGGGTAAGGCTGAGCAGGGCAAGAGGAGGCTTATGGAAACAGTCCTCCAGAGGCCAAAGGACACCTGCTGGGGCTGTGAAGGTCCCTGTGTCCAAGGTGGGCAGGTGGAAACAGGAACCTGCAGCTATAGGGAAGCTCTGAGCAGGGATGAGGGAGCACCTGGATGGAGGGTGGGAGCTCAAGGGCTTCCTTGGGCTGACCACAGGCTCCAGCACTGCAAAACCAACCCAAACAAATAGGTGAGAATAAGAAAAGAGCTTGTATGTGGGAAAGGAAGCAGAAATTGAAATTGTGCCTTAAAATGGGAAGGAGGGGAGAAATGTCTTCTACTTGAGAAGGCACTGAAGAGCTTTTTGTAGCACACTGTAGGATGAGATATGACAAGCTGATGCTTCCCATGTGATCTGGTTATTTAATGCAATGTGCAGTCCTTGGAAGTGTTAGTGCTTAACTATTACTGTTAAAACATTAAAAAGCTAAACTATAAATAGCTTCTATAGCAGTTCCCAAGCTATGTTTCTGGGTTCTTTATGTATTGATGTGTATGCATAGTGATGTGTGTGGATACATATATTTGAAGGCAAGCAGCAGACAACAGAGTTTCGTGAAACAGTCATACTGAATATCTGAAAAGCTACCACTTCTAGTTTACACTACTAGTGGAAACAAGTAGTGTGCCCTCAAATATACCCCTGCTGGGGAAAGGCAAAACTTTCTTGAGGACTGAACTCGGGAGGAAACAAAATAATTACTCAAGTTCTTGGGGGAAGGGAAAGAAAAGAGAAAAAAAAAAAAAGAGGCAGATATATGCCTGAAAGAAAGACCAGAAACTAAATACCTAATTATACCCTGCAGTAAGCTGTCAGAAACTGGCAGCAGTGGGAGGGAAGGAGGCAAAGCTGATCTCAGTGAGTTTGAGCATAATCTGCTCTAACCATACTTAAAATGCCTTTTGTGTGGGAATGGAAGGTTCTGGTAATTCTCTGACACATGCTTTGTACTGCACTTATCTAATCCATTCAAACGGTCAGGGCTGAAGTTACAGACAAGTGTAAAAGAGTCTCACCTGGCCAGCACCAAAATTCAGCAGTGCCTCAGCTTCTGAATGCAGTCTTTGTAACTAAACTGCTGATCCAGTATTACAGTTCAGGGAACACAGATACTCTTTGAAAGGATATACAAGTGTAACAGTCTATTGCTTGTAATTACATTTCAGTTTAAAGAGTTTTCTATGCCAGCATAAAATGCCAAGACATTTCTTCCCATGTTTGTAGCAGGGCAGGGGTTTGGAGAGTGGATTTGGGGTTTGATCTTGTTATTTTGTACTTCCTCAGTCTTAGCATACAGTGTGTATTGAACTGACCCTGAGGAGAAAGTTCTTAGCAGTTCAACTGACTGAAAGGGAAAAGTGGGTTTGTTATAGTGAATTTAGAGACAAGTGTTCTATTGATGGAAGTTTGGTTCCTTGAGAACGTGTAGCTGCCTTGCTGGTGTGGGATTTTAAACTGATGCAGACTGGATCTATAAAGGTCTTAAAGTGCATAGTTTTCCTCAAATTGACTGTGACAGTAAAAAACATAAAGACTTGTGCTTTTAAAACTGGGGTAAGATTCAGTAATGGAAGGGTTTGGGCAGGCCCCCAAAGGCAACACAGTTACCAGGGCGAGCATGTAAATGCGTAGCTTGTGTCTAAGGCCCACCAGTATCCACACACTAAGCACTTTTCAGGGGTTGCCCTGGTAGGCACTTCTCACAGCATTCACCTGGGAACAAACTCCAACTTAAATAGGGCTCCCAATCCTCTTGCTCAAGTTGGTCCTTCTTCAGTGTTTCACAGTGCTGGTGTTTAACTCTGCACCTTAGGGTGGTTAAGGATTTCTGTGGGACTCTACCTTCCACCTAAGGCTGCCTCCAAGGGACACCTTAACCCCAGGCTGCCCTTTTGCTTTGACAACAGTGTAGTGATTAAAAGCATTCATCTGAGAGGATCAGGTTGTGATCTCTTTCTGCTTAACTAAATCTTAATATGACCTATCTTGGGTGTGTGCTCCATCTACCAGAGTACTTGGTAAAAGGAGGATACTGGTTAACACTTTTTTATTATTACAGGTCAAGGACATAGGTCACTTCTCCAGGATGTAGAATATAATTCTATTCCTCTCTCTGCTAAGAATGGGAATCCTTGCCCAGTCCATCCAAAACTGCTTTACTGATTGTTGCTTTCAACACCAAGATCTCAGGACTCTGCATCACGCTTGTTTTGCTGTCTAATGTGACTCCTGTGAGCTGTGAACTTTGTAGATGGAAAATTTCCTGATGGAATATGCTATAAGAACAATGCAAGTGAATTGGCTGTTTCTAGATCATTAAAAATGACTGTTTCCACCTGGAATCTTTAATTTTCCATTTGTTGCAGTCAGTGGATGCTTTTGGCTTTAATCCGAAAGTTAACACGTCTCCCTAATTCCTCACCTTTTTTAAAAGGCACCAAAGCATGGCTCTTGTCAAACAAATTGGGTTTCTTTTACGATCACAAAGGATTTAAGATTGAGTCAAGTAAGCTTCCAGTGATAAGGATGGCTTTCCCTAAGTCCTTAGGCTTGTTGTTCATCTGCAATAGCAGATTAGGTTGGTGGCATCAAGCTTGTGGCTTGCCCACACAGTAGACATAATCATTACAAATAACTGCTTAGGTCAGGTCACAACTAAATGCCTACCCTGAAAGTATCTCACATATAGGTGGCATCCCAAAATTCATCTTGACTGTGAACAGTCAGAACACAGCTTGTGATGTGTCTTTTCCCCACCTCTACAGAGTAGGTTGGACTCATCTCACCTGACTATAGCAGATGTAGAGTTCACAAGAGATTACAGTTTGGCTCAGACAAAAGAATTGCTGGAGAGGTATCTTTTAGGGTAGTCCCCTCAAGAAAATCTGGTAACAGCTTGATGAACACACAAAAAAACCCCAGCATTTGCCCTAATAATCTCCTGGGGCAAAGAAGGAAATGGTTGGGGGGAAATAGTTTTCCCCCTGAAGTTACAAAATGGTAAATCCCCAGGGGGTGGTGACCCTTGAGGTTTTGAGCCAATGAGTGCTTCTGCAAAATATAAACATATCACACTTAGACCAGAAGAGAAGGTAGTTGTAGTAGTTGTTGAAGAAGTAGCCATGCTGTAGAGCCATGAGGAGAAAGGGCAGGAGCCACCCTGGGGGGCTCTGCCCCCCCCCCCCCCCGACCCCGGCTGGGGCCTGCAGGGACTTGGAACAGTGTTAAACTGGACTGAGGTCTGTGACTGAGAAGCTGGAAGGTTTTTTGTCTCCACCGTGAGCAGCAGAAGCAGCAGCAAAAACAACACTGGACAGAGGAACAGTGGCAGAGAGCCAGAAGAGAGAAGGAGCAGCAAACAGCATGCAGCCAAGGAAGACACAGAGCTGTCTGAGAGAAAGAGAGCCAGCAGCAGAGAAAGCAGAACTAAGCTCTACAGAGACAGAGTTTTGGGGTAAGAACTGAAACCAAAACCCCCAAACTCCTTGTAGACCCCTCCTAGAGAGAGGAGGATGATGAACTCTTACTTGAAAGAGTCTTGGAGTGCTACAGCACTGCAGAGAGGAGCTGAGAAGCTCAGGCATCCTGGAAGCTGGACCAGGACGGCCAAAGGAATGCAGAGGAGGGCCTTCACCCCCCTGCTGCTTTGAGTCAGAGCACGGGAGCTCTGCAAAGGGGAATTTGAATCCCCTGGAGATAGGGACCGTCATGAAGACCCCTGTGCTTTGTGATATGACCGTAGTGAAGTGACCTTTGTCCCGGTGAACACAGCCCACGGAAGAGAAGACCCTCGCTTGGAGTCGATGGACTGAGGGGCTTGGATACCCCCCTCGTGTGCACTGGCAGAGATCCAGCTACAGCTGCTGCATGAGAGAACCTGCTGCCCTAGAGACATTGCTGCTCTGAGAGTAGAAAGGATCTTTTCCTTCTTCCCTCCTGGACTTTTATTTGGAAGGGAGAAGAGATCTGATCCATTGTAAATACGACTTTGTCATTGTAGAGATAATTAAGATTGTGTGTGTAATGTATTGTAATATTTATTTGTACAGTCATCGTAATATATATTCCCTTCCCCCCATTTTGAGTCTCGTGTGGTGTCTGGAAAACCCATCTCACACTGGGTTGAGATGTGGGAGGGGGCTTGGACTAGGGAATTGGATTTTGGGGCTCTCAAACCACAACAGATGTGAAAGAGACCAGGACAATAATCATTAAATGTACACACTGCAAGTTAAAATTTATTTCAAAGAAAACATCTTTTATTATTTTATATATGTTCTAGATCAAAGTAGCAACTCTGGAACTGCATTGAAATTAACATGAAATCTAAAATAATCACAGCTTCTGATCTCTCTGAATGATATGTAATCACTCTGCTACAGTGCACAGGACACAATCTGAAACATTACCCATTTATTAAAGGGAGAAAGACATGGCAGGATTAAGATGGGAAGAAAGGGAACAGCAGTGCTATACGACTCCCTGAATGCCATGTTAGTAGTTGCATGTGTCCTGTGGAATAAAGGAATTGACTTCTCTAGCCACAATGTTATTGCATGACATAAAAGCTCTCTACTTCAGATCCAAAACAAGGTCTATCCTTTGGTTCCTTCCTGCTGTTCTCAGCTGCATACTCCCTTTAAGCTTGACTTAAACCTGTTCATCTTTGGAAGATGGAGTTGTTACGATCAGGTCTTCACCCTGTTTGTTGTATAGGGCAGTGCACCACATAAATATTAAGGTTTTGGATCAGCAGTGAAGTCCCCTCTTCAGCTTGGTCCCATAATCTGCACAGAAGTGCAGTATGCTCACTCCAAATACAGAAATATGGCCTCAGAAATACCACTCCTGTGCAATACGTGAGACAAAGGAAGAGTTTTGTTCCGGCCACACTCGAAGCTAATTCCAGGAAGCTACAGTTCCAAGGAAAAAAGATTTCACTGAATTCTAGCAGTAACAGATGTCTATAAATGAACTGCAGATAAGCTAGATGCCTGCACAGCACTCTAGCACAAAACTCGTGGAACAGAAGAGACCTGGCAAACACTTTCATTAATAGAGACCTTTCAGAATCAAGTCAGTGTCTAACAGCAGCTGGAGAAGCCAGATTTCTTACTCCATCCACTGGGTCCATACAATTCCTAGGCAGGGACTTGGACAAAGTGCACTGTTTTAAGGAGCTGAGAAAGAGAAGAGGGGAAAGGTCTTTGTGTTGCTCAGACCAAGGGTTTGGCTAATTAGTGCACAGAGCAACAAGCAAAGTCTTTTATGAAACCTTACTTGGTAAAAATGGGGGAAAGGGTACGAGATTCTTCTAGATTCCCTCTCCTCCCTTCTGTCCAATTTCAACTCGCAAGCAAAGCATTTCTTAAATTCCTTATCACTGAAGTTCCTCCTACGCATTTTTAAGACTCCCAGAAGACTGTTTCAACAGTAACATGGTGAAAAAAAACAAATCCAGAGCTAAAAGCAGATTTGGAATCTGAAGCAGATTCACATCAGTCAGCTCACCTCCACTGTATTCCAAAGATGGAGATGCCTGGCTCACTCTCTGTGCAAATGCAAACCTCTTCCTGTCTCGAAAGAGGTGTTACCTCCCTCCTCCTGCTACCTACCTCGCTTCTGGCTGGGATGTGCCATGCATGCTGATAGGAAATTACTGCTTGGGATTTCTCACCCCTAAGGGAAGGCTGGTTCAGCAGCACCTGGTCTTTTGAGTAACCAGCAGCACCACAGTTTTTACAAGTAACAGGACAGAGCCCTGCCAAGGGTTGCTGCACACACAGGTGGACAGACCTCGGTATTTCTGCAGGTGAGTGCCTACCCCACGCAGGGTGTGGCTCACATTTACTGCCAGCAACCAGCCCAATACTGCAAGCAAAGGGAGCATTCCTCTTTCTGCATCAGATGGCACCTCTGAAAAGCAAGGCTGAGGGACACTGGAGCTAGTTTATGAATAAACGTGTTTTGGATCTCCAGTTCCAGGCCTTGCACTCTGGGCCTACAGCACAACTGTGACCGTGGAGATGCAATGAAAGCTGAAAGGACCTTCCTTATGTTGTATGTGAAGTCCTTCCCTGTGCTAACTCTTCTGGATACTGGAGACAAGCCCTTGTCTTGTGCAACTGGATGAAATGGTAATTTTTCTCTCCAGTGAAAGGGAAGGATTCTAATCTGTGTTTCTCACATTACAGCTGCTTTTAGAAGTAGCCAAGTGATTCTTGTCCTGATGAGACAAAGGAGGACAACTCCAAGCAGTGCTAAGAGAGGAAGAAACTTCCCACTATGGATTTCACAGGAGGAAAATTCATGCAAAGAGAGATTTTTCTGCCCCTATTCATAAAGTAAGGGATAGAGAAAGAAGCCACAGAGAAGGATTTCTTTTGCCTGGGTCACTGACAGAGCATCCAGTCCTCTTCAAGATGCAGAGTCTGGCACAACAAAAGAACAGAGCCTGCACTGCAGTGACCTTCTTGGAATACACGTAAGTATTGAGAGGACAGAGAGCTGCTGAAGCAGAACTTCAGTGCACATGGATGCTGAGACTTGAATTAAGAACTCAAACTTCTGTGCAGAACATTTTGTTTGTACCCTGTGTATGGAGCTGCCTGGTAAAGCAGGAGGGAGGGAAGAAGAGGCAGAGCAGATCTATTTCTGATCTTTCAGTGTTGTGTGAGATGAGTAGAACTAGGAACACCAACTCAGTTGTGTTGGCTCCAAGGCTTTTCACCATATGCACAGGCTGATATGTGCTTCTAAAATCACAATGCTCCTCTAGAATTAAGATACTCTTTGCTGGGCCAATCTTTCACATGAGTTTCTCATGCAATCCTTGCTCATCTTCTTTGTAATGTCTACAGAGACACAAGTCTTGATCTTTCTCTGGACAGCCTGAGCCAAGAGAACAGAGGCAACAGAAGGTAGATGTTGTTAGGGACATGGAAATGTTCCTGGGTAGGCAAGTTCCAGTTGCTAATTCATGTTAGGGGGACTCTACCTGCATGTTAAAGAAAGAGGAGGGAACAGAGGTCAGACCATATGCATATCCCTGAGCTGCAAATCACATGAGAGGAAGAAAAGAAGTCAAATACAGAGAGACGTTTGTATTCTTAAAGATGAAGACTGGGGATTTGGGACTTTGGTACCATCCTGGCTTGATCTTCTTTTTAAATCCTTGCCTGTAAGGAAGGAGCAAAAGTGGACTGTGACTCTTTCTGTTTAACCTTTGTTCCAGTGAAGGGCTCCTCTTAGAAGCTGTGCCAGCTGGAGCAGGTGGGTGTTTGTTGCAACAGTTGGGTCAGGGCGGGTGCCAAAAGAGCCTCTTGCTGCAGCACTGAGTCCTGGGCAAAGACAACTTTGGAAATTCAGACTCTGTGGTAGTTTCCTCTGCTTCTGAGAGCAGGCCGCTGGCTCCCTAGTGGGATGTGAAAAGGTAGGAGTGTTCACAGAATGCTAAATAGGCAGAAGTGAACAATATAACTTTCACCTCAGCCCTGCAGCAAGTTGCTCTGGCTACTGCAGCTTCCTTTGAAGGGCCTTGCCTCTCCACAGCTGCCAGAGGACTGCAAAAGAGGACTTTGTTTCAGACTGACAGTGATGCAGTGGCAAATCCCCGAGCAAACAGAATTTGTTAAAGTCCATAGGCACTTACTCTTTACAAGGAGAATGTTAAGACTTAAAGCCTTCTCTTGGCACAGTGCCACCACAGCACAGCTTCTGGTGTGCTCGTGTCACAGACTGGACAAACAGCACACTGCAGGAATGGCACAGTGGCTGATGGTGGCTCCTTGCATGGGAAAGAGCTTCATCCTCAAATACATTGAGAGGAGGAGGGTGGGCTTGCCTGATCTTCACACACAAAGGGTGGGAAAGAAAGAACTCTGATGGCTGAACAAAACTGGGACTGCTGGGACAAGCCTTCTCCCTATACCCTGTTTCCATTACGGCTCAATTATTGATGTACCGTCACAGTCAAAAGCCTGTGGGCAGCTGTCAGGATTGCAGAGGAGTATCAATAAAAGGGGCTTTTAGTGCTTTAGTTTTCTTTCATGTTGTCTAGATCAGATCACTCCAGGTCTCTCCCCATTCTTCCCCTCTTCCCTTTCCAGTACATAAAATCCCCTACAGCAGATCTTTAGGCACACCTGTCTCGGCCCCTAGCTCCAGTTCTCTTTCTTGAAAGCAAGTTGCACAGCATCATTCACATCCTGCACTATGTAAGACGCCTCCACCAGGCTGGGATCAAAGCAGAAGTCCCGATGTCCATGGAACACCGCCTCGGTCGTGCACTGCTCTGTTTTGCTGGGAACACCGTCGTCGCGGCGGTAGACCCCAGTGCAGACCAGAATAGAATGGCAGCTCTCCACTGAACTGTTGCAGTCCTTCCTCAGCTCCAGGTAATCCTCAGTTTGGGGACTGGCTGCCTGTGGGTTCCTCTTCCCCCCAGCCCGGACCTGGTTCTGCTGAGCTGACTTGAGGTAGTTGTTGTAGAGGTTTGCCCCATAGACATCAGACATAGGGTTATCCCTGGATAAGGTCACAGTGTGAAACAGGAATGAGAAACTAGCCGGTGCATCTCTCTCTGGCTCTGACAGATTGGGATTAAGAAAGCACTGAAGGAGGAAGGGGTGTGAGATATTCACTAAGAACAAGAGGATCACCCAGACTGGGCTATGAATCCACCTCCCAGTGTGTCCTGTTCAGGTCCCATGCTTCACAAACATCTTCCGAACATGTCAGAAGCACCCACATCATTTTCAGCCATTACTGTGTTGTGTTCCCTACGTTTCCAAAGTGTTTGGCCTAACTGGGCTAATGGTGCTACATCTGGGTCTCTTAACTTTGTCTTCAGTCACCACTCTACATACACTCTGCATCCTACAGCAAACAGCTCTCCTAGGCTGACAGGGCCCTTCAAAATACTGGAAGTGTAGGATGCGAAAAGCTAGTAAGCCTCTGTTCCAGGACGTGAGGCTCCAGAGACACCATGGGGATTTTGGTATTAATTTTAGAAGTATCCAGACAAAAAAAAAAAAAAAAAAAAAAAGAAACCCCAAACCCCAAAACACTAAAGAGAAGTCAGTGTGCAACTCTCTAAGGAAAGCAGCAGGAAAAAGAGTCTCTTACCCAACTGCATAGAGGCGTCGGATGGGAGCCTTCCAGCCCTGTTTCTCTGCCTGCTGCTTGATCAAGTACTCGGCGTAGTGGTAGGTGACTGTGCTGGGTTTGCCAATCAGCGCCTCGTACTTCAGCTCCCTGCCTGTCACCTTCTTGTAGATGTCCTCCAAGCAGAGAAGGAAAGTGCCATGGCCAAACCTGCTCCAGAAAGGACATCATCAGTGTCCCCAGTCACGCCCCTGAAGTAGCAAGCACTCCTTGGTGAGGAGAACCATCTGCTGTAGCCAGGTTAATGCCTGGTTTGGATGTGGTGTCTACCCACACACACCCCTCCACAGGCACTGGTCTGGCTTTTGCTTCTTGAAAGCTTTAGGCTTTGTTTCTCATGCAGCTTTCATGTCTCTGCTGCTAATTACACCAGACAATCAAACTTTTAAAACATTCAGATGCTAAAAAAATGCAGTTGGAAAAGATCATCTGCGGGAGAGGTATATGAAATAGTCTAAAACGAGCATCACACGTGCTTTTCACCTGGGCATCTTGGCTTCAGCCATCCACAGGAGATCCATGTTGCAGGCAAGGACAGGTAGATGGGGGTATGGTACTTCTTGTGGCTCTGCCCCAGGGTTCCCATTGCTCAAGAGTACATCAATAATAAGTTGCAGGCTTGTCTCCCACCTCACTGGCTCACCAAACAGAATCACCCCTGGAAGATTTCAAGAGATGTTTGGAAACTCACAGCATCCAAGTATAGGACCCACTACCAAAAGCCACCCACTACCAAAACCACTCCTCTGCTGGGATGCTCTGGCAAGTACAGCCACCACTGGAACGCAGCTGGTGCCAGGGCTCCAGTCTGGGTATCACTGCATCATGTGCACCACTAGTCCCAGATACTGGAGCATGGCAGAGAGAAAAGCTGGCTTTGCTTTTACCCAGATTGTACTTCACACTGCATCAGAGCAGCGAGGCTGCCTCCTGACTGTATCCTCGGAGTACGCTGCCCGTGGATACCGGTGAGCCAACAGCACGTCATCAGCTTCCATCCCAGCTGGCCTGCCTTGCTGTTAGTTCTGCTGCCTGTTCATATGTAAACAGAGGCTATTGCTTACCTTCTATAGTGGGGAAGCCAGTGGTTGGAGGAGGCTGCCAGAAGAAAACAGAAGGCTGGGTTAGTAATGCAAAACCCAGTGCCATCTCCAAAACAAAACTAAAAATGCTTCCTTTGAACCTGCCAAAGCAGTTCCACAAAAAGGCAGGGCAAGGCCACCTGGAATCCTGAAGAAAGATTTCCCTCACCTCCCCCCTACCATCCCAGACAGGATTTCTGGGATGCAGACCTTGCACTCCTGTCTCAGAGCTGGAGATGTCAACCAAACTGTCTTACCCCCCACTGCAAGGAATAGCAATGGAAGACAGGTACGGCATGAGAAACACGAGGGGAGAGTCACTGCCCCTCCTGCAGGAGCCAAGGCTGTGAAGAGTAGAGAGATGCTGGCTGCTCAGCCTCAGTCCCAGGCTCTCACTAAGGGGAGCCACTGGCAGCCAGCTGCTCCGTGCCTTTGCAGCCTCTCTGCCCTGTCCATGCAGCCCCACTGCACCAGATCACCCCTTCTACTGACGCTTCAGGAAATTACCAGTTCTTTTGGCCTCCGGCTCTGATCCACCATGTCTAACAGGGGATATGCCTTCCTCAGCGCCTCTATGGTGACCACGTGCTTGAACCCCAGGCTATTTCAGACCATCAAGGAATATTGTGGAGACTGTTGAGGGTTTTTTTAAGTTACTTGCAAAAGCATCTGCAGGATTAAGGAATACGAGTCCTAGTAACAGATCAGTTATTTAATGTGGTAATGCATAACCTCATGGCTTTCAGTCACGCTGTGCTTCAACCTATTGATAACCCTAAAGGTTACAACTAAGAAAAACAGATTGGGGTGATTCAACAGCAAACCCTGGAACTGGGCAAAGAGCAGAGACCACCACTCCAAGCCTTGGTCAGCTCAGCTGGTGCAAGGAAAATGGTCTGTGCTGATAAAATTACACAAGCCAAGCATGAGTTACATTTGCTGGCAGAACACCCTGCCCTTGGCTCCTCTATGGGCCTCAGGGAAACACACGTTTTTGTAACAAATGAAGTTAAATGCTGAGCACAGAGTGTGCCCCTGCGTGTAGAGGCTGAGATGCTGTCAACACTGCAGGCAGTTATTACCTCCTTGCAGACATGTTTGACCTGTTGTCCCCCCACCTCAGCCAGGCAATATGCATGTGGGATTGTCATTTAGACCACTTCCCTGTACTGGGATGCTCTAACTCTAATGATATTTCATAGAATCATAGAATGGTTTGGGTTGGAAGGGACTTTAAAGATCAACTAGTTCCAAAGACCCTGCCATGGGCAGGGACACCTTCCACTAGACCAGGCTGCCCAAAGCTCCATCATATCTATGAGTTCCTTTAATTGCTGTCAGTTGGGGGTGATCTCTAATGGGCTTTGCCAAGAAAGAACAGGAGGAGCACAACTTCATCTCAAAAGTGACATGGGCTCAAAGCTGATGGAGTCCTCACGGTGACATCCCACCAACTGGAACAGCAACCACAGACAGAGGTAATCAGAGTGAGTTAATCAGCATGACAACCTAAAAACTGAATAAGGGCAGCCAGGAGGTGACCAAGATGGAGTTATTGCCTCCCCCTGAGCCGCTCCACGAGGATAACCAATGACCTTTCTGTCTCCTCGTGGTTCTACAAGCTGACTGAGTGCCAGGGGCAGCAGCCTTTAGCTGGGAAGCTGCAGCAGAACAGGAAAAGCACCATGAGGCACACGGAGCAAAGGATACTTGTGGGCAATCTCCTCCACGGGCCCCTGCCCGGCCACCAGCATGCACTTCTGGTGGAACTGGCTGAAGAGCTGCAGGGGGCTGTGGGACAGAATCACCTGCTCCGGAGACACCTGCGGGAGGGCGGAGAGGATGGCTGGGAACCGCAAGTAAGATTTCGCCCCCCTCCTCCCTGCGGTCGGGTCGCGTCGCTGCCACCTGCCCCTCTCCGAGGCAAAGCCAAGCACTCGGAGTGATTCCCTCCCGGAGCACTCGCGCAGGACGTGCTCCCTCCTCCCGGCGCTCCGCTCCAACGCCGGGAGCGCTCCCCCAGCCCCGTCACCTTTACCTGCATCTCCAGCGCCCGGGACAGCTCTTGGGCCTTGTCCGAGCGCAGGCAGTTCCCGGCGTTGGTCAGGAAGACGACGGGCACCCGGAGCCTCCCGCTGCCGTCCGCCAGCCTCTGGAAGGCGCGTCGGGCGGCGGGCACGGGCTGGCTGCCCCGCACCAGCACCCCGTCCACGTCGAACAGGAACCCGAAGGCCGGCGGCTGCAAGGCGAGCGGAGCGGACGGTCACACCGGGGAGCCCTCCCTGCGCCGTCCCCCTCCCCGGCCCCTCGCCCCCGGCGCCGCTCACCCACCCGGGCGGCGGCGCAGACCCCGCGGGCGGGCGGCCCCGCGGCGCGGAGCAGCGCCCGGCCGGCCCGCAGGCACCCGCACAGCGCCATCCCGCCCGCTGCGACCTCGGGGCACTGCCCGCACTACAGCTCCCAGAGAGACCCGGGGCCCGGAGGGGAGGGACCGGGGCGGAGGGAGGGCGGGCGCGGCGGAGGATGGTGCATCCTGCCGGCACCGCGGTCCAGGGGAAGGGGGCTGCCGGCGGCGGGGTGTCCCGCCTGCTTCGGGGCGAAGGAGGGTTGTGGGTTTGGGGGCGAGCTGGGAGGGAAGCGGGTGAGGGAAGCACCGAGGCTGGCGGGGCGCGACCCTGGAGAGGAAAAGGGGGTGAGGGGGATACAAGCAGCCCAGCCGTGGGAGAGGCAAAATCACTACAGAGGAAAGGTTTGGGAGCAAAAGGCTTAGACCCCTACAGAGCAATCACACCGGGTTTATCTCAGCCCTTCACAAAATCAAAGAACAGGAGTCCCTCAGTCTGTGAGCAAAATTGCTCCAGTGCTGTACAGCCCGGTCCTCCTGGCTGCACAGGCATCTCCCCATAGTCTGGTTTCAGTCTAAGGTGATTACAGCTTACCCTGCCCGCAGTGTTCGTGCCGAGGGGCTGCACTACAACTTGTTACCTCTGCCAGCTGACCAGGGGAGTGATTGTCCCCCTGTACTCAGCACTGGTGAGGCCACACCTCGAGTGCTGTGTCCAGTTCTGGGTCCCTCAAAATCAGGAAAGACATTGATGTGCTGGAGTGGAGGGTAACAAAGCTGCTGAAGGGTCTAGAGGATAATTCCTATGAGGAGCACCTGAGGGAGCTGGGGGAGGTTTAACCTGGAGAAGAGGAGGCTCAGGGGAAACATTATTGCTCTCTACAACCACCTGAAAGGAGGTTGTAGCGAGGTAGGGTCAGCCTCTTCTCCCAGGCAACTGGTGATGGGACAAGAGGACATAGCCTCAAGCTGTGCCAGGGGGAAACAGGCTGGGCATCAGGGAGAATTTCTTCACTGAATAGGTGGTCAGGCATTGGAATGGACTGCTCGGGGAGGTAGTGGAATCACCCTCCCTGGAGGTGTTCAAGATGTGACTGGACGTGGCACTCAGTGCTGTGGTCTAGTTGACAAGGTCAAAGGTTGAACTTTGTCTTGGAGGTATGATTCTGTGAGTTGCTGCCCTACCTTTGCTCAGTCTTTTCTCTGTAAAGCCAAGTCTTGTGGTCCTCTTCCCACAGATTATAAAGTTTTCTAAAACTCTGGGCATCTTTTATGCTCTCCGATGGACTGCCTCCCTCTTTCCTGTGCCATGGGAAAGAAGCCTTGACGCTGACTTCAGCTGAGGTCCTTCCAGACCTGGGGAAAGTGAAAGGTTCACTTCACAGTCATGGAGATGAAGCAACGTTTGTTTGCTTTCTGGCTGAGCTCAAGGTCTCCTGACTGGCTGGATAGGGCAGGTTTAACATGTACGACATTAGGCATCAATTACCCAAACAATGTAATTGTTTGTTTTTACGCTTCCATTGCCATGAACACCAACCTTAATTTGTTTTTGACCCATTTTAACACCCAGAGACCTTTCTGCAGAGCTATTAAAGCACTGGCAACTCAGCACACATTTGTACAGATGGTTATTCCTCCTTAAGTGCCTTTGCCTTAACTGAATTACCTACCATTTATTTTATGTAATTTCCTCAACCTGCCAGGATGACTTTAATTTCTTGCAAGTGTTTGCAGCTTCTCCTGCTCTGGCAAAATTTATGCTAGCCTTGGAGATGTTGCTGAAAGTATTAAGTTCCCTGCAGAACTGGGCTTCAAACCTTCTTCCACTAGCACGAGGCAGGCAGCTACAGCTAGTTCGAAGTATGCCTTCTCAACTATGTAGAAACCAGAGACCCCCAACCCACACTTCCCTTGGCTACCCATGAAAAATAAAGTCAGAGAGAGGGGCAAAGACTTTCTGAAATTAATGACAAACACAAGAGCCTTGTCTCGAGTGTTTCTCAGCTATCCACCAAGGCAGCCACTCCCGGCAGAGTGAAAATGTGATTGATTTGCTGTGATTTCTGCTTAGAGTATTGGCTAATGTGACTTTATAGCCTTTTAACGATACAACCACTTGCAAGTTAGATGGGTTGTTTTGGTTCCTGGTCTCGGTGCCTCTGAGACCGAATTGCATTGCAGGGGTCTGTCAGTCCCTTCTTCGTAAGTGTAAGGATACTTTCAGTCCTTTTTTTCCCCATCCTGAGACTTGCGAAACAGCCGCGAGAGACATCCAGCCAGTTCCCTACCGCAGAGAGGATGTCATTGCAAAAGAAAAAAAAAAAAAAGAAAAAGAAAAAAAAAAAGAAACGGTTTAGTCTATTTAAACATCCTGAAGTTCGGGAGTTTGGGGGGAGTGGGTTTTATCCTCCCCACTCCGTGCGGGTTTTTATCGCGCTGTGCCGGCTCTTCCCGCGGATCCCTGCGGGAGGCGCTCCTGCTCCACGGCGCGGGCGGGCCCGCAGCGCTCACCTGCGGGAATCCCCCGCACCCCGCCAAGGCTCGGGGGGCTCCTGGCAGGGTGAGGGGTGCGGCTGGGGGATGTGGGGTCAGGCTGGGGGCCGAGGGTGTTGCTCTGATCCCAGGTGAACTCTGGGGGTACCCGCTGTCGAGGAGGTGCCCCCGAGGTGCGCGTGTGTGCGCCCCGGCGGGCTGGCAGGGCTGCCGTGTTTATTTTTCCAAGGAAGGTCGCCCAACAGGCTGAAGTGCTTATTTTTAAACCAGCCCGGAGGGAGTTTGCCAGCGGTCGGGCACAGGCTGAGCCTGGCAGGGACCGACACGACACGGCTGCCAAGCACCGCGCTCCGCCTCGGCTGCTGAGCCCCTCCCGGCACCGCGGGCAGACTTTAGCCCATCGTCCCCGTGCTAAATGCCCGGTTGTGTAATTTTCCCTTCACGAGTTGAGACTTTTTCTCCGTGATTCTGCTAGGAGCTCCCCATTTTGCGTGCTGTATACATGGATGGACCTCGTGATTTCTTCTGCGGCCACATCTGGCAACAGACATATCCCCAGATGCCCCTAGGGATCGCCTGTCTGCCCTTCTCACACCAGCCCACAGGAGACTCCCTCTTCTTCCCCTGTCTACACCGTGCTTAGATGTTTATCCCACCCCCTTTCGTAGCTGACTATGAAGACAAGCAAAACAGGCAGTTGCCCACAGCCTTCTCCCGTGGGTCCCTGTGTAAACTTTGCAGCTCTGTTTTCTCTGGACTCACAGCCCTGTCATCACCCCCCTCTTCCTGACCTTCTAACATCCCCCTCGAAAGTAGATGCACCTTCCATCTCTTTTCTTACCGCAGAGGCTCTAATGGCCTGAACCGACCCTCCCCCCATGGTTTATCTCTTCTCTTTCCCTGCTGCAGCCTGCTCATGAAATGATGGACAAGCTAAAGGTTGAGAAAATACAGTAAAATGCCTTTCTTATCCTGTAATGACCAAGGGGGGAGGACACAGCCTGATAAAAATGACAAGCCAGAAGAATTGAGAGCCAGACCCTTCACCTGCCTGTCCCTCAGTGCACAGAAAACACTTGATAGTCCTGCTGTGATTGCAACTGCTGCAAGCCCGGGAAGAAAGGAATTAAGTACCAAGCCAATTAGAACTGTAAGTTTCTGTCCAAAGAAATGTCTTCCTGCTACCTGTGAAGACGCTAATTCAGAGATTAATATAGGAAGAAAACCTTGAAGCGGGCTGAGCATTGGAAGCTGGTGAAAAATGCATCTGTAGCCCTGTGTTTTATGGCCAGAGGGCTTTGCTTAGCATGTGGAATCTGTGTAGTCCCACTGCAGTGATGGAGGCTCACATGACATTCAGACCCAGCTGCTCGCTTGGGCCTATCTCCATTTTCAACCACTCACTTTATTCCTCTGTTTTTATTGGCATGATTTCTGACAGCAACCACTAGCGCTGGATCAGCCATTTCCTGGCAGTGATTGACCAGGAGGCAAACATTTCATTCTCTAAATTGCCCCAAAGGCAGTCTAAGATGCTCTGCAGCAAACGCTGCTAGACCTGTGTGCTGCAAACAAAGCTCCATCCACCTCCCATTTAAACAAATTGAACCCGAAGAGGCCACAGGGAGAGACAAATGGGGGAGATAACAGGCATAAGGCTTGATGTATTCTTATGGCTGCTTGAAGTAACCCTCACAGAAACTCTGATGGATTTTCTACTCTCCTTCCTCACTCCTGAGTCTGGATGGAGACCAAAGTGGGGGCTCTTTTTGCCTCTTTATGTCTGCCCTACTCAGCCTCCCATCACCCTTGTGTCTGTCTTCACCTCTTTCATCCCAGATATTGAAGTTCTCTGGCTAATCCTTTCTTCCCATGCCCACCACCAGCACTTGGGGCAAAGAGCCTCAGGTTGTTGTACCATGTAGTCACCTGGTGCTCCACAAGGCACTTGCCAGATTCAGAAAGAATAGGGTGATCACATAGCATTTACTCTTTTCCTTGTTTTCCTCCATTAAAACCCTGCTAAAAGGAGGGTGAATGACCTTCAGTAGTTCCTCTACTTTCCCATGCTGTAACCACCATACAGATGGTACAAAACTGTCATGGGAGGAAAGGTAGCACAAGGAAATTGTGTCTATCAGGTGGTCTCTGTATGAAGACACAGCCCTGAGCTGGATACATCTGTGAAGACATTTCAAACTCCCTGATAATTCTATGCCAGGCTGAGTGATATGAAAAATCCCCCTCCACTGCACGTTCCAGATTAAAACCTCACATCAAATCCAGGTATCCTCTGTTCTTTTTGGTGGGGGAAGAAAAAAAAAAAAGGAAGGAAAAATAACCCCCACATTTTAAATGGGTTTAAAAATTTAATTATAGACTGTGTTCTGAAAGCAATGGGCAAGAAAGCATTATATGTGATGTGTTTGCCAACAAATGTTAGCAGGGAGCCAAGGTATGGGGATAGAATGGCAGCAAAACCCTTGAAAGAGGGCCCTGCAGCCAAATTTATCCAAAGCTTTGAGGCCAAATAGATGGATCTTTTATAACTGCTGTGGTCCAGCCTAAATCCCTCCTTTTTTTGCATGCCTGGAGTTAGAGAGGTGAGGATGCAATTTAGGTTTCTCAATTTGCACCGTTCTCAGAACTAAGGCCACTCCAAGGAAGTGTTGATCCCCAGCAGCAAAGCAGGCTGGCCCTCCTTCTCTCACACTTGCTTAGGCCCTGTATATGGTTGAAGCCCATCTGCTGCCAGAGGACTCTTGGGAAGCCCCAGTCACCATGCATGGCAATGCCCTGTTCAAGGAGGGATCCAAGGAAGGCCACACCACTGGAGTCAGGTCCCTCTGTATGGTTCAGGTTCACATTTAAACATACATATATGACCAAGACAGAAAAGTTTCTTCTCTCTGCCCAAAGCTAAGATGGATCCCTTCAGCAGAAGTGCAGTCACTAGGCTAGTCACAAATGCAGACATAGTCCTGTAGAGTTGTTACACCTTTCTGAAGGCTTCATCTGAAAGTCATCTCAGACCTGTACAATCCTGTGATTTCTGTAGAAACCTGTTTCTGCTGTAATCCTGAGCAGCATCACTCACTGGTGTCTCTAGATACTTGGCTGCAAAGTAGGTAAATGGCCAAGTGCACAACAGGCTTTTCTTAGGAAGGCAAGAACAAACTGGACACAACAGGTAAACTGATTCCAGCAGGCATTTGGCAAATTAGGATCTATCCCTGCAACTATTGCAGGTAATGAGGAGGGAGGAGAACCAAAGAGTAGTTCAAACCCTCAAGGCATCACATGCAGGAAGAGCTGAAAGCTTTCTACTGTAATAGTAAAGGAAGGGACGTAGGTCAACCTGTGTTGAGGAACTCACCTCCTCACACAATGGCTCTGTAATGATTAGCTTCACCTCGGCAGCAAAGAGGCTTATTTAAGAATCAACTCGTGGCAAATAAGGATCTTTGTCCATCCACATATAGCAATGCTGAAAGATCAGGTTGCTCAGAGACTTTGGGTCATTGGTTAGCAGCCATTGCACTTGCTTGCAGCAGTTTTCCTCAGCATTACAAATAAGGCTTTTCCCAAGTCAGCATTTATAGCCTGGCCATGACCAAAGCCTACCTTGGGGACTTTAGACTGAGCTCTGTGTGCAACACCCATGGAGGAGGGGAGAAAGTGGCTCTACTCTGGCTCCTCCTCTGGTGTAAAGCTCCTTCCAGGACCAAAGCTGCATCAAGGCCCAGCAAAGGTCAGCCTGCCAAAAAGCATCTGCTGGTGCTCTGAGGGAGGTTGTGGGGGAACGTGGGCAGAGAAGGCTGGACTAGAGGCAGCTGTGGCTGAAAAGGGCTGGGGATGTGAGGCACTTAATTTCCCCCTCTCCCCCCAGCAGCCTCCCAGTTATCAAGGGATGTGACTGGGTTCTCTCTTTCTGCTTTCTTCGGTTTGTGTTGTTGGCTTCTGCAATGCACACACCTGTGGTTTGTTGTGGTTTTATTTTTTTCTGTGGTGGGGGGTTTGTAGTTTTATTTTTTTTTTCCTCTGAGATAACTAGAGATGAAGTTGCAGCCTGTGAAATGTGGGCAATTTAACACGGGATGCAGGGGCTGTGCAGCTTGATCCACTTCTATAGTAAGTGTATTTGCCTCCTGCTAAGGTGTTTCAACCAAGGTCAGTGGAAATAAGCACTATGGCCAGGCAGCTTGAGACAATTAGCAGAAAGCCTAAAGAGAGCCAATTTGCCCAAGCTGGTCAGATCAGGAAACAACAGTCCTTGCAAGTCTGTGGCTCAGAGGAGGGACATGTCTTTCAGCAGGAATTTTTGTCAGTTCTCCCTTGGCTGATGCAAACCAGCATAATTGTACTGAAGTCAAAGAGAAATGCTGTTTGATCCTGGCTGCATGTTTGGGGTATCTATGCTGAACGACTTTGCTACATTTATTTAGCATCCTGATTAGGATTTCTTTTTTTTTAAATCTCTCTGCAACTAGTTCTCCTCCTGTTATTTTTGGTAATGCTAAGAAAGAGAATTCCCTTGTCTAAAGACTATTTATTGTGTAGTTGTTTTTTTGCCAAAGAGCTGGAAGTCACAGAGGTCCAAATGAGCACTGCAGGTATACAGTGTGAGAGCAGTTCTCCACCAAGGTGAAAATCTGCCTGACAGGGTGGATAAGGATACATTTGCACTCTGAGTTAGGCGACAAAGTATGGTAGTGGAACCCCCTAAAATCACAAGGTGTTTCCTATAAATGTAGAGGCCTGTGTTAACGTGGCCTTGTGTGGGGGGACAGTTTTAATTAAGCTGGATCTGGGAAGCCAGGATGTTTTTTCCTCAGATGAAACGTGTTTTGCCTTCCTTTTGACCAGAGGACAGGAAAAGATTTTGCAGTAAAAAAAGCTATTGGCAACTCAGACACCTCTTTTTGGCATTACGATCACTGTGCAACCAGGCTTAAATGTTCTGGGAGCAAGTTCCATCAGCTTGTTTCCAGCCATGGTAGAGCCTGAAATAGCAAACATCAGACCTATGACTGGTTCTTCGACCTAGCAGTGCTATTTTGGCAGCAGGCCCAGGGTTAAACGTAACGAGAGTCATTTTCAGTCCTTGCTCTCCTGAAGGTCAGTGGCCCAAATGGTTGGATGTTTGTCTGAGCTGTTTCCGGACAAGGTCTGCATTTTGTAATGATAAGGCGAAATTCAGAGATCCTCATGTTGCCGATCTCCTGCTAACCCTAATTGGAAAGCATATTTTTCCTGAATAAGGATGTCAGGATTCGGTCATTGGCAATTTTTAACTGTTTTGTCTATTTTGAGTGGGGCGGTCTTTTGTGCTTGCTACAAAGGCTCACTGCTCCCTTTTACCTCCAGTCCATGACTTTCACAGAACAGCTCACCTCATTCTCAGTTTTAAGCCCATTAAGCCTGGCTTACCAGAGTCGCCCACTGCCAGGTAAGACTTTGAGGTTCATTCATCTGCTCAGGTCACATGGAAGAAGCAGTCTCCCTCCTAGCAATCACTCTGGCTTGCCAAATGCCTTCTGAGATGAGTTTTGTCCTCTCTAAAGCTCCCTTAAAAAGCTATCAGAGAGGTCAGCCACAAATTGGTCCCATTTTTTCTGCCAGACCTCTTTGGCCTTGGCTTTCTCATCCGGTAGCATGGCACTGTATCTGTGAGGAGGAGAAAAGTCAGTATCAGACAGGAGACAAGGGGGCAGCTATTTCAAGATCAGCACCAAAATGAAAAGGCAGGAAACAGCAATGTGTTAACCCTTGCAGGACATGCCTGCACCGCTCAGAGTGACACAGTGTAAAGAGCCTGGAGCTCCTGCCAGCTGGTCTCACACTGGGACAAGACACATCACAGCCACATCAGCAGCTACTGAGTCCTGCACCATGAGCACAAACAGCTCAGTCTGCATCAGCTGGAGACTCGTTGGGCAGCAACCGCTGACTAGTACAGAAGAGACAGCACTGGTGCTGCTTTCAGATGTGCCCTGGGCTTAGTCCAAATTGGTAGGAAATCAGAGTATTTGTTGTCTCCCTGGCCATGCAGGGACTTGAGATTGCCTAGAGGATTGGCACAGGATTTGGCAAACAGGCAACAACTGAGGAATATGCACAAAGACCCTAGGTATCATATTCAAACTATTCTGGGACATTCAGAGCTGCCCAGATAAATAGAAAAAGTCATTAAACGCTCTCAAACTAAATGCTGGTAGGTTGTTTTCCTGTGTTTCCCATGTGAGCCACGGCAAACACTGCAGCAAGTCAAATTTTGGCAGAAATAGACAAGTGATACAAAGACATAAGATTTCTCCCATACCCAGAACCAGGTGCTGGAGGCAAGTTCACAAAGGTAGGAAAAGGAAGAATAAACTGAGACACAGAGTTACAGAAAGGAAGAGCACAGGCAGAAGAGCCTCTGGGGTCCCTGTGTCGTGCCTTTGGAGAAGACACGTAGCAGAGATTTTGGATTAATGGAAGCCCAGTTCATGTGGCAGAGGAGACTCTGGGGCCAAAACCCAAATACAGTGGGTTTCTGGGGAGCAAGCTGATAGTCTCCTCATGATTACTATGGCTAGATGAGAGAGGTGAGGAACTTACTTTATGGAGTTGAGTGCAAGTTGTTTTAAGGTCCTCAGGTCAGCATTCATCCCTCCGATGGCCATGAACACCTCGTAGAAGTCATAGGAGACTCCCTTTGCTCCAAAGATAGGGGGATCATCGGGGCTGATCACAATGGGGTGCCCCTCAGCCATGAGGTCAGCTGCGGGGTGACTCCGCAGGTCACCTACCAGCAGCAGGACCTTGGTGGGAAGGGTGGAGATGACACCGTGTCAGGTTATTGCTGTAGCCGTGTTCGGATACCTGCACAGCTGCCTGTGCCAGCAGGGAGTCACCCGGGAGGGACAGCCTCCAGAGGGCTGTTCAGAGTGCATTCTGCTCTGAACTGCTGTGGGAGGGACCAACTTGTCTCCTCAAGGAGATGAGTTTCTTAAATGAATTGCCTAAGTCAAGGCCAGTGGGGTGAATAACTTCTGCTTATTTATAACGATTTGACTGCAAGCATTTCAGGAACAGTCTTTTGGTTACACGCTTGCCATGATGCTTAGCTCAGGGCATCTGGAGCTGGTATCAGGGCTCTCTTCCTTAAGGCTCACACCGGTACATCTCTACCCCAGAGCATCCTTTCTGCTGCACCCAGGGGACAATGGGCACCACGTTAATGTGCTGCAGAAGAGTTCCCACTGCTTACGAATTCTACAAACCCACGAGACTTCCAGTTACAATCCCTGCTTCTCAGCCTCTGGCCCTCCTGGCTTTGAAGTATTTTCCATTATGTCTCTTTAGATACCTCCCTGGCTCTGGGCCTCATCTCCACTAGGGAGGACTGCCTACCCAAGTTCCTCTGGGTAGGAATATAAATGATTTTTTTTGCTGAGTGGTATTACAAGCCTTATATATATTCACAGTGCGTGTCTATGTAGCAAACTGCAGTGTAATGTGGCGCAAGGGAAAGAGCCAGCCTGTGTGCATCAAAACTTGTAGCTGCCCCCCAGCTCCCTGCTACTCCCCACTGCTATGGTGAACCCCATTCCAGTGTCCCAGCCCCAAGAACTAAGCTTTTAACAACATACCTGGTTGGAGATGGGACAGACTTCTACAGGAATATCCCTCTTCAGAGACAAATTTTTGGCTACTGGGTGTTTAATGAGAGCGAGTCCGTGGCCAATCCTGCTGGTGTTCAGGAGCAGTGCATCCAGCACATTATTGTCTACAGAGGTGCCCTGCCAGTCTGAGCAGAGACAGGTAAGAGTCACTGCAGTGCTGTGAGGAAGCATGTCTTCTCAAACTGCTGGATGATTTTGTTAATAGATGCCCCAGTTGCAAGGTAAGAGGGTTTCCACTTGCATTTTCAGTGAAGCAGGGTTTTAATTCTGCCCAGGATATTGCTCAGCATGGAGATATCCACTCATTTCACCTGGCTTTAGATGTCCACAGTGCTGCTCTTACAGCTAAGCTAATCATGCTGGTCTCCATTCATTGTCAATGGAGAGAAGCAATAATTTGTGGGGAGTAGCCTGTGCGATAGGGTGAGATGTACTGTGCCTCAGAAGAGCTTGTTACTGCCCACGGCTACAAAAGGAGCCCAGGGAAACTAGTTCGGAGGTAGACCCCTTCTCTGTAGATGTCAACAAGCAATACACATAATGCACAAGTTAGACACAACTGTCATGCATGGTTAGGATAAATCCCACCCATACTGACTGAATAATACACATCGCCCCACTAATGAAATGAAGGGTACATTGGTTACTTTGATGAACGTATTCAGTTAAGACTCAAGGCTGGCTCAGACATTCCTTCACCTTAAAATGTAAAATAATGGCTCAGGAATTCTGCTGCCACTATGAATGGGAGGTGAGTGCTGCTCCAAGAAGGAAATGGCTACCAGCAATAACTCTCACAGCATGACTCCATGTCAAAGACACTGAGCAACATGACACCTGTAGCCAAAATCAGGGAGTAGGTAAGGGAGTGGTCCTGTAGGAATGCTACAGCAACAGGCTGATATGGGGAGAAGCATAAGGAAAACTGATTATGTACACATGTATACACACACATCATCTTGATACACCCAGGCTTGCTTCTTCTGTGCTTTGCAAGACTTCCGTCTTGCCTCTGCAAGCAAGAACAGGCCTCGAGCCCTCATGCTTACCAGTCTCACCAGCATGGAAAAAGTACGGCAAGCTGATCCCCATGGAATACGGGATGGTCAGGGCATCCTTCAGGTCCCATAAAGAATGACCTTCATCTTCATCACCAACCTAGAGGAAAAAAGAAAGGTATTTTTGAACACACTTGGGAAGATAGTGGCAATAACAGCTATATATCACTGAGGCGCCAGCTGTACAGAAATTGCAACGCTGTGGGGTGGGGAGCTGATTCTTTCAGGGGATTTTGCCAATTATCCTGAACAAAATCCTTAGCTGGAGGATTTGAAATCCATTAACACTGATTTCAGTACAGCAGCAGAGGTTCTGCCTCTGGTATACAACATATGCCATATTATATATGTAGTTATATCACTAGGGGTTAATGTGAAGCCACAGAAGAAACATGGTTACCAGGTCGAAGCCTGCCAGGGTGTCTGGGAATTGGGCTCTGAGCGCCATGGCAGTGACGATGGCTTCTTTAATCTGGGAAACATTCAGCATCCTAAAGAGCAAGAGAGAGAAAGCAGTGCAGAGGCTCACTCCCATGGGCCCGCCTTCTTTGGGTTTGACTTGTGAAATGGGGCCCCCAGGGGTATTTCCAAAATGCAAGTTGCTCCCGAATCTGACAACCAGCTTCAGGTCTCCAGAGTAACAGCAGCAGAAAATTGATATTATGAAAGGAAGCCCCTGAATGACCAGGAAATGCCTGGCTAGACCCTGCTGTCACTTGAGTTGAGGCATGCCTGTCTGACTCACTGGCTTTCACATCCACCAAGCAGGGAACACAACAGCGTGGAGAGAAAACATTTAATTTTTTTTTCCCCTCTCGACTGTTTTGTTGGGAGGTGAGACAGTGACTGCATTTCAAGAGAGTTTTAAATTTGGGTTTGTTCCAGCCCTATCAGACTTTAACATCTCGGCTCGTTTTGCAGACACACTGTGTCCATATCCAAGCTGCCCAAAGACAAGCCAGCTCTGAGCTGGAAACGGCACTGTGCCGAACCAGAGCGAGTAAATGCTGCTGAGAGGTCTGCTCTGTTTGCTCAGGGTCACCTCACATGACTTCGTGGCATCTGGCTGACTTGGAGAACAGCCTCGTGCCCGCCTGCGAGCAGCAGCACGAACATACCGTACAAAGGCTGCCGGGAGAGCAGCGTCTGCAGGGTCCCACGGGGGCCTTTGCAGCACCAAGTGCCCATACTCGGGCACTGCTGTCACTGCTTCGGTTCCTGCAGAGACCGGGAGTGTGTCCAGGCTCGGGAAGGGAGCACGCACGGCTTGGACACGCACACAAGCAGCCCTTCCCTTGCTCGTTCCCGCACCCGGGGCTCACGGACTCCCGTCCTCTGGCGCACACCGTGAGCTAACCCTGCTCACTTCGCACGTACGCAGACTTATATAGATGATTTCTCACCCTCAGCCTTTTGCACATGCCAGGGAATGCCTCGGGAGTCAACACCCTGGGTCTGACAACGCACGTGGACATTGCTAACCAACTGTGGCACTTCAGCACTGCTTCTCCTGGCCTGGCCCCCTCCCTCCCAGCACAGCCGGCCACGCAGGGCTGCTCTTAGCCCTGTACAGCCTCTGTCTACCTGTGTGCTGTAAATATAATCTTGGCTCCAACAAAGTCAGGGTGCTCCTTCACAAACTGCCTGGTCACTTCCCGATAGGTTGCCACAGACCATGATTTATTGTGCCGGGTGCCATCCAGTTCATACACCTGCAGGATGAAAAGCACATCACAAGCAGTAGTTAGAAGAGGTGTTTTACTGGAAGGTGGGAGAAATGAACTGAAGAAAACCTTGGAAGAAACAATGTGTTATGGTCCTGGGAACAGGGCAGGGAAAAAAAAACAGCTAAATCTGTGCAGAATATTTTCTTCTTGAAGACTTTACCAGCTGGCAAGAACCAAGGAATGGTTTTCCTCCCTCCTATGTGATACAAGATACAAGTTTCTCCGTGTTCAGACGCGGCAAGCAAGTGCCCTTGAGTACCCAGAGGAGACCATGACCTCTTACTCACATCTGTATCAAATGCTGGAGTGTTTTGTCCAGCCGTCTGGCGGCTCACACACTCTGTGCCTTGCAGTGGCAGTCTGTCAGCCAAGGCAGCCCCAAGGCACGCGAGGACCGAGTTCCATAAGCTACCAGCTGGGCTGGGCTTCTGCTCCCCTTTGCCAGAGGTTCACTCCATGACCTTGAGAGGGTCATTTAGTCTTCCCATGCCTTCTCAGTTCTCTGGCTGCGAACTGGGAAGAATAATTCTTTTGGCATACTCTGTTTCATCAACTTTCTCTGGGGATTCCTCACTACCAAGGTCGTACCCGGGGCTGTTGCCCTGATTTCATCGGGGGTGTAGGCACTGAATGCCCTCAGTGATACTAAAGCACAAAAGCCCTGCCTGGAGTTGTTCACTCAACAGTGGCTGAATCCCTCAGTTTTCTTCTCACCATTCTTTTCTCTTTCACCCTTTTCCTTCACCTCTCAGCTGCTCCTCTCCACCATTTTACTTCTGCCTGATGCTGCCTCTTGCAGTGATGAGCCTCACTAAGCCCCCGCACTGTGCTGACCCCCTTGTAGGCACCAGCAGCCGTGGGGCAGCTGCAGATGCTCAGAGGGAACTCTTCCCCAGCTGCAGCCCATGGGAATGTGAGACTTTACACAGCTGAATCTGCAAACACAGCTGGGCTTGGGGGGCTTTTCCACAATGTTTGCCGTTTCACACTTAATCCCAGCGTTCATTTACTTTTCTTCAGGGGCCGCTTCTGGCAGGCTTTGCTGCAAGGAGAGGTTTTGCAGTGTCAGTGCTGTTGTCCAAGCCTTGTAGAGGATCTCCAGCCACACGAGCATCTTGTTATTCCTGTCACAGCCTGCTCACCTTGACTAAAACAGCAAAGTGTTTCCCTTCCCTCTCATCCCAGCTTCAGCCCGGTTGTACCTTCCCTGCCCATGCTGCCCTCCAGTCCAGGGTGGTTGCAGCTCCTGGCATCCCTCACTGTGGTACTAGGGCTGCAGGCAGCCTGCCTGTACCTCACAGCACACCGAGCTCCTGGGTGTGAGCAAGCCCCGGGGCTCTGGAGGCTCCCATGTCGGCAGCCAGCATTAGGAGCTGGATGGGAAGCAAATCTTCCCTGCCAAGCCTCCCTTCAAAAGCCTTTACAACCGTGTCTAAGGGCTGATGGTAAAGGCAGGGTATTTTCCAGTCAGGCCCACGCAGATTCTCTTGGCCCAGAAACATGTGTGACCTGGGGGGATGCCAGTGCTCGCGCTGTCTCACAGCACAGGAATTTTGACATTGCTGTTATTTTCTCTTTTGAGGTACCCCGAAGACAGATGGTGACTGAGTTCAGAGCAACTGCCTTATGACAACCCTCAGCAAAGTAAGATACACGTAAGCTTTGTGGTCTTCTCCTCCTCCTTTTTTTTTTTTTTTGACCTTTTCAAAACACCCTTCTCATCTCAGACACAACTGAGTGGCAGCCTGAAGCCCTGACACTGAGCCCTGTCTTGCTATGGGGCCAGCCCAAGCCTCAACAGGGCAGGGTCAGCAGCCCTGCTCCCCAGCTGTTGGGACAAAGCCAGATCAGCCTCCAAATTTGTCACAGCACCTGCCTGTGCACTGGTGGGGGTGGCTGTGGAGGCCTGCCCAACAGCAGATGTGGTTGCTGGGGCACAGACATTTATCTGCAGCTGGCTGGAACCCCCCAGCCATTGCATGCAAGGGTAGGGATTTATGGAAGATGCTGGCAGGCACATTCAGGAGTTAAGCCACCAGCAGGACATCAACGTGGCTACTGAATCCACTGGATGCCATGGCACCAGCAGAAAACTGATACCTGCATTCCCATGCACAACCCACCACCACCTCCTGGTCCTTCAGATGCTTCTGGATGAACCTTGTACAGCCATCTTCATTCCTGTTGTAATGGACAGTGAAGAACATGGAGGTAGGTGGTGTAATGAGGAGCAGCAGCCCTGATTTGTTTGCTTTGGTAAGGCATTTTCCCCTCTGACAGAACTCCCAACTCCATGCTACCCCTCTTGGAGCTGGGCTGGAGGATTGTATGGGAAAGGTGTGCCTGCAGAGTCAAAATTTTCACTGGGAAAGTGGGAACAGTGGTGTGGTCTGCTGGTGCTTGGGAAGGCAGAGTGGCTTTGTAGGACATTCTGACCAGCTCTGGGTGACACACAGGGAGAACGGCCTAAACCATTTCCAGCAGATTTTAGTGTTAGGGGCAATGAAAGGAGCAGTTCATGCTTCAAATACATAGCCAAAATTTTAGGTTGTCTGCAAACTGTGCAAGACAGTGCTTTGCCAATTTATTGAACCTATTCAGAGAAGTCATTCTGAAATAAGCTGAGGATTTAAAATAACATAACTATCCCAGATTGAGTCTCTATGCAAGACGGGAAATTTTTGGAGAATAGCTGCCATAGAACAGGTGATTCTAGTGCAGACAAAGCTGAGATACATCTTCCCAATAAGCAAGATTTTGACACAGCTCCCAGTCAGACTGTACAATGCAGTTTTGTGCTGATGCCACAGTAGGTATCTCCCTTAGCCATTAAGAACAAAGCATGTCTCACTTTCAAGCCCTTGCCTATGCAAATCTCCAACAAAGACCTTTGAATATGATCCAGGTTTTCTAGCATCCTTAGAAGGGCAGGTATGCAAACATCCAAAAACTAAATTCAAGATAGGGCTTGAGAAAAGTTATGGAGAAATAAGGATTTAAAAGAATACTAGAGAGGCCAAAAAATACGTACTGCAGGCAGGATAGCTCTTATCTCGACATACTGCACGTTATCTTCATAGAGCTCCAGCAGCCCCTGGTAGAAATAGGCCTTGAACACAGGTGCATAGCAGATAAGGCCAGAGGCAATGAGAAAGACTTCTTCAAATCTTTTCCAAATGAAAGCCTGAGAAGGGTAGGCCTGCTCAGGGGCATCTGTCACCAGGGTCAGGTTTCTCAGCAAGCTGTAGAGAAGGGAAAAGAGAAAGAATGAGGAGAACAAACAGGACAACTGACTTTCAGCATGCAAAAAGCCACCAGCTGGCAGCTGAGCGTTGGGTACAGGAGGAAATAGATTCCTCCAGGATAGGTGTGACTTTTGTTGTCAGAGACCAAGCTTTGTGCACATGACACTCTCCCTCTCTCATGCTCTGGGGAGCAGCAGGGCAGTGGCTGTGCTGAAGGAGGCACGTGTTCCCTGGGCAGGACCAAGAGAATGTGCAAAGCCATTCCTGCCACAACAGGGGCCCAAAATCTAACTCAGAGCCTGTTGGCACTGCAGTACAACAGTTGTAACAGCAACTGGTGCAACTAGAAAGCATTCAGGTCATTTTTCTGCCACCTGTATTTACTGTTCTAATGGCTGGTACAGAAGTCATACAAGACGTGTTGAGCTGTAAGCAGGGTAAAAACAAGGTGTTCAAAACCTGCCCCTCCCTTTTTCAAGGACAAAATCGGAGTAATAGGGTTACAAAAGCAAATATGGTGCTTTTATATCACAAGAATTGCACTCTGCTGCCCAGGGGTATCCTTACTCCCAAAGTAGGCAAGTACATTACTCCTGCAGACAATACATTCCCCCAAGCACCTTCAGTGCATGTAAAATGTTATGACACTTGGCCCTCTGTTCACCACCTAAAGGCAGACTGAGTTTCCAGGAGGTGCCATGTACTGGGCCACCACCAACCTGCTTATTGAGCCCATAAGTTGTCCTGATACCTTCATATTCTCAAAATATGCCATCTAAAAAAAGCAGGGGGAAAAAACCTGTGAATTACAAATCATTTTCCCCCACCAGTGGACCAACCCTGACACCCTGCTTGCCTGCCTTGCTGATACCTTCTTCAGGGAAACAGCTGACAAGAAGGTCCTGGCTTTTCCTTAGTGGGATGGAAACTCCCACTGTTTCCTCCATAAACTCAAGCTGGCATATAAACTTCCTTCAGAAATCCAGAGAGATGGTGGGCAGTGTTATCAAGCAGAGTTTAAGGGAGCCAGTAATTGCAAGATTATCTAATTGTGGGTGACAGCTTGCATTTAGGACAGAGTGAGCATCTGTGCCACAACACCATCCTCTGACAAGCTGATAGCCTTCATCCCACCTGAAGCCTTGCCTCTGGCAACAGCTGGTGGTCACCTGAAGAGGAGTTCATAATAAATTTCTCAGGGCAAAGTCCAAATGGCAGTATAGAGGTGATTAGCTTCATTCCTGAGTGGAAAAATGGAAGGCATTGCAGCAAACTGTAGAGCTGTTTGCTTGCAGGTGGGTGGGCTCACCAGCCAGGCCAGGCCTGGAGCTTATCTCGTGTCAGGGGCTAAGCAGGTTCAGATAGAAATACCTTCAGCCATGCTTCAGCTTTCATCCCAGTATATTGTTTCCCCTCAATAACAGCTACTGATCTTTAATAATGTTCTGTGTTTGATGTCTTGGCCTCTGTCCTCATGCAGTGTTCTGCTCTGTTATATGGGAGGTGTGGGTTTGATTTGTGGTCTTATTATCTTCATCCAGGACGCTTCTGTATTAGCACCACCCCCCACTACAGATGTAAAATGTGATCTGGTCCAAACTCATAAACTAAGACATCCTGGACAGAGATATGCCTTTGGAGTCCCTCCATCATGCCCATAAAACAGAGCCCATTCCCCCAGGATTTGTCTGCTCTTTCACTCTCTAAGGGTGCTCTTCCAGGGGCTGCAGTTTCCTTTCCTCCTCACTCTGTTAATTTCTTTGCCAGGAACAATTTTAGAAGCAAAACTGTTCATAAAGAGATGCTCGTACTCTGTTAAGGATGAGATTTTAAATGCTCAACAGTCAGGAAAATTCAGAGTTAAGGTTTCCACAGCAACTTCGGCTCTGCCTTCCCATGCATTACAATAGGGGCTTTGGTGCCATTATCACAGGACACTGGGCAACCCCAGCTACTGTTCAGTAATCCATGCAACCAGAGGAGACTGAGCTGGACCATGGAAGGGGTGGGCAGCGGGGAGCATGCAGCAGTGGGAGACACCGAAGCATCACCCTAGAAACCAGGAATGCAGGAGCCAGGAGCATCTTGGAGGCGCTGATCCAGCTGCCTGAGCTGCAGTGGAGGCCAGCCACCGGCAGAAAGGGTGTGCTGCCGCTCGTCAGGGAGGGGAGAGGAGGTTTCGTTTGGGAAGAGCTGGGGAAAAGAGACTTTTCCACTTCCCTCCTGGCTGAAGGGCAGCTCCCCTCCAGCTCCGCACGCCAGCAGAGAGCACCTGCCTGGAGCCGAGAGCCGAGTGGGGCTGTTCCCACCAGCCCTGCAAGCACTGAGGGAAAAACCTCCCCGTGGATCAAAAGGCCGTGCAAGCCCGTTCTCGCCACTCCGTGCAGCTTCCTTTCAGATAAGGATGGGCGGTTAGTCGGGCTCCCACCACTTTCTCCCCTTGTCCTGTGAGAACTCGGCTCCTCCAGCAACGAGTGAGTGCAGGGCTCCGCTCCCTGCCTTTAAATCTAGCTGTACAAACTTGTGCTTGTTTACTTAGCCTGTGCTCTTGGGCTAGAAACAGCAATAAATCCCCATACCACCCTGCTCCTAAAGGCACATAAATCAAACTGTACTTTTCTTTATAATCCCCTTCCCTTTGAGACTGATTATTGATCCCTACAACTGTTGAAGATTTATTGCATAATAGTTATCCATCCCTGATAACTAGATAATCTCCTAAGGGTTCAGGGGCTTTTGCCATCAGTAGCTCATGCAGATGAAGTAAAACTTCATAAATGTATCTTTTCCTTCTTTTCTGGAGTGGGCCTTTGCCAGTGGTCAGGTGCAGACTACAAATAGCCTTCCATGTCATGTCATATATGCACCAAACAATGCTATTGCAATGGATATGCCCAAAGGGGCACAGCTAAAATGACCAGCTATGGATTATTTATTTTCAGCTATGGGTTTGCTTTCTCTTTTCCTGTTTTTTCCCCCAGTTTTCCTTTCTTGTGCTATAGAATGCAAGGAGCGAAT
This sequence comes from Chiroxiphia lanceolata, assembly GCF_009829145.1. Taxonomy (NCBI): domain Eukaryota; kingdom Metazoa; phylum Chordata; class Aves; order Passeriformes; family Pipridae; genus Chiroxiphia; species Chiroxiphia lanceolata. The sequence continues at coordinate 62,927,741 of NC_045641.1, forward strand.
GGTGTTGTTGCCTTGTTTTTAAAGGGATTCCTTTTCCTGCTTCTTTTTCTATTCTTGATGGGTAATTATGCCCCTCTCCTCACTGTAGTATCTAAATGTCTTCCAGTGGTGCATTAAATAGTGTGACTAACATCTGTCACATGTGGTTCGTTTGCTTTCTCTTGCTCTCTCATCCCCTCTTCTTCTCCCCAAGGGGAGACTTGTAGAGGGAGTGGAGTGCTTTGTTTCTGTAGCGGATTTTTATTCTCTCTTTTTTTTTTTTTTCCCCCTCATAATGCACACACTGCCCTATTTTTCTGTGAGATAAGGCAGTCAGAGGACATGGAGGGGAAGGTGATGGTGGTCTGGGCAGCCGCTGGTGCCCAGGGGAGTTGTCCCCGCAGCCTCAGCCGCGGTGTCGGCTCCCTCACAGATGACTTCATCCTGGTGATGGAGAGCTCCGCTGGGCCGGCGGAGCTGCGCTGCCGGGCACAGCCTTAATCCTCGGGCTGCCGGCGGGGGGTGTGCGGTGGTATTTTACAGATATCTGGAATGTCAGTGCTGTTTCCCTAAATATCTAGGGGCATGCTCTTTCTTTAGAGATGGTAGCCATTATGCTGCATCTTGAGGGGAAAAAAAATTACATTCTCCTCTATCATAAAGGACTGAGGATAAAATAAGTAAGGATTGTTTTTTTTTCTTTTAAGTCTCAAAGCAAAATTCCCTTCCTTTCACTGTCTCCTGGCCCACGGTCTCCTGACTCTCCTAATAGCATCCTTTTGGAAGCTTACCAGTAACACAATACTCCAGGGTCTTGGCCCATGAGACGTGTGTGTTTTGAATAGGAATGATTAGACCTTCTTTTGAGGGAAACAAGCAATAACACTTCCTTCCAAAACACACACACACACACACAAATGTATATGTCCCTAAAAACACAAACAGCAAAAATGTAATGCAGATACCTCTTTCTCCCACCCCTTCCAGGTCAAGGAATGCTGGAAGATGAAGGAGGTGCAGCTTCTCAAAAACATTTCCATTATTCCCTTCACATTTGCTGATCCACTCTGTCTTGCACGAGAGCCTTTCCCTGCTGCCATATTCCCTTGACACTTCCTTGAAACCACCCAACTGTCCATCCGTTCTTTCCTCTGACATCTGCTTTCTCTCAGCTTGTCAGTGCTCAAGGGCAAAGAGGAGCGCAGGAAAGAGGTAGCCTGGGATGCACATGTTCAAGAGACTGGGAGAGTTTCCAGAAACTGAGAAGCAGAACAGATTGGGGCCTATTCCTGGCTAGAGACCTATTTCCAGACGGCCAAAAACATTCCTAACCCCTAGACTAGTACCCAGGGATTAGATGAAAATAGGAGGGGAAGTGCCTCAATGTGGCTCTTGTCCGTGTGTTTGCACATTATGCGCAATGACTCCTCTGTGATTTTGGGGTGATGAGCACAGAAGGGCAAGAAATGAAGGACAACCTACTCAAATGAATAAGTGAGCACCCAGGATGTGAGGGATCCAAAGCTGTACTTGCTCTGGCACGTGTTTGCTGAGGAAAATCACTTAATTGGTCTCTGCCTCAGTTTCTCTTCCACATTTGGGGAGACCCTTTCAGCAGGGTCTGTCTCGTGTCCCTGTGTGTACCTGACACATTGAAGTCCTGCTCTGACTTGTGACTACTAGACAGACAACTAACACAAAAGAAGAGGAATGTGGTAATACTGCCTCTGAAAACAAGCCATGTTTCCAAACAGGAACAGAGGTAACCAAATAATACACAGCTCCAGTCTCCTAGGTGCATAGGATGCCTGGGCCTCAAGCCTCAACCAGACAGAGACGGAAATACAACTGAAAACAAATACAACTAAGGGTTGCTCCTGAGACAGTTCTAAATACCCAGTGCAATTGCTTGGGCTCTAAGGAAGTGAAGCTGTTTCAAAATCCAATCTCTTGCACATTATTTATGGGTCTCCTGGTGGGGTTGAAAAGAGCTGGTGTTGTCATCTTTCCCTCCTCATCATTCCCTGTAGAAATGGAAGGGAGCTAATGGGGAACCAGTTTTCTCTTTGGAGGACGTAGATAAGTGACTTCTCACCAGATCTTATTTTGTCCATGACATGTCAGGGCAATTGAGCCTCAGGATATACAAGGTCAAGAGTCGGGGGTCTGGCATTACTTTCTGCTTCCCTTCTGTACCTCTGTAAGAGAGGAAGAGTGGGTGATAGTCTGGAGAGTCAGATTCCTCTGCCCTGCCCCTTGCTGTTGTTGAGAAGGGAAGGCAATATCATGCCAAAAGTCTGGCAGCTCCTCAGCTTTCCAACCTGACCTCCTTTCCAGATCTGTAGGGAACAAAGCCCAGACAGCTTCCATGTGGAGGGGACACCAGCTCCCTAAGAGTTAAAAGGTCTCTATTTAAGAGCAAAAAACCTCCCTAAAGAGGGAGGCACTACAGTAAACCATACCAAGTTTCACTTAGGAAATGCTGTAATTAGGGTCATCTGTGTCACCTTAATCCAGCCTCTCCTTGTGTGTTGGCATGGCGATACTCTTTCATCACATGACATCCCATACTATTTTTTTCTAGCAGACCCCAGCCCCGGGAGTGCCACGGACAGCAGTGCCCTCTGAATGGATGTCTACTCAATATTTTCCTTTGTCCTCATCGCTCAGTGTCTGACTTCATGCATTATTTAGTGTGCTCTCTCCAGCCCCCACCCTATTCCACGAAGAACTGTATGCTTCCTCCTGGCCTTTTAGGCAGGGCTTTGTCCAGGGATCAATGGCCCCTGGATGGGCAGATATGATTCAGTGGGAGGGGGAGCCAGGCTATTCCCAGCCACCTGTAAGTGATTAGATGGTAGGTGACTGCTGAGCAGCCAGCTAATGCCTTGTGTACTGATAATAGACTGCCAGCAGTTAAGGCAGGAGATGCCTGCAGGGAAGGAAAATTTTACGAGAGGGTGAGTGATGCTCTGGGGAGCCATCTGAGGTGTGAGCTCCTGGACAGCTATAGGAGGCCTTGCCTGTAAGGGGAGAAGCTCTGTTAGCAGAAGGATGTTGAGGAGGGAAGAGTGCCACCAGGCAGAGGTCCTGATGGGGTTTGTTGGCTCAGGCAGTGCCCAGGCTGAGACCAACCCCTTGTCTGAGGGCAGGATGGTGAGTCACAGCTCCTGCTGCCTGAGTGAGGGTCCTGTTGGGAATGAGTGCCTCATGCTTCAGGGTGGTGGGTGCCAGTGGGGTTTCAAAGACAGCCTACAGAAAACAAGGTTGGTGTGTGGAGGGGGAGGTTGGGTTGGGTTTTATTTTGGGCTGCTTTTGGGGTTTTTTGCTAGTGCAGTAATTAACATAAGTAGTTTGCCCAACTTCTCACTCCAAATCAAGGCAATGACTTTACAAATGCCTTTTCTGCTGTTGGGGAGAGCCTGTTCATCAGCTACCTGGCTTTCCTCATCCATTTGTTGGGTACCTCACTGGATGAAGCACCGTGCAGCCCTGTCCCACGCCGGGAGCACATCCAGCCTGGGTGCTGAGGAAAGGTGGGGGCAGGTCACACAAATCTACTTAAACCACTGTCCTCAGCATGTCAGAGTGAGCGTGCACAGAAAACTTCAGTTTTTATGGTCTCTAACTGTGGTACACTTAGTGCTGTAGCCTTCAATCTCTTATATCACTATTTGCATTTTCTATGTAAGCAGTCCTAAATGGAGTTCCACGCTTCCAGAGCAGCAAGCGAATGGGACAATTGGACCAAAATAGTCCTGCTGGCTACACAGTGCTGCCATAGAGTACCAGCAGGTTTGCAACCCCCTCTTCACTCACCTGCTGTCAAACTGGGTCACGTTGTGCAGCTGTTTCCGGTAAGTCTCCAGTAAAACCCACTGGGAGCACTGGGCTGGCAGTGGGTGAGGAGGATGCGGCTTGGAAAAGCGAAATCGGACGGTGCCCATGTGGGTGAAGCAGATGTAGCAGTCGGGGAGGTAGGAGGCATTGTACACCAGCCAGTCCACACTCAGCATGGCGTAGTCGTGCAGGTGTAAGACAGCACCTGGTGGGAGGACAAGTACGTCCTAATAATGAGTTAAGGCAGCTGAGAAGAAGGAACTGAGGTTTGATGTGATAATAGTTTGAGTTTGCTCATCCGGGGGCATCTGGAAAAGCTTCTAGATGGCTGTGAGTGACCTCTCCCAGCAAAGACTGCGCGGCTGCTCTGCCTCCCCCGGGCTAGGGGATGTGGCCCCCTCCACATCAAACACTGGGCAGGCAGAGCGTGACAACTCCCTGGGAGCACAGGGAGGGGGGAAATCAATAGGGAGCTCTGCTTCTCCACTGGGATGGAAAATGCTCCGAGTTATTAAAGGTCTTTCAGACAGACTTTGCTGTGAGCTGGCTCAGGCCCCACTGATTTAAAGAGGAACTCACACAGTAGGCAGCAGTTTACAAGGCATGCTGGCTGTCTGGTACACCTGAGGCAAAGCTCTGTATCTAAGCTGTTTGAATCCCAGCTTCAATTTTTGCAGCCAGTCTGTGACTCTTCTTTCAGCTCTCTGAAACTCTGGCATACACCAAAATCCCAAGCCATGATACACTGGGGAATTGCACTCAGATGCAGAAGTACAATCTACTGCTATGCCTTACCAAAAGCATACTCACTTATATTGTACAGCTGCTGCTGGCCAACACAAAGGGCCTCTGGGACACTCTGTTATTGTGCAGTTTGCTGGCAACTGCCAGTCTTCCTGGCACAGGAGGCATCATCTGTATGCTCACCTTCCTCATCGTTTCATTGGGCTGAAATCTCTCCTTTTGCAGAGACTCCTTAGGCCATTGCTGCTTGAACTAAACTTCACCTTTGTAAAGGGAAGATACTGTGAGAGCTGAAGTCTTAGATATGTGTTTTATTAGTCTAGGGGAGACCTCATAGTCAGAATAGCTTTGATGGCCTTGGGGGTAAAGGGAGAACATGAATAGCAAGAACAAGACAGGAGACTGGTACATATTTGGCATTAGACAAAGTTCAAGACTAAAATTTACAGTGGACTAATCTAATATAGACTGTAATGTGCATAACCTCCCAGTGCAGACAGAGGGACTGGCTGTTAAGATGCTCAGGAACTGTGGTTGCTGCTGTCAGCAGAGCCAGTGTGACAGACTGGCCATGCTGCAGCTGTCTAGATCTGACCCTCCTCTCGCTGGCAATGTCACCTTCTTTCCTATGTGAGCAGCAGCAGAACTGACCATAGTGCTTGAAACAACAGGAACTCCCAGGGGCTCTTATCAAGATTAGATCCTACTCAAACAGCTACAACGATGTCATTCTTGGCCCTAAAACCTTATGGCTCTTGCAAAGATTCCAAGAACCCATTTTAACATCTCCTGTGTTGAAAAGTGTTAACTATTTGTTTTGGTTCCAACTTGGTATCAGTGATACTCCACTGGAGGTGAAGAGGAGGGGTACTTTTAAATTCCTTCTAGTGTTCAATTTGGCAATGAAGGGATAATAACATTTCTGGCATAGTAATCATTTGCAGTAATAGATTAGGATGCTGCAAGACAGGGATCTGCATCCCACAGCAGAAACTGGGAGGGAGAAGTGGTGAAGGTTGCTTAAGGCCCCATCCAACCTGGCCTTGAACACTTCCAGCAATGGGGCATTCACAACTCTCTGGGCAAGCTGTTCCAGTGCCTCACTACCCTCTGAGTAAAGACTTTTTTTCTAACATCTAAATCTCTGCTCTTCTAGTTGAATACTGTTCCCCCTTGTCCTGTCACTATCCACCTATGTAAAAAGTTGCTCTCTCTTCCTTTTACAAGCCTACTTTAAGTGCTGGAAGTACTCAGGCTTTGATTTGTATACAACAAGCAAAGAAACTTGGAGTGCTGGAGGTAGCCCCTTCCTCCTCTAGTGCCCCCGACTTTCCTGTAGATGTCCACGTCTGCTGCAGAACCACCCTCAGAAAGTCTTTTTGGGAGATACAGCACTTTTGGCTAAGCTGTGGAATAAGTCAAGGTTGGTAGCACATCTGTGAAATGTGTATGTGGGAAAAAGAAAGGCCCTGGCTGGAACATGCTGAGCAAATGTGGATGTTATGTCTTGTTGTCTGTGCTTCCTCTGCCCTTTCTTCACTCTTGAAAGGCTGAAGGATCCATATTGTAAGTTAAACCAAATGCCACAATTCCTGGAAATGTGTATTCATCCAATCCATCCCCCTCTTCCTCTTTCCCCCTGCCCTGTCCCTGAGCTCAGAGGCAGAGCTTTTCCTGGAACCCGGGGAGCACGACTTACAGCTCTCATAAGATTGCCTCACACACCTCATGCTTTGCCCTGGCTCAGCCACAGAAAGCAGAAGGTGAGACAAGGATGGGTAAGATGAGCAATCCTTAGGCCAAGCCTACCTTTAGGCATGCGCTTTAAGATGCTGAACATCACGCTCTGATCAATGAGGCTTTTGGCCTGGAAGAAGTGCATGCTTGGAGGAAACTGTCCCGCGGTTGTGGCTGTTGCAACTTCCTTCTTCTTGAGGTTTACAAGCTTTGCACTGAGCTGTTCTTCCTGCCTACTCAGCACCAAGTTGCCCCCTGTCTGTCGGGCTTTCTCCTCCTGCATTAGGGAGTCCCGGTCCTTCCAGAGCGGGGTGGGAAGGCAGAGAGGAGCCAAACTCAGGAGGAGGTATGCCAGCCTTACACCTTGTCCAGCTGAGGGCTTCATCTTAGAGTGGCACCTAGGCAGGGGGAAAAGATTGAAGCATTAGCAGAGGTGAGAAGTGACATCTGAGCAATGAGCCCTTGGGATATGAGGTTGTTACATAACATCTGCAGGATGGGCCAACTGGATGCTCAGTACTGAGGGGAAGCACCTGGTACCACTGTCCCCTGTATTTAGGACTGTGCATTAGCACATTCTCCATGATGCTGATTGCACACAGCAAGACTGTGGGGAGCGTGAAGAGCAGATATTGAATCTTGGGTCAGACTGGCAGCACATCACACAGACCTGCAACATGGCAAAGGTCTAGCCCTGGAATGGGGGATTGGTGGGGTCAGGACTCTGCTTGCAAGCTGGGATAGAGCCCTGTCTGAATAAAGGGTGCTGGTGATGAAGCCCTAGCTGTGCTGATAGTGTCCCAGTAGCAGAAGCAGGGGCCATAGGACTTGAGGTGCTTTTGGCTTTGGCTTGAGCTAATCAGATCCTGATTCCCTACAGTCAAGAAAAGACCTTGTTGTACCCTTTCAGTACAATCCAGCTCTCAGAGGGGTTATTTATGGGCAGAAAACCCCATAGGTTCCTCTGCAGTGATAGAGATGTGTCTCTTTGCAATCCCAGAAGAAAGAGGATGGAAGTTAGACCATGGGAGTAGTAAGAGATCATAGGAGACAGGCACATGTGAAGTCTGAGAGCTCTGCCCTTCCCCAGAAAAGCACAACTGCAACATAATCCTTCAACACCAGGCTTTAGTGGCCCTCCACGCCAGTCTCTCCAGAGCAAAACAGGCTGGAGAAGGGCTCAACATTTTGAAATGGTCCCCTGTGAATTACACAGAAAGTCCCTGCATGTGCACATGTTTTCTGCTTCCAGGCTCTCCTCCACCTGTGGGCCCACAAGGATACCTTTGGCCCCAGCAGTGGATCCCACGAGATGAAGGCGTGCTGGGGGAGCAATCAGCTGGAAAGGGACGGGGGGGGGGGGGTGTGGATGCAGCTTCACATCAGGCCTGGCTCTGAACTTAGAAAGAGAAACATCCTAAAAAAGGTGTTATCTTATCCCTGGTGAGACTGACTCACTTACTGTTAGCTTGCCTCCTCCTCGCATCCAGAGCTCATCCAGCTGCCGCCCGAGAGAGCAGGGAACAGTTCTCTCTCCAGCAAGCCGGCACTGTCCCGGCAAAGATAAGGAGGCAGGATCCGTGCCGGCGCTCACAGTTCCTCTTCCTGTGCTGCCGCCCCGGCTCGCTCGGCTTTCATTTATCCCCGGCCGTGCTGCCTCATGAATATATAAAGAGGAGGAGGAGGCAGGGGAGGTGATGAGAAAGCGGGACGCGGGTGCCCGGACCGGCGGCTGAAGGGAGCCCTGCTCAGACTGTCCCAGGAACACACATAAGTTCGGCTATCTGATCTGATACAGAGCACGGTGCGTTTAACGCCAACAAAAACACTGCAAATTCTGCTTACTAATGCTTTTTTTATCCAGCAGCAATTTGTACAATTAGTTTTAAACGATTTTGCCCGGTCTTTGCCAGCTGTGTGGATCAGGCAGATGTCAATCCAGCAGGATGCCCCTGGACTGCATCGGGCACACAGGACTAAACTGGAGCCTGGGAAGCAAGTCAGGTGGAGGGGGAACAGTCTGATTTAAAACAAATAAACAAACTAACAAAAAACCAACCAACCAAAAAAAACCCCAAACCAAAACAAACAAAACAAAAGAAAAAAACCCCAACAGATATAGTAATTTCAGCATTTTATTTTGCGCAGTTGAATGGACTGAGTTTTAAACTTATTTAAAACAGATGTTACATAAACAGCTTCCAGTGGAGAACAAAGTCTGTTTGGTTTAATTTAATCAAAATTTTAACGATTTTAAATTTTAATAAAAAAAAGAGAAAGCTCTTGTAAGCCAAAAGCTGTTGAAAACAACCCACAGCAGTCGCGAAGATGGTTTTTGAGGCAGAGAAAGTGGAATCTGGTCAATAATATGTTATATTTTGTTATCTAGCAATACTGAAACAGACTGAAAGCAGAGTGGACAGCCCACTCTGAATAACCTAGCTGGACACCTGCCAACTTTTCCTCCTCTCCTGGTCCCTTTACTCTTTGCTGTCATCAAGATGGATCCCAGGATCCATGCAGGGATAAGCCAGGGATCTGCAATACTCTCCAAGCCCTGGCCAGGGCAGCATGGCCAGAGTGCCCCTTTGCCTGCTCCTCAGCAGGACGGGGTATTTCTTGTGTCTGTAGATGATCCTGCTCCCAAAGGGAGATCAAAGGCGTGGAAAAATGACCCAAATATTCTCAGCAGCAACTATTAGTTGATGAAAGCAACCCAAGGATGAGGAGGAAAGTGCGTGGAGTGAAAAGGGATGGTTCAGTAAGGACAAGCATTCTGCCTGCAAATAACTCAAGGGAGCAATATAAGTGAAGAAAGGGAATTGCTCTAATTATCTCGTAGTAGTAAAGCCTGGCATTAGTTTCATAAAACCAAATTCAGCCTAAGCAGTTAAAAAACTGTCTCTGCAGTGCGCAATCAGGCACTAGAGACAGGTTCCCAATGCGGAGCATTGAGGGGGGTTAAAATGCTGTGTGAAGGATCTCAAATAGCTTACAGCCAGGCAGGAGTCTTGGAAATGCCTGCCAGAGGGCCTCTGAGATTTGCAGCAACCGGTTCATCCTGTCAAATAGAGTTTGAAAAACAAAACCGAAGTCCAGTGCTAAAACACTTCTTTAATGGGACTTTTTCACATAAGCAGTCACAGGCATTGCCAGGAGAGTGCTGTACAGATGTTGTGAGGGTTGTGCTAGGAAATAAGAAGGTGTTTGAGATGCTTTGCTCCCTATTAAAATGTGGTACATGCTCTGAAAATAGAATTCATGGTGAAATAAGACCACAGCTTCTTTCAGGCAGGATCGGTGTGGACATGGAGGGTGGAAGGAGGGAGAACAGGACAACCCAAGCCAGGGTATGGATGCCACCAGCCAGGAGCCTGTGGGAGGACCTGAGTTCCTCTAGTGCCTACAGGCATTCACAGCCCTGGTTTCAGACCTCCCGGGGAATGGAGGCATGGTATAGGAAGACTTGCCCTGTCTGAAGGACTAACAAGGAATGTTATAGGGGTCATTTCCACACCAATGCATCTCTCAGCTAGTTTGAATTCTTGATGAGAAGTGGGTAGCCCATCTGGAGGTTGTGCAATAGTCCTGTGTGTCTCTCCACAAGACTGTGATTGCAGTTCCTGTCCAGTCTTAGCTGGCTCCTGAAATAACCTGGAACTCCCTGGCTCTGGTCCCACGTGCTGTTTAGCTAGGGCTGATAGGGGCACCAATCATGCCCTCTCTTTCATCGAGTAGCCCAGCTATTCCCTGGTTTCCTGGGTGGTTTCTAGCCCACGCTGACCTCCCAGCTGCTGCAGCTGTACCTGGCAGTGTTCCAAAGCCCAGTTTAAAGCTGCCAAGGGTGTGTCAGTGCGAGCTGCAGGCATACCCGTCCTTTATGCCCAGCTGCATGTCAGATGCATGGGAAGCTTTAAATAGCTGGTGGCCAGCACTTAATGCTCTCAGTGAATTCCCCTTGGTTCGGTTTCAGTTCCATATGCAGACCAGTTTCTCTCAAACCTTTCAAGCTTCTAGGAGGTGACAGATACAGTCAACTCCAGAATGTTTTCCCACCTCTCCTTCCTGCATCTTCCCTGCTGCGGCCCCAGCTGGGTGCCTGCTCCCACTGTTCAGTCCCTTGCAGCAGCAGTGCAAAGGGAAGCACAAGCAACTGTGGGAGTGCAGGAAGGGGGAAGGACCACAGGGGCAGCAGCAGCATTAGGCTTGTGGATCTGTGTTTTTCACTTCGTCTTTCAGCTCAGCATCTCACACAGTGCTTTACAGCATCCTGCAAAGTCCACCTTTCAGCTGCAGCCTCTGCGAGCAGGGTCACCTTGCTGTGTGCTGCTGCAGATCCCAGCCCCAGATTAAAGCCTGGCAGTGTGTGTAGGTGATAGCAAAGGCTACAGTGATAACAAATCCAGCAGAGGCTGGTCCTGAGGCTGTGATGCAATCCTGGCTGTGCTTCCTGTGTGGGCAACCCATCTTGCATAAGCCAGATCCAAACCAAGGAGCATTTCTGAGAGTATGGAGGGGCGGGATGTCTTTTAGCTTCCCTGCCTCTCTGGACATGCTGAAGTCTAAGCTGTGCCCTGGAAATATCACTGAGAGGCTGGGAAGAGAAGGCTGGAGCTGGGAAACATGTTCCCAGCTCACCAGTTATCTATTCTATCCGTGCCAGCTGCCTCATTTGTGATGTGGGACCAATTCCCTGCCTAGCTTCAGTGATTATTTGCTGTATCTGCCCGTGAAATAGCCACGGTCCCCTGGACAGTGGCTGGATGGCTGCTATTTGACAGTAAGTCTGCATAAGGGACATAGTTCAGATTGGAGAGGAAAACCATGAGGTAGGACAAGGGGCTGGAATACAGCCATAGGGGAGCAGGTGTACAGGTGAATGAGGGTAAGCTGTGGAGAGTTTCTGCCCTTCTGCTGGGCCTGGGTGAGACCATAGTGCCAGTCCCCGGTTAACGCCTGCAAAATGTTTAGAACACATAAAGGTGCTAAGTGTTATAAATTATTATTAAGAATAGCCTGTCCTGGGATGCTTGGGATGATTAAAACCTCCCCACTGAACTGCTAAAAACCCCCTGCTTTTGTCTAACTGGGCACAGGTTGGTGTTTTTATTTCTTTCCACCCCACTTTGTGCCCAGCCAGGCAAAAATATGGGCCATTGCCCAGCCCAGCAGGGACATCAGTGAGAGCCCTGGAGCAGAGAGGACGCTGGTCTGCCCTGGGTGTTGTTGGCAGCATTGCTCCCCAGTCTACAGCCAAGCTCTGCTCACCCTCAAGGTGCTCCATCCCCCTTTCTAAACCCTCCCTCCCCTTAGCTGCACAACCATGTCTCAGTGCATCTGTCCTTCCACTCCTCAGCTACAGCCATAGCTATCCAATGATTTAAAATGAATAAGACACTTGAGATGCTACAAGAACAGGAGCTGCTGTTGGAGAGAACCAGGGAAAGAACTAAACACCACGGTTAATGATGAATCACTCCAGGAGTGGAGTCATTGATTTGTAATCATTGCAAGGCTTCCAAATAAAATAGCCATGAATTCCTCTGACCAGCAACTAAGACGAGGTGATTGGACTATTTCCAGCACACCTGCAGAAATTTAAATCTTGCTCACAAGAGCAGTCTCAGAGCTCTGGGAGCCAAACAACTCCAAGCTCCAACAAGAGGAGTGCAGCAGCCAGCACACACACCAAGCTGTTGCTGCTCTGCTGAGCTTAGCATGCAAATAAATAAGTGAAACTGCACCATTTCCTCCAAAATCCTCCACCCGTGCCCATCCCAATTCCCTGCTGCTGTTACCACACACCGCAGGTCTGGGAAGAGGAAGTACAAAACAAAGCAAGCTGGTGTGTATGAGCACCCCGTTGCTTTGGGAGCAAACAGCAGGCTGCCAAGGGCTCCAGGGCAGGAGCTGAGAGCCTTGGGTATTTGGGAAAGAGGCTCAGCACCATCCAGGACAGGTCCCAGGCTGTCACCAAGGTTTCTGTGCAAAGGTTCCCAGAGACTAATAGCAGACCCTCTCCCTCTCCTACCTACAGAGGCAAATATGAGAGCAAACTAGGCAACCAAAATATCCTGAAATATTAGCAAGTGTACTTGACTGACTTTCCCTAGGGGATGACTCTGGGGAAGAAAGAAGCCCAGTGTCACTGTGGGAAGTGTTTTCTTGCTTTTTGCATTACTCATATCAGGTTTCCTGCCTGAGCCATGGTATCTATCCATCAGTAGGCTGTGGTGACTCCCAGGGATCAGTGTGTCAGGTGGGGGTTGGCCCTAGTATAAAAAGCGGGGCAAAATTCCTTTTCCTAAAAGCTATATTTCACCTAAACATCCTTCCCACTCCCATCCTTCTATTCCACCCACGTGACTTTCCCAACTAGAACCTAAAGCCAACCACATCTCTGACTTAATCCTCCCACTTCTGCCCCTGGAGTCCATCCCACATTGGAACAGAGGATTTGAGTTCATCCATGGTCACTGCAGCTGTGAGATTCCCTGTGACCTCTGCCAGCACATCCCTTGTCTCCATGTCAACCACCTCCCCATCTCACTGGCTCTCCATTTCTGTGTATCTACATCACTCACGTTGCTCCACCATCACAAAGACTTCAAGCCCAATCAGTAAGAAGCACAAGGCCCTGCAGTGGCAAAGCACCATGTTTCTCTCTCACTCTCTCTCACCCTGGACTCTCATAGAAGTCCCACCAGAAGACACATATGCTACACTGCATCCCAAAGCTATGGCTCTGTCTTATACTCTAAGGCTCCAGAAGTACTTTGGAAGAGAGGATAGCAAAGGCTGGGGACCACATTGGCAGCTACACCCAACCTTCAGCTGCTCAGAAATCAGCCCACTCTGTATGATTTCTTTTCCATTTGTGCACAAGGCAAGCAAGTCAGCATTTGGAATGGGTTTATAATACAAAGTTAACAGTAGTGAGGAGCATTTGAGTTAAAATCTGACTGCCCAAAAGTGCCTGTCTTGTAGCCAAGCTTCATCCTGTCTAGGCAAACCTCCAAACTTTATTAAAAGCCTTGAGATGTTAAAACAATGCTTCTACATCATTCCCTTTGCAGGTACCTCCATATACCATACCACAAATGCAGACACTGGCTTCAAGCCAGTCAGCACTAGTAGCACTGCCAGCAAAACATCATTCCCCCAAGCACTACCCAGCTCCCTAGGCAGAGCTAGGCTCTGTGGGGATTTATATTGCTATCAGCTGTAGCAACACCTGAGCAACAGAGCTTAAAGCAAGGTGAAAAGTGCTCATCACAACACCAGCCACCTGCCCAGGGTACACGCTCAACAGCAGAGCCCAGCCACTTGGGATCATTACAGACAAAGCTCAGGGCACTTCTGGCACGCCTAGACTTGTTCATCCTGTTCTTCAGAGGCATTTCAGCCCAGCCCAAAGCACTGTGCCTCTTGTCCCCTGGCACCTCCCAACCTTATCCTGCAGGTACAGTCTTACCTTCAGCTAAATCACTGCCTTGCCCCAAGAGGTGCTCTTTCACCAAAGCACTACAGCACTCCCTGCATCACCACAGCAAGCAGCAAGGTCCTCAGTGCACCCACCCAAAACTGGCCGACCAGAAAGGCTTGAAACACACAGTTCAGTGGCACTTTTGCAAGACCTTCAGCAACAAGCTGCAATGTGATCACTGAGCTCACAAAGTGAGGCACAGACGGAGGCTTTAAGGAGGCTTGTAGGGTTTTTGAGACAAACAGCCCATGTCTTTTGGTATTCACGAGAATACAACCAGTTCTCAGCCCACCTTGGGAACAGATAGCTCAAGACCACCTTCTTTCAACCACCGGTGAGCAAGCCTTGGCTCTTGAACCTCACTGAGAATGGCCCTGAGTGTGCTGCCACAAGGTTCACTGTATAGCCATCAGCTGTGGGTGGAAGCACAGCTGTTGGAACCATCCCTTCCAGCTCCCATAGGATCCCAATCCACACCTAGCAAAGCCCCATCCAGAGTGACACGTTAGGAGCCCTGGAGAGCCATTATCACCATCTGCCTAAAACTCACCTTTCCCATGGCCTTCCTCAGTTTGAGAAACAGCCCTCTCGACTGAAGCACACAGTAAGATTTTGGCACGTGGCACATACGTGCAGGAATGCTGCTGCCCATCCCTGCTTTGCATTATAATACATGAGAGCTTCTTCCTTTATGTTCTGTCTGATCGATATGTCCTCTGCAGACTGTTTCCCGCTGCGGTTTCACTCTGTTGGTGACAGCCAAGGCAAAATCCCAAGACACATCAGGGATACAGGCATCAGTCAGCGCGTCAGCTGGGAGGAAGCAGCGAGGGCTGGCTGCTCCATGGAGGAAGGTGAGCGGAGGGTGACAGAAGGCAGTGACCACATTGGCAGAGGCACAGCCCCACAATACCTAACCAAGAAGAACAGAGCAGGTCTGGTGATGGGAATCAGGTTCAGCCGACAGTCCAGTGACTGCCAGGCAAGTCCATGGTGACGAGACAGATCCAAGGTCAACTCAGGGACTGAAGTCCACAGGGCAAGGTCCATATAAACAGGGTACATGGCACAGGCATAACTGCAACACAGCTGCAAGGTAGCCCAGCTGGGGAGCAAGAGCCTCAGCTAGTGAACAGCAGGACAGGCCCTCACCAGGCCTTTTTAGCAGAGCTTTTTTGAAGAGCTCTCTTCAACATCAGACACTTGTGTGATTATCTAAGTCAGCCCTGAGCCCAGGGAGCCAAACCCCCAGGGGACTTACTCAAAGTCCTGACACTAGACACCATGCTGTGTGAGCCTTCTGAAGGCAGGTGTAGATGCAAGAGATGACTGTAATCTGCTGCCAATCTCCAGGCTGAAGCACCACAGCTCCTCAAATGCCTATGGTAACAGCAGTGGGCATTTTAAAGTAAAAGGTCCTTACCAGGCACCTCTATGCTTTCTGCAGCAGTGAAGTTCTCTACTCTTATAATTGATCTTGATCACACGGAAAGGAATGTGGGAAGTTGCTGTTAAAAAAGGGAGTGAATAGGGGAATTGTAAACCATGTAAAAATAGCCATTTTAGCAAAATTTTGAAACAGTGCTGGGGACAGAAATCAGTGCAGTGCATAGGAGGGAATCCTGCCTCAGGGGTACTATGGGCACGCACAGACCTTCTTAAGCTAAAACAATATTCATGTTTTCATTCTGGAGAGGGAAAACTATCAGCCAAACTGAACTTCTGACTCCAGCAATTCTGGTAGTTTCTGTTTATTCACCCTGTTTTGAGTTGGACCTGAACCAGATCCTGTCTGCATCTCTCTCGGGTGTTTAGAACCCACCTCTAAGTGATGACAGGAAAAATCAACTGCTCAGCATCATGCCATCCTCACTGGTCCCTGAGGATTTGTGCTATCCTCACTAGCCCCTGAGGAGAAGAGGGGGCTAGCATCCCCCAGCACCCTTTCTGGACCAAGACTACGGTGTATCAAGGTACAGCGGTGTGCTGGGTTCAAAGATTTTAGTCTAAACTCTGCTTCCAGCTTCTCTCCAGCAAGGCCCTACTTGAAGAAATCAAGCCTGAAAGAAATCATGCTTTATAAAAGGCATAGAGGGCTGTGCCACAGGCACTGAGACACAGCCAGGCTGCAGTTTGTTGGAAGGGAGAACCTCCATTAGCATGAAGAAAGAAGATCCAACAATGGCATTTTAGTTTGTAGGCATCTTAATGCCTCTGAAACTGCTGGCCCACCTCCTCCTGCCACTGTGTCAGCCCAGCATGCCTCACCCATCACCACATGGATGTAAAGCTGTAGTTGCCAGCGTGGGGATGGGGGCCCAGGGGAATTCTCTGAGGCAGTCGGGCTCTCCGGCAGCCTGTCAGCTCCCAGGTCCACAATGGAAATTAATCACTGAAGCTCAAGGAAGCGCACCTTAAAGAAAAAAACAACAAACGCCACTGACTATGCTGAGGAGGCAGGGCATGTCCAGCCTGTTGAAATGACATGGTAATTAAAACTTAATGAAAAGTGTCATTTATCGATGAGTTGTATTAACCTTGTCTGAAACCATTTGGACAAATTAAAACTCCTCTTGGCCTTTTCCTGCCGTGTTAAAAGCAGCAAGTCACGAAACAAATCAATGACGCCAGCCACATTGGCTCTTTGTTTGGGGCAGAAGAAAGCTTTGCTTTTGGAAAGCTTCAGCTGGCATGGCTTCAGCCAGCAAGACACTGCCTCCTGGCCTCTGCCAGGGCCCCTGCTGGCGAGCCCTAAAAGAGATTGCCAGGGTACTTACATGGGCACATAAAGAATGCTCCCAAAAGCGCTGCCGGGGACCAGCTGTCCCACTCCGGGGGACACTTCCAGGTTATTTGCATGAGCAGATATAAATGTATGCCCCAGAGAGCACTGCCAAGGCTCCTGCTGGCACGCAGCAGGGGCTGCTGCCAGGGTACTGGCCCCAGCACAAAGCAGCACGGGCCTTGGGGTGAGGCTGTCACGGACCCCGTGCGTGCACATCTCACCCTTGTGAGGGTGTTTCACAGCACAGCCCCTCGAGGGGTCATGAGGGCCCTGCATCCCAGCTGGATCACTCTCTGCTGCCTCTGTGCCGGCCACAGACCTGTAAAGCAGAAAGGCTGCCAGACCTTGAGCTCTTTCCTTCCCTCGCCCAGCTGCGTCCGTCTCTCTGCAGCCCCATGACAGCTGAGCAGCTCAGCACTGTGCCACCTGCTCCCCACCTCCAACATATCCCCCTCCAAATCCCATGCACAGCCACCCCAGGGACAGTCAGTGCTTTGCCTCTTTGGTTGCACCCTCCTTCCCCAGGGCTCCAGAGCCTATGGAGGCCATGGGCCGGTCAAGCAGCATGCAGTGACCAGGAAACAAGTGGACACCCTGGGAGGAATTTAAATGTACCGGCTTAGGGAGGGAGGACAAGCCAGCCTTGTGCGTGCCTCCTCCCCACACAGCCAGGTAAGGTGAGCAGCAATGGGCAGGAGAAAGCACAGGGGTGTTTCAGCCACTGTTGGGGATTCTCACACTCAGGCACAATCTGCCCACTATGGCTTCTGCTAAGAGCTACCCCTAAACACACGCTCACACGTGCTGTCAGGTTTGCTTAGGCTGTGACCCTCATGCTTCCCCCTGCAGTCCTGGCCCTGGTCAGGGGGCTGCTCTTCTCCCACTTCACTCATCTGCTGCGCAGCCACTGCCTTGCCACAGGCCATCGCATGTGTGAACAGCACTGAGTGTGTGGACGTGGTGGTTGAGCTCCAGTTGTTCTCATACAATCGAGCAGACACACCAGGCCGGTCCCTTTTTGGGTGATGTTAAATCCTTGGTCTCTGTTACAGCAGCCAGTGACACAGGGAATTATGTCCCTGGGCCAGCAGCCCTCAAACAACTGCAGTTGGTACATGCACATTGCTGGCAACATGCAGGGATGTTTAAACAGGTAAAACATTTTTAGAGACAAAACATTTAGGAACTTTCCCTTTGGAAATGCAAATGCTGCAGCACAGCCAGGGAAATCAACCTCTGGCAGAAATAAATCTAATAAGAAGAAAGTTTGCTTGTTTGCTTCCCACCTGAGCAGGTAGTTCAGCTATGGAACTCACTCCTTCCTCCAAGACCTTTGTATAAGGCAAAGGATTTTTTGCACTTTTTCGTAAGTGCCTAACACAAGCCCTTCCTGAGGTGAGGACTCTGTGGACCTCTCCCTTGAGCCATCCCTCTAACCTTGCATTTCCCTCAGGACTGGTCAGCACTACAGTGGGCATATTCAGTGCTTGGCAGTTGAAGTAGGAAAACTGGTTTTGTGTTTGATCAAACTAACTCTTCCTCTCTTTGTTTTTGCCAGGGATCAGTGTCATGGGCAGGGAACACAAAAACCTCCAGTAGGTAGGAGCAGAACATCCCTACTGATGAAACATTTCCCAAACTCCACAGGCAAAGGCTGAATTTATCTTTGGTAAGCAGGACTTACATCACTAGAAGTTTTTGTTACTTTTATTATAGCTTTTAAAATTGCCTGTAAAAATGTTTGAGACCAGTTGAACTCTTTTCTGAATCCTGCTAAGACCCCTGGGCTTCATCACATGTGGCAGAAGCAAGTTCCACAGGTAAGATGTGAAGAGTGTGAAAAGATACTGCCTTCAATTGTCCTGATATGATTTCTAATGTAATAGAATATCTCTGGTTTTCACACAATGAAACACAGAGATGAGTTTCCAGTGAATCTTTTTGAGCTGCTCATTCTTTTATGGAGTTTTATCAAGCTGCAAACACAAAGAAGGGAAAAAAAGACTTTGACTCAACCCTGTCTGGGGAGGAAAATGCCTTTGTTTTTCCTGTGGGGTTCTGCTTCCCATTTGCATTCAGAATTACAAGTACTCTGTCTAGTGTCAAAAGCAAGTTCTTGATGCTCTTCCTTTTCCCGCACCTTGGGTTTATCCAGTCTTCTTGCAATAGCAATGCCAGTGTAGGAGACTATTAATATAAAGTGTTAGCAAGCAAAATCTGCTGTGTTGATAAGGGTATATGAAGAGGAAAACCCCACTAAAGCCTCAGGCCTCCTGTTTAGTTTTCAGGGTTGCAAAACATTAAAAAAAAAATCCCTTTTTATTAAATTGGGCAAACATGGTCCAGAGAAACTGAGAGACAGATGTGGAACCCCATGATGCCAGGGCTACAGACTCGCTTTTCAAGCTAAAACAATACTTTAAAATGAACAATTCATTACTCAGATCTGTGAAAACCAAATGAAGCTCAGCCTTTCCTAACCTTGACATTTTCCAGACTGCTGGCCAAATCCACGGGTAGGACACTTCATGTAGAATAGAGGAAATAAGGCAAGAACTGTTTATTCTGCTGGAAGTCATGCTTTAAAACATAATAGGATAAAAGCTTTATTTTATTTGAAGTGCTGGAGAGACCAAAGGAAACAAATTCACATCTTCATTTTATACTGAGCTTACTCTGTAGAAAGGCATTTTCTTTAAAGGTAGTTTAACTTCCTGCTTTCTCTCATATTTGAGGTGGGCTTTTTTTAAACAGTAGTTTCAGGGAATTTTTTTTCACTTATTCACTTACTATTTCATAAATGTTAAAGCCTTTCATTTGTCTCTGAAATCCTTTGACAAAGTTGCCTGGCTGTGAAGAGAATCAGAGTTTGCTTCTAAAAAAAGGTGTGCAGTTGTCTTGTCTGTGTCACTGCAGAAAATGGGGCAAAGAATTGAACTGTGGCCTCGATCAGTGCTGTGTGTTCTCTTGAGTGCAAGGCTTCTCCATTAAAGATCTTGTTTTATTCTTCTAACATGGTTTGTTAGCTTTCTAAAAGGAGACCTCAGGATGTCACTCGACCTTGCAGAAGGAAGGAAACCTGAAATGCAGGCTGTTCTCCCATTCTGAACTTACAGCAAAACCTTTGCAGAGGGTTCAGTATTGTTGCTAAATAAATGTAGAACCACTGTACCATGCATGGAAAATAGGGAAAGCATAGCTATGTGTGAGTGTTCCTGGCTTTACGAAAAAGACATTCGCTTAATGACACCTTGCATGTAAATAGAACAAAACAGCAACCTACGTAATTTATATAATTTCAATTCAAAGGAGTATAAAATCCCATTCTTCCCTCCCCACCTTTCTTAGAATGTGGGGACAAAATGCTATGTGCCCTTTCTGGTATGGGACGGGAGTTTGAGATGGTGGATTCAGCTTTGTTGGTGTGCAAACAAGTCACGTGTGGTTAGCAGACAATACTACTTCATTTTTACAGATATTTGAAAGAGTTTGTCACTTATAGGTCTGAATATCATGATTCCTATAATCCGTTGATAAAAAATGAATTTGTGCTCAGTAAAAAATTTAGAAGTCAAAGCAGCTAATGTCAGCATTAAACTTCTTGGTTTACGGTAGACTTTGGTGTCTAAAAATAGTGTGCTAGATAAGGAATAGAAGATGCAGCAGCCAAACATTTTTGTTTTGATCTGCTGCACTGCTTGATAAATCTACAGTTTTGAGTCGTAGAGCAAGGGAAGAAGGGGAGACCTTCAGGAAAGCAGAGCATCCCAGTCTGTGGGGGTCAGGGTTGATCCCTGCCTGTGATGCAGCAGGTTTCAGGAAGGACAAAAGACAGAAGCAGCCAGGGCATCAGGAAGGACTGAGAGTGATGTAGTGGGAGCTGCAGTTTTGGCTGTGCCATGTCCCTTATGGCAGTTGATTGCTAAGAACTCTGGGGGTGCTGGTGCTGACTGGGGTCTCCTGGGATGGAATGTAGAGGATCCTGGTGTCCCACTCTGCCCCCAGCAGCCTCCCTGATGCCTCATGGGATGGAAAAGGGTTCAGGGGGCCAGGGTGCCCCCTGCCCCTCCAGGTGGCTGTTGGGTGCTTGGCAATGGGTGTTTGGCAATGCCTTGGGCTGGAAGTTTTGGTCAGTTCCCAGAGCAGGGATATTGCTGGCAGTGAGACTTGCTGGAATGAATCCCACACCCTGGGGGCTGTGCAAGATGATTAGAGGGACAGAACATCTCTCCTATGAGGAATTGGGATTATTCAGCCTAGAGAAGAGAAGGTCTCTGGGGAGACCTCATCACGGCCTTTTAGTACTTAAAGGGGACTTATAAGAAAGATGGGACATATTTTTTAGTAGGGCCAGTTGTGATAAGGCAAGTGATACTGGTTTTAAACTAAGAGAGACTAGATTTGGACTAGATATAAGGAAGAAATCTTTTATGATGAGGGTGATGTAACACTGGAATAGGATGCACACAGAAGATTGCTGTGGATGCCTCATCCCTGGAAACATTTAAGGTCAGGTTGGATGGGGCTCTGGGCAGTCTGATGTAGTTGAAGACATATTTCCCTTCTCATTGCAGGGCAGTTGGAGCTAGATGACCTTTAAAGGTCCCTTCCAATCCAAACCATTCTGTGATTCTGTGACACAGCCATGCACATCCACACCCTCCCTTCAGAGGGCTAACTGGTCTGACAGAGAACGCCTTTCAGATGTGACTTATCTTCTCTGAGTGACACCACAGAGTCCCAGAGTACAAGATGCTGTGCATCTTTATTTCTAGTGACTAAAACTGGTGATGGTAAAGGCTTTACGGCTCTGAGCATTCCCAGTTCTTGTGTAGTGCCCAAAGACACAAACCAGAGAAAGAATGAGTGAAAGTGAAGCACAACAATTAGTAAGTTCATTCACCAGAAGGCCATTTGCATGTGTTGTTGCCAGTTGCTGCTCCACTTAGCCATTACAAGCTATTTTGGCAACCAGGGTGTGCTCACTGGTGTAGCCCAACCCTGCCCTCCTTGCTGTGTGTTTCGCCCCCATCCTCCCCCAGTTCTGTGTATTCCGTGACAGTCTCTGCCAAACAGCATTAGTGCATTAGCCACTTCTCAAACGATTGCTTCCCCACTGGGCAGGGTCTCTTCACAGCGAGAGGACGGAGACCGCCAGCCTCTCAGCTCCAAAGAGATTTTTCCCCTCTCCAGTTAGTGGTATTCCCTGAGCCCTGCTGATGAAAGACACAGATGTGTCTGCAGAGGAGCAGCTCTCAGTGCCTGCCTCATTCCCCAGAGCCCTCTTCAGCCAGTTTGATGTCTAAGTGGAAGGGAAGAAAATAAGCTGACAGTGGGGTTACCACCCAGATGATTTTCTGAATTGATTAGCTGCTTTTTCATAGGTCTCACAGCCATACAAACAGCCACCTCGTTGGATCTCACAAGCTAAGTAATGACCTCGGCTAGGAGAGCTCCAGAGAAAGACCAGCCGTAATGATGTGCTGCTTCCTTATGAAAGAAACAAAGGAAAAGCCAGGGGAAAACAACATGAAGGGAACTAAATAATAGCTAGATAGAGGCAAGGGAAGTGCAGCTTGCAAGAGTGAGACAAAAAATGAGCACCTTTCAGCAGCAGCTGCAATTTCTGTGTAAAGGGTTGGGCAGGCAAGGAAAAGAGAGCTCAGACCACAACTTTTCGAGGTCAAGCCTGTGAGCACAGGGCAGGCTCATCCGCAGCTGAGGGCCTTCTTTGGGTGTGTTACGGTAGAGGTGATGTTCAGTAAAATCCAGATCCCTTCAAGCTGTCATGTGCTGGCCAGCCTGCTGCCACATGTGGGATGGCAAGGAGCAGCCTTAGCAGCTCTGGCCATGACCTCTCTGAGAAGCACTGCCCCTTAACCTGGGCTTCTGCACCCCAAACCTTCCCAAACAGGCAGCTTTCAGCTCAAGTGGAAACTGTCCATGCCATAGACCCCCCCACCGGTGACTGCCCCTCACTCCCAGCCTCTGCCCTGCTGCTGTAGGGTGGGAGTGGCAGGCAGCAGCACTGGCTGTCATGTCAGTGCACACTGTCTGTCTGTCTCTCCGGGGTCTTTTTTTGGTGGCAAAACCTCTGGAATGTGCAAACAGGAGGGCCCGGGGCAGGACTGTTGAGCCCAGCAGCCATATTAAAGCTTCCTCAGTTTCTCCCACCGTTTCTGAGAGGGAAGGCTCTCCTTCAGCAACCTTGGGCAGCCACACTCATGGGGAAACAGCAGGGAGGGAGGGCAAAGCCCTCTCTGACTGCACTACAGAGCACTTTGGAGTCCACAAGTGTCCCACATAAAGCCTGAGCTTCACGTGCCTCTGAGCAGAGACTGCCACTGGGGCATGCTCTGCTGGACTCCACAGAGATGGTGGGCACCTTGAGAGGGGTGAGTTGTGGAAGTGGGGAGGCCTAGGCTGGGCTTCTAAGGACTATGCTCATTTAGATCAGATACTGAAACTCTATCTTTGAAGGGGAACAAATGGTCTAGCCTTCCTTATCTTTTGCTCCCGCCTCCTTCTCATACCCCAGAATAATGCAGATTAGAAGAGGGAGGGTGAGAAGGGAGCCTCATCTCCTTGCTCTTTCCCATCTGTGCTGTGCTATCCTGCCAGAGGTTTTTATTTGACCAAAAAAAAAAAAAAAAAAAAAAAAAAGCTGGAAATAAAACCTACACACTCTATATTCCCTCTGCAAGTGCCCCAGCCCAGAACTGCAGCCTGCTGCTCTCAGCGCCTCTAATTAGCTAAGCAAGGCAAGCACTCATTAGCCCCACCTGGGTCACTCTACAATTGGGAAAGGGAGCATTAACCCCCACATGGCTCCAGAATAAATAGGTGAGAGGCAGATTTGTTCCCTATGGCTGCCTGTCCTGGCAGCAGGGCCCTGGAGCAGGGTGCCTTTGGGTGGTGGTGCTGGGAGGGATGTCAGTGTAAGGAGGCTGGCTGTGCTGACAGTGCTCCTCTGCAGAGTCCAATCTCTCCCAGGGAGGGGTTATCAGCTGCAGATTTTGCGGGGAACTTTGGGAAGGGCAAATGTTTGTTAAAGCACCACAGAGCACACCACTGCAATTTTAGCTGCTCTTGTGCTGTGAGTGCTTTTCAGGTAGTGTCTCCCAGAGTATATTTGTGTGGGAATAGAGGGAGACTCTGGCATGATGGGTATGACTGCAGTGACAGTTTGGTTTGACACTGATCTGCTGTGTAATAGCCATAACTTCAAAGACCTTAAGCAGTGCCAGCTGCCAGCTTAATTAAAAAATTACATGTGTTTTTTGCTAAAGTTACAGCGTAAGGGATAAGTGAACACCAAAACTATTCCCTGTGCTACAACTATTTCTCTCCTTCTAAGTCAAAGTTTTTCCACAGATCAGGGGTTTTTTTCAGCTGTGGTTGTGCATCTGGCCCTAGTCTAGAGCCCAGGGTGACAAGTACAACACATACACATGGGATAAATCAATCACTGTCTGAGGCTGTTTGTAGCCTTTAAGTAAAGATACTTACAGGCTGGATTCACCCAAAATGGGCAGGTGGAGTAAGTTTTAGAATAGAAATAAGTGTGTGGCTCCTCGTTCAGTAAAGTTCATTATTATTTTTAAGAAATTGGTGCAAAACCATAGAAGGCATCTCTCTGGGAAAGGACAAGAGAGGAACAGGGGCATCTGTTCTGCCTGCAGGCAGGAGATGGTGAAGATCTCCGAGCGGCGGTAAGTGCTGAAAAGAAAATATGCCTCTGTCCTTCTCTCTCTGTTACAAAGAAACAGCATGGGGCACAGCAGCTGCAGCAGGAAAGGGATGGGGAGTGCTTAAAATACTTCTTGACTCTGACTGAATCTTGGGGCTGCAGAAAAGTCCTGCCTTCCTCTGCGTCCCCCACCCCACAGGTGGGATGAAATCTGGGGCAGAGAAGGCCAGCGGTAGAGCCTGGCATGAAAGACCCCTTTTGGGATTGGGAATTATACTAGGTATACCAAAAATGTGCTATTCTGCCTCTTGTTCATCATATGCAATCAGAGCAGCAGTTAGGGAACCCTCCCTGAGTTTCCCAAGGCAGGCCACACAAATGATAGTACAGCAGGAGCCACTAAACCAGTAAGGAACAAGTGACCACAAGTCACCACCTGGCCACTGCTCACAGACTCTTTTTTTTCTGAGAATCATTTCTCAACAGGCATTGATCACAAGTATGGAGATACCAGGAATAGATGTAAGAGGCTGACAGCCACCAGCCTGAGGTACCTAGTGGCCTTCTGGGTATAGCCAGCAGGAAAACGATTCCTCCCCAAACCCTGCCCTCTCTCATGCCGCTTCAGGTGAAGGGCCAAACAGTTGGCCTGAGACGCTGGAAAACTCCTCACTCAGCAGCTTTGAGATTTCCATGCAGTTCCCTAAGCAGAAAGGTTTAAAAAGGATTAGTCTACACGGGCTTCGTGTGTACACACACAGGTACGTGCTCATACACACGCAGGCCTCCTCACGTTATTAACACCATGGGAATGTCTTGCCTACCCTGACCACGCAGGCTATCAAGGTAGGCAATAAAGCCAAAGCATGGCTACGAGTGATATGGAGTCTGTAACTCACAGTTAAGCAGATCTTGTAGTGAACAGTGACATATTTGGCAGTTCATTACAGCACTTGTTGCCTTCCACCTATAGCATTAAGGGCATTTAACAGATTGCATAAAATTGCATATAGCTACAACTATATATTAACATCTTCATTTCACAGACAAGGATCTTGAGGCATAGTGATCACTGCTACTAACAGCAGTGAAGAAAAAAAATAAAGGGTTACTATTTATGCTAGCTCTTTCCCTCCTGTATCTTTTTCTCAGCTGGATCAAAGGAATTAGTTTGGCTGGTTTCTCTTTTATTTCAAGTTTTCTTTCTGTTTCTTAATCTTCCTCAGCATGGTTTTCAAAGTTGGAAAGACTGCAGGGGAATTTTGGTTGTCAGTTTGGTTTATATTTAATATCACTGTTGTAATGGTATCCGAATGTTTTGCTAAATGAATATTTGCTTAGTTTTGCTTTCAACTTGAGTCCTGTGATGCTAGTTCAGACAAATGGTAACCCTCTCTTATGGAAAAGAAAAATCAGTTGAGAAAAGCCATGCCTTGGTAAGATGAAGGTAGAGCTGTGATGGGTATTTAGCGACTCTAACTTACATTAGAAAGAGAGGAGAGAAGAAAAAACCAAAAGTACCATAGTTTTGCCTCTCAAAGCAAAGAGATGCTCCAGGAAATGGTGGACTTGTGGGGTATCCTTTGGAGAGGACAGAACCAGTAATCATTTAGGCCTCAGCCTAGAGCTCCTGGGCCACCTGGTACTTGTGGCCACAGGGCTGGCAGTAGAGCACAAGCCACAGTCGGATGTTGGCTGCCAGTGGACCAGCTGATGGACCTGGAGAGGTGGTGAGCTGGGAAGAGGGCTCACTCCTGCAGCATGCAGTGGCTGCTTACAAGCTTAAACAAGAGAACACCCAAAAACTTGTATATCATGATCCCAAACCAAAAAGCTCGTTGAATAGGTCCCACAAAAAATCAGGTCTGCAGGTGTTTGCAATGACCAATGCTTTATCCTCCACTGGCTTTGTTCCCACTTCCAACAAAGGCAGCAAAGCAGAGTGTTGTTACTGCTTGTGGCCTTGGGCCATCGAAGACTGGTGACCAGGACACAGGCAGATGAGAGTCACTCTGGCAAGGACAGGCACACCCACACCAGCTCGCCAGCCAAGTGCTAACAGGAGTATGGATACTTATTGCTGACAAACCAAACTCATACTTGAATGGGCTGGTCCAGCTCGTGCTGAAGCCTACACTGCTGCCTCTTCTCTGCTGCTCTACGTGTGCTGGCTTGGAGACATGCTCCCTACCCCACTTCACTCTGAATACCCACAAATGTTTGGCAGGAGGTGCCTGAGTGGGGTATGGCTCAATATATGCATCCAAAAAATGCCTGCCCAGCTCCCGCCTCTTCACAACCCACAGATCAAAGAGTAGGGGACTTAAACATGAAGTATGGCTGGCAGCTAGGCAATGCTTCTTGACAGATGATACCCTGCAAAAAGAAGCATGGCTTTTGTTTCTCTGCTTTTCGTAGAGTCTTGCCTAGAGAAGCAGCAGGATGGCCCTAGTCTTGTGTGTGAATTTTATGTCACAATTCTCTCACACAAGATGGGTGGGAGAGCATTTTTCTACCACATCTCCCTCATGCTGGTGAGGTTTTCTCATGTGCCCAACCAGTGTGTTTGGGAAAGAGCAGGTGTTGGAAGCCAAGTGGGTCAGGACAAGGTGATCTACTCATCTATTCATCTTGGGACATCGGAGCTGTGTGGTGCCACTTCCCTGGGGGGGCTTGCAGGACCCATATTGTCTCTGCAGACTTTCCCCTATCCTCTCTGACCACTGATCAAAGGTACAAAACATGTTCCATCCAGAAGCATCTCTGCAGTATGTACTAACAAGCCATTTTTCCTCCTCCCAGCCGTCCAGCTGCCTTTAGCATAGACTGCCCAC
Organism: Chiroxiphia lanceolata; assembly: GCF_009829145.1. Classification (NCBI taxonomy): domain Eukaryota; kingdom Metazoa; phylum Chordata; class Aves; order Passeriformes; family Pipridae; genus Chiroxiphia; species Chiroxiphia lanceolata. The sequence goes on from NC_045641.1 coordinate 62,954,836, forward strand.
AGCAGGACACATTTTACCAGGGAGGGGGAAGATTAATTTTTCTTCAAGCTGAAGCTGTCTGGAATTGCTTTAAGACCAGCAAAATGCAACTGCTCAGTTTACAATGTACTCAGAGCACATATGCCCAAACACTACCAGGGGATTTTTAACCATCAGAACCGGCTAGAACCTATATGCAATATTACATCTTGAAAGATAGGATCTCTGGAAAATCCATCCCTTTCCCTCTCCAAACACACACCTGCCCTCTCCCCTCCCCTCCCCCCCCCAGCACTGTGACCCAGAGGGAATTGTACTGGCACTGGATATGCTTCCTGTGTTCTCCTGGGTCTCCCATGGAGGCCTCTCATCCCTTACAGAGCCTGCCCACCTTACAAGAGCTTACACAAACTGTTCTTTCCCCCCATGGAGTCCACGTAAGGTAGCACACTTCATGTCACTGGTGGGAACAGCCCTAGCTGGGTATTTGTGGTGACAGGAGGTGGTAGGAGGATTTGCTGTTTGCCTGATGTGCTGGCTCTCTGACTTAAGTTCCTTAACCCCCTCAGGCTCAGCTGTGACTCACTGCTGGTATTTGATCATATTTTCAGAGCAGGATTAATTATGCTTTATTGCTTGTTCACGTAAGGGAGCAGTATCATTTAGGTTGGAAAAGACCTTTAAGATCATCAATTGCCATTACCCAGCACTGCCAAGCCCACCACTGAATCATGTCCCTAGTGCCACATCTACATGCCTTTTAAACACCTCCAGTGTAGGTGGCACAATCACTTCCCTGGGCACTCTTTTCCAGTGTTTGACAACCCTTTGGGTGTAGAAATTTTTCCTAATATCCAATCTAAACCTCTCATGGCACAACTTGAGGCCATTTCCTCTTGACCTATGACTTGTTAACTGGAAAAAAGAGACCACTCACTTTCAGGTAGCTTTTGAGGGTGATTAGGTCCCCAGTGAGTGTTCTTTTCTCCAGGCTAAGCAACCCCAGCTCCCTCAGCCACTCCTCCTAAGGCCCATTCTTTGGAGGAGGAGGAAGGAGATGTGCCCCATAATTTAGTGACCATTCATTCTAGATGAGAAGGTTAATAGCTTGACCACTTCATATTTTAACCCCAAGCCTTTTCCCTCTCTAATTGTAAAGCATAATGGGTTTTATTTCCATACAGCAGTTCCCTGTGGGGCTTTGTCTAGATGTATAAATCAAAGCTTTCCTGCCATGTTTTGGGGCTTGGGGGCAGATTCTGCCCTCTCCCAGAGCATAAAGTGGGGTCATCCCCATGGCTTCCAGCAAAGTTACCCATTTTGTCTGCATATTGCTGGGAGTGGCCCCTGGGAACAGACAAGGCAAAGATGGCCACTCAGATAACTGGCAGGATGGTTGGGTGCTGATGGTTGATTGCAAATGATACTGTTGATCTGGGTGATCAAGTGGTTGGGTTTTTCGATGCCATGATGTAGCAGGGCAGAGAACATCTTGGGGGCTGGGTCAGACAGACAGAGCTGCCGGCATACATCCCTTGCTTCTCAGCAGGAAAATGAGGCTTAGACATGAGGGTGAACCAGGAAGCCTGGCTGTGGGAATCCCAAAACTCAAAAGCTATTAAGTGCAGAAGAAAGAATAAATCAGCTGGCCCTCCTCCCTGCCAATGCAGGCCTTTCTCCATTACACATCTACTTGTATTTTTATCAAGTCACAGGTTTAAAACTACTCAGGTGCCTCCACAGAAGCAACTGTTCCACCACAGGCAGGTGGTTTGCAGCAGGGGGAAAGCAGAGGTACGTTGGCAGAGCTGTTTGGGAAGCTGGGAACAGAAGCCTAGAGGTTCTTCTGGGCAAGACTGTGATCCATTTATCAAATCTCTGTTCAGGAGCCTACGGCATCCCTCCTGCCTAACTTTAAGGAGCGCTAGCAGGTTTTATTGGCATCCTATCAGCATGGGAACCCCTGGAGCTGAGCTGCAAGTGTTTGCTGAGAGGTGGTAAAACAGAAACAGCTGAAAGAGTCAGTGGATGACGGTGCCACGAATGGCACAACAGGTCTTTTCTTTTTACTTCTACGCTGCTGTTCAACTGGACCAGTGACCAAGAAAGGGGACCAGCTGCTGTCATCGTGTGGCCTGTTGTAAATACATCACATGGCCTAAGTCCACACCTCTGAAAGCCTCTGAACAGCGAAGCTGCCATGGAGGACACAGGGGCTCTATCTGCCAGGCAGGGTTACTTTCCAGCAGACAGTTATTTCAGGAGTAAGGAGACCACTGCCATGAAAATCATGTCCAGCAAGCAATCCTTTGGACAGCTTTAGAACATTGGTTTTCATGGTGATTGGAGACAACACCTTGCACAAGCACCTGCAAAACCATGCCAGTATCCCAAGCCCCCTGGTCCTGCTCTCAGGTCTGTTCTAATAGCCACCAAGGTCAAGGCTGTGCTCCTGTGGAGCTTTCCCTTAAGTGGTGTCAGGAAAAGCTGAGTATCTCAAAACTCCCCAGCTACAAGCAGGACTGTTCTAGGAAAGGTTTAGAGATGACTACCCAGATTAGTCACTAGCTCTTTTCCTTTGAGTCTGGGCACCTAAAATCCCTTCAATCCATGAATCTGACAGCCATTCCCCATTTTGATCTGCCTACAGTCATTTTTCTCTGAGTGACTTGACAGGTTCTGAAAGTCTTTCATGGACCTTGTTCTGATTGAGACCTGCCTGGATTATTTATGCTAGAGGAAGCGATCCTAGCTGGAATGAACCTTGCACTGGAATGAACCTTGTGTCTGAACAGTTTAAATTGTGTTTGTCCTGAGTGAACTTAATTATACATACTAAAAAAGGTAAACCGGTAAAAATTCAGTTTAACTGTTTCAAAAACAGCTACATCAGGAATCTGGAAATAAATCAGTTTTGTTATATGTCAGGGGGACTTTTCTACAAGTAGGGCAGACCTCATACCAATGCCAATACCAGGAATGTCTACTCCCTGCCTTTGGTATTTACAGAGAAACTGGATTAAGTTGCTCCACTTCATCTAAATAATAATGTTTAGCATGTAAGTAGCATTTTACAATTTCAAAGCAATAAACATGGAGATACCATGGTAATGAGAACTGACAAGGCACTAACATTAACTAATTAAGCCTCACAACTTCCCTGAGGTATCTAAATACGACCGTTCTCATTTTATAGATGAGGAAAAAAATATATAAATTGATTTACTCAAAGGCACAGAGCAATTCAGGGAAAGAGCTGGAACCACGACTCAGTTCTGCTAATGTCTAGGTGGCTGCTCAGCCCTCCATGAGGCTCTGCCTAATTTCTAGAGTCATGCATCAGTGTAACCTCGTATCCCATTCTTAGCAAGACTTAGAAATAAATTACTTTTAATTTCTGCTGACTGCTATGGAAGGCGTGGGATTTGAATATCTCCCTAGCCAAATGTAGCAGCAATAAGTGGAGGTATTGGTGAGGCTGGAAATGGATGGTGGTGAGGTCACAACAAGTTAGCGCCGGGGAGTTGCACTCACCACAGAAGTAGCATAGCAGGAAAAGCAACTAACAGGTGGGTGTCAAATGAAGTGTTGGGAAGGTCTGCCTTAGCCTAAACCACCACGGGTTTTGCCTTTCCAGCCCCTCCACAGCTGCGGGAATTGGTATGCACACAGCCATCCCATCTTTTAATTTGGATGGGCTTAGTGGTTTACGTCAACCCTGAATCTGGCCCAGAAACCTCCGTTGGGAGCACAGCTTTGGCACCAGTGCTGAACAGGAACCGTCTTGCTCCGTGCAATAGGTACTCAGCACTTCTCGGAGCATGTGAGATCAGAAGCTTTAGATGAGAAATCAAGCTTTCCCTCATGTCTTTAGGTCCAGGCTACAGAAGGCTGGTTGCAACAAAGAAAATTTCAGCTGCACTGCCAGCTCTGCTTTGATATCTCTAATCCCCATCTAAGAAGGTGTTGAACAGAGAACTGAATCATTATGGCTTGTAAGCAAAATGGTCTTTTAATTCCCCTAAAGGAATATAGTTTTTCTCTCCTGGAGTGACTGATGAGGAGCTCCTCTATGCATGGAGCACTGCCCTGCTGTGGAGCATCCTCTGCATTTCATCTGGGGCTGCTCTCTTTGCCTGTGAGTGCCTTGCCTCCCCAGCACACTGCACCTGAGCCGAATAAGCTTAGGCTGGGGTGGTGAATCCCAATGGGTGTTCAGAGGCAGCCTACAGGAACCAGTACCGGGGCACATGGTACACGTATCAGCACCATTGCTAACCGCTGGTCTGGAAACAATTAAAGTATCTCTTTGTTTATGCCGTAGCACTGCTGCCTGTGGAATAGCTGTGGGCAGCAGAAGTAGAGACAACAGACCTGGAAAGACATAAAAGCACCGGGGTTTGTGTGTCTCCTCGCTCTGCTTCCCGCCGAGGTTTCTAGGGCAGATCACTAGCTCCCCATCTTGTTTTGTAGCCATTCAAGCCAGTCCCTGTCTGACTTGTCTCTCTGCCAGATGTACAGGCCGGTGCTCAGCAGCAGCTGTGAGCATGGTTGACCACAAACAAACCCGTACGCGGTGGGCCCCTCTCAGTGCTACTCTTTGGGGAAGACTTGGAAAGATCCAGATTCCCTGGCTTCGAATCCGTCGCCACAAATTATTGTTCGCCTGTTGATTGCTCTCTAGGGGATAAAACATCAAGTTACAACCTGTGGTTTTCAGCCCCAATGGATTAGGGGCAGAAAATCCGTTGAGATCCAAGGCTTAGATCTGTTGGTTTGATATGTAGTTCAGTAAAGCACACAGGAGAGGAGCCATGATGGAGGGTGCTTTGCCACATCAGCGCCAGCCAAATTCCCAGTAGGTAGATGCTTTGTGACTAAGAGAGTGAATGCAAGCTAAAAAGGCACGATGCTGCTGATTTTCTGCCTAAACCAGTGGTGATGTGTGTAACTGCTGTTATGCTTCACGGAAAGCGTGGCTACACTTCAATAATGTGAAATCGCTTCTACTTTCCAGTGGTTTGCTCAGCTGCAAATAGTGTTGTGAAATAAATATCTGGGTTGTTACAAAGAGCATCAGTCAGTTTTTCAGATGCTAGGCCAGGTTCTTGGGAATGACTGCTTTAACGTTATCTTGTACACTGAGCAAATTAAATGTGTGCATCCAGGAGACAAAATAAATACTGTGTGGCACTTTTGTTATTGCACCCTCCAAGGCATAGCAGCTGGGTCTGCACATGAAGAGCTGGAGAATACATTCTGACCAAGCAACAGGCTCTTCAGCAGATGAGCCTCAAGCAGGCTGCAGAAATCATGGAAAACCTTCTGCTAACTCAAAGCTAAAGAGAAGTGTTTGTGTCTTAGCTAAACCTGAAGCCCTGCTTGCGTTAGCTAAAGTTTGAATGTAGCTGTACTGACACCGTATATCCAACTTCAGCAACAGACCTGTGCAAGCTGGTTCATTGCATCACAGTGGCAAAAAAAAAAAGTGGGAATGCCAGTTTTCTCTTGTTCTCCTTCAGTTTCCAATTCCTGCCTCCCACGCTTTCTCGCACTGCCCAGGCAGACCCTGTGCTCTCTCATACCCCCAATTAGCAGCTGCCTGCGCACTCCATTCATTTTCTACCTTAACAATTGGCTCACCTTTTCATTGACTCCATCATCTTTCCTCTTGATAAGTTAAATTTTCACCTTGTTAGGCTGCTTAGATCCCACATTTTTTTCCTTCCTCATCTCACCTTCTTATTCAACCCAGCATCATCCCACTCACCAGCAGAGCCTCCTGTTTGACCTTGCCTTCACTGGGCATTTCTTTATCTTTCTGCATTTAGCTTCTTCCTCCATGACTTTACTCTCTCTCTCAGCTGCTCACAGCTCGTTCTCTCTACTCCTCACAGCATTCCTGCTCCTTCTACTCCGCAAGTGTTTGTCACTACAAACTTTTCCTTACTCCCTGCTAATTAGAAAGGAGATGTATTTACTTCCCACCTCTCACAGTATTTACCAGTTTCTCTCATCCCCTGCTTCCCTTGTGTCTCTCTCATCCTACACAATCTCTTGACTACACCAATGTCCTCTATTTCAGATGTATTTTGTTGTCCTTCAACCACTCCTATTGGCTTTCATGCCTCTTATTTCAGCCCCTTGTGTGCCACTGCTTTCCCTACTAGTAAAATCATAACTAGTGGCACAAAATAAAGAATTGTCAAAATGCAACATGGCTTTCTTCTCTCGACTCTCCTGGTTTAGTTACAAGAAGCAAAGTTTCTCACCTGCTGCCACATCTCTTCTGTGATCCCTCTGGCTGCCTCCACGACCCTAGTCCCACCACTACCCAGAAAAATCTGTGCCCCCATTTTCACTGTATGTGCCTCAGTTTCCTTGATTTGTTGTCTGAGTCAGAAAAGCAGATCAAAGGATTAAAGCCAGACCCCCAACACCAAGTACTTGACTCCAGTCTTTGCTCTGTTCAGGAAGGCTTTTCAACTGTGATATGTAAACTACAGCATCTCTTTTCTCAGGAGGCCTTGAACAGGTAACAAGGAACTTGAAGATGGATAAAAATATGAAGAGTCCTAGAAGGTAGAAGTGGCCTGGGGTGAAAGTAGGAGGCTAAATCACACCTGTCTTCTACTTCATAACTCAGAAAGCAGAAAGAAGCAAAGGCAGTGAGGTTTGCTGCTGCTAGATTATTGAGGGAGGTCAGCACAAAAAGGGGAGCAATAAAATTCAGACGTGCTACAACAGGGAGATGAAGCAATTCACACAGAGAAATGCAAAGGTTCTGTTTTGAAGAAATGTTGGGTTTAAGCTATTCTTAAATCATTTTCCCTGAATTAGGAAAACTTGAACCTCCCAAAGCTCCATCCTCCTGAGAATGTGCTGCCAGTGAGAACAGAATCCAAGGTTTATTCAAAAGCACTTCTGCAAGTGCTTCTGAGTCCTTATGAGGGAAGATTGCAGGTCTCCTGTACCCAGTTTACAGAAACCTAGTCAGTCAGACTTTAGCTTAAAGCCACGATGTGGAAACACAAGGAAGCTAAGAAATTTTTAAAAGAAGATCCTTATTAATGATAATATCAATTCAGCTGGTTAGAAACTGAAGAACTGACCTGTACCTGTCAGTAATCCATCCTCTTTCAGACGTGGCTACAAGAGATCTACCTGTCTACTCTAATATTACATTTAAGCTTTAAATCAGGCACAGGTGGCAGGTCTCTCTGGAGAGACCTGGAAAGCATTTCTCCCCTCCTTCTGTTCCTAGATTAAATGATTTGTCATACAGGAGTGGAGACATGCAGTCCCTACATCTCTACAACCTTTTTATTTGCATTTGGTATTTTGAATTTGGCTTTTTTTTTTTTTTTCCTCAAGAAAATGAGCTCAGAAACCCAGAGGTTACCCGGAACAACAAAAACAAGAGGCTTTGATTTGGCCCATCAGGACAATCAGAGTTCTTTTCTCAGTGTGACTCTACATGGTAGAAGGACTCAATCCTCAGCCAGTTTGGGATGAAAGGAAGAGAAAAAGTGCAGAAAGTAAGGGAGGAGTGTAAGTATGGAGGGCAGTGAGCAGCCAGGTTTGGTAATTGAACTGAAAAATCAGTGGTAGGGGAAGTATTACCAACAGCCTAGAAAAAAAAAGATGATCCATCCAAAAAAGATGAAGAATATAGCATACTGGGAAAGGACACTGCTCAGAGCAGGCTTTGGTTTTGTTAGTTATGAACAGGAAAACTCATAACCAAAGGTAGCTTGGAAGGAAAGAAGCACATGGATCAAAGAAGAGGAAATGTCATATTGTATTCACCAAGTCTTTGCCTACTGTTGAACAGCAGCAGGAAAGCAGAGATTTTCGTGCTGGAGTAATAAATCTAAAGAAGTGATTTCAGAGCAGTGTAAGAATCTAGAGCAAAGTGAAGCAACCTTAAGCGATTGTGGGCAGCCCTCAGCATCCTTGCATGAAAAGAACAATATAAAACACACTCCAACAGAAATAATGGGGACGATAGAGGGAGCCAAATTAATTTAAAAAAAAACTTAGGCAAAATTGGTACCATAGCTCCTCCGACAAAAAGAGAGATTAGGAGTCTTCATTAAAGTCCACAAAATTCTTAGTGGGATAGAGAGTGGGAATACTACAAAGCTATTTGACCTGGTGTCAAGAACAAGCAAAGATGCATCAGTAAGATAAGTCACAGCTGGACATTACAGGAATTCAGAGAGGAATGTCAGCATAGAGCAAGACAGAAATGCAACATAAACTGCCCTTACATGGCCAGAGGACAAAAAGTTTGCTCCATGGAAGAACTGGGCATTAGGTAATACTGTGGAGTTCTGTAACTGCCCCAAAAGAAGCTGTGTCTGAGGACTTGTCACCCTGAGATTTCTCAGGCAGAACTGTTGGTATTTTATACTGATCCTGTATGTTGACAAAGTGCTGTGAGTTAGCTTGCCCTCTCCTCTCGGCAGTCACCCTGCTGGAGCTGGTTCAATCCAGTGCCAGAAGACACAATACACAAGAGATCAGATACTGCCTTGCTCAAGATCAAGTCTTGCAGTCATTGTGCCTTGAAACACAGGGTTTCAGTATAACATATTGGTCTTCTGCAAGCAATAAATTAAGTCAAAAGGTTTTGGGGAAAATGGAAGCAAAGACTATGCTTAGAAAAATAGCGAACATTTTAGCAAAAACCTTGGTGGGGAAGGCCTAGGAAATCCGTGCTGTGTGTGTGAAATCTACAGCAAAGGAAAGCAAGGTCTGTGTGTGAAGAATGATATAGGGGGCCTGATGCTACCTCTTATATCTTATCCTTTTTGCTACTCCATTTCTCAAGCGACCCTCACAGCCCTCTGTAGAGCACAGCAGTTGCCATACCAGATCAGCCCACTGGCCCTCCTAATCCAGCCTTCTCACTTCAACAGTTGCTACTCTCTGGTACTTCAAAGAAAGGTGTAAGAAACCCCGTAGTGGACAATTATAGAATAACTTGCCCACAAGGGAAGTTTCTCCCTAATCCCCCACCATCAGTTCGTGTTTATGTTGTGCCTTGAAGCCTGACAGTTTATATCCCTTCTAAAATTTATTTATATCCTGTCTAATGTGACCATGAATGTTCTTGGTACCCATATAAATGTCTAATCCTTTTCTGAATCCTGCTAATCTCCTGGCCTCAATGAAACCTCATGGTAACAAATGCCATGTGTTAATTACACACGGTACAAACATTTCCTTGCACCATTTTAAATTTGCTTCCTTCCAATTTCGCCGGGTATCCCTTGATCCCGCAAAATTAAAAACGGCAATGAAATTAGAGCTTGCTCATTCTTACCGAGCCACACTGCTGTCTTTTGAGTTGTTTCTTCTCTAAACGAGCTGTTCTCACCCTCAGCCAGTTTTCCCTGGTCGGGCTGTTATGCTGTGGCCGATGGCACAGCGCAACACGACGGCTGCACATTCACACAAGCAGCAGCTCTGCGCCCTTGGCTGGCTGGAGATGGCACTGGAAATGGCGTGGAAGTGTGAGGTGTGAAGGGGAGAGGCTAAAAACGAGAATGTTAACTGAATGAGCGAAAGGAAGTGCTAAAAAAAGTCTGAATGGTATAAAAATTATGAGGGAGGGAGGGAGGTCCTGAACTGTGTTTAAACACCAGTTTTGCAGTGGTTTCACTAGAGGAAGGACTCTAAGATGAGGCAGCTGTGTACAGTGATCCTTTCTATCTGTTTTGAACTGGACTGTGGTAGCAAACTGGGAGGTTGTGAGGTGACACAGCGAGAGCCTGCAAAATCAGCGCGGCTTGGTGTGTTCGCTGAAGCTCCATGAGGGACACGAAGGTAATTAATGCGTTTCTGCTGCTGAATACGTTTCCATAAGACAGTTCAAAACAGAGGGCAGCGCAGCTCCCTCCAGTTCGGGGTCAGGACGGACGGCGGCCCTGGGCGTGGGGCTGAGGCACCGAAGCGCCTCAGGGCGGGGGCGCGTGTCCGGCTCCCGCGTGGCGGCCGCGTGCGGAGCGCGAGAAGCGCCGCCTGGGCGGCAGAACAACGTGAGAGCAGAAACCCCGCTTTGCTGCAGCAGGACCCAGTCCCAGCAGCTCCGCGGCATTCCCGCTGACCGGCCAAGGGATCGGGATCGGGACCGGGACAGGGACCAGAAACCGAGGAGCCGCCGCGCGGTGCCACAGCGGTCGGCAACCCCGCCTACTCCGCGCTGGCCCCACCCCCAGTGGGCGTGGTCGGTCGGGCGCCGGGGGCCTGTTGTTGTGGTGAACGCGGGGCCCCGCCCCCTCCTCGTGCAGGGCCGCGCACCGCCCCGCGCGCACCGCCCTCGCGCCTTTTGTCCCCGCCCCACCGGGCCGGCCGCGCCCCGCCCACCGGCCCGTCCCGTCTCCTCATTGGCCCTTCCGCCCTCAGCCACGCCCATCCCGCGCGCGGGACCCCGCCCCTCCCCTCGCACCCCCCCCCCCCCGCCTCCCCCCCCCGCCCCCCCGCGCCCATCTGTTCCCGGCGGCTCCTCCGCGGGGCGCGGGGAGCATGAGGAGCAGCGGGATGATGATGATGGGTCCGCGCGGCCGTGGCGGCTGCCCGCGATAGGGGAGGGCAGCGGCGGCGGCGGCAGCAGCAGCAGCAGCAGCAGCAGCAGCAGCGCCCCCGCCGGCCCTGAGCCGCCCCGTGCGCGGGCGGCAGCGAGGGGGCAGCGCGGGGCCGCCGGGGGGCGGCCGCTGAGCGGCGTGTGGCGCCGGGGGGCGGGCGGAGCCGCAGCGCCGAGCGGCGGCACCGCCACACGCAGCCGCCCGCGGAGTGAGGGGAGGCAGCGACCGAGCGGGCTGGACGGCGGCCGCGGGAGATGTGCCCGGAGGAGGACGGCGGCTGCGGCGGCGGCGGCGGCGGCGGCGGCAGCGTAGCCGGCACCGGCGGCCCCGAGGCGGCGGCGGTGGCGCTGGACGAGCTCCGCTCCTGGTGGGAAGTCCCGGCCATCGCGCACTTTTGCTCGCTCTTCCGCACCGCCTTCCGCCTGCCCGACTTCGAGATCGAGGTGAGAATCCCCCGCGGGCGCCGCTCCCCGTCCCGCCGTGTCCGCGCCCCCGCCGCCCGGCGGGTCCCGCACGCCGCTCCCCGGTCCCGCCCGTGGGGCGGGGGGCGCTCCCGTGTCCCCGGCGAGCCGCTGGGTCCCGGCGCGGTGCAGCGCGGGGGTCTCCGCTCCGCTCCCGGCGGACCCGGCAACTTCCCCGTCGCTCCCGGGAGCGCCCGCAAACTTTCGGCGCGGCCGTCCCGGGGCAGGAGCCCTCCGGGTCCGGGGGCTGCGGGGCGCACGGCGGGGGCGGCCGCGGGCGGAGCGGGGCCGGGCCGCATTGTTCGGCCGGGCCGGTGTCCGCACACAAAGGTGGCGGGGGGACGGAGCCGGCCACGGGTCCCCCGTGCCCAAAATGGTGGCGGCGAGGGGCGGGTCCGGCCCGGTGACCCCCCACCTCTCCCGGGGGTACCGGCGGCTGTTGTTGGGGGATTCCCCGGCGCCGCTCCGCCCGTGCACGAGTCGGCCCCTTTTGTTGGGGGGAAGGGGGGGGTGTCGGTCCCCACCTGGCCGGTGCCGGCGCGGGGTGGGGGGCGCGGAGGGTCGCGCCGAGCTTTTCTCCCGCATCCCGGCGAGGCCGGAGGGCTCCGCGGGGCTCCGCTCATTGTGCGGCTCCGCGGAGCCTCCGGGGAAGCGGCGGTGCCTTCACCACCGCCCCTGTCCCCCACGGAGGGAACGGAACGCGCTCGGCTTTCGTGCCCTTCTCACCCGTTTTCCTCTGTAACTTTCCTGTGTGGGTCGGGGGTTTTTTTATTATTATTTGTTTATTTTATTTTGATTCTTATTTTCGTATGCGCGCAGTTAGCGTCCCGTAAATATTTTGTGCGCTGGCCACAAATGTTACAAGCAAAGTGTGTCCTGGTAGGAAATCTTTTGTGCTTGCTGTGAAAAGCTATTCTTGCCAGCGCGTTGGCAATAAACCGGGTGAATAACGTGGTGGCGTGTGTTTTTTAAAGACAGTAATTGCCCCGTGAATGCAAATTCCAAAGATGCTTAAAAGTTCTATGGGATGCGCGAAGCCCTAAAGAGCAAAACTCCTCGAGCAGGATGTGAATTTCTGAAGAGGGGGAATCCCTTATGCGGTACGAAATCTTGAAAGGGGATAAGGTCTCTCAATGATGCAACTTCTTGCGAAAGGGAACTCCCCTCCCCCTCCTATTGATGCCAAACCATTAAAGGGGGAGGCTCTCCGGGCCCAGCAGCGCAAAGTCTTGAAGGAACCTGAATTTACAATGATAAAAGGGCCAAGGCACTAGCCTTTCACCTTTGGAGGCAATTAGCATCTGGCTTGCTTCACAAATGAAGTAAATGTGGGCTCCCCTTTGGTTCCCGGAGCACGCTTAGGCTGGGGGAGTTAACATCATCACTCGGAACAAATTAACTTGCTTTTTTTGGGGGGATGCCCGGGAGGAGGAGGAGGAGGAGTGCGAGCGGGTTGGTGCCGGGGGTGTTGCAGAGCAGAAGCAGCACACCGAAAACGTCGCCAAAAAACTCCGTGCGCGTGGATGGCCTGCAGCGCTTGGCAGAAAGGGGTTTTAAAGAATGGCGTTTGTCCGAGGGACGGTGGAAATTGCGGTTAAAATCGGGATGCTGCGAGAGGACGGATGCGGCTGTCAGAACTCTGCATCTTCAGGCACGTGGAGTAAATCTCCTTCCCCGGCACAGTGTGAGCAGCCAGCACAAGCAGTTTTAAAAGTTGCTGTTCCTTGAAGCTCACCATCTTGTTACGTCTTGCCTGGTGTAGTTGTTCCAGTCTCATCACTGGTTTCAGGGCTATCTGAGAATGGATTTGCACAAAGAGCTTGCTCAGACTGTTCACAGTGTGAAGCCAGTGGCCAGCGATGGAACTTACACTTTTTTTTAAGAGTGCTGCTCTGATATTTTTTTTTTATTTGGCTGCATAAAGAAGGCTTCTCCCACGGTTTTGGACTTAATAATGCCAGTGCCCCTTCTGGCTGTCTCACTGCTACATCTGAGGTGTGCTTTGAGTTTCAGGGGTGTCTGAATAAAATGGAGGTGGCTGTTTTTCTAGGGGCTTGGGGAGACTCGAGGCACATATTCAGGGGAAATAAAACACTAGCCAACCATCAAAAATTGAAACTATGCTCATCTGCAAATGATATTTTCTTGCTATAGCTTTGGTTATTGTGGGGAGGTGTGCTTGTGGCTGAACACCAGCAGTCTGAGAAGTGAGTGCCTCTTCCCTCAAAAGTTACTGCCCCTCATGGGTAACCCGGGGGTGACTGCCCCAGTCCATTTGGATGCAGAATAAAACAGGTGCTCTGAGTGAATCTGTGTACGTGAAAGGAGAAATGGAGATCTTGGGCTCAGAGGGTTTCAGCTGGAGGATGGTCACGCTCGAAGTCCTCAAGCTTCAGAGCTGAAGTTTGTCCAACTCTGCCCAGTATCTCTGAGGGATGGCCTCACTCTGGATGCAGCTGGCTCTTCTTGGAGGACATTCTCTTCTTCCTAGGAGGTCTGAGTTCCTCTGAACTTAAATCCTGGTTGGTGGCTTTTTTTTCCATTTTTCTGCATCTCCAGTGGGGAGTTCGGTGCTAAACTCTTACAACATCATTATAAAAAGCAAAAGTTTTAGACAAGCCTTAATTCTGATTAAAACAAATATCCCTCTGATTTCAGCAGGCTGGTGAGGTTAAGGTTACCCTGCTACAGTCTCTGCAGTCCCCAAACCGGAAAGAAACTGATCTTCCGATGTGTTTGTGTTCTAATACGGCGTTCTGTTGGTTTGGGTTTGTTTGTTTGTTTTTTTAAAGGTGTAACTATTTTTTTTCTCCTTTCCCCACCCCCTTCTTTTTTTTCTTCTGGTGGGTCTGTCCATAGCTAGCTGAAAGGCTCTGTAACGATAGGCCATCTGGACCCATCCCTCCCATGCTGAGCAGATTTGCTGATGGTATTTGAGAAGTTTGGGGTCTTTGGTAGTACAGGGAGGCAGCGTGGAGCTCTTTTTCTTTTTTTCCCCCTCCCTTTCCAAATTCAAACCCTTCACCCTCTACTTATTGGCGCAGAAGAAAGTGAAGCTTCCAGATGCAGGGCTGCCGTCTGCAGCTGGATGGCAGAAACCTGGGAAGCAGATGTTTTGTTTTTTCTTTTTGCTGGACCATTGCATAGCCACGGACTACAGGGAAGGGGTGTCCAAAAAGAAAGCAGCGCATCCATCAGGCCGGACCCTGGGCATTGTTCGGGAGGGGGTGGGCACAGCTGGCCCTCATGCTGGCTCTGGCAGATGCAGGCGCCTGACGAGGCGCAGGGCTCCTCTTTTCAAATTTCTGCTGCAGCATCACCCAGCGATGGGCTCAGGAGGGGTTCAGCTACCGCCAGCAGGTCAAAAGTTCAGTGGGACAGGAGCGGGTGCTTCGGGACGTGTTCGGCTTCATGCCGTGTTTTTACATGGATCTGAGGATGCCAGAGAGCACTTCTGCCTTCTGGGGTGAGATTTTTTTTTTTTTTTTCCCCTCCTCCCCTTTTAAATGGCTGCCTTGTCAGCCATCTGCTGTACAGAACTTTCATGCCACTTCAGAAGTGGGGTTTTAGTTGTGTTGGCTTGGTTGCTGCGGTGCCTTTCTTGGTGGTTTGTAAAATCACATAATAACAAAATGGGTAAGGTTGCAAGGGACCACAGCAGGTCGTCTGATCCAACCTCCATGCATCAAAAAAATTCTGTATCAAATGTGTTTGTCCTTATCTGCTCTAGCAGCACTCAAGTGGGAGAAGGTGAGGCTGTGTGGATTATGTCATTTTTTTTCGGTAGCCATTGCCTTGATGGACAGAAGGGATGTTTTCCACAGTCAAGTTAGTGCAGGCGATGATAGGGAATGATTTGTTTCCCTCTTCAAGACTGGACTCTAATATGGGACACCTCTCATGACAAAGTGTCTCCTGGCCATGTGCCCTCCCCTCTGCAACTGAAATATCCTCCCGACAGCTGTAGGGATTGTTTGTATCAAAAATATTAGGAGAATATTTAACGTTTTCAACTGTATTTCAGCACAACTTGAAAACACTGGACAGGAGCCAGTGTGGCGTGGCCACCCAGCTCTTTGGCATGTGCTCTCAGGAGCTGTGGACTCAAACATTTAGGAACTTCTGTCTGGGTAGGTCGAGGGGAGGTGACTTTCCAGAATGTGCTTGAAAATAGTCAAAACATTGTTGTTAACTTAGTTTATTTGGAAAAGGGGGAAAAGCCACATTACACAGGGAAAACATAAATCTTTTCCTGTGGTTTTTAAAAGCGCCTTTGGGCAAATTGCCTCTGCTGTTAACTTCACTATGGCTTTAAGATGCTTTTCCTTGCCTCTTGCCCCTTCCTGGCACTTCGAGCTCTGGCTCTGCCTTTAGGTACATTCCTCCCACCCACAGGCAGGGCACTGCTGCTCTTGCCCACCTTTTTCCTCCTGTAGTGCGGTATCTGCCATGTCGGTTCTTGAACAGGCTCTTTCTGTCAGGAATATTATGTGGCTGTTAGAAACTGCTCCCTCGGGTCCCCCAGGAGGAGGAAGAGTGTGGGGAGAGAGAGAGAGAGAGAGAGAGGTGGAGAAGGAGAGAGCAAAGAACAGGCTTTCTTCTATCTGTGCAAACCAGATACAGCTTTAAAAGAAAAAAAAATCGATGTGTTAAACAGAGTGTTAGAATTTTAATACTTTGAAAAAATGTTTCCTAGTGAGGACAGGATGGCCAAATATGCTTTGACCTCCACTCTCCTGTCATGTTAGGTCCTGCCGAAAATTCTTAGTGGAGCCCCTTGCTCTGCCCTTCGGGTGTGTCCCATGTGATCTGTGACACCAAAATGGCACAACCTTCCTGTTCTGTCAGTGGTTTGTATGGGGTTAATTGCACAGACAGTGTGGTACAGTACCCATGTGTAATGTCTATTGGTGCCTCATCCTGTTCTGTGATAGTCGAGATGGTCAGGTAGTTTCTGATCAGAGGAATTTAGAATCTAATTAAGATCCATGCGACAAGTAGGTGGTGCAAGCTGATGAAAATGTTGGTGAATTCATGTAGGTCGGCTCTGCTCCTGTGGGGTAATTCTGAGTTGTTTAAATGCTTTTTCAGTAGAATAGTTCAGGCATTGGGATGTCCAGCCCTCTTGCCATTTTCCTGTTTGATGGTAGTCAACATTAAAATGGAAGGGAGTGGATAGTGACTGTCTTGAAACAACAGTGAACAATAGATCTGCTCGCTAAAACTTCACTCTCGTGTGATGCACCTTGCTCTAGGAAAAACAAATTGAGAAAAGGTACAGTAATTGGCAGTGCAGGGAGAGGTGCTTTGCAGAGAGTAGACAGGGTTGGAAAAAATTATTGGAATTCAAACATACTGAAAAAAAAGTGTTGGTCCCGTGGTGTGGAGAGACCTGTTTATGGACCGCTCTGTGAATTTGGCTTTTATACCAAATGCAATCACTCTGCAATGGCTCTGCTTCCCCTGGGCAGCATCAGCTTCATCAGAGTAGAGGCTGTGAGCTGGGTGTTTGTTGTCTGAAAATCAAGCTTAAAAACAAAGAAATCAGGGGAGTTAACACTGTTTTTATTGTTCTTTCTACCTGTCTCATCCACTGTTTGTTTTAGTTGCTTCGGTGCCCCATCCAGCTCTCCATGTCTGTTCCAGCACCAGTTCTTACTTGCCTGGTCTTCACTTTTGCTGCCTTAGTTATTCTGTTCATAATAGAATCATTAACACTCTACATGTCAGTGTTGGGCTCTAGAGTTCATTGAGATTAATGGAGGGGTGAGGCAGAGAGATACTTCTCAGAGCTGTTGTTTCAAGTGGTCTGCAAATTGGGAAGCATTGTATCAGTTTCCATTTCAAATGCAAGTCACATCTTTCCCAACTGTAGATCTTAAACTTTTAAACAAGTGTTTACATTTTACATAATGATACTCTAGTGTAATTGGATGCAAAGGGGGAAAAAAAAAAAGGAATAGGTAGTTCAGGAGGCTGATATATGAGTTAAAACGTTATCTTAAGCCTATGAAAAGAAACAAGAAGTGACTGCACGAAGCCGAGGGGTGTCTGAACAATGGATAAGGAAGGTTATTTTGACAGCAACATTTTGAATGGATCTGAGTTAGGTGACAGGGGAGTTGGGGTAAGACTGTAGCAGTCGAAGGCAGAAGAGAAAGAGGAATACGATAAGAATTTCAGGGATTTGGATGGAGCACATGGAGGTTGATGTTACAGATTTTGTGATGTTAGTATAAGCAATTCTTCTGCTAGCACAGCTGACACTGAAATTCATGCCTGGTGTTAACTGAAATGTTTGTGCACCCACAAGTTTAACCGTTTAATCTGAATGTATTTAGAAACAGATTTAAGATAATCATGTGCAAGTCTTTCCCCACTAGGAAAAAAATAATGTTTTGTGTAGGAGCTTAAATATGACTTCGCAGTTTGCTTTGTTTAAGAAGACCCGAGTACCACAAACCTGTGCCAATTCAATCAGACGATTTAAACTTCTGCATAGCGCATCTTAATTAGGACTCAGAAGTTTGTTACTTCAGGAATTTGCTGTAACCGAACTAGCTAGAAGTAACACCTTTTAAAGTGTTGCAGCTTTATGTGTAGACCTGCTTAACTGCGGTCTTTCTCTCCCGCGCATAATGCCGGCAGAGCTGTGCCATTCTGCCCCTGGCATCTGTTAAGTGCCTGCATGAAGGGTGAAGAATTAACTTTTGTAATGGCAATCGATGCTTTCATAGACTTCTTTCAGGCAAAAATCTCCTCAAGAAAAGGGCTATAGGTAGAAATGACAACAGCCAAAGAGTTAAAATTCCCGAATTAAAAGTTTATCATGTAAACCTTATCGTAGGTAGGTATGATTTTTTTTTTATTATTATTTTTTTCCCCCCCTCCTCGTTACCAGAAGCAACAGCATCTGCTGTGGTGGTGGGAACAATGCAGCCTAGTGATTCCTCCTTCCTTACAGTAGAGAATCCTGTTAAACACACAAGGCTGTGCCTCAGAGTGTATCCTTTCAGCAGGCTTGTTCCTTTTAATGGGTGCCCATTCCTGGGGTCTCCATTGTTTCACCAACAATAGCACTAGGGGCAGCTGATTTGGTTGACAGAAAATGCGTTAATTTAACAGATCTATTCCCTTTAGCCGGTCTCCTTCCTATTGTGCCCCAGTTCTCCCCCAGTTCCTGGGGAGGAGGGCCTCGAGAGCAGGGTCTGTTAGGTGGAAGGCTCCTGCAATTAGGAGGGGTTTGCAGCCTTTTGTGTGAGGAACAGAAAACAGCTGATGGGGAAAAGTGGTGCTAGTGCAGTTCGCTTACTGCCAGAACACTCATTTTTCTGCTTTTTGGGGGGGCTTTATAGACTGCCTTTACAAGAGGTGGGGGAATAACTCGACCCTGTGCTGATGGCAGTCAAGGTCTTTGCTCAGAGGTGGTCTTGCAGCCCAGTGTGGCAACTCCTTTCAGAGCTGGCTCAACTTCCTGACCAACTCTTTATATCCTGTAAATGCTTAGCTAAAACACGAGCTTTCCATTAAAAAAGTAAAGCTGCTGGTCTTATCCAGGGTAGGACTGCTGAGGGCTGGCTGGAGAAGGCAGTATATAAAGTTAATACCAAATTATTTGAAACACGAGGGGCATAATGGTCCTTAGGGACCCCTGCCCCGGGCCAGGCCACCAGTTTTGGGACTGGTCTTATTTAAAACATTGCAAGCTCTTCACCCTAGATGCACTTACACTGGTTCAGCTCCTCCCTATATTAATGTACCTTGATTCAGCAGTGGAGGGGGGTGTCTTTGTTGGTTTTTACATCAGTGTGGTCAAGCTGGCATGTTCAGCCTGGTGGGAAGGAGGGCACATGCGCTGCTGAGGGGGCAGTGAAACCCAAAGCTTTGCTCTTGGGGGCTGCCGGCTACCAGAAGCATCTTGGCTGCCAGAAAGAATATCTCGCTCCCTTTCAAGCCCTCGCCTCAGCCACGCTTCTGACTCTGTGGTTTGCCCCTTCCCTGGCACCATCCCAGCTGCTCCCTGGGTCCTGGCCGGGCTTTTGGAGCGGTTGTAGTTCCGTGGTGGGAGCGGGACCTCCTGCTCTTGATGGCTGCAAAGCTGCCAGGTCAATCCGCTTGTGGCTCTTGAAACTCTAGCCTTAGTTTAGTTCTGGTTGCTGGGGCTGGTGATGTAAAAGGAGCTCTGGAGGGTCTTTTTCCTCCTCGTTGGTAAAGCCATTAATTCTTTGGCTCTTTCTTTCCAGCTAAGCCTGCTGTAAAGGGGCTGGAGCTTTGTACGGCCGAAGGGTTGGAAGGCAGAGCTGGTATTCTCCTTTCTGGTGAGCCCTGTATGGTAGGGAGTTGTGTGGCAGCAAAAATACTTATATATCCATTACACAAGGCAAAGAGGGTTGTGGTTGGAGGCTTTTTTTTTTTCTTTGCTTGGGTTTTTTTGTTTGTTTTAGGAGGTAAAGGGTGAGAGTTCACTTAAAGAGCTTGACTCTTAATAGAGCTTGTCATTGTTGCTAATATAAAACAAATGATGAGCATGGGAGAGGAGTCAAAGGCTCCCTCTTCTGGTGTGCTGGGAAGGTTTAAATGCTGAAAAATAAGCGAGGAAAAAGACCCCTTCCGTGCTTTCCTGTGTTATTTTGAGACCTCACTTAGGCCTAACCCTTATTGGCCCACCACATAAGTTTCTTCATGTCCCCTGAATAAGTAGCATTAAGGAGTCTCTGTAACAGTGAAATGCATTTTCAAATGCAAACTACAAATGTACTTGCAGGTAGAAGTGGTTTCAGAAGGTTCCCCAACCTGAACATGGAAGATAGCAGCCCTGCCCATCCTTGCATCTGGCATTTCTCAGTGCTTCTCTTTGCTTCTCCTCTTTTCTGCATCCTCCCCTTGCAAAGATCATGTGGTGTCCATGCAGCTTCCAGGCCACATGTGTGCACTGGCATGTAAACATGTTTGGGATGATTGCAGGGGCCAAGTATGCTGAGCACTCTCTCTAAGAAAGCGTGTCCAAGGCTCCAGCACTCCTGTTGCTTTAGGTTGAGTCAGTCCAGAATTCAAAACTTATTGATGGTTGGTTGATGGAGAAATGCAAACAAGGGTTTTGTTGGGATTTTTAGATGGATTTTCCAAAAATCATTTTATAAAGTGCTGTACCTCTGAAATCGATAGGATTTCTGGGCACTAGAGAGGGGGCTTTTTTTTTTTTTCTTTCATATTATCTTATTTTTTCACTGGAGAGCTGGACATCACGTGGCCGTTTTCCCTGTGCTGTTAGTGTGGACTCATGAGCAGAGTCTGGTGGAAACCGAGGACATCAATTCTCGAGCCTCCTTCCAGTGGCAGCTCCTGCCACCGTCACGGATGGCAGTAAAACTGCTCACCCGGATTAAAAACCGCAACACTTTTTTTTCTTCAAAGTGAGCTATGTCTAACCAGAAGCAGTTCCCCCAGCCAGCTCCCTCCACAACCCCACAAAAGGGTTGTGCCGGCATGACTGAAGCAATGGCACAGGAATGGAAACAGGCAGTGGGGAGGGGAAGGGCTTTTTATAGCTGACACTTCTGGTGAAAGAAGCGCTTATCGCAGTGCAGCCCTGGGTAGCAGGTGGAGTGAGCCTGCACAGGTAACAAGAGGTCATGCAGCCATGAGGGCACCTGGGGAAGAACCCTTATCAGCCTCTCTAAAAGAGTTTTGGGCTGTATCAAGCCTTGCTATATTTTTTTTTTCCTTTTTTTTTTTTTTTAAAGTTAACATTCTGGTTAGAAAAAGTTTAAACCGAAGTTGGATGGTGAGCCTGTAAATTGTTCCTTTCAAAGTCAGTCCTGAACATGCAGTTGAAATCATGTTGAAACTTCACTGTAGCCGAAAGTCCTGCACAAAAGCAAAATAGCACAAAACCCTTCCTTAGAAATTCAGGCTTTTCTTTAAAAGCAAAACAAACCAAAAAGCGTCTCCTCCAGAAAGGTTTCCCTGAGGCTCTGGTCACCCAGCAATGCAGATATCTATCCATCAGGATTTGTTTGCCTGTGCTGAAGAGGCTGGAGCAGCTTGCCTTGTCGGACAGGGCAGCCATGTAGAATAAACAGGGAATAGCAGTCTCGGTTTCCTTTCTTTCAGCCCAATACAAGGTGCCGAGGCACTGAAGACTATTTTGCCCTTAAGATAATTGTGTGTTGGAGAGGATCAAAGGGCTTGAGGGGGTTTTTTTGGTTGAAAAGGGATTTTCTCCATGGACAGCTGCAGTAGTGCATTAGTAGTGCAATGGATTATCTTTCCATGATCTGTAGGATCTCAACCAGCTATCGAGGGGCCCCGCTGAAGGCTGCTGCTTGGGGGAGGCAGAGTGAAAGTCTCCTGTAACAGGGAGACCTGTAATGCCTGGGAGCTCGGACCACTTGACTCCCCCTGCCCCAGCAGGGCGGGTGGTGCTGGATATTCTTAGACTGCAGATAGTACTGGGAGCATGGGGAAAGGGAGCCCAGCTCTCAGTTATGACTAACTGCAGCTGATGCCCTGCATCCACCCTGCTCTCCGATGGAAGTGCTTATTAAGGAATGTGAGAAGCGAGCTGATTCCAGCTGCTGTGGCATCCCGTAAAGGGCAGTGTGTAATTTGGGAGGGTGTTGCGAGTCCCTTCGTGGAACAAACTACTCTCTGTAGTAAACATCTGACCTGCCCAATGCCCGGACTTTCTCATTTTGGGAAGTTTTGGATGATGGCTGATCTGCAAATAGCCATGGGATTGAGAGGATGTCCCTTCTCATGCCTGGATGTGTATCAGTATCCTTGCTCTGTGCTTTTCGGTGGGGGAAGGCGATGCATCTGGCCTGGCTGTAACAAGGGTGGCAAGAGGGGATGGGACAGGGCTTGGTGCTATCAAAGGTGGAGATCAGGTCACGCTGTGCCCCCCTGACACAGTTTCAGGGCCGGGGGATGAGGGGGCTGGAATGTGCAGGGCGGCAGAGCTGTCAAGGAATGCAGGTCCCCAGGTGGCCACTTCAGTCACTTGTGCTTAAGTTGGGCTCAAATTGCATCTGCGTGCTGGTTAATGAGTGTTGGGGCAGCTCTGCCCTGGCAGGTTCTCCTGTGTGCACATCCTTAGGTAGCAGGATGCCAGAAAGAGAGGGGTGACAATAGTATCTTGGGAGGCAATAAACTCAGCTCCTCAGCGTTTTTAGAATTTTCTGCTGACTTTAATCATGGAAGTTTTGTCACTTTTTGGCTGTTTTTATTTTCGTGACTAGTGAAGCACAAGCTGGGATGAACCCAGCTTTGAATTTCAGGGCTGAGTTTTTTTCGGGACAGGCAGTTGGAAAGAGTTGTCTTTTTTTGTAAGCAGGACTGGTTTCAGAATTAAAGGATGAACACGGACCGCCATATGATGTTGTGTTGTTTTTCCTTGGAGTACCAACTCCAGTTTATAATCATTGCCTAGTCCATAGCCAGTTGGCAGGAAGGCTGCTGTGAAGGGATTGATTATTAGTGGATGCTTCATTGTGCTCTCCAATCCTTTCTTGATCTAACCAGTTTCCTTCATTTGGAATGGCTGTAGTCAGCAGAGAGAAGAGAGAGAGATGTGTCTTCTCTCTCAGCAGCGCTGTTTCATGTTCATGGGATATACTCAGGAAAAAAAGGGTCAACAGAAAGTGTCAGCACTTGAGTGTTCTCATAGAAAGCCAGCTGGCTGGCTGGAGACTGCTCGCAATTTTTCTGTTTCCTCTTGTGATTCTCTCAGTATTTGTTTTCAGAGTGGTGACTTAAAACTTGTGCTGTTTGGTGTTGAGCATCCTGGAGGCTCTGCTCTCTTCCTGGGAAATGCACCAGCAGAGTGGAAACATCATCAGGAAGGAGAGCTAGCACTCAGAAATGTGAAGACACACTGGCAGCTGTGGCAACTGGAGCTGAGTTAGCATTTAAACTGGCAGTGAGGACACACAGAAGTACAGATGCAGCAGCACAGGCTGGAGCTTGGACAGCAACATCTGCCAGGCTCCTCGGATAGATGCTGGGATGGTTTGGTTGTGCTAAACCACATCCTGCTGCAGTTCCTCTGATAAACCTGGGCTAGCTAATTAAAAGTTAGCATGTGTGCAGCTATGCAAAATGCAACCGTGGTGCAGAGGAGTAGCTGGTGCTGCTGTGGGAGAAAGGGAGTTTGAGCTGGGTCTGAGCAGGAGCAGTTGTACAAGTAAGGGGCCAATGTAGGAGGTGGTGTGTCAGGCTTGGGCTGGGCTGCACATCCTGCCTTCCCTGCCTTGCTGGGCTGAGGCTGAACAGTAGCAGTTGGAAGGGGACAGCTGAGCTAAGACTTAAAAGGCAGAGGGGTAGGAGACTCCATGCCAGGTCTTGGAAGCATGATCTTAACCCTCTGCTTGTCTCCTCCTTTCCTCCCCCACTCCCAAAGCCCCTCTTGGGCTGTGTGGAAGTGTCCCAGTTCTTGCAGCTGTGTTAATTGTAATGGGTCATTTAGTCCTGAAATCCCTGTTTAAAAGGGGCAAGTCCTTGCCTCGTGTGACAGCTGCCGCCTTGCACTTTTCCCCAGGCTGGAAATAACTGCATATGACACAGGAGCAGAGCGTGGCATGGGGGAGGGAGGAGGGTTTCTGGCTTCCTCTTAGTGCTGTAATGGCTTTGCTGTGTGACTCTTCTCCCATGTGGACCATAGCAGAGCCATGCCTCACATATTTAGCAGATCTCTCAGTTGGCAGTGCCTGGGCGATGGGCTAATGGCCTGGTGCTCTCCAGACTCAGGTCGACTGGAGTCTTGCTGTGCATCTGAGAGGGACCAGAGAAGGGACAAGGGATGGTGGTGATGCAGGATGCTTATCTGAAGCATCAGGGAGCCTCTCTGGAACCAATGTGCCTGCCCATTTGGAAGGGGGAGCCTCTCTGTTATGTGCAGAGGCAGAGAGAAGGAGAGGGAAGGTGGGAAGATTTCTGCTCCCTGCTCCCATCCCCTCTTCAAAATCCAAAGCTCTGAGCCCATGGAAACCTGGCCAGCTTTTCCTTCTAGCTGAAGAGCTGTCTCCTGATTGGAATGACAGCTTTGAACTGGAAGACATTATTTCATTAGCGTGCTAATCAGATACAGAGATTACCTGATTGGCTACTTAATAATTAAATGAAGTTGCCTGTAATTCTTTGAGCACACACAGAACTAATTAAATTAACCCTTCACTGCCCTGCATGCCTGGGATGCACTTGTGTGAAATGGAGAGGGCAACTTCCCCAATGTGGGGACTGGGAGCAGAAGGGTGTGGTGGTCATGAAATATCTAGTGCTGAACTGCCAGAGTGCTCTAATCAAGAGCCTTACCAAGAGAGGAGAAGATGACATCCTGTTGTACCCTTCCAGTTTAGTTGGCATTTGGCACACCTGGTGTGTGTTCAGTGTGTCTGGCAATGCTCTATCAACAAATCTCCAAAAGGCCTAGAGAATGCACTGGGCTTATGGAAGTTGCTGCCAAGGCATGTGCTGTAAACCAGCCCGTGGTTTAGTATCACCTGGTGAAACGCTGAGTTTTAGTGAAGAGATACACTTGGCAGTTCCTGAGGAGAAACAGTCAAGCGGAGACCAGAAGATGTTCTCCTGTCTTTTTGAAGTATTATTCTTCCCCATCCCCACAGGCACACAGCCCCAGACAAGCCAGGTTGTTTCCATGCATTTGGCAGGATTCCACTACTTAAAACTTCTTGTTGACCACCTATTTCTCTCTTGTGCTGCAGTGTCTGCTCGAGGAACTGCATGTTGCACATGCTTACAGGGGTGTATTTCCTGTAGTTTGAGGAGGACACAGAAGTCATATCAGTGCCATAACTTTTATTATAGATTGGAAAAAAATGTAAAAAGAGTAATGAAGTTTCCTTGTGTTTTCCAGCCCCAGTGTTCTGCCCAAGCTTTCAGCTTCTGTAATGCTAGAGCTGTGGCAGTTTGAAATTTATAGTGAAAGGCTAATTTTTATACTGTGTGAGAATATTGTTTCCATGTTGAAGACACTCCGTGTTTGATCATTTCATTGCTAGGGTGAAGAGTCAGCATCTGTAATTTTTTTGTATCCATTTTTAGTACTAAGCACTGGGTTGAGGCAAAGGAAAGCTACCTTATAATAATCCAACTCTCTTCCCTTGCTGCTGCCACTGTCTCCTTCTAGACTTTGCCCATACATGTTAAAATGAAACTGTCAAATTAAGCACATTTCACTGTCATCCAAAGCTAAACTTGGCAGAGAAGAGCCCTTGGACCTTCTGGCCTAAGTTAACCACGGTTGGCTTCAGCTACCCCAGTAAGGAATTGCTGCGTTGTGCAGAACAGCTTTCCCCTTACCCCTGGCCCGTGTTACTGAATCTGTCCTCTTTTCCCCTGAAGATTGGTTGTAGCAGCAGTGCCCTTGGAGTCAGCAGAGGGATAAATATCTTGAGCCACTGCTTTGTCTTTAAAATCTGGCTTCCACATGACAGGCAGCCCGAAATGCCTTCAAAAACAGGTCAGGAGACTGAAGAAAACAGGGAGGATGGGAAACAAAAGGGCAGCTCTCAGGGTAATTAGATGGTTTCAGTGCTCCCTCTGGCAGGGAGCATTCGCTGGTGAGACACGACCCCCTGTGCTGACTCTCTACGGATGTGGGTATGCTGACAGGGTTTGAAGGAAGAGCAGAGGGCAGAGCCAGCGAGCCTTGGGATCGTGTGTCCCTATTGATCCCTCCAAGATTTAGCATCTCCACTTCCAAGGGAAGCCATCACACCTGCTCTCCCCACAAACTGACCTTTGTTGTCCTTCCTACACACCCCCAAGCCATCCTGCAGCAGAGCCATCCAGAGGGAGGTCTCTGGGAAGGTGCTTGCTCCTATTTTGTGAGCCAGTGGGCAGGCACAGGTCTTAAAAGTGTGGGCTTGGGGAAGGCAGGGAAAGTGTGTACAGCACACACAAGATCAAGCTGGAGCCCAGCTGCAGAGGGCAGTTAGGTATTAGTATTATTAATATTTGATGGTGTCCTGTTGTAAAAGGACAATAAGTGAAGCTAGCAGGTCTGTGTCAGGCCTGTTGCTGCAGTAAAAATTCGGAGATTTCTGAAACAAAGGATGTTCCAGCGTGTAGTGGAAGTGGCCATTTGAATGCATCTGACCGTAAAGATGCTGCCTGCCAGCAATTTTGATATCTGAGCTTGTGGGACTCACTCCTATGGGTAAAATCAGGCTCTGTCAGACAGAACCTGAATGCTGGAGTTTGGGTTTGGGGATGGAGTTGGGGGAGGCTTTTTACCTCTTCTGTCTTCCTCTTTGTTTTTGTTTATGGGTTTACAAAGTCAGATTAGCATTTCAGTGTTGGAGGCGAAAGCCCTTGGGCTGTGGTGGAAGGTGGCCTGATTTAGCCAGTTTGGGTTTACTGCTCCTTTCCCAGCAGCAATTCCCTTCCCTTCCCTTCCCTTCCCTTCCCTTCCCTTCCCTTCCCTTCCCTTCCCTTCCCTTCCCTTCCCTTCCCTTCCCTTCCCTTCCCTTCCCTTCCCTTCCCTTCCCTTCCCTTCCCTTCCCTTCCCTTCCCTTCCCTTCCCTTCCCTTCCCTTCCCTTCCCTTCCCTTCCCTTCCCTTCCCTTCCCTTCCCTTCCCTTCCCTTCCCTTCCCTTCCCTTCCCTTCCCTTCCCTTCCCCTCCCCAAACCTTCCCAAACCTTCCCTTCCCAAACCTTCCCAGCTCTAGTGAGGAGCAAAGCCTTGGGCTTTTCCCTGTTGGGAATGCGCCCAAGCTGCAGCTACCCCTTCAGTGAGTCTGAAGGTAGATGGGCAGTGTCACAGAGAAGGGTAATTAGCCTTCTTTTCAGGTAAGGATACCTTTTTTATTGTTTTCAATGGTAGCACAAATTCTGGGGCAATAAAAATAAAACAGCCTCAAACACCTCTCAGTCCAGAACCTGTCCACTTTTTCTGGTTGTAGCTGCTGGCCTAATAGGTGTTGCCTGTCAACAGGCTTGGCTTTTCTTTAGTTGTGGGAATCTCACATCCACGGTTCTGTTACTTTTTAGAAGGCAGTGTACTGAAGAAAAGAGAAGCCCATGCCCCTTTCCTCACCCTGTCAGGCTGTATTCAGTCACAGCAGTGTAATTTTAGGGCAAGTCCAGTGGGTTGAAGTCAGTGTACTGCAGACTTACGCTGCAATTGCACTAAGCAGTGTCTCATCCGAAACCAAAGTTTTCTCTTTGGGCTGTTCTGTGTTTGTTCACCAGACCTGACTGCTGCTCCATGCAGTATCCAATCCATATTCTGAATAGGGAATGTTATAGGAACAGGCTTATGTGCTCCTATAAGGCAAGACTCTTGTATGCGGTTCAGCACGCAAACTTACATTCACACAAGAAGCTTAAAGAGGAGGTAACTTAAACATAAGAACTTATTTGTGTTTATTGCTCCTTTATTCTGAAGAAAAGGTTAAGTTTTTCTTATAGATATTCCCCCAGTTTGTTTAAATTGTTAAAAATTGGCTTTTCACCCCCTGTTCGAAGAGGGCACTGTATTCTTTGTTGGAAGACTCTAAAAAATCTTCTCAGCTTGTAGCTGTTAACAAAAACTGGTTTGAGTCTGAGTAAAAACATATTTCTGTAGATTAGTTTCATCTTCTCGGCTGTCTCAAGTCAAATTCTGATTTTTTTTTTTTTATTCTGATATAGTATTTTATAACTGGTAGTACTTTGTGCTACCGCTCTCATTGCTAGGACACTGTGTGCACACCTTCATTCCTCCCTCCCCTTCACATTACTGTTTGCCTGCTGTCTGGGAGAGGAGTCGTTCAGGGTGCCAATATGTTAAGCTGTTGAGAGAATGGGGAGAGATGAGATGAAGGTATTGTTATGCTGGAAGGTGTTAATTGGTGCTATCAACCACTTGTTTGATTTCTAGACAATTACAGCAGTCCTTGAAGTTGTGTCTGAGCCAAACAAATGGCAGGAGCTCTGCAAGTTCCCCATCTTCTCTTTTTTTTGAGTGCTTATTTCCCCATTGCCGCTCGCAAAAATTGGCAGGGCTATCTATACACACGTGAGCCCAGAGGATGTGCCTGGATCTTGAGGAGTTAGGTGGGTGTACTGCAAAACAAAAGTTATCACATTGCATGTGAGCCCTGGCCCAGCCTGGTTTGGCAGAGGCAGGGTATGGGTAGGAGATGCTAAACTGTGTGGTTCTGAGTTCCTTAGAAGCAGAGGAACTAATGTACTTGGGTGACGTTTTCTTCTGTGATGTTTCCTGTTTAAGAGGCAGATGCTTGATATTATCTAGGGCAGTCCTCTTGTAGGACAATACCCAGATGCCAAATTGATCCCCTTATTTGTAGTCTGGGATTTCTGCCCAGAGAGAGGCCAAGTGAGAGTCTCCATTCCTCCCCCTGTAGGAGGGACAAGTTTCTGACCTGTGGCACCAGAAGAGTGGCTTGCTCCTCTGCAACCAAAGAGGAGGAATCCTCTCCACTACTGCCCTTTCTTCTATAGCTTGGAAGTAAGGAACCATCCTCATTTCCCTGATTTATTCTACTTTTTTTTCTGGATGCAATAAGAATTGGGATGGGGAGTAGCAGCTGCTGCAGCTTGGATTCATGATGGGTGGAGTATTGCCACATTGCTGTCCTACCCGGTGTCATGGGTTTGCTTGCTTCTTTTCCTGAATGTTCATGCTGTGCACCTGGTTTTGTGCTATGGCTTATGTGGAAAACAGAGTGAGAGAAGGCACCTGAACAGAGAGAAGTGTTGCTAAATGGTGGCTGAGACCTTGAGGGTGTTAATGACCTGTGGAGACCATTATGAGAGGAAAGTCAGTCAAGATTGATTTCAGAAAAGACTGATAAGGAAAGCCCAATACAGAATTACAAAAATATGTAGTCAGAATGAACCTCTGTTAAGTCTCTAGTCCAACCTCTTGGTTGGATTCAGGCTGTTACCAACAGTAGGTCAGGTTAACCATGGTCTGAAGAATGCATAATGCTTTTCTCTATTCTTTTCCGTTTTCAAATCCCCCCCCCCAAATAGAGCAGAATTGTCAGAAGAGTTGTTTTAGGAGAATGTTTAGCAAGGCATGGTCTAGAACTGTTACCTGAAGTTAAGCTTGGGCAAAAGGGGAACAGTTAGTTCTGAGGCAGGGATACACCTTTTGCTGGTGTTTTTTTGAAACTCCCTTCAAACTGTGACTTGGAGCCTTTTTTTCATTCTGTAAGGGAATAGCTTGAGGGATGATTGTTGCTTGTGCACTCATACCATCCTTCAGGAGTCATTATGCAGGCACTCCAAATGGGACCTGTGTGTAAGCACCATACAAAATAGCAGCTGTTGCCTTGAGAGAAATGCCTTAGGCCAGACAGGAAGATTATTATTTGTTTTATTATTGAGAACAGGTAGCCAAGAGTTCTGGCCTTTAGTCTTTTAATACATTGCTTGTTTGATCCACTCCTACATGCCCAAAATCTGTGTGACTATCTGGTCTCTGCATCCCTATCAGCACATTCTCAGGTGTGTCAGTGCATCTCTTTCTGGTGCTAAACTGAAGCAGGTCAGGCAGCTGATCTGGACAGTGGATTAAAAAAAATACAAAACACCTCAACTCCCATTCCCAGTTATTTTTTGCCTGGATTAGTTTTATGGGCTGGCTCACAGGGTGGCCTGGCAAGTACTTGTGCCAACCATACCGTGGTATTGAGTTGGAATAAGTGGTGAGAATGAGCAAAGGGGCAAGAATAATCTAGTGTTCAAAGTGGACTGTCATGTCAGACTGATCATGCAGGGGTTTATCACTGTCAGTGGAAAGAAATTGAACTTTGAGAGATGAGAGGAGTCTATTTTAGAATGACATGAATCACTCTGAAGGTGTTTCCCTCTTTTCTCCATGGATGATGAAGAGGAACTGAGTGCACGAGCTCAGACAAGATATCAGACTTAAACCTCACTTTGTGACTCTTATATTTTAATAATGAAAATATTGGCATGCCTGATTATTGTTCATAGTGCTTCACCTTCAGTGCTGTTATAAATATAGAAAATGTCACCAGCTAGAAGCAGAATCCCAAACCTCCTAACAGGGCAGCTGTGAGCAATAGCAATACCATGAAAATCCAGCTTCTCACAATCATGTAACTGGTTGAAGAGATAACTATTAGCTATGTGAGGGGAAAAAAAAGCACTTTTAACTGCTGCCCATTACCTTACCTTTGGGTAAGGCTGCCCACAAAATGGGGATGATCCTGCACACTTCTCAGAGTTTCTGCCTGCAGTGATGGCTTCAAAGACCAATATTGTCTGCTTGCCTGCTAATGGAATTTGTACTTCAGCTCAAGTGGTAGCAATGGTAGAGGAGGTGGCTGCTTCAAACCACTGCTGTGTCATGATAGTGAGGAGTTTATTGTACATTATTATTGGGGGGGGTTGTGTTGAAACTGATGCTAAATGATTACAAATTCGGTTACTTGACAGGAAACTATAGACTTACAGTCGTCTCTGCAACATTTAATTCAGCACCTTGTACCTGTAGATTGGTTTTAATTACAGGGTCATATTCTTTTTCCATGGTCTTGTTCTCTAGAACAGATGGTGTTGAGGGCATAAACCAAGGCTGTGCACTGAATGAAGCTGTTGGCTGTGTGGTTCTCACCTCATTTGCTAGAAAAGTTTGAAGGTGGGCAGGATATGAGAGGTGAAGACTGTCATAGGAAAAGAAAGGATGTCTGTTGGTTATGTGAGGGTGTAGTGCTGTATCTATCTAGCCAGTGGCAAGGTCCGTGGCTCTCCCCTCTTCTGCCCTAAGAGATCACAGCTCCTTTTCATCCACCAGTTCAACTTTGTGGGGCTGTGCTTATGAAGGGAAGAGGTGGAATGATCCAGGTTTGAGAAGCTAAATGTTAGAGGGTTTGTGTTTGTTTGTTTTTTTTATCTAAAATTGTTTTGTTTGGTTGGTTTACAATAGAGCCCTAAAATGAGTGGAAGAGGACTAGGAATAGAGAAATAACAATGGGTTTTGCCAACAAAAACATGCTGATGTCAAGTTGCGTGTTCAGTCTCAGCACTCACCTTTGTTGCAGAGACTCATGGCTTCCAGGTGAGTTGCTTATGCCTCATTTCTCACAAGAAACCTTCGTTTACCTGGCTGGGTGGCAGTGCTCTCTTCCAGAGCAGCTCAGGACATGTGCCTCTCCTCAACTGTGGCAACACAATGATTTACAAACTATGGGGAGCTGGAAAAGAGCATAATTAAGCCAAGGGAGACTGGCATGAGGTCCTAGATGACATCACAGACAGGCCCCACAAATTACTGCATTGGCTGAAGCACAGAAGGCAAAGGCTCCTTCACCCATTATTTGTGCTCCAGAGGTCTGGCTTGGGCCCTGGCTCTTTCCATGTGTCTTCATTCCCAGCAGCTGGACATCCAGATGATCCAGATAAGGGTGTGTTTTTCATTTGCTGTATTGGCCAGCTGAGGAACAGCCATGGGTGCTGGCCAGTACAGAGCCAAAATAGGGTGATGTGTTAAAAATGTCAGGGCTGAGTTTATGCTCAGTCCTGCTTCGTGGCATTTCTGGTTCAGACTGAAGCTGTCTTAACTGTATTGCTGAACTTCAGCCTTAGAAAGTGATGAAATGGAAATTGGTAATGGTGCTGCAGGGAAGAGCCAGCCTCTGCCACAAATGCCCTCGATGGCTTTGGTCAAGGCACCTTGCTCTCCGTTGCTTTCCCTGCCTCTGGGGTGTGTTGCTACCTACTCACCTTCTTGCAGACCTGGGAAAAATAGCAATTAAATCTCTGTTGTGTTTTAAATGCTGCCATAAAAACGCCAAGGACGAGGCTTGTGGGATCGTTTTTGGAAGTGGGGGGAATAATCTCAAATAGAGGTGCAGCAACCAGATGCTTAAATGGAGTGGCAAGTTTTGCTAGTGTTGGTCAATTTTTTCCCCCACCAATTTCTCATTTGTCAAGTCAGATTTAAAATCATTAATTTGTAAATAGATTGAGAAAAGAGTTAATGCTTATTGGATTGAGATCCTACGTGGAGGCCACCATAGAAAAAAGTCTGTGAAGCGATTAATAGCTTATTTGGTGGCCAGACTTGGAAGCAAAGTAGCAAATTAGACACAGGGATTCATAAAAAATAAGAAGGATAAAAATCAATATTGAACAGCTGTCTTTACTTCCTAGTCTCACACTCTCTTGTACTGAATGAAGTGTAATGGAGATGTATGTGATTACTCATTTTATAACTGTTATAAAGGGTTTGAATAATGGGACAGATCTCGGGTTGGTTTTACAATCCTAAATGTGACATTTCTCTCTTCACATGCTGTCACCTGAACCGTCATGGAGAGTCAACTGTCTGCATGGATTATGTGAAAGAAATAGTTACAAGTGAGGCTGTACAGCAGTGTAAAATCTGAAATACACCAGTTAACAACGAGCGAAGAGGGAAGTAAGGGTTTGGGTGTCCTCTTTTGGGTGAGGACAGGAGGGAACAGGGGGGAAAATGAGCTTTAAGGCTACTGGAATTGAAGGAAATGAGAATGGAGGGAATTGCCTGGATCAGCAATATGCAGAGTGCCATACTGGTTGTTGGTTTGAAGTGTTCTGGTATCAGATGGCTTTCTGACTGTGTGATTACTAGCAGACTCAAAATTGTAGGATATGCAGCTCTGACTCAGAAGACAGATGATTTTTCTGATAGAAATCTGTAAGACCTAACTTTTTCTTTTTAATAACGTAACTATTGTAGTCCCAACAGATCCGTGGTTGCAAAAATGCAAATTTCTGTATGTCTGATGAGGTTGCCTGTATGGAGTGGATGTTGTCAACAAGCTGGCTGGTGCTGCTGCTGCTCCAGTCTCTTCGGGGATAATAGAATCTGGGAACAATTAAGAGGCAGTGTAATCAGTTCCTGGGGGCAGGAGCGTACCCTCTTGCTTTTCAGCATTCCCTTGGCTGACTCATGAACTCTGTTGATTGACTTGGGAAGCAAATGAATCCAGCTCTCCTCTGCAAGGAAGAGTTATGGAGGCAAGGTGGTGAGAGGAATACATCAGATCTCAGGCAGCTCCTGCCCTCTGTGCTGTGAAATGTGTGGAATTTACAATGGCTACTTAGCTGCTAAGCAAGTAGGATTTTTTTTTTCCTTTAAGCTCTGTCTATCCTTTAAACTAAGAAATACAACCAGCTATAGCTAGGAAATGCTCATGTATAAGCACAGAGGACAGTCTTGGCAGCTTGCTGGAAAACAAACTGTAACTAACTGTAGTTGTCTAAAAATGTATCCAGCCTTGCAAGCACTTTGTATGGGCTTTGGTGATCAAAGGAAGTGGTGTGTTTGGACTCACATCTCCTTGGGCTATCCTCTGTTATTCGGCTATTCCCAAGCAGGTAACTAAGAACTTTGCTTTGGGGTGCAGGTAGACATCTTTGCTTTGGGGTACAGGTAGACATCCCTGCTTTAATGCACTCTGTATTTCCATGTTTCCTTCCACCCATGAATCCTAAGGGTGCTAGTGGCTGGTTAATGAGTGCAGGCAGGCAGGATCCCCAGAGCCAGGCAGCGTCCTGGTCTCACAGGTGAGGCACAGTGTGCTGCAGAGGGGTGAGGTGACGTGCCACAAGCTTGCTGCACGAGTGTGGGCAGTCTGCAATACAGACCGGATCATCTGTCCTCCAGTCCTACATGTGGGAAACACAAGAGCCCTTAAAGCATGAGAGTGTTCAAGACATTTCTTTTTTCTTTAGCGTTACTTAGTTCTTTTGCCAAACAGTCTCTTCTTTTTTTTTTCCTTTTATTTTAAATACTCTGTTTTGATGGCAGCGTGCTCTAGGTAGTTGCTCATCTCCCAGGCACGTGGAGCAGGGATAAAAGCTTGCAGTACACCAAAGTGCTTCCAAGGAAGAGATGGGCTGCACGAGCAGGACTTGCCCCTAACCAGATTTGGTTTCTGGTATCTTACATTCAAGAATGAGAAAAAGGCCAGTGGTAAAAAAAAAAAAAAAACCAAAACAAAACAAACCAGCTCCCAGAGGCAGAGTGTGCTGGTGACAGGAGAAGCTGCTGAGGGAAGGGAGAAGAGACCAGCACATGGAAAATAAGCTCCTGCTCCCTCAAAAACATGCATGCAGAATGATAGCGGGGTGGGTGTGGGGGCGTGTAAGCAAGTAACATCCCAGAAGCTGGAAGAATAAAATGAAAAGGCAGCAGGATCAGCCCGCAGATGAAAGGCAGCCCCTTTAACATTTGCTCCCGGACTCCGGCAACTCTCAGCAGTTGGCTGGAGACTAAGCTGGACGGTCCTGTGGAGCTCCAACAAAGGGACGAAACAAACCCCCGTCCCCCGGGGCCCCCCTCCCCGACAACGCGTGAAACAACTTGATAAATGATTGCTCTGTCAGGGGACGAGGGGATGGAGACGTCTGGGAGCACAGGGGGAATGTATCTAATTCAGGCGTGAGGGGAGCTCGGGGTGGGAGAGGGGAGCAGGCTGAGGGGCGGTGGGATGGGGCAGCAAAATTAGTAAGTGTGGGGAAGTGGGAAGGGGTGAGTGGCTCTCTGGAGAGGTTTCTGGGGAGCAGGCTGTCAGGGCTTGGGGGGCTCGGGTGAGCTCCCCCTACCCCCGGCTGTACTCTGCCTCCAGCCCCCATGCTCCCATTACCTCATTTACAGGGGATGGCAGGAAATACAAACCTCCCCCCGCCACTCCCAGCCCAGTCCAGTCCGGGCTGCTGATAGCATTGAGAGCTGCAGAAACAGGAGCCCATGCCCTGGCTCTATACAAGGGAACATTAATTACCCTAAAACAAAAACAAGAGGAGTTCACAGCTGGGGCCCAACACTTCAGATTCCCCCTCCCTTCATCCCTCCCTCCCTCTTTTCCCTGCTGCTCCTCCAGAGTATGTGCAGGCCAGCTATTTATACAGTCTGCCTTCCTAAATGGCTGATGCTGGGCCCAGAGCACCCTCAGTGCCCAACGCTCTGCCAGCGGGGTTTGCAGGGACAGCGCAGGCATCTTGCAGGCGGAGACGATCCAAGGGCTGGATCCATGCTGCGAGAGAAGCAGCATGCCACCACCAACAAACCAAAAAAAGACTGTGGAGTTTGTGAAAAGCCCTGGCAGCTGGAATAACGAGCGGTCCTGCACAGTCTGGAGGGCTGCTGACAGAAACTCGGACTTGGGCGGCTTATCTTGGCAAGGATGGGAGGGAGCATTGGGGAAACTATAGTGAGTTCTGCTGGAAGAAAATAGGAATTTGATGGCGGCGTCTTTTTCTTCCTCCCCCTCTGTGGGAATGGAGCAGAGAACTTAATTTAGAGCCCTCTCGAGCTGCTGGTTAATAGACGCTTGATTCAGGAGGCAGCTGCTGCCACTACTTACAAGGTGACCCAGAGCCCTGATCCAGCGTGTCCCAGGCCACTCTGTCATGAGCACCAGTTGCCAGGAATAGAGAGTGCGGCAACACGTATAAATAAATAAAATGGGTGCACTTCTATGTTCGGCTGATGAAGAGGAAGGGCCTGGCTCCAGGAGAACTAAATGCTGAGTTTTGTTGTATTGGTTGCTGTCACCCGTCCAAAAAGAAGTCGGCCCCAAGCCTCGCTCTTGGGGCACATCGGCAATAAATACTAACAAAAACAGGTAAAACGTGAGGAGGAGTGTTCTGAAACATGTGGAGGGCCAGCTGTCAGCTTTAAGTGTGTCTTCACAGGAGAATTTGATCTCCCCTGGATATTGCCCTTCCCCTTCTCCTCTGTACCCCTGCCCCAAGGCCTGTGATGAACTTAGCAAGTGCTTTGTCACAGGTAAGGTGCCTGCTGTGGTTGCATTCGTTTGGGCTGCTAACCCTCTGTGCATGACAGAGTAGAACACCTGAGTGCTCAAAGCCCTCTGGGACCTCCCTGAATTCATCTTTTGTCTTCAGAAAATTAACAAATCACCCCGCGGTTTGTCAGAAAGTAATTTTGCAACAGCTACAGTTATGGTGAGAGCTGTGAGAGGTACCTCCCTGGTAGTGCTGGTGTGAGCAGTCCCTGCAAGACCACTTGCACTCATTTTGGGTTAAGTGAAATGATGTTCAGCTCCGTTAAGCAGACCTATTTATAATGTAGAGTGGCCTGGTTCAAGCACTGCTGGAGATTAGGAGGACAGGAGATAGGGAATTAGTCAACCCTGTTAATGCTTTACCTAGCAGTGAGGAGGAACTGCGGACGGCTGTGCCTGCTCTTCTCTTGGTCATGCAGAGGCCCTCAGTGTTTTGGTTTGTTACAGGGATAGCTGTCAGCCCTGGTAACCCCTTGGACTTCACTTTTGGAAAGCAGCAGGCACGTTTTGCCAAAGTTGTCCTCTGTTAGAAAAACCCAACATATAGAAAGACTTTTTGGGCTATTTGGATTATGAAGAAAGGAGGTGAGACTAGAAAGAGGTTTCGTAGAATATTATCTCTACGCTCTTTCTGTACTTCAGTCTATTTCCTGTGAACCTGAAACAGTGGGAATAAATAGCCACTAAACACACAAAAAGTGATAGTATAAGCAAGGCAAAGAATGTGTGATCATTTGCACCGAGTTGCAGCACTTGAAGTTATTAAAGTGTAACACAGGATACTTTTTAGAATGCAAGACCCTTTCTTGCAGTCTAGCAGGGAACAAATCCTGTCTTGTAACAGTGGATTTTTGCAAGTGCATGTAGACAACCCATTTGTTGTGAGCTTACTGCAAGTTCCCAACTCATTTAGGACCATCATCCACCATCATCATGTAGCACTCCACCTTTTTCACCATCAGCCTTGTCTAGTACTTCTGCAGAAGGCCAGGGAGGGCAAATGAATACACTGGTTTCTTTTAAAGCTCCTGCAAAACATTGCCAGAGCTTGTAGTCTTACATAGTGATAGCTGGTTGGTGGTTTTGGGGGAGTTTTTTGGTCTTTTCGGTTTTTTAGGAAAGTAATTTCCTTCACAAAAGGGAAGTATTTTTTCATGCAAGACATAATTAAACTGGAATTCATTGCCACAGGATGTTGTGGATGCCAGAAGTCGAGATAGGTTCAAAAAGCAATTAAACAAATTCATGGAAGCGAAGTTCATCCAGGGCAATTAAGCACAAAGATACAATCTCTGGCACAGGAAGTCTTAAGCCACAGCTTGCTGGAAGCTGGTAGGGGGGAGCCTTATGCTGTGCTTGCGCCATTCTTACGCACACCCCAAGGATTTGCCTCTAGTCTTTGCTGCTGGTCTCTGTCTGGGGCAGGATATTGGGCTCCATGGGCCTTGGGCCCGACCCGGTCTGGCGGATATATCCATCTGCTGTGCTTTAGCCAAGATGTGAGGCATCCCAGTTTTGCTAAGGAAATGCTAACAGCATGTAGAGGTGTGTGTGATCCTTTGGAGTCCCTTTTCTGTGTCTCCTTTTTTTTTTTTTTTTTTTTCCTCCTTTTTGCAGGCAGAAAGCAGAATCAAGACCAGGTCTTCTGGTGGCACAGAGAGCTGGGCTCACAAGAGAGGGAGGGGGCAGTGGGCAAGGAAATGAAACCAGGCTGCTCAACCACTGTCCTGCTGGCACATGACATGGTCTGCAGAGCTCACGGTGTGGTGTTTGTGGATGAGCTCCAGACACTTCATGTGCTTCCAGAAAATTTGTCTGTGTGAGTCCTGTCTTCCAGTAACCTGCCCTCATCAGCCAACTGCTTTCTCTGGTATGCCCAAAACACAGTGCCTTTGAAAATGGACATAAAATGAGACTGCATGCTGATTAATAGCATGTAGATACACAGAGAAATTCTTCAGATGGAAGATAACTTGACTTTTAGCCTTTTCTTTAATTTTATGCTTCCTGAAGTTTCCTTTGTTTTAGAAATTTAAGTGAAGCACTGTTAATATGATGTTGTATTAAGTGCTGTCATTCAAGGGTGGTAACACATGATTGTAAGTTAGTTATTAGAAAACACCTGATTTATCTCAGTTGTGCCTCTTAATTTGTACTGAGAACTGTAAAAGCAATAATCAAAACCGCTCAGGTCCTCCCCCCCTACCCTGGGCAAGCCTGTAACTAAACTGCTCTGTAAGAGGATATGTATCAGGGTGCCACAGGAAACAGAAATAATTTCTGTCTCAAATTCACTGACAATTTGGAGAAAGAAATAGGCACTATATTAATTCATTGATGTAAAAAATACTAGTGAAGTACTACTCAAAAGTACAAGAGCCTAGAGAGCGATTAAAAGTGTGAATAAAGGAATTCACTTTGGAAGGTTTACACTGTCATGTCTGGACATAAATAATCTAAACCAGAGCTAGTTGGTGGGAACATGCTGGATGTGAGAACAAGTGTGCCATGTCTTGTCACTTTTAGCCAAAATCAGTATTTCTTATTTTACTTGAACCTTCAGTTCTTGAAGATACTTTTGAGAACATGATCCAAGTATATTCCCAGTTCAGGGAACCAAATTGCACCAAATTTATTATCCTTTTAAAAGCACTGTGAATCCAGTGGGTCATGTTTATTGTGGGCTGGACACCATGTTCTGTTGTTTTAGAGAGTAAGGCGGACCATTAGATCAAGAGAGGTTGCAAGAGTGTGATGTTTTCTTCTTAAATGTGATGTTTTCTTCTTAAATGTTGCCCCTGCCCTTTTGTGTAATCTTGTTTCTGAAGGGCTTAATAGGAGAAAGATTTTAAAAATTGTAGTGAGGTAACAGAGTATCAACCAGAATAACAGCGTGAGAACAATCCTACTGTAAAGAAAGATTGAAAGGCCCAAATATATTGGATGCTTACCTGTATCTATAGGACAGAGACAGCACGAGAGCAAGGAAATTGGATGATTGAAATAATAGAAGAAAGGAGAAGAAAATTGATTTAAGCACCAAGAGGGGTTCCTAGGCAGGAATAGGAAGCTCTGCTTTTGAAACACTTGCACTAGACAAATACGTTGTGTCTGGCAGGGAATATCCTCCCAATAGTTGAGGGTTGGGAATAGAGTTTCGTATGCCTTTTGTGTATCTGAATTTTATCCTCAA
The DNA here is from genome assembly GCF_009829145.1 of Chiroxiphia lanceolata. Lineage (NCBI taxonomy): Eukaryota > Metazoa > Chordata > Aves > Passeriformes > Pipridae > Chiroxiphia > Chiroxiphia lanceolata. The sequence goes on from NC_045641.1 coordinate 62,993,854, forward strand.
TAAAGTGGATTGAAAAGCAGGGGATGATTAGTATCATGAATCAGTAGTGGGTTCATCTCAGTGACCAATATTGGGATTATGTGACAAATTAGGAGAGTGGGGACACTTCAGATGTGTATTCTTTTGGCACATTTGGGCTAAGTATTGAATAAGTGACTCAGGATTTACTGGAAAGTATAAAAAGTAATTAGATGGCAAATATACAGTGATTTTGCTGTGCGAATCAGTGGCTCTGGAGATTAGCCAGCTGCGGTCCTTGGGCAGCTTTTGATGGAGATGTTTTCCCTCACCAATGGGGAGAAAAGGTTGACATCTCATTAAACGCTGTTGTTTTTCTCCAGTGGTGGATGGCCATCAGGTTGGTAATCTCACACACACCTTTCTCTTTGCCTGCAGTGTCATGATGTGGGCCGTGTTATGTGACCTCCAGGGCAGATGTGCAGCCCTTCTCCCCTTCGGCATCACAACAACACCCACTCCGGGTTTTGTCTGTGCACTTTACGGTTCAGCAATGGCTATTCCACTTTTAAATCCTCACTCTAATCTGAACGGATAGGGAGGAAGGTGTTGGCAAGACTTGCAAATAAAAGCCTAATTGGTTTAGATGGAAGAGTTGGTGATAGTAACTGTAGAGCTGACATTGCCTCCCGCTACTCTGCAGAGAAAACGGAATGTTGTAAAGTTGAAAAGCTCTGTTTCTCAGCATTTTTTTCTGCTATTCCTGTAGTGACTTAAAGCATCTTTTCCTTGAATGCAACTCACACAATGAGGTTAAAATCATGTCTTCCCTGTTTCCTTCCTCTTTCATTTTGAGCTACTTTAACGTACAAACCATCCATCTTTTCACACTTAACCCTCTGAACAGGTTCTGGATGAGGCCACTGGCCCAGCTTCTTCTCGTTTCTTGTCTAAAGTTGTGCCTAATATTAGATGCCTTGGAAGAAAGAGTAAAATCCTGCAAAGACGAGTGGGAAGACTGCAGAATTCTCTTGACTCCAACTGCTGACACTGTTGATGTTTTGTGGTTTTTAATCTTATTAGGACTATTACTTCAATAAATACCTTGCAGAGAAGAGTTCTGTGGGTTGGTTTTGTCAGTATGGGTGCAGCAGTATTTTCTTTCATCACTTCTAAATCTATTGTCTTTTATTTAGTTGGACAACTCCTTGCTCCTGCCTTATTGTGAGAAAAAGAGGGTGGGAATGGAGAATAAGTGCATCCAGATGGCTTTCTCTGCCTGTTTTATGTTATGATATGCTTGGATTGTTTCACCTCTTACTTATTACCCCTTGAACGTAGCCCAGAAATTTGAAAATCATTAGAGTTCCTATTCAGCAAACTTTTTAATGGACTGTAGGCCATTCAAAGTCATGCTAACAAGGGTTCAATGAGTCTGAGTTTTGTAATGTGTGCATTTTGTAACTGAGTTCTTAGATGGGCATCTTTCTGGAGCTGTAAATTTACGTTAGTTCTTTCTGGACTTTTAAGTGTCTGATGTTTTGTTTTGTTACAAAGGCAAACGGATTGAACACAATGTTCGAGACAGAAATCGTGTTTTCCATGTTATTCTTTATCTCTCTCTAACACAAAGCTCCACATCTGGTTTGTGGTTTTGACTATGACTGGAAACTAAGCAGATGTTTTCCGTGCGCTGTCCAGGAGGGCACTTAGATCTTTCTCTGAATGGTTACAATTAATATGGAACCCATCCATGTCTACAATTAGTTCAAACTCTCCTTGCCAATTTGCATATCCTTGCACTTGTGTGCACTCACATTTATTTGCTATAACTTGAGTGGGTCCTTCAGATTTAGTTCTTGCTGGTTTTAACTAACTTATAGAGCAATATCATCAACAATTTTTTTTCCCCTGTTTCACATTGTGTATACCCCTTTCCAGATCATTTAATATATTAAATGTTGATCATAGTATCCACCCCTGGGACTTCCCCCATTAACCTTCCTGAAAACTGGCCATTTATCCATGCTGTTCGTTTTTTCTAAATTAGCTTTAATCTATTGACAGATGTTTACCTCTCACCCCATGACTAGTTTCCCTAATAGGCTGCGGTGATTAATATTACCAAAGGCTGTTTGGAAATTCAAATTAATTACAACTACCAATTTTTCCTTAACCACTGTCTTGACGCTCCTTATAGAAAATATGGAGGTGCCCGTTTTTCTTATGGAAATACCATGCTAATCTGTGCCTGCTGCCTGGCATTAATCTAAATTTCATAACTACCCAGTTGAGCCATTTTAGCAGGCACTAAACTAAGGTTTACAAGTGTCTGTAATTCCCAAGTTCACCGTTGCTTTTTATACACGAACCCGCGGTATCACCTGCCCTGCAGCTTTGCCACTTCCTATTTAATTTTAATGATCAAGCTGCCAGCAGAACGTGGAATACGCTGCTCAGCTCTTAACATTGTTTGAAACCCGGGCGAGTGCTACCTGGGCCAGTTTGTTTCCAATTTAAATTAATTTTATGTGACTCCAGGCATCAGTGGCAGGCTGCCCTGGGTTTTTACAGCGCCTGCTCTTGAACTGCTCGTTACCGGCGCCCGTCAAGGGCCCCCGCAGGGTTCTGCTCTCTGCAGCTCCCATGCCCTCCTGTACTCCTGTTTGGTGTAGCCAGCACAGCCTCTCCTTCTGGAGACAGGCTTTGAAAAGGTCCTCCAGCTATCTTGACAACCCCTTACCCTCAAACTTCTGGGACGCTTAACCATGTTCGTTAAAACTGGAATTTTTAGCTTTTCAATTTCAAACAAGGAATAGGACATCATTTAAATATGGTTTTAATGCTTTTTGCCTTTCGTGTTAGTTAAAGTTGGATTATCTCTGGATCTTGCTATGATCTGGAGATTTACAGCCAGCCGAACTCAGTCTTTACATTCAAGTAATTCTTTTCTTCTGTACATGTTTGAGCAATTTATGGCTTTAACGTACATCTGCATGAATTTGTTTTAATGTTTTAAGTTACAAAATCATAATTGTTTCTTCCTGTTTACAGACTAAACTGTTTGCTTATGACCTGTGTTAAAATGCTTTTGGTTAAAACACTGAATTAAAAAAAGCACTAAAACTTTTTAATTAGTTTGATGATGAAGTTTAGTGTTGAATTGTGTTAAATGAGGTGCTTTGCACCTAAAGCTGGAGTTAGCCAATTGTTCCAGGTGGTTTCTGATCTCTGGGTCCTCTGTGGCTCTATGAAGCCAACATTTCAGCATCTCACATAAAGGTTTTTATTCAGAAACTGGCAAAAGAAAGTAAGTTTTTGGCTTGCAGCTCAGTGCTCCCCTGAGCACTAAGGTTTGTGCCCAGGTTGTAGGTAGATGCTTGACAGCGGATGTGTCCTCCCATGTGCTGCATTGCCACAGGGGACTGCGAGATGGACAGAGAAAGGCTGATCCACCTGCAAAATAACCAGGCAAAGGAAACTCAGCTGGATGACCAGTTTAAGGATTAGAATGCCTAAAACCTCCCCGTAAGCCTGTCAGTGGTCATGCCTGGGGTTCTAAGAGAGCGGAAGGGGGGATACGGGTAGATGAGATGGGCACCAGCCTGGCAGTGTTGCTATAAAGTTACCCGTGAAATTTCATCCAGGATGAAGGGAATAAACAGAAACGAAGCGCGTACTCTTCGTCGCTTGCAGATGGGCTCCACACATGTCAAGGCTCAATTTATCCTATCAGTAAGGTCTATTCTGGGCTCCTCTGTGTTTTCTGCCAGTTCAGTCTGGGAGTCGTTTTACACCTCTTGGCAAATATTTGGTTTGGGTGTTTTTAAATATAATTTAAGTGATTGATTAAAAGTCAGAGGAAGTTTCAGCACTCTTTTTGGTTAGAGTAATTTCAGATTTACCATTAGATAAGTTTTAAAGGTATTTGTGTATCTTAAGTATTTAAGAGTATAGCTTCAGTGGATCCGAACAGCCTGTACCGCTGTTCATCTAGACCTTGTGCTGGTATTCCAAGTCAGAGCCTGTTTGTATCTCCTTTAGTGATACAGTTAATATTCAAATGATTTAAGATTTCTGTTCCTGATAGTAGAGGGGGAAAAAAATCAGGAGAAAGCATTGAAAATGTTAGGCTAAACGTTGTTTCTTTACTTCTGAGTACTCAAGTGCATCTTGGATGTAGACTGAGTTATTGCAGGACTTGGTACATTAGAGCAAATCATCCTGTTCATCTCCCTGCCTCGTAGTGTCATGCTGATTCCTTCCTATAGTTTGCAGCATTGTTCTTCAGAGGCATTGCAAACTTTTCAGCTCCTTAAGGCGCACTTCCTGCGCCTTATATTTTGACTGCCTTTGAAACCTCTTCCCTTCACACCTTACTGGGTTTAATTTCCCTGAGCTGACCTCCTGCCATGGAATTCTTTCCCCTGTCCCTGCCCCATCCCATCCCACGCTGCGTCTGGTCCCAGCAGCCCGTGAAACGTGGTCCTCGGCGTGCGAGCGCTTGGCGTTTGCTATCCTAACTGTGCTGCTTCAGACACCACGCTGCATCTCAGATGTTTCAGGAATTCAGCCTCACAGCTTTCCTGTGCATTAAGAAAATATTTTCTCAGTGTTACGGACCGACAAAGTGAAGTGCCCAACATCATGAAGGAAGTCTGTGGCACAGCTGGGAAATGAACTCTGATCTCCCCGTGTCTGTCCAGTACCTTAATTACGAGATCATCTCCACTGCCTCATCTCACATTCATCTCTTGAAGTTGAACCGAGCGTGTCAAACTGCATTTTTCATCTCTTTTCTCTTAACTCTGTTTATAGCTTGAGGCATTGGAGTGGAGTTTTTACATGTTGAGAGTTTTCTTCAATACTGTTCTTTTATCCCCTCTCTTTTTGCCTCCCTTCTTACATCCCAAGTCGTGTGAAATCAAGTCTCTATTCCCTTCTACATCTGAAGTGCAGTTTTCTGTATTCATGCACATACTTGCCATCAAAACTTTCATCTCTCTCCTCCGTTTAAATGCTGTAACAAGATTTTATTATTTTTTTTAGGACCCTCTCACACTTTCGCTCCCCTATGACATTCAGCTCTTGGCTACCAATGTGTTCTGCATTTGCCATCTAAATCACGTTCTTCCCTGTTCGAATTTTACTATCCCCAGCCTGATTCAGTGTGGAATACAAACCCTTTTCTGCCTTGTACACAAAAATGGATATACAGGGTTAGATCAAAGGTCCACTTAGCCCAGCATCCTGTCTCTTGTTGTAGAGTGGATACCCAGGGAAGAGCATCAGTTCGGGGCAGTCAAGCAATGATACTTCCCTAGTCTGTGCTGCCAGCCTCTGGCTCATTTGCAGCTCAGAAACTTCATTTTGTATTTAACAGCTATTGATAATTTTTTTTTTCTTCCCCCTTCTGTTAATTTGCCTTTCTTCTGTGAACCCATGTACTCTTGCCACATTCATAATATTCCAAGAGATATGGCTAAGAGACAGAATTATTTCTTCAGCAAGGAAGTGTCTCCTTTGTGGTTTTTTTATTCTGATAATTTCATTTGATGTCTGTCCATTCTTTTTTTCAGAAGGGGCTACAGACACTCCTTCGTTCTCCGTGCCTTTTCTGGTTTTGTAGTCTCTTATTGCTTTGCATGATTGTTTTTCCTGCAGAAGCTGTTTCATGCATTTTATCACTGTTGTCCTACTCCAGCTTTTCAGTTCTTCTGTGTCTTCTTTTTCTCCAAATGTGGGGTCCAGAACAGCATGTAGTGTTCAAGGTGTAGGTTCAGCCTACATTTGTGCAGAGGTTTAACGATGTTTTATGTTCCTTTCCTCAGCATGCCTACTAATATTATTCATTTTTGACAGCTTCCACTGTATTGCTCCTACTTTCAGGGTTCTGCACACTGCTGCCCAAGCTGCATCTCTGCTGAACATTTCCCTTGCACTTTTGCTTATAATCTGGACCCTGACAGTTCTCTTGCTTCACCCAAATTTTCTTTTTCCTCTTTCTTCTCTCTTTTTATGCTTCCACTATGTCTGTAAGGGCTTTCCTCCCCCAGTGCTCCTACCCACCTTGATCTCTAAATTTCTGCTGAAGAGTCATACTACAAAGCCCTTCAAAAGCATCTAATCTTTTTTTCCTCTTATCTAGTGTACCAGCACTGTCAGGCAACTTTCTATTATGCTGGAAATAAAAAATGCCTCTAAGATGTATGCCAAGCTCACAGAATGTAAATCCACATATGTATATCCAATCCACTCTTCTTTTTTTCTTCTTTTTTCTTCCTTCCTCTTCACCATCTGTCTTCTAATCTGGTTTCTGTGGGCATTAAGGTATAATTTTACACCAGTCTGGTTAATTCCAAGTTTAGTTCTAGTTTGTACTGTTCAAAACTGTCTCATGCTAATAGAGCTTAATCTGCTTGCACAGCATCGCAAGGAAAGCAGCTCTGATTTTAAGAAACAGTCCAGGAAAGTCTGAGGCCTCCTCTGTTCCTGTCTGGGAGCTTTTGGATAGAAATCACTCAGATTATCTGTGTAACTTCTGCCTAATAAGCCTGATGTTCCTTCTCTGTGTTGGACCACTGATGTGCAGATGTGCAGCCTGTTTGTCTTCCAGACACGTTGGATTGTACACAGACGGGCTCTGTGATCAGGGAACGCGCACGTGTGAGGTTGGAGACATACCAAGAGCATCGTGTTTGTTGCTTATGATGTACACTGGGTCAGCACGTAAGCATTTGTCCAGAGTTGTCCTGGGTTAGTGGTTCTGGCTGAATCTGCAAGAGAGGGATCTGCCATCAGGTGCCTTCCTGTGCAATTCCCAGCATTGCTGTGAGCTTTAACCACCACCAAGGTCTTATGGGGCTACTCTGTTTTTACAGCAGTATAACCCCTATTTGGTATATCACCATTACAGATTATTTAATTACCCTGACTCCCTCTCTCTCCCATTACAGTGTAGAGCCTCTTGCAGAAAGGGGTTGTTATGAGCTCTGAGCAGTTGAAAAGTTGGACATTGTGTTCAGTTGCTCCCATATGGACTTTGGACCGTGATCTGAGATGTGCATATACATCATTCTGCAGATGCAGTGATGAAGGATCAGTGTCCTCCTTCCCCTGTCCTCCACAACCACACAGTTAAGCTGCAAAGTGGTGTTGAAGGTCAGCAGCATTTCAGATCCCCCAGTTGTGGAGATGCTGAGGATGACTCTGTCCTTAAGGTTGCATCACTACGTTTACATGCAGAGATGTGATTCACAGAAAAGCCCAAATCTCTCTTCCTCTCATGTATCACTCCACATCATGTAGCAGTGGGTTGACATAAATCTGTTAGCTGAGCATTAAGTTCAATTAAACTAAATTAGAAATGGATTAATGCTGCAGTGGTCAGAGGTCTAGCCTGAGAGTTGTTGTGCTCGGTATTAGTTCCCTGCACTTGGTTTCCTGTGTGATCTTGGGCAGTCACTGAGCTTATCTGTGAGAAGCCCACATACATGGCTGTTGTGAGGTTAAATGCCATAAAGATGCATCAAGTCCTCTTGTGCATATGTTACTGGGCTTGTACAGGGCTTGAAGATAAAGTTAGCAAAGCCAGTCCCTCTTTGTCCACCCTTTCTGTGTCCCAAATGATCCCTATGGTGGAAAAAGCCCGCACTTAAAAGTTACAAATTTTACAAATATACTTGCACAGGCTGTACCTGAATAAATGTTGTCACACTTAAATGATTAGCTGCCGAATCTACTGTTGATGATGATATTGGCAGTGTGATCTGCTTCTGTAGTGAGTGTGGCTCAGAGCCATTCTGATGTTAAGAAAGGCACAGAAACAATCAGTAACCCCCGCTGCCAGGCAAAGGAAGGATGAGGGCTGGGGCAGACAAAAGCTTAATCTTTCTCTTTCTCTCTGTTTTTCTAAGAGTTTGAGCTAATCGCTGATAACCAACACTAAAACATCTGAATCATAAATCTGTTCAGCTGCTGTGTGACTCACAACAAACAGAGTATGAACTGTTTGTGCCTTAGCTATTCCCTTCCCTGCTGAGCTGTGCCTTGAGTTATCTCACATGTAACCCCCTCTCATAAGTCTTTGCAAGTTTAAAGCAAAATTCCCATAACACTTTTTACATTTAAGTCATTGGAGCACTCTTTCCGTGGTAGATCCCTTTCAGGATAACTTTAGGCAGAAGATGAAATCATGGCAAGCAAGGAAGTCAAAGACCAGGGATGCAGCCTACGCACTCATCCTTCTCCCTTCTCCCCCACTCACCGCCCCAGGAGCTGGGACTCCTGCTTCCCACTATTGTGAGAATTAATCCTCTAGTGCTCCTTGCTGCTTTACCTTCCACATAGCCAATAAGCACAGAGAGACTGAAAGATTGGATCTGTGTCCGAAGGAATGAGTAGCAATGGATCAAATTGCTCTCGCTCTTTTGCAAGCGCCATTAGGAAAATATAATCATTTGCTTTTAATTTGAAAAATAGTTAAGATATCTCAGTTTATATGAAAGTGGGTCTCAGGATTTTTGGATTTTTTTTCTTCGTTTTCAGATCAGTGGTCAGATAGGGAGGAGGGGGAAAGGAAATTCCTAGCTTTGGACCCCGGCTGGAAATCTATACAGAGGTAGTCCTGAATGCTGTTCCCTGATTGCTGGCTGTGGATGTGCTCCTGTGTTGACTGAGGCTGCCCACAGTAAAGGCATAGGTGGACTTTTTCAACACCAGCATTTATTTTGGAGGAAAAGGAAGTGTGACATTCCTTTGTTGTGGTTGGATAACTGTCTTCTGTGCAAGAAAGCCTGGAATGACCAAATTTTGTAGGCTGCTCAGAGAAGGATGTTATTTTTTTTATTTGCTTTTTCTTCTTCTGTTTTGACTGGGTAGAAATGATGTGGAGGTTATTGAGTTCAAACAACTTCCTGAGATTTCTGCGTGCTGGAAGGGAAGTTGGGAAACAGCCTTTGGAGTTCCTCTTGCTGAAGCTTTATTAGCAAGGCTGAGTTGCAGGAAATGTGCCAGCCAGCACCACGGTGGGACTGAGTTCTCTGGGAGTGACCGGGTCAAAGTCATCCGTGCTCATGGGCAAGTAGGTTTTTTGAACAGTAGCAGCATGTGAAGGCATCTATTAATTTGCAGGGGTGTGAAGAAAAGAGCTGTGCTCAACCTTGAAAGCTGTGAGTCTTTGAAATGTTGCAGTGCATAGCACAAGTAAGGCTCTCCATGCTCTCTTTTAAGGAGGTTTGGAAATCATGGGGTTGTTCTATGCTCAAAAATTTGGTACTCATTTTATTTAAAAATTTGAAGGACATTGCTATACAGAAACAAACATATGAAGGGTATGTAACTATGACAGTTTGGGAGGAATGGCAGGTACCTTTTGAGAGGAGACTGTAAGCCAGTATTGGTTTTCACAGTGGAGATGCTTGGGATGAATTTGTTCTTGGAAGGAAAGTAGTGATCCTTGTTCCCAGCGCTGAATTTTTTGTGTCATCTCACACTTCGGTACTTTTCTGTATTTTACATTTGAAATACTTGATTTTTCTTTTAATTGTTGTTGTTTTGTTGTCTTGAGGTTGTTTTTAACCTTCGTGCAGTGAAATCAGATCCTGCAGAGGAAAGCTGTTCATTGAGAGGTGCCTAGCCAGCAGTGTGACTTTTCCTAAACTTGAATTTTAATTCATTCCTCAGTTTTGCTCCTTTTGGGCTCCTCCTCTGGACAGAAATGCCAGACAGGATGAGACATTTCCTTCACTGCTGAAAAAAATGTAGTTGGTAATGTTGTAATTCAGGATTCTTGCCTGTATGAAGTGCCCGGTGCAGGTGTCCTTGCCTGGTATCTGTGGCACCTTCTGTTTGGAGAGCTTGAGCAAGCCTGCATATGGAATAGCCAGACATCATCTTCTGCTTGGAGGGGTCTGTGAAGAGTTAAGCTGGTTTTCGGTGTCTTACAAATATTAAGCCTCATGGGAGATTTAGGTATTTGTCTCTATGTTGTGCATATTGAGAAAGAACAGAGAATAGTCAAGTGGGTTGCCTGAAGTCAACCAGCCTGTCAGAGCTGGGAATAGGTTTCCTGGCTCCCAGTACTGTACTTTAAACCACAAGATTAGTCTTTTTTGAAAAGGATAATCTCTATGTTCAAAGAAGGCTTTATAAAGCTCCCATTAACCCCGGTGCCATACCTAGTGAGGAATCTAATTTATGTTCTGGCAAATGAAAGCAGTTTCGAAGACCTTAGTGCTGCAGGTCACTGTCAGACCTTCAAGGTTCGTTGCCACCAGTTTAATTTTTCTCCTGCTTGGATTTGACTCTGTTGTTTCTGAGAAAGGAGGAGCAAAATTGTGCTCCTGATGAAAGATTTTCAGAGACATCCAGTTGTGGATAACTGAGAACAAGGTCCATGCAAGGTTTTTTTTTGCTGTGCTTAGTTAATACACAGAATGTCTAATGTTCCCATTCCTTCCTTGAAAGAAAGAGATACCTTCTGGCAAAGCTCCTTTTTTTTTTTTTTTTTTTTGTTGCATTTTATCACTTAGTCAAGATCTGAAGATCTGAATTCCAGTAGCCAGTGACTGGAAATGTCCTTTCAAACTAAAATGTTGAACTTTAGAGTTTACCCCTGAGTCCTTGAGCTACCTTATCTGAACAGCAAAGGAAATTTTTTTCCAGTTTTCTTCTGTTATCAAGGTGGAACACAGCATCTGAAAGTTAGAGAAATAGCAGTACATTAACCTCAGCCTTGCTTTTACTCAAAGATTGCAAGTGTTTTACAGGGTTGGCTAAAAATTATCTAACTTTTGGGTGGGGGAGGAGGGAGAGACGGACAGAGATTTAGCTCTCATCACTGAATGCATGAAGTGAGAATAAAAGCCTGGGCTTTCCTGATCCCATGCTCTACTAATAACACTTTTACAAGCTGGTTATATAATTATCTGTTACCGTGAGCTTTTTTTCCCCCACTTCAGGCAGATCAGCTTTTTCATCCAACCAAAGCGTTTTGTGCGGATCTTTGGATAATCCAGTGTCATCAGTTCTGCACTGAATTGCAGAAACAAAACTGACTATTACAGTTTACAGGATGTAACAGACTTTGTTTTGTTGTTTTGGTTTTTTTGTTTGGTTTTGGTTTTGTTTTGTTGTTGTTGTTTTTAAATATAATGAAACAAGTCTGTGGGAGTTTTTTTCCTTCTTTTTCTTATTCTGGATGGCAGGAAAGAATTTAGGAGAAAAAGGTACTCCAACTATGTCTGTGGAATAAGTGTTACAGCAGTAGACCTGGTTTCCTCTGTGTCTGGGCAATAGTTTACTGCCCTTCTCTCAAATTACGATACTCTTTATGATATGTGTTTTAAGAGTGCAGTTAGCATTAACAGTTATGAACATCATAATAATAATTTGCCATTTCTGGCAGATATAACTATTATTGTGTAAATAGCCAGGTGTTTGTAGCAATCTGCAAATTTATTGGCTATAAAGACTACATTAAATTAAGCTAGAGAAAGAATTTCTGTATGGCGTGTGTTTTGAAGAAGATTTTCATCCCGTGCTCTGGAAGGAGAGCCACAAGCGCTCCGGCACCTTTTTTATGGAGCAGCCTTGCCAGATGTGGAGTAAAACGCGGAGTGTCTGTCTCCTAAGCACGCAAAGGGCTCCGTGTCGTTTCCCTTGGCAAACACACATGTGAGCCAAGCTCCTTCCAGATGGGAGTGGAGGTGGTGGTTCATGGCCACCTTGGGCTGGGGGGTGAAAGTCAAATTACTTGTAGTGTGTCACGAGAGGCAGCTCCTGAGATTTTATGCTTTACTCAGCCTCAGAACCCTGGGACTGCCAGCTTTTGGCTTTGTTATTTTGAGCAGATCCTTCTCCCCTCTGCCTTTCCCCAGCTGCGGGGAAGGGACTGGGAATTCCCATGGGGCTCCTGGCTGCTCCCAAGCTCAAGAGCAGTTGCCTGGGTCACCAGGCAACCCTGTTGGTTCCTGTTTGGGTTTTCACTAGGGCAGGTCCACATGTTCCACAGGACATCCGAACAAGTGCCGGATGGGAAGGTTGGTTCGGCAGCAGTCGCTGGAGTAGAGGCTCTGAGCCCCAATCAGGCGTTACAAGCTGAGGTGGGGAGGGCCTTTCCCACATCCAGTGAAGTACAGATTTTTTTGGAGTACAGATAGAGTGTGAGTAGCAAGAGATAACTTCTTGTATTTATTTTGACATAGGATCCCGCAGTGACGTGCATTAGGAAGCCAGGTCTGTGTAAGGAGCTCTGACTCGCATTACAACATTGGATTGGCTTGAAACACCACTTCCTATTTCAAGCCTGTCCCTTAGTGCATGTATATCTCATTAAGGTGGTAGCATCTGTGTTTCTTAATAATAAAAAAAATGTATAAAAGCCATTAATTTTTCTGTCAAAGTCTGTCTGGACTGTATAAGCTTGGAATAAGTTCAGAAAGTCTGATAAACAAGGGGATGCTTTTGGCTCTCCAGAGTAGTGCAGACACTTATCCAAAAGTACAAAAAGACCTTTTAGCTGTAGTTCTACAAACTCTTACGTTGTGGAATAGACGTGTGTTTTTAAAACTTATTCTTAGATTTGAGATTAAGCCTGTTGCAAACAGGCAGCTCATGCATCCAAGTGGCTGGCTGGCTGCTTCATCAGGGTTGAAACCAGTAGGCAGCTATTTCATACTTCTTCAAATCTTTCTCTGCTAAATCAGTAGAAGAAAGATGCTGGAACTTGGATTTCACCGTGGCCCTGCGGTGGAACTCACTCACCATCCATATTGGCCATGCACAGTGGTAGAAACACGAGGGGTACCTGTGTGTGGCTGCAGGCTCCCTCGGTGGCTTTTCTTTTGTCTGACCCGGAGTGAGGAGGAAGAGTTTTCAGTGCTGACAGCACTTTAAGGCCGATCTCCCCGCTGAGCCACCAGCCAGGGCTTGTTTGTGGTGGGTATGCTGTGGGCTGCGCTCCACATTCTGTGCAGCATCCAAGGGGAGGCAGAAGAATAGCTGGCTGTGGAGATCAGATTAAAGGGAAAAAGCAAGGCTTTGCAGCCTTTTTCTGTCTTGATGTATTTTACTGTTTCATCCTGCTTTTTAGGGGCAGGGGTGAGCAGGGACCTTTCTTCCCCCGTTCAGAAGCCAGGTTGTTTCTTTTTTTGTTTGAGGGGCAGAAGGGATGTGAGGGAATCACCTGACTCCTTAAGGGGTGATCTGGACTTTCCGTTTATTTTGAGGTTCATGAAAATAAGTTATTTCATGATTTGCTTATCAAGTGGCAGCTAATATCATCCTGGAGAGGGCGGGGGGCTGACAATGTAAATGCCGGAGGAGCACCACTCATTTCTGTTACAGGAGAAGTTTTGTGGGGAGAGTGCAAACCAGCTGCATAGCTTGGCTGACATGGTGCCTGAGGAGTGCGTGATGGCAGGGAGTAAATCCTCCGTGAGTTTTGGCCGATACATGAACCAGAAAAGTGGAGGTTGGCTTGGACAGACCTGTCGACTGTATCAAAAGCAGTAAAAAATCCCTTTAAAAAATTATTTCCCCAGTAAGTTTTGAAATGTTTGCAGAAACTTTAGCCAAGCAATCCATTCCAGATTTTGGCACTCATCCTTTCCCTTCCCCGTGCTCATGCTGAGCAGATGAGCGCAATGGGCAGACCTAAAATGAAGAGCATCTACAGTCTGATCTCATCCTCCCTCGCTGCCTTTGGCTGGAGAGGAGGAGGAGCTTTGAAATCGGATTATTACTTCGAGCCTCTTGGCTTTGGAGCTACAGACTGTTCCCCACGTTGCCAATGGGCTTAAAAGCTTAGCAGAACTCCCACTAGGTACCCAGGAAGCCTCTTACTGCAGGAGATGGTGACACGGCAGGATCAGCTGTTCTTTATTTATCGTGCAGCTGAATTGTCTGGGGAGGGACCATCGCAAACCCGCTGGTGTTGTTTCCAGAAACAACATCAAAAACAGGTAGAGCTGAGCTGATGCTGTTCCCCACCAACATGACTGTGTTCACCCAAGGTGTTATGTAAAACAGTTGAAAAAAAACCTGCTGGTAGTACTTAGCCATAAACAGGAATGCTAAATCCAGCATATGTGGAGAGAGAGAGTTTGGGGTTGTTTTGGTTTGGTTTTACAAGCAAGGTACTGCTGGTGTGAGACTGTGAGAGCTTAATCATATATAATCTCTACGATGCTGTGGGTTAGATTCAGAGTGGTGCCGACCTCTCTGCTCACCCCTTTCCTCACCCTGTCTTCCCAGAAAAAAAAACCCAAAAGCCTAAAACAGCACAATCTACAGGTAGTTTAACGATCTGAATCCGTCTGATACTCCATACAAGTGCAACTACTGGGAGAGGTCCTTTCTAGGAGATAATAAATGATACCTTTCTCAGGGTGAGGCAAACAGGATGCAATTCAAACAGACTGTGTTTCCTCTCACACTGTTGTGTTTGAAGGTTATTTTCAGCTAGAGGAGTTGAACTTGTGGCTTGGGCAGTAGTGGTCAGCCACTTGGTGTGAGGGGGGTGGGATTGGTTGGGGATTTTTTTAAGGGCACGACCCCAGTACTTTTCCAGTAAAGGCACAGACCACTGATTAGAAATTTAAGCACGCTGGTGTTAGGCTTGCTTTTCTTAATTGCCCTTCACAGGCCTCTTGGAAGTCTTCCATGGGATCTGGAAGAGGTCTGCAAACCACAGGCTGGAGACCATCAGTTCTGCTGAGCCTGAAATTTCATGTAAAGCCATGTCAGTGCCCAGTGCGACGCTTGCCCCTCCGCCAGCGTAACTGGCTTACAGTAAATGGTGTAGATTATCTGCTCTGAAGGAAGAGGGGATTATATTGAAAGGGAGAAATGATCCTTTGGAGGGAAATAGCACGATCTCCAAATGCTTTGGCTGCTAATAAAACTGCTGAAAAAGAAAGATGATTGCAGTGGCATCAAGTGTCAAGCCTTATGGCTTCTCTCTCAGCCTCACCACTGAGTGAAGCGTGCCCCTGGTGAGGATGCTCTGTTAGTTTCTCCATTTGTAAAATTGCTCTGCATGTGGGTGTGTGCCTCCCTTCCTTCACAGGTGCTACAGGGCTTTACTGAATGTTCTTTAAATGCTTTGATGCTCTGGGATGAAAGCTGCTCTAGGGGCGTAACGAACTAATATCTAACTATTAAACAGTAACTAATCACTTATTACTTCAGAGCTTCAGACACACCCAGTCCATCTGACCCTGTCCCCCATATTTTGCAGGGGGAAGAAGTGGAATGAGTAGCAGTTTTACATCTTTAAAATGCTGACAATGCATAAAAATCATAACAAATGTAGTTCTTGTCATAAACCGCTTGCACTGCAGGCAAGATGAGCTGGGAGGAGAGGAAAGCATTATTAGCACTGGTACATGGCTATGGGGCATGAGGGAATGGGTTGATCGGTCTGAAATCTCTTTTCAGTACAGTTTAGCCGCCCAGCGTGAGCTACTCGTATTTGTTTGTATTACACAGCAGTGAAAAATTCCAGTTGGAGGGCAAGCAGCTGTGTGCTGTGCAAATAGGAGAGGGTCCCTGTCCCAAGGGAGAGATCAGGCAGCAGGTTAACGTGGGTGGAAAACAAGAAGCCACAACTGTTCTGGCGAGTAGATAGAGAGCACAGTGGTCTCAGAGTTTTAAGCATCCTGACAGAGGCTAAAGGAGGACAAAATATGAGTATGCCTGTAAACCAAGCCTGGAAAATTCTATCCTGACCAAAATGTCCATTGGCATTGCAAAGAGTTTGCATTTTCGAACCTACTTAGACTGAACCAATGTTTGTTGCATCCCCTTTTGTAGCTGAAGGGAGCTGCTGGAGGAGAGGATGGCTGACGTTACCCGTTGCATTGCTGGCACCAGCAGAGAGCACGTGGGATTTGTTCTTTACAAACAGCCATAATGTGGAGGCAATACGACAAATTCTCCCTGGCTTTCTGTTTATGACCCATCTCCTTCATACAAAGCTGCCATCTCACACCTCTGCTCAGCCCTGGGGTAACATTGTGCTCCTGTTTACAGCATGCTTGAAGTAGCCTTCAAAGTCTGCTCTCAGAAAGTTCAGGGAGGTAGAGATCTCAGAAGGCAATGACAGACTTTAAGGGGGAACCTGAAGAAATGGAAAAAGAGAATACCTTTGCTGCTCCTGCTTTATCCCCCTACGCAAATGATAGTCCCCTTCTGACAGGATAGCTTTTCTCCCTCCTCATGTGTTTGCTCTTCATCCCTTGCCCTCACACACACACCAGACTGGAGGCTCAGAGAACAGCTGGGACCACTGCAGTGACGAGTGTTACCAAATCTCTTTGCCTCACACCCCAAAGCTATTGTAGAAGGCCAGCCTGGCTCCCTCTGAGTTCTTGGTCCCCAGAGGGTGAGGTGAAGATGATGATGTTTCTTTAAAGACAGCTGCTGACTTGCTCCCCACTGCCAGGAGCACGTTCAGCACTCACTTTCCTTGCAGTGGAAAGGCAGAGTGAAGAAGTTGGAAGTCCTTTTAGCTCAGGAAGCCATAAAGCCCTGGAGCATCACAGGGAGAGAGGGCAGTGTGCAGGCTCCTGCAGGACTGTGGGGAAGATGAGAGAGGTCTATCCAGCTGCAGACTTGGATAACAGGTAGTGTTTCCATCTAACTGCTTAAAATTAAGATAACATGGCTGGAAGACTCCATCAGGACCAGGAGTCATAACTTCTTTCTGGCTTTATGGCAGCCAGCTAAACCCACTGCTGTTCGTGCTCATAGAGACAGCCCTAGGAACAGCCCTAATGCCCTCCTGACTTGTCATGCAGAGCACAGCACTCTCAGTAGGTTTCATATTTTGAAAACTATTTGTATATGATGGCAGGAATCCCAAGCTGGAAGAATGTGGCACTGGGCTGCAGGCAGCATGCTGGCTGCTGGGTGGGGGCTTGTGTTTCTCAGGCATGCTAAGTAGGGGCTGAGCACACTAACAGACCAACAAACTGAGTTGTGGGGATTGGCAGAGGAACTGGCTCATGGTGTAGCTGGGTCCCATCCCTTCAGCTCCAAGTTCATGTCCAGTGGGACATTGCTTTTCATTGCAACGGCCTTCTGATGCTGCTTTGGGTGAATCGGTGGCTGGGTGTGTTCTGTGGCCAAAAGGAGGTTGCTATGCTTTGCTCTCTGGGATGTGTTGGGAGGAGCAGTGGCCCCTCCCCAAGTCTCTGCGTCCCCCTGAGACAGCTGGCTCCTTGGTGGGGAGGGCAGCAGGAGCTCCTCGCCAGGGACGGGGAGCACGCACGTTGACTTCACACTGACAGGGATAAATAGTGCTTTTTGGAAGCATTTCAGACCTGCAGTTGACTTCCCATCTTCCTGCCCGATCCTGGTACTCTTTGGCGTGGGTTTGCCAAACTTTTACCCAGGTACTTGTTGTCACTAATTATCTGTGAGGGGAAAAGAACGTTCTGACTCAACTCAGTCAGAAATTTCAGCGCATGGGCTGGGGTTGGCTCAGCACATCCGGGTGGTGGCTCTCCGTGATCTCCTAAAGCCTCTGCAAAAGCCCATTGAGTCACTAGGGAGCATTGCAATGGAAAGCTGATAACGGCAGCGGTATGGAAATAGAGCTGAAGGGATTGGGGTTTTTAAACTGATGGCTAACTTGGACAAGGCTTAGCAGTGCTTAAACTGGTTATGTCCATCAGATTCGGTTATAGATGATTCAGCTCCAGCACAGAGGAAGCCTTTAAATTGTAGTCCTGTACCTCAGCACATAGCCTGCTCACACTGGGGAGAAGCCTGTCTTCTGAAATGAAGGCCCCAAACTTCATGAGGCTGCCCCCTGAGCAGACAGCTTGCCAGGAGCTGGAAGCTGGATGACTGCTTTCCATAGTTCAAAAAGCCAGTGTGTGCAGCAGCCCCCCACCCCCATCACCTCTGCACTGGGTTAGTGACAGTAGTGTCACTGCTGTGGACTCATTTGTGAACTTTTATCCAGAAAGTTGGCTGTCTTTCCTCTCAAAAATCAGGGCAGATACCAAAAAGGCATATACTTTGGGGGGTGTGGGGATTGAGTCACCACATGTCCTGAAGCCACAGCACTTCTGTGCTGTCAAGGGCATGACTGAAGTAGTGATTGCCACAAAATGCAGGTGATGTTGGAGTTGAATCCATGCTCACAGCAGCTCTGGGGGAGCTGCATTTGTTTCAGACCCAGCCGGTGGGGTTAACCATACCTACCAGGGTGCCTGGTGTGGGGCAGGCAGCAGGCACGGGGCAGCGGGCCCTTCTGTTCCAGCCCACCCCTACCAGCTATTTTCCCAGGGAGTGGGGAGGGATAGGTTGGTGCCCTCTCACCCGCCCCAGCTAACCCTACACTGGGCCAGTGCTCCTCCTGGGAGAGGTGGTCACCCTTGCTCCCAGCCTTGCTCTGGCGGCTGCTTCTTCCCGACAGTCCTTGCCTGACTCAGGGGGGATTTAGTACCGGGCTGGGGGGAGGGAAAGACGTTAAACAGGCTTTTCCCTAATGAGGTGTGACGCCAGCTGGAGAGGGGGAGAATCCTGCTTTTCTCCTGTCTGTTGCTCTCTCCAGCTAGAGGAGGAGGAGATGTGTGTCCCCCCCTTCCTCTGCTGATTTGCTGCCTCTTCTGTTTCCTTTCTGTGCTGTCCCCAAAGCGTTTTGGCAAGGTTCAGATTTCTGTGCTCACAGCTCAGTGCTCAAAGAGAAAAGGGGAAAAACAAAAGGATTGGAGGCGTGGGGAGGATGGTGGTGGGGAGGAAGCCCAGCCGCTCGCCCTGGCCAGGCTGGAGGAGTGTGGAGATGGGTGACTGGGGCAGGGTTTGCCCTCAGGACCAGGGGTGGAGGTTTGGTGGCTGCTTTCTCCTGAGGGTACCTGGCATCACTTTGGCCTGCTCAGATGTGCCACTCAAGGACCGTGCTGCTTTGCTGGCTGTCCCTTGTTGGAGGGGAGGGCTGGAAAAACAAAGTTTATTCCTCCCCTTGCAAAACGCGGGCCAAAACATTAGGTGAAAACCTGAGAGGATGCTAACTCTTTGTTTGCGGTCCTGAGATTTTAAAATTTGCATCACATCTTCCTGGTGTCCCTGTCATTCCCACAGCACCCTAAATGTGTGGAGGAAGCCCAGGATTAGGTGTTTGGGGACAGGAAGCTGGAGAATCCAGTGGGATAGAAAATTGTGACATTCAGTTAAACAGGGCCAATGAACCCAGCCTGGAGAAATTGAAGTTCCTCTCACTGCTTTTAACCTGTCTCAAGCAGCGATAGAAAAAATGTAGGCAGAAACAGTACAGGACAACGTCAGTATCTTTTTTCCAAGACCAGTAATCATGGTTATACTTGGACTCTACCTTTACCATAAGCTGCTGGCAGTGGGTGTTCCTGTTGGTAGGGACCAGAGGACCAGGATGGGCTCCAGGCAGCACCCATGGCATTGGGGAGCGCAGTGGGGAGTCTTTCCACAGGGGTGCTGTGGATGCTTTCCTCACGCCTGCTAAGGATGGACCCTCATTACCCCCCATGCTATGCATGTGCTGATTAATCCTGGCTTGTGCCAGAGCCCTGTAACCCAGCGTGGCACCAGGACTGCACCCAGGCCCGTGTTGGTCTGTGTGCCCAGTGCCCCTGTCAGCCAGCAGCTGTGAGATCTCTCAGCAGCTGTGTCAGGTCCCCAAAATGGTGCTGCACCCGCTATGAAGACGAGGACAAAGAGCACCCATCTAGGAGAAAGGAAGCAGCAAGAGAGGGGGGAAACTACCCAGCCAGGTGTTTTAGTCCCTGCTCAGGAGACTGCACCTTGCCCAGTGCCCCAGGAATGTCCCCTGGCTCCTGGGATGACCCGCCAACTCAAAAAATGTAAAGGTCACTCCCGGGCCTGGAAAACAATGGCTGCAGATAGGGGCTATCTGAGCCAGTTGTGGCCACTGCTTAAGGAGTGTTAGTCAAACAGCAGGCTGAAAAGGCTCACGGGAAGCAGTTTAAATATTCCTTCATACAAAAGGCTGTCACATCCTAGCAGAGGCAGACTGCTGACTGACAGCTTTAATGCACAAGTGTAATGTGGATGAGGGAGAGGCTGAACCGAGCAGGGAGAACATCCTGGAGACTTACTTTCCCCTGCCCTTTATTCTGGGTTCTAATATGTCGTTTTTCACAAGTTGCAAGTTTACTGTGGTACTGTGGTAACACACCTGGGATATTTTAGCATATCACATACTTTAGGTCCTCCATTCTCCCCCCTCTCCTATGTATATTTATAGAAGGCAGATGTCCACTAAAGTATTTTACAAGTAAAGTAAGTCAACACCTCTAAAATACTAACCACTTACCAAGTGGTAAGTAGAGCCAGGGCCGGGAGCTGGACTCAATCCTTGCATGTCCCTTCCAGCTTGGGATATTCTATGATTCTAAGTGAATTTGCTCTGTAATTACTATTTATATAGTGTGATTACTATTTATGCAACAGTAACATCACTCTCTCCAAGGGATGGCAAGCAGCAACTGCAGTTTTTGTATTAACTTGTCATTAAGCATCTAGAGGCCAGAAGAGACATTCCTGGGACTTTCCCTGGCCCTGCGGCAGGGATGCTGCATCAGGCTTTGCCTGCCCACTGCCCTTTCCTTGCCTCCAGTTTCCACACATAATAGCTGTGTTTAGTACATTCTTCACGGGGCAGGTGTCAGGCTTCCGCTCCTGAAGCACTTCAGGTCTTGCACAAGAGGTAAATAAGGGCAGTGTTGATAATGAAAATATGCCATTAATACATTTCCAATAAAAAACTGCAAGCGGCGTTTAATCTGCAATCTGTTATCAATAATTTTATTACTGCAGTTACTGCGGTCTAATAAAAAAGCACTTTCTCTTCTTTATTGGGTAAGTGCCAAAACGTTTATCCTTTATTCTCTGGCCATTAACCTTTATTCCGTAGCCATTAGCTTAGCCATTTGTGTAACAGTCTGTTGAGTAACATTCAAGTAGAAATTTGTATTCAATCCATTATTTACTCTGAAACCCAAAAAGAATAGCTTCTTATGCCTATGTTGTTTATCCATATTAAATCTTGTTAAGTGCTGTATGCTACTGATGATAAGTCTTATAGAAAGTGGATTTTACTTACTGTGAATGACTTTCTGGCATACAAATAAAACTGTAATTAATCAGTTTCTGCATTGCATCTTGATTTGAACTCCATTGTTCTGAAATAAGCCACGATACTCTTCATCAAGAGTTGAGGCTTTGGGTCATGAGGTCTGACATCCCTCCATCCTTTCTTTCTCTCTTACTATGAAAAAAAGTAACCCTAAGAGAATTAAGTTAAAGAATCAAAATGCTTGCTTTTCTTTGAGCCATTTGCTTGCTAGCTTTCAGCCATTCCTGGCAATCCATCTGTAACTGCTGCTTCTCTGTGTAAGTGGCTTTTAGGGCCACGCTTTCTGAGCACACTTTTTAAATGAACTCACCAGTGTCAGTGAGTGGAAGCAAACCAGGAGAATGAAACTGTTGATTCCTGCCCATCAGCTGAACATGGGAGAAATCACGGCTTCCTTATTAGGCTGTAGTATCTGAAGCCCACTGAGCCCCATTTTTCTGCATCCAGACAAAAGCATTAGTCTTCTGGCTGGAGACTGACATTCAGTAAAAGCCTTTCAAGGTCTTCCCATAAACTCTTGCAATGAAGAGAGGTAGTAGAAGCAGTATTTTTAATGATGGGGAAGGTCAGCTTCCTTAGTGTGTACTCTACTGCTGTACACATATGTGAGGCTGCTCGGGTCTATCTGGTTCTGACGAGCTCGCAGTAAATTTTAAGGAATTAGTTTGATGATTGGTTGGTTTTTTTTTTCTCTCTCTCCTTTCTGCTCAATAGGAACTGGAAGCTGCTCTTCACAGGGATGATGTGGAGTTTATCAGTGACCTGATCGCCTGCCTTCTTCAAGGTTGTTACCAGCGCAGAGACATCACGTGAGTAACCCACTCTATGGCTTAAGCACTTTGCAAGGGGAGCTAATTAACACGGTCTCAGGGATGTTTCACAGCTTTAGAGTGATGACATGGCAGTGATCAGCAGCCACCAGCAATCAGGCCAGATGCTTCACCGAGTGGAAGGGAATTCCAGCTCTCTTGGGTTGAGTTGTAGGCTTTTAATTGTGCAGACCCGTTGAGCAAACTTCTTTGTTCAGATGCCATGCAACTGTGTTTGATGCTCAGTGCCTACAGTGAACACCCACAACTGCTGTTATACTCTGCACTATGCTTGGTCAAATTAGTGATATCACACTAAGTTTTTAAAATCATCACATATATTTTCGACATTTATATGTATTGCGTAGCATAAAACTCCTACTCTGCAGCCACCTCACTTGCATGGAAGATCCCATTGCTTTACATAGGGACAATTATGATTATTTTCTTAGAAATAAGAGAAATAGTGGAATGACTTCAGTTGCGGGGTGTTGGAAGATGATTTGGCATATTCTGTTGGAGTTTTGACATCCAGAGACACTTTGTTAGCGTCCACTAAAGTAGCCTCCCAAACTGAGACATCTGTAGAACATCGTTCTTTAGGGAATCGCCACTCACACAGCAAAATGCGCTCCCAGTGATAGGGAAGGTTTGTTGCAGTGTGTTTTATTTGTTCTTCTGTGAATCATGTAATAGCAAGGCATAATTGTGGAGATGAAGACAGTTTGGCAACACATGCAGTTGCTTTGAAGCAATCCTGCTCCCCAAGATCCCCCTGTTGTGGAGAGGCTTAGGGTGGTGCATAGGCACAACCATAGATGCTTGCATTGAAAGCTCTATTTCTAATTAACTGATAATGTTCAACAAAGATTATATAGTTAGGTAGGTGGCAAGTGTATATATATAAAAACAAAATTCTCTTGCATTTCCATGTTGACATTCAGCATCAGTGAATACCAGGACCTGAACCAGGCGTCTGTACTGCATTTATTGTCTCTGAATTAAACTGATGTGATGAGAAGATTGATTGTAAAGAGACTGCAGTCATGTATATCTTCTTCATCAAAATAGCCAGAGCAAAATAATCTGGCCTAGAAACATTCAACAAGTTTATTTCTTCTTACCAAAACCATCAGAAAGTAGTGGCTTAAGTGTTTCTACCCACCGTAACCAGCTCACCCTTGTGAGCAGTGGAAGATTTGTCCTTTATGAAATTCCTGAATTCCACATTGTGAGATTCTCTAAAACTCTCCAGATCTAAGACTGTCCACTTAGCAATTGCACTGTGTAATTGCCTCCCCTTTCACAAGTGTTTTAACTCACAGAATTCAGGAATGAGTCATGGGTGAGTCGCTGGGCAGTTGTCTGTCTGTCTGGGGAAGGTTACACGTGTACGTGATGGCTAAACAATGTTTAGTCAGCATTTTATGTAGGTCCCAGATTGTGCCTGTTTAGGTCCAGCTTTAATTTACTCTGAGATGCAAAATCTGCAAGGAGGCAATGCCATCTCAGAAGGAAGAGCTGTGGCTTTGTGCAGCCTGGTCAGGGTGCACAAGCAGCATGGGCAGGTACCTGTGTGGGTGTTGTTGTGTGTCTGTCCATGTACCAGAGGTGCCCAAGGAAACCGAGGAGTGTGAAGCCACATAGTGAAGTTGTGAGAACTTACACCTCCCCCAGACAGCTGTGCTAAGAAAAGCGTGAGGTGCCCAGAGGAGAAACCAGCTGCACCCTTTCTGCAGCACCTCCTGTAGAAGGGAACTACCTCGTGGGCAGGGGTATAATGAGAAAAGAGCACGACAGGAGTAGTGTGGTGGAAATGGCTGAAGGAGTAGATCAGGAAAATTGCCTGAAGCCACTGGGATGTTAGAGAGGTGAGCTCTGAAGGACTGCAGAGGAAGCAATGGGGGAGACTACCTGGAAACAGAGGGAAAGGTGCTGTATGCAGAGGCAAGTCATGAAGGAAGAAGCATTAAGATGTAGTCTAAATATTAAATCTGTAGATAAATGAGAATAAAAATGATGGCTTGGATACACTTCTCAAAAACAAACTTGACACACTGTTTCACACCTACAAACCAACTGCAGGATATTTATCCAAAAGCCTGAAATTCTCCTTCTTCCTTTTCACATTTATTTCCAACACCTTTAACCCCAGTTCAAGAGGCACTGGCCTTGTCTGATGCACAGCTTCCCTACTGTACCCTGTTTGTCCCCAGTTAGTGGTAAGGAGTTTAGCCTCTAATTGATTTTTGAGTACTCAGGGGACAATGCTGAGTACTGACAATACTCAGCAGAATTTGTGTGGGGTTTAAAGTTGGCTCTTCACGGTGGGCCAGGACTCCATACTTTTCTGTTGCAGGCAGGAGGCATCTGTGTTGTGTGGGAAAAATCAGCAGTTTCACAGATCATCACGGTGGCGTTATTGCAGCATCTCTCCAGTCATTTGTGCTCTGCATCCTCCTGCTGAGGCTGTGAGCTGTTAATATCCAGGCTGTAAAATTCACTCCCTGTTGCACCTCAGAGAGAAAGGCAGGAGCTTGTTCTCATCCTTGTTCTTGGGCTGGAGCACTGGGGCTCAAGCACAGGATGCTTCATATAACCTCATATAAAACATGGTTTGCCTACCTCTCCAAGGGGTTTTGAGGTTTAATTAGTTTTGTATTGTGTCTTACATCTTTGATGGCCAAAATGTTATCTGCCTATGCTTTCTCACAGTCTGTCTGGGAGCAGCTTGTAGTTCTTGTCACATCTGTTTTGATGGCGTGCAGAACTTGTGGCAGAGCTGGGCTGCCTGGCTTTAATCATGCATCATAGAGGGGTATAAAACTGTCACATACCTTTGCTAATTATAATGTGTTCTCAAGTAATTTTGGAAGTGACTGAGAGCCCTTCTAATGCACAGTTTAACATGCTCTAGTTTGATTTGCTTTTCATTCTTTGAAAAAAAAAAAGGTTAATACTTTTGTAGGGTTCTGTGTTCCTTGGTTTTGAAGTAGAGCAGCTTTGCCTTGGTTTTGATATTCTTTATGACAGCCTTTTTAA
The DNA here is from genome assembly GCF_009829145.1 of Chiroxiphia lanceolata. Lineage (NCBI taxonomy): Eukaryota > Metazoa > Chordata > Aves > Passeriformes > Pipridae > Chiroxiphia > Chiroxiphia lanceolata. Next base: position 63,018,808 of record NC_045641.1, read on the forward strand.
AAGAAAAAAAGAGGAATCACATACGAGAGAGAGACTGTTTTTTACCTTGCTTGATGGCTAAGGAGTGTTGAATGTCTGGTAACATAAGACTTTCTTTGAGTTATGGATATCTGTGTTTAACTACAGAGACTACTTAATGGGATGCTATGTGATCTTCTCCAAACTCTTATTTATCATAACCTATCATAGCTGTTAGGAACACTCCATTGACCTGGTTCTTGCCCTGTTAAGTCCTGTAGAAATACAGAACAAAAAAAACCAGTTGCCTGTATTTCTGACTTCTGGAATCTTTAGCAGTGACTCTCTAGCTGTCCTTGCCTGGCACTGGGTGCTTGGAGCACTTGGCCAGGACAGTTTCCCCATTGCTCTCCTCTTTTCACTCTGAGCCAAAATACTTCTGTGTCATGATCTGCAGCTTTTGTTGTTTTATAAATGCCCTTCATAGTTTCCACATACCATCTGTACCATCTAACTACTAGCATGCTATAGGCATGGTTTGGTTTGATGCCTCTGAGATTGCCCTTACCTTTTTCCTGCTTCTAGCTTTTTTGCACAGGTCTTAAAATCTCTCTGTTTACTTTTAATTGTTTCAAAATGCAAATACCTGGAAAGAAGAGAGGGAGAAAACTCTTATCAGATTTTGGGGGTTATAAAAAAAATAAATAAAAATTAAGCAGTTTGAAAAAGTCCTGGTGCTTGCTTCAGATTCTCTCTGATATAAATTGGGTAGCTGCATACTCCCCAGGGGCTGCTACTTTAATTCCAGCAGGAAATGCGATTTGATGACTTGTATGAAGACAGGAAGATCAGAGCTTCAGCTAACGGCAGCAGCCGCAGCAGGAGCCTTCTGCAGCTGTTTTTAAGTAAGAAGTGATGGTGTGACATGGATGTGTACACTCAACTAAAATATTCTAGAAAAGCTCCCGCTGTTCAGCATTTCTTTGGGTGAAGCTCATTCTTCACTGCTCTGTTATTGCACTTTTGCCATTTTTCTGATGTGGTGGCATAAAAAGTTTCAACGACTTTATCATATTTCTCATTGGGATGCATTTTGTATGTTGCTATTGTGCCTCAAAAAACATTTTAGTTGTTTTTGCCTATAACATTTTTTTATTTTTTCAACATAGACAAAGGCCAGAAAATGAGGAGGAAGAAAAATAATATCTCTGGATTTTTTTTTTCTATGCCCCTTGAGATTCTTTTCTTTTTTTTACACTCAGGAGGTTGGTCCATCACTGTAGCTGAAAACTCTGTAATTGACTTCTGTGGTAGAACAGACAGCATTTGCTTCCTTAGGAACCTCAATTATTGCTTTTCTTGTTATTTCTTTCCTAATGCATTGGAATTTTTTTCTTCCCAAGTGGATCATCAGTTTTACACCCCACCTTAAGCTCTTTCGGGATCTGTAAACTAGCCCTGGAGTCTTTGGCTTGTAGTTTGCACCTGGTTTATTCTAATATAGATAATAAGATGATATTCCTTAACTCCTCATCCCTTCCCTACAATTGTCTTAATTATTTCTTTCATATTCTTAGCGGTGGCATTGAGAAATACTCTCAGTATAGCATCTAAAGAGCTATATTTCCTACTTGTTGAATTGCCAATCAAGAGTACTGCCACTATTCTGCATATTTTCCAATGCTTGTTCTGTAATCACTTATTTGAGCTTTCATCAGAAAGAAATAGAAGTGATCTGAAATCATCTAACCCATTGAGGCACAATGCCCTTTTCTGAGGACCATGTTTAATAGCTTTGGGTATTTTGCTTCTTCCCTCTGCTTTGTCACTTTTTCCCTTCCTTGTCCTTTATTCTGAGTGGATTCTGCCTTTACAGGGTACTTTGGGGGTTACCCCAGCTCTCATGTTTTGGTAAGAGGGACCTCAATAAAACACTTAACACGTTGAAATCACCCTCTGCATGTGACTACATGAGCTGTGTCCTTCAAGAACTGCTGTATGTTGGTCTGGGCTAGGGGATAAAGTGGCGGGTCAACAGGAACAGCTGGCAAACCAGTGCCAGGTTTTCAGGCTCATGGATACCGTGGTGAACTGAGCTGTGGGAATAGCTAAGCCAAGGTACTAAGACAATCTGAATGAATTCAACACTTCAGTCCATGCCATAAGATGTGGGGCAGGCAGCCTGAACTCGGTCACAGCAGACCTGGTGCCCATCACATTTGGAAGGAGCTTTAACAGCCAGCTCTCGCAGTTGTGCCAGTGACCTTGATTATAACAACTGCTCCAATGGCCCAGCCACAAAGCACCTCACTAACTCAGAATCATATTCATGAATGCCAAGTGAATATCAACAAGATCAGCATTATTTACAGTCTGACTTTTAACAGGTGCTGCCTTGCATACATCACATATATTGGTGGATGGCCTCTGGAATCAACTCAGTATCATTGGCACAGCAGACACCATTAGGGGGCAAGGGAGATGAAGTGCCTACATTCCTCATCTTAAATCTAATTTTAATATTTATTATAATAATAGCCAAGCCATGCAAGGTGAGCCTTTTAAAGGGTAAAAAGTGAAAATGAGGCAGCTGGCAGGTGTTGGGAAAGGAAGGATGAGATTACAGCAGTAAAATAACACGGTCATTCAGAGATTAATGAGAAGCACAGTGGAATAAAATTACAGAGCTCAAGTATAACTAAAGCTAAGTAAATGTCTTTGATTCTCAGATGGATAAAATGAATCTTTAAAGAAGAGTTTGAAGAAAAGTTGGTAGCGTGTTCTGGAAGTGTTATTCCATAGATGTGGTGGAGAATAAGGGCTGAAAATGGTGGAAGAAAAAGAGGAAAAGCTGTTATTGTCAGGGCAGATGGATGAGAGACAAACAGATTGTATTGCTGGGGAGAGGGAGTTATGCAAAACATTGACAGGGAGGAATAGGTGGCTAAACTTCAAAGAGCAGTCAGTGAAGGGTCTTGGAGAGACTGCAGTGATGTCATCGTGCCAATGTCAGAGCATGAAATATGAAAGGGACAGCTGTATTTATGAGTTCTTGATGTTGCAAAGCAAGTACTCTGGAGAGGAGGAAGAAAGCAATTATGAAAAAAGAAACTGAGAAGGCAAGTGAAAATATCTTCTACTTTCAAGGGAGAAGACAAAGGATTATGGAGGGAGGGGAATGGGATGTGGAAATTCTCCTGATATGAAACCTTTGCCCTCACTTCTGAGACTTGCATTTCGAGACAGTGATGCTCCAAAACACTGGTGAAGATTTTTGCTCCAGCACAGCTAGTTTTGCACACCACTTCCCAGCACCCAGCCAAGTTCAGAAACCAATCTTTAGTCCAAGGGTTAATATTGGAGAAGTTCTGAAGTTTGGGGTTTTTGGAGCCTTTTAGCCTCAGTGGGCTCAGTGAACAGCTGGGATGGCTCCTGGCCAGCTGCTAGGCCACTGTAATAATTTGATGTGTCATTTCAGCCTCTGTTCTGAGTCACCTATGCTTTTACTTTTTCTCCCATTTCACCATCCATCTTCCTCAGTTTCTTTCTGGCTCAAACAGTGTAGTGGTTTAAACTTTAGAGAAAAGAAGATGAAAGACCTGTTTTGAAACAAATCCCAAAAGGGACTTCTTTAGGACCTATTTATCTGTAAAAACTTTGCTTTATCCAAGGTCTCCAGAAACTTGTAATGTGTGGGGCTGGTGCTAAGTAATGAATTTGCTAAGCTTATTTGCTTCAAGGCAACCCCACACTAGATATTTTGTGCCTCACAAGAGACTCTTTCCTCTGACATTAAGTGTATTTTTCTATGAGCAGCAAGGCACATAAGGGCTTGTTTCATATGGATTTGTACTATAATACACCATGTGTCCTATTTCCCCATCATCATCAAGACAATAACTCTAGCTTCTTCCCCACAGTGCTCATCATCACTGTAATACCCTAAGGTCCTCTCTACAGCCCCTGAACAATCAGAAGTGCTTATGCCACAGCAATACTGTTGTCTTTCCTTGTGGCTATGAATTGGGAGCATGCTTTCTGTTGATGGGCACTAGGAATGAACAATGCAGCATTAAGCTGGCTTCACTTGTTCTTCAAGGATCCAGGAATGAATAGTAAGTAATGATCCTCTTCCAGTCTGAATGCTGAGCACGGTAAGCCCCATTCCTATTTGCTCTTTCAGAATATGGGAGATGTATTTGGGTCTTTTGTAAGTTAATCAGCTGCAACTCCCAAGGGTTGATCTGCTTCTCTTCAGAAGGAGAGTCACCGTCAAATAACAGCAGTAGAAAAGAAAGAAGCATGTGGATTAAAATTGGCAAGCACATATCAAAGCCTGTTTAGATGCAGGTGAAGGTAATTGATGGATGAAATGAAACGAAATGCCATCACAGAGAAACCAAAGCCTTTGCTGTCCAATCACAAGGTGAAAGTTGGGCTCTAGATACATTCCTTTATTCATCCAGAAGACTGTGTTCGTCCCTCCTGAGGTAGAGACTGCTATGGCTTGATCTTCATTTCATCATGTCCAGAGTGGCTTCTTGTTGGGCATACACTGTGTGGTTGGTTGTCAAGCTCACACAGAATAGGACACTAAACTATTAAGAGTCAAAGTGGGCACATGAAGCAGCGTGTGGCAAGAGCAGGGAGTGCAGCAGCCATTCTCACACTTCATCTGTCTGTGTGACCATCATTGTCCCTCCCTGCACGTCCTTTCCAGGTCAGATCAGTAACCCAGCATGCTCGAACTGAAGACTCCCTTAGCAGAACCCTTCAAAGCAATATCCAGCTGTCTGCATCTTGCCAGGCCTTTCACCCCTCACCAGTGTCACCCAAATCCCCCCCCTCGGGAATGATAGAGATGGCTTCCCCCAAGGTACTTGTTCTCTCCTGAGCACTCACATCCTTCTCTCTCCTTTTTTTATTGTATCAAACAACCTGTAACTCCTTCTTGGGTTAGTTAATAAATAGTTCTGACCTTGGTGCTTTTTGTTTTCCTTTTTGATCCTTCAAGAGATTGCCTTTTGTTATTCAAAGCCGAAGGTGCTTGACACAGAAGCAATGCAGAAGCCCCCGGGCTTCAAACGCTGTCCTGGCTGTGGGATCGTTATGCCTATAAGTGATTCCCATCCTCAGTGTGATAAGCCTCCGGGAAGAAATTGGCAGAGAAGAATGCAGCACTCTGAATTCCTGAGGGGTGCTGGGAGGCATCCATCCATGTGGGGACTGGAGGAGATTCACCTACTGATCAGGGAGCAGCATTTCATGCCGCTAAGGGACCCTCCTGCCTTTGTCTGACTGACTTTTCTTTATAAGGCTGATAAAAATCGAATCGGGCCTCCTATCTATCTGCTGGGGGAAAGGTACCTTCCTTTGTTAAGTAACGCTCAGAAATGTCCGGGTCAGACGGTTTTGTTTCCAGGCCCAGGAATTGCTTCTTGAGCTCTAAAGCTGACCCTAGGAACTGGTGTGGATTTACTGCTCTGAGGAGAACCTAGGTTCTTTGCTTTTCTGTTGCATCCAAAAAGTGACATAATTTACTGATACCATTAAATCTGTCATAGAATCATAGAATCAGCCGGGTTGGAAAGGACCTCAAGTCCAACCCTTTATCCACTACTGCCGTGGTTACTAGACCATGGCACTAAGTGCCACATCCAGCCTGATGATGTGCCTGTAAAATCTCCAGTTTATCATCAGTGTTGCTTAATCTTCTCTTGGTGATCTTGTGCTTCACCAGAGGACCAGCTGTGCCCTGCAGGTCAGTGAGTTCTTCCTGCAGCTGGCTGTCCTATTCTGCACCAGTACCACCCACTCCAGTACCAATCATAATGACATCTCATCTCCATTATCTTCCCATCCTTTAGTACCAGTGTATCTCCAGTGCCTTCAGTACACAACCCAGTGTTGGCTCTGAGACTCAGGACCTCTCTTCTGCTTTCTGCCAGTCTGCCTTTGCCACTGGTCTCTGTTACTAATTTTCTGATTTTGAACATTACAGAATATTCTGCACTTCAGGATGTCAGGGGATTCTTGCCTCTTGATCTGAACATACTGTCAGGGAAAAATTCATGTTTCCAGCCTATCTGCAGTGATAGATCTCATTGGATGGGGAAGTGTTGAGCTCCAGCTCTCCTCAGCTCTCTCACCCTATTCACTAGCATGCCAGGGAATTCATTGCTTAATGAAAGCCATTTTCCCTGACCCTTCCCCAGATAAGATCAATGTCATCACATGGCAAGATATGACCTACACTTAGATATCTCCCTTTTATCTTCTTGCAGAATCACATACCAGCTTGACAGCAAAATTTCTTAGGCGTGATGGTAGGCATTTTCAGTTTTATTATTAATTTATCGTAGGTGGTAGGGTGAAATAACTTCTTTCCCTGGTCTTTTCTACCTCAGGCATAATATATGATGGCATCAATACAGGTACCATTTGCTGTACCTCCCTTTCTGGGTAAAGCTTTAGTAACTGATATTGCCTCTCTCTTGGGTTCCCTTGGCTCAACAGATTGATTCCTCAAGGAAGGAAAAGAGTGGCTGACCCTTTTGGGAACAGGCAGCTTGTCCCTTCTGTGACTGATGGACTGCTCAGTGCAACCCCCAGTAAAGAAGCAGAAGCCTCTTAGTGCTTGAGGGACACTCAGGTCTTCCCGTTCAGACAGGCAAGATTTCTGACAGAGCATCTTACAGGAGTTTTCTGGAGGTTCCTATATATTTCCAGATGCTCAGTATTTTACAATTTCAGCCATATCTCGATGAACCGAGGTCTCTATTTTTAAGCAAGAAGAGAAAAAGTAGCTGCAATATCATCTGCTTTCCTCTGTGCTGGAGCTGTGGTGCAAGTTTCAGTGAGATGGAAGGTAGGAAAATGCATGTCAGTAGCTGAGTATAGAGATGGTTTCCTCTTGGAGTTTAAACCTACCCTTGCTGATCTCATGGGCTGTACATCACACTGAATGCAGTAACCGCTTTGTTACTGCACCCTTTGCCTAAAGGTTTCAAAGTAATATCTTAAAGGTAAAATTGAATAAACTGAAGTACAGAGTACTTCAGATACAGAGTATCTGTGGGGGCAGCACCTTTGGCGTGAACCCTGAGTCAAAACCAACAATGCCCACAGAAAATAGCACAATCACTCTCTAATTTAGTGTATTTATGTAGATTAAATAAGGGAAAAGACAATTTTTGAAACTGTCTCAATTTATCTCTTTATTTGTATTCATTCAAGGTGAACAATCCTTTCTGTTCATTTACAGCTATATTAATTCGTATTTTCACAAATATACATAACAATACTGTTTGCTCAACATAGTGATGTTTCAGGATCTTTCAGCAGAGTGATTTTTCCCCCTTTTTAATCCAGTTATCCAACTCATTGATTTGTCATTACCAGTTTTCACTCAAATTGCAGCATCAGTAGTGGGGGAGGGAGTTCCTGCTTCTCTGTCCATACCACTACCCTAAACCCCCCTGCATGTATTGAGAGCACAAGTCATCCCTTCATGGAGATTGTGCAGAGACTCAGTGAGTTTGAAGGAAGGGTTGAGCCAGCATTGAAAGACAAATAAGCAGTCATTATGTTTTAAGTTTTATTTTAATCCCATGAATATTCTCTGAATCTCTCTGGGCAGTGTGTGCACTTTCCTGCTTATCCCCTTTGACCCCAGGACTTTCTCTTCCTTTAGTACCATATGCCTTCAGCTCTTGTTTGGGATATTTCTGGCTGCTCTGGTTTCATAGCTGCTCATATTCCTATTTCTTCCTTCCCATAATCAAATGAAAAAAACACACAAGCAGCCCTTGCTCCTACCTACAAATCAAATGCAGGCCCCTGCACCCAGCATGCATCTAGTTAACCATATGTGTCTTCCTCATCTTCCAGGAACTGCATATAATCCACCAGGCTTGGCAAATCCAAACCCTCTTTTCTCCAATGCTTTACGTCTTCACACCAATTGCTTTCTTTCCCTGGCTTACTTGGCCAAATAGGCTGCTGGTCTCTTGGGATGGGGAGATGGATGCTGGGCATCTGCTCACTTCTTCCTGCTATTGTGGTGGGGAGCGTGAGGGGGGAGCAACGGCGAGGCAGACAAGGGCAGTGAGGAGCAGTTGGGCATAGGTAAAAGAAGGACCATCAGTGCCTTCAGGCTGTGTTTCCTTCACCCAAAATTAATTTCACCTTCTCGTACAGAAGGAGAAGCAACAACATGCCTCTCTGTTGCCTCCCTGTACTTTGAGGTGTTGGAGGCAGGACCACAACATGGAACGCTTGTGGCCGCTCCTGCTGATCCCAGGGATGGTGATGAAAACAGAGCAGCCCTGGCTCACAGAAGGGTGCTTGGAGCCTCCTACAAGCAGGAATATGACAGAACAGTTCAAAGTAACAGGTATGTGTGATTTCTCTTGCCAGTGCTGCCTTTCTCTCACACAGCCCAATTAACAGGGGTCACAGAGCACTGATTAGTTGCCTTGGCATTTTGTGAACATAAAGCAGTGAAAAATCCAGGGTAAATGGGGGAAAGGAGATCAAATAGACACTTATCTCAGCTCTCCTGCCTGTCGCTGGCATTTGCCAGCCCAAGGAAAGCGCCTTTCCAGAAGAGACCAAGGCGGGACGGTGCTGTATCTGTGCCGGTATCTCTGCTGCTCTTCTGCCTTTTCTCAGCAAAATAACAAACAAGTCACCCCCAGCAGCTGTGTCATTTGTAGGGTTGTTGCTAGATAAGAGCCAAACCACTGGAGATGTGTGGACCAAAGGCAGCTGGGGAAGATCAGAGTGTGCCCTTTTGCCACGCTGGTGTCTGAGATGAGTTCGGTTCCTAAGGCTGGCGTCTCCTCTAGGAGGGGTGGACTCGCAGCCTCCTGTCCTTTGTGTGAGGGAAAAGGGGTGAAAGGCAGCACATATCAGTGAGGGGAGATAAAAGGACATCTCCATCTAGTTCAAGAGTTGCTGAGTGTGGCCTAGTAGTGCTAAGGAGCCCAAACTGGAAAATTCCTTGGTTGTTCAGCTTTATGGCTGTGGCTGGTGTGAGAAGTCTGGACAAGCAGACCTGGAACCTTCCTGAAAGGTGAGGAGCTGCAGTGACCTCGTGCCTTCCTCTTCTTCCTTCATGCTCCCCTTTTTTTGGGGTAACAAAGCAATGCTCCTACTTTAGCTGTCATACCCAGGTTAAGTGGCTGCACTTGCTTCTGTCAAGCCAGCACATGCTCCTGTGGTGTGATCCCTTATTAGACTAGACAGCCCACATCAGCTCTCCATTCTCTCTGCCTCCCCAGAGACACTGCCTCGCTCCATAGCTGTTCCTATTCTGCTTCTCTGTGGGATACAGCATATCTGCCAGCTCCCCTTCCAGCTTCCCCAGTTTTTATTGTATGGGAGATCACTCAAGGTAAGATGGAAGAAGACAAGGAGTAGGAATGTTCTTAGCTGCTGACAGCCATGGGTTTTCTTAGCTGATTTTTTTCTCTCTCCTAAACACAAGCATTATGGGAGTTCAGCTGGGAAGGCAGTGGATTCCACATCATCCAACCATGTAAATTAGATTTCCTTAGCAAGGTTGAGCAGCCCTTCTGCTGGAGAACCTCCTGTCCTAACTTTGTGTTATCATATTGGAGGAAACATCCAGAACCCTGTTGTTTTCTCTAAGCATCTCTTCAGCATATTCTTGGGAGTGGTCTGGACTCAGTGCCACATTTAAGTTCTGGAAGCAAGTTGTGGGGTGGACAAGAGAGAGGCAGGGAACTGGAGTTGCTAGAGTGCTGAAATTACTCTGCTGTCCTTTACTTTTGTGGAAGACTTCAGGTGTCTCTGTCATGGATGTGGAAACCTCCAACCACTCATGTTTCAGACTGTCAAATCCAGGAGTTAGACCAGACTATTTTAGGGAAGAGCTGCCTCTACTAAACATTAGCTAACCGGCTAATATTTTGTCCTTATGTTTTGAAATAAAACCATGGTTCTAACGTAGAAAGACTGTCTTTCCATGTTCAGCAATGGTGAAGACAAATGTCCTTGTGTGCAGAGCTCAGTGCAGTCGACCCACTCAATTCTTCGGGTGTCTTTCTCTTCCCCTTCACTGCCAATGACAGGTAAGCCACAGAATTACTGAGGTTTCAGCAAGGTCAAAAAACTAGTTCAAGTTTGCAGAGGAGGACAAAAGGCAGGCCTGTACATGCCTTGTGATGGCCTTGTGCTCCAGCAATCTCTGCTGTCTTTACGACTCTGAGAGGAGAAACTTCACTCTGGAGCTTTGATCAATGTAATTTGAATTTTATTTTTTTCCCCCCACTTTGTGGTCTCATTCAAGGTCCAGTAATGTCAGCTGTCCTGCTTTTGTTCATAGCCACTAGTAGGCCAGCAGGTTTTCTCCAGGCATGTTTCAAAAAAGACACTGAAAGGTGGGATGTGCCCAGGTGTTTCCTCCATCACAGGGGCTCTGCCAGGGTTGGATGTTGCTGAGGTCTGTCACAAGTGTGGTGCCCCCAGGAGTTGCTGCCTCCCTCTAGGCTGTTCCTGGGAATTTTTGAAGTCTGTCCCCATCAGTGGTACAACTAGTGGCACTGCTAGTTGAATTGGAAATGACATGTGGCTGTTAAAGCTTAAGGTCATGATTCCTGGATCTCCAGCTTCTCCACCATTTTACTCTGCCACGGTGAAGTGTTTTTTGCAGAGACCCTTCAGGGTGCTCATTGCCCTTGAGCCTCTGCCAGTTTGGCCACCCCGATGACAAGTTTGCCCATGGTCTGAGGAGGACATGCTTTCTGCTGGCTTGCATGCCTTCTGAGCAGGCTGCACACGGAGGGCTTGGGAGGATACCTTCCCAACCCTTTTCCTCCCCAAGAAGGATGGGGTAGCATCTTTTTCCCCCTGCATCATACTTAACTTAGTTTCTCAGTAGGGTAAACTGTTTGAAGGTGAAGTACCAGCTGGTCCATAAAGCTTCCTCCCCCACCTCAGATAAGAAAGCTCATTAATACAGTAAAAAAAAAAAAGTCTCCATTGTTACATGAGAGCTCAAGGTCAGGCTGGTAGTAGTAACTCATATTGCCTCTAAGGTCAGCCTAAGCTTTCTCTTTCTGACAAGCCACGATAGATTGATCATGAGGGTCCTTACATTATTTTTTTTCTTCTGAAATAGGCTTTGCTTCTCCTGACCCTCTTAATGATGTTTGACTGAGGTCATCCCAGCAAACCCTGAATCCTTCCCATTACCTTCCAGAGGGCTTGCCTTTGTGCCAAGGCATTGTATGCTTGTTAAGAATTAAGCCTTCCTGATCTCTGCTCTAGCAAAGGAGCTGTCTTCATTGGAGAGGCGAGAAATATCTTGAATGCCATCTGTCAGTTAATGCTCTCATTAACACCTGAGTGACTCTCAACACCAAGCTGATGTCTTTTTGCCAATTCAGAACTTAAAAGGTGCCAGCCCATAAGGTGAAATATCTTCAGTCCATAAAATTAACTGCATGATAAAACGTCTGTTCTGATAAGACCTTGATTTTTTGAGGTTCTTTCTTTTAACTAGAGAGATCACAGAGGCAAAGCCAGTTCTCTTGTGTGCTGTGAATTAGATGGAGAAGAAGACTTTCTTCATCTAGTGCTAAGAACTCCGAAAAGCAATGCTTGTGCTGGGTGGCTGGGGGCATCTGAGTCTTTTTTAGCTTTTAAAGCGTTTACCAGACATAAGTATCACCTCTATTATTTTTCTTTCTGGCTAACTGTCTAATAGGAACCGCAAGAGTAATTATATTCCTGTTTAAATGGTCCTTGAGGGAAAGGCTGAGCTCTCCCCGTCTTGTTTTCCATGTTCCTCCCACATACAACTCTTGGGTAGGAGGTGGAAGAGGTCTATTGTTGTTCCTGCTCTCCTGGTTTTGTCAGGGTTCTTGGTTTTAATCTGAAGAACAATATACTGTCTGGGATTAGATGCAGGTCAGGCTTGCCATTTTCCCAGCAGTTTTAGCTCAAGAGTGTTCCAGTATTTACTCTTCCGTTGCATTTTGTAAATTGAATGAAACAAGAGACCTAAAACACTGTCAACATGATAGATATTCTAGCTAGTGGTCCAGGCAATTATTTGGCATCTGAACTTTCAGAAGGCTTATTTTTGTGTGCCAGCAGTAGCTGAGCATCACTGGGAGATTTTTGTCTCCAGTATTTCCAACTCCTTACCCTAATGTTTCTCTCCAGTATTTACTCACACAGGACTGGGAGGTTTGGGAGGGGGTGGGGGGTTGGGTTTAGGGTGTTTTTTAGGGATGTGTATAGGGGGAGGGCTTGTAACAAAATTGGCAGCAATAGACCAGATAGGGCAGTGTGCTGGAGCAGTAATTCCATGCTCAGGCTATGGCATCCTGCCTGTGGGAAGTGCAGATTGACACGGGGACTCTCTTACTGAATCAGTGTTTGGTTTTGCTTTTGTTTGTTTGGCTTGATTTTGTTTACAGTTTTCCAGCCAAGACTTGATTTACTTTGGAGTCTTTAAAACTAAGAGCACGAGCGACTCTGCTTCCTTTGGGCATGAGGATAAAAAAAATAATCGTGTCTCTGTGTGTGTGTGTGTGTCTGTACACATAATTCCAGCCCCGAGGGTGCTGGGTTTGCTCAGAAGGAATTTCACGTTGGGTTTGCCCTACAGGGTGCCTGGGGGGCTGGGGTCTCTGGATGCAGCTGTTCCCTCCCAAGCCTGCACACCGGAAGCTCCGACCAAATTTTTCCATACATCCCATCAACTCTGTGAAATTTTCACCCTCTCTTCCAGAGGTCTCCAAAGGAGCCCCTCCGGGAAGCAGGGCATGCTGGCCAAGCTTGTTTTTGTGACAGCAGAGCATGACCCCACGCGTTAAAAGCCCAGGCAGTGGGAAGGGTGCCTCTCCTGCAAGCAGGGGAAAGCCACTGGGATCACCAGGCAGGGGGGGAGGAGTCCTCAGCTCCCCTCTCCTGGAGCTCAGAGAAACCTCCCTCTTTGGGAGGCAGCCGGGCAGCAGATGGCCGGGCTGCGGCGCTGAGCTGTCAGGGGGTGGTGTATCATTTCTCTGGCTGTTCTGGACGCTGATACCCATGTTGGAGAGCAGCCCCTCCTTCAACTTGCTCCATCTTCTTTATGCCCTGATTTTTTCGCAGCTGCTACTAAAGATCACAGGCAACTTGAGCTGCAGCCTTGCTGGTGCTCTTGTGGATTGTCTGACTCTGTTCCTCCTCTTTGACATGGATGTGCTAGGTCTTGTCCTTCCCTGTGCCCCATATTTCCTTTTGTATATGCACAGGTCTGCAACATGCGATTAAAACTTTCAACCACAGTTGCAATTCAGCTTTGACCTCCTTTCTAATCTTTGCAAAAAAAAGATGGGGATCTCTAGCAAAACAACCCTTTGGTTTCAGAACGCAGCCAGAGATGAGACTAAGAATTGCATTGGGCTCAGGAAAAATCATCTGCATCTGTGTGGGATGTATCACACAGATATGCAGGTACTATTCCAGCACTGCCCCACTACAGCTATCCAAATTGCTTTGCACATCGGGGGGCAACTGCAAAGTAAGGGATGTTTTGACAAGTGAGGGAAATTTTGTCACAGTTTTCTGGAATACTAATGGTGCTAGTGAAGTTGGGATGGAAGAAAGGGGTTGGAAGGATGAAGTTTTACAGTTGCAGAGTACTCTGAGGTACCTTTTCTAATCTGAGTTGATTTCTGTAATACTTTTTCCTTGGTTTAATGAGCTGTATGGAAGATGGTTATGCTGTACGTGAGGAAGTGGTTGACATGTGGTGACAGTCATGCCTGTGGTTTCACACTTTTTTGTAAATTGTTTCTAGAACTCCCAATTTACTCTCAGAAGAGGGATGGTTTTCCTTTGGATATGTGCCCCGAGACAGAATATGTCCATGTACCAGTTCAGCCTCCTTGGGAATGCTTCAGTCTGTAGAGAAAGGACATTGCTAACCTAACATTGCCTCCATTAGTTGAGTGTTTTTACAAGTCTCAGTAATGCTGAGAACCTCTGGAGAAGAGAAACATCTGTCTCAGTTGTCTCCCTCCTGCCTTTTTCCCACCTAAAAAAGGGTTTTCAGAGGTTCTCAGTTGCAGCAGAAACTCTGTAGGACTTGGCATACCTGCAAGTGTATTACTGTTCTATTAGTGAGCTTGAAAAAAAGGTATTTAACAGACTGTATCCAGGTCATTCCATTCCTGGACCCTGTCTCTCTGGTTCTTGGTTTTGAATTTTAATTCTGAATAGTTAGCACTGAGCATTTCTGCTCAGAAAACCCAAGGGCAGGGTTGTCACAGATTGCTCTGCTTCCTGCAGATTTTCTTCTCCAAATCCCTTTTCAAAGGGAAATGTAATAGAGACAGGGTGAGTGAAACTAACTGAAGGTGTGGCAGACAGGCTGAAGACGAGCACCCTACATTTATCTGGAGAAAAGAGGTCGATTCCCATTAAGAGGGAAAATATAAATTGGGCAAGATTGAGAGTGATTGGGAATGCCTTGAGACATCTGTTTCCCATCTCTGGTTCTCATTTCTATCCTTATTCAAAGCGACAAATGCACAGTAGCTGTCTTTGAAAATTGATGGGGGTAGGAACTCAAAAGTACTCTTAAGAACAGAGCTTGTAATGCATTGAACGCTGGGTGGATGGTGGAAATTTCTACTTTTAGCCACTTATGTGAAAGTCAAACTCAAACCAAATTGGTTAAGTCAACAGAGCCAGTCCCCAGGAGGAAAGAGAGCTACATAGGCAAAGATTTCAGATGATCTTCTGGAATTGAGGGGCTTCCTGGATCGGTTTTCTTTGAGAGCAGCCAAAATGATAGAGCAAGATGAGTGAACTCGTGCAAGCAGCAAAAGTATCTGTCTGATCCCATTTTTTTCATGCCTTTCTCCCTTTTTTCTAGGTAGAAAAAAAATTTAGCCAGAAAAAAATAGGAGCAGGTAAAAAACCCTGTTACTTTTGTGACTTCTTCCTGGCCAATCCTTGTCACTCACTAGTCATTCAGGATCCTAGGGAAACTGTTTTTTCAGGCAATTTTATTGGAAATAGCCAGAACCTCTATATCAGACTTGATGAAATTATCTTCTGCCTTGAGCTCTGACAGAGTGGAAGAACTGAACTTGGGGGACTGAAACTTGAATGTTCTCTGGGAGCTTACAGTCATTTCCCTTTTGCAACAGACTAAGCATCCAAATACAGTTGTTGCTTTCCTGCTTCCAGGAAGATATTCTCATCACTCTATTCTGAAAGCTAGTCAAAACTGTCTTCTTTTTTTTTTTTTTTTTTTAATCTAATGGCTTTGGTAAATATCTAACATTCAAGATGTGTGATCAAATAGCACTCTTAAAAAGTCTATAAAGGGAATCTATTATTGCACTCTTTGCCGAGTTGAAGTCCTTGCTGGAAGTTGGGTCTTGAGTTAAATGAGGAAGACACTGGGGATGCACAGCTGCTCCAGGTAGGTGTATGCTGCAGTGAATATTTCACTTGAAAAAGGATATTTGCTGTCATTTTTACCCTAAAATTACTACTTGAGGCAGCACATACATAATTTCATAAAATGTCAGTTGTCAGTTCTCCCTTTTTGACTGAACTTTGTCAGCATAGGGGGCTGTTTCAAGTTGCATTTGTGTGACTACTGGTATTAGTGGGAGTGAAACAATGATGCTTGGAAATACTGATGCTTTACTTGTGTCATGCAGAAAAGAGCAAACTCCAGGTTGCAGGGGGCACTAGATCCACGTACATTCAATCTGTTGTTAAATACAACCAGAGGGCTGGTGACAGTCATCAGGTGAGAGGACGTATCCCTGGGAGGTCAGCTTGCATTTGACGTCAGAAGGAAGCAGGCTGGTGAGGAGTGATCTGCAGGGTGGTAGCACCAACTTCTCTCTACTCAAGGAGGAAGGGAAACGCTGCCAGGTGGACATGGCTTGAGGCATCTGTTCCTTCGTTCTCGCAGTCACTGTCCAGTCATGCTCCTTACAGAGAAGTCCAGTCTTTACCAAATGTGTGAAGACCTCTGTCTAACAGCTAACTTCTTGTTGACTTTTAACCATCTTTCTTCAGTTGGATCACACTCCTCTATCTCTTTGTTTAAAAATAATAGCTTTTGTGGAAGTTAGCGATTTCTCAGGGAAATGCAATTCTGTGGTGCTGGCGTGGTTCCATTAATCATATAGAGTAATCTGCTTGTGCCAAAAACCTATCAAGTTGAGCTGCCTTTTTGAGAGCTGGTGGGAATGTGTACCCAGTGGTGTTCTTGCTGGCATATGGACTTCCCGTGTGTGCAAGAATGCTGGGGCATGGGGGGGTCCCCCTTTGCTGTGCTCAGGGTACAAAACTTGAGCAGGCTGAGCAAGCCTGGCAAGTCTCAGGACTCAAAGTGATATGGACAGACCTTCAGGAAGGTTTATATTTAGGGACACATGGACTCACCAGCCCTTTTTCATTCCCTGCCCTGAAATTTTCAGCATTCAGAATAAAGGCTTACATCTCTTTAAAATATGGACAGGAGCTCCTTTAGCCTTAAGCTCCATCAAGTCAGATGGGGACATTTACCCTCAATGACAGAGAAGGGTAAGAAATGTCTGCTTCCTTGAGTTATATGATGAACTGCTGGGAATGAAAGTGGGACTTCATGTGGCCCAGCTAGAAGATGAGAAAGATCGGTTTAGTAGCAATGTTTATGAAGAGCTTGAATGTTCAGCTTGATCATCTGGGAGACTACAGAGGACAGAGCCCTCTGGGTGGAGCCCTGTTTGGGACGTACACTCATGCTGGGGATGAGCCTCGTTGTGTGTCAGGGTCCAAGCCATGTGTGTTAACTGGGCTGTGCTGATGTCCTGCCAGAGGCACTGATGGAGGGAGGAACAGGCAGAAAGTGGCAGCGCCTTTGGGGATGGAGGGAGAGACGAGTATGGGCCACAACAGGAGTATGGGAAGCATAAATCAGCAAAGTGGGGAGGAGGTGATGAGCTATGGAAAGTTTCAGGGCACTGAACCAGGGCGTGGAAAACTACTTTAGAGGCAGAGGGGTAGAGCAGGGCTTGGCAATGACAGATGTGAGGGGCAAATGAAAAGCTGAAGAAGCAGGTTTAGGCATCAAATGGGGAGAGGTGGAAGGGGATCAGACCAATAACCTTTGTTGCATCCTATTTTAGCAAAAGGTGGATGTTGGTGCTAGCACAAGGCACTGTCCATTAGGATAGAAAGGGGATGAGGCCGAGTTACCTTAATGTTAAGCTCGTTCTTTCAGCTTAGAAGGAAATAACAGTAATGCAGAGCCCTGTAAGCTGACTGTGTATAGTGTGAAATCCCATGGTGTTGCAGTGAGGTTCCTGTGTTTTGGGAATATGGGTTACAGAGCTGTACCCAGCCATAGCTGTCGTGAGGCACCATTTTCCTTCAGGTGCTGTCTCTGTGTTATGTTTGTTCGAGTTGCTTGGTGCACCAGGTGTTTCTGGCATGGCAAACTACAGTAAGTGTGTGGGACTTTTTTTCCCTTGGTTAGATCCCAGACGTTTCACAGCTACCTGGAGGACATCATCAACTACCGCTGGGAGCTGGAGGAGGGGAAACCCAACCCCTTGCGGGAGTCCACCTTCCAGGAGCTGCCCCTGCGCACCCGGGTGGAGATCCTGCACCGCCTCTGCGACTACCGCCTCGATGCAGACGATGTCTTCGACCTCCTCAAGGTGCTTTGGGCAGCAGGGATGGGGGAAACAGGAAACAGTGTGGCTGTAGGAGCTGGGCCAGACCCATGAATTTTACTGGGAAGAGAGGGGTAGATGCTTTTCAATGTATTTTAAACCAGATAACCAGGTGGCGACACAGTGGATTGACGGTTCTCCATCTCCTCCTCTGCCTTGCAGAGGACCCAAGGCGAGTGCCCAAGGCTTGGGCCCTTGTGCTCTGTGGATGTATTCATAACATGAGAGTCGCCAAGCAAATTGGCTTCATTGGCTACTCTTCCTGAGAAGAGTGAATTTGGAGATGCTCCAATGGCAGGGCTGTGAGAGCTGAGACTGCCTTGCTGAGGGATGGTGTGAGATGAAAGGATGGGGCTGAAGTATACTGGGGGAGCTGGGGGAGGGTAGAGGCAGGGAGGGGGGGAGGGAGCTTCTCAGGGCTGTGCGTGACTGTCGCCAGCACTAATTAGACCTTCCCTGTCAGGAGCACCAGAGATGAAATGTTAAAACGAGAGAGGCCATTCAAATTAAAGATGCCAATCTAAATCCCTCCCTGGACAGAGAGCGAACAGTCGCCTTCCCCCTGGAGTAACATTTTCCCAGCTCGACCGGGAGGAGCAGCTGTACTGCTGCTGTGGCGTGGTGGGAGGGAAGGAGGGAGGGAGGGAGGTGTTTGCGGAGGGGTGTCATCATGTTTTGTGTGACAATTGTGGCCGCTTTTCAACTTGTCACCGTCTGGCGGGGGGCTCCCGGTGGGCGCAGGGCCTGGACGCCGACAGCCTCCGCGTGGAGCCGCTGGGCGAGGACAGCAGCGGGGCCCTGTACTGGTACTTCTATGGCACGCGGATGTACAAGGAGGACCCGGTGCAGGGGAAAACCAACGGAGAGCTGGCTCCAGACAGGTAACAACCCACACACATCCCCCCCCGCCATGTCTGGGTGCAGGGGGCGAGGGGGGCACAGCCAGCCCAGCTGGAGGGGGCTCCGCCTGACTGCTGTTGTGCCGGGGTGGGGGGGCCTGGGAGAGACCGGGGCAGTGTGGGGTGAGACTGGAGTTGCCAAGCAGACAGCGGAGCTGCCCTGCGCCGCGCATTGTGTCGGAGCCAGCCTGCAGCCTTTGTGGCACCAGGAGAGCCTGCTGTGGGAAAGATGCTGCCTGCCCCACTGCATTCCTGCCTGTCTGCCCCGCACCGTACCGTGCCGTGCCGGCGGCTCCCAGAGCAGGCTCCCAGCCAGTGGGAATCCCTCCTCTCCCCTCCCCATCTTGTTGCTGCTCTGATTTAATCCCTCCTTTGGTTGGGTTCCTAGCAGCTGTTCCAATTTCTGTGCCCTTCTCCCGTCCTGCCAGCCTCAGTTCCCTTGCTCAGCAGATATTTCATGGTGGTTTTGCCATTTTTCAGGGGATGTGGGGGGCAGACAAACACCCCAAATGTTCCTGGGAAAACAGGCAAGAGACGAGGGCGACCTCCAAAGCGGAAAAAACTACTGGAGGAAAATTTGCTGAGGTATGGAAGGGTTCTTCCTGCAACAGACTTAAAATACGTATGTTCCCAGAGGAAAGTATAATGTAGTTCTGGGGTTCCCCCAATAAGTATGTATATACCATGCAGCCACAATTTCAATGCATATCTGAAGCAAAGCAAGCTCAGACTTGGTGGATGCTTTGATCACTCTCCAAAGCAAATTCTGACTGAGCTGGAAGTTTGGTGAAACAGTGGGCATCACTCTTCCAACCACCTCACTTCAAATGCAGTTCCAGTGTGCAGTGCTAGAGGATTTGCTCCTGATAAGAACACTTTCACTGTGTAGCACTTGAAGCCAAAAATCCCAGCCACTTGAGTCAGTATAGATTTCGGGATGCTTACACAAGAACTGAAATACTGTACTTGCCAAACTTCAGCCTGCACCCTTCACTTTTAAAAACTTTATGAAGCTATGATAAATATATATGTGAAAATATATGTCAAACGTGTGTTCTGCAGGGTGTTTTTTTCATGGTTTTGCTGTGCATTGAATAATTGCTGTGTCCCCCATTCTTCTTAGAAGCAGCTGCATTTCACATGATGTGAAGTAATGTATTTATTGTATCACTTCTTCTCTTTCTTTTTTTTCGTAGGGAGAAGGCAGAAGAGAACTTGCTAATCCATGAGACTCAGATAAGAAATGGTAAAGAGATTTTGCGGCATCAGGGTTGATACCATCGGCTAACATGGTTCTTAAATTGTCAAAGCCCAGAGAGATGTCTGTAACAACCCAGCCTTTCTCAGGAAAGAGTCTTTCTGCTGGTGGTTGGGGCCAAGTTGGGAAGGAGGGGTTTGCAAGGATTACAGGCTGCCTTGCAGCTGGGAGCCTGGGCACATGTAGGCTTCCTATCTTATCATGAATGATTTTGGGAGGAAGAAACCTAACCTACTGGGATACACTAGACCTTGAGGGCTCACCTACAAAAATGGGTTGTGAATGGTCTTTCCTCTTCCAGGCATGAGGTAAACACATGGCCCTGTTGGTAGCTGGTGTGTTTTTTAGGGCTGGGAAGAGAGTGTGGTCAGTGATGCCAAGACAGAGAAGGAAGAACCTTTTTGATCCTCCTCACTTCTCCTTCCTGGTAGCCATTCAGTGGCTGAGCACAGTAAATGACATCTTGGGGGTACCTACCTAAGGGTTAACAAGGCAAGCAGAAAGAATCAGTTGGCAACACGATGTGAATGTGAGTTCAAGGGAGCTGGGACTCATTTGTCATACATGTGTATCCACTGGCTTCCACAAAACCCAGGGACTCGGCCTGCCTGTTCCCTCACAATAAAAGGCAAGGGTGGCATTGTCTTTCCCATGCCTCCTTCCCTTTGCCCTTTGTCTTCAGATTTCCTGGCGGCTGCTCCAGAGCTGGGCGGCAGAGCCAGAGCGGTGCGCGTGAGGCGCTGGGGGTTTTATCAGATCATTGTCTTCCAGCAAATTGTGTCACTTCAGCTGCAGAGTAATCTTCTGGTGGCACAAAGCAGTGCCTTAGTCCTGTTTGCTATTGAAATGAGTTCTCTGTAGGCAGCTGGCAAGGGAATAGGAAACAAGGGTACAGGGTTTGGGGGCAGCGTGCAGGTAAGCTCCCCCCTGCAGGTGGGCAGATGGCTGGTCCTTTGCCATCTCCGTTACTAGTCCCCAGAGCATTCACTTGAGCTGAAGCTGAGGGTGGGCTCAAGTCCAGGCTGGCCTGTGACCCGGAGCATGTGCTCACTCTGTACCACTGCCATGGCACCCAGGCTTCTGACAGAGGGCAGGTGGCTGGGGGGAGGCTGCAGCTTCTGGATCTTCCTAGGGCAACTTGACAGCTTGCATGCCAGAGGCACTTGCAGCTTAGATCCATAAAGGGCCCAGAATCAGGTTCAGAGAGAAAGCGGCTCTGTTTTTTTATCTCTATATATTTTTCGTTGTTAGTTTGCTTGAAAATGTGATGAGAAGGTGCATGACATCTGCCAGTGGCAGTGGTGGCCATTACTTTCTTTCCAGGAACCAGTGGTTAGCTCTAGAAAAGTCTAGAGGGAGCTGAGAACTCCCCAGCCTGAAGGTGTTTGATTCAAGACTCATCCCCCCCTTCTCCCAAGTGAAAAAAAAAGGGCCACAACCTTTTTTGCTTAGAGAGCATCCTGGGGCAAAAGCGTACAAGTTGCAACCCATGAGGCTTCCCTGCTCTGTGTAAACATTTGCGGAGCAGGAACCACATTCCCCCTCTCCAGGTGGGTGTTCCAACCACCATGAAAGAGAGCCCTTCCTTCACAATTAGTATTCAAATGTTTCACACAAGGTGGAACAGCTCAGAGTGTCTTGGTAGTTGGGACACGCTCAGAGCGGTGGGTGATCTGCTTCAGTCCCACTCTGGATCAAGCAGGGATGGGATGTGAACTTTTGGAACTTACCCCTCATCTGGCAGCCTGATGAACCCTGTCCTTCGCTTCCTCTTCTGTTCTTTCAAGTGCCTGTGAACAAAATGTTTCATTTGGGGAGAATGGGGGGATTTTTTCACTGCAGAAAAGGTTTGCAGTGCCTAAAAAAAAAAAAAGGGCTTATTTCAAATTACAGTATTTTTTGATGGGTTTATTCTGCTGCCAGACTAAATCAGATATTTGTATTTCCCCATGTCCTGCTCTGGCTGACAACCTCCATTACAAGAAGCAAATTAAATCCTTTTCTCTGGTCCATCATAACTGGAATGTAGGCTTGCTACAGGGATGTTGTACTACCTGTGTATTGCCATTTCCCATCATTATTTCTTCAACTTTGTGTTTCCTCTGAGTCTTGGCATCACTTTCAGTGTCACTAAGGGAGGTAGCAGTGCTTCTGGTGGATGAGGAGAGCTTTGGGTCTATAGCAAAGAGCACGTTTTTCATAACAGTGGCCATTAACAGTGTCTTTTGCTCTTCCTGAGCCCTGAGGAGAGAAGAGAAGGGATCAAGAAGAGGTGTTAGTCATAACTGCTGTGGAGATAACATCCTTTCATGTTTTTGAAGGGTCCCAAGGGCCTGGCCGTGGAACATGGTGGCTGCTGTGCCAGACGGAAGAGGAGTGGAGGCAGGTCACAGAGAGCTTCAGAGAGAGGACTTCCCTTAGAGAGCGGCAGCTCTACAAACTCTTGAGTGAAGACTTCCTGCCGGAGATCTGCAACATGATTGCACAGAAGGTGAGGAGACATGACATCCTGTTTACCTCCCTTTGACCGCTTCCAAGAGCATGGACGTTTGCTGAGTGAAGTTGCTGAACCCAAGCAGCCCGTCACCCCACCTCCAGCCTCCAAGTGTCATGGATGTGGGGGCTGTTCAGCTTGTGTGGGGGGGAAAGGCTCTCCCCCATGCTGTGGCAGGGCTAGAGTTGATGCTCGAGGATCTGGTTCATGGTTGCACGGCGGCGTTGGTAGGAAGGCTGAAGGGGTTACTGTCTTCAGCCGTGTTCTGTGTCCCTTTTCTCCTAACAGGGAATTCTCTGTGCTTTTGAACTGCTGCGATTTACAGCCTAGCTTTTCTATGCAAACTGCCTGTGATTCCACTTTTACTGCCCTTTCTCAGCTGGCTCTGCTGGAGGGGCACTGGCTGCTTTAGCTGTCCTAGCTAAGTCTGCTTGAGCTGGTTATGTCAGAGCCCTGAAACTCCGAGGGGTATTGTCCGTCAACTGAATGTTTTCAGGTGGGACAGATTTGGAAAGGGATCCTTCGGCTAGATGGCTTTGTAAAATGGGCTCTGCAGCCAGCGTGATGTTCTTGGATTGAGTTCAGTTTGCTTGTTTGCTACCCTTGTAAAGCTAATAGGGATTTCATGGTCACTTCTAGCCCCCAGAGTTTCTCCTGCCAGTGTCACCGATGTGCCCTAATTTCCTCCACTCTCTTTTTCCTTCCCTCAATTCTCAACCCTGTTTCAGGAGAAGCGTCTGCAGCGGACAGAGTTTTCTCCCAGGTGGATGTCTGACCATCAGCCCATCAAACCAATCAAGCAGGAGGTGAGGGGGGGTGCGAGGGGGAGGACGACGGAGGGAGGCGAGAGCAGATGCCTCCTGGGGGAAAAAATAAACCGCAGCATCGCTATTCAGTGGGAAGGAGTCGCTTGAAAGTGCTTGTGCTGAAAGAGAGATGGGTGGTAATGCCCGTCAAAGGCAGGCTGACACTCGGGGTTTCTATGGCGAGCAGGGAGGTGCTGCCCTCTGGATCGCAGAGGTAACCGGCCTCGCTGCAGACTCCGGTGCAGCTGCATATGGAAATCTGCGCTCAGTCTGGGGAATTCCACTTCAATGAGAGTGCTGGCACATTCGAGGCAGTTCAAAGAAAAGTTGAAGAAGGATGAGAGGGCTAGAAGAACCGGCTTACAAAGGGAAATGACAGAAATTCAGCCAAGGGGAAAACGTGAGGCTGCAAACACATGAGGATGTAGATAGTGCTGAGGGAGAGAAGAATGACTGATGCAGCATGCGGAGCTGAGCTAGGAGGGGGTCAGCTGGAAATGGAAGTCACAATGTAGGCAGCTTAAAGAAATGCTTATCAAACTGCAGCTATGTTGGCTGAAATGGCTCTTTCCGTGCCTCTTCACCCTCATCTCCTCCACCCCATCGGTGTAACAGCACTGCTGCTGCTGCTCCTTGCGGGTCTGTGCAGTGAACCAGACCCAGGAAAATGACTGGAGTTAAATATAACCTTTTTCTTTGGTCGGGGTTATTTTTAACATAGATCAGTTTTCTGATCCAGTTCACCACACAGCCCCTAACAGTCACGCCGGCACAGCCAGGCATGTGGTGCTGTGGAGATGGGGGGTCTTTGAACTGGCAACTGCTGCCCAAAGCAATCAGTCAGACAACTCAGGATTAGCTCTGGAGGAAAAGATTGTCTTGATTCTATCAGGTTGTGGCATAATCTCTCACCGCAGATGTAATCAAAACGTAGTTACCTGGTGTTTTGTCAGAGCCTGGGAAATAAAGCTGCAGGGAATATTCCACATGAGCCAGAGTCAGAGGTTCCCGCAAAACAAAGGAGAAAGTAGTTCCCTGCAATAAATATACTTACTTGGAACAGATAAATAAAAGGAAGGAAGAACCTCTCATCATGCTGCAGATAAAAGCCTGCCGAGAGGAAAATAAGACGCTAGTGATGGTCAGTTTGGGGCCAGAATTGCTCTCTGCAAAGCCCACCGTGCAGGAAGCACAGGGACACGTGTTTGTTCACAGGCAGCAGAAATCCCAGAGGAGGAGGGGAGTGGGAAACACATGGAGCCTGAATGATGCTAATCAGTACCGCAGGTGCTCCAGGTCTGCTGTGGCAGAGGGCTGTTAATTGCTGCCTGTGGGCCAGTGAAATGTTTCCAGAGAGCGGGGGGCCCTCCTGGCTCCTGGGGCACAGGGAGCCAGCCAGTGTGAGGGTGGTGATGCTCACAGCGCTCCCCAGCAGGATGTGGCAGTCATCCCTGCCACTGGGGAGCCAAGGAAAGTGCGAGCATGTCTAATATCTTGTTTGTCAAGTGAGAGTGGGCAGCAGGCGAGCCTGGGGGAGAAAACCTTGGCCGAGTGCAGGTGACCCCTTCCTCCTGGCTGCTGCTTCAGTCCAAGATGTAACTGCTTCATGGGCTCCTGATCCTGCAGGGGATTTCTCAACAGGTGGTTCAGATTAGCTCCTCATTAAGAGCCGCCTGAGCAGCACCCTCATTAGGATCACGCTGAGGAAACCTGAGCAGGAAAGGTTTGGCGGATGAGAGGCCAGGGTGTCCAGGGCACTCGCGCCTCCTGGCCTTCTGCCCCTGAAGTCTGATACCAACTGCCTGGAGAGCAAAGCAAACGGCAGGAGTTTGGGCAGGAGTTTGGCCCTTTCAAGTCTGGCAGGGCCAGGGGAAGGCAGCGATGTTGTGTCCTGGAGTGCTCTCTACCGGAGAGAAGGAGGCGGTGATGTTGTGGTAGCAGTGGTTTTTATCCTCCAAGTGAGGAGGAAGCTGGAGAAACGTCCTTTTGCCACCTGTGTGGTCAGGAAGGAAGTTTAACTTGAGTTTGGTTCTTGTTTTTATCATTCCAGTAGGCGTCGGCTTCCACCACATCTCATAGGAGTTTACTGGTTTGTGGTCGCGTATTTTTTTAACCCTGAGTTGAGTACACTCATCCCCAGTGGGCTTAAGGGGGACACCAGGCAGGGGGTCCCTCTGAAAATCAGGTTGTTTCTGTGTCTGAAGTGTCTCAAAGAGCCAGCATTGCTGCTGCCCTGCAAGTGCTGCAGGGAGCAGGTGCCGTTGTGGGTGTCTGCTGCAGCCCTTGGGGCTCACTACACTGCGTCTGTGGTTTCTGCTTTTCCCTTTTCTTCTTCTGCTTCCTACATCTAGTAGGATGACACCCTTCCTTTGCTTAAAATTGTCCCCTTGCTTTGTCGATGCCATATTTGTGGTGTGTTGACCTGGAACATGCTATGGATTCGATGCCATTACAGTGCAGGGTGCTGAATGCACCCTGCAGGCTTGGAAAGGTTCTGGTGGTGAGCACTGCAGCTTGGATGTCGTGTTTGTGTTTCCATAGGACATGAGTGGTGAAAGTGGTATGAATCCAGGGAAAGGGAAGGTCTCACCTGTGTACCAACAATCAGAGAAGCTGGTGTGTCATGCCAGGCTGGCTTAGATCTACTGGTTGGAGAGTTTAAAGGCTGATGGTCACATCCTCAATAAAATATCTTAGTGTACCAACTTCTGATGGCTGGTTCCTGCTCGCCTCTTCTAGTTGCTGCAGAGCCTGACTTCTTTGGTTCTTACTGCTATTTGAAGATTGATCAAGAAAGTTGGGGTAAACTGTTTGATGATGGTCGGGATCAGACCTGAAAGGAAATTGTTTGCAGTTTGTGAGTAGAAAATCGGATGGTAGAGCATTCAAGAAAGGGATATGAAAAGAATCAAAAGTGTAAATGTAAAACCCAATTCTGTAGGTTCTTGACCTCTTGTACTTGGCATAGCACTTTCAGTCCTGAGCATCCTGGCATTTGGATATTTGTCAGGGAGAAAAGGCCTGAGAGACAATTGGAGCTGTAAGGATTGCTTTCTAAGGAAACATTTAACCTAACTGCAGAAATGTGGGAGTTTTGCGTAAGTGTCTGAGGAAGCCCGTAAAGGTTGGAATGTGGCTGAAGAACAGAAGGATTTGTGCTCACCCAGAAGAGCCTAACTGGGAATAACTGGATGGAACGAGGAGTTGAGAAATGAACTTCAGGCTGAATGTGAGGAGAAGCTGGCTAAGCTAAGGCACATGGGCTCACAGAATGATTTTCCTAGGAAAGGGATGTACGAGTGAACAACTAACATTTGGCAAATATCTAAAAAGGAAAAGAAGATAGGCAGAGTTCTCATGGTGAGATGATGCTATAGGATTCACCTAAAAAGGTTGGTGGTTTTCTGCCCAGTCTGTCTCTAAATGCAGGATATGGTCCTAATTTTGTCAAGAGTCCCATCACCCTTTCTTTGACACTTCTCTATGACTGTTGGTGGTTGAAATATAATTCTCTTAAAATATTTTTGCTGCTGGAGATAGGGAGATAATTCACGATGCTCATCCACAGGGAGTTGGAGTGGGACTTTGTACAGCAGCTCAGGGCTGTGTAGAGGAAGGGGAGGCAGGGGGGGAATGAATGTACCCTGAAACCAGACAGCATTTCTAGGTGTTTATCAAAACAGCCCCAGGTTCCACTCCTAGGCAATGAAACAAGGACAAAACAGTAATCATGGGGCCAGAATTTTTTTTTTTCTGGGGATTAATAACGGGCCTGGAGAAGTTGATGATCTGAGCAGCAGCCAACGGACCCCAGCTGATTGCTAATCCTCAGGAAATGCCTTCTGCTTAAGTGGTGGTTGCTGGTTATTCCCTGAAAATGAAGTTGGAGCAAACTGTGTGTACACTGTTCTTTTCCGATTGATATTCCTTGCTGACAAGGCACATGTATCTTGGTCTTGCAGAAGTCAAAGGGGTGGGAGTGGCTGGTGGATGACTGATTCATTTGCCTTATCATTAATTTAGGCTAATAAAGATAATTCCACACTTCCATATACATATCTTGCACTTCATTGGGGAAATAGGAGCAGGCGATCCCTGGTTGGGAAGCCTGCAGTCTTAAGCAGGATCAAACACAGCCTTGGAGCCTGCTGGCAGTGGGGAGCTGAGGAAGTGGAGCAATAAAGAGCCAGGCATCCTGGAGTGAGAAAACTGGTTTTGGGACCCAGCAGGAAAACTGTCCAAATAAACAAACAAGACATAGTTCAGGGAAAATTAGCACACAGAAATTTTGAACAGGAAAGGAAAACATTCCAAATGATACCTCGATGCAGGGCTGCACCAGCCTATTCTCTTTTCCTATTGAAGTACGCTGTGTTTTATAGCAGAGCCAGGTTTGGCAACATAGTTCTTTCTGCTCACACTTCCCACTTGGAGCTCTGCTAGCTGGAAGAGGTAGAGGTGTTCTGTGGTGCTGTCAACAGCCTGAATCCTTTGCCCAGAAGGGAAGGGAAATACACACGGTGTGTCCCTGACAGAATGGCAGCTTGTCTAACCCATCACTTCTCCTTCCATTGTCCTTGTATCAGTAGGATTTCATTGCTTGACAAATAACTTTCCTTTACATGTTGCTTTTCATCTAGGAATTCATGCATACAAATCCATTTTTCCCCTTTTTTTTTTTTCCTCACAGCCATTCATTGTAGGTCTGCTTTAATATTTGCTCAAAGTAATCCTTCCTGTGCTCAGACTTGAATAAGCCAGTGTGTTACAGTTTTTGGTGCCCTGTTCTGTCACAGGTAAACCCGAATGTGCTGAGTTCCATGGAGAAGCAGAGGCGCAGGGAGGAAGAGGAGGAACGCCAGATCCTTATAGCAGTGCAGAAGAGGGAGCAGGAACAGCTGCTAAAGGAGGAGAGGAAGAGAGAGATGGAGGAAAAGGTCAAAGCAGTGGAAGGTAACGTGCAGACAAGTGTGAAGCAGAAGTAGAAGTTTTCAAAGCCAAGATTGAAATCTTGAATTAAGATCTGCCATTTACATCCCTCCCCTGCCAGACCTGCTAATGGGAATATCTTTTCTTGTACTTACCTGTGATAAATTAGTCTGACTGTAGCTTCTTTTCCTTTGCCTATCTCCCTTGGTGTTGGTGGCTGTTCTCTAGTACACCCTTTGACTCTGTTGTCTTCCTCAAATCATGCTTATTTTCTCCCTCAGCTATGCTTTTTTTCCTGCTATTCACGTTGTTTCTCAGTTCTCTTCCATCTCCCTACTTGCCTCCTTATGGATTTCCCTGTGTGCAGGATTAGCTGGATTTGCTCTTGCTAAATAGCATTTGGTTCTTTTGGCCCAGTCCATGATAAAAGAAGAATTCCCTTTGAGGAGAAAGGGAAGGGGACAACATAGGAGTAGCAAGAGTAACATTTTTTTCCTGGCCTTACCAATTGGAGAACTAAAGATGAAGGGACCAGGCTACCAGAGCACCAGAGGTGGCAACTTCACATGTTGGTTTGATTATTTATTTTTTTTTTTGGTTATGAATTAAATGCTGAGTTAAAC
Source organism: Chiroxiphia lanceolata (assembly GCF_009829145.1). Taxonomy (NCBI): domain Eukaryota; kingdom Metazoa; phylum Chordata; class Aves; order Passeriformes; family Pipridae; genus Chiroxiphia; species Chiroxiphia lanceolata. The sequence goes on from NC_045641.1 coordinate 63,047,483, forward strand.
CGTTCTGCAAGAAACAAATGTATTTAATGTGTTCAGTACATCAGCTCAAGGCACAGGCAGCAGGCATTCAGCTGTGGCATGTAGGCATGGGTGTCAGAGCAGGCTCACTTCTGACCACCTTCTCTCTGTCAGCTTCCCTTACGGGAAATCCTTGAGCTGCAGCTTCTGCCACAGTGACTGGCTGGGCTGTTGCAGTTCTAGGGAAAGGCTGAGCATCTTCAGAAAGCTGTGGTGGTAGTGTGTGGCAATATCAGTATCCTGAGTCCTTAAGGGGATAAAGAATCAGAAAAGGAAAAAAAGATTAGGTTCATGCAAACCTTGTAAACTTTCCAAGATGAAACAGTCTGCTACCAGATGTTTGGTAGCGTGCCAGATGTTATCTAAGAATAGGGTTTTTTACCTGCTTACCTTTCTAACCCTTAGAAAATCCAATTACTTCCTTGGCCTTCATATATTCCTGGTTGCCAGTCCTAGCTAATCCAGTGCTTTAAACTGAGACTCATCCAGCTTCCATATCTGCTGCAGATATCTGTTTCACCTTGGAAAATTGCGTATTCTCTGTGCTTTAATTCTTCATCTGTATAGACAAAATTAATTTTGAGGTTCCAGAAGAGCTGCAAAGATAAATGTAACATGGCTTTGCTTTGGGATAAGCCACTTCCTTTTCTGGGTAAATGCAATTACTACATCATCTGATTCAAAGACATCAGAACCACTCAAAGAAAATAGCATACATTCATAGCTTTTCTTGGCAGAGATGCTTTTCTTTTGGTTTAAACTCATCCCTAGTCCTAGGTCTTCTGTAGAGGAAGGATGTGAAATACAAAGTGAAATATCTGCTCTCTGATGAACTTAATCAGCACTTCACCTTCTTCTCAGTTTTGAACTGTATGGCTGTTTTTTAAAACACGTTCCTGTTTCCAGTCTGAGATTCCACTTCCCCCCACTCCAATGAACACCCCCAGGTAGCAAGTTTCCTGCTGGGCCCATCTGTAGTCTCCTGAATTTATGAGTTAAGACAGCTTTCTAGATTTCTACCACAACAGCAGGTTAGAGTTTCTCAGTTCTCCTTCAAGATGCTGCTTCGTCATAATCTCTCACAAACATGACTTTCTAGCTGGTTGAGGTACTTTTTAGGGCACTGTTTAGATTTTAAAGCTGCTGGGTAGGACTCGGCCAACAGTGTGAGAAAGAGCTCTGCCTGATATGTAACATGCTGTGTTAATCACTAGCTGTGGCAGAGGTTCCTGCCATTAATCCTGACTGAGATCCAGTCTGGTACCAGGGTAGCACTCCTCAATTCCTGTCAGTTTACCAAGTCACATCTTTGGCAGGCCTTGGAGGATTTCTAAAATCTACAAATCTACATCACCTTACCTCTTGGCTGCTGTTGCCATGAGGTTTTCCTTTTGCTGCCCAAATTATCGCTTCCTGTTTTCCTCAGCTTTCTCACTTATGCATCCATTGCAATGCTGTCTGAGTGATGCTAGTTTTAGGAGAGAAGCATGAAGTACTGAACTGTGCTTGGACAGACTCAGATAATCTCTGTTACCTGCAACTGGATGTTGGACTTATCATCATGAAATGTTATAATAGATGCTGTTACATTCTGTAGGACACCTTAGAACCAAGTCCTATACTCCCAACTTCAGTGCTGCCCAGAGTCTTCTAACAGGAAATTCAGGCTTTCTTTTACCAATGTTTGACATATCTGCCCAAGGATGTCCTTATAAATAACCACTTTGTAGCTATTCCTACATTTTTTGTGCCCTCAGCCGCTATCCCAAGTTTGTTTTTGACTGACAGAGTAAGACATTAAATTAATATTTTTCCACCAGAGCTGGTACTTCCTGAGTCTTTGACATTTTCCAAATATGAAGCTTCTGATAGAGGGTGTTAGCCAAGTCTCTCCCATCTTTCTTTCTCTCTGGGTGTTCCCTGATGTGGCCTGTTTTCAGGGGTCCTACTCCTGTGACATCTCTCCTTGAACACTACTTTCACAGAATTCTGCTCCTACGCAAGGTTGGTCCAACCACAGGTGTTTTGCAAGTCAAATGAATTCAGATTTCTTATAAGAGAAAGGAAATGAGGTTCATAAGAGCCCATAAACTTTCTATTATGAAGCAATCTGTTAGCCAGCTGTCTGGTTGCAAACCACAGGTTATATTACTAGAATTGCTTCTTCCTGTCTCTCACCTCTTTAAATCAAAGCTGTCCCAGTGGTCCTTCTGTGTGGCAGCTTGCTTGCTCTGGCTGCTGGCCATGAAGACCCACCTGAGCAACCTTCCCAAAGCTAGCCATGATCATGGAGGATATTAATGTCCCCAGTTACTCATTGCCACTCAGCTGGTAAAACTTCACCCTTTCCCCCTGCACTGCTCTTCATCCCCTTCAGTGCAAAACCAGCTGCCTTGAGTTTACCTACCTGAGCCAAAGCACCTAAAGGAAGGTAACAACAAGCCAGCTCTTTCCATAGTGCTGATCTATGCCTAGGTCTGGTTGAACTTCTCTCTCTGTACCACACCACTTCTGAAAGCTGCCTAGGGGAGCATCTGTGTCACGGCAATGCTTCAAAATCGGTGATGGTAAACCAAGGGAGGGTGAAGAGGTGTGTTGATGGTGCGCTGCATTCTCACCTCACCTGCTCCTGTGCTGTTGCTGCTTTTGCCAAAAGAGCAAGACCATCTCACTGGAGTCCTTGAGAGCTGCAGGACCTGCCTTCTTTTTCCCTGAAAGAAGTTGACAAGTAGTGCTGAATGTTTTTTCACCTCTTCCTACTGCAGAACGGGCCAGGAGGAGGAAACTTCGTGAAGAGCGGGCCTGGCTGCTGGCACAGGGAAAGGAGCTCCCTCCTGAGCTGTCCCACCTGGATCCCAGTTCCCCCTCCAGGGAAGAGCGAAGGACCAAGGATATGTGAGTACACAACTGGGCATTGCAGCACGTGAGTGCATTGAAGTAGTGAGTATGGCAAGGAGAGGAGTGTACCCATTCACAGGAGTGAGGAGGGAGAAGTGAGGGTAGAGAACAGTGAGGAGTAAGGTGGTAAACATCTGAATTTGGTCCACATGAGAGGAGTGTTTGTGATGAGGCCTATTTGTCAGCATTGTGACACTGTGCATGGATGGAAGGGAAGATGAAGTACAAGAGCATGTCCTCAGTCTGCATATTCACTGTGGTGCTTCTCATTGCAGCTTTGAACTGGATGATGAGTTCACAGCCATGTACAAAGGTTAGTCCTACCCCAGCTTTCCCCTTTGCATGACTTGCTCAAAGTGAAATCCTCCCCTGTGCGTGTGTAACCATTCACCTTTCTCTTGCTAACACCAGTTCTAGATGTGGTGAAGGCTCACAAGGACTCTTGGCCCTTCTTGGAGCCCGTTGATGAATCCTATGCTCCCAACTACTACCAGATCATTAAGGTATGGAAAGTGATCCAGCCATCTTGACTGATGCACTTTGTTGACCAGGAGGCAGTTTTTTGGAAGTCTTTTGATATTTTGTGGGCTGTATTACTCTCACCTCTCAAACTGCATGTCTCCAGTAGTCCTTTCTAGCCTTACAAGTCAAGGAAACCAAAGATGAGAGGCTTCCTCTCTGGACAGCATCCTCTGCTGCCCCATCCCCTCCCTGAGGAAGCTACAGCTCCAACTTTGTACGCCCCACTACGCCTGCTGTCACTGAAGGGAGGTGTGGTTGTATTTCAGGCCCCCATGGATATCTCTAGCATGGAGAAGAAGTTAAATGGAGGTCAGTACTGCACCAAGGAAGAATTTGTGGGTGATATGAAGACCATGTTCAGGAACTGCCTTAAGTACAATGGCGAAGGCAGTGGTAAGAGCAGTAAGATAATAAATTTGTCTATTTGCAGTGCTCGGTCAAAGCAAGCAGTGATCTCTTCCTCCTCACCAGTCCTTGATTTGTGCTTCTTCTCTTTCAGGATATTTTTGGGAGGCCAGATGAAAGAGTAGGAGCTTCTGAGTAATAAGGCCTGGGGTTTTAGTGAGGCTTTTAGCACAATTTGACCGTGCTGGAAGGGGCATGGGATACTAAGGACTGCCTTGTTGGTAGATGGTGACAGCAGAACATATAAAGAGAAGAAAGTCTTGTTTCTTTCTGAGCTCATTTCTTCGTGTGCTTGTGTGTGCCTGTGTGCCCCTTTTTCTTATAGTAACTAACACAGACTTTGAAAAGCATTGGAGTCTGGTTAGCTCCCAGTGTTTGAGTACTACAGTGAGGAGTGAACCAGGTTTGTAGTCCTTTGGATGGAAAATGTCAGGTTTAGGTTCCTGGTCTATTGAATGAACAACATGAGTCTGCAAATGGGAAATCCTGGGTTTAATTGCCATGCCAATTAAAAATTAAAACTCTGCATGTTACTTAGGTAAGAAATCAGTTCCCATATGGTGAGTCATCACTGCAGACTGTGTCTCACCAGCAACACCTTGAAAGGGATAACAGTTAGGAACTAATCAGCTTGTTGCTGTTGGCTGCAAGTAAAAGCATACCTGCACTGCCACTGACAGAGCTCTGTCCCCCAGGGAACTTCAGGGTTAGTTTAGTGGAAACAACTGGAAGGTCATTTGCTTCAAGGCCTTGTCATTAACACCTCTCACATGTCTTTTCCTTCCTACCCACTCAACAAAAAGTAGAAGCCCATCTCAGCAGGACTGTCCTGTGGAAATGATGCACTGGGGACTCTGGTGTTGGCAGTAGCTCTCATGTCAGGGCCAGCAAATGCTTTAGAAACTGTACCTGAATAAATGTGTTTGCTGATTTTCCTCTGTCTTGTAGCCTATAGCAGAGATTCGAATGAGTCCAAGAAAAGCCTCTGAACGTAATCAAATAGCCTTGCTGGAAGTTCACATTTCTTCTCCCACCACTTTGCTGGCTAACTGTGCACTGTGCAGGTCACACATCTCTGTAAGCAGAGGTGGTGCTCCTCTAATGTAATTCTTGGCACTACTCTGAAACAGAGTTAATGCTGACTCTGCAGACCGTGCCGCCAGTGGTACTTTGTCATGCCTATGTGCCTGTCCTCTGGTGGGGTTACTGAACAGATCTGTGTTGCTTATGGAAGTTTAGGAACCAAAGCCAACTAGTTAGAAACAAAAGTCTTTCTCAAAGAAACTTGGAGGAGGGGAGATGATTCATCTGATGGGGAAAGTCTGATGTTGCATAGTTGTTTCTCTCTATAAGGCTCCGTTCTTGATGTTTTTGGGGTTTTTCTACTGCAGAATATACCAAGATGGCTTACAACTTAGAGAGGTGTTTCCACCGAGCAATGATGAAGCACTTCCCTGGGGAAGATGGAGACACAGATGAAGAGTTTTGGATCAGAGAAGACGGGAGACGAGAGAAGAGGAGCCGGCGGACCGGCCGCTCCGGCACGGGCAGTGTTTGGACTCGGTCGCGAGACCCAGATGGGCCAGGCAAGAGACAGCAACGCCTGGAAAATGGAGGAAAACCTCCACCATATCGAGCTACTTCCAGGGCTCCTGCTTCTTCCTCTTCTTCCTCTTCCTCCTCCTTCTCCTCGTCCTCTGTAGAGGACCCAAGTGGCAACCCAATGCAGACCACTCGGGAGGTGGGCCCTTCCAACGGGCGAGGCTTCCCCCGTTCCCTGCAGTACGGCGGCATGCCCAGCCCTGTGCCACACCCCGGACAGATGGTAAGGACCAGCCTCCACTGTTCTGTGCCCATCAGACCTGTGGAGGGAGGGAGGAATTAAAGGAGAATGAAACTTTCTACTGTGAAATCCCTACTGCCTGGCAAGGACCTTTTCCCAGAGATAAAGGGTCAGGGCTATGGTTTCTCCAAGTGAAACTTTCCAGCACTTAGGTTTAAACTGGTACAATTTCAGTCTTTGCCACACTAGTTCAATCTCCTAACGTTTCCCATGGCCAGCATGTCCCTGTGTAGTCTTGCACCAGCCCTGGTTTCCCCAGTTCTCTTCTCTCCTTAGAAAGTTACCCCATTGTGCATGGGAAGCTATCACATTTCCTCTCTTAACCTCCAGTTTATGAAGCTGAAACAAGCTGGTCTTCTTTTGTCTCAATTGTTTACAGATGCCTGGTAACTTTGTGCCATCTGTGTACTACTGCACTTCGTGCCTTGAGTATTTATAAAAGCAGTAAACTAAATCAAACAAAGGCCACCCTGGACTGCAGCAGTGACCTATCTTTAGCCCAGCATTTCTTCTCTGAATACCACCTGTTCTGCCTCCCATCTGGGCTATTCCTCACACATCCTTCACTGCCTTTTCTGTTTTAACCACTGATGTCTTGTGGTATGGTGTATCAGCTGCACCTCTGAGATCCAGGCTATCCCTTGCCCTTTTAGCTGGAGATCAGACAAAATTTTTAGAGCCATTCTTATGATGCAGATAGTGGCAGGCAGTAGGGAGAGCTGGAGGCATCAAGTATTTTGAAGGAAGTCTAGCACATTCCCCCATTATTTTCCTGCTTCCATAGTCTTGTGGTTCACTCCACTTCTTGGAGCAAACCACTGCCCTCTCCAGTCTTCTTGCTCGCTCCCAAGTACTTGGGTGGTAAGTGAGCATATTGCAACCTAAAAGCAGAGGTGAGTGACTGGGGTGTGAGAGAGCGGCTTTGGTAAGGGAGCTGTGTCACCTCCTAGAAGGGAGTCTACAGGTTTTCCATGGTATCTCCAAAAAAGTCCATCTGCTCGTCCGTGTGGTACCTCCAGCCTTGGCTTCCCCCAGCCTGTAGTACTTCTGTTACTTTTTTGTGCTTCACACGCTGTTTTGTTTCTCCTCCCTGCACCCCTCCCCGTCCCCCAGAGACCAGCCGTGCCAGGAACGTTTGGTCCCTTGCGCGGGTCGGATCCCACGAAGCTGTACGGCTCTCCGCGAGTGCCTGAGCCCCATCCTGGAGACCCGGTCCAGCAGCACCAGCACTTTGCCATGCAGGTAAGGAACGCTGCAGCACCCCAGGACCCACAGGTGTGACAGCTCTCACTGAGACCCACCTCGTGTCTCTCTCTCTCTCTCCCTGCCTCCTCCGCAGCCGGCCGTGGGACTGAGCGAGCACCGTGGGCACCGGCTGGCCACTCCGGAGAAGCAGGCGTGCGCGGGACCCACCCACGTCTCCGGCCTCGGCCCCCGGCCGGGCACGCTGCAGCTGGGAAGGGTCAGCGGCCCCCCGCCCGACGCCGTCTACCCGCCAGCCCAGTTCCAGCAGGGCTTCCTCCCACCCAGGCACAACGGGCCCCCGGTGAGGCCGCCGGAGGGCTCAGAGGTCCCCCCGGGGCACATGTACCGGCCCTACAAGTACCTGAACCGCGCACACCCAGCCCTGTGGAATGGCAGCCACGGCCCTGCTGGCCAGGCTGCCATGGGGCCGGAGGAGAAGGCGCCCCTGGGGCCGGGGCCCTCGCTCCAGCCCCGTGCCCTGGGTCATATGATGGACCCCCGGGCCATGAGGCCGCCGCTGCCTCCCAGCCAGTGGACAGAGCAATCGAATTTCCTACCTCACGGGGTGCCTCCCTCAGGGTATATCCGACCGCCCGGGAAAGCCGCCGGCCAGAGGATGCCACAGCCACCGGCCGCTCTGTTTGGGGCACCGCCTCAGGTTCAGAGAGGGTGCCAGGGCGGGGACTCCATGATGGACAGCCCGGAGATGATCGCCATGCAGCAGCTCTCCTCCCGCGTGTGCCCGCCGGGAGTGCCTTACCACCCTCGCCAGCCGCCCCCGCCGCACCTCCCCGGACCCTTCCCCCAGCTGGCCCACGCTGCCTCCGCCGCCGGCGTGCAGCCCCCAAAACCTGTCGTGGGAAACGGGAGCTCGCAAGATCCAACCGGGCAGACCATGGAGATGGAGAGCAACCAAGGTAAACCCTCGAGTGCCCACTGGTATTGTTGACCTTCACTGCCTGCACCTCCCAGAAAATAATTCAAATTTTGATTAAATACTTGGAAGGGATGCAGCTTTTACGTGTCTTTTTATTTTTTTTAATATAAATTGGAATATGTTTTCTAATCCATCCATCACTTAGATTTTTCTAGGCTGTTTTGTTTCACTGTAGCCTGCCAGAAGTCCCCTCTGTCCCAGCTATACCTGCAAGTTACCAGTTTACCATGGGGTACAAATGCAAAGCATAGGCTGTGATGCTTCTAGAGCTCACTTGGAGTTAATATGAAAGTGGGATCTGCAGACAGTTAGGTAAGGAAAGGAGATGTTGTGTGAAACAGCTTACAAATATAAGGAGTATATATTAAATATACTCCTTTAAGTGTACATCAGTATGGCTTCTCCTCTGAAATGCACATCTGCCTTGTGAACTCTGAACATCACAAAATCTTCGCACAACAGGACTACCCAAAAGCCCCTGAGCAGCTGTATCAGTTCACATGGGATGGCAGTGTGTCATGTGTGCCCTCACAACCTTCCAGTTGAATTTCATCTGTTCTATCTAGTAAACTACAGATTAAAAAAAGAAAAAGAAACCCAACCTTAAAAATAAAACCTAAAGTAGAGATCAAAATAACGCAGAGATCAAAAAAAATTTTTTTTCATTAATTCTAGCTGGTAAACTAGAGATCAAAACCCTTGTATCTTTTATCAATCCCTTGTGTGCCTTGCACTAAGAGGAAACTCTTTCCTTGTGTGGCATTGCTTAAAAGTTATCATTATAATTTAACTTGCTGGATATAGAACAGAGACCAGGGAAGGACGTTGAGTGATTGCAGGACAGAGTACTCTCATCTTCAAACCACAGTTGGTTAAAATATGGCTGCGATCAGCTCTGCAGCATCTCGGTGTGTGGTGGCGCTTCTGCCCATGCTGTGGGCAAATGGCGTTTGTGGAGGGTAGGTTTAAATTTGATATTAGGAAGAAATTCTTTCCTGTGAGGGTGGTGAGGCACTGGCACAGGTTACCCAGAGAAGCTGTGGATGCCCCATCCCTGGAAGTGTTCAAGACCAGACTGAATGAGACTTTGAGCAACGTGGTCTGTTGGGAGGTGCCCCTGCCCATGGCAGGGGGGTTGGAACTAAATGGCCTCTAAGATCCCTTCCAACCCAAACCATTTTATGATTCTGTGACCAGAAGGGGCAAGGCAGCATCAAATCAAAGTGCTGTTACTCTGACTTCTTATCTTGCTGTCATGTGGACCCCACTGTGGTATTTCCCAACTCCGCCTCTCCTTTAGGCAGCCTCTGCACCCCCGTGTGTCAGACCAAACGCGCGTGCCATGTTACTCCAGTGGAGGTGTGACTTAGCAGTGGCTTGCAAACTGCAGAGCATCTGTGTCATGAGGGTTCAGCCCATGTGTGCCATCTTTCCAAGAGTGGTGCAACCTCCTGAGTAGTTTTAAAAAGATCTCTTTCACAAGGAGCAGTTACTAAAGGTCACCCAAATTTGAAAAAAAAAAAAATGCACTTCAGAATTGCTAAAAATCTCTGAAGGAAAAACTGTGTTATGGGTGTGGGAGGAAGGCTGCAGCCCCAGAGAAGAGCAGTTGTCCTGATGCCATGCTCCAACAGCCCTGTAGAGAGGTTTGTGTAGACGATAGGACATTGTAGGCTTTGGAGTACTGACAATGGAAGGACCTGCATGGCTTTAGAAAAACAGTCCTTTTTCTCTTCCTTTTGCATAAAAGTGGAATGCTTTCTACATCCAGATGTTAGGGACTTGTTTGGCAGAGCTGCCCAGCAACTTTGGGTCAGCAATCAAAGAGGTTTGGTAGACCTGGTTAACCTGGCAGGAATTACTCTTTGGCATGTGTGTTTTGGGTGAGCATGAGCAGGCATGTGTATGTGTTAGGCGGAGAGGGACCATTTCCAATTAGACCAGTGTGTGACTTTCTTCTCTCTCTTTCAGTGGAGACACCGGCAGGCATGGACGAGAAGGCTCAGTGCATCAGCATTCCCGACGGGGCCTATGCCAAACTCCTACCTCATCCCAAGCCCCCGCTGCCCATGGAGTGCACCAGGCGCGCCTTGCCCCCGGATGGGGAGGCAGATGGCTCTGGTGTGAAGGGCGAGCTGAAGGCAGGGCAGGGCAAAGGTGCATGGTCAGCAGAGAGCGGCTACACCAGCGACCCGGGCTGCGTGAGGGACCTGGTGCCCACCTCCGAAAGAGGGGGTCCCCTGCCTCAGAACGGGGCAGCGGGTGAGGGGCCAGCAGCTGGCACCGAGGGGAAGGGGCTGGCTGCCAACCTGCTGGAGAAGCCCCTCTGTGGTGGGGGCAAGACTCTGCCCGAAGCGACCGTGCCTTGCATGGGGCAGGGCACCGGCCTTCCTGGCGTGGATGCCGGCTCCATGGGGGCCACCCCCAACCAGTATCACCCTCTGTACATGCCCGGTCTGGAATACCCAAATTCGGCTGGGCGGTACCACATCAACCCAGGCCTGCAGGGTTTTGGCCCGGTGATGGGCGGGAAGCCACCTCCTCCTGCCTCCCACCCGCAGCATTTTCCTCCACGGGGTTTCCAGCCAAGCAGCGCCCACCCCGGCGTCTTCCCACGGTACCGGCCCCCCCAGGGAATGCCGTATCCTTACCAGCCACAGCCTCAACCTTCCTACCACCACTACCAGCGACCACCCTACTACGCCTGCCCACAGGGATATTCGGACTGGCAGAGGCCTCTCCACCCCCAGGCCAGCCCCAGCGGGCATCCCAGTGCCCACCCGCCCTTGGCCAGAGCCCCATTCCCAGAGCGGGGTTCCGCCGGCGGCCTGCAGGGCTGCGAGGCACTGAGCGCCGCCCTGGCCTCTCCCAACCGCATGGACGTAGCAAGTGCCAAAGAGGTTTCTCCAAGCGACGGGCAGGATCTGGGGCCTGAAGATGAGAAGTCCGAGGAGCCCCAGGAAAGACCAGAGAGTCCCAAAGAGTTTCTTGATTTGGACAACCACAATGCAGCCACGAAGAGGCAAAGCTCGGTGGCAGCGGGGGAGTTCCTCTACGGAGCACCCCCCCCACACCTGGGTGCAGGGATGGGGTTTGGCCCGTCGGCTTTCCCTCCCCATGGGGTAATGCTACAGACTGGCTCTCCTTATGGATCCCGGCATCCTACCAGTCACTTCCAGCCCAGGACGTATGGATCGCCCATGAACACCCACCCGTCTCACCATCCAGCCTCCAGCCAGGCCAACGGCCTCTCTCAGGAGGGCCCCCTGTACCGCTGCCGAGAAGAGAACATGGGTCACTTTCAGGCCTTGCTGATGGAGCAGAGAGGCAGTGGAGGTGGCATGGGGGGGCCACCCCAGGACTTGTATAGACCCTCGGGGTAAGACTGTGTTTTCTGCGAGAAGGCAAGGCGGGAGGGGGGTGTGATGCCTGGGTGGCAGTCGCTGTTGGATATCCTTGAAAGGATGTGGCTTGAAGTCAGAGGAAATGGCAAATGAAGTTGAAAGTCTGACAGGTGGCTCAGACCCTTGGAGTAAGAGCTCTCCTAAGATGGAGAGAGAGTCTCAATGCATCTCCTTAAAACAATCCTGGAGAGCCTGTTAGCCTGCCCCGTCCATCCCCACATCAGTACTTTGTTTCATCTAACAGTGTTTTGTTAATGTGTAATTCAGGGTTGTGCATCTCTTAGTCAAATGTACTCTTGCCATTTTCTTTGCAAGTGTTTTATTTCATCTTATAGTGGGGCAGAGTAGCTGACTAAATTGGAAGTTGGCCTCTTGTTATGAACTCCTTTAATGCTGCTTTCTTTTTCCCCTCCTCTTGATTCGCTCCTCCTCTCTGTGTCAGATTTCCCTCACAGAAAGTTGCTTCTCACTGAGACTGTGCATATCACATTTTTTTCCCAAGTGGAAAATTCTGCTACTCCAAAAATTGCCTGTTCAGTTTTTACTGTTCAATTGTTACTGTTTTATCCTCGTCACAGCATGACAGTCCTTCATTCTTCTAGTATTCAGGGAACTTGGATTACAGCTAAGCCTTTGGGGGGAGTAGCATGGATTAAGGGTTGTGTTTTGGGGGGAAACCAGACAGAGGAATACACAAGATTGCATGCTTGTATGCTAATGTTGTATGTATGCATTCAATGAAGTAGTTTGAACCAAGAGTAGGGATTTGCTCCTGATATTCATGTGCTAAAATTCTCTCCATTCAACCTGACTCCAGAATGCAAATGCATCAGGCTCAAGTTCCCTTCCCGAAGATGCCTACAGCAACAATGTCCCGGGAAGATTTGACATCACAAAAACCATCAGTGCTGCCTCTGGATCAAGTAAGGACTGCTAGAGAGAGCAGAGCTGAAATGCAAGTCTTTCTCTTCCCACTGGTTAAAGGAGTAAAGTGTTTGATTAGAGTGGGAGGAACTGGAGGAAGCTGGGAAATTAACTACTGCTATGCAAAGGAGTTGGGAATGTCTCTAAAGTCTTAGCTGACTGCAAAACATAACCTAGGGTTGCATGCAATCATGAGGTCACTCCTTTCTAAAGCTGCCAGTTAAAGCTTCCAACCCTTGTTCTTCCTCTTTCAGAGCTAGTCCGAGGAAGGAAGGACCTCATGAAGACGAAAGCCACACATGATTTGGACACCCAGGAGGAGGGGCAGGCCTTCCTCCCACCCTCCCCTCGCCCGAGCAGCATGTAGCTTCCTGGGTCTGTGGAACATGGTGCCGTGACGGCTTTTGTGTTGGAAACCCGGGGCGGTGCTGGGCCCCAGCCAGCCGAGCAGCTGGCTCCCCACCACAGGGCGAGCACCGCAAACTAGTGGCTTTCCGTGACCGGAGACTGCGTCTCATTCAGGGTTTGGGGGAATTTTCGGGTGGGGAGGGCGGGGGTGGGGGCGGAAACTTTCATTGACTGCTAAACTCAGGTATATTTTTCAGGGTGGAAGAGGACGATGATGAAATTTTACTTGTAGTATTAACGTGTGTGTTTTGGAGCTGGATCCAGTTTACAGAATTTAACCTGTTGCCTTTCTAAATAAATTTCTGTTGTTGGTGAATGTATTGTACATAATGGGGGAGGGGGTGGGCCCAGCTTGTAGTGGGCTTAGCACTGGAGGAATCGTTAACTGTTTACAATCATATCACACTGAAATCTTTCAGGATAGGGTGGGGGTTCGGGGGGACCAGGGAGAGGTGAGGGAATGTGTGATGGATGACTTGCTGTCCTCCTTCCTGTCCTCTGCAACCAAGACACGACCCGACGGTTGGTTGACTTAATAGCATGAATTGCTCAGGAGTATAACATGTCCTCCACTTTCTCTTGCCTTCTTCCTCCTTCCCTTCTCACCCCCATCTCCACCCCTCTGGATCCAGGGCCTGAGTGCACTTCCAGCTCCTGTCATCATGGGGGAACAAGGAAACCAGGACCAGGAACTGAAACCAGGGCAGGACACTCATGGCACTGTCCCTTCTGCTAGTACAGGACCTTTCTCCCTGCCTTTTTCTGATAGGAGAAACATGTGCTCTAGGAAACAGAAAATGGCATAACTGGTCATCTTAAGACTTATTTTGGTGAAACCTGCACAGCTGTGGGTGCAGCAGCACCCATCCAGTAGAACAAACTGAGCAAATCTGTACTGCCCTGCTGCTTGAGGAGAGGAGCCAAGTCCCCACCTTTGTTTCTCTGACCCTGGGCTATATTCACTTCTTAGCAGCAGCAAAGCAGAAAGTACCACAGGCTTCCTGACCACTCTTGCTTGCTGAGGAGGAGGAGCAAGAGGCTGCCTTGGGGGAATGGTAGGATTACTGCAGTGTGAGCTATTTGTTGGCCTGTGGAGTTGGTTTTGGCATTCGCAAGTTGCAGGTGAATTAGAAAGCACTGGTTCAAAGTCAGGTGTTAAGGTGGCACAGCTCAGGGGCTGGGGGACAGGAGGGCTGCATGCTCGAGTTGAGGTGGTTTTTTTGTCTTCATTGATGATGTAGCAGCAGGTCCTACAGGACTAGTGGCAGTTTCCCTGTGCACAGTCTGCAGGGGCTCTTCTCACCAGTACTGTACTGGGGAAGCTCTGTGTGCCAGCATCTTGACAACCACTGGTGTTCAAGGGAGTTCAGCAGGACTCCCATCTGCATTTATTCACATCTTAAAGCTAACAGGCACACACAGTTGGCTATTCTGGGGAGAGCTGGGGAGTTATTACTCTACAAGGCTGGGCAGCAAGACTTGCTGGGACCGTAACCTGAGTGGGCAGACAGCTGGTTGCACTGGGGTGGGGACAGTGGTGCAGTTTACAGGAGGATGTACCAGTGTGTCAGATAGAGTATGCTAGCAAGAGCACAAGTGGCAGCAGAAGGAAGACAGAGCAGCGTGCCCTTTAGTCTGTGGTACCAACATGGGGAGGGACTTTGTCTCCAGGTTTCTGGAGAATTTTTCTGGCTGCTTTCTTGTCTTGGATGGTGCCATCACCTGAATCTTTAGCTGGATTTAACATCTGTGACTGCACCACCTTTGTCCCACTTTGTGTAGATCTACCACATGCTGGCAAAGCTGTTCAAGCAAATGGCAAATAGCATCTGACTGAGTCATTACTCCTTCTGTCCTAAGCTTTTGGAAGCACACAAAGCCTAAAAGATGAGAAATTACCCTTTCCTGAAATAGAACATGGAAGGACTGCTGTGTTAGTGCCCTCTTACCAATGAGCCTCACTGCTCTGTTGCTGCAGTACTTTTGCCTCTGGTGAGCTGTGTAAGGCCAAGGCATTTTCCAAGCCTAACAGAAGTTAAAATTCATCTTACAGCTGTAGTTCTCACCCTCTGCTGCAGCCAGTCTGTGAACTGTAGCTGCTGGCTGCTTAGGCCAGTGAGTTGCCTGGGACAGCTGGCTCCTCTGCAAAGGAAGATGTCAGTGTAATGTGAATTACTTACAATATCTATCTATAGATGCCATTACATTAGAAAAAGGAAGATGATTTTTTGGTGTGGTTTTTCTTTTCAGTTGTGTTCATCTGTCAGGGAGCAGTTGTCACTGGTGGATTGATATAAACTGGAATAGATGATCCTGAAGGTTGTCCTTTGGCTGAGAAGTGGGTGACTGCTCTCCCCAGCCAAGAACATTATGCTATGGCTCTTCTGAATTTGTCCCGTATCTGAGGGTTTGCTGCTGGCTCTTCAGCTGGTAGTTGGTTTTCAGAGGTGCCCCAGCTGCTCCAAAGGCAGCTCTTGGTCCTTCACTGAAAGGAGATACTGAAGCAGTGGTGGGTATTTATAAAAAAACTGTGCAAGTAGAACTGCTCTTCAAGACAATAAACCTGGGGCAAACAAGAACACAGTTGCTTCTCCTTGTAAAATAATCTTGGGTTCACTGTACATTTAGAAACAGATAAATGGTAAAATATAACTTGTAGCAAAGTATTCAAAACTCTAGAAATGTGAATGTAGATCCTGCAAACAATCCCTGCCATACTTCAGCCTGTCCTCTGTATCACAGACAGTCACCCAAATATTTGAAGTGCCTTTCATTCAGCTCATTGTGAATGTTGTGGAACAGGAGGATTTTAGAAGCTGTAAAAAGTCCCCAAGCAAGCTGAAGCACACTTCAGCTGGAACTGGCACTGCAGACATGGTTCTGGTGGTCACAGTGTCTAGATGAGTACCAAGCCCAGGCCAAAACAGGGGCTGAACAAGAAAGGCAAGAATTGCTTGTGGTCTGCCTGGAGAGCACAGTGGAGTGTTAGACAGTGATAGATACCCCGAGGAACCTGTAGGGAGTGTGCAACAGGAAGATATTTTCCCTTACCTGACATAATGCAAGTCTGGGGGAAAGATTTGTCTTGCAGGTGGTAGACAAAAAAGAGTAGTGAAGCTGTCTCCTCCTGGGAGGGTTTCTAGGTAAATGGCTTTTGATGTAGTCAGTTATTCTTATTAAAGAGACTAACAAGCTGCTGTTGTGAGGACAGATGGTTTCTGTTAGAAAAGTACTAATATAGCATAGGGGGAACACTGGCTGGGCTACAAGGGATAGGGCTATCCTGAGGACAGGACATACTGAGATGGAGAGCTGGTTGTGGAACCTTAGCTCAGAATCTCCAGACTTTCAAATGCTTTCTTCGTAAGTGGGACTTTGGGGGTTTTCCTATTATAATGTCTAGGGAACCCCCCCCCCGAAATTAGAGCTCTATTTTGCTAGGCACAATCAGGAAATTACAGAAAACTGGCACCCCTCAGAGGGCACAAGGCTCTGAAGAGAGTGGTGGGGTGGAACACCAGTGGAAATGTACGGGGAGGAGCCGATAATATGAATTTTATAGTTTATGGTTTCCCAAGCCATACTGCACAGGGGTGCTTTGTAGATATTATGAAAGAGACAGGTTTGAGGGATTTAGGAGAGAGTAAAATGGCAGCTCTCTATGTACAGAGTGGTGTTTTTTGCCATGAGTTGGCATGCAGTGCAGGAGAAGTGCAGCTGCACTTTAAAATAACCTGGCTTTTGAGTGCCATGCTTGTGTCACTGTCTTAAATAATATTTTAACACAATAGAGAGAAATTCTAGTCACTGGTTGGAAGCCCTCTGTCTCACCCCCCAGCATTGTTGTAGCACAATATATTACCAGTTGGTCCTTTCTCAGAAAGCATCCTGAGCTGGTGACTTTGCAAAGTTTCCTGTAGCTATTACTTTTTCCATACAGAGGATGTATTTTGCTATAATTATGGATTTCATGTTAAACAAGACTATATAATACACAGAACAAAGATGATGTTGGCCATGCTGAAGCATGACAAAATTTTCCAGTGTTCTCAGAAGAGCTCTGTATGCCACTGGCTTTTTAGCATCTTGCTCTCCCCACTGCCTTGTCCTTTGTAAGTGGTGTGTGGTGTTCCCAAGCTCCCAAGATGTCAAGTTGCTTTTGCAAAGGCTGCTTTATAAACTGCCCCAGGGACTCTGAAGCTTTGGATGTCTTAGAGTAGGACAGGCCCAGGCAATTCAATGAAAAGGGCTGTCACTGAGGCTTCACAGTGACTTTTAGCTGTGTTTAGCAGAAGTTTGCAGTCTGTAAATTCCATGGTGTATCCCACCAAACCACTCAGTAGCAATCCAAGGCACCAGCCTGCAATGAAGAGGACAAAAGGGGAAAGTAAATTTGAGGCTTCAAGGCCCAACTGGTTGGATTTGTGACTTTTAAGTACATGGAGACACTTTTCTTGGAAGAGCTTCTGATTCTTTGTTGTCTGCCAAATGACTTTCCCATGCAGACTTTCCGAAGCAAATCGCCTGTGTATATTTTTGTAAGTGTGGTTTCTCGGGGTCTTGGAGAGCTATCAGCTTCTTGATGTCTTGTCTGAAAGCTAGTCACAGAGGCTGTCTTTCATTCCGCTGACTGAGGCAGCTCTCCTGAAGCTTCTCACCCCAACACTTCTCTATTTAAAATGAAAGTATAATTAGAAAACAACCTCCCTTTATTTCCTCCACTGATCTCTGTCAGGCTTTTGTGCATCTCTGTGTTCAGTTAGGGCTGTTTCTTTGTTCTTGATGGCTTTGTTCTGCTTTCTTTTTCCAAGAAGACTGTGTTGCTGTATGAACTGTGGAATTTCAGAGAAGGTGATGAACTGAGTGACAAAGAAGTGTCATCCCAAGGGGTGGCTTGGAGAAGAATAGCAGGGGAATTTGTGATGGTGTAGTTGCTCCTGGTTCCCCTCACTGCAGAGCAACCACACAACTGGGCCTGCACTTAATCAGGGCAACCCCTTAAAAAGTTTTTACTGCGGTGCATCGGTGGCAGAGAAGTTTGCTCTTGCAGAATTCCTGTTTTGCCTTGAGTCGGGTGCTGGCTGTTGGAGAGCAGGTGTGTGGGAGCCGTATCCTTTCCGTAAGGCTGAAATTGAGATAGCAGGCTGGGAAAGTGGGGTTGCAGCTGCAGGCCATGTGACAAGCTTTAAGAGCGTGTGCTCATTGTAGCCGAGAAAGCATCTCAAACGTTGACCTTCCAGCCTTTCCCCATCTGTACCTGTTTAACATACAGATGGGGGTGAGCACACTGGGGCTTGGCAGGACCCCTGCCGCCCATGCGGAAGGAAAACGCTTTTAACCGGCACATAATGAACTGCGCGCTCCGGTTTTCACTCTCTGCCTGCTGCCCACCTCCCACTCTGAAAAAGAGCTGGGGAGGGACCCACTTCCAGCTGTCCCCCCATAGGAGCTCCTGGGGATGACAAGAGCAAGGCTGAGTCCACCCCTAGGCAAGGAGGTTCAGGACAGAGGTTTTGTTTGAAACTAGATGGTAACATCCAAGCGTACCTTTGAAGCAGAGGTTGCAGCGAGCTGTGTGGTGCTGTTCCCTTTTTGGTGACTGTCCTGCCTCGGCTCACATGCAGGCTTTGAGAGACCACGGAGTGTTTTGTAGATTTAACACTGCTGGTCTGGCATTGGCTGAGGGCTCTTTTCCTTCATTTGCAGCAGTGGCCTAGATTTCTTTCGGCGAATGTCTTCCTCTTTTTGAAGCATGGATATCAAAGTAGACTGTGCATCCAGGAGAGAGCAAGGGCTATGTCCACCAGTAGAAGAGGAGACAAAGGATTAATTAGAGCTCAGGCTTAACTGGGATTTTTACTAACTCTAGCAAGCCCCTCTGTCCTTTGCCCCTTCTATTTGGAAATACTTGGCTCACTTAGCAGAAGGGCAGTAAGTGGAATACCTTCTAAATAAAAGTGGAACTGGCTCTGTGTGGGTAAAATTCCCTTGTTGTGAACAAAGTTGGACCAGACAGCCATAAAGGACTCCTTTGGGCATCAAATGATTAGGAGGCACACAGACACCTGGTGCCCTCAAACATTTTGGAGCATGGTAGAGGAGTGATCTCCCTTTCTGAAGCCAGCCGGGCAGCTACAGGAGCTCAGGCCTCAACTTCTAGTCTGAAAAGTCCTCTGATCCCCTTTTGTGTCATATGCCAACACTTCCCCTCTCCTTGCTTCCTAGCTTTCAAGTTTCTTTCCCTCTGCTCGCTTTGCTGCAGTCGGTTGCTGTCAAGTGCAGAGATGAAAGCTCACTGCCCACGCGAGCATAAGGGCAGAAGGTTCAACTTGCCAGCTGTCTCCTCTGCACAGGCATACAGACAGCAGGTGGGGAGAACACATTTACTCTCCTCATGAAATTAAGGTGTCCTCAGTGGCTCATGAGTGTTCTCTCATGTGCCCCTGGGGTTTGCCACCCTGGCACAGCGACGTCTGTCCCTCTGCCAGCACAAGGATTTGCTCCTGGTCCCTCTGCAGGGTTCCAGCACATGGTCCTGGCATGTCTGCTTCCAAGGGGTTTTAGATTAAAAATATATACTCTGTACAACTGTGAAAACTCTTGTCTCTCTTCCATGATCTATCAATGAACATTGCTGCCTGATCTTTTTCCAAGCAATAATAATGTGCAGCAGTGCAACTTTGATGTTCCCACGCTGTTTCACGGAGTGCATGGCTATGGAACACGCTGCCGGGCTTCACAGTTTCAGTGGGAAGCAAGGTGCTTTCTGTGGCCCTGCATTTTATCTGTGCCACATTCCTGCTTTCCCAAAGACTGGTGGGTTGATTTAGGTAGCCCTGAGAGAGCTCGTTGCTGCTTCTGTGTTTGGGAAGGCAGAAAGAGGAGGGAGCAAGTTGGTAAAGTTGAGCTTCATCCACAAAGCAGAGCACATGTAAGAGGGGGTTGCCTGTTGCTGCCATGGAGCAAGGGGTGGGTGGACCACTGATTTAATGCCTCTGGGGGAGGAGAGTGACCCACTGCTGGTTCACTTGGCATTGATGGGAGAGGCAGGAGAGCCAATGCCACTATGTCCATTCATTTTTCTGAAGTTGGGTAACATTGTTTTTTTGGGGTTTTTTTGTATTATTGTAAGTTTGTAAAGAATGTAATCTGTCTGTCGGGGGCACAAGGAGAAAACGGGGGCCTTTCTTTTTTTGGGTGAGGCTGTTCTTATGTTGCTGTGTTTTTTGTTGTTGGGCAGGGAGGGGTCTAAGAGGCCATGGGGCAAGCCTGGCCCTTGTCAACTGCTTGCAACTGTCCCAGGGCAATGGGAGGGTGAGCTGATGCTGCAGCAGAGACCTCCCACACCAAGCTGTGAAAACAACCTCTGCCTGTGTCCCTCTGTGGGGGAATCTGACCTGCATGGGGTTCTGCACTGGCACGCCTTGCTGGGGGTGGGATGTAACACTCAAGGACTGGTCTTGCTTGTCTTTGACTCAAGTAGAAACTGGGCTGGGCAGCTGCCCGTGCTGTTTATGGAAGGCTGGATTTAATAGCCTGAGTTTCTCAGTGCAAGAAGGAGTTCATGCTGGAGCTGCTCGCCCCAGCGCTTCTTTCCCCAGCAGGAGCTCAGGTGCTGCACCTCTCCCATCACCTGCTGCCCAGGAACCCTGGTTCTCACCCCTGCGTCCCTCCCCATCCTGTAGAGCACAGTGTCAGGGATCCTCTTCTCTCTCCTGCTGCTGCAAAGTTGTGTGAACTTTCCTGGTCAATACTGGAAAGGGGAATGCTATTTATTTTTATATTGTGTATATTTTGTCTTGGTCTGCTGATTACCTTTGTTCCCCAAGAGCGACAGTTACCTCAATAGTTAGTTTAATACTGTGTGTTGGGTAATTTTTTTAAAGAACTTTTTTAAAATCTTGATCCTTGGAGGTCTGTAGATTTTATTTCCATATAAATTGGTTATTTTGTATAAAGTACGTTCTTAAAATAGCAATCACCCTTGCCGTATGTGTGTTTTCTTGTCTCCTGGATGGTCTCCCTCTTCCTTTGTAAGGGGAAACGGAGGGGGGTGGGATGGTAACACAGAGGGCTTTTTTCAGAGACAAAGCCCTGGACTGCAGTCAGACACGGTTGTACCACCTGAAATCCATTTACAAGAGAGCACCTGGAAAGCTAATTGGGATCATTTCCCGTTCTGAAGCACAGCTGTCTGCCTATGAACAACCCAGTTGTGGAAATGCGATGGTGTCACTGCTTTCCCTCCGAAGTCCCTGCTGGGCTGTAGGTTTTCCTGCAGCCCAGGTGTGCTGGAAAGCCTGCCTCTCTCCCCAAAACACCACGTGGCTTTGGGGTGCAGGTAGTCTGGTCCCCAACACTTGTGTGAAGCCTCTGTGCTTTAAAAGCGGTGCCTGCCCTTGAGTAAAGCCCGTGGAGCGATGCTGCTGCGAAAGAGGAACTGGTGTAGCCTATGTGGTTCCCCTTTGTGCTGCTTTAATGCTGAGCAGCACAGGGTATGAGCCCCCCCCTCGGGGGCTGTTGGAGGAGTGGGAAGCCTTTCAAGCTCATGCACGGTGGTCCAAATCCATATTGGACCCAAAAGGTCACTTGCCATTTGCTGTTTATTAAATCTCTCATGTGAGATGGGGCAGGGGCTGCAGCCCTCCCAGCAGAGAGGTGTTTAAAGGCAACTTGGCTCTCTCTCACAGGGGTTTCGGCATCAAAACCAGGAACTGGCTGTACTGTTTTCGTGCTGGAAGGTGCCAGCTGTAGGTGCATGGAGGCAGCTTGCACTTGGCCCTTGCTCAGCTGGTCCCTGAATAAATAACTTGCTCAGTTCTGCTGATTCAGCAGCTTTGCATCAGGACAAAATCAAAGCAATGATCCTTAAAAGCTGGTGCCAGCAAAAGAGGGCATGGGGGGATGAGCAGCAGGAGGCTGGGGGTACGAAGGCTCCCGGGTGCACACTGCAGGCCCCTTCCCTTTCCTCTCCAGCTCCCTCTGTCTCCTCCAGGGCTGGTAACAGACACATCTCCTGCCAAAACAGCTTTACAGCTGCAGCCTGCTCACTCCATGGGCTCCATGTGCCCCTCCTGCCAGAGCCTCCCTGGGGCCGGGGCTGCTCCCAAGCCCAGCAAGCTCTCTCCCATGCTCTCAACACCAAAGCTGCCTCTGTAAAGTGATGCTCACGAAATGTTTCTCCCTGACAGGGGACCCCACACTTGCTGACTAAACCAGGGGCCTCATCCTGTCCTCACAGCTCCCCTTTGTGTGCCCTAAGCAGCAGAGTTCATCCCCTGAGGCTGTCAGCATTTTCCAAAGATAAGTGAGCTGCAGAGAGCTCAGACCCCAGGCAGGCTTTGCTGAAGTTGATGGATGATGCGTTTTTGGGGGATACCTAGTGGTGGGGGAAGAACCAGAGTGCCTTTGCACCCATCAATGGTTTGTTGTTTTCTAGTTGCCCAGACTAAATCCTCAGGGCATCCCTACCCCCGGGGCCTCACCTCCATGGCTGGGTCTGAGAGTGACTTATCCTTCCACATACTTGCATATTTTATGCAAGAAGCTCCCAGGAGCAAGAACAAGTGTGAGCACATTCCCATCCTGGGCACTGGGAGGAGCCTGAGATGTGATGACATCTTGAGTACCCCAAAACCACCAGCTGGGTGTCAGAGCTGCCTGCCCCTGCTGCCCAGGGCAGGCAGATGAAGCCAAACATCCCAGCTGGGCACTTCCCAGCATGGCTGCAGCTCCAGGCCCTGCAAAGGCTGTCTGAGGAACTTGGCTCCTTGTTCCTGGGGAGGATGAAGGGCTGCTCTCTGTCACATAACCCCCTTCCCCCTCTCCCCTCTGCAGGAGCCAGAGTTCGGGGTGACGAGAGCAAGCTGTCCAATTTAGGAAGGGGAGGAATTTGGTCGCCCTATCAGTCCCAGGAAGTGTTTGGGTCAGAGGGGATTGGCACGGGAAGATTTTTAATCCTGGGGCTAAGCCAGCACTGAGTGGAGTCAGCACTAATTGGAACCAGTCCTGGGGAAGGGGCAGCTTTTAGAGCTGCCTTGCAGTCCAGGCAAAGACAAAGCTTATCTGTGCTCTAGGAAATGCCACATCCTAACTTTGACGAGATGCTATCATGAGGGTAACAGGCCATGAGGGTAACAGGCAGCATCAGACTGAGCTACAAATCCCCCTATTTTTTTTACCTTTCTTTCTATTTTCTGCTGTCCACAATTCTTAATTCTTCTCCTCTTTCCTTGCCTCCATGGGTTGGCAAAGCTACCCCTACCCCCTTGCACAGAATGAGCTTTCCTGAGCTCATAGACTGAGGCTTTAAACTCTTGACTTTCCCTCTAGCCTCCTTCTCCCAGAGAGCTGGGATGCTTCCCAAACCCAGATTTTTTGTGCAGCCATTTCAAAGCAACTCAGTACTTCATGTAGGCTTGATTTGGGGATGGATTGGATGAACCAGTTTCAACAGGGACTTGTTTAGTGCCCAGTTTGGATGTGGAAATAAATGGCAGCCCTTCATATCCCCCACCCTGTTATGGGGTAGCCCCTGGGGAGAACTCAGACTCCAGGCAGGCTTTGCTAAATTTGATGGATGATGCATCTTTGGGGGTTACCTAGTGGTGGGGGAAGACCCAGAGTGCCAATGGTTTGTTGTTTTCTTTTTTTTTTTTTTTTTTGGAAGGGCAGGGTTGGCTTTATATATTTCCCAAAAAATAAAGAATCTTACAGGTAAAGTTCCCATCTTGAATTTTCCTATTAATCACCACACTTTAGCATGGGAGACATTACCTTGCACAGAAAGGCAGGACTAAGGCATTTGGGGTAGCTCAGGAAGACTCGGTTTTGGGCTGAAACAATTTCTAATGTTTGTTTATAAGTATTAGGAAAAATATATGCACTCATAAATTCGAAATTCTGATTTTTGTCCCACGTTGGGATGTAAAATGCAACTTCTCCAAGCAGCCGGGGGTCTTTGGAGGGGTGGGACCCTACTGTGTCTCCTCCAGCCCTCAAAGCTGCTGCAGTTTTTGTTTGGTGGAGAAATCATGGGCACAGGAAGGCAATGCCAAGCCATTTGCCTGGTGGGGCAGCTCACATCCCTGCCAGCTGGGAACAGACCTGAACCCCTTGCTCCCAGCCATAAGCTTGGTCTGAGGTGTAGCGTTGGTGCCTGCATATTTATACGCACACGTAATGAATGTTAGGGTCTCCCAGGCACTAACAGAAAAATGTAAACCTGTTCTGGACCCTAACAAGAGCCCTAAAGGCTGGTGCCCAGATGGGAACCCCCAAGGGCCCCGTATTTGCCCAGCAGCAAAGAGTCAAGAGTGGTATTTCTGGAGGAAGGGGAGGAGGTGGCCAGGGGCAGGGGCAGGGGCTTGCCATGGGCCCAGAGCAGCATTTCAGGGCTGCCCCCTCCTCCCTCTGTCGGCTCCCGGAGGCCACATGTTCCCTGGCCACTTTTTAAAATTCCTTTCCCAAAGAGGCTGCCGGGGTGGAGAGATCATAAAAAGTTCACCCCCTTGTCACGAGTGCACCCGTTCTTCCGGGGCCGGTGGGCAAAAGTTGTTTGCAATTTCCTCGGGCCGTGACCTTTGTTTTGACCGTGATGGAGGAAGATTACAATCCATCAAACCTCTGCCTGACCCACGCCGAGAATGGGGGAGAGGGCTGCCTTTGGCTGGCAAAGGAGGGAGTGCCTTTACAAGGGGCAGGGGACACAAGGACACTGCTCTGCCCCTCGGGTTTGGTCAAGAGGTAGGGGGGTTGCCAGCTGGCTCAGCTGGGAGCTCAGACTTCCTGATGTGGGATTCAGTGATGGAAACTTCACCGTGTGTGCCACACAATACGCTCCTGCCAGAGAGATTTGAGAGAGTTTGCTTTAATTGTTTTTTTCCCAAGAGGGATGCTGGATTGCGATTTGCTGCATCAGTAAAGTGGGGAAGAACGTCTTGCAGGGCTTGTGCCCAGAGCCAGCCCTGCAGACTGGCCAGCTGCATTAGGACCATTCCTCTAGCAGGAGCTTGGACAAAACAGGAGATGCAGATTTACTGCCTGCAAAGCCTCAGCCGCTAATGGTCCCTGGCTTTTCCAGGCTGCATGAGGTTTTGGAAGATCCCGCAGCGCTAAGTTTTGTTAGGAAAATCAGTGGCAAACTACAGCTATTCCCTGGGAAATGGCTGGCACCTGCCTCTCTACTGGAGTTCCCAGGGGGGGCAATTCAGCCCAGGAGCATGTGCTCCCCTGCAGCCCCATGTCCCCTTTGAAGACATACCTGCATCTGAGACGAATCTCCCCTGAGGAAATGCAGCCGGTGCATACCAGTCTACTCTGCCTCCCTTGGCTGCCTGCCCCTGTCTCTCCTCCCTCTGATCTCCACTTCCCTAGGGAAATGCATCCTACCACACTTCCCTGCTGTTAAATACAGATTCCCTTGGGAAGTTGCCCTGTCAGGAATCCCCCTTGATCAAACCTCTAGGTTTTGGGATCTGAGGGGAGGATTTTAAAGTTTCACCTGGCCCCTCATGTAACACCCAGCAAGGCCTTGCAACATCCAGACCTTCCTTTCCAGCCCAACCACTCGCATGGGAAACAGGGTAATTTTTTTTCCTAGGAATCACCTCTGTGCTTATTTCCAGGCACAGCATACCATGATATGGAGAAATGTGCTGCTTGTTTCTGTGTTTGATGAGGACCTGTTGAGCTCGGGGAGAGGGAGAGAAGGGAAAGACCTTTTACACCTCAAACTGAAAATCATGCTGCAGGAGGTGGCCCCTTGGACTAAGAGGCACAAGTCCCCCAGAAACTCTCTGGAAGACAAACCAGACCCCTTTGTAGGCACCATCCTCTGCCCCCATGTCAATCACTGTTACACTTGGTAGCCTGTGTGCCTGAATGCCCACAACACTTCCCTGCAATTCTCTTCTCCCCCTCTAATTTTCCCATCTGTATTTGGCTGCCGCCAAACCCAAACTTCTCCCTGTCTTTGTCTGTGCACACTTGAGTCAGCAGTGCTGGGGGCTCAACATCTTTGACGTCCCACCACGCGCTGACCAGTTGCGCAGGGACTTTGTACCCTGGGTGTTGACCCCAGGCCTGCTGGCATTTAGCATCTGTCACTGCCAGAACACTAAACACAGCCCTCCTTGTCACCCTGCCCAGCATCCCGTGCCTGCTCCAGAGGGCGTGTCACACTGTCTGGGCTCAGAGCACCCATTTTCAGGCCTCACTGAAATTAAAGCCCCAAAGGTCTTTCCCCAGGCTCTGCTTTAGCTGATCTCCCTCTGGCCCAGGCACTGTCCACGGAGTGGCCACAGCTCCCATGTGGCTCAGAGTGGTCTGGGGGCCGAGGCCCCTGGCACTGGTGGGTGTGGGAACAGTGAAGATGCAGGGTCGGACGCCGCTTGGCTCCACCAGCGCTGCCTTTTCTCCGGGGCTGGGGCTGCCTGACTGCTTTGAAGGAGAGGGCCCACGGAGCATGGGAAACAGGGAGCATCTTGCTTTGGGTTTTCATCCCCCTCTCCCAGTCCTGCATGTCTCTGGGCCTGCCCCATAGGCAGATATAGAGCGGATGCCCACGTACCAGATGTTCTGGGAGATCAAAGTTGCCGCTCGCTGCATCCTCCGCTCACGTGTGAGCACACACCCCCCTGCGCCTCCCAAAGGACTTGTAATGTATGCTCTCTATCTTCTGTCCAAGAGATTTTCCTTCCTTTCCTTTGTTTGCTTTCCAAACCCCCTCTCTCGTCTCTGGCAGCGCCAGCAGGGAAAGGCACCCTTTGCTCCCACTCACCACATCCAGCGGCAGAGGGAGTGAGCCTGGAGTGCCTCACAGGTTTTCCACCCTGCTTCCCTGCTCTGGGATTTGCTGCTTCTTGGGGTGGGAGGGAAAGGGACCTGTCACCCATGGGGTTCCTTGCAGTACCCCTGCACCTCCCACCCCACACGGCCGAGAGGTGCTGAGGGGTGTTACAGCTCCACGTGACGACCACGAGACCCTCTGGAGATGCCCACCCTTGCCCCCTGCAAATTTCTGCAGCCCTCTTATCCCCTCATAGTCCTGTGGGGGTTTCCAGCCTCTGGGGAAGCCCTGAGATCTCCCCATGGGTGCACTGGGGACAGAGTGTGATACAACACGTCTAGTACTGAGGTTACTACTACACTGACCAGCACAGAAAGCCTTTTGGGTACATCACATGTCTCCAAAGTGGGATGCATGCAGGAGAAAACATTGAGGTGCAGGAAGAAAATACAGTTTGTACTATCAATAACTAAAGGAATATTTATTTCATACTTATATAATCATAATTTTTTTTCTATGCTTTATAACACACAGTCAGTACAGTGGTACCTGCATATAATTTACAATTAAACATATATATTGAGGGTGTATGCCCCTAATGTATGTATTTACTTTTACCAGTGTGGGTGCACAACCAAAGGAGTTTGGAGCCTGCTGGCCTCAGTCACCAGCCAAAAGGTTAAAATCAAACCAAAGGGTGATGCCCAAATGCCAGCAACCCACTGAGCAGTGTGGACACTGCTATAGGGAGACAAAGCAGCTGAGCTTTGGAAAGCTCCAAGGATTTGTCTCTCTCCTCTTTTCCCTAAATGTTACATAATGAGGGGTCAGGCAGCTTATGGGGACCTCCAAAGCACATGCAAACCTCCCTCATGGGTGCTGCAGATGGGGAATTCCCATTTGGGATCACATAGAGGCGGGAAACGTGCTTTCCCCATCTTCCCACTGTGTCTCCACCTGAACTGGCAGGTAATTCATAAGTTAAGCAGGCTCTAGCCCAGCTCTTTTTGCAGAAAAGTCATGGGCTTTATTTTTTCCACCTGTATTTCAGAGAAATGCTGTGTCCACAGCACACAGTGTGTGCAGCACAGCCACCTCCAGCCCAGAGGACGAATCAGGTTGGTCTCCTGCCAGCTGCCAGGTTGGAAAAGCACATGCTGACCAGGAGTTATAGCTGCTGGGAGTGGCTACAGAAGGGTGAGTGACCTCACATGCTTCTTCCCAGCCCACTTTAGATGAAAGCAAAGCAGGAGCAGAGCTCTGGCACAGCCGTGCCCCTCCTGCCATCCCCCGCTGGCTCGGGCGATGGTGTTGCCTGGGGTGCCCAGCCTGTCCCTGCAGGGAGCGTGAGGGGCTCTGGCCTGATGCTCTGGCCCAGAGGATGGACACACCAGCCTGTTGCCAGCCCACCATGGCAGCAAGGCAAGAGCCATCTCCAGCCCAGCTATCCCACGGGCACACACAGCCAGAGATCTTCCAGCTGCTGTTGTGCGGAGCTGGTGCTCCTTGGAAAAGGGAAACACAAGATGCGAAAGGGACGGTTCTTACAGAGCAATAAAACCATTCAGATGCAGGGAGACATGGCAGCAATATACTAAATGGGGAACAGAAAAAAAGCCAGATGGTTGCTCCAATTTACTTTACAACTCCAGATGACTTCACAAGAGGTCACCTGGTGGAGCTGAGAGGCAAATGCTTCAGCTTGGATGAAAGCGAACAGCTCGTGCCTGCCAACGTAACGTGTATGAGGCTGAGGAACACCCTGCTGCAGAATGGCATTGCCATAGCTGGACTAATAACATTTTTAAGGATTTTTAATAGGTTAGCACCTTTAACCTTCATTGCAGCAGTAGTCACTGTTATGCTGGGATTAAAATTTCAAATGGCAGGATTTTAGAACCTGAGTGATGAACTGCTCATGCTCTTAGCCAAGAACGGTTCCCCCACAGTACGGAAGCGCTTCCTCCGTGTGGTTTATTGCCACAGGTGGGATGTGGATGTCCTTGATGTTAGCAATTCATGTGTTCCTAAAGTCCAGTGACTCTGCAGTGCTATCCCACAGAGCCCACCACGGCAGCAGGGATACTTGGCAAGTCAACCAGGCAGAAGGTGAGAGGAGCCTCCCAGTTCCTGCTGTCCCAGCCCTGGATAGTGATTGTTACCATCTTCCTTCAAAGTGTTCGGAGTTGAGAGCAGGAGGGTGGAACAACTGGCTGTGCTTGAACTGCTTTACACCACATGCATGTGGGAAAAATAATAATTTTTTAGAGAGATTAATGATTTTCTGAGTTGCTCAAGAGTTGCTTTGGGACTAACTTCTAGCATTTCACTGCTGATAGTGAGGCTCCCCTCTCATTCTGGAGCCCTCTGAGGGGAAGCACCAGCATTTCTCCAAAGGTGTTCCAAGAAGGTTTTGTCTGTGCTGGGTCCCCACTGAGGGTTGCTGTGACCACTTGGGTAAAAGTGGCCTTTGCTGGGAGAAAGGTTTTACAGTGGCACGGGAAAGGGTCCCAAGGGAGCCAGGTAGAAACTGTGCACATGTGGATGAAAGGAGAGTTTTGCAAAAGATCCCTCCAAATAGCAGGAGTACTTCAGTGTGTGCCCCTCTCCCTTATTTGTGTTCAGTTCACCAGCTGGGGCAAGCCAGGACAGCTGTTCCTTTCTCCTGTCCACTTCCAGCTGGATGTCAAGATGCTGCCTCTGTATTTGGTACCTGTTTGCCCACCCATTTGGCAGCCACAGAGAGCTGAACAGCCCCAAGGTTTGCAGTTGGTGCTGGGTTGGGGATGGGCAATCACTTGGTGTTCAGGCAGTGGATATGTGGGCCAGGGGTTGTCTGGAAAAAGGAGCTGCCTTCCTACAAACCCTCTTGGACACAGGAAGGGAAAGGGCCTTCAGAAATGCTGGGAGGGACCACCCTTGATAGTTTCCCTTTGCAGTCTCTCCCAACAGATCAGCCTTGAACTACCTAAAATAACATGATAGCCTTGATTTCCACAGCCCTTGATTTCCATCATGTAACAAGGGCTGGGAAATGGCATTTTTTGGTACATTGTCAGTATGATTTTTAACCTGAGAATGCTCCCATACAGATGTTTGTCTTGCTTTCTCTAAAGCAAAGCCAAAGAAGTGGTATGGGATGCTCTGAACGAGGTGCCTAGGAAGACAGATTTGGGGGTTCCCAGCCAGCTCTACTTTGGCTGAGAGCAGCAGGAACTTCCCAGCCCTGGAAGGGCCTTCTTGTCACGGCCTGTTCCCTGAAAACATGTTTGAGAGGCAGGATGAGGGCCCCCACCTGCCTCTCTGAGCTGCCTGTATCAAACAGCAAACCCAGCCAAATCACACTGCAGTCTGTCTGGGCTCTTGCTCAGGGCTAAAAACACCTTTTGCCAAGTTGCTTTACTGCAGTCTCAAGCCTTTGCTCTCCAGAATAGCAGCTCAGAGTTCACTTACCCAAAGAAACTTTTTTGCTTTGAGTTTTCCCCTGGGGTCCTTCACTTTTATTTCCAAATTTTTCTGCTCCTCCTTCACTGCTATTTCTTTGGAAATAAATAAATGGCTAATTTTCTCTTAACCTCCCTATTTCACACTCCTGTGGGTCTCTGGAGGCGGCCCCAGCCCTGCTGTACTGCATATGTTATTGGTCTGTGTAAGGTATTAGCCAACACTCTTCTATTCTCCAAGAGATGCATATTCTGCTTGCTCACATCAGCAGGGCATGCAACAAGCAAGGTGCCCTCCCCCTGCCAGCCTGCCTCTGGCTGCAGGATGGGATCTGTGGCCTCCCTGGACACTGAGCATCCCAAGGCCTGTAGCTGGCCTTTCCTGGCAGGCTTCACCCAAAAGTTGGATTTTCACTGCTAGTTTTTACAAAGCTTGCGGAAAGCATTGTCGTGCTTTTCTCCAAGACTGGAGGAAGAGAGCTGGGCACCTGAACAGCCTCCCTGCAGCACCTGGCCCTGTCACCAGCAGTGTTCTGGGGAGTAGCACTCACGCCCTGACAGCCAGCTTGGAGCTTCCCTCCAGGAGTTCTCTCTCTATCCACTGTCACTGGCTTAATAAAGGCATCAAGGCCTCAGTTCTCGGTACTTTCTGGTTGTTTTCTTCCAGTCTTTCTCTCTCCTTGACACTTGGGTGCACCTCCAGGAACCATTCATCCAGCACGTGTCTCTCTGATTAATGTTAATTCCTCTCGGCATGAAAACTTCGTGCTAAAAGCAGGGTTGTGACTCAGATGTGCAGTAACATTTTAAGTCCTCTGCTGATCACTTAGTGTCAAGTCCGCTCTTAAATTTTCCACTGCCAACTCTGCAGAGCAAGCACAGCATTATCCACTTCCCTAACTCCTTTTCCAGCTCTAGTCTTGCACTCACTGTTAATCTTGCCTCTACCATCACAATTTAATCCTTCTACCTGAACCCTGATTTAATTGCTTCCTTTGTTCCCTGTATTTGTATAGTTTCTTAATGTGCTGATCTGGCTTAGGGCTTGTATACTATACCCAACTGGAATATTATGCATGCTTATACAAAGATGAATAAAGATCAATATCCTCATTGATTTGCCCCTGGTCACCAGGTACATCAGTGAGAAAAAAATCGTGTATCCTGCCTCGTTGGCTTCATTCAGC
This sequence comes from Chiroxiphia lanceolata, assembly GCF_009829145.1. Lineage (NCBI taxonomy): Eukaryota > Metazoa > Chordata > Aves > Passeriformes > Pipridae > Chiroxiphia > Chiroxiphia lanceolata. The sequence goes on from NC_045641.1 coordinate 63,078,506, forward strand.
AGTACAGTTCAACTCATGAAACAGTGCTGCAACAAGGCTCCAGCAGGAACTCCGAAATCCACCTGAAATGCTGCTTTTGTCTCACATTTTACATGTGAAAATCTGTGTACAAACACTGAAGAGAAGTCAGGATGAAGGCATAGCAGGGTTGCCAACTGCACTAGGTACACCTGGATGGGATATTTCATTTTTCTCTGCATCTCTAAGGCAATGAAACTTGGTAACAGCCCCTGTGACCTGGAATCAAGGAGAAGGATGTTCCAGGTGATGCAGACATTTTTTTGCAATCAAATTATCTCATGTGGTTGTCCCAAAATTAAAATTAATCCGTGCCTCCTTGTAACGCACTTGCAGGGAACTTGCCGTGAACAACCACAGTCAGACACTTAACCAGCTACTGTTTTGCTTTTCAAAAGTACACAAGAAATGGATTTATGAAGGTCTTGCCACCTTCATGAAAGAAACAGACCAAAGAATCTCCTTTTGTCACAGCCAAGCATCTTTATGCTATTGATATCAGAGAACATCTTCATAACTTCTTAAAGAATAGGTTTTTTTAGTGAATAAAACCTACCCGAAGATAACGTTGTAATATGTCCCACCACTGTGGAATGATGTACAACAAAGCAATCTGTTTCTCCTGTGTCCCAACCTTTAGCTTATTCTGCCCCTGACTTTACCCACATACAGTAACACCACGGCCTGCATCAGTTTTCCAAAGGAAACAGCAGCACTAGGACAACATAAAAGCTACACTTTCAAATTATGATGGCCAAATCTAAGCTGTTCACTTCCTTAGAGATAATCTTACCATCTCTTTGAAGTCTCTTCAGGGAGCACTGGAGCAAATATTCATAATGTACATCACCTACCAAAGACTACTAACCTCCTCGTCTCACCCCTCAATTTTTATTTCCATACACTGCACTCCATCTCAACATTTAATTTCTGTTCTTAAGCCCTGGTTGCAGAGCAAATAAGGACCCAAGTAATTTCAACTGCTTTTTCAAAGCACTGGCAGATAGCCTATTGATGAGCCATCTCCAGACAGGAAACAAATCTGCTTCAAAAAGTACTCTTTGAACCAAGAAACAACAGTTAAGCATGAATATGTGAGGATTTTCCTTTCCTGCAGGTGTGTCACAAAACCAGAGCCCAAAGCTTAGTCAGGAAGCTGGATCACTAACTGTTGCAAAGATTAAAGCTGTAACAGTTATCCAAAATCTAAAAAGGGTGGGACTTTAATCCAGATACACTTATTTCCCAGTCACAGAAACATGTATTAAAAAGCAAAGCACTAAAGGAATAAATGCCACAAACCATCTATGTGGGAAAACAAGAACTGGCACCTAAATGTGACAGTAAGGAGCAGTAAAACAAAAAAAAAAACCCCAACCTCGTTAAAGAATCTCATTTTCTAAGAGTAAATTTAAAGCATTTCTTATAGACATGTATTAAATAAATTTGAATTCAGGATTTTCTTAGCAGTCAATCTCCATTTGAGAGAAACGAGGCAGTAAAAGGCTCATCTAGCATTTAGAGCCCACTTCACATGAGGGCACACAACTCAGCTTGAGAAGAAAGGGCCTCAGGTTAAAAACACCACATAAAGCAGTGTTGCTGCAGCTTTCAAGTATTCTTCATGGCACAATGTAAAACTCCTACTATTCCTGATTCACTGCAACACTTAAGAGAAGATGATTTCAAAACACACTCAAGCAGTAATTCATCAGCTTCTTATTGCCACAAAAGAAGTTTCAGAATTGAGCACTAGGCAGAGAGTCAAGTATTCTGGCAGAGGCTTGTAATATGGAAAGTCACACCAAGAATTTTTCTGTCCTACACCATAAAATGTGGAGACAATACTGGTCACCACAGCAGAAGCAAAGAAGTAAATAGCAAAACTTAACAGATTTGGTAATTATTATAGCTATGCTACCGTTAATGAAATTAATAATTACTGTTACAATAGAGAGAACAGTTGCAACAGAGTCAGCTGCTGTCCCTCAGCTCCTGAAACTTAATTACTACAGGGTTATGGTTTGGATCTCCTGCACAGAAACGACAAACCTGTGACTGGAAATGGATTGCATCTGTTTTATCTGAGCAGCACAGTCGTGTTACTGTAGTTCCCTCTTGTGAAAGAAGACTGAGGGAGCAAAACTACTGACCCATTTTTCAGGGAGAATGACGTGCATCCTGGAGTCCTATTCAAAAGCCTTGCCTGCCATCCAACGCTATTCCAGCAAATAGCCTGACACCACTCCGTGCACTTGAGTTCTGGCTTCACAGAACAGTGAATACACACAGCTCATGTAGTAAGTCCTTACTCACACAATCCCACTCTTCAAAGGTTGCTGCCAATGCCCCAGAGAGAAGCAACAGGGAACTCCATATACACACACACTCATTTTTATTTTAATAAATAGAGTTTTACAGGCTCAGGCTTTTTATTTTAAATCACATATACAGAACAAGAAATGCCTGACCAAGTAACATGAATTAAACTACTGCCTTGGGAAGGAATACATGCCCTCTGTAACACTGAAGACCTCAATTGAAAAGGGATTTGCCAGCAGCAAATAAAAGCAAATTTGCCAGCACAGTGATTTACTTCACAGATCAGACAACTTGAAAGAGATGTGGCCAAAGCAAACAAAGTGACCCTAAATGGACCACTTATTTTTATAGTGTCACAACAATGTAAGGAAAGCCAAGAGCCCAAATGCCTCCATTTCCTAGTGCCACTTCTGGATGAATATGTATGTCTTCACATCCTTTGAGCAATACATTCTAACCACAAGTAGAGAGGCTAAGCACAGCAGGTATGCAAAATTATTCCATTGAAGAACAGATATTGGATGACACAGTAATGTTATATTTCAAGATTTCAAATTAGCAGATGCTTTTGCATCCCCTTCAGTATGGCAGTGGAACAGATCCCACCTTCTCTCATAGAGGTTTAGTCCAAAAACTTCCTGTTGGCATTAGCACCAAAGAGAGCCACTCTGATTTCTGGCATCATCTGTGGAGAAAGAGCACATCAGTTCCATGCAATGGGCAATACAGTTCCTGTATGTTCCTCCTGCAGGCACTGTGGGATAGCTAGGCTAGGCTTCAAAATTAACAAGTCAGTTCATTTGAGCTTTCTGAAGTCTTTATCTGATCACACATTGCCTGCTTCTCTCTAGACTGGAAGGACTGCCTGTACTGCAGCATAAGAAATAGATGCCAGAGCTAGTTTGGTGGTTGGTTTTTTTTTCTGCACTAGGATTTAATAGGTCTCAGCCAAAGTTTCTAGTCCCAAGCTTGCTTCAGTAATTCAAGTTAGCCTCAGAATTTCAGCATCCTGACTGCAGTGTAGTCATACCAAGTCTTTCAGTATCATAATTTATAGAGTTTTATGCTCCAGTTTAATTCAAAGCTTAATTCAAAAGGGATCATTCTGGGGAAAGCCATGTTTGTTGCAGACAAGCACAAACAGTAGGTAACTTAGTCCTTTCTATCAAAAACTAACTTCTTGTCATCCACGTTGAAATCTGATCCCATGCATTATTGTGACACATTGGAAACAGGAGGGTTTAATTACAAGACCAAACTAGTTAATTGTACTTTGTTCACCTCGGTTGTTAGAGAAACTCACCTGCTGGGCTACAAGGTCCAGTCGACTTTCCAGGGTATTGGAAACCTTAATTTTACCATCACCGTTGTAGATTTCAACACCTCCAGCACTAAAAAGTGACAAAAAAATAATAAAAAAAAAAATCTGTGAACTCCATGGGTCAGAGACAGAATGTGGCAGAGAAACTATCATAAACCAGCATTTATAAGCAAGTCAGATACACAGATTTTTATTTCTAAAAAACCAAACTTTCTGATCATGTGTTAACAGGAATCGGCACAAAGTGATCCAGTGAAGCAGCAGTGCAAAGCACCTTTGGAGTTATCACAGCCACGTGCAAGGGTCCTCATCAGCATGGTCTAAATCTTAAGTGGAGCTACGAAATTTGTCACTTCAAAACAGACTCTGTGTTACTAAGACAGCTACCAGATTTTGGAATTGAGGACGAGTGATAAAAGAATTGTTTGTTGGTCCATACTCAAAGATCACTATCAGAATACACAGCTTTGTGCCATGTTCTTTAGAGCCCTGCAGACAGAAGAGACATAAACCCCATCAAGTGATTATCCTGCAGCACCTTATGACTCAATTTGCATCATCTTGAGACAGAAAGCAACATCCATATCCTCTCTCTTAAAAAGACCAGTGGTTAAGTTTCTATGTGCTGTTATCCTCTACTACAGTACTGTGTGAATCAGGCTGGAGGGTGCACAAAACTTTTACTGACATTTTTGACTGAGACACTGCTTGTCTGGAGAAAACTGTGCCTGATTAACACGAAGAAGTGCCAAATTCCACAAGAACAGCAGCAGACACTGTGAGGATGTTCCATACTTAATTTTCTAGTGTTCTAGTACAAGCTGCGTCTTGAAAAGCTGCATTATGTTAGTGCTGTGTATAAAACACTCCCATTTTCCTTACATGTCTTCTGGCAGGAAGTTGTCTTGGTCAATGTGAACATCCACATCTCTTTTTATGGCATTTTTGTAGACAGGAATGCTCTTCTGTACCGCACTCTAGAAAGAAGATAAACCTCCAGTTGGCACTGACAAATGCTATTGCACCACTCAGGTTCGACCACTCAATTATTTGTAGTAATAAAATGAAGGGATTGAGGTCTCTTTTTTTTTTTTTAATTAAGCAAATGCATTTCAGTTTGGCTTTTGAGCCAAACCCAATTATTATTCTTAATGCCGTAGCAATGTATAAAGTTTCCAACGTAATATCCAACCAAGCAAATGATCCCCAACTTTGGAAGCACACTTGCTCTCTTGCATTGTATCTACAACAGAAGTGCAACAAGCAAAGCTTGTTTTCATGTCATGCAGAAGGAATCTGAGCAGCAAATATTGGCAGTCAGGTCTAGGCCTTTGTGAGCAGGACACTGTCAAACCATTCCAGGTGTCTTACCTTAACCATTGGGAGATCCGGCTTCCTGCACCGAACAACTAATCTGGGCTCAAGCAGCTGGTAGAATCCCTGCAGGGAACAACCACTTCAGGATCATACAGTCAACATTTTAACTGTCTTAGAATTATTTAACCCCGAGAAAGGAAAGAAGCTGATCAATTTGAAACCCAGAACCTGACGATATCAGCCTCTTTTATTTAGTTCTTCGCTCGCAAGTTCACCTCATGCAGACATTCTGTGAGGACAGCAACAATAACCTGGGAAAGAGCCCAAATATGGATGATGGGTTTGGAACTCAAGTGCAACTATACATGGAATCATAGGATTGTGTTGGCCAGTTAATGTTCATGTATACACAAGGAGCATTGCTGTCTATGTAGACTGAGGATGCAGCCAAGCTCTTGAAGACATGCAGTAGCTTCAGATGCCTGTTCTAATAACTCCTGTCTTGCAGCTCCTGTGGTAATATCTGAGACTAGAATAGATTAAAATAAGTTTAATTCCAGTTTGAAGAGATCTACAATGATCATCTAGTACAACTGTGAGTACAGATCTCTCACTGGATCAAATATAATGAGCCAAGACAAACGTGGCCAGTTCGCAAGAGCAGGACAGGTTTGTTTGATGTACAGCAATACCAGACCTGAGTGTGGCAAGGAAACCCCACTAAATTGGAGGCACAAGCTGGTAGGAGACACTGCTGAGAAAACTCAGCCATCCAGCTGTGACAGGAGAGCTCGTGGGTGGCTCCTGGGAGTTCACAGAAACAGGACCAACCCATACCAGGAGGCGGCACCAGTGCCCGCAGGACTGACCTGGTCAATGCCTGTTGGATTTTTGGCAGTTGATTTCTGGGGCTTGAGGACGTTCTTCTGGGTAAGCAAAGCTCTGATTTCTATTTCATATGCCTCTCACAGGCACATGCCATACTACAGTAAATTTGTCAAAGCCAGGGCTTCTTAAGTCTCAAACGCCCAAAGGACTTTAGAAGCGGATAACTACTCATTTCTGGTTTGGAGAAACAGCCTTTGTCAAAGGTGCATTTGATCCAACTAATTACTACAGGAGCTTAATGTGTGCAGCCTAAAATGTGCATGTTACAGTGTATGTGTGCACATCTGCAATTATTCCTACAATGGAACTGCTGCTTGGTATACCAGGTTCTACCCCTCAAAATAAGCTGCAACCTCTTCTGTTCAGAATCCAAGCCTGAAACATATTGAACTGACGTTTAAAACCCAAAGATCACCCAGCAACATTTGATCTAGACTCCAATACAACTGTAATTTCCAGTGGGTTATTTCTGACAAAAGAAACTTAGGGGGATAGGGCAGCAACGATCTGTGTTCTACAATTTAAATATTTACCTGTAGAACTAGTCCATCCAGCAGTGCCTGGTACCTGGCAGTATCCTTCACCACCTTGGCAAGTCTCTGCTTGGCCTCATTCAGCAAATCCTACATTCAGAAGAAATCAGATCAGCAGAGCCCATCTGTTTGGCATTTGGTTTCGTGCCTACCAACTTTCTGTACTTCTATTATAGCTATCACACCCTGCCAACACGTAAATGTACACTCCAGCTGGTGTTCATCCAAGCTAGACCTTCATCTCTGTGCATGGCACACTATCCTCTCCAAACACTTCCCTTCTTCCTGCCCTGATCTGAACTCATTAGAATCTGACAATAACTCCTTTCTCATGAAAAAGGGAGAGTTCAGTAGTAAAAGGATAGTACCTGCAGCATTAATTCAGACAGACTAAATAAATGTAAATAAATGCTTCATGTAAACTAATAAAGTTGTCCAAACAAATTTTTCAGCTTTATGGTCAAACAAAGAAATCTAATCTATCTTTCTAGCAAATAATATTCAGGTTAGGTATTTTTTAATTGCAAGCAAATGCAAGTCAAGATTTGAAAGAGAGAGCTTATTTTTTAATTTGAAGAAGTTGGTCTTGATTATCTTTATTTGACAAATCAATACTGGACGAGATTGAATTTTTAAGACATTTGAGTCACCTCAAACACAGCTCCTAGAACTGAACCATCATGATTACTTCAGATAAAGAAACCATGATTTGGTATAAACCCTTCCCTACTGTCCTGCCTCATGGCATTTAGAAGAAGAGTGTAGGGTAACACAATCAGTGTGAGGATATAACACTATCACAATTTAATGCCATGGTCAAACCTAGTTACACTGCCCTCCCTAGAGCAACACAGCATTTCTGGAACTGCTCATCTCTCTTCACGAAAGAAGCCAAAGATCTGATAAGGGAAGAAAGAGTGAGCAGCATGTGATTTTAAATGTCTTAAAACGAGGAAGAGTGTTTAGAATTACTCAGAAGCATGAGGTTGAGTCAGCAGATAAATGAGGAAGAGATTACCCAGCAGAGACTATCACAATAGAGTTAGCTCTTCAGCTACCCACCTTCCTCCTCCCTGTGAATACAATCTAAAGTCTGAAACTCGGTTTAAAGAGTCAATAAGCTGGCGATTTTCTTCTGCTAACTCCCCTTTTTCATGGTAGAATCAACTTGAACATTATCCTTTATCCATTAGCTTTTATTTTTGACTTCCACAGGTCTGTCAGCTTTTCCAACAGCTCAACAGCCCCACCTAGCAGAGCACGGAACACACGAACTGTCTCTAAGACAGGCGTGGGAACGCAGCACAATGAGAACACATTGCACGTGGTGTAAGACAAACACAGTAAGCCCGACCTAAGCCCAAACGTAGCCTGCTCTGATAAACGATCACTCACCCTGTAAGTCAAGACACAGACTGGTCACCTACTAGAACAAGAAGCAAAGCTTTTCATGTAATATGGGCCACTGAAGTAGACAGAAAAGCCCAGTTAATGGTGTTTTAAGCCTCCTTGCTTACACCATGCCAGCTTTAACACAGAAATGTTGCTCTGGGCAAAGAGAACCTCAAACTTCTACCAGCCGTGCAAGAGAGAGTTCCTGCTCTTTAAAGAAACAAGCTGTTGTGCAAATGACAGATACAACAGTGCCTGCAACGTTCCTGGGAACAGGAACAACTGTATTTTCCTAAAGGAGCACGTAATAGAAACAGTGAAAATAAGCTAAAGTAGATTAGCAAATCTGGACTAAATCCTTAATGCCTTTTAGGAGCAGCTTGGAAAGCCACTTTTGTATGTTGAAGCAAACGTCACTCACTCCCAAATCCTATTTTTCTCTAGAGAATGGTTACATTTCCTAACACACGGTAGAAATAGAGCCTCTGTGTATTTACTGGAGAGATACTCACTGCAATAAGGTCATCCCTTGCCTTGAGGACCTTCAGTCTTGCTTGATTCATCAGGTTGGACATCTGACTGCAAGTTGAATGATATACATGAATCAATCCATCAGCCTTTGACAGAAGAACTGCAACATTTAACTGTACACCTTAAATTTAAAGGTAACAATACTACAACATTTAATAATGAAGCCTGTTCACCTGTTTGAATCTGTTTCTGAACCTGCACAAATGATTAAAATGCAGAACTCTGTCCTTAAGTGAAGACCCACCCAAAATAAAACTGACATGATCATTTGTCCCAGGGTAACAGACCATGGTAGATTTCCAGAAATTAAGTACATAAAGAAACATGAAGGATCCTTTCATCACTCTTCCTAAAAGTTACACTATTGTAGCTCAGCTTTGACAATTTCTCCCCAGAAAAAAAACCTAGAAACTCAGAATTAAATATATCATTAGTTTGCCTGTTTGCCAGGGGAAAAGAATTTTGTATAAAATTAGCAATAAAATGAGAGGTCAGGCTTTGAAGTCAGCCATCTAACCTAAGCAACTTACATTTTCTTTTGCTGTTCTATTTGCTTCTCCTTCTTTTCATAATACTCCATGATTTTCAGCCTCTGTGTCTGAACAAGGCGACCCTTCTCAATGTTGAATTCTTCTTCTGCCTACAGTAAAAATTAAATAACTGAAGTGGAAATTGATTCCATGGGCTGAAAAAAACAGAATCAAAATGTAACAGCCATTCTTTCAGAGCACATTCACAGACAAGATAGGGTGATACAATTTATGGTTCCACATAAAATAAAACATTTCAACGCAGTCCTCAAGTCAGAGTGAGTACAGGATGTGTTCTGCTGAACTAGAACCTTGCTCACCAAGACAATGCTTATTTTATTAACTGACTGAGGCACGTTTCCTTGCAGCATGTATTTCTCAGGCACAAAATTACCAAATTTATGTATTATATACTGTTACATGAAACTCATTTTAGCTTCAGCTCTGATTTTTTTTTACAGAATTGGTCTCTTTTCTGGCTACAAAAGATTCTACCTAAAACAAGGTACCCAACCCTCAGTGTCCACAAACATTACTTTAAATAATTCTTACACAGGGAGAGTGACAGTATAGATGTTACTTTTGTGTAAAGCCTCGCCAGGCAGCAAGTGAAAACACATGGAAAACTTCCCTGTTTATACCTGAGAATCCAATCCCAACCTTTGACTTCTGTTTGCAGATCCTCAGGAATACCTGCTTTGGTGCTGATTAAATATTTGTGTGGATCTAAATGTTTAAGGGAGATTAAATATTACTAGTAATGCATATGCTGAGCCCAACACCAACAAGGTGTTTCTGTAGTGGTATAATGCAGATTGTTAGGGCTGTAAGGCACCATTAATCCTTCTTTAGTAAACATCTACACTCTGTCACCTGATTAATATTAAACTTGGTCTCTTGTGGCTTAATCTAAGTGAAGAATTCTGCAAGTAATTCAACACATGCCCTAAACATGAACTGATGGTTTAGTTCCCCAGGATCCTACTGAGTCACATCTAGAATTAAGACTGCAGCTGTCTACACGGTTTTAGGCACAGTTATGAACCTGGTTACAAACAAACTTTCACCAACATAATTCAACCAGTCTTTCATCTTTTACCGTTTTGGGACACGTATGAGTTCTTGTGCAATATTATAAGTAGTTATAATAAAACAATACCATAATTGTTAGCACAAACCTCAGCAGAATTAACAGTTATGAAGAGAACTCCTTCAATCCTCAGTGATATCCAGTTATGTACAGGAGGTGGGGAAAGTGTGTCACTTAATCCAATCCAGTCACATTATCACTCAGATCTCCTGATTGCTTAAAAAAAAGGAGTGAACTTCCACGTGGATAAATTTTTATCTGAGAACCACTAAGAAAACTTAGGCCAAAAAATACCTCCAACCTGTTTTCATCTGTCAAAAGCTAAGAAATGTGAACTTCACTTGGCACACCATTTTTTGCTAGGTAACAACTAAACACGAAATCAGCTGTAGCTTACAAAGGTGTTCTAGGCCTGCTCTGACTGCAACTATCAAAACAGGATGCCAGATGCAGTTTTCCTTTTGCACTTACTGACAGTGAACTTCCATTTTTACCTTTGCATCTATTTCTTCAGCCTTTTCATTGGCTTCCTGCTCAATGAAAGCCATCATATGCTTGATCTGTAAACAAGAGAGAGGAAAGAAAACATTTTGTGTAGGAAAGCACTTTGACTAGAGGAAGTAGGTATATATATTCCTCATTTGTACAGCAGGCTCCTCCATACCCATTTACTAATTCATATAATGTTGTTTGCAAACAAAATTAAATTGAGCATGCAGGCCAAAGAGTCAGTTCATCTTAGCACTGACTACAAGAAAATTATTTTTCCCAATAATTCTACATAATGGTGTTTCATTGGCTATCATTAGAAGAATGTTCTTCAGATATGCAACCATACAAAAAAACCCAACCCACCAAACCCAACCATACAAAAAAACCCCAACCAACCCAAAAGTAAACTTGTATAAATGTGAGGCTGGGTGTTTTTCATTCCTCACTAATGAGACCAACTTTTTGGCCTCTGGGGTTTAGTTAAAAAAAAAAATATTCAAAAATCCTCACACAGCAACATTAGTGTGTTTGTTATGACACTGACATGAAACAGAGAAGACTAACACAGATGGCATCTGAATGAACCTGGGCCTTCCACACTCAGTGACCAGTGAAGCAAAGCAAAGGGCTGCTGACCACTCTGGTCAGACCTGTACCACCAGAAGTTCCTTCAAACACCCGAGAAATCTTTCCTGAAAAGAAACCGTAATAAATTCTGTAAAGATCTACAGGGTCATCAAAAAATGCTGCTACAAAATGACTTTACAAAGTAGCTGCATGTCAGTTTAGAGGAGCTGAGGAAGGACACAGAGGCAGCAGTGCTAGCTGATCCAGACCACATCAAGCATATCACATGCTGCTTCAGAGCCTGGTATGCACCAATATATTCCACTTGGAGAACATTTCTGAAGCCACCTCAAAACACTATAAAGCACAGGTCCAGCATCTTAAAGACAAGGAAAGCAATTATACTGAGCTCTTCTTATCTATCACATGCCTTTCTGTGACCAGGCCTAGGGTCAGGATCCCATTGTGGGGCAAACCATAAGGACTCATGACCACACAAACTGCAGCTGGGAAGGGGTACATCCATTTCCAGGGGCAGATGGAGCAGACCACAAAAACCTATTGGCTTTTTGCTTGCACTTAGTGCTGAGACACGTTTTGCAGACAACCCACTCTGAGTAAACTCACACAAAAGATTCTACTAATAGAATCTCATGTTAAAATTTAATATTTTAAAGAGATTAGGAAGGTGCCAAGTTGAGCACTGAGCCAAGGTGCAGAACAGCACCATGCCTACAGAGATGAGAAAACAGAAGTGAACCAACAAGTGGAAGATTTTGAACACGTGCAGTGGAAGAAGTGAACAGTAATATCCACATCCTCAAATCAAATCAGCAATTTTTCTTCCAATTCCAGTTTGCAACACTTTAAAGTGTGTGTCTACCTACAGCATCAGTTTTCTATCCTGCACTTCAGAAAGGACAAGAGAGGCACATAAAGTAAGGAAATTATTTTGCTGAATAGCCTGTTGTTGAAGGAGAATAAGAACTTTTGTATAACAGCAGCAACCCTCACATTACTGAGTCACTTCCTCCAGCGTGGTTTGGTTTCTGAATTTTGGAAAAGTACTTCTAACAAACAATTCTGAGTGTTCAAGAAACATCTTCTGCATACAGAAGAGGAACAAGATGGAAGTAAGCTAATGTGGAACTCACTTCCCCTGGTATGGCAAGACTGAACAGTGTCACTTCCTTCAAATGCTGCTGCACTGAAATCATTTTTTGCTTTTTACAGACATGAAAAGAGGTCCACAGTGAGATCTTCACATCTATAAATAGGATTAGTTTTAATAACACTAACAAAACATGTATTTTGAAATGAGAGATTAATTTTAAAGTATTATTTCCTGCAGAAAGGAAGAGAGGGTTTGCCTATCAGCAGTATTGTGATTATCCTTTCCATAGGAAGTTCTAGATGTTAGACTGGCTGTAGCTAGAAGTAACTAAATGGAACAATCTATTAAACACCTTTGACAGAATAGAGCAAACAAATCTATCAACGGGAAAAATCCTTAATTAGAGATGAATTTCAAAGTGAAAATTATTGAAAGAGTCATGGCGAGTAGGTAAGAGGGCCAGTTGGCAAGTTCTTGCCAGATTTATACACATTCAGGACTGCCATATCATCAGCATTCTCCTTTCCAGTCAACAGGATCATCCAAGGCTCAGGAGTGTAGAGCAGTGACAGGAAAGTTGTAGATGTGAAATGCTGTGAGAATGTCATGTTCAGTACATCACCAGAGCCTGAACTAACCTTTGAAGCTCAGGTCCATCATGGCTGAGCAAGACCACCCCTAAATCCAGATTCATTTTTATTCTCTTCATGGAAGAGGCGGGAAAAAAACAAACAAGCTTTGTGGATAAAATGCAATGTTACAACTCTCCTTTAGGAGGAAGGCAACCCGTTGATTTTACTTTCAATGCGGTGCTTCCTTGCCAAGAGACCATGTTTACTGAATGAGAAAGTGAGACACAAAGTACTTGTGATGCAAAGGACAAAGGGAACTTGCCTGATCTGCTCATCACCTGTAGGAAGCTCCACAGACCAGTGCTGACTGGATCCGTGCAGCCTTTAACACGGCACACCATTTCCGACCCAGCTGAAAGCAGCTTTTTTGGGCAGGGGCAGTGTTTACTGTCAACAGGGACAGGCTGTCCTGCCCTGGGAGGAGGTGTCTACAGTCAGACTTACTGCAGGGCCGTAAGTTTCCATTTCAAGCCAAGCCCAGGCTGCCCCACTCTGCTTAGATGTGACAAAGGCATTCAAGAACACCACACATCCCACCCAAAGGCTGAGGTACGGCCAAGTGGATGTAGCACAGCTACGAGCAAAAGAGAGATGGAAAGTCCTTAGAGAATCGTAGAATGGAGATTGGAAAAGACCTTTGAGATCACTCAGCCCAACCATGAACCCAGGACTACTCCTGTAACCCCTAAACCACTAAACCATTAAAATGTGTCACCCAGGTGCCTCTTGAGCACCTTCAGGGATGGTGACTCCACCACCTCTCTGGGCAACCTATTCCAATGCCTGACCACCCTAATGTCAGTGTAGAGTCGTGACGGCCGATAAAGATACAAGGAGTCAGTTATGGGCAGGAAAGAAACGAAATTTTTTTCTTCTAATATCTTCTGAATCTCCCCTGTCTCAGCTTAAGGCCATTTCCTCCAGTCCTCTCGCTGCAGAAGAGATCGGCCCCGGCCTCTAAACATCTACCGCAGCATCTAAAAAGCCGGTACTTGTCTAGGGCCGTGTGTTTATGCGCCTTGAAGTGCAGCCAAACCCCGCAGACAGCAAACAGCCTGCTCATGAACCCTTTCCTTATAACCCGGCACAAAACGTCACCAAAACGCTTCACGGAATAAACCACTTTGCTCAGAGACTTCTTCCCCCCTTCCTCCTTTCCCAGGGGAGCGCCCGGTTCCCCCCCCGCAGAGCAGGACACACGATTTCACACCCCCAAAGCCCGAACCAGCCGCCGCCGCCGCGGGGGCCGGGGCCGCTCCTGCCCGCGGTCCCCACGGCTGAGGTCCCGCGGGCCTACCTGCTTCTGCACGTCGGCATCGCTGAGCGCCATGGTGGCGGTGTCTGCGGCAGTGACAGTGGCGGTGACAGTGACGGTGTCCGAGGACGCGCCCGGTGCCGTCGGTGCCCGGAGCGGAATCACATCCGGGTCGGGTCAGGCGGCCGCGAGCCCCGCCCACCCCCCTCCCGCCGGCCAATAGCGACCCGCGCTCCGCGTGACGTCACACCGCCGTGCATGGCGGGGCGGGTCCCGCCGGGGCCGCTCCTGGGTGGGCTCTGGGATGGTTTGGAATGGTTTGGAATGGTTTGGAACGGCTCGGAGTGGCTCCACGGAAGGAGGCTCCGCGCCCTCCCCCGGCAGCCTGTGCCAGGGCTCTGCCGCCCGCCACGTAAAGAGGTTCTTCCTCGTGTTGAGGTGGAAACTTCCTGTGTTTTAAGTTTGCGGACGCTGATCCTCCAGCCCTGTCGCTGGGCACCACGGAAAAGGGCCTGGCACCATCCTCTTGGCACCCACCCTGAGGATAGTTACGTGCACTGATGAGATCCCCTGTCAGCCTTCTCTTCTCCAGACTAAACATGCCCAATTCCCGCAGTCTTTCCTCATAAGAGAGATGCTTCAGACCCCTCATCATCTCTGTGGCCTCCGCTGGACCCTTTCCAGCAGCTCCTTGTCTCTTGCTGAACTGAGAAGCCCAGACCTGGAAACAGGGAATTCTGTGATTCCATGAAGGAAAAGCAAAAGGATGCAGGAAATAGGTGGACAAGGGGAGGGGAAGGATGGCCTTGCAGCAGCAGGGAGGCTGGAGATCACTGGCTGTCAGGTGGAGCGGGCATAGGGGAAATCTTGTGGTGGCCCCGTGGGATGGTTGTGCTGCTGTGATTAACGAGCATTTCATTGTAGTATACACGGTGGGGATCCAAGGCATTATTTATTTATTTGTTCGTTATTTATTTATTATTACCTTCTGCGATGTGGTGATTCTTCAGAAGTTCTGTTGCTGCTGCCATTCTTTTCTTTATGGCAAAATTTAAGGCAATAGTGTAATAGTGTTCGTTTATTCTAGTTGGCAGGAAGCTTCTGTTTCTGTTCTGCAGGTACATTTACTGGAAGAAATAGAACCCTTCCTTGCGAATCAAGTGTCAAATGTGGCATTTGTCACATCCGTGCTTCTTCCCGATTTATTCCTATTTCCTTAATTTTTACTGTGCATTTGTCACACCCGTGCTTCTTCCCGATTTATTCCTATTTCCCTAATTTTTACCGTACTTTTCTATGTGGGGGAAAAATAAAAATAAAAAAAAGCTTATTATAAAACTTTGGTAACTTTGATGTTTTTTTCATATGGCAATTATAGAGTGCAGGAAAATCATCTTGTACTTTGGGGGCTTGAGAATACTTCGTATTCCTTCGGGCACCATCTAAATGATATTATAATACATGTGAACTACGTTCAGACTCGGGTTTGTTTTCCTTGCGGCTCCCCACTCCTTGCGGGGGGCCGGGGGAGGGAGTGTTTGGGGGGTTGACGTGACCCCTGGGGGTGGGGCCCGCGGAACCTGAAGTGCCAGGAGGTCCTTTTGCTCCGAACCCGCGGGTAAAAGGCGGAGGGGTTGGCAGGAACCCCCCACATCCACATTTTCCCCCCTGTATCCGTGGGACTCCAAGCGCCGCCCCCTCCTCCCGACAGTCACGTGACAGGGGGCGGGGCCCTGCCGCGCGGCGCGAGCCGTGACGCGCGGCACGCGCCGCGACGAGCCCCGCGCGCGCTCCTCCCCTCCGGCCCCCTCCCCCCGCCCCCTCCATCATGGCGGCGGCGGCGGCGGCAAATTAGGGCAGAGCCCGCGCTCACCGGCCGAGCGCGCGCGCGCGCGGCCCCCCCCCCCCCCCTTCCCCACCTCACACCCCACACACACACACACACACACCACACATCAAACACACCATACGCCGCCCCCGGCGGGAGCGACCCGCGAGCGGCGGCCGCTCCTCCGCCGCCTCCTCCTGTTCCTCCCCGCGGCGCCCGCAGGTGAGGAACGGTAGGGTGAGAGCGGGGAGCGGGCGGGCGGGCTTGCTGCCTATTTATTTACATTTATTTATTTATTTATTTACTTACCTTTACTTATTTATTTATTTGGGGGGTGGAGGGAGCGGGCACCGCGCGCGCCCCCGCTCCGTGAGGGGCTGAGAGGAGCGGAGTGGGGGGGGGCGGTTGGAGCCGGGCGCGCGCACGGACCTTCCTTTCCTCCCCCCCCCCCCCCGCAGCCGCGGGGGGCGAGCGTCGGGGGAGGAGGTGCCCCCTGGCGGCCGGTACCGCTCCCGCCCCCCCCCCCCCTTCCCCCGGGGGTCCCCGCTCCGACCGGGACACCCCCGGGACACCCCCGGGACACGGCGGGAGCCCCCGCGGAGCCCCCGGGTCCCCGCCGGCAGCTGCGGGGCGGAGGAGCAGAGCCGGCGGCTCCCCCGCCGCAGGGGCCGCGGGCTGCGCGTCCCGCACGGCCCCGCCGGTGACTCATCGCGGCTCCGAGCCCGCCCGGGTATAAATATCTCATTCATCGCCGTAGTAACTGAGGGGTTCACGCTGCTCTGGCGCTGCTGAAAACTTGGAGCCGAGTTTTTGTCCAAGTAGGCAGAAAGTGAATGGAAGGTTGTTAGTGAAAGCTGGGTTTGCCGTGGTTTAATGTTGTGGTGAGGTAGTTTGGAGCTGGAGAGGATCGAGGACCTTTGCAGTGGGTAACTCACACAGTTTTTGTTTCTCTTCCTAGAAGAGAAGTCACACCATTTGCCTAGAATGCTCTAATTATATTTCCCAGTAAGGTTGACTACAACCACTGCCCAGATAAACGACCATAGTATTTTCCAGTATTTCTATCCATTAAGTGCCACCAGAGGATCAGCAGTGGATGCCATATCGATTCATTTCCAGCAGGGACTGACATGTTTGAACTCAGTAGTTCTCAGTTTATTAAAAACGATCTCTTAGTCATGCTCTCATATACTGTTGGAAAAGTACTCTGAAGAATTTTTATCTCCCAAGTCGATCATGATCAAGTGTCTTGGATAGTCCTGCCTGTTCTGTGAAGTGTGTTCAGAGGCAAACTGCTGCAAGGTTGAACTAGTCCACACATGCAGGTCTCATCTGAAATCCATACACAAGCCTCCTGGTAAGGTTGCAGAGCCCTTGGATATTTTCCATCTTGTTGATACGGGGTGTGGCTTTTCAACTCCTTGAATTTTGGTACGTTTGGATAAAGAGCACGGTGTAAACCTAAGGCTGTAGATACAGCTGAACTGACAGGGGTTGCCTGTTGCAGAGACTGGTATCAGGAGGATGACCCAAACCATGAGCATTCCGGTGTCAAGCTGCCCTAAAAACGGTTTGAACGTCATTTTGTTGCCTCTCTAAATTGCCTGTCCCTGCTCGAGGGAATGCTTCTGGCTGAGGCCATTCATGCTCTGAAATAATTCTGCAGCACAGGAGGTGTTCTGCTAGAGCTGTCTGGCGTGATTAGGTTTGTAGCCGGTAAGTGAGGCCTGGTGACCCGGGCTGTAGGTGGGAAATGCATCCAGCTCCAGCCTGACTCTGTGTTCCAGTGGAAGCGAAGGGCAGCGGTGCTGCTGTTTGTAACAAGAAGGCAGTCTTGTTACAGCACCACTGCTGCTGTTTCTGAAATGCACAGTGACACTGATCACCTACTATTCTGTTTATAAACTCGCAGCGAAATACTTCATGAGGCTGCAGAAGGGCAAGTCTCAGACCTGCAGCAGCCGAATAGGTGCACGACAGATCCACGGCAGCTGCTGAACTGTTCCGATGGGCAGCGTTGTGGTGCATTTTGGGGGTTGAGTGATGCACAGGGAAAGCTCGCTGCACGCTGGCATTTTGCAGATAGGGACTGAACCACAGCAGAGCCTCATCACTGGGGGATTATATTCGCTGTATTCATTGGTAGCCTTGCTTTGCCCGTTATCCAATGTATAACTCTTCTGTGGATTAGGACGTGACAGACTGCATGAAGAAATGTCAGTCTGGCTGGAACTCCTGTTCTCAGGTCGGTTGAGCAGCTCAGCCCACATGGAACAAGTGACAGCAGGGCTGGAGGAGTAACAAGCTAAGTAAGCTTCAACAGGTATAGCCTTCTGTTCCCCCAAGGCTGCAGGAACTGAGAAAGGTGAATTTTTTTGTAGGGAGCAATTGGTAATAATTTTGATCTCTGCAGCTTTTTAAGGGCAATATTCCTGCAGTGAACCTGTTAAACCAGAAGTAACCCTCTAGCTCTTGCTCTGAGACTTATGGAGTCTGTATAATACCTTATTTCCTCTGCTCTGTTGCATCTCCTGTACAAGCTTATTCTCTTAAAGTGTTTCTGGACTCTCTTCCATTTTGCTCCTTTAGTGGAAAGCTCTCCTTCCTCTGATCTGGTCTGTCAAGCTGCATGCCCTTTTTCAATCCCACTCATTCCTGTAAAATGGCCTTTTCTGAGATATTTACAGTATCTGAGTCAATATTTCTGTATTTCTTTTTGTAAACAAAACCAGTAATTCACAGTTTGAAATGAGTAATTCGGTTGCTGTGCTCTGGGCTTGTCTCAGAGGAAAACCAGGGCTTCTGAAGTGCATTTCCACTCATGACATTCTTTTGTGTGAAGCTGAAGATTTCTCCCATTCAAGTTCTTAAGTCTCCCCTCTCATCTCAGTATAAAAGTACCTCTCAGAATATATTGACCAAAGGGATTATTTTTTTCATCCAAAGCTGGGTTTTGTCATTCTTTTCCCAAGGAAACCTTAGCCACTATTTAAATACGCTGTGGTCTGATTCTCTCTCTGTTTTTTTTCCCTCCTCTCTCCAGAGGTGCTGAGCTAAGCAAGCTGAACTTTTTGTGAAGTAGGCCTCCCTGTTACACATGGATCAATGTGCTGCTCTGGAATCTCTTGCCTGTTGTCATCAACTTTTTTTCTGTCATTTTCTGCGCTGATATGGAATTATGTCTTGAAAAATAATCTTTGTCGTACATCCAAGTTTGTTCTTTGATCCACAGCCTGGTTTCTGGATGTCTCTGGACCATCTGTCAGGGTGATTCTTTCAGGAGAGATCAGTTCAGGTTGTCTGGAAGGGCTCCCATGCACTGTGTAGGCACTGCAGGAAGCACGTTGATTCCAGGGCTGTGGATCTCTGCGGAACAAACCAGAACAGAAACGCGCTGGGGAGCTTTTGCTTTTTGGTGAATGGCATCTTTCCCACCTGGTGATGTGAACATGTGATGTGGTGGTTGTGCATGGGGATCTGGTCTGAAGAGCAGATAAAGGATCCTAAAGTCCTCAGAGCAGTTATCTTTCTCCCAAATCCCCTTGTTTTATGAAAGTCTCCGTTTATGGAAGCGGCTGAAGGATAACTGTGCATTTTGCAAAAGCTGTGCTTTATCTCTGCTGTGATTTCTTACTTTTCTGAAGTAGGATACGGTGCCCACAGAGCATTTTGGGATGGAAGAGGCAACATAAATGTAGGATTACTGCTCCAAGGGAAAAGGGATGAGGGTTGACTTAAAGTTTTGACATTGTTTCCTTCATAAATAAATCATTACTTTGGTTCAAGCTGCAGGAAAGACACAACTGAAGCTTTCTGGTAAAGGCTTTCAGACATTTTCGAAGAGGTGGTGCAAGAGGCAGGGCTGCCATAGTACAGTCTTCATGAAAGAGTCCTTTTCTGTTTTCAATACTGAATGAGTTTCAGAAACTAGAGTTTCTGAAGATTAAAGAAAGGACACTTAGCCAATTTTACAACAACTCTTTTCCTTTTGCAGCTTTTAGTTTGATGGGTAAATTTTTCTTTGCCAAGCTACCTACTCACACAGCAACCATGCAACAGTTCTAGTTCTGTTTATCCTCAGTAACCACTGTACAATTGCTGGTAATCCGAATTCCTCTTCAGGGAGGAGGGATTAGAAGTTAGCCCAGACATCTTGAATAGCTAGACAGGCCAGTGCTTTTCTTTTGCTTGCTCAGTTTACTATTATTATTATTTTTAATCTCGAGCCGTCATTTGCAGCTTGTGCTTTGGGTTTGAAACCTGGCTTTCTCTCTTAGTCTCAAGGCATTTCCAGCGTAATCAAGAACTCTCTTGAGATGGTCCAACTTCCGTTCCCTGTATTTAGCATTTTGCTCATTCTGACTGCTTTAAACTTTAAACTTGATTTAAATGTTTCTTCTAAATGCAACTGCAGGCTCTCACTGTTTAAATTGTCTGGCTCTTTCGGTGTCTCTTTAGTAGTATGAAATTTTTTGCGTATCTTTCATTTGGACATTTATTCTGATGGCCAAGAATAGGCTACTGCTTGTTTGGGAATGACTCTTTGAAGTCATGGAGAACTTAACTTTCAGAGTTTCATAAACCCCTAAATATTACTGTTTGATTCATTAAGTTGATAGCATGTTGGAAGTAGTTATCCAGACTTCACCCCAAAAAAAGAGCTAAAACATGTTGATTAATCTGAAACATCCTTTCAACCTGTTGCTTGGCTCTTCTCTCCACTTCATCTTGTTTTCTGAGGTTTTATTTTTTTTCCCTTGTCCTTCATGACTGTTTTCAATTTCTCTCCACTGTAGTGTTTCCTGCTTCCTTATTTGAATGTTTGAAAAAAGCAACAAAAAAGAAGAGTAAAACAGGGAGGTTCTTTGGCCAGATGTTGCTGTTAGGTGTGGCTTTCTGGTTTATACTTATTAATGTCTGGGTGAGAAATCCAGGACACACAACCATCTGTTCTCCCAATCCCTACAATAATGTGGAATTTTCTCTGTTGACCATATGTTTTCTGTTGCTGTTGGAACAGTGAAATGAATTCAAGGCAATTGTGGTCACTTTTTCTGCATTACAACCTTTAAGCATCCTAACAGTGAACCTTAGGAAGCAGAGAACTGGGAAAATATTCATGGGAGGCTTAGGGGAAGAGAGAGATTCCTCCTCTCTTCTTCAGGGGAGGACAGATTCCTCACAACCTCACACTGTAGTTAAGTAGGTCTTCAGAATCCGCCAAGACCTCTTTGTGTGGTTGAGCTGGGAGGCGTTGGGAGGAGGACGTGCGGTGAGGGACTGTTCAGTTTGCTTTCAGGTGAGAGTTCGTGTGCCAGGCCGGAGCTGGGCCGGGGCGCAGTTGGGTTTGCTCTGCACGGTTCTTATTAAAATAAGAATGCATAGGATATCAGGGCAAAAACCTGGATATTGCTTCCGGATTGTTGCGTAATTCCTGGTTATGTATGAGTCTTACAAGCAACCAAAGAAAACCCTTTGCTCTTCCCTCGCAGTCTCCCCGGGCTCCCCGGAGCGCTCCTGCCGTGCCCCACCAGGACACTGCCGCCTGCCCGCCAACCCGATGGCGTCCGCTACTGCCGTGCCTGTAGGATTCCACTATGAAACCAAGTACGTAGTGCTCAGCTACCTGGGGCTCTTAGCACAGGAGAAGCCACAGGAGCATCCTCCTCCTCCTCCTCCTCCTCCAGCTCAAGGTAACATTTGCATATTCATCGGTGCCATTTACTTGTGCAGCTCTGCTTGCAATTAGTTCTTGGGCTGTCGGCGGAGTGTGAGCCTGGTGTTTGGTGTGCTGCACCTCTTGTTTTATTCCCTGAAAACTGAATTGAATTTCAGTTGAAATAGAAGAGATGTTGAAGGAAACGAAGCTGTTTGTATGTAGATGACTGTTTTAGTTTGAGCTATGTCAGGGCCCACTGGTGTTTATGAAGCAAGTAAGTGGTTTTAGTAGCTGCCTTCAGGCCAGGAGGGATGAATATATATTGTCTTCTTTGAGTTTGAGCCCATGCTTGCTTTTCTGGGGACACAAGTGGAAGTAAGCAGGGATGAGGTGGTGTTTACCAGCTGAGTGATGGCTTGAGCAATCTCCTGTGCTAAATAGTTTTGCCCTATTACATTGAGGCTTCTGTTGTTGTCAGTCAGTGGCAGTGCTGAGACAGGGCCTATGCTGCACCTATTTATTTATTTATTTATAAGAAGTCAAGGACTGCGTGGAGTCAGATGGTTCTTCCAGAACAGGTTTATGCATAAAAGAGGTTAAATAAATAAATAGAAGGCAAAATAAAAGAAGTCTAGTAGATTGTGTTTCACATAAACCTGGGGAGTGAAGCTTTTCTCTATTTTGTGGTGGCAAGCACTTAAACAATGTTGTTTATCAGGATTGCTTGGGTGACTTACCACTTCTTAATGATGTTTCAGTCACTAGTAGTTCCTGTGATTCATAATTTATTCTGCTTAAAGGAGAATTAAAAATACTCAAACCAGACAAAGACAGTCTTTAAAATATCTTTTTTTTAACAAGCATTTAAGAATGCATACTGTGTCATTTACTGACCTTAACTGTCATGAAGCGAGGAATTCCTGGAAAGAAAAGATTGCATCAAAGTTATGACAGAAATGATTTTCAGTTTGGCACTAAAGCCTATAGCATATGCTGGTTGTATGATATATAATTCATAAAGTTAATTTTAGTGTATTTAATTCATAAAATTAGTCTGAGTATATTTAAGATATGTCTGCTACTTCCACTTTGATCTGTGGTCCATGAAAGGAGAGGCACCTTAGTACCAAGATGCTGTTTCATAAAACCCCTAGTTGAAAAATGTGTTTATTTTAGCAATAATGTCTCATTCTGAATATCCCATCCAGTTATAACTGGGCTGTAACTGGAAATGTATTGAGTACATATAAAGGTTCAGTGTGTAAGAGTCTGCTTTGTTCTTATAAATGCAAGATTCAGAAAGGAAACTGTTAGTCTTAAAGCTTTTTAAAAACAATTTGGCTGTAGTTACCTTTGAAATATTTGCAAGCTGAGAGGAAACCCTTCAACTGATTCTCATTACTGAAACCTCTAAGCTTCTAATTTGAATTGAAGAGCAACATTAAAGCTTTCTAAAGAGGAAGCTACAAATGCTTGAATAAAAATTTTGTACTCAGGTAAGAGGACTTTAAAGCTCCTGAGTGCAGATAACTATTGAGTCTACATTTCAGATATTATTTAGATATGTTAGCTTGTGTGACAGCAGGCTGCAACTGGATTTGCTACTCAAATACCCTAAATCATTGATACTTTACAAATCTGTTCTTTCATCCTTGTTGCTTTAAACCTTCCCTTTTAAACAGGAAGTCTTCCTACATTTTCCCACCTCATTCCCAATACCAGATAGTGCCCACAATGTCTCCTCCCCTGGTCATCTTTCACTGTAAATAGATCTCTCTTTCAGTATTTTTGCTGCTTTCTGATCAAAGCCTCTGGATAAAATAATTTCCCCTTACTTTTAATTTGCCATCTTGTTTCTCACTCTGTTTTGTAAAGCCTTAGATGGACTTCAGGCTGTGTTGAACCAAGTGCAAACACTTTATCCTTCTGCCTCAGGATTTGTTTTGTTCTTTCCTAACTTTCTTTTCCTGGTCCTTTTCTGCTTTCCATGCACCCGACAGCTTTCATTTGTCTGACAGCTACTCTTTAAAAATCCTTTCTCCTACTTCTTCCCTCCTCACTTGTAAACAAAGAGTGTTTCCCTGCACTCTCAGGATATGTGTGGCAGCAGCCCTGTGGTTATTTAGAGGTGCTGTATCCATCTTCTCTGACTGCTGAGTAGTTTGTATACAGTCTGTATCTCCTTGTTGTCTGGCACGGGGCTGATGCCTCCTTGCTGTGCTCTGCTCCGTGTGCTCAATATTCTCCCCCAGGAGAGGAGTAATGCCCATAATGGATATTTCCTGCCCTGCTAATGCACTGCTGGGACACAGATGGGTGTTACAGCGTGGTCTGAGAACCTGATAAGAGCAAGAGAGATGTGAGAGCCGGTAAACGAAAATGGACAGTTGTTGTCTAAAATCCCGTCATGAGGAGGAAACTTCTGGGGTTTGGTGACTACGACACAGGAGGGTGATAACAGCTTGGCATTGCATCCTGCTTGCCAGTGTGTTTTTCAAGCACCATCATCAGTCTGATGATCCCGAGTTCCTCCCATTGTTGATTTCTGTGGCACTTCCAAAACACTGGTTAGTTGTCTTTCTACTCTGTATGGTTGAATTGTGAATTGAGAGGATTTCAGTAAAAAGCACCTGTTGCTTAATCTTGGTTTGCTTTAATTTGGTTCCTGTGCTGTCAGACCTGTCATGGGAAAAAATGAAGCAGTGATTTGGGCTATTGCCTGTTTCCTTTTCAGGTGCAGAACACTTCTCTGTATTGTGTTTCAGTGAGACATTGACCCTGGTTTATGGTACTTTCCTTTGTATATTCTTTTTAAATCCAAATGAGTCCTTACTCTTAGTCTGTTTTCTGAACCACGTTACATTGTAATGGGAGTATCCAGAAAGACTAGTTTGACTTTGCCCTCATAGTTTTAACCTGTTTGGTCTCCCTCAGTATGGGAGAGTGAGGGACTCCTCTAGAGGGCAGTTCAATGCAGGATCCTGATTACAGCCTCCTTGTGTCACCTGCTGGAGGATCTTCTGCCTTTCCACTGCATGTGTACAGAACGTGGGAAATAAGGAAATAAGGCACACTTACTTTTAAGGTGTTGTTAGTATTTCTGTACTGCTCTTGAATCTCCTTCTGCAGCAGTTTCCCAGATTTCAAGCAGAGTTTCAACAGTCCAGTTAAACCAAAGAGATGGGCCAAAAAACCCAACTAAAAAAGCAATCCTTCCCAACATGACTTGGAAGTTTCTCTCTTATCCTACCAGAACCAGTAGGAGAGATTAAATGCTTTTGTCCCTTCCCCTTCCTTTCCTCCTTCCATCACCTGCCACAAACCTCTGCCTTCCTACATTCCTTACTAAAGAGTTCTTTTTCTGATGTGTGACTTTTTGTTCCAAAAACTCAGATAAGATTAAATCTTTAAGTTACTTGGTAGGTTTCAAGTTAAAACTTCTCCTTTTTGCAGACATAATATGTTTTGCAAGACTGATGGTTTTCAGAGGGTTTTTATTTAGTGAATAGAAATTCAGAAAAATTACACAGAAAATTACCTCCTGTGTTTCCCTTTGGATCTCTTGGTTGGTCTTGATTTTGTTGGAAGAAAGATGGCTTCAATTACAAGCACTGAAATCACTTTCAGCTTCAAGCAAATAAGGCCAATTTAAGTCAACACCTGATTAGGACTTCTAAATTTTTGTTTAGATCTCTTCTCTTCCATGCAGGAACTGAAGAGAGAACCATCTGTGGTATTCCAGACTCTTGAAGAAAAGATGGTTTTATTGGACAAACCAATCTTTTAGCATTACAGCTCTATAGTTCTCTGCAGTGGATTTCAGTGCCTCCAGAGGAAAATCCAGCAAATTTAACTGGGAAATGTTTGAGAGATTTTTCCTGTTTTGGCAGAATAGTGATTCTGCATAAGAGCCACTTTGGTTTATTAGAAACAAAGTCCATCAGCAATAAATTCTGTTAGGTTTTGGTAGGTTTTCAGGTAGGTGGATAGTACCAGTTGCTCAGATAAATTGATAAAACACACAGAGTAAGATCTCACCTGTGTAAGTTCATGTGGTTTGAGGCAACAAGTGAGTACATATATTTAAAATGTGTGGAAGCTCTCAGCTGTCTGTTCATTAGATTGTGGAGAGATGCTTTAGTACTTTTTTTAGAACTTTTTGTCATACCTGTAACTACTGGTTCATACACAGAAAATAAATATCAAATATTGGAAAACATCTCTACATTTTTCCCCCTGAAGTTACGCTCATTACAGAAGCTTCCATCTGCTGAAGTTGTTTGTACTACTTGGTTTTTAAGTGAGTCAAAGTACTTTGTTTTTGTGATTCCATGAATTTGTATTATAAATACTTCTTTGTGTTTCATCAAGGAGGGACTTTTAGTGTATTCCTATTTTTTAATGTACTTTCCCATGTTTTGATACCATCCCAAGAGCCTGTGGCTGTAACAGAGGTTATGAATGAAAATAGTTTTTCTGTGTTTTCCTTGACAGAATGAGAAATCTTGAATAATCCCTTAACTCAGAGAACATCTGGAAGATTGATAATCAGTGCCACTACTGCATGGTGACATAGATTAGTCAAGAGGTGAACAAGGTTTTGACAGTTTTTCAGTTTCCCTGAGGTGCCTGCTATCCACAGTACTTCAATCCAGTTATTATGTTCTTTTGACCATTTATTATCTGTTTTGGAATCACTGTATGAAGTGCTGTAGGTGGTTAGTGATCAAGCCATTTTTGTGGTTTCCCACACACGTCTTACAGGTGAGCAGTGTCGATCTGGGTTACTGGGAAAAATGTTTTTTTTTCCTCATTCTCTGTCCCTGTAGGAAATGAAGGTGTTTCTTAGGTGATTTTAGCTTAGGTGATTAACTCATTTGTTAGAAGCTTTCCTCTCAAGGAAAACATGCCTGCTTTGGCTGAAAAAGTACACATTGTAGTCAGACCAGTCGAGTTCATGGTAATGAGGAAGCTATTCCCTGAACTGAGGTAACAAAAGGGAGTTTTTAGAGTGTGAGTTCCCTCCAGGAATATGAATTCCCATTTGACTAAGCCTCCTCTCTGCCTACAAAAAACCCAAAAGCAAACAAAATAAAAAAAAAAAACAAAAAAAGCCCGCTAGTTGGCAATGCCTTGTCTCTTTTTGGTTCTTAATATTTTAGACTTTTTTAGGTTTTTTTAAGCTAAACCTTTTCATTAAAGGATAAATATGTTTGTAAAGAGACCTCTCCTTGTAGGTGCCGCTGTCCCTTGTTAGCTGCAGTGTTTGGCACAAGCACTGTAGAGTCAGATGTGCAGACTCTCCAGCTCTGATGAATGACTTCCCATCCCTCCTCCTCCTCCTGGGATCAAAGCTGGGGAATGGGTTAGTCTTGTATTTTTACCAAACTTCTGGAATGGCCTTACCAGTGGAGTTTTACTGAAGTATTACATTTATTTAGTAGTCTGATGGGCAGTGATGCAGCGCTGGATGGACTCCTAGAACACAGTTACCTCCAAATACCTGAAAGCCAAAATCTTAACGAGAACATAGTTGTGCAAAAGGGAACATTTATTACATAAATAGAAAGTAGAATGCACTAACCTGTTGTGTAAGACCGTGTAACAGAGGTTTGTTGAGCCTCTGGGTTGGGAAGAGGCCTTAGAAGGGTTGGTTTACCCAAAGCCCACAAGAGGCAAAGCCATTTCTTGAGCACAGGAAAGCGCTCGGCGTTTGTGGCTCTTACAAGCCCCAGAGTGTGACCATTTGCACCATTAAATGATGAACGTACGTTCTCATCTGCTACAAACTGATTTTGCTGTTCTATTCTGCCTGTTTGCAAACAGACCTGGGAGTTGTCTGAAGGAGAAAAAGATACCCCTCAATTAGGACCTTTGCTGTTGGAATGGGCTGTTCTCCTGCACCATGTGCAGTTTTTGTTGGTACTGGTCAACCTACAGGAGCTGCAGAAAGCTGAAGTCCATTCATAATTGAGGGAATAAACAGTGCAAAGTCACTGGTGTGGGAGGGGTAGGGGTTTGATATTTTGGCATGACTGAACAGTCAGGTGCTCTCGGAATCAGCAGCTGCTGCAAAGTTGTGGGTGTTACGAGATGGAAACCATTGACTGCAGCGCTGATTATCTAAACAGCTCTTTTGTACCCTGGCAGCAATGGAATTTCTCTTCCTTCCACTTTCCGGGTGGCTTCTTATCCAGTATGACAGCTTGTCATGTGCAATCATCGTCACATTAGTCCCGTGAGAACGGTGCTCTCCTGAACACCCTCGTCCCTTCCATGCGCGGGGGGAGCGCAGGTTCAGGGAGGAGTTTGCACTTGTTGCACTTCACTCAAAGAGGCGACTGAAAGGGACCTGACGAGGCATTAGCCTCCTCTCTGGAATTTGTGGTTCAGAGTGACAAAGAGAGACTGCTTGGGAAGGGATTTAAGAAGCTGAATGAAGTTGTTCTGCACGTGTGCGGTTAAGTAAAATGGAATTAAACTGACTATGCTTTGTTCTTTTAGACTGGTCACATAAATAAATGAAAACATTTTGCACTGACTTAAGCACACATTGGTTTAGAAAGGTTTTGTCTCACAGATATCCATGAGCATTAACACACATTCAGTGGCTTGATTCTGTGGGGTTTTAACCTATTTTTCAATTGCAGGAGACCTTGAAAGTCTCATTGCGCAATGTTTTTCAAATACAGAAAATGCACAGTGTGCTTCACTTGTGTGTAGTCAACTGCACAGCTGTGTGTGTTGACTGCTTTTAGGGTTTTCATGCACTCTGGTGTGAAAATTAGTGATATTGTGTCCATTGTGGAGGAAAGGGGCAGGCAATGAACAGTTAAAGAGAGTCCCAGACAGACCAAAGAAAATGGACCGTAAAACAGTCGTTCATAAGACCACCAAACTATGATTTAGGGTCTTCAAAACAGCCAGGAGGCTACACTGGCTGTTACAGGACTTACCTGAAGATTTGGAATGAAAGCTGTAGCAGTTGGTGTAGGTGCAGAAAGGGTGAGGAAGGTTGGATTGTCAGTATTTGGGTGATTGAGTAAGAGACAGTGGACATGGGGAACCATTATCAGAAACTCAGCCTGGAGGTGGTATTTAAATCAGGGGTGTGAGAGAACATCAAGTCCCCCCCCAAAAAAATTCTGAGGAACATTCAGAAGTAAGAGAGCTAAGAAAATGTGTTTGGGGTAACCCAGTCACTGGTGCTGTTGAACGTAACAGAGTGCAAGGCTAATGAGGACTGATAACTGACCTAAAACTTAGGGAAGGAAATGACTGGAAGGGGGATTACTAAGCAAAGGGAAGTTTTGTTGACAATTTTATTTGTTGATTTATTTATTTCAGGAGTAAGTTGATACAAAATTCACTTTTATATTCCTTTGGATATAACAGAGATCCATTTTATCTCTTAAGTAGGACATTTTAAGGAATGGAATGAAAGGAAGAAGAAAATTTCGTTGGTGGGCTGTTGGTTCAGTGAAGTTTGGTGAAAATAAGAGAGCAGTTAATGGAATAGTTCTTGTGTGTGCCTTAAGAATGGGATTTGGAGGTGTGCTCGAAAGCTGATGGAAGACATAAAGATGAGCAAACCCAAAGAAAAAGCAGCTAAATAGCAAGAGCTCTGTCCCAAGCCTCTGATCTTTGCATTAGTACCCATCCCATAAAAGTTACTTGAGTAGTTATACTGCCTTGTATTGGAAAGGCTGACATTCAGCAGACAGTTGTCTTAAATACCTTGCATTGTTTGGAGACAGTTCTGTGTGTCTATTTTGGTTCAGCATAACAATTAAGATGATTTAGATGGCTGAAACACCTTTTTGTGACCAAATATCCAGAGTCAGCATATGGGATATGTATTCATAATCCCAATCCATGGCATGTGTACTTCTGGGGATATGCAGCCATTTCAAATTCCTGAATTGCTTGATCAGGAGACGAGAATTGACAAATAACTGACAACTGTGGGGTCCTTTGCCCTTAGTCTTACTTGTAAACCTGGTCTTAAATTATTTCATTGTGGCCTGTAGATCCTCGTGACCAGGGAAATGATGCACAGTTCACAGATTTCAGGACTGTTCATTGATGTCACTGCATATTTGCTCTGAGTATTTTGGTAGATTTTGCAGGCATCGACATAATTTTTTTATTTTGCTACTAAAAATCAAGCTTATGCCAGTCTGCTTTATTTTGGTGTAGTTTGATGATGACTGTATTTGGTTTAAGGGCAGCTTGTTTGCGTGCCTTGATTTGGGTTTTGTCTTAAATTTAAGATAAACTGGTTTTTAAAGCTGTTAGATATTCTGTTTGTAAGTTTATAGTTCTGTTTTTTCTTTTTAATATTTAAAGCACCTGTTCTGTCTCGAATAGGCCTGGAACTTTATGTGTTTCTGGGTTCATGTAATAAGTCCCCTTATGGAATCATACTTGTCACTGTGTGAAACAGAACTGTCACCCTGAATTCCTTAATAATTTAATATTTCAGTATCATGTTCCATTGTCTACCTTGTTGGAAATATTGAATTGAAACATTTGAATGATTTCTCTGGTTTCTTCTAGGGGCTCAACAACAGCTTATGACCCAACATGCTTTGGAGAAAGAGGCTTTGGAGAAGACCAAAGTAGAAATCGAGGAGGAGCTAAAACGTCTCGATGAAGAAATCTTGGAAGGTGCTCTTCAGGTTTTCCCATTTCAATCCATAATCTCTATGCACTGTAATGGTGGTTAATTTGTAACAGGTACTCCAGTTAAAGAGATTTTTGAATGCATTGAATCTCTTTACCCTCCTCCCCCCCACAAGATTTCTACACAGTCACATGAAGTAAAATAGTTAAACGCCACCATTTGGAGTGGTGGAGCCCAGCCAAAGCAAACAACTGGATGACATTTAATAGGCTACTATAAATAATGAAAAGTAAACAGCCCTTAAGCTGTGCAGCTGATGGCAGAAGTCCTCAGCAGCCAGTATCCCAAGGAGTGTGGACTTAAACCATCAGATTTCTCACTTCCAGCAGGTTTATTTTTTGTCACATGCTTTGATGTGTAGATGTGGCTTTTACAGGATGCCCAGTGAGGGATGATTTGAAAACAGTCTTTGCTTTGCATGTGTATGGCCAATTGGAAATCTGAAGTAGAAAGACTCTTGAGTTCATTCATAGAGAGCTTAGAATTTTTAAACAGAGAAGGAAAAGGTTATATGAACAAAATAATACTTTAAAAAATGATACTCCAGTACTGCTGCAGAGATGTCCATGTGTGGGCAAATTCTAGCACAGAAAAGAGGCTCCCTTGCTGCTCCATCAGGGTTGGCATCAGCTTAAAATTGAGAATAGCTGCACATTCAGGAAAGTTACTGGCTGGGATGCAGTTGTGAAATAAGAGCTGGAGGGGAAATGCAGCTCAGAGTCATCTGGGGCTCGTAAGTACCACTTTCAGAATGTATTTGGATGTTGTTTTATGATCATGTGTTTATGATTTGTTCATAACATGCTTTGACTATAGAGCTGTGATTTCTTCATTCCTCATGTAAACTGTGTTAACTGCTGGGATAAGAAATCCGAGACTGTTGATGTTCTTATAGGAATCTATTTAATTTTATTTTGTATGCTCGTTTCTCTCAGCATTTACCACTACAGGATTTGACTGCCACACTTCCCCAGTGTTCAGCCCTGCCAATCCAGAGAGCTCAATAGAAGACTGCCTGGCTCATCTGGGGGAGAAAGTGTCCCAGGAGTTGAAGGAACACCTGCACAAAGCACTGCAGACCTTGCTTAGCAAGTGAGTTTCCATTTGCTTTTCCCAAGGGAAGGTGTTTCCTTTCACACTGTGACTGCTGTTGAAATGCTGAAGATGGAACTGCATCTTTTTCAATGTTCCTTTATCTGGCTGAGGGGTTTTTTAGTGTTGTAATGTGCAAATACTTTGTGGTATTCGGCCTTTGCAGTAATGTAAATTCTAAAATCTTTCTAAGCTTATTTCATTGAACTTCTGAGGCTGCTTCAGGCAGTTTGAGGTGCTGGTGGAACTGGCAGCTGCCACTGCCATTGCCAATTAATTTCATGAATCTGGGCTGTAGCCAGATTAACTTCTTTTACCTTATAGTTGAGTGGAGCTGAGGGTTGGTTTGTAGTCTGGCTCCTGATGAGTGGGAGAGTTTGCCTCAAAGGGTGGTGGTTAAATGCTTTGTGACCACCCTTCAGGTACACATCTGGAGCAGATGTGGGCCCCTGGGCTAACCTTGGTGCCTCAAGAGCTGTGCTGCCAGTTTAAGCCTGTTGTTTAAACAGCACATTGTACTTGGCATGCTAATATCTTGATTAATGTCTTTTGAAAATGGGTAAAATTGTTGTGGTTGCTTGGTTTTCTGTTATAAATTACCAGCCTGAATTTAATGGATCCACATTGACTACTTGAGGCTTTTCTGAGTGACCTCCAAAATGTGTTTGTAGAGAGCTGGAGTTGGAAGGTGCTGCTGTAGGGATGGTTACATAAATGCAGTTGTGAAGGCAACATTAGCAAACAGCTCTCTGAGCCTGTGTTTTGTGGATTGGTTAAAATAATGTGGCTCAAAAGAGGCTGAGAATCTCCAGTGCTACTTTTTATAAGATTTTGTGTAGCTGTTCATGAACTGTTGGAACAAAAAGGTGCTGGAAGCCTAGAAATCAACATCTGGTGTAAACTTTGTTGCATGAGGTGTAAGTCTTCCATATATATGTTGGAGAGGCATCTCATGCCCTCATGAAGGTAATACCCTTCATGGCAGACTTCTGGAAGATGCAGATTTGGAATTCATTCCATCTGCACAAAGGAAACACCCTTTTACTGAAGGTGACTGAGCACTGGCACAGATTGCCCAGAGGGGTTGTAGAGTCTCCATACTTGGAGATTTTCAAAAGCTGTCCTGGGCAGCGTGCACTAGGAGACCCTAATAGAGCAAGGAGGTTGGACAGGATGTTCTCCAGGGTCTCTTCCCACATCAGCCATTCTGTGATTCCTTAACTAGCCCATATATTCCTTAACTAGCTCCCTAGCTGACAAGTAGGGGTTGACTTTTTATGACCGATATAATTTAAAACTGACTGTTCAAAGTCAGGTAGGATGGGGCTTTGGGCAGCCTGATGTAGTGAAAGATGTCCCTGCCATTGATCTTTAGAGGTCACTTCCAACCCAAACCATCCTGTGATTCTATGACCCTGATCTGGAGTTCACACCAAAGGTGCCATGTGACATCTGACCAGAGAGATGAAGATGGTTGTCTCTTTTTCCATGAGTCATCCAAGGGAGAAGTGCACTCTGTCTTAAGTGGCAAAAGATAGGCCAGTGTGTTCCTCTAGAAATGGCAGCAGCTAATCTGCCTTTACAAGCCAGGCATTAGTCCCACGTGGCCTTAAAAACTTGTACTTACTGTCTTCTGAAGAGCTGAGATCCTGAAAAATACCTCACTAACACACTGAAAAACCAGACTGGCAAGGTCTTGGAGTGGTGGAGCAGGAAGTCTTGCAACCCATCCTTTTTCTGTATCTAAAATGTTACATTGGATTAACAGCATTTTAAGTTTAAGCATCTTAAAGGTTATTGATAGTTGGCTGATTGACTGACATTGAGGGGTCATAAGCACTCTAGGTTGATTCTTTTTGGAAAGTTCCTGAGAGGAGGTCTTTGAAAATTAAGGATTTCTGGCTTGTTGGTAACCTGATGTTCTAGGCTTCTTATGTTTTCTGTGGGAAAATGTTTGCATTCTAAGTAATTTTTTCTTTATATATGTACAAATATATAAAGTCTGAAATGCCAGTGAAACTATGTGGCCTTTTTCTAAGGCAAAGTAGAGCTACTGTTTAATCTCCCGAGAATATCCTTCCTGCAGCTGTTCTTGCTCTTCTCATCCCACTGATTGATCTGGATTTGTGTTGTAAAGAACTAACATACCAAGGAAGTTAAGAGAATGCACTTAAAATGACAAACCCAAATTATGTTTTCCCCACTGTGCTTTAACTCTGTTCTTTTACCCACGTTTGCCACAGTAGTGCTGTTCGATGCAATACATATTTATTTCACTTGTATTTTCCTGCTCTCTAACATGCATATGAACAAGTTATTAGGGTTCAGCAGGCTGCTAGATCATGACACATTCAATAAGGAGTTTTCTTGTCCAATGCCAGTTAACACTATTTCCCTTAAACTAAAGTCTGAACTTGCCTTTTGTAATGATCTGGCTGCTTTTGAAGCAGTGCATCACTTGGCAGACAGCCTTTATTGTTACTGGTTCTGTATCAGTTGCTGTATGATCTTGGAGGAAAGAATATGGAAGAGTGGAATTCCATCATCCCGACTCAGAGAAGTAGAGAGGTGATAAATCTAGAATGGAGGTATCTACTGAAATATGAAGGGTTTTTTTATGATCAGAAGTACTGTTTCTTGCAAATAAAGGCTTCAACTCTAACATAATGTTAATGCAGCCAAGCACTCTGTGTTGGTTCATAGCCCATATTGTTTATAAAATTTTTACTCTTCATTGGCCTCTAGCTCACATATGAATTTCTTAGTGGAATTTTTTATTTTTAAAGCCTTAGACTGTAAAAAAAATTATATTCAAGAGCTTAGAAATTTTGTAGCATATCAGAGAGCCTACTTATCTAAGGTCTTTTAAGTTGTAGAGTATCACATTGTTACAAAATTTACTTAATCAGTTAAACAAAACTGTGTAACTGGGAGAAGGTGATGCCTTCCTGACCCCGTCTGGTGCTGGTGTTTTATGTCCTGAAACACAAGACTTGTTAGCTCTGGAAAATTGTTTGCTGTGATGCATGTGAAAATGTTTTGTTCTCTGGAAACTGAGAATTTTATTTTATTCTTGTTCTTTTGTTTCCTTTTATAACTTTCAGTGTTGGTTTAACTTCTGCAGGCCGGTGACATATCAAGAATATCGAGAGCGCACACAAGAGGCAGCTGCTCATGCCAGTGGATGGAACAAGGTACCAGATAAATGACTTTAACTTGGATATGTCTCATATCTTTTTTGATGTCCATAATGGTTTTATGAGGTACAGCTGTGCTTCACAGAGGGCCAGGAATAGAAAGAACCCACTTGGTTTTAGTGTGAAATAAATGGCACTCTCGGAACGTGCACATACTGAGTAGTTCTTAGATAATTGAGTCAGAAGTTATAGAATGTAAGTATTAGGTCAGTCTTCCTCTATTATAGCAAAATGTAAAGTTAGAGATGTTGATTGACTTTTTTTCTTTAATAATCATTAAACATTTTTAAATTCCCAAGAGACGTTTATTTCCGTAGCAGTTTCATAATGGAATCTGATACAGATGTTTTCATAATACTTCTCTACTTTTTTTCTGTTCCCATGTCAGGTTTAAAATACATGTAAAAAAGTGTGCTGAACATGGTGAAAATAAAAATTGACAGTATCTTCATGATATTTAAATTGTTCATAAAACATAAGCATAGTGTGCCTACCTGGATTCCAGAGTAGTTGTCTCAAATGATACGAAACTTCCTTTTAAAGCAGTATGCAAA